>NC_137581.1:46643714-49043714 GCF_963210335.1 Falco punctatus
CAGAGTCAATAACAACCCAATGCCCTGAGCTGCTGGTCACTAATGCTTTCTGTACTTAATCAATGTGCTGCAGGAGATGTTCTGTTCAAAACAGTTAAAGATGAACAACAGCAGCAGGTTTGGCAGCAGTACTGGGAGCGTGAGTGAGAGCATCCACAGGGTTGGAGTTTCCTTGTGCTAGGGAAGAGGCAAGCAAAAGAAAAAGCAAAGTGCTTAATGGAAAACCCTGCAAAGAAATAAAGATCCCCACTGTGTCCTGTTGGTAGAGGAGAAAGAGGAGGTCAGTTCTTTCCTCCAAAATGTCTCATTAAAAGGCGTAAGCAGAAGATGAGTTGTACAAGAAGGCATGGCAGGAAAAAGGACATTCTAAATTAAGTTCAAACCATTACAATAACCAAAGTGAGAGGTAAAAGGTTGAGAAGAATCAAATTTTTGACCTCCAGTTGTGATCAGAAAACTTGAATTACCAAAAGCAATCGCTGCTGGTAGCAATGTTCAAGGCAGCAAATCAGCATTTTAACCAAACTGTAAGTAAAGCAAAACAAACAGGAAAGTTTTTTAACAACATAGCTTTTGAATCATGTCAATTAGTAGCTTTGGAAATTATTAAGTGAGCAAACAGCAAACAATATCTGAGCAGGAAAAGGGTAAAACATGATTTATGCCTAGCACACTAGACGGACAATTTGTTCAGTGAGTCTTACTGGCATAAAGCCAGACTGCTCAAGGGTACCTAGAAGTGTGCACTCAGGAAAAAAACAGAAGATAACAAGAACAGATAGATGAAATACCATAGCTTTTCTTACTGAAAATTAGAGCTCAAAGAAGCAACTTATACTTGTGAGTTAAAATCCAGAAATACAGTCTTAATGGTCAAAGCAAAGAATTAAGAAAGTTATTTTCCACTCTGCACCTTGCCTGGACAGCATGTTGAGAGCTTCCAGATCTTTCAGCAAAATGACAAGTGTCTATATCAACTTCTTCCCAGGAGGTGAAAAGCATCTTTGGGCAGGCTAGACTTTGGCTTGCTTAATTGCTCATGGGACAAATAAAGTTATCATAGAACTATGATAAACCAGTCCTTGCCTTGAAAGCTTAGCAACAATGGGAAAGAAAAAGAGGTGGAACATCAAAAGCTTGAACTGGACTTAACATTAACAGAAAACCTTATAAAGATATTAAAGATGGGACTGTGCTAACTTTATCGGTCTGAAGGTCAGTTGTTTCTAGTCTAAGCTAGACATTTATGCACTCTAACATTGGTTGAAATAAATAGGCATTTCCAAAGGTTAGTTGATCCCTGGTAATTTGTATAGATACTGTAAGATGGAAGGTGCTTATCTTCATCCACTGAGAGCCAAAGCTAGGTTGGTTGAATCCCATATCTCTTCTGCATATCCAGGGAGTTCCTCTCTGACTTTTTCTAGTTTTACTTTGATTCAGCATTTTTGCCTTCTTTTATACCAGAGAGATTTCATTGATAAGGATGACAGTTAATGATAATTTTCAGCAAATATCTAGTGTTTACCAAAGCAAAGAATAAAGATAACACGAATTGGATAAAAAATTCTTCATATGCTGATCATTTTTAAAAACTGGGCAATAATTTTTAGAAGTAGTTTGTTTCATTGGAGCAGGATTGGGACAGTGCGTGAGAGGATTGGATCCATGGGGTCACAGAGTTTTGCAGCTATTTTGTTTTCCAAATAAAATATTTATCTTATTTAAAAGAATGTTGGGACAAGAACAGATTCTAAAATCCCACACTGAAGACAGCTTTCCTTCTAACAGATTTACAACATAGGAGTGTGGAAGTTCTTGTGAAATATCTACAAATTTAGATGTAAATATATTCCTATCCCTTTATAAAAACCTGAGAAAGAAATCTGTATTTTTAACAATCATTCCTAAAGTATGCTCATTGTTAATTGGTTTGATAAACAAAGAAGTGATCCAAACTAACCTAGTAAATTGGAAAATACGAAGGCCAAACTCCTCTTCACCCTGGAGAATCACAGAGTTATTCACAATTACTATGCCAACTTATGTACCTCTGAACAAACATTAAAATCCAGTTCTTTCATCAGCTTTGGAACAGCGGCAGCTACAACTGACACAAGAGCAGAAAGAACTGTTGCAGATTCCCAGGGCAGAGAAAGAAATTAAGGAATCAGTATTTGTGTTGGAAAGCGGGAAAGCCTACGCCCCCAATGGATTTGCCATAGCATTTTTAAATACATTTGAAAGTGAAATCATATCAGGCATACAGGACTATGCCACCCAGCTTTTGAGAGAGGATCGCTCCCAGACTCCCATAGGGAAGCAACCATCTTTCTGCTTCTCAAACCGGATTATGATCCTCTGGAGGGGATATCCTTTCGATAATTAAGGTTACAATCCCACTCTCATTTTACGGCTGATTTTGATGTTCCATATGAAACTTCCATATGATTGCTCAATATAGTCACACAAAGTAACCAGAGAATCTGCTCCAATCTTACATAAATATACATTAATAACTCATATTTTTAGCACAATTACAAAACCACACATATCCACAATTTTTTTCTGCCACAAATGGATAATACAAATTTCTCTTAAACTGTTTAAAAGCACTGTTCTCAAGAAACAACTATCTTATGTTGTCAGACACCATCCCACAAGAAGAAGGCTCAAGGACAGTTTAGATTAGTTATTATAGGTTTCACTTTTAAAATATATCCCTTCAAAAAAATTTTTTTTTTCCCTGAAAAAAAACAACCAACAAACAAACCAAAAAAAACTCAGAGAAATTATATTTAGTCAGATTAAATGTTTCCCCACTAGCTTGAGCAATGATAATGGAAAGATGGAATTTACATTCTGTATTATCTTGGGCAAAATAAGGAGTGAGTAGACCTGGTAGAATATCCAATAATTCTCCTTAACCATTTTGAAAATTAGGCAGAACAATATGCTCCCTTATGTTGCCTCAAAACTATTGTCTCTTGATTCAAAACCCCCAAGATTTAGCAGTTTCTTTCTAATAATTATGGATTGCACCTCAGGCTGACAAACCTCATATACCATCCCATCTTCACCTAAGTCAATGGATTTGCCTCCTGGTTTTGTTGGCTATAAGAAAATAGTACAGGACCTCACATCATTCTCTCACTGATAAGAATTTACTGGTGCCATAGAAAAACTTGTGTGAACAGGAAGGATTTTTGAGAATTTACCAAAGACCGTCCTGCCAGCACGTGGCATAATGTCCTCAAGCATTTTAAAGCAGGCCAGAGAGTATCTCCTATTTGTCCACTTATTAACAGCCCTCTTCTCCCTGAGGCCCTTGGAGGCAACCTCTATTAATTGTGGAATGATTTTGACATGATGACTTTCAAGGATATTTGTAATGAAAGAATATTTAGGCCCTTTGAGGGTTTAGTGAAATATAAACCATACACCAAAACAACACATTTATAGATATTTACAAATAAGACATTATCTGTGGGAGATAAATTGAGGAATTTTTGTACCCCTGAGTTCATTCCCTTCAAATACTAGCTTTTAATTATGGATAAAGACCGTGAAAAGGATCTGCACTTGATATCCTTTTAGGCTGAATAAATTCAGGGGAGATAAAAGCTAAGATCAAGTGCAAAAGCGATCTGGATCAAGAATTCTCTGATGAAGAATGGATTGAGATATGTAATCAAACAAAAACAATCTCCATTAGTGTAAGACACCAAATGTTTATATTTAATGTTATTCATAGAATATGTATGACTACAGAAAGTATGCACAAAGTAAATAGTGACAGTGATGATATATGTATAAAATGTAATTTTGAAAAGCAGTCTCAGCATGTGTGATAGGACTCAAAGCATTCAGTGACTCTGGCACAAGGTTGCAGAATTTGTCAGGGCTGTTCTGCAAATTTATGAGTTCCTTACTTTAGCTTGCCTCATTGTCTATCTGACCACTTTTTAGAAAAATGCAAAATCAAGTTTGTGGACATTGTGTTGCCTGCTGCAACGGCATTTATTATGAAGTGCATACCAAACATCGTCTCAGTTTGGAGTGGCGGAGGCCGGGGGGATAGTCAAAGCCAGTAGGAGCATTTCATCTGGAAATAGTAACCGCTGAAGAAGCTAAAATGTATTGATAAAATATGGAATGTTATAATAATTAGACTGGAATTAAAACAGAGAAGCCAATCTATAGACTATATTATCATCCATGTCTACAATAAGAAAAGCAAAATACCTGTAAAATAAAATAAACCCATACATGTTTTAAGTTAGCTTTGTTGTGAAAATAGTTTTTAGAGCCAGCCCTAGAGCTTTTCTATATACTAAGCTCCATTTGCTGTATTTGCACCTAAAAACACTATTGGTCTTCATTGTTCCAGACATGCAGAAATAATGATAAAATGTGAGGGATGTGGTTTAATTTGTCTGCGACTTTATTAACTGAACTCACCTGGGAATCATTCAGCAATAACATACTCAGTGCAGGTCATCATTTCTTCTTCACTTGCTTCCACACATTTGGGGAGAGCTGTCACTCATAGCTGGGACCCTACTGCCCTCCCCTGCGAGGAAGGTTAAGAGGCTGCAAAGAGGGTGCTGCCTATTTGCTGCAAAGGCCTCTTTTCTTTTGCCTCTTTAGCAAGCGGCTGCTCTTTGATTTGCTTCTAACTCAGGTTTATCAAGGAAGCGGATGCCCTGGGGAACAAACACAGGCACTGGTCACCTGCCACCGGGAAGCATCAGCAATTAGCTGGGCTGCCCTGCCCAGGTTCCCAGATAGCTAATCATTCTCAGATCAGCCAGACATATATGTGAGCAGGTGGAGCCCTCTCCCCTGAACAGCTTATGTATCCTGTAGATTGCTGGTTGTTTTTAGGAGCGCATAAGAACCGTTCCCATCCATGAACACAGCTAGCCTCTCCGCAGCTCATGGGTCTTCAGGTCTTGCTCACCTGTTCAGACCTCTTGGTCTGATAGCACACCTCCCCTGCCACTTGTGCAAACGCCCTCACTCACAGCACTGTCTTTCAACTTCTTTCTCCCTTTCCCCATCCCTTCTTATACAAAGTGTGCTGGAAATAGCTTCTGGCATACAAACCTCCTTTCAGGGGAATCCTATTGAACTGGTTAATGGATTATCCAACATGCAAGACCCACCTCCCATCACTTAATTTGTCTTTAATAATAAATAAGTTCTAGCAAGGAATGAGGAGTCTGCTGTATCGCCAGCTGTCTTAGTCAATGCCTGAAATCTTGCCAGTTTATTAAGAATGAGCAGCAATACCTGCTCTGTCTCTAAACTGCACAGGGTAGTTGAAGGATGGGAGTGAAGGAGGAGCAAGGGCTCCCTATTTCTTTCATTGGCAGATCTCCCAGCTGGCAGGTGAGTTGTACATGTTGGGTTGTATATGTTCTTAAACCTACTTTTCATGGAAATAAACACAGGCTAAAGTCTCTACCAGAAAAATTGGCATTAACAAAAGGGTAACTCCCAGGTCGCATTTACCAAATATCTCATAGGGAAAGGAATAACAGCACCCCTTAAACCCCAGTACCATGGGATGTCTCAATGTACTAGATAACTCTATAGGCAGCTGAATCAAGGTTCTGCTGTCAGCAAGCCCCTAAATTCTAACAACTATTGCATTATCATCTGCTCTGTTGTCATTGGCACTTTGTACAACTGTGGTTTGGTTTATCCAAGAGTGGCTATCTCTTTATCAAGATTTGGGTAAGTTTCTTTGCACTTCTCCAATAATACTGTGCACAAACCCCATCTTCCGCTTGATCCCCAGCTCACACAAAGGCAAGCTGTTACCTATGGGGATGTGCACCTTCCAATATGACCATGCCATGTTAAGAAATGTCTCTCAGCTCTCCCCTCTCTCCTTTTTTTCCCCCAAGCTTGGTCATAGATTTTGAAGCTGTAACATTTTACTATCTAAGCTGACTTTTGCTACTTTCACTCCAGTTCCTTGTTTCATCATGAGGCTACTCCCCAGAAGCTGGTCAGTCCCATAATGGAGACTTAGAAGGGCTGAAATTTTTCTACCTTTTCCAGCACACGCAGGGAAAGGGTACAAAAAGTCTCATAATTTCTGCATTTAAGCTTCCTTTTGTCTGTGCATGTGCAAAGTTTTTTCTTTGTCTGCTCCAGGCCTGCTATGGTACCTGCACCCAGTTTCCTGCACATATACCTTCTGGCTCTGAGCACAGTGAACAAAGAAAAATGCTTAGCTGAAGTATCAGCCATATTGCTTCTGTTCCTATTTGCCTACCTGCAAGGAAAGTTTCCACTTAATTTCTTCTTTATTGGGCCACAGCTGCCAGTTCCCTCACTGCAAACCCACAGAGGGTTTCAACCAGCTACCCAACTGATCTTGTAGGAGACCCTGAAGCCTGATGCAAGAAGTGTTCGTGTCCATATGCAGTTTGTTAAGTTCCTCTGCTGCCTCCTTGTAGGTAGCTGCTGTATTTGCTTTCTCCCATGTGCACTGAGCATGCCGTTCGTTTACCGTCTTCTCCTCCTGCCTTCCCCTATTCCCTAGCAAAACCTCAGCTCAGGCAATATATCCCTTTCTTCCCGTTTTTTTCAGACAAACCCTCTCCCTCCACAATACTTTTGCTCCCACCAAAGCTAGCTGGAGAGTGGCCATTTGTCCAAGCCAACAGGGAATGTGAAAACTAAGAGCAAAGCCTAATGAAGCTTGGAGAGAACAACCATGTTGTGCCTAATTGCATTCAGGGTTTTTCAAGCATTTCCCTGCACAACTCACATTGCAACAGCAAATTCGTTGGAGGTATGCTTTGCTGACTGATGTACTGGTTACAGCTTACATGTAGGTTTCCATCTAGTGCTACCTTCTGACCTGGCCATTTGTGATAGAGAGAGCAGACATGCATGTTGGCTTAACAACAGCCAGTTTCAAAGCTCATTGAAATGGGAAACTTTCCTCTGATGTCTGTGGAGTTTAGATGAAGTCCCAGAACAGACATTTACAATTGACATAGCTTTGCTCACAATTTACTCTACTCCTTAGTATGGGTTTGAGATCTCTCTTTCCCTGAAAGACTGTGGGGAAAGGTGGTTTGCTTTCTCCTTTGAGATCTTTAGGTCTGTTTAACTTAGAGATTGGCTAGAAATCTGCCAGCACAAAACTATGACTAAAATGCTACACTCATCTATCAAAAATACCAGAGAGCTCTGAAGAAATGCTTGGGGGCTGCCAATATCTATTTATGTTGGAGAAGCCCATGGCATTCATAATGTACAATAAATAAGAGCACTCATTCCAAAACACTATAATAAAATGTTCAAAATTTAAAAGTAAATACTGTGCAAAATGATCTGCTGCATCATTACTCCCATGCTAAGTTATTCATAATTGGTACCATAATCAGATAGTCTTTATTAAATATATAACGGCTTTTAATAAGCTGACCCTCTAAATAAAAAAATGTTTGTATTGATCTACTTGAAATATTTTTCTGGGAAATAACAGTGTTTGAGAACTCATTTTCAAAGGATGATGAATAGGAGGCAGCTATCCTCTCTTTTTCTTTTCCTTTTTTTTTTTTTTTTAAATAATGCTTAATTCCTGGGACATGAGTTAAACAGATAAGGCTGCCAGCAGCTGCTCCCCACCAAAACACTTCACAGTTACATGATAAAATGTAGGTGATAACGTTGCAGTGCTGTAAAACAAGATTGTAGAAACGTGGGCATGTACTGATGACAAATTTGCCTTTAAATCTTTTTTGCTAATATTTATAGGCATGAAATCTTAAAGCACCTTTAATGTGCCTATAATCCTGCCCATTTGACAGCTTTTACATAATTTTCTAGGGAAAGGTGACCCGATCATCCCAGGCTGTTGACAGTGCAGCTGAAATGGCCCTCCAATAAATGAAGCAGGATTATCCAGACACTATGGCAAACAACAGCTCATAATATGCATCAAGAAATTTCCATAGCACATCGGATCTTTGTCTTCAATGACACATGGATCATGATGGGATTTCAAGAACACATTTCCCTAGACACTTGATAAGTTTTAATGTAAAAGTATAGCATAAAAGGCTCCCTTCAGATATGTTCTGTTTTCCATATTACAAAGAAATTGCTTTCAATCTGGAAAACTAGAGACATAGTTCTAAGCTAAATTATCATGTTAACTTATAATACTTAGTGTAGCTGTGCTCCCTGACACTTTGAATGCATTTATGAGTTTATTCAGTTAAAATTATAAAACATTACAAGAATATTTTTTTTTGCTGCAGTAAAAGTCACTATTGACAATAAACAAGTCTTGATGAAGGCTATGATAAAACTATGCAGAAGTTTTGCTGAATTTCTTATGCTTCTCTATAAAAATGTCTTACACAAAACGCTAGCTATATGCCTCCTAGGTTTACATGATAATGTCAAGAAAAGGTTTTGATGCCTCCTGCCAATTCATATCAGAGGTATCATGTGCTATAAATTTAGTTTATATTGGGGTAACTATTAGTGACACGGGCAGACTGTATTAATATTCCTGCTCCTGTTGCTTAGCCTAGGTACTTAACAATTTGAATGCCACAAAATATCAATACTGATGCTTTATGGCATCGTGCCAGAGCAGCCTGAGGACAAGCAAGGTAGAACTGGTTGACAGTTTTTGTTCAAGTGTGGAGTTTGTTTGGTCTCATAAGACATTTATGAGGTCAATTGGATGTCATTTAAAATATCAGGAGAGAAATATATTTAAACTACACGCCATGTCCCACTAGGAACACTGAACTCTGTGAACAAATACAAAAAGGCATTGTGAGTGCTGCATAGATAAGAAAGAAAGAGAGGCTGGGCCAAGGGGGACAAGAAAGGGATCTTCCCCAGAGTAATAATTGTCCCTTTGACACTCTCACAAAAAGAAATTAGGCAAAAAGAAAAACAAAACCACATGCACACACACAAAAAAAGCTTTGAAATGAATAAACATCAATTTTCACTTAAAATAAGGTTTGCACAGATGATACAGATGCTTACCTAAGACTTTAAAGGGAACTAAGATAATGAACAACCTGAAAAAAAGTCTCAATATCTGTTTTCCATACTGTTCCTTGGTATGGAAATAGCAATAATAAGTGATTAAATGGAAAGAATAAAACAACAGGATATTCCTTTACTGAGTGATGGCATCGTCAGACCACTAGTTAGTAGATCAGAATGTTCTGTCATTAATCTGTTGTTTGTCCTCATGGAAAAATATTTTGTTCTCTTGTGACTTAGTTTCTTCATCTGTTAAAAATTAAAGTGAGTGATATTTAAGTTCATCGTATTTTGTCCGTTTAGGGTTTGTAAGAGGTTATATGAGCCAAATAATATCATGATGTATGATAAATTATCAGCATTCACTATTGTAAAAAGACAGTAGTCAAATTCTATTGCTGATTTTTAAAAGATCATCAAATCATAGGAAGGTTTGGGTTGGAAGGCACTTTTAAATATCATGTAGTCCACAGCCCCTGCCATGAGCAGGGACATCTTTTATTAGATAAGGTTGCTTACAGCCCCATCCAACCTGACCTTGAACACTTCCAATGATGGGGCTTCCACAGTTTCTTTGGGAAACCTGTTTCAGTGTCTTACCAGCCTTATAAAAGATAATCAAGATTTGGTTTTGTGGGTTTTTGTTGTTTGGTGGTTTTTTAATTAAACATGCTTAAGGTCTGATTAACTCAGTTGGGCTGGACTTTTAAAATCAGCACTACACTGATCAACAGAAAATAAAATCAACATATATAAATCATGGTTTCACAAATTATCTACATAAGATTTTCAGCTTTCCTCCTGACAAAAGAGGCAATGCATTATGTTTGATGAACTAACAGTCACCTTACTGGGATACTTTCTTTGCTGTCATGCCTACTGGTGAATTTCAAACAATACTTACTTTATAATTCTTCAAACACTAATACTGTGTTTTTCTGCAGTACTTTATATAGCAAATACAACGTGCTAATCAGATTTCAGCAGAAGACCACTACCTGTGGGTGGTATTCATCCCACTCAGATTTTGTCAGCCAATGTTAGGTGCCTGATCTCAGTCAGCCTCCTTCTATAATCAAGGAAAAAAGATAGGTACTGCCAATCTGTGACTTTTCCCAGCCACCGAAGGTGGGTGTTCTAGAAGTGCCAGTCTTTCTCCATTGACTGCAAGTGACCACCTATACAGTGCACCACCTGGCTGTGGCAATGGCTACAGTAAATCTGTTTATAGCGTTGCAGTAGTATTCCTGGTTGTGGCATCTATCTGGGATGCAGAAAAATTAAGAGACTTGAGGACAGATGCTCATCATCAGTGTCCTAACCTGTTGTATATTTAGTCTGTCTCTTGCCCAGTGACTATTTACTCACTTAGAGATCTCCACCAGGAGAGGTGACCCACTGATATAAAATGTTTCTATGGGGTATAGGTTTGTATCTCTACTCTTCCTTATTTGAAAAACAGACTTGAACCCAGGTTTTCCTATTCTCAGGTAACTGCGAAAAACAGCAGGTTACAGATTCTCTAGCACAGTGTGGAGGAAAAAAAAAAAACAAAACACCATCACAGCAATATAATTTCAGAAAATCAGAGTTGTCCTGGCCCTGAAAAAATTTTTGTATTTTCAAAATCATGTGATAAAAACCAATTTCCCTTACATTTCTGTTTAGCGCTTCTACAGCAATGCATAAGGTATTCCAGTGCTCAGCTGACAGGGGAATATATCTCCTTAGCTGACCTAGCTGCTGGCGATTTTGGTACTAATTAAATGAGCTACACCGACTTAGCAGTGCAATGATAATTATATAAGATATGGTAAAATCTTGATACCAAAGACTTTGCTGAAGGTGTGATATTCTCAAAATCACTATGAAAACTGAGTTTTCATTATAAACTGCAATTTATTTACTTTTCCTCTTGTACACTCATGTACAGTGGTCACATTTAGAAAAAATAATTATGATTTATAATATATTCAGAAGCTCTAAGGGGTTTTTATAGGCTGGTAATCTCGGTTTTATTTCTCTGTGGGAGTGGATAGTGTTAAAAGAGCACAAGGAAGTCCCAAAATATACTGGAAAAAAAATATTGTAGCGGTTTTCAGATGCCGCAAAATTATCTGAGTTCCTATCACATTTGTTCATAGTTTGAAGAAATCGCGTGTATGTTCATTTCCATGAAGTCCCCTGAAAAACTGAAGACCAGATACAATATTTGTCCTCATTCCTATATCACAGAGCTCCTTATATATTGCCTTCAGTGTGTCTCACAACTTAAAGTAGCATTAATATCATTGTCATGATAAACTAAGATGTATTTCAGGGTGTTGGCAATCATTTAACCTTTCCTAAAAATTCCATGTTGCACTTTTATGTGCTCATTAGTATTAGACAAGTCATCCATTTTGCAAAGCAGTGCAGAAAAAAGGAACACCAGCTTTTACTATTGTATAAGAAAATAGACTGGTTTTTACCTTGTTTTCCTTCCAATAATGGCTGTAATGTTGAAAGCGTTTGAGCAAGTGGATGGGTTGGCAGTTTTACTTCTTGCACTGAGATCAAGGAATGGAGACAGTTAAAGAAATCATTGCTATTACATTTTAGGTACTTCATTCCCATTGTAGAGAAATTAGTTTGGACAATGCAATTCAGGAGATCTGAAACTCAACGGACAAGACAAATCCAGAATGATTAGAGTGTTGTGGTGGTTAGGCAGAAAGACTCTCTAGCATTGACAGAAGAAGGGGACACAGAGTTTGGAGCACAGGGCTATCTTTCTGTTCTGTGTTTGTACGGTCCCAGAGGAATGTGCCCCTTGATTCCATTTATCTGCCCTAAACTCAGCATCTTTACAAGTGAGACCACCCATTTAAGTTCACCACTCCAGGCTTCTTCTACAATCCACAAAAGGAAACACACATCTCTGGAGGATACTTCATGAAATCCATTTTTGATGCTCATGCTATGACAAGATGAATGCTACTCTGAACATCGAGCACCAGCTGTAACCACGCTAGGGTACAGGCTGCTTCTATCACGAACGAGCGCAGTGCCTGGCACAGGAGAGCTCTGGTCCCTGACTACCCCTATCACGCAGAGATGCTGCTGCAATGGAAATACCACAGTCCTGAAAGGGCCAAGGGGAGACTCCAGTGTGTTGGTAGATTTTGTAGCAGAAAGTCCTCTGAGCAATCGGGAGATGGTATTTTTTGTTTGTGTTAATAAAGGCACTTTATTCTTTGAAGCTGCCTGAGTAATGCTGGTAGGGCAAAATGGAATTTACCAAGATTCCAAGACTAACATCCCTAATCTTAAAAAAGAGGTGATATCACATATTTGTTTAGTAGCCCTTTCATCACTTTAGTGATGATACTGTGAAACAAAAAGGCTTAAGACGTCACTGTGCAAAAATAATTATAATAAGGAATTGAGGGGTAGTAAATAAATCATCTTCTATATTGCTTTCTTCTTTTCTCTTTCATTTTGGGTATATTTTCACACACACTGGTTCCATGCTTCATTTGCATTCCAAGTGTTCTTATTAAAGCAGCACCATTTATTCTACAATATATACAAGAATTTCTATTTTTAAAATTCTATTTCAAGGCATAGCTTGGCATACAAGGTCAAATCCCAGGAGTGAGTCCTTTCTTTTTCCTTTAAAAAATAATAGAAAAAAGATATATATCTGAACAGTTTTAGGTTACAAGAGGGAAAAAACAGAAGATGGTACTTTCATCCACTTCCTCCCATTTTCTCCCTATTCTGTAACACAGAATCTGCCTTAAAAAAAAAAAAAAAGATGAAAGCTTCTTTTTTCCTACAATTTTAGACATTTTATGTATGTATATATCAATGAACATAAGAAAATTCAGTGTATCCAGCATAATAATTACTTTCACTGTATAAACCTTATGCACATACGCAACACAACACTGACCTAATATATCATAATGGTGCCAGTTAAAGCCAGATAGTCTATTTGATGAAAGTTCTGTATGCTGGAAATTTCATCTATTAATGTGCAGAAGGGTTGCTCTTTGTAGCAGTAAGGTCTATAACAACATAAATACACTTCTACCAAATAGGAAATGCATATTTTTAAAAAAGCACATTCAGATTTACTTGTTAGAATATGACTCCATTGCAAGTGAAGTTCCACCTGGAGTTAAAAACTTGTGTTATTTTCAAGTATTTAAGTGAATTTTAACCTTTTTTACAGTCTGGAGTAATTTTACTACATTATTATGTAGTATACTACAATACTACAAATATATTACATTAATTTCCTTGGAATATGGCAATGTAATCAGGCATATAATCTCCCACAAAATCAGCAAGGGAAGAACAGGCGAGCAGAAGTTGTCCTATTTGTGCTACAAGAAGTAAGAGAGAATCCCGGAACGCCCATAGAGATCAAGCTTCCCTGATAGCTGGTACCACTTTTCCACCTTTATAGACAGATAAATCTATGTGTAAGACTTAACTTCATCAGCAGCTGCAGAACAAGAGTATATTTAGGCATTCATTTGGCCCACATTACCACAATATGCAAGTACTTCAGAAAACAGAGAAACACATTTACACGTTTTCTGGAAAACTGTAAAAATGGGAAGTATTATCTTCTTTTTCTTAAAAAAAAAATAAATAAAGGGGATCAACCACAGAGATTAAGCACCTGCACTTCTGGCACTGACTATTTGCTATTCACATCAGCTTCATCCCAAGTTCTTGGTCCTCGACAGCTCTTCAGGTTAGATCCTATTAAATGAGTTGTCCCAGACTGTTATAAAGGTCTGTGGCAAAGTTTGAATGATAAGCCAGATTTACTCAGTTCTGATTGAATGATATTGTAGAAGAACATTTGCCACTATGTAGAGGATATAAAAAGACTTTGGGGTTATTTGCAGGAAGAACTTCATGTGTTACCATGAAGCACCACATACAATGGCGTGTGTGGGGGTGAAAATTGTATTTCAGTATCAGTAATTATTCTTCAAATTTTTTATCAGGCAGATTCCTAAAAAAACCAAAAAACTCACTTACACTTACCATATTTTGGTTTACTTAGAAAAGAAAAGGACGGAGCTGAACTCTGCTTCCAACCAAGCGCCTAAATGTATATTGAACAGCAGAAACTATGTACCAGGGCCAGAGTTTAACTGTATGATTATTTTCCACTGTTAGTACAAATGTATGTAGATCTATGAGATATTGTTTTCATATTTCAAAGATTTCCTTCGTGAAACAAGTGAAACCTCCTGTTTTATTTCATATTCAGGTGATAATCTACATCTAATTTTATTACACTTAAAATAAATCTGAGAAATTGTCCTTCAAAGCATAAGCTTGGATGAAAATGAAATGCAAATAACAGTCTATATTGATTTATGGTGTGCACAGTTTTTCTGAGGCTTTAGCAGTATTTTTATTCAAGTGAGTGTCCCAGGTTGTAGAGGAGTCTGGGTACTTTCAACACAGCTCAAACAGAATGAACAGACAGGAATTTTTCTACTAGTAGTTCTTTTAGCTGTGAACTTCTGAGTAATCAGAAGATGTTACTGTTCTATGCTTGATTTAATCACAAGCAGTGGAAAGACTGAGCACTCACTTTTTCCCCTTATTTTTTCCTTGATTTCCAACGAACATGGGCAAGAACTGATTCCTGAATCCTGACCTATGAGTTTGTAGGATTGCCACTTCCAGGGGTGTGTTCTGAAAAATTAGTGGTGTGGCCAACAGCAATGTGCTGCTGAGCAGTCAGACAGACTGTTAAATTGGATCAAAAGGTATTGCTAATTTTAACCACATGCCATAGCCTTGCTGTAAGATGTACAGCTCTCACTTCAGATATCGGAAATGTAGGAAGCTGTTTAAACAAATCCCTTTAGATATGTTGTATCTGGCTGAATGGCAGCAGAAACAGCAGTGGGAAACCTCTTGCACCCAGAACTGTGTTCAGACCCCTAGATTCTGACTCCTTCTTACATCTCTTTTCACATGCTGCTAAGTTAAATTCCCAGGGGATATTATAACCTGCTCTTTCAGGAGGTACTTGAAATTAAGTGTGTAGTTGGAAGTTGCCATACAGCCTTCCTTTACAGTCGGTAGAGATGGAAAACACTAACCTATCGACCTACCTTCAATATCCATCCTGGGATAGGATGAATCACACTCTGGTCATGCCTCTCCCTCTGCTGATTAGAGAGTGAGCCTTGAAGAACACTTGAAACGAGAGCCCTGACTTTTACTTAGCTAATTTTCAGTAAATTAAATCCCACTCTTGCTTCAATTATGCTCCTAGCTGCAGGGGAAATGGAAAGAAAAGTGAAAAGGTAGTTCTGATGTAAACAAGATTAAGTCTACGTGCTATAAAGTTAGTGCCCAGATGCAGCAAGGACAGTAAAAGTTTTTGGAGTGCTGCAGCTGAATTTGCTAACTCAGTATTTAGTCCTAGAAGTTTTAATCTTAACTTGTTAAAAGAGTGCAAAGCCGATTATAATGGCCATGAAGCTGAGTGGCACAGGACTATTTTGCTTGCAAGGAATCCATCAAATTTTTGTTACCACAATTCCATTCATTTCAATGACATCAGAACATTGGGGACATCACTTTCCAAAAAATATCTATAAATCATGAAGTGTAAGAATTGTTACTGCTAACCTTAGGGAGACATCTTTGTTTCTTTCTTTTGGCTTTGAATGTATTCCTTTTCCTATAGCTTGCAATAGTTTTGTTTGGGTTTTTTTTCTACTGTAGTGGTTTTGCATGACAAGGTTTTGGTAGTGGGGGTGCTACAGGGGTGCCTTCTGTGAGAAGATGCCAGAAGCTTCCCCCACATCCAACAGAGCCAATGCAAGTTGGTCCTGAGATGGACCCACTGCCGGCAAAAGCCAAGCCCATCAGCAGTAATAGTGCCTTTGAGATAGCGTATTTAAGTAACCATATTCCCCATCCCTCTGCGCCACTTGGGGGAGGAGGTAGAGAAATTGGGAATTAAGTTAACCCCAGGAAGAAGGAAGGGGTGGAGGAAAGGTGTTTTTCTGATTTGAATGGTAATACATTAAACTAATTTTCCACAAGTCAAGTCTGTTTTGCCTGAGACAGTAACTGATAAGTGATCCCTCTGTCCTTACCTCGACCCACAAGCCTTTTGTTACATTTTCTCTCCCCTATCTGGTTGAGGAGGGGAGTGATAGAGTGGCTTTGGTGGGCACCTGGCATTTAGCCAGGGTCAAACCACCACACCTACATACTGAACTATATCCTCTAACTCCTTCAAATCCTTCCATAAGCCCACAAGTCAACTGTACAGCTGAGTATAAATTTGCTGTCTGATGTCCTCCTCTCCTTTGCTTGAACCTCATCTTATCTTCCTGTTGTATTTGCCTGACTTAAATTGTAACCTCTCAGGAGCAGTGAGTGTCTTCTTATGCCTTTACAAGGCATGTGTGGATTATACCAAGAGCACAATTCTGTATTCTGAGTTCAAGAGTATGTTGTTGAGAACATGTTTTTTTAATGAAGCATAAAACATCAGTTTTAAGCAATGGCATTCAGGAATGAAGACAAAATTGCCATTGAATTTATTTGGTACGCAGTTTGAAGTCTCCACAAAAAAATGTTACCTACAATTGCCTATGAGAAGTAGAAATGGCTAAGGATATAGGAGCAAAACACAGGACTGAAATACTCCCTTGTCCCCTTCCCAACCTCCTGGGATCTTGTCAGTGTGAGACTTCAAAAGGGAATGGATAAGAGGTTTAAATAATCAAAGATAAGAGTGCAAAGGAAGGACTGCGAAATGTCCAATTCTCTCCTTAAGAATGCATTATGATCAAGTGAAATCAGGGAACAAAATTAAAAGGAATAAATACTGTCAGCAAGAAACCTTAGATAAATAATAATAATGCAGTTAGGAGAGAAGAATTAGACATAATTGCTGTATTAGTGCATTGCTAATGAAGCTGGAATGAAACCAGGTGGAAGAGATCTATTTGTTGCCCATTGGCTCCTGCAGGCTGAGATAGTAATATGGAAAAACACTGAGGACAGAGGAAAATTTAATGAAAGTAGACTGACCTGCCAAATCAGCAGTATAATTATAATCTTTTCATATAAGGAAGTGTAGGTAATGTGACATTACCCTAACATTAATGAGAGTATTATAGTGGTCATCATATAAAAGCACACTTTTGCATATTTAAGTGACAGTGCTTTTTTTTCCTCTGATTTTTTTTTGTTTGTTTTGTGTTTGTTTAATTAAAAATGTTTTCCTAGATAAGGAGCATGAGCAAAAATAATGGCAAACAATACTCCAGTAATGTAGAATTATTTATTTGCTTCTGCAACATATAAAAAAAATAAATCACTCTCTTCATAGATTCATCTACAAACCTTCATTAACAGCTCAGAAATGGACTAAGGAATTTGACCAAAAATACTATGTATAGGCTGGTTTATTTTTTTTATCATTCAAACCAGCTTTTTTTCCACTCCTTCATTCTTTCCCTGCCCCTTTCTTTTAAAAAAATCTTTTTCCCATGGCTGCTAAGCATGTGGTTAAAGGGGAGAAAAATCATATTCACTAACTGATTTTCATTTAGTGCACCAGGAGCCTTAAGCCACTTTGCGTGCAGATTTCCAGTTTCAATTAGAATGGATTTGCAGACATCAGATGATGTGAAAAATTATCTCATTTGAATCACATGAAACCAAACCACTAAGACATTGCTGATGAGGGAAACAGTGGTCTCATCTTTCCTGTGGTGTGCCATCTCTATTAGACTTTGTAAACTGCGGCAGTTTGAAATCTTTAACCAGCCATTACTAATAAGCATATGTTAATTGTAGCAGAGATCATAAGCAGGTCAATTAGGAGGCAAAGACTGGAACAGAATGAAACATTCAGCTGGAGGGAGAATTCAGGGCAGGTGTCGGCCAGCATGCACTGCCCTGGCAGGAGCTCTAAGCATCTTGGGTAGAGCTCATTTAACGTTTTGATTTGCTGAATTTGCATTTCAGATTTCCATTCCTAATAGACAATATAGTCAGTCTTTGTTAATGAGGACTCTGATTACATGTGCCATTATAATTGGGAATTAGCAGGCCAGCCTTGTTTTGGAGATTAAATCCAAAGTAAATTGGATTAAAGACAATGCTGCTGAAATCCCTTTCTTTTTGTTTTCTCAAGTCAAAGGTGAAGAAAACTCCATTTGTTTTGTACATATGGCTCTTACCTTGATTAGTGCATCTTGTGGTTTGTTTATACTTTTTGAACATAGCATCTATTAGTGCTTCCCATAGTAAAAGAAAGTAAGAAATTGTTATGTTTACCTAAATGACCCTGACAAGACACCTAGCTTTATAGTTGTGCACTGATGAACAGAGTGCCAGTAGCGAATTAAGAGCATTCTGAAACATTATTTATTATTATAAAGTAAATGTCTCTAAGTGTTCATCCATCCAGTGTGTATTCTTGTACTAAACATTGACTTTTACTCTTGGTACATGAGTTTATCCTATGTTCATTTACACCAGTTTGACTCCATTGACTTCAGAAGAGTTACTCCAGTCTTAAAAAGAATAGATCAATTTGATATATTGTTCTATAGGTAGATATTTAGGTATGTTTTCAATTAACTCAGAAAAAGGAGAGCAGGGTGATTTCTTTCTTTCTATTTGATCTCTGGTATTAGCAGAGAGCAAAGCAAGTTCTATCGTTGAGTAGGCTTTCTGCATGATAGCTTTTTAGTAGCTGCATTCATATCCAGTGGTAGCTCACCTTTCATGCATCTTATTTTGTGGCTCATTCATGTAAGTAAAATATCATCCAGACTCCTTCAAAATTCCAAAATAATTTAGTTTTATAAGTTAGTTATACTCCAGCATTTTTCACTAGCAAATTTACAGAGCAAACTATTTTTCTTGCAATTGAAAACTGACCAGTAAGTTTGCTCTGCAATTGCAAGAAAACCAGTCCAGCAAATAAAGGACAGCATATTCCACATCATTACCTCTTGCATCTGACAAGAAGAAGCAGTTTTTCACGTATAGGTCATCAAAAGTAGAAAGCAGAAAAACAAAAAAACCCACCAAAGTAAATCAAGTGAATCAGCAATGTTCTTGCTTTTTCAGGAAACTAAGGAATGTCAACCCAATGGTTTTGGCCTTTCACAGTAGAAGACAGTATTTATTTGCTGATTTCATAAATCTCTTAGAATATATCTCTCTCTCTTTGTCTGTTACTTCCTTTGGATAAACTCCTAACTGAAGTCAGTCAGGTGTGCTCCTTGCCCTGGTAACTCAACAGCTATTTGGGCATGCATGCATTAGGTATCAAAGTTGCATTAGTCCGTGAGGAATCTTTGAACATTGTCATCGCCTTTCTGCTCCTTCTTAGTAATCAGAATGTAAAACAAGAACGTTAAAAAAATATGAAGAACTAGTTTGTGGGTTTGTGGGGTTTTTTTATTCCCTTTCAGGTTTACAGAAGAGTGGGGCACATTAGTTATGCAAGAAAAACAGATTTGCTGGCATCTGAATATAGAAGGCATTTCAAGGCTGTTGCATGTGAACTGTCCAGCATAAGTAAGAAGCTGCTTTTTTGGCAGCCCAAGTTTCAGAGCAGGACAAAATTATAAATTTTAAACAACTTCTATCTTTGCTATATGTGAGTTGTTTAGATCAGAAAACGTTATTTATCCCAGAAAAAGATGTGGTGAATCATAGTGATATGCAAATACTTATCTTTTATGCATGTCAGACACTCTGAACGTACTCATTTAACACTTATTGCATCTTATACATCAAATAAGTATTCTTCTTACAACCCTGTCTGATTTTTGAGTGTTATGAATTTTATGGAAATAAATTTCTCCATCACGTCTCTTTATCTGGAGAAGCAAAAAGGAAGGTGAAACCTCACAAGAAAATTTGTCCAAGGAAATACCAGTGACCACAATTACACTTTGATGGTTATGTTCAGTGCTGGCATCACAGTGTCACTACCCCTGCATTGTCAGTGCAGTCTCCCGCAATGTGTTTCGAATACTAAGTTCTACTCTTTCAGTGCTACCATGAAAATAGATCTAACCATTAAACTGATGACAGGTAAAAGATTGTACAAAATAAAGTTATTTGTTTACATTTGGCCATACCTATCATATGCACAAATTCATGTTTGAATATGACTGTGTGTGTACATATTACCATGTGTAGAGGCAAAACATGCGATGAGAAGAGTAGTGATTTTAAAAGAAAGATTAAAAATATAAGCCATAGAGATGTATAATATTCATAATAACTTCCTTGGCATTTGTAAGACGTCACTTTTTGGAAGTAAAAATGTTGGCATTGTAGCAAAGGGAGGCTATAAAATAGTCCTCCTTGAAAACGAGTGAGTATATAGGACAAGTCTTTGGAAAACAAAGGAATTGTGACAGGACAAAAAAAGCCGCACATATGGTAAAAACCAAAGGACTGCAGGAAAACCTGCTGCAAGAGCTAAGTATGTATTAATTATTATTGCACGGCAACTTTAAAAAGGTTTGTGTAATTAACCTCAAAGTCTCCCTCAACTGATTTTTTCCTCTAGGCAGGAGCTTTGTCAGGAAGTTCAGCAAATGGTAGATGATTCAACATCATTTTCACAGTGGAAGAGCCTTTGAACCTTAACTGTGAGAGACCTACTGTCAGAAGATTGTTATTATTTATGATCCCTATTATCTGTCTTTTGTTTGCAAGGGGCTTTTTAGCTAAATAGGCCTTCAACAACATAGGGATACACAGGTTCTACACCAGATAATTTGCAAGTTAAGGTAGCAGTGATGCTCAAAGCATGACCCTAATTGTTCTGCTGAGAAAAGCACCTGTTTTACTAATCTTATAGGTCCTAATCTGTGTGTGCATTTTATAAATGTTCTAGCATTTATGAAAGATACAACTTTCAACAGAGACCTTAACATTTGGAGACAAAGCTTAAGATGGACAGATACTTGGAAAACCAGACACTATAAACATAAGGTTTGCTTTTGTGCTGTTGCAGTTACTAAGACACATTCTGCTATTACACCGACCATTTCTCCTCCAGAGCTTCTCTTTCCTGTTCATCGATTTTTTATTGTTTGGGTTAGATGAGCATGGACGTGATAAGAATGTAAGCGTAACATGACCTGGTGGTGGGCTCTAAGTCTAAAAGCAAAGAGAAAAAAAGAGATAAGGAAAGGTGAGCTAAGGGAGACAGGCCAAATGAACAAGGGAGACTAGGAGAAGGTTGCAAGAAGGTTGAGATGAAGGATATCTCTGAATGACTGATATCGATGTGTGTAAGGGGCACTTTTCCTTCGTGGTGTTACTGCCTGTACTGGTTTTGGCTGGGACAGAGTTAATCCTGCTGTACGATGTGAAGGCAGCGGAGCAGGGAAAGAAATTGGGAGAGGCTGTTAGACCTCACAGTCCCCCTGGGTTCTGTATTGACACTAGAGACTTCCAGGGGTGAAAGTGAGCCAGTTTCTTTTAAAAAGTCTGAACTGTCAATACTGTTAAGGCAATGCCCCACAGTGATTTGGTTCCTGCTTGAAGAGTGAGAGCTGCACTCAGAATTTTCTCCTCTCGGGGCATTGCATTGACCCATGAAATCTGATTAGTAGGACTTACCTCCAGGTGGCCTTGATGGGATGTCTGGTAGTACTCAGGATACTTGGAAGCCCCAAAAAATGGGAACATCTGCCTGTCTGCCTATCTTATAGTACTAAAGCTAATAAGAAGGATCTTGGAATTCATAATTAGAAGAATAAAGTGTTTTCCTTTCTGGGCAGTCTATTCTGCACTGTATATTGCTGTATAATTTAAAGAAGACACACATTTATTTTTAATGTGTTTAATATTTGCAATTTATTTCACCAAGAGCAAGTCTGGTCACGGTTACCAAGCTTTTCCTGAGAAAATTCCCAAAAGGCACTTGATAATCTGGAATTAGTGGGACCAGTTCAGTCCTGATGCAGGCAGTAAGTACATCACTGGTGTTAGTGGTGCTGCTCCCACCCTCTCAGGATGAAGTCAGGCCAACAAAATCATGAATATTACCGGGTAAGATCTCATTTTTTTCAGAGTACCCGAGGGTGTAGATAATTTGTAGAGAAGAGGAACAAAAGAATTAGAAAGGAGGTTATCAGTACAGAAAATTGAACCTCAGTCAGATTCAATCAACCAAGCAATAGGTTTCCTCACCTCTTTTGATACAGATTGGCTACCCCAATGCATGGGTCTCTTGAGCCCTCATAATTTACATTAGTAGCTTAGTCTAGCAGGTAATGCACATGCAGCAACCAAGGTTTGCAGAAGGGAATTTGGATTTGCAGTCCCATCACTCTGGACTAGCTCTGTTTGATTTCCAGCTTGTTCCTTGACACTGTTAGGCCTACTAAGGTGTCACTTCACTGAAAGGTGGCTCAACAGGTTTGACAGCTTCTCCACTTCCACGGTGGTAGATTGGGATAGCTCTATATGGTGCTGGAAGACATGAGTGATAGGAGATATTTGTTGATACGTGGATAATTGTTTGTATACTGTTTCACACAGGGAAAACATATGCTTCTGATCTCAGGGGACTGTCTTGCATTTGTACAACATCCCAACCTCTATGTTTTCCCCAGACCAATCCATCTAAACATAAATTTCACTGTAAGGACAGTTAATTAAATATTCTTACAGGCTATGTATATCCTGGGTTTTGTAAGCTAAGTCAATTTTCCATAAATTAAAGTGCTAGATCATGTTTTTTTCTATGCCCTATAAATACTTGGGGGGTTTTCCCCATAGCTTTCTTTAGCAAGCCCCATCATAATTCACCACTTTATGCTGGTGGCTAAGTTTACTGATTTTCATAACATTGGATTTACTTCCTTTCACCATCTTAAATTATATGGATCTTATTCCATGGTAGATATTCATATAGAAAAAAATTATGTACTCAAATACACATCACATATATAAGACTATCTATATGTGTTGATATTCATATAACTCAAAGAAATATCTTGATATTTATGTTTACACTCAGAATATAGAAATATACATTTTAATGTTTCAATATTCTCTTTTATCCTAGTGTCATTCTCTGCAACAATAAAATAAAAGATTTCACAGCAAACACCTGCAGGCAGGGACTGACAAGCTGCAGCACCAAAGGGCTTTCCAGAGCTGCCTCCTGTTACTATAACCCACTCACAGAGACAGAGGTTGAGTGCTTGCAACACTTACTTTAAGTCTCCATTGTTGCTATCTCTCACTCCACTTGGTGCAGGAGAGCCCAGAAATTCCACGTTGAAGCTCTGGGGACAAATAAGAACTGTGGTTTCTGGGTCAGGACCCAGATCTTCCCAGAGTCAGCAGATTTTGTATGTTACCTAGGCTGATGGCTCAACTTGCCAGTTCCTTTGCAAAGGTAATTTAGGCATGACAATGATATTTCTTTAAGTTTGGTATCTGCTGGACAAAGAAGTAGAATAGGGAAAAGCTTAAAGAAGAGCAGCATAAGGAGGACTGTGCCTATTGCACCTCACTTTCTCTTAAGTCTCCCATGAAAGTGCACATACATTTCTGCACTGGGCACACAATACACCACAGTGTATTCAAAGCTGTTGTCAGGTTTCCTGTTCAAGTGTTTTAATCAAGTAACATTGAGCTGGCACTGGAATCAAAGGGATGAATGAGTATTTTTTTCACATTAAAATAAAAGAATAGCTTTAACTGGGGGAAAAAGTTGCAGAATACGTGTGTATGTGTGTCTGTGTGTGCATGTGTTTGCATATGTGTGTCTGTGTGTGTGTGTAAGGGGTAGCAGAGGCTATGACATAGCATACGAAGTCAATAGTGTAGTTGTTATTATTTATACATGAGTAAAGATTACAAATGCAGGCAATAGCTCAGATCTCTCACCCCCTGGATCTGTGAAACCTGTCACTCAGTCTCCTGCGGTGTGTCTTCCTGTCTCCGAGCCATTGGACCACCTGCTGCCATGACTCTCATCTATTGCATCGCCCGAAGGCCTCGATGATAACAGCATTGATTCCAATGTACATCTAATTACTTCTCATAATCTATTCATTTCACAATAGTGTAGTGAAACATCTGTCACATCATAAACTCTTTAGTATCCTTATCAAACCACCAAAACATACTCTGCTGCCAATTGGCAGCTACCTTGCTTTCTCTTCTTATTAATATGATGCAAACATATCTATGGTTTTTTGGTTGCTTTAGATGAATTTCCCTCATGACCAGTGAAAAAGAATTGGGCAAACTGCAATTGTAACATCTACCCACTACTTAGTGAGGTACCATTATTGATGTCATACAAATATCAGTGAAAATTGCTTTGTTTCTTCTAGAGATAAAGGCTCTAAATAGGGTCTTTAACATTTATAGCACAGTAATAGATGGCTCCCTTCCTTGGCTCAGTGTGACTGATTCATTTACTAAAATAAGCATCTCAGGGATTATTACATTTGAGCTGTATATTGCACGGAAAAGCCTTTTACCTTTATAGTTTTTACTTTACCTGTGGGTAAATAATACCCACTCTTTCTCTTTCTTCACGTAAGAAATCAAGAGCAAGGAGACCCATTAGCACATATTTTTATTATCAAACTATAGAGAATGTATCTATCCCAATAGGATCATGAATATACAGTCGCATCTAATAAAGAGGGCTGATTAGTCCACCGAAAGAAACCTCAGATATTCAGGCAACATCACGGAAAATAAACTCTGAATAGTGAGGTGTTGGTTTAGCATTACACGCTGAATTATGACGAACAGCAAATCCCGAGTGAAAGGAGTGATATATTAACTGTGCATTCTCTTTCATGGTTGATGTTAGCACAAACGGAGTTTTGTTCTTGTTGTTTTAAATCTGCAATGGAAATGAATTTAGTGTTGATTTGATAGCTGTAGAAATGGGAGCCGTTTGTGCATCTGCAGAATGGATACAACACAAGCAGCCATTCTGGGAGCTTCCTCACGACGTGCTTCAGCCCAGCTTTTGGAGGACCCACTTTTCCATAGCCTTTCAGTAGCTGGTGAGGAAGCTAATTTGGATGCTCTCACAAAGCTATAGTGTGGTGCCAGTCACTGTAGTTACTTTTATTACCTGAACATCTGGCAGTAAGGAACTGGACTGCCATCACCAATTCAGGCCATATTTTGTTTGCTCCTGACCTTGCCGGGAATCACAAGGGTGACCTAAAGGTGAAGGAGTCCATATCTCATTACCAACCCCTAAGACAGCCAGTCCTCTTTTATCCATTTGTCAATATACAGTGCAATCCAATATATAATACAAGCTGAATATTTATCTGCCTCTATTTTCATTACTTGTGCATTTTCTGGTTTGGAATAGGTATCATTTGTACCTATTTGCTTAAAGCTGGATGGTTTTACATCCAAAATACACTCTGGCACAGTAGGAAGCATGCAGAGATTTTAGTGCTATTGACATATCTTGCAATATGCATATGTCCAATGTGTAAGCCACTTAAAAGTGAATATTTTGACCTTTTCAGTCCTTGATGCTGCTTTGTAGAAGGGCTGGGATTTTTGCATTTGTGAGCATTCCTCTTCATTAGGGAGAAAAGAAGGAAGGAGCAGTTTAAACCTAAGGAAAAAGCTTTCAGAAAAGCTCAGAGCTCACAGAACAAGTCAGTGCTGGGTCCAGACTGATCTCCTGATGCTCTGTTCCAGCTTCCAAAACTTGCTTTATCACAGCTATTGAAGAATTCATTTTACACTTCTATCACACTAACATGGAGCTATAGTACATAGCTTGTAGCAAAATGGAGAAGCCTTAGCTAGCCAGAGGAGAAGATTATGTATTTATCCAGCATTGTTGAGTTCATCTACTGAGACTGATGACATCTTTGGATTAGGTTGCCCTGTGTGTTTCCTGCATAGGTCACATTTGCTGTTCATGCTTCTCCCGCCATGGTTTCACCATGGGCCAAACTTGCCATATGGACTGGCTGTAGAACATGAACCTAAAAGCATGTTACCACCTTCTCAATTATATTACATCTGTGTCAGGAAACTTCCCTGGCTTCTGTGGTACCTAGACATTAATATGCCAGGTGGGCAATAGGCTGATGCAGAGGAAGTTAAACCTGAAGAGAAAACAATGGCAGATATTTTTCCATAAACCTATTAGACTCATGGAATTTTCATAACTCCATGGCAAGGTAATACTTTTTAGGCCAACAACATAAAAAATTGAGAATAAAGTAAGATTGATCTATAGTTTCAAGATTTGAAAGAATAATTTGCAGAAGGTAGAGAGCTGATTTACTTTTAGTATTTGAGATTTTCTTCATAAGCCTGGTAGCTAAGGTTGACTGAGGGTTTTTTTCTTTGGAAATGAAAACTGAATTCTCATGTCACGTGAATGTAGGACATTGGGATTTTTTAAAAGTATCAGGAAAATAGCAGTCAAATCACTGTTAAAAGTTATACTATTAAGTTTATGGCAAGTATTTTTTCCATAACATCAGCTGAGTTATGGATTGCAGTTAAGAGTCAAAGATTATACTGCCAGAGTAGTACATATTATTATTAATAAGGAATGGAATTTTGAAGGGGGAAGTCTGCAAATGAGCTATTTCACAAAAAAAAAAAAAAATTAAATGTACAGGGAGCTAAGAATAATATCTATGGGAATATGGCAAGAATCTACAACCAGTTCTATGCTTGAGAACTGTCCCAAAACTAAGTGGATAAAAGATACTTTGCTTTTATATCTGTACTGAGAAGGTTTTTTTGAAACAACAACAACAAAACCACAACATGCTGGATAGAAACATTATATAATTTTCCAGTGTTACTTAGGAAAAAATCCATACATTAATTTGGAGTAAACTCAAAATTTGTGTCCAGTGTAAACAAACAGGGATCTTTTAGAATATACAACAGTACTGGAAAGAATATAAATATTAGATTGTTTGTTTTCAATTGAAGGTCAATTTTTAAGTAAAATGAAAAATTTCAAAACAAAAGATCAAATATTTGTTTTCAAAGTACCAAAATAACATTTTTAAATATTATCAACATGTAAACTTATTTCTCTTCTGAAACCATAGACTTGACCCAGATTTTTTAATACTTCAAGTTCTTCCCAAAGGGAATTTTTCAACAAATTCATTGTCCATCAAAAGTATGTAGATAAATAAATGAATAGAAATGTTTCTGTGTTATTTCAACACAAATCTTTGGATTAGGGAGATATAGAGACCATATATCAGAAAAACAAGATGGCAAATATGTCTTACAGCAGAATATTAAGAGTAAGAATAACTTACAGTAGTAAGTTAACCTTGGAAAGGGGCCAAATTCCCACCCAGCTGCTCACTCGCTTCCCCTCCTCAAGAGGACAAAGAGAGAAAATAGGATGAAAAAGGTTGTGGGATGACACAAATATAGGCAGACCACTTACCAATTACCTTCATGGACAAAACAGTCTTGGCTTGGGTAAAATCATTTTATTGCCATTTGAAATAGATCTGGGCAGAAACAAACAAAGACTTAAAACAGCCTGCCTCCCATCCCCTTTTTTTCTCATGCTCAATTTCACTCCTCCATTCCAAGCTCCTCCTACCCTCCCCGAGTGGTGCAAGGGGATGAGGAATGGAGGACTGCAGACAGTCCGTAAGAGCTTTTCCCTGCTGCTGCTTCCTCCTTACACTTTTCCCCTGCTCCAGCGTGAATCCTGTCCATGGGCTACAGTCCTTCAAGAACTGCTCCAGCACGGGCTTTCCATGGTGTGCAAACCTTCAAGGTCAACCTGCTTCAGTGTGTGACCTCTTCCACAGGTCACAGTTTCTTCAAGAAATATCCACCTGCTCCAGCATAGGGTCCTCCATGGGCTGCAGGGAAATATCTGCTCTGGTGTTGCCTCTTCCATGGGTCGCAAGGAAACTCTTGTGCTGGCATCTGGAGCACCTTCTCTCCCTCCTTCTTGTCCAACTTTGGTGTCTGCACTGTTGTTTCTCACTTCTTTCACTCTTTCTTTGCCTGTGTGGGGTTTTTTTACCCTTTTTAAAATACATTTTCCCCAGAGCACCACCACTGTAGTTGCAGGGCTCAGCTGTCCCAGGGCAGTCCCAGTTGCTCCTCACAGAGCCCCCTGCAGCCCCCCTGCTACCAACGCCTAGCCATGTACACCCAGTACAAAGAAGATGATGCTTCAAAGTGCCAAATATTTTGTATTTTAGGTTCTTTTCTTTTGGCAGGAAGTTTCACTGAGTATGACATTTTTTACATCGCCACAGACTCAATGCAATAAAAACACATACTACAATTAAATAAATTTAAATTCCCTACTGATTGAGTCGTTTCTAAATCACTAAGTATGGACAGAAAAAGGGATTGGTTTTATAGTTTTTTTCAAGCATTTCCAACATTGACTAAGTGAACACAGACCGGATTTTATACAGACAGATTATATACTGATTTAAAGCAATAGTTCTATTGAAGCCATCCAAGCTATGCTGGTAGCTGAAGAGTTTAGGCACTTTAGTGAACAAAAATACCTGACTCTCCTTGAGGAACCTTATTGGTATGATACCATGACACCATTGGCAATGAAGTCCATACATGTATAGTTCTGGAAATTACAAGGTGAGGAAGAAAGTAGGCAGGAAGGCAAGCAGTTAATACAAGCATTTATGACTTTCGGTGGTTTGGGATGTAACTAAGTCAGAACCAGCTCTTTAATACCAATGATCATAGTTCTCCCTGTGTGAATAAGTAGCTTCTATCTGCCTATGCTCTCAGCAATTATCTTCAAGACCTGCTTTCCTGGTCATGCACTGGTGCAGCTGTCCTCCCAAATGAACTTGCTCCATGGGGAAACCACAGAGATCATGGAATGAATAAGCCTGCCTGCAGCAGAATGCCCAAATCTCTGCTGCAAGGACTTTTTTTTTTTTTTTTTTTTTTTTTGGAGGGGGGAAATTTGTTCTGGTCCCTACTGATCACCTCCATTTGGTGTTCAATAGGGACAGATACAATGGTTCACCAACCCAGGAATAGATATCTGTTTGGATTGTTTCCTGTCTCTCCTTGTCTGCTCCTGTGGTTTATTTTTTTTTTCCTGACGAAAAAGGCCTGAATAACTGGATAACTCTCTATGCCCTTGTACCACAGACTCTTTACTGGCACTCTTACTACCTATCATCTTTCTTCCGTATTAAGTAGGAGAGAAACATCATTCAAACACAGAAGACAAGAAGACCTTAGCAATGGTAGGATAAAGGGATCTCAAACTCCTTACGGATCTAGTAGGAAAAAAGCAATTTTACTAATACAAAGAAACCTCCATCTCAAATTAAAACTAGAGTGAAAAAATCTTTATTCACATTTTTCTCAGATTTATTCCTGTTTTTAAAGAAAAAGAATTCAATTGTGGAAAAAAGTGTCTTAAGACTTTTTGAGAAGTTTGGAGCTGGATTAGTTTTTCCAAAAAGGAAGATATGTCCACTCAGATGTACTAGTTTAGAGAAAGTTGCTCATGTTCCTTTGTCTCATTCCTCAGAGACTGGCACTTATGGATCAGTATCTACACAATGAGCACAGTTTTCGTACCTCAGATGTAGAATTAATTTCCAAACCATTGCAATACTGGGACAGATGCATAGTAAAAAGTATGGTTTTATTATTGCCAAGACCAGAGTGCATGAGCTTTTCATACATTTGTTAGAGTAGCACTTCAAGGATCTGCAAGGAAGAGACAGTTGAATAGCGACAGCAAAGCCACACTGTGTCCCTGGACACACAGTTGAACTGGGATACTGAAGTTCTTCATGGTATGGGGGAGGCTGTCAGCTTGGAGGAGGACCAGGAGAAAACAGGAGGTGCTAAGTGTGAAGGTCAGGTTTTGGGCTGAGTAGGCTCTCTTCCTTCTGATTGTCCATTGGACAACTAATCAAAAGGCTACCTTTCTACAGCCATCTTTATTTAAAAGCTTTACCTTCAAAGACAGATGTTTAAAAAAAACCCCATAAACAAATGAAAAATGCATGGAGACTTTTTATATCTATGTGTCAGGCAGCCTGAGAGACCCTTGTTGAGAGGATTATCTATCACCTGAAGAAGCTTTTGGTGCAGCTAACACTGAAAAACAATAACTAAGAACGTCAAGGGGCAGGATAATTAACTAGTGTTGCATAGTCCTGGTGTGCAAAAACAGAATCAAACTTTGTATTAATTCCAGATAACATTAAGTGCCTGGCTGAGTTGACCAAGGTACACACAAAATCCATGGGTGGAGATAAGCACTTCCAGAGATCAATTCAACTTGTTGTATCAAACTGTGCTCTGAAGTGGCATGTAGATTTTCTGCCTTTGCCTCTTTTCTAACAACCAAAACAGGTGCCTAAGGCCATTTAAATCAAACTTACCAGTTGGGCCCAGAAATTTACATGGCAAGAATCTGTTCCTGCACGGGTGTAATTCAAGCAGCCTGCTATAGTTGCTCACATTCTTTTCTGTTGGTTTTTTCCCCCACTTATTTGTCACATTTCAGACTCAGTTCTCTTTTTAGTTGAAGTGGTCATTAGCCTGAATCACACAAACTAAAATGCAGCAGCTCCAGGCTAGGTTGTAGTCTTGGTAAGGCTTTTCTGCTAGCGTGCATGTCTCTGGTGTCTAGGGCAATGGAATACAAGTATAGAGAAGGCCCTTAAAAATCACAGAAAGATTAATATTGCTAGTGTTTTCTTATCCACTTGAATTGCAAAGGAAGAGTCAGTCATCTGCTGGTATGGCACCAAAATTATTGTCCATTGCTGTCTGAAAGTAAACTTTGTCAAAACTTGTGGTTTCCTCGCCTTCTGATATAGTACAAAGAAAGGATAGCAATGGATCAAATATTTTATTTTCACTGACTACGAGTATAGTTTTATATTGCTTCTTAGACAAGTTTTTATGGTCCCATTTAAAATAGCAGATGGCATGTTAATGTCGCCTTTAGGTGTTTAGCTTGAGGTGTGTTTGACCTATATAGTTGCAATTAAGTACTCAAGTGTCTCCTGGAAGAACCTAGTTCTTTCCATTACTCAAGCAGGAAACCTAGGATGTTAACTTAGCACCCTAAACAAGATGAGACTTGCAGTGAATACCTCTTAAGTCCTTCTTAATGCTGCTTAGATTCCATTTGTCTGGCAAAAGAAGCATGTCTATAATTTTTTGCAAATCTTTAGACCTTTTCTAGCCCTTATAAAGCCCAGCAGAAGTAACAGTCCTATGTAATCCTACTGAATTCCAGCTGAGGTTTACCCTCATTGGGCATTAGAATTGTGAATAAATTGTATATGCTGCACAAGAATAAACAGCCTTAACATGACCAGGGGCTTGTTCAACTGAGTGTAGTTGGAGAATACAGTCTAAATGCACAAGCCAAATAATCTCCAAAATTCAGCTAAGGCCCCCACATCCTTCAATACTGCTCCTGAACTTTCACCGCTGCTCTCTCACAAGGGCCCGTGCTCAGCTCCTCTATAGGGTATGCCTGCACAGTTTTTGCAAGCAGGCTTGAACCCACTGTCTATATGTTCCAGGCTTATACTCCAGCTCCATACTCCATACTCTTTTCTTTGGCTTGTGCCAAAGCTCCATTTCACCAGATGTTTTGAAGAACACCTATTGCCATCACATTTTCCCTGGAAATATCTTATTTTATATGGTTTCAAGCACAGGTCAAACTGTAGTGGCAGTGAAAATATAGAAATTAATAAAAATCAGAGGTCAACAAGGTTTTTGGAGCTTTTGTAGGACAGTCACATAACCTGATACTTATACTCCCCTATTGGCTCTTTCTACTACCCTTTGGTGCCTTCTTTTATTGCTCTACTTTGACAACCGCTAAATCTTCAGGCTTCTTGTCTTTTTTTTTTTCTTTTTTTTTCTTCTGTATGAGAATCTAAGGTAAGTAATGCTGTGAAACAATTGTAGGTTCAGGGATACAGTTCTCTGTTGCAATTTAGGCTGGAAAAGATCACAGAATCACAAAATTACAGAATCACTGAGGTCAGAAGGGACCTTTGAAGATCTAGTCCATCCCCCTTGCTCAAGCAAGGACAGCCAGAGCAGGCTGCCCAGGAGTTTGTTTTAATTTTTAACATCTTAAGAATGGTGACTTCACAATATCCCTGCACAACCTGATCCAGTGTTTAACCTCCCCTCTTTAAGTTTAAATGGAAATTCCTGTGTTCCACTTTGAGGCCATTGCCTCTTGTCCTATCACTGGGCACCACTGAAAAAAGTCTGCCACCATCTTTTTTACTCCACTTCATCATATGCCCCTGAAGCCTTCTCTTCTCCAGGCTGAACAGCCTCAGTTGTCTCAGCCTCTCCTATTACCACAGTTGCTACAATCCCTTAATCACCATCATGGACCGTTGCTGGACTCGCTCCAGTATGTCCATGCCTCCCTTGTACTGGGGACCACAGAGCTACACTCAGCACTCCAGATGTGCTTCACCAGTGCTGAGTAGAGAGGAAGAAGCACCAACCTTGACCTGCCGGCCATGTTCTTTTTGCTGCAGCCCAGGAGGCTGTTGGCCACCTTTCCTGCAAGGGCATATTGCTGGTTTGTGGTCAGCTTGGTGTCTATCAGGATGTCTTTTTGCAGCCCTTCTCTGCAAATATACTGCCCAGCTGGTTGATCCCCAGACTGTATTGATGAATACTCATACTGTTCATACTACTCCCAAAAGCAAGCAGTGCTCATCACCTGCTCACTGTCTGCATGCTGAGATGCCCTTTCTCACCTGCTCCCTGAACTTTCAGGCTTGTCAGCACTCATGGTCAACAAAGTATGGATCTGATAGGGTCCCCAAGGAGATATTTGTGCAATGCATTAATTTAGGTCACAAAAGTTTCGGTGTTTTACGTACACCTGCTACACCAATTGTCACTTTATTCAAACAAAGTTCTTGTATTAGCACACTCTTTTGAAACTATCAGACCTTCGCACAGATTTTTAGACTGAACTCATGTGACCTACTGTTTTGAAAGGTTATTGATAGCCCTGAGTTAAACAGGAAAATACCCCCTGTTGTTTAAAAACGTTTTCCTTTTCAGCTCTCCTTTTCTGCAATAGGCTGATTTTTACTATGCAATACAAATTAGGCGTGCAAAGGGTTAAGTAACTACACAGCCTAACAAATCTGTTAGAGTAGCTTTTTATTTTCCAAAGGATAACAGAGAAATATGTTCAACATATGTACATGTGTGTGTGCTTCTGACTCAGCATTCATATTTTGATAAGCATATTTGAATTAATACAAGGTCATATGTGCTTTAGTGTTGGAAACACATATAGCACTTCTCAGGTTATTCCCCCCACTCCCTCCCCTCTTTGTAATACACACATTTTGTAACACCAGAGAGGGGAATTACTGGCTTGGTGCTAACAATTCCTTTCAGAGAATTGCACTGTCTTGTGTGCCACAGTGGAAAATACATCAAGATAATTCCCTCATCACTGCCTACCCACCCACCCGCTCCCTGTAGTCTGAGATGAACTGTGTAGTCACATACTGTAACGCTGCTTCTAGTAAAATGCTTGATTTTTTTTTCCTCTCTCTCTCTCTCAGAGCCAAGCTCTTCTCGAGCCTATATTTATACTGACATTTCTTTTTTTGGTGCGTGCACATCACCTGTGAGAGGTTCCTTGTATATTGTCATTACTGATATCACAAGAAATTCCAGAAGCGAAGAGCACTTAAAGTGGATTCATGTGTGAGGGATTTTGTAGTGGATTTTTTTAGAAGTTCCTTGCTAGTTTCTACTTAGCTCAGAATCATAATGATTTAAAAGAAACATACTCATGTATAGGGTGTGTGCTGTGGGATAGGAATCAAGAAAAAAAATTAACGAACAAATGAAAATCTTTTGTTCTTAATGACAGAATATAATGGAAACCTAATCTCCGACTGCATATTATCATCAGGCAAATTAGTTACACATATAATAAGGTTTTGCTGTATAAATTATAAATGAAATAAACAATTCTGTCACCATGGTGTGCAATGAATACACCACATGTTATATGTAAATATATTAGTCATTTGCCTTTTGTTTATGTGTCACAGAAATCCATTTCCTTCATGGTGTAGTTCCTATTCCCTATAGGTTCTTACTAAAGTCATCTCAGCCCTTCATGTACAAGCTTTTTAAAACAGAATTACTTTCCCTTTTTTTTTTCCATTTCGTTTTTCAGCCCAGTTTTAATAATGGCTGCTTTTGTGCCAGTTTCATTTAGTGCTTCAAACTGTAATTTTATCTGAGAGAGAGGAAGAAATAATAAGGAAAGCAGAAAGGGTCTACATGATATATCCGTACAATACAAAAAACATATTGAAACCATTTTTTTATTTTAGTTTTTTTTCTTCAAAAATTAAAATATGTCCCATAAAGCAGCTATGCATATTTTTTCTCTTACCAAACCTTTCCTTCTTTAATGAGATAATCTGTTTTTAAAGAATGCATCGTTCAGTCTTTCTTTTCAAGGGGTGACATTTTTATTTTCCACACATTACAGTATATGCAAGAATGATGTAAATTTGGGCTTTTTCACTGGGCACTGCAAACCAGCCTAAAAGCCCCTTGAAACCAATGCAAGACGCAGCTACTCTCAGTGAATGATGGCTTTAACACACAGATTCTAATCAATAATCCAGAATTTTATATTCAATCACATTCAGTTCACACTCATCAAGGATTATCTTTTGGGCTCCCATAGGCTTTTCCTGCCCTCCACAGGGAGACAGAGTTGAATTGAATATACCTAATTATATTTGGGATGACTGTGGACCGTAATGGAAGAGGCAGTACTTAGCACATAAGCAGACTAAACTTTCATGATCAAGACCAGCTAAAAAGGGTATTTGTTACTGCTGTCTTCATTTCTCACATAGTGTCAGCCAACACTTTCTGCAGGGTGAATGATTGTACCTTGACATTGTTTACAAGGCCAATTATATCTTTATTTTGAAAGCTATTCCAAAAGCTATTAGAAGGGATTTTTTTTTTTTCTTCTTGTATTTTTATAGGGAGAAGAGGCAAGCCTGGATGCTGCTTTCACAGTTTACTTGCAGCTATATCTCTGTGGAGGATATTTTCTTTTCTTTTCTTTTCTTATCTTTTCTTTTTTTTTTTTTTTAACGGGAGCAGACAGTGGTTAGCAATGGAATACAAAAAAGCAATTCTACTGCCTCATAAGCCACAAAGTGGACTATGGAATTAACGTATGAGATGTTATTTCTAATTTATTTATCAGCGTTCTCTCTGTAGTACAAGTACTCTTGAAAGCACTTATGTATTTGAAGTCTCATAGAGAGATACCAGATAATGGGAAATGGTTTGCTGTGAGAAGTGATCTGCTTGAGTGCATAGAAGAAGCCTCTTTCTATCAAATATTTCACGGGTAATGTTTTACTGTTTCTCCTAGATGGCATGATATAGAGTGTAATAAATCTCAGTTTGTTTATATTCTGTGTCTGTATTTGCACTTTGGTGATTATATTTGAATTCATGAAAGATCCTGGTTTTTAAAAAAGAACTTTAGCATAATCTTCTCATTAATCCTGTCCTGTTTGTCTGTTATTAATAGGCCACTGTACAATGTATTCTGCTGCAAAACTCCACCAGGCATGACTAATTCAGATAATTAATTTGCTAGAACATTAACACCATCAAATGAGCCTGCTAAACCGGTAAATTTAAAGTAAATTAAACTTAATTTGCAGGTTATTGCAATTAAGTCTGCCTTGTCTTTCTGAGGGATTTCAACATCCTCAGTATTTAAGAGGCAATCATAATGCATGCAAGTGGGCGGGCTTTTTCTCTAATTAACACGAGTCTAATCTGCTTTTCAATTAGGGTGGATGTTTATAATGTGCTGGTGACAGTGTTGCAATTCAGTACAGCATAACAGGAGTGCATGGCATAATTATAGCTGAAAAGAAAAGCTCATGCAGGGCCTGTTTAGGGGTTAATGAGACATTGGCAGCTTCCAGCTGAGGAGATTGAGCCAGTTTAGTGCAGCTTCAAGAGGAAACCACCCATAGGGGTTTCCTTTGAAGTGTCAAAAGGTCCCCTTGTTCTGGGTGGCTTATGTTTCATTTGTCTGAGTGGCATATCAAAAATTGATGAGCTGCCAGCAGCAGTCCTCATGACATTAATTCACCAATTGTGTTTCTAATAGTTTCATCCTTAAATACATTTGGATGATGATAATGCTAAGAAAAATCAAGGTTCTGAAAACAATGAGAAGGTCTGTGCAGTTCCAAGAAGTGTATACAGACTACGCAAATGCATCAGCTGCAAATGTTAATGATGCAGATGACCTACACTGCTCGTTATGAGCAGGAAGAAGACAAAGATGTATTGTACATCCCTTCTCTGAACAGCATTTGAGCTGTGGCAGAGCTGTGGCATTTATTGTTACTAAGGTTCTTGAAAAGCATAAAATGGGTCAAATTCATCCCTGAAGTAACTTCACTGCCTTCAGAGCAGCTATACCAGGGATGGATTTGGTCTGTTATACTAGGAGTAAAGGAAAGAAAGTAAACCAGCAAAGCCATAAAGAGCAGTAGACAACTCTAATGCAGATAGAGGGTTTCTTCAGTCTACTTAAGCTATGTCGGTCCCAATATGTGCATTGCAGTCCCATACTGAGATAATGGAGGTTCTCAAACTTCTGTACAAAAATGAATGCTCATGAAAAGACATTTAAATACATTTAAAATCCTGGAGCAAAGAGAAGGGATTATCAGTGCAAGACTGGCTAGCTGGTGAATCAAAGACTTTCTGATTTACAGGTTTTTCTACAGCATTAGCAACCACAGCATGTGAGCATTGCATACTAGAGTGCTTCAGTTGCTGCATGAGATGCAATTTTCAAAATATAGTGTGAGCCAAGTACTGGGCTTCATTCCCTTTTTAGTCTGGGAGCTGTACAATATAGGACACTGCTTTTTCATGTGTCGAACAGCAAAAAACCCACCCTGGTCTTATCACCTCTAAAAGTATTACTTGAACTTTTTGTCACTTCCTGGAAGTTTTGTATGGAGAGTGATGCTTACAAAGAAGATTCAGCCCATCTCACCAGAGGTTATTAGGCCTGCATCCACCCTATTTAATGTTAGGCTTTACGAGGTAGCCAAGGTGGAAGCTCAGTGCGTCATACTCCCACAGGGCTATTGTAAACTCCATTTAACTCACCAAAAATTATACCGTGGTCTGAAAACACCCCCTCTCTCCCTTACCTATAAAAAAGTTTAGGCTTATTAAGCATCTAATTTAAGTGCTTGCATTTAGGCAGGCAGAATAAAGGTCATTATTTGTATGTTGGAGGGGACATATGTACTTTATATGTCATATACTCTTTATATGAGTTGGGTGATCTCTTTTTGGAGTGTCGTCTGCTTGTGGAACACCAAGACTAGCTAGTATCTCTTCATCCTAAATGGATGCATTAGTGGCAAAGCATATGGAAGATTTTTGGCTACTGCAAGAAGGAAGGGCTGGTCCTTTTTTTTTTGACCAGAGATGATTCAGATGGCTGAACAAGCTGAGGAGTACACAAATAGTGCCTCCAGTGACAGGTGACTGCATGTTAATTTGATATCATACCATAGTACTGTAAACATGAATTGTGTGTAGGTCAGTTAGGTCAGTAAGCCTATATCCCTGTTGAGCTTTTTTTTGTTTTGCTTCTCTGCCTGGACTTGTGACTGTGACTTGAGGTGTCATCAGTAAATGGGGTTTACTAAGATAAAAATACTACTATTGGTGGCAGAAGTAGTTTCTAAATGACTAAAACACTCTTATCTGAGAAGAATTTTACCAATGCAGCACATGAACATATAGTTCAAGAGCACCTGACAGAGTTCTCTGTTTAAGCTCTGTGACTGATGGATCAAATGAGAAGGCAGGAACTACCTGTGTCAGGGAGGCAAACCTTCTTCTTTAAGAGAGACTTTCTGTCAGTCTTTCCTGACCACCCAATGCAAGGTACAGCTGAACCTGCTGTTATTCACCAGCCGAGAAAGGAGTGCAAGTCCACCAAGGAGCATTGAAGGAATCCTGTACAAATAATATTAAAAAAAGAGACGTAAATGACTGGCAGTGCAAATGTCTCCGTTTTATGCTGAAGGAATGTAGCTGAATAAATACATGGATTAAATTAAGTAGACAGTATTGGCCACAAAAACTTAGCATGGTATTCAGTTTAAAGTGTCATTTACTAACTTCTATTCCCAAATTGGTATCACATTACCAGCTGTAACAACAGAAGATTATTTACCAAGTAGCTAAAGTACATAAAGAAGTATACCTTGCTATACCTGAATTCAGAGGTAAGGTCCATCTTTATTCATCTGTCCAGATATCAAGAGATTTTCAACCATTTGCAAACAAACCTCATGAGAAATATGAGTATAAATACAAAAAATAAGGCACACAACCTAAATCAGTTGTTGAAGACAGAGGGACAATCACACTGAGATCAACTAATAAAGACCATGTAAAAAGTGGTCCCCTGTTCTTCCCCTGTCAGAGATATGAAAAAAAAGGAATACTACAACTCTGTAGAATATAAAGTCTGTAATGCCTGTGGTCTACAGATAACTTAACTCTGAAAAAGAAGGGACTACCCTTAGAAACACTGCACTATCTGCTACTTCTGCCAAGCTCAGTACATTTATAAACACAAAATCCCTCCAGCATTTTTAAAGGCCAAGTTAGTGACTTCACTGGGTTTGATGCAAGCACACTGGCAGTGGAGATTAATGCATTAGTTGCCAGTTAATTAACCAACACTGGTGAAATCTTCATCCTCCTTTTAACAACATACCAATGGCATTTAAGGGGCTATTAGATAACCCAAGATTTAAATAGTGTATGAGGTATAACATAGCATGTTCACAGAAGGAAAGATACATTAGAAAGATTAAAGTACGCAATCCTCTCCTTGCTCTCTACCTGCCTCTCCTCTGGGATCACAACAACACAATGGTGCCAGGTCTTGGGTTGATTTTCAGTCTGTTCTGTGTGGGAGTCTTCCAGCACTCCTGTTTTATAATCTAGGCAAAGGAGCAGAAACTCTGAGAAGCTTCTTTTATGCAGGTCCTTAATATCAGTTGAAAACATGATGGGGCTTTTTTTTTTTTTTTTTTTTTTTTGCTGGCTGAGTTTTTCAGAGAGTTTGGCTCTTGGGAAAGATCAGTTCTACAAGAATTAACACTTTAAAATTACCGCCGTGAAAGAGAGGATACCTGGTCTTGCTACACTTGATGTGACTATCAGTGCATAAATTAACCCATGCACTTCAACCTAGCTGGTTTCAAAATATTTTTACTTCTTTCACTTACTTTTAGGGTATGGAGAAGTTTGATCAAAGCTTTGACTTGAACATACAGTTACTAATAAGCAATTTGTAAACAACAAACACTGTTATTTGTTAAGTGGGCTTGAAAGTAGCAGTACAGTTAAACTTCAGTGTTGACACGTCAGTAGGGCAATACCTTGGGCCTTCAGAGACAATACTGTTGCACATTAATTCCTTTTCCTGGTGTCTTGAGGTAATAGAGAAATGAAGTAGGATTATCTGAAGTTAAAGGTGATTGACGAAATGCTAAGTAGTCCTAAAGGGTAGTTTGTAGGTAAACATGCCCCTCTCTGACTTCCATTTAGTGCAGTTGCTTTAGTCCGGATGAGAAAGGGAGTGACTAGGGTAAAACTAACCAGTAAGACAAATGAGGTTGATAAACTGATGGGCAGTCAGAGGCCAGGGACAATTGCCTTGGCTAGATACTCACTTACATGGGGGTTGAGTCCAAAGGCTCAGTGGACACCTTTATAGCAGAGGATTTATAAATATTTGAGTAAGTTCAGTAAAAGGGAAAAGTAGAAACAGCTCTTTCTGCATGGTACCATGGTGTTCATAAAGCATAATGAAGATCTGATTAAATGCTGGATTATGTTGTGAAATCAGGGAGTATCCTAGTAAAGTAACAGCCATATCAGGATATTGGCTGTAGCTGGGCAGGAAAACAAATTATTATGCCTTTGAAAATGCCAGATGGACCCTCGCAGAGCTTTGTGGTTATGTGCTGTTAGAGAAAAAAGCTCTGTGAGGCAGATTCATGGCTGCTACTCTTTCTAGTATAACTTGCTTTTTATGTGGCATAGAAAGTGTAATATTACATGATTTAATGGGTGGATATTTTCACAAACATGTGGTGAAAGAAGCCCCACCAGAACATTTCGAGCGCCCTATGTAGTGTTTCAGTGAATGGTATTATTTTTAAATCTAAAAATTACTGCTTTTGCAGTAATAATTGAGGTAATTACTTGTATAATTATAATTATACAAACCTTGAGGAATGAAGAGATATATATACACACAGGTGACTTCATTTGTTTTCTTAACACAGTGAAATAACATTTTAAGTGAAGAAGTGAAGAGTAAATATAAATATCTTGGCATCTTACATGCCAAGAGAGGAAAGCATTAGTAAGAAGAGTAAAAGTACATTTCACTCCAGTAAAATCCAGTAGCTGGCCCAGAGCTCTCTGCTAATGCTTTTACTGGTAACATCATCTAGATTTTGGTATGTGTGGATGGTGTTTATTACATTCTTAAAAATACACAGTTCCTTGACTGCTGAGAGGCAAACTGCTGAGGCTAACAGCTACAAATGCAATTTATGAAACACATGGCATTGTAATTTGACCAACAGAGTTCCATCCAGAATCAAAATTTGAGATCACAGTTACTGTAAAAATTAAAGAAACCCATACACCAAGTAGAGATGTATTTACCCAATAAGTAAAGGAACTATGGGAAACCAAAATGCATAATTCGGTTTTGCTCAGAGGAAATTGCTATAGACCATTTTGCATTGTTAAGGGAGAAATGTGTTGTTTTCTCAGCAAGAGTTATAACTGTTTCTCACTCTGAAATTAGTTTTAGATTACTCATGTTTGTGTTTTCCTATAATCAGTCTCCAGCCAGTGAGTCCTGGTACTCTGCCCAAGGAGGTGATTTTTTTATCCTGCACCTGAAAAAAACAAAAAAATCCACCCAAATATCATTCTGATTTTACAGACTTTAATCATTAATGACTATATTAATTTAAGGTTCTTCAGTCTTAAATTTGTGTATGCTGTTGGCTATTTGTTTTATTATAGAGATCTATTGATGTAGCTGACTTAGTTGGAAGCTTCTGACAGAAAATCATACCATATTGTATCGTATTATATCATACCGTATGTATATGAAACATATGTTGTTAGTAGTTCATGGTCCAAACATGATTTGAATGAAATGAGCTCAGCCTAGAATTTCAGACATCCTTTTTTATACTTGACTTATAATGTATACTTTCACAGATTCACCTAAATTTCATCATTTTCTCAAAAGCAGAGGTAAAGAAATACCAGAGGTAAGTATCCAAACTACTGACAACTGTCTGATAGGCATAGAAAAAGAACCATCAAAACTCAAGAACAGAATACTCATCTAGTTCTTCGTTCATTATTGAGGACCAAAGAAAAAACACACATATGAGAATTCTTAAAACTACTTAACTAGGCTAAATCATGTAAATTCTTGAGGTTATGTGAGTGAGGATTATGTGCTAGTTTCTGTATGTAACATGTCATCCAAAGACTAACACGGCATCCTAAACTTGCTGCTTATGCTAATAAACAGGTATGAAATAGGCAATAGAGTTTGACACACCAAGATTTAGACCCTCCAAAACACCACTGCATTTTCAAGCTTTCAAAGTCTTCTAGAGAACAAGGTTTTCACTTTGAAGCTCCGCTGGTCTGTCTAATCCTCTTCCATCAGTGCTCAGAGTAATGTCAGCGAAAACTCTCGTGCTAGTTCCATGTTTTATGCCTGGCAGAACTCACAGACTGAGAAGTCTTCTGTTTGTTTCTTAAGACATCTCATCTAGAAGGTATCTAAAGAGTGTGCCCGCTAGATTATATTCTACAGGAGATGTTAAGTGGAAATAGAAGAAGCAAACACTATTTATCCATTAATGCAGTTATAACAGTTATTAGAGTATGGAATCAATGTAAGCTTACCTTAAAAGTTAAACTTCTCTATGGTTAGCGTATCTGTTCCTGTCTCCACTGGCAAACTCAAATCTGTTTTATTCTTGTAAAAATATTTAAAATCAATCTCCAGTAGTTTAGGAATTCATTAGACTGAAAGAGGACTAAGTAATGACAATATGAGCTAGGCAGATAAGAGAGTTCCTGGTTGCCTCAGTTTTTGTCAAAGAATTGACTAGTAAAAAAATGAGGAAAACATCTACCCTGCGGATCCAAAATCAGCTCGGTGCAGTTTTCAGAACAAGTTATTCCTCACATAGTCCCTGTAATTTGAAAGATATTAACTGTGTTGTTTCTGCAACTGAAGAAGTTTGAATTCATAATACTGATAACGCTAAGCACTAGCAATGGAACCTTCTCCTGAGGTTATACAGCATTTCTACAGCATGATAATTTCAGAAATAACCCCCTGTTCTTACAGTCAGATTACATGGTAGGTACCAGATTGATTCATCTACCCTGATTTTACAGATACAACACAAAGCATCGTAAATGTAAAAGCTTGAAAAGATCATTAAATTATTTGATGATTCTCACTTTAACTTCTCTGTTACTGTTATTTGTTTTCCAGTCCTGCTTAGAGTTCACAGTCAGAATACAACCCAGTTGTGCCACTTAGTGTGCAGGATTGTAACAGGCAAAGCCTCTTCCTCCTTCCAGTCCACTGCATTTGAAGACTGCTGTTCCAGCCCCATTTAAGTTGGTTTAAAATACTGTCAGTAGTTTCAACAGCTGCCAAATTTCCTTCAATTATCAAGAGTTTCTAAAGCACGTAGACCTAGACATGGATGTAGGCAGTCCTAAGATATCTAAATGCAAAACTGTGATTGTAATCCCCTTCCTGAGTACACAGCTGCTACTTAGATTGGAAGTTCTCTGCATACACCGAGTCCTGCATGTGCTCAGTTTGTTAGATTAAAACCTACCTCCCAGCCATAAAGATCTAGGACAGGGAGATTACTCCTGAGAAAGATGTGACGAATCCAGGAGGAATGCTTTCCTCTTCTAATGGAAAGCGGTGCCATGCTTTCAAAAAAATGCTCAAGACTTTCTGTCTTTGTGATTGCTGTTTATTATTCTGTCTGGAAGCCAGAGAAATGGAGGTGGTGAAAGTGAAGAGCAGCAAGAGCTGTAATCACCACCACAGCATGTTTTCACCAGATGCAGGTCCACTTCTGATTTCCACCTGTGCGGGAGCCTCACAGCTCCCAGTACCTGTAAGGTACAAAGAAAAGGGAGATCCAGGTCTTTCCCATTTATTCCAAAGAGTACCTGTGTTGGCTTTGATACCTCATAAGAACTAATTTTGTCACTCTAAAAGGAAGACTGTAGATGCCCTAATGCATCTTCTTATATTGTAATTACTTTTACTCAAAGTACATAAAACAGAAAAAAAACACCATGATATCAGGACGTGTGTTAGATGCAAAAGCACTACCATCACTTTTCATATAACTTAACTATCTCAGAGTTGTAACTTTATTATCGAAAGTTAGCAGTATACCAAGGGAAATTCCAGATAATCTGACTGACTGGTTTTCTATTCAGTTTCCTATATGCTTTTTGTAACAAACATGTTTTTATCCCTTCTTTGTTTTTTAAATATTTATTATGAGATATTTCTTTTTTTCAAGAAAAGGAGATAAAAAATATTACTCTTCTGGAAAGAGAGAACTTGGAGGGCAAGGAGCAACTGCAGGGTAGATGTTTGTGTACAAATCATTTTCATGGAGATTTTTTCTTGCAGTAAATTGATGGGGACTGATATTCTTGTTGAATAAGAATGTGCACAGATTCAAGACCCTCAGTTACATGATTAATCTAATTGTAGGCTGAAGAGGGGCATTTTGTAATGCTCCCATTGGAGTTCTGTACAAAACAATTTGCTTAAAAAGCAATTGATGTCTTCTGGAAAACTTTGAAAAATGTTCTAGTTAAAAACACTTTGTCTGGGTGTCATGTAGCTTCTGTTTTTTCTTCTATCATTTTTATCGTTAAGGACATGACAATATTACAGTTGCATGAGAATATACTTGCTTTTTAAGAATTTGTCTGACTTTCACCCTGAATTATTTCGTGGCATCATAGTTAATCCCGTAGCAACTAGCTATGATGTAAAAAGCAGATTTGACTTGTAGAGGAAAGTAAGACTGATGGCACGTATTAAAGCATAAAACTGAAATTTTTCTTTCTATTAATGTACACGGAAGGTGGTGGAAAGAGAATCACTAGGGTGATAGACACAAGTTCAATGCCCTGCATTATTTCTTCTAAGTCAAGAAGTGATGCATTTCTTATTTGTACAATGTGTACAACAATATATTTTCTCATCCAAAATTTTTTGAGGGAATGAGGGATGTTAAATACCAAGGCAAATTTCATTACTACATTTGCTAATGCTGGCTATGTTAAGTATAAGCTGAATTATCTTTGAAAACTAAAAACAGCCTTGTGCAAGTCATCAGTTGGTCTCTCAATATGGTTTATTTAGAAATACAAGATAATTTAATATATAAGCATTCTGCAGCCTGGTTAACATCAGCTTCTGTGTTTTAAGTAGAAAATACCTGCAATTTTATGTAGATTTATGGAATATTAAAAAGGCCATTTATCGAAACCTGAAGTGCTAAAATTAAAAACATGATCATCCTTTACTCCCTGTAGTTGACAGCTTCCTCCAGCAGTGATGAGGCAAGCTGCAGGTACCATTCCTTCACTATAGACTACAAATGAACTTTAAGGTCACTACATGCCTTTGACACTTCAGGTACCTACATTTCAACAGAATGAATATGTGTCTGAGCATCTTTGCATAAGGATGCTGGCGTGCTGCATGGGCACAGAATGAAATTCAACTAAAACAGTAGGCTTTGAGTTTGGTCCTACATTCTGTGAATCATTTTATACTTTATTCGACATAGCTGTTATCCTGTTCTTTTACAATATGTGTTCTTATTCAGATACAGCTAGACTCAGGTACCCTTAAGGTGAATTGCAAGGTCTTCTTTAGTTGCAGTGAGAACCAGAATACACATATATGAATATAGATAATGTACATAGGTACAGAAAAGTATATAGATAAAAGAAAAATCCAGAGGTGGTTGTACCCTCCTGTGTGTTAAAATAATATGAAGTGTGTGCGCAGGCTATAATATCTAAAAATATCTCTTGGAATTTTTAATGATTATTGGCTTAAGAAATAATTCATTCTGTTGATACTAATTGCCTGTTTGAAATCACAGATGAATATATTCCAGACCATGCTTTTAAACAAAAAACCTATCCTGCAAAATACAGTCTAAATATGCAGCCATCTTAATAAAATGCACATTACAGATTTTAATTTTGAGCACTTTTTTCCCATAGAAGGACTTCTTAATGATATATAGGAGTCAGTTATGCTTCCCCACCCCCAAAAGCCAGGAGATGAATAGACAAAAAAATAACAGGTCTCTTTTGTACGATCAGCTGTCAGTTTTCTTTCACATCTTTCACAGTTGTTGCCATCACTGGACTTGCTCAGTCATTTACATTTAGAGGAGAAGAGTGAAATATGTAGATAAACTCACAGACTCAAAGTTCAGGCTGGAAGGGAAGAGAGATCTAGTCCAGTCTCTCACTCCAAGCAGAACTCTTGATCAGGTGCTCAGGTTGTAGTGAACTGTTAAATGTTTGTCCTAGAATATTAGAAGTTTGGGGTTTTTTTAAAATACCAAAATGAAAAATTGGTCCACTAAAGTCTTTCAAAACTGATGACACCAATGGTCCATGATTTCATTCAAACCTTTCTGGATTTAAGCATTTATTCAAACAGCATCTTTCTCTGCATATATTTTTTAAATTAAGTTTCTAGGTAAGATTTTTTTCCTTTGAGTTCATCAGCCAAAAGACAAAACTTTTATTTTAACATAGCTTTGTACAATTTAAAACACTGAAGACTCCTATTTCAAGTGCAGAAACCCCAACCTGTTCAGCCACTTTGCGAATAAAATGGAAAATTCACACAGATGTTAGAAAGCTATTGATTAAAATGTGAGAGAAAAAAAGAATCACAATAATCCAAAAAATAATTTCAGTAAGAGCAGAATCAGAACAAACAAATTATTTTTTATCAAAGGCCTTTTTCAAAAAGAAGATGCTTGTAGAAGTCTCATTTTATCAATGAAGCTCTTTTAAGATCAGCCTTCAGCAGCAGAGAGGAGAAAGTTAGTTCTGCAGTTTTGAGACGGCAGTTATAGTAATTTAGTTTGCTTCTGACAAGACTATATAAAGAAAGAAAAAATCAGATGCATTGCATCAGGAAGTAGAGCTTTCCATTTATATTTTAAGGCTGCAAGGCAGCTGGTTAATTACAGATGTAGGGTGATGGAGCCCCACCGTAACAGCTTTTGTTCTGGACTCTGGCACTTTTTCCTTGGCTGGTATGTTGACTGAACTTCTTTCATTGTGTTGTCCACTTTTCAGACTGGATATCCAGCACACTAAATTTATTTCAGCTACTTCCAGCACTGTTATTGGAAAGAACCCTTAGGTTTCATTGGCAGAATTTTTCATATGCACTAACCCTTTTGAAAATTCTCTGTTTTAATAAATATTCATTGCTATGGACAGGGAGTAGCCAAACTTGATCCTTCAAGTCTCAAGTTCCTTTAACTTCACAGTCACCAAGGCTCCCACCTTTCTTCCACTTCCTACACTCCACAAACCATGACCCCAGTAGCATGTTCCTGACCTCCTCTTCCCTTCTGTTTCCTTAAAGCTATAATCCTTTTATGAAATTCTTCTATAAATCCTTATATAAAATTCTTCATGAGCTTACACGTACCTCCCTCAAAACTCAGTGGCACCTACTTCCAAGACAACCCCCGCATTCCTGCATCTGTGACTCCCTGGGCCCTGTGAACAGCGTAACTTCTAGCTCTCTGAGTTCCTGTCCTCCTGCCTGCTTGCAGACCCATGAGCACATCTGCACTGCTGACTAAAAGCAGGCTAGGCACTGATGTTTGGACTTGGGATAAAGTGGCTTCACGCTGGTTTATGGTCTTGATCCTTAGGACTAAGGAAAGACAGGGAGTAAACTAGAGCCAAGTGGTGGCAGAGGTCCTGTCCTTGAGCTTGCTCCTGGGTCCTCTTCTGTTTGACAGCAGAGATGTAACCCTTGTATCCCTGTGTCTACATCTGACATCCAGCTCCAGCATCACACAGGCTCTGAGTGTCCCCCACCACCACGCAGACGGGGAGATGTGTCAGAGACCACAGTGGCCCCTCCTGCAGAAACTGAGGCGTGGGGTGGCAGGAGAATGGGAAGAGAGTGCATGCCTCAGTACTGCCCTGACATATGGTCAGGGCTCAGCGGGAGCAAACACCAGCTGGAAGCTGGAAAGCACTCACAGCATGGTGGTGGTGGATCCCCATGCCAGTCAGAATCAGTGATAGATCTCAGTCTACACACCCATCAATGCATGCATGCACTGGGGCCGTGTGTGCATACAGACATATACCCAAACATATATATATACCCAAATGTATAAATATTTACATACATAACAGTTTATCTCACTTGGACACAAGCAACTGGAGAGATAAACAGCAAAATGTCAACAGAATGCACTCAAGTCCTCTCCATCTGAAAGTGATTATGCTTGCACAAAGTGAGAATTTGCAGGTGATATTTGTGCAGTGTATATTACCAAAGATGACCTAGATATATTCAGGTCCCCCAGACAGGTCACCCTTTGTGCATGCTAATTGTTTTAGGACCTTTAAGAAAACATAATATTGCTCTAAACTTGTATCTACCCCTTTATCTGATTTAATCTAATAGCAGCACCGTACCAGAGTTACTGATGCAGGCAGAATTTCTAGAAAATAAGTTTTCGGTATGATCTTTATATTTGCAACGTTTTCATTCTTTTATTCTTTCTTTTTTTGCAAGAAGATGGAAAAATAAAATAGAATTACTATGAATATATTAACATTGCTTTTGTAAACGCAGGATAAACTGAGGGAAACAAAGTCAAGGAACAGACTGTATGGAAATTACCTTCCTGCTATAAAGAAAACTCACAAAATAAGAGAAATCTTAAATCTAATTGAGAAACACAAATGTTTTGTCACTAAAATCTTACAACTAAAATACATTTCAACTGGGACCAGCAAATTGCTACATCTGTAGAGAAAAGCAGCAGCACAATTTAAAACTGCAACTCAGTAAATTACAGATTCTAAATGTCTTACATAACTCTATTATGAAAAAGGTTTCATTTCTGCTAAAAACCCTTGAGTAGTAATATCTGTTAGCACTTCTCACTGTTAGCAGATTCTCTTTTAATGGTTTAAATAAATATTACATAAATTACAGAGGCATATTTCTTCTTTTGATAATCGGAATTTAAAATTAATATGTGCTGCAAAAAGTGATTTTATACATGAATGTTTGCAAGGTAAAATATGTGGATTCAGAACGCTGTAGAATTTGCAGCACTTATCTGATAGCTGTGGGCTTAATTCCACCATGAATTAAAATCTGTGCCCAGCTTACTGTCCATTGCCAGTGCCACTGTCCCCAGCTGGTACAGCCACATGTTTAAATTCATCAATTTATGGGCAAACCAGAGCCCAGGAGGCATGTCAAACACCAGCCCCATTCTCTGACGGGAGAAACTGGACAGCAAAAGCCTTCCAAATGTTTTCATGAATCTCTACAACATGTGTCTTCTTTCTGAATGCCTCTCTTTAGACAAATAAACGTCAAAATGCAGGCTAAAGGAAAGAGTGGGGAATGTGTGGCATGTACCTTTATATTAGCCAGAATTCATCTACTGCAACACAATGCACAGATTTTTTTTCTAGGCCAAATAAATATGTCCTCAGGCAAATAATCTGTCCACTTAATAATTCAGTTACTGTACATATGGAGTCCCATTTTCTGTGACCAAATGGAACAGGTTTCTGTTAAAATTAATACTCTTTTATATCTCTTCAAATTAGAAGACTGACTCTGCAGTCTCTATTCTGGCAACATTTTCCAGTGGCAAAACTATGCATTGGGCCTAAGAAGTACCAACCATATACTATTAAAGAGATTTTAACTGGGGAGCTGGGGGAATGGTATTTTAAGATAAATATGTGTCTCAGATCAGCAAAACTTCATTCAAAGACAGACCTGAGGTCAAATTTGCAGTCCAAAAATCCCAGCTACCAACTGACCTTCCAGATTCCTTACTTTTTTACCGATCATCTTCTCTGTCTTCCCAGAGTCTCTATCTTCTGGCTTTTACCACGTTATCCAGAATGAAAAATCCCAGTTCCTATGAATTATGACCCAAATAAGGAGTCAGGTAACTAAATTCAGTGGACATGGTCAGAATATGTCCACAGCAGATCTAAACAATCATAGAATCCCAGAACAGCCCAAGTTGGAAGGGACCTCCAAAGATCATCTTGTCCGAATTTTCATGGGAAAGGGAGCCTAGATGGTATTATCTAGCACCCTGTCCCATTGCATCTTGAAAACGTCCAGTGATGGAGACTGTACCATGTCCCTGTGGAGGTTGTTCCAGTGACTGTTCTCACCGCATGTTGAGACGAAACATCTCCCAGTGCAATTTGTACTCATTGGCCCTCATCTTCTCCATGTGGCTCACTGTGAAGGGAGACCCACCATCCTCTTTGTAACCACCCTTTAAGTACTGGAATACTGTGATTAAGTTCCCCCAGAGCCTTCTCTTTTCCATGGAGAAAAGTCCAATCCCTCTCCCTCTCCCTCTCCCTCTCCCTCTCCCTCTCCCTCTCCCTCTCCCTCTCCCTCTCCCTCTCCCTCTCCCTCTCCCTCTCCCTCTCCCTCTCCCTCTCCCTCTCCCTCTCCCTCCCTTATATTTTCCTAATAATTGACAGATTATCATGCTTGTAGTAAGTTAATTCAGAGATTCATAGTTTCCAGAGGTGCCTCTAGGGGTTTTTTTTCTCTTTTTCTTTCTCTGGTACGTCCTGAGTGCCTCCTCCCTGTTATTCTGGAAATCCATTTCTGTCTTGGAATTTACCATCTGACTCAGGGCTGCAGTCAATCGTTTCTATGACATTTCCAGATCTCAAGGCAAGATACATGGAAAAGAAGGAGGAAATGATGGCCTGAGACTGGAGGTTTTAGTAGCCCTATTGCTGCAGTCTAGAGGAGAGGGCAGGTTTTGAGCATCTTCTGTATGCACTGTTAGCCTGACGGGAGTGGTGTTGTGGGCATTAGGAGCTACGAATGGAAACCCAATCAAAGTAAGCGATGCCTGGAGGTCAGAACTTCACTTTCTGAGTACCTGCCATAGTAATGGGGTTGTCACAGGGAGGGCAGGGCTGCTACCTCTCACTCATCTTTTGGCTGAGCTTTCAATTAAAGTGTTTTTGAAGTGTGCTTGGAGCTGAATTAAATGTGGTCAGTACGTGTTCTGAGTCCTCAGAGAATGCCTGAAGGGTTCACATCCCAAGGAAACGGCAGGGCTTCCACTCAGCAAAACAGGGAAAGGATCAGGACATGCACTTCAACCAATGTGATGGTATCTCTGGAAGCTAAGCAGATGAAGATTAAGCTCCTACATAAGTTGGGCTTCCATGACGTATCAATTTATCTGTGTAGAAAACTTAGACATTGCCTTTCAAGTACTTTTTGCACTAAGGCACTTAAGAACCACTTATGGAACACAGGCAGAAATTCTGATCCAGTTTCAAATCCTGGCAATCCCTGTATAGTTTTGCCTGAGCTCTGACAAGCCAGCACATGGAGGAATGCCCAGGAGGTGGGTTAAACCAGCAGGAATCAAAGCTCTGTGGCAGCACCAGTATCAGCAGCCTCAAACAAAAGGGAGCAGCTGTGGAAACCTTGCCAACATCTGAACCAGTCATTGCTTGCTCATATTCAGTTTTCATGCAATTATACTACTATTGTGACTGCAGACATGACAGAAATTAAGAGGTGCTATTAAGCATTTCACATTTTTGTAAGTCATGAGAATTATGGAAACATCCTATGATAACTTAAAAGTAAATCACAAAACCTAAGGGTCAAACCTTTGATCTTATTTCTAAAGATATGTTAGAGTCTATCAGAAGTGCACCCCCCACGCAATGTATGGTGGATCTGTTGAGGATCTGTAAAAGGCATAACTATGTGGGAAAACTTACTATTTTGATGTCTGCGATGTGTGGGACTGGTCACAGCATGAGTTCAGATTACCTCAAATCTCCCGATATAGCCTGGCTCTGTCGGTCTTTTAGACTTTCTTCTATTCTTGTTGTATGATCCTTTCTTGCCCTTGCTGTAATCTCATGTGGGCAAGGGCTTCTACTAAAAGACCATTCCCTCATTCAAGAGTGGGACAATTCTGTATTTCCTGCTCTTTTATCCGTGTATATTTTTTGAAAATTCACAAAATATCCAATAGCTCTTAAATTCATCCTTCATTATCTCTGCTGGGCTGGGAAAGTGATTGAACATCAGGGTACATTATAAACATGTAGGGAAAAGGGTTTGAGACCCCTTTAGAGGGCACTTTGCTTTTTATTCTGCCTGCAAGGTACACCTATGCATCTTTGGTTAGAAGTGTTAAAAAGAAAAAGCAGATGAAAGCAACAGACTTTTTTGTCAAGCTGTGACAGAAATCAAATGCAAATAGAGCTCAGTTCAAGACTGTTTGTTAAGTGTCACGTCAGTGAGTATTAAATGCAGCACATGTCGTTTTACAATGAGCATACTGTATATGAATTTTATTGATTTTTTTTCAAAGAGGATACATTGAATAATGTACTCTTCCTTACCACTTGTAGTGTGTCTTCATACTTGTGTATGCACATTCATTAGACTCCTAAATGCTGCTGCCTTACTTAGCAAATCTTGTTTTGTGGAGTCTGGGATTCAAGCTGTAGCAAGACCTACACAAATTACTCTCTCCCTCTGAGAAAAGTGGGACAGAGTCATTTAGACTTCCCAGCATGAAGCTGTCAATGAGCAGCTTCTCAAAATATTCACAATTAGTGCACCAGGCTTACACTAGGAGCAGGTTCTCAGCTATTTCCTTTCCACAAAGGAGTGAGTATGAGGCTTCATTTTGCTATTAAGAATGTTACAGATGTATAAAAAAAAAAACATCAGAACTGGTTAACCATGCTGCACATCCATATGAAGTCTTTGTACTATGCTATGTGAAAAACAAATGTGATTTCTTCATATTCATTCAAAGTACACATTTTTCCAATTAATATTTAGAAAAACTGGCACTGGCATAAAAATACATATGAAAAGTAACAACAGCAATGTCATGCTCATCTCCATGCACTAGGACAGAACCGTTAATGATTCAGCAATGGGATCACTGGTCCATGGGAGATACTATTTATGTTTGCTGCATCCACCTACATGCAGTTGTATAAGCATATGAGCTGGGTTTGGTTTCCTGTGTGCAGTATCTTTCCGTTGCTAGCTGTGGGAACTCTGATTCCACAACCATCTCCTTACAACACTCAGATCATCAGAGTGCTTAGAAAAACATTAAGATCTGTGGCAGCTAGACAACTTGACAATCTTATCCATTCTGGACCGTAATGGTTAGCCTTAGATGTTTCAATGCCAGGCTAAAGCATGTTAAAATTGGCCGTACACCTGAGACATTTAGTACATTTTTTGTTGATTTTAAGCATCTTACCTGCAGGCTTGGTGACAGACACTCAGGGTCCTTTGGAGGCTGCAAGATATACAGTGCATCTGTAGTCCAGGCTCTTGTCTCCTGACATGTCTCATCTTCAGGGGCACAGCAATGTTACACATGAGCCAAAATAGATGCCAGGAATTTAGATGATGCCCTGAAAAGCTGGCTAACAAAAGGTTCATACTGAGAAAAACTCTTCCTCACATATTGAGTACTCTGAAAGTCTAGATTTCTGCTGGAAGTTTGCCACTTCTCCCCTCATCCTACACACAGATATTATGGCTTCTCCTTAATCCATTTAATCCCTGTTTATGACCTTAAAGAAAGGATGTGGAAATAGCGTGTTATATATATTGTTCTTCTACATAGATGTAATCTTAAAATATTCAAACTTTACATACCTTTAAGAAAAAGTGGGTTACTTAAGCATTATCTAAGTGATACCTAAAAGAAGTAGCTTCAGTGGTATCCCCTTAATGAAAACAAAACTAATGTTAGGTTAACCAAGCTGTGGTCTGAAAAGGGTGCAGAAGTTAAGGATTCAGCTCCTGGAGTCATGTGATGGTGCCAAGTGTGTCTGTTTATCCATTCATTATCCATCTATCCCATCTATATTTAAAAGAAAATTGGTAGTCCATTAGAGAGCAGTTCCTTCTGCTTTGGAGATATTCCCTCCCTCCCAAGAAACTGCAAACAACCGTTTCTTCAGTAATGTAATGGAAAACATATGGGATGGTAGTCATTTAAAGGTCACTGTTTCTGTAAACTAGGAAGGAGTAGGCAGCATAACGTATAACTTTTGGAAGGAAAATGATTTTTAAAAAAAAATAAATAAAAAAAAATATTAACCCTTGGAAGGTCGTTCCCATTTAACTGAGATCCCAGTAAACTGTTTCTTACTGGTATTGTTATTGGTGTTTTAACTGTCATTTTCAAATACCTATTTGGTTTTATCATAAAGTTAATGTAAAAATTGTTTTTGGAAACTGTATTTTAGGATAAATGTATTTATAATGCCAGACAATATGATTTGATACAAACGCCTGTACCATTTACATACAGCTTTCATTCAGTGTCATGTTTTGAGGAAACAAACAAAAAAATCATGCCCAGAATGCTGACAAATAAGTTTTTCTGTATGAAAAGAAAGAACCAGCTCTATTTACTCAAATAAGGAGCAGTGTGTCATAAAAATGCATTTTTTCTTCTTCTTCCTTCTCTCTGCTGACACCCCTCTCAGAGGAATTTTTTGATCCCTTCTGCACCTTCTCTGTCCTTTGCAGTCATGCCTTTTCACTGCTTCTCTTTACATTTCCTCCAAAACATTTTTTTCTCCCAATTTGCCTCCTTTAGGGAGTGCTGTTACATTTCTGTTCTTCTGCTTTTCACCTCTTTTATGACTTTCTTCCAGAGCCTTCCTTGCTCATCCCAAAGCTTAATTCTTGCAATCTGACACATTTCTCAAATCACTCTTGCATTGTTTGCCTTACTTCTGCTTGTAGTTCTTCCCTATAGACCAAGCTCACTCTTATATGTTCTCAGTAATGTGGCCTGACTGCAAAGACAAGGAGAGCTTTGGAGGCTATGTTAAGACAATGCAGGTACTGTATCACATCTAGATTTTTTTTAAGCAATTGCAAGTTAAAAGCAGCATTTAAGGCAATGGTAGAGAGTAGAAGGCTCATGCTCAGCAGAACCTGTAACATATTTAAGACAACCGAACTGAAGCATGGAGGAGGGCTATTTCACATGTTTATTTCAATGAGTAAAGGCAAGAGGTCTGCATGTGTGTTCTTTTTGCAACCAGATATTCTAGTGACTTCGCACAGATATTTGTTCAAAAATATTCTTAGAGCCTAAGACTAAAAGTTAACATTTTATTTTATCCACAAACCGCCAGCAGGCACAGTGACTTATATTGATTTTCTAAATTAATATAATTCAGGAAACAATCTTTTAATCTGTAAGGAAAATACATTTTTGACCGTGTTTTTGTCTTCAGTTGTTGATAAGGGCTATGTTAAACCAAAGAATCATTAATCCTGACTTTTGCTGGTATGTGTCCTAAAGACATTTGACTCTGTAGATAATTTACAGGAAATAATATGGTTACTGTAAAAGTCCCATTTAAAAGAAGAAAATTACTGTAATAGCAGATTGTAGTCTTCCTTGGAGAGCGATGGGACAATATTTCCATTGTGCACAAAGGACTGCATCAACAGTCCAAATGTACAGCAACAAAAATTGGCCACGAATCTTGGCTAACAAGTGTTCTAGTACCTGAGGGAATGAACTTCCCGGCATGCCATGGCTGACATTTCAAGTCCAGAGTATGTCACAAAAAAACATATTCCATTTCCCAGACTTATCATATGACTTTTGAGATTGTCCAGTCATGTCCAAGACTTCTGCATGAAGCTAGTAGGTATGACACCAGATCTGCTGGAGACTTGATCTTCCACAAACCCACATCGATCCCAGACTGTTGAAGATAGACCAACAGTGAGATCTGGGTCAAGGTTCAGGCATCTAAATTTAGATCTGCATGTAGCTCTCAGCAGCCACATTTCACTTCACTGTAGTCAGTGATGGTCTCAAGTTAGATGCAGTTCTCCCCACACAGACAACTAGTGTCATTTTAAACGCCATGGGGCATGTCAGTTGACCTCCAGCTGCTACTTGAGAATGGTAAGGATCTCTTGTAGGTCCTATCTGACAACTGTCAGACCAACAGGGCATCTGGAGCTCCTTAGCGTCTTCAGTGGCACCAGATGGAGTTAGTGTAGCCTGGAGAGTTGTTCAGTTCGGACACCTACCTCCAGCTTCTCCAGAAACTACTATATCTAACATTGACCTGAGCACATGAACACAAAGTAAAAATAGCTTGTGCTCTAAAGAAAGGATATCTGAGCAAATGTAGCAAGCACATGGGGGAGACAGGAATAGTTGCTCTGTCCTCAGAAGAGGAATAGAGGGGAATTAGCAGACAGCCAAGTGACATGAGTTGTCAAGTTTCAGAGAGGCAGTGCTTGGCAGAGGGAATTTACTGCAGAGACTTTTCTGCAAGTCCTCTCTAGCTCTCCAGCCGTGGCTGAAGACGTTGGAAAAAATTGATAGGAATTTGATGTGAAGCAGCCAGAAGAGCCACATACTTTTTTTTCTTTACACACACTACTTCTGTTGAATATCACAGGAGTTTTGCCATCGCTTTCCATGGCTTTGAGCAGGTTCTGCGAGATTCCCCAAAGATTTCCACAGGTATTTAGAAAAATTTGCTCAGACAATGCAAATAATGGTATGCTCTCCTTCCTGCAGTCAGAAACCTTTGAATAGAGGCAGAGAAGCATTTGTCAACATGCATGACCTGTGCAACCTCCTAGATGTCCTACTCAACTTGTGGACTTCCTATGGCTGCAGCCCTTAAGCTCGATGTAGCGTATAATACGCTGCTCATACCAAGTCTCCTTTCCAGTTCCTTCAGATTAAAGCCACTATTGGTCAGGCATGGGGAGAATTGCCCTGTCTTGCCTGAATGCCACAAACTGATGGTTGCTCTAACTATGGCAGGACAGAAAGATGCCTTGGAAAATATGGAGGAAGCTCTTGAGTGTGCTCCTAGAAATGCTAGAGTACAACAAACGTATTAAGATGAAGCTTTATTTTTTGGCTACATGCTATGTGAGGTCTGTTTTTTATTTCTCCCTGTCTTCAGACTTTGTCAAACAGTACAGCGAGGCTTTTCACTGTGAGCTTGATTAAAATGTTGTATTTTACAGTCATTAGAGAAAGTACGGAGTGTGTTCAGACTAAAAGTCAGTGTGGAACTTCTAGGGATTAGAGGGATGATTCAAGAATCATGATCTTTTGGGACTCTCTGTTGCTAAAATTGAAATCAACCCTATATTAGTGCACAATGGTAAGGAAGTGATCATTAAATTCACATTGGCTAAACATTTTCAATAACCTCTGAGCTAAGGTGAAGTGACATCTTAGAGCTAAATGATGTCACCACATCTCTGACCCATCCCAACCTGGATAATATAGCACATTGAGTAAGCATCCTTTCATGCTTTAAACTTCTAAAGGTTTTAGAATTAATAGTTCAGATTTACAGCAGCAGTAATCATCCAAGGTCATGAGAGGTTATGAACTTTCAAAAAATGTGGTCAGTGAAGATATGGGACATCATACCACCTCAAAGCAGGAGCTGGAAGAGAGTAATGGAGCTGCTTTATATTGTTACTGAAGTCGTGCATGTGCAGCAATCATTTCTTGAATACAGTCTTTATGCAAGTAAAGCCTGACATAATTGGGGCTATTTCTTACAAAACCATAGCTCATGGTCACCATAGTGCATATGCTATGTGCTTACATAGAATTGTATTCATGCAGCATATCTTGCTTGAAGGAAAAAAATAATTTTATATATATATATATATATATTTCAAATACAGCAAAGTTATTACAACAATTAAGGGGAGAAAGAACTTCAATGGAAACACAATGTTTAAAAAAGATGTGCCTAGGAAAGGAAAATAATAATTTGCAATCTTTCGTGTATTAATGGCAGAAGTCTTAAACACAAGAGATGTTTAGTGTGCAGCTATGAATGCAATAAGCAATTTTAAGAAGCTAATATTGGGTCACTTCCTGTTACTGTATTCAGGACTAGTCAAAACTTTTCTCATCAAATAACTTGATCAACTGTCTGCAAATAAAGGCCTGCCATTGTGAATGAAGTCTGGAGAATTCAGGCTTACTGTTCTTGTTTCACTTTTTAAAATATTTTCTCATTATACCTGTACTTTATGATTTCTAAGACAAATATTAACCTGCGTGTTTGGAATAAAAAAAGTATTCAAGACACACAGCAGCTTTTGCTCTTAGAGGTGAAGGGATGCTTAAATCTGAAGCTGAAAATCATCTAGGGCTTGACCTATAGAAACAGAATTTATAGGGTATATATACAGTCAAGACAGCTGGTAGTCTATGGAGTAAAAAATACTTTGGTTTCTTAAAATAACTACATATTATTTAAATAGTTTTGATAACTAAAGATCTGTTTTGTACAGTACTGTAGAGAGTAGCAGTTCTTTTTTTGTGAGGCGCTCAAACCAGAATACGTTTTTTTTATTGGACCAGACTGTAAGCAAGGGTTGTGCCAGCTGTACAAGACAAATACCAGCCTGTATTTGGAGCATCTTCTGGGTGTAAATTCCTCATGCCAACAGTAAGGCTAGCAAGATTTATCTTTCAGGTGAATGATTCATTGATGCTTGTCTTATTTATTAAAAAATATTTTTTAAATTGAAATTGAACCACATTTAGGCCTGGATTTTCTAAAGAGATTCCCAAAACCTCTGTTTAAGAACAATATAAATAATAGGATTTTCTGACTACTGAGTACATACCATTTTTCCATGGATCAGTCTGCCTAGAAACCGATTGTTGTTGTTGTAGCTATTATTTTAAAATCAGTATAGGAATAATGTAATTGCCCAATAGGACACACTAGCTTTTAGGCTGGACCAGATTCTTCCATCCTGATTCGTTTTTAATAGTTGCTCTGTAAATAGTCTTATTTACATGACTACTGTCATGCTGTATAAATAAGCCATCAAAAAGCCCATTAAAAGGATGACCTAGGTTTAAGGTGCACAGGTCATTTCTATTCATACCTTTATTTACATATTAGCAAGTTATTTTAAAATGTTGGCATTCTACACATCAATTAATTTCCAAAAACCACAGCCACCTTCACACACCCATAATAACTCATATATTAGCAAAATAATCTTTGAAATTTACCTAACACTGTTTTTAAGTTCCTTACCCAAGAAATGAGACTGGGGAAGGGCCAATCTTCTAAACATTTTTGTCACCCAGATATGATGCAGTAATCTACACGGAAAAATATTTTCTGAGAAATCAAATAATATTAAGTAAAACTAATAAAACCATTAAAATTAGGGCAAATTAAGATTTATGAGAGTAGCAATAGGGATTCTAGCCAGGCATTATAAAGCAAAATAGCCTATTAGGATGGGTTTTTTTCAATATGATCTATCTGAAACTCTATATTGTAAAAATCAGCCAGGATAATGGCAGTAGGATATATTGTGCCATTTCAAATGTATTTTGGCTCTTGCCTGAAAATAATGACCAGACAAATAAATTCCTGGGAATTGACCATGGCATTGAAATTTCTATTTTGGTAGCTTTAAATACATGTAAAATTCTTTAAAATTTCTAAATTTCATAAATTGCCTTCAAGAATTCTAATCAATAAAGAGACATTAAAAATAGAAGATTTCTGAGATTACAAATACCATTTTGCTTTTTAAAAAATATTCTCTATTTTAATTTTGATATAAAAAGAAATCATCATTATAGGAAAAAAAATTTAAAATATAGTCTTACCATTTCTGTTAGTCACTACAGTCATATAATCCTTTCTTTTTTAACGGCAAGAGCTTTAAACTACATCTTTTGTTTCTAAGACATCTCTGTTCCATGTCCTAAATTACCTGTACATGAAGAAGTCAATTTGTAAATGTGTGTTCTTATAAATAAGCAGCAAAACTAAAATTGTTATGATTTATTTGAAATAATCGACTACAGTATGACAATTTTCTTTTTCTTAATTATAAAATACGATTACATTTTTGTGCTTTCATACCTGAACATTACAAAAGCTGAGAGAACTATTTCTGTCCTACTTCTGATTAGATCAGCAATGCCACTTCCTCAGGTCTTATCAGATGGTTTTGATAATAATTACTTGGGAAGTGTTTGATCTCAATGATGAATACTTGATTAGTTTTTCATGAAATCAGTCAACCACACCACTCAACACTACTCATGTGAGACCTTGTTGATTTAGCTGTTCGAAAGAATGCATTCTTTTTCACCACAGTTATGGGATGTCAGTCTTTGGGGAAAAGAGGGTGGAAAAAGGGCAAGTTTATGGGTAATGATATTGCAGCAGCAGATATTTAAGGTTTGCTAATTCTCTTCGCAATTATGTTCATTCCCTGCCTTGTCACACTGCCTGCTACATGGCGACAGAATCAATCTTAGCAGTGGAATAAATTTTTCCTTTTTCAAAAAAAGGTTCCATGACACCATTGTCATCTTTGAAACCCTTGGAGGGTTTTGCCCTGATGAATAATATTTCATATGTGGAATGTTTATGTGATTTTCACGGAGTGATAACCCCGCTACCACCTAACTTTGATGCATTGAGATTGCTGCTTTTCCCTACTAAAGTGCTTTTACACACCACCTCCTACAAATTGACTTAAGAGTTAGAAATAGAAGATTCAACAAAACTTCAACTCTCCATGGAAAAAGGGGTCTTACAGAGAAATTTATACACTGGGCACAATCTCCTTTAATTATTTAGACAGGAGCTTTTGCTGAATAAGAGTTCTAGGCATTTTTCCCTCATTCTTTTTCTTTTCCTTTATGCAGTTAGAATCAGTTATCCAAAGCTGACCATATATCCATATTTTAAAATGACTATTTTTTTAACCAAGCTTTGTTTTAAGGATTGGTCTGCAGACCTACACTCACTGTAGTCAATAGCATTGTCTGCATAAGTAAAAATTGCTCATGTAATGAGACACTCAATGGATTAGTCTCCAAGTTATCGGGAAGAAAATCCTATATCTCAGGTAATTGTGATTAAGCATCTGCACAAGAAGACATTTTCAGGACGATGTCCTTGTTTGTCAGTCATAAAATAGCAAGGCAGAACCTTTTATCAAAGCAGGGGTTAATGCCACATTAATTAAGAGAAGGGAAGAAAACTTCCAAGGAGGCAATAATTTTCTCTAATGTTTTTCTTTTTAAAGTTGCTAATAGAATGATGACAGTTTTAACAATCCGAAAACACAATGCATTCCAAATGTTTCCTTTGTTAATTATAAGATCTCTGGAAATTGCCTAGATCTTTAAAACTTAATGTTTCACTAATAAGCTTAGATCCCTTTAGGTTGTTGTTCTTGGGGGTTTTTTTGTTTTTAATATCAACTGTTATTTTGGAGGCAATGCATTTCTCTTTGAAGATCCAGTTTAAGCAGGCTCTTCTCTCAGAGACTCAGACTGCTTAAAAAGAAAATAATGTTCCAGAACTATAATTATTTTGGTTATTGTGTCATCATATTAATGCTGCACTGGAAGAAATGTTCATTGGAACATTTCATTGTTTTGAACTAAGTCTAAAAAGAAAGGGAGAGCAGTCAGGCTGCTGGGTGGAAAAATGCAACATCTGTCTTTAAATGGTGAAGATCAGTTTGAATGCATTTACCTCCAAATATAACATGAATTCAGCGGGTTTTACTTAACTGTTGTGCACTGTCAAAGTGCCTGTCATCCCAAGATATCATCTTTATGTAATAGTTGTTGGCCAGCATTTCCGAAGAACTCGGCTCCTGGTTAGAAGCTGAAATGAACAGAAAGATTTTCATAGGGGCTTATTACTCTGCAGTTCCCATTGAAAACAAAGGAAGCTACTGGGGTTGAGGTTTTCAAAGGAACCTAAAGGATTTAGGTGTCCAGTTCCCATTCAGGGGCTACAGAAGTGGAAGACCTAACCCAGTACCTTTGAGGAGCCTGGCTCAGGATTTTCAAAATTCATAACACACAAAAGCAGAACAAATGTCTACAGTCAAGAAAAGGTCCTAAGCCTGAGGGATGTCAGAACTAAGGGGTAACTCATGGATCTTGGACTCCAAATAAAATAGACCATCCAAGAGCAAAAAAAAAGAGTATGGCAAAGCAATTAATCCTCACATTTTTACTGAAGTCAACTCACTTCAAATTGAAGTGTGCAGGTTATTGTTAAAGGCATATGCCCCAGTTACCCACAGACACTGCTAATACTCCTGTTGTCTTCGAGCCCTTATGCATATCAAAAAATGAGGAAAATGAGAAAAAAACTCTGCAGTAATGTAGGGATTCCTACCACATTGCTCTCCTTATCAGTAAAATCCTTACTGACCTCTCATTTAATTCTTCTCTCATTATTCCCTTCAAAAGGAAGCATGCATTCTGGACAACAATAAAAAAAAATCTATAGAGTAGTACCATTTCTGTCATTTCCAGCTAATGAATGCTTTTTAGTATTGACTAGCAACTGGTCTAATAATGACAATGACTCCACTGATTTAGAGCAATAAATCCAAAGACTTGGCAGGCCTCTATTAGTATAATAAGCTCAAACATTCATTCAGGAACATTAAGAAAATGGGCAGCAGACTCTTGAATATCAGAGATTCTCATGTTTCTTTCCTTTCGATAACACCATCTGGCTGAAAAAAGCATGATTTTGCAGTGTTTAATGTGTAAATGTAAGTGACAGCTAAGGTAACTGTGAGGATTTTTTTATTTCACTGTTGCTAAGAGAGTGGGTCAATTATGAAAAATATTATTACTGTAGGGCTATGAGAGCCCATACTAACAGCATCTATTAGGAAAGGTTTGGGGGGGTTAAATGCCTGTGTTCAGCATCTACTGTGGACAACAGCTATTACCAGTGGCTCCAGATATTATCAGAATTGGATGTTTAATACCCCTCATAACAAACAGACCTCTCAGAGTTTTATCACTAGATGAAAAGCTTAAAAGACTTCAGATAAATAACAGCAATATGCTTGTCTTCATCAGTGATACAGGGAGTAAAGATAATTTGCCAGGCATTCCTCATTTGTTTTATGTACATTTATTTTTCTCATTCAGGGAGGATATATCAGTTATTATTATTTATTTTCATTATTACATGCAGATGAAATAAAGAAACCATTAATTCTATTTGTTTCATCAAATCACTGTGCAGATACTGTTCCAGAAAAAACTCTAAAGTAAGAAACAATCTTGCCAGATAAAGTCAGACAAACAAGCCAGCCAGAAAAATCATGAGGCAAATCCGTCCGGTTCGTACTTTAGTCCAAATTGTAAATCCCCCTTAGAAGCAGAGGTACAAACTAACCTTCAGTGAGATCCCCCTTGTACACTGTAGGATATTTCCCCTTTTTACTCATCTGAGGGCTTGTATTAAGCTGCAAAAAAACCTTTCCCACCAAAGGGAAGGCAAAAGCACCGTCAAGCAGTGGAGACAGTAAGACCTATGATGGTCCCTGCAGACAAGCTCTACCACACAGGGCAAAGACGTTGAAGACATCTTGATCCAAGAGGCATCCAGTACTAACCTGCAACAAATTGTGTGGGTGAAATAGCTTCCTGATGAAGTTATTGGCCAAGTTGCATGTCTTCATAGCTGCATTTCCTTTTTACAATTTGCATTTACAACTGAGTTTTGACAGAAGCTTGTTTGGAGCTGCACGGAAGGGACAGAGGCTTGCTGCTCAAACATTGGAGCATCTGGGCAGCAGATGCTTCTACAAAATTATATTTTCCTGCAAGTATTGTAGATAGCAGCCGTAGGCCCTAACTGTATGAAAAGCAGCAAAATGTGGCTAATGCCAGAGTTCCCATGACAGTTTGCATACAAATTTGTGGCTGGTGGTGGATTCATTAATAAAGTCAATACAGAGTTTATGTAAGCTCCACCAAGGCAGATACCATAGGAGAAGCAGTCTAACTTAGCATTTCATCTGATGTATTTAATTTTCTAATTTATTTAGTAATAAAGAGTGGATTTATTGTGTTTGAAAATGGAAAGTGCTCGGCAGTGTGAAACGTCCTGCTAGAAGAGATCTGGAACATATTGCAAGGATGATGGCAAGGACAAAGAAGCAGCTGGAAGTTCATAGGTCGCTATATGAGAGCAACAAAAGTAAAAAGCTCTTATTCCCACTTACTAGTTTATTATTATTTTTGTTATCTTGCTGCTATGCTTGGTCCTGGCAAGGTGCTCATTGCAGTCAGTGTAGCAAATTTCAATCATATTGTCTCCTGAATATGATCAGCAGCCCAGCGAGAACAGAGGACAGAGTTGGGGGTATGTGTTTAACGATTTCCTATACCCACACGCTCCTCACTTCAGCAAAACTCCTTCATTGGGGCTTTATCTCAGCAACATAACAAGCATTATTTGTCAAAATAAGTGAATATGTGTTGTGTGAGGTAACGATAAAGAGAGAAATACTTAATGAATGGTATTTAAAATCTTCTAACACCATCACAAATTGCAAAACACTGTAAGAAAAGCCAATTAAAGATTCAGCCCACCTACAGCCAATAGAGAAAAAAAATGAGAGTTTGAGGTGTGGACGTCCTCAGGGTCAATTAAGTGAGATGCATCCCACCCCAAGTGCCCAGTAGAAATGGATGGCATAGAACAGGAATAGTCCTGCCCCTCATGTGAGACAGCTAGCAAAACAAGCTCCATGTTCAGAACAACAGCTTCAGGAACATGGTTTAAGTTCCAGGGCTTGGTTATAGTCTTTTAATGCTGCATATTAGAAGGCACCTAAGTGAGGCTTGTATTTTCATGACAAATGCAGTGTGGAGCTGGAAGTTATTTCAGCCAGCAGTTACTGGCACACTGCCAGAGGATTACAGATGGTACAGGGTTACTCTGTCTTGAGCTGGGAAACCAAGAAAGCTTGAAATGATAAGCCTTCAAACAGGAGGTGTTTCTGTGCCACTTGCAATTGCAAATACAGATGATTCAAGTAACAGACATCAGGATCCACACATCTGGTCTTCACAAGAGGACAGTAACTCCAGAATGAGTCAAGCATACTGCAGCTAAAAATGAACCAGAAACAGAAGCTTTACAACTCATAGCCACATTTCCAGAGCCACAGCCTTTTTTAGCATTTTGATCCCAGCCTGCACCTACAAAAAGGCAGTCTTAGTTTTCTGCTACTTGTTAGGATGGAAAAAAAGAATGCAGTTAAAGTGGAAAAAAAAATCTCATTAAAGAAAAAAAAGAAATTTTGAGTCTTGACAAAGAATTATGTGGAGACCCACACCAGACTGAAGGCTAAACAAGAGCCCAGTTTGAAATTAAAGAAAACGTTTGCCCTGTTTGGAAAAATTGCATGTTTATCAGACTGAGTCTTGATTCACAGTGTACAAAGACAGTTCTGAAATCATTCCAGCGTATGCACACTGCATTTCTGGGAGGAAAAGGTGCTGCTCGTGACAAGGGAAGTCATCTTAGTTCTGTTGATCAAAGCCTTCCTTAGAAGTGGGGCTGCACAGGTTTCTTCTACAACAGAAAAGAAGCTTTTAAAAAGAAAGATGATGCAAAGAAGGAACAAATTCCTGAAGTAAATGAGGTAATTACCACCTGGACATAGTGTTTTACACTTTGTAAGAAACTTAGTGGAAAGACAGTAAGCAGATTGCATAGGCAGGCACTATCACAAACACGCATGCCGGGTGCAGAAGAACTGTACCAAAGACAGCTAAAGACCTGTGGAATAACAAGTAATAAGCACTCATGCGAACAAGGAATAGGTGTTAACAGGTACAGCTGCACACAGTGTATTTGAAAACATAGACTACAGGTCACATCATAAGACAGGAAAATCCTTTGCAGCAGTAACTCTGGAAAAAGGTTTAGATATCAAAGTAAGGGAATCTGTTTTCAGTGCCATTCTTTACCAAAAGGGCAACTGCGGTTGTTTGTATAAAGAGATCCCAAGTAGCAGCTGAAGAGCTTAAATGGCTTACACTTACTTAGAAGTATTTACATTGATACTGAAATTCTGTATGTATCTTAAAAAATATTGTTAAGGAAATTAAGACGTTTTAGGAAAAAACAAGAATGCTGTAAAGCATCTGTTATAATGAAAGAGTTATGGAGCTAAACCTATTTTTAAGAATGCCCAGTCTACTGTGACCTCAGCCAATAAGATCTTATATGAAAAAAAGAATTCTGATAATGAAGGTTCTTCTGCCCTTTAACCAAGTAATAATAAAATCCTGGAGAAAAAAAAAAAGCAGATCCAGAATACACAGATCTTTAATACTGAGCAAACTAACCACTGGAACAATTTCTGAAGGCTGGTGGTAGCGATTTTTCATTACTAGCAATTTTTAATTCATACTGAGGTGGTTTTTTTCCCTGAGATTTTTGTCTGTTTCAGACTGGAATATTTTAGAGGAAACCTACGGTGCATGTTAAACACAAGATCAGAGGAAATAATCACAGTGGCCATTTCTTGCATATGAATCCACATTGGATTTCCACACAGGAAATGAATGAGGAGTGGCACAAATTATGAGCTCTAACAGTACTGTGAATATCAGTTTTGGGGCAACACAATGCTCCTGAGGATGGGAGTCCAGCTTGGAGCTTGGTGGATATGGCACTTCCATACCCTGGCTGTGCCCAGCCTGAGGATACACAACAAAGTCAAAGAAATGGCAGACATATAGGTGGAAGACTGCCAAGACTGATAAATTCAATAACAGTAGGTAAGATGCTGTTTTCACCGGTAGTCCCTGTAACAGTATGAGAAATTTCAGCTTTCTGTGGTTTTAAGGCTTGCACCAAAATTTAGATGAACAGATGACAGAAGTTGTCAATATAGAAAGCAGTAGTATTAAAGCGAATAACTGACTCTAGAAACCAATTAATATATCAGACACTATTTGGAAGATCTATTTTTAAAGGCATTACCTGCATCTATGGATGTCAGCCCTGTAACAGCTAAAGGCTAGTTCCTTCTCAAGAGCCTCTGACAGTATGCTCCCAAAGAAAGTTATGAAGAAGCTCTGTTACTTGTTGTACCCAGAAGATGGGCATTTGTAACAATGTTGTAACGCTGAGGTTCACAAGCATCACCAGAAAATCAATCATCATCAGAAAATCAATCAACACTGCTAACTCTGCTGGAACAAGACACATTTGTCCATGTTGATAGGACACCTATTCCTTACTGAAACTCTGGAGATGCTACCGAGAAGCAGCACAGCTAGTCCCACACATGCACACCCTAAGCTGCAGCACACGCTCTGTTTTGTCCTCCCACTTTGACAACTATTTCTTTCTGGATTATAGTGGCATGTCTGTCACGGGAATTGTGTCATAACCATTCCTGTTCCCTGAAGTACATCTTAACAAATTCCCCACATAATAATTAGATAGCAATCAACAATCACAGTTGCTTTGTTGTTTTCTAGGCTGTTAAGCCATAAAACAAAGAATAAGGTTAAGTGATTTTCAGTAGATTACCACAAAGGACAGTAAGTGGCATGGAAGTCATCACAACATTTGAGATACTTTCATTCAGAACAGTTGTAATATCTGTGACTGGACACTTAAATGTTCACTTTATTAAGGGAAAACTGAAGATATTTAAGTACTTCTGAAGACAAGAATTTAACACCTATAACACTTTCTACAAGGACTCACAGTAAGACTATTTTTTTAAAGCTTCTGGTAGAGTTCTGCATTTACCCTCCATTTAAGACCAGCTCTTCTTGCTGTTTCTGGGCTGAGCCTGTCAGATGCTGAGTTTTGATGGTTTTCATCCCTTCTCAGTATGAGTCAGTCTCTGGCAGGGCTGGAACCTTGACTTAGACGTATTCTGAGAAGGGACCGTCTGCTGCTGCAAACCGTGTAGCTGCTCCCGGGGATTAGGCAAGATGCACCAAAAGTATTTTCATTTGTGACCTGAGTCAAATTTAGATACTAGTGTTAAAAAACAACTGCACTGAACTATGGTTATTGCTCAGCTCTATTAAATATTATCCTTCTCACAGCATCTCTAACAACTGTTCGGAAGGATCATATTTTTTGTTTTGATTGGTGTATTTGAATTAAATTTGTTCTTTTTTTCTGGTTAGTAGAACTAAGTCTTTTGTTGTACCCTCCAGCAGCCAGAAAAACGGACTTTGCTATCTGTTGTACATCTCTGTTTTCAGATTTTCCTGTAGTCTGTTACCTGATAAAACATGTAGCAGGCCTTGTCGTATTTCTCTCATCCTTTAACAAGGTGCAGGGGAAAAGTTTTCTTACCAGCTGAGGTCATTTAGGGCTAGGCTAGACACAGGCACAATCATCTCTTCCCGGGATATCAAGTCTGGTGGTTCTTACTTGTGATACCTATGGAGAATATAAATTTGCACACTGATGTCTGTCTGAATTTGATGCTTCTGGAGAATTTCAGACTCCCCTCTCTAAGGTTTGTTTCATGCTTCAGATGTGTTTTTTGTTTAGTTTTAGGGTTTGGTTTATTTTGGTGCTACCATGAGTTATCCATTTCACAGGCAGTGGGTATATGAATCCCAAAGCAGGGGTAATGGAGAACAAGGAAGGAGTAAAGCCATATCAAGGACAGAGCAAAATATAGAGATTATACAGCCTAATGCATGGGCTGGGCTGAGCTACATAGGAGCTTCTGGAAGGGCTCTGGGCCCACACTCTCTGACTCCTACACTAAGGACCTGGAAATATGCTGGGAGATTCCCAAAACACCCATCTCCCTGCCAGTCACATGGCAGGGCAGGTAGACATACCCTACCCCACCATCCAGCAAACATTCTTGTCACGTGACAGACATTTTGGACATAAAATGATGCAGCAAGGGGAACTTCAGGGTCCCTAGTAAAGTGGATCCAGGGCTCAGGACAAGGCTGTATGAATTTCGGAGATAGGCTACTCCAGGTGATCACCAGCTGGGCTTCCTAACCCACTGGTTAGAGACAAGAAATCAACACCCCGTCTTGTGTCCATTTTGTGGCTGGACTATGAACCTGGGTATGTCACTTTGCCAGTTTGTACCTATGTTCCCTCGCTCTTATTTTTATAAACTGCAAATTCTCTTCAAGGCTGTATCTTGCTCCAGTTTTTCACAGTGCTTTTTTAGAGCAGGAGCCTCTGAGGTTACTGCAATACAAATAAATAACACTAAACCTATAACAGAGGTATTATGTGAAATGAGCTGAGATTTTTGTATATGAGCCATTAGATGTGTGGGATAAGATGAATTCATTAAATCTGAAAACATAAACATATAAAGTGTGCATACCCTCTTAGTCTATTATATCCTACTGAGCACATATAGACATATATGCTTAGCCTATTATATAAAGTGAATCTAAAATGCATTACATTAAATAAAGTGTGTCTCCTAATACCATGCGTGTTATAGCTACTCAGCAAATAATAAATACAATTGAAATGACATAAAAATTAAAATGGACTATATTCATTACTTCCTAACAGCAATCTTTAATGACACTAGCAAAAAAAAGGGCAAAGGTACGTCAGCCTGGAATTCCTGAGGTACACGTGACTAGAGTTCATCGAGACATCTCTGAAAAGCTTTGAAGCTCCTGGCACAGCAGTTGCACCAGCACAGCCTTGAGTTCAGGCTGCAAAAGCCTTCCTCCGGTCCCAGGCAAATGCCCAGCAACCAAGTCACATACCACCTCAGCTATAATGTTATTGGTATAATAAAACTTTAAACAAGTTTATTTAAAGCTAGCGTACACATGTCTGTTTGCAGTGCAGCTGGGCCTCTGGATTACTGTGTAAACAAGGTCCCAACTTCATCCTCAGTGGTTTTTATCACAAAAAGAAAATTCAGTCTTTTGACTTTGTGGACTAGTGCAGCACTACATCTATGACTGGATTTGCTCCCTCTGTGGTTTCTACTTGGGCAAAGCGAACTAGACAAGATTTTGGTCAAGTGAGCTACACAGAACCTTTTTTGTAGTACTGCGTCTTCTCCTTTGGCACCTGTATTGCCCGTGCCCTGGAGTATTTGTCCCCTTTTGCCTCCCTACCAGCCATGACAACAGGATGCACAATAAAAATCTGTGTTTACAAATCTTGCATGCAAATGATTACGGAACAGCCATGATATGCAGCAATTTAAATTTGTTGACAGAGTTGCTAAGAAACATACCTTTTGATTCTATGAAACCCTTTTTGATACAGCTCCACGCTCTGACAGTTGAAGTTATTGAACAAGAGTGAGGACTCTTTAAAAGAGGAATTTCTGACATTTGCTATGTTTTCAGAGGCTGTAACATAACATTGAATATTCCTTCAGTGTCAGTTTTATTCAGTAGCAGAGTGTCTGATTCCATATATATTTAAACTATCTTATATTTCAAAAATTGGCTTCAGCACTTCTGTACTACCTTCTCCTACTCACACGCACAATTGTTTTGCAAAGAATTGTGATCCTTACATGCTCCCCTGCCAAATACCTTATAAGTTTCTATATTTTTTCCAATCTGTTCTTTAAACATCCTTTCTCCAGGGCATTTTCACAAAAGGCCTCATAGCATGCTACTTGGATATCAACAGTAAAATACACCATTATTTTGACATTCCAGTATTATGGAGACAGCTGATGCTTTAAGAACACACATTCACACTGTAGATACCTAAGCATTAAATAGTGGAGCAGAGCTGGGGAAAAAACAGGGCCCAGATTCATCCCACGTTGAATTACCTGTATCATTTAGCTGACAAAATTAGAAGCATTGTCATGTAAAGTCTTGTCAGTAAAAAGAGGATGATTTCACCCTTCGTTTGGATGAAACACATTTTGGAGGCATCTAAACTTCACTTCATTACTAAGGCAGCCTAGAGCAATTATAGTCCTAATTTAAACACCTCAGGTGTTTAAAGTTAGGCAGACTTAATCCTACCCTAACTGATCATAACCTTATTTTTCTTAGCAGGCTTAGCAGTTGTAATTACAACCTGCCTACATCAATACTACCTTTTGTGCATGGCTGTCACACTGTTGCATCCTATGCACAATACGGAAAAGGCAGATGAGCGAAAATTTCAACATTTTTGCGGGGATGGGAGATAAGCAAAGACAATTATGGGACATAGGTAGATATGAGAACCTCAAGGAAAAACATGTGACATCTTACCCTTCTGAAGGCACACATTGCTTTCCAGGATCAACGTATGGAACACTTTTGGACACTTTGCATTTTTTCTGGTTTGAAACATAGGAACGTAATGTCATGTGTCTAACAAAGTACTATTTTTAATCAAATAAAATGGCTGAACAATCATAAACTGAATCTGCAAAGGCAGAAGGATGACTCTGAGAGGAGACAGATCAGTCTATGATAGTAAAAAAAACCACAGGAAAAGAGTAGGGTAAGAAAGAATCAGTCACTTTCAGATTTACTCAGAAATTTACTCAGAAGTGCCAAAGACTACCTCTGCCTACCATTTTCTCTTCACATCTTGTTTATAGGGACCATTTTTTTCCTTGTGAAAAAACACATCTCCCGAAATTGTGCAAAAGTGTTTTGAAAAGGATTTTTTAAAATGTGAAATAAATGTAAAAATAATGAGTCATACTCTGTAATGGCCATTGCAGAGTGTGCATTAGAAGGCAACCAGAGCACTCTCAGCATGCACTAATAGCTTGCTAATGCACAGCCTTCAGTGCCTTATTGCTATAGTCGACATTTACCACAACGCATACTTTACAGCAAGAAATATTTTGGGTTCCATTATGCTTTCACAACCTTGAGCTGTGCTGAGAAGGGCTGGAATAGAGTGCTGTGAGCAGTGGGAGCTGAAGACCTGGAGAAATAACTCACACCTTTGCCATATGTTGCTATATAGATGGAAAAGGCCCCCCAAACTCAGGCTTCATGCAACAGAAAACATCACCGGGGGGAAAGAAAGACTTTTCATCCAGCCTGGCTCTGCTGGAAGACAGTAGTGCAAACCAGCTTGTAACAGGGCTTTGTCTTCAATACTTCACAGGGTTTTCACCCTGGGACCATGCAAGGTCCTTGTGTTCCTGTCCCTCTGTACCCAGACACCACAAATCACATTTTGGTTGCATGGGTTTTAAGGTTCCCTTTTGTCCCAAGCTCTGTACCAGCAGTTCTCTCCCCCTCTCCTCTTTGCCCTCCGTGTGCATTTGACCATGAACAAGTCCGTCAGGACTGCACAGCTGTGACTGAAGCTACTAAAACCATGCTCCTTTAGCTGGGCTTTTGCAGCTCAGTACCTGAGCCAGGAACAACTTCACAGACAGTGCAGTTTGGGTTGATTAATTTAGCTTCTCTGGCATTTTCTGATGCTGTTCTGTTTCTGTTCTTTCTTACCAGGTAAATCAATTCCCAGTCACTAGAACAAGCATGAGATGCCACGGTGCTCGCCCAGGTCAGGGGCTGCCCTGAGCTGCTGTGCAGTGCCCGTGCCCATACGCATCCACGTGGGGACAGACTGCCAGTTTGTATGCCCGTGGGAGGGGGAAGCACTACTAAAATCCCTTTTGGCACAGAAAGGGACTGAGCCCTAATCCCAGCCTGCTGGGGTGAGACCTCTGGGAGCTACGGGAAGGGGAAGGTGAGGAAGGAGGATGACTTTTGGGGTTTTTTTTCCCCAACTAGCAGTGAAATAATAGTGAAAATGCATTCCACTGTGGCTCTCAATATAGGTTGCAAGCACTTTCCTCCCTTGGGGGAAAATAGGTGGCTTGTAGCTTAGAGTATACTAGTCCTACAGTAATGTGATGGTTGTGAGCATCGTGTGTATATTTATTCATTTATTTATTTATTTATTTATTTATTTATTTATTTATTTATTTATTTATTTATCTTGCTGATGGGGTCTCTGAAAAGCCTGGACTAAACTGAAATTTCAAGATATATAAAGGAGCATATCTTGAAGTACTTTTCTAGAGCCTTTTGTTTGTGTAGGTGCCTGAGCAGGTGCAGACACTTAATAATCCCCTCAGTAGGAAGAGTTCCTTAGAAGCAAGGAATGTGGCAAATATAGAAGTCACTTACATTTACAAGATCTCAGTGTAAACATTCATTTCACTAGTTGACTCAAAAATATCTAAGAATGGGTAATGCATCATTTTATTCAGTAAAAACTTTGGTCTTTTTTTTTCCATTTCCAATGGTCTCACGCACCACCAGTATGAATAGGAATACTTGTTACCTCTAGTGAGTCCCACAGTCCACCATCATCACACAGCTACTGCTCTGCCCTGGGGTTTAGATTGTGAACTACAAACAAAGAGTGCAGTTTATTATAATAAAGCCCAGAGATATTATTACCAAAATATATCATTTCTGTTGGCCTAAACCCTTGGCTTGTAAATTGTTCATGTGAATAGTCCATAAAAATAAGCCTCCATCCTCCCTTGAGCTTTTGAGAGAAACCAACCACAGCTCACAAGAGATGGAACTACAATGTAGGAGAAAACCAAGTTCATGAGCCTTCGTAGTGGACTGGCACTCATTGAAAGAATGTTACTTATGCAAGTAAAGGGGTGGGGGATCATTTCCTCATTTACAAATATTTTTAGTGAGAGGAAAGCTAAATTCCAGGAAAAGACAAAATTAATTGCAGTGGATCTCTCAATTTTCTGGAGGGTTTTTGTTGTTGTTGTCATCATTTTTAATAGAACAGCAGTTTATTTTGTTTTATATGTGATCTGGATAAACTGTTCCTATCAAACAAGGCAATTCAATGAACTGTCCTGAGCTGTGTAAGTTCTAGCAGTCAGAAAACCGATAAATTTCATGGCTGTCTATGCTTTGTTTTAATGCAGACAATTTAATGTTAGTGATTGAATCAGTGAATTTTCCAGCAAAAGTGACAAGGCAGTCAACTTGAAACATAGCATTATTAGCCGTCATCTCTTCTAGTTTTGTGTGCATGTTGAGTGATCGGGGATGAAAAACTAACAAGCACCTGTCAAACCTGAGACATCAGGTTTTTTGACAGAGGGCCCACTGGACATTCCTATCAAGAGACCCTTTATGAGTAAACCATGGAAATCTCTCTCAGACAAAAAGGAAACAGAGCTCATCAGATTCTGCAGACCCTTGACTTGGAGGGCATGCTGTCTCCAATGAAAGGCTTTTGATCACAATGCTTTTTTATTCAGATTTGACTTCACATTATGGCTAATCAATACCTTGCAACAGCCTAAGTCCCCCGTTAGATGCACATCTCACAGTCAGGCAGGGAGACCTACTAATTGAGAAAAAGTCAGAGACCCAGGTACCATCGCCCTCGGGCCATAGTCTTGCCTCAGCTCAATCCTTTTTCCTGTCCCTGCCTCTCTTATCAGAGTACCCTAGAAATGGTGGAAATAAAATTTAGAGACATGACAGGCCCAGAAAAGCAGGATCAATTCCTGTCACTTGCCACCAGTGTTTACTGCCTTCCCAGGTCTTCAGAGGGTGTTTTTCTTTCGTAGCTTAGGGGAATTTAACCTTTTATAAATAGGAAGATGGTACCTTCATGAATTTTAAATTGTATTATTTTTCTAGGCCTGAGATTACCTTGACTTTCTGAAAATTACTCTAAAATCACGTTTGTTTATATAGGGTCAGAAATAGAAACTGGAAGGTTTTTGTCATGTCTTCAATTTTTTTGCCATGTGCTCACTTCAAAAATTATCCTTCTCTCCTTTTCTGCACCATTTTTCACCAGCCAGACTGTGCAGGTCAACAATATAAACACCACCTGTAGAAAAAAAGCAAAGTAACTGCAGAACCACGACATGGGACTCGTCCTCATGGAGGGCAGCAGCAAGAGATTTTGGCAACAGCACAGGGATGTTGGGCTGGCCTGTCTCCCACAGCACCTGACCAAGGGGTTGTCCTCAATGGAGCATCGCAAGCAAGGTGCTCAGTCCTGGCCCTCTGTGACACCAGATATCAAAAATGAAGTTTTTTGCTTTTATTTGTCTCCTGCTTCCATTTGGTGTTTTCCTGGCAGCACTGTTTGCCTAGCCCCTACGACGGCCAGCTTCATGCAAAAAACATGTGTTTGTAAACCTGGTTTTGTAAACTACAGTAAACCAACCGCTGGAGGGAGTCACAGATTAGGGAGCTGCTGGAACTACCAACTGCTGCTGGATAAGCACATTTTATTTTGGGAGCCAGCTTATACCTCTGTCCCTTGGGAAATGGGTTTTCCAAGGAGCCTCTCTGTAGGTGTTATTACACGGACACTGTCATGGCCTGAACAGGCCTTCCACATATGCAAACAGTTCCTTCAGCAAGGAGGGAAATGCTACCCACAGTCTCCTCTCTTCCATCAGCTCTAGCGAGGTCGTGGCTCTGGACAGATATTTCAGTGGCAGTATATTAAGCGGTGGAGACGGAAAGAAAGATTAGGCATAGGTTAAGGGCAGGTAGCGGAGCTGGGAGAGGGGTGAGAAAGGAAAACACTAAGGCAAAAAGACGGAAGAGAAGCAGAAAATGAGGTGAAGAAAAAGACCAAAACAAAGAACTTACATGAAGGAGAGAGACATTTTTTGCTCTGTTCATCATTTTTCCCTAGAATCCCAATCAGGAGCTCCTGATCGTTGTTTCCTATTCTTTGTGGCATTCTGCATTTTAACCATCAGCTCTTCTTCCCAGAAAAAGCGTCTTGGAAGCTCAGCTTGGACAGCTGCTTGCCTTGCAAAGAACAGTTTTTAAAAAGCACATGCTCCCACTAACTAGTAAATAACCCGCCATATATATATATTTAATTGAAACTTCAGCCAAGTAACTATTGAAAATGAAATGGTTAAACGGAAATATCTTAGCAAATATACATACATATTGGTAAAGCCCTGAAATCACCTCGTTTTGATAAAACCCTTTTTGATTTTCTTGAGTTCACATTCTCATGTGTTTTTATAGTTAAAATATTGCTTTCTTAGTTTTTAATCATTTGGGGGAGATGAGGAAATTTAAGTTGTTTTATTCTCTGGCAAGAAGTAATTAACTAAAATTATTTTTAAAAAACTACAAAAATAAATGAAAATGAAAAAAAGGTTCAAGTTGAAAGAAAAGATCTACCGCTTTAAAAAAAAGAATATTACACTGAAGATCTTACACGCAATGAAGATTTTTACATGCTTTTGTATTCTCAAATGGTTCAGACTCTAAACATTGGTAACACAAATATTAAGAGTTTCCAATGGAGCACTGAGGGTTTGGGTACATGAATGCAACCAAAGGTCATGCTTAGGGCTCCACATATTACTGACAGCACTAATCCTGAGAGCCCCTGGAATCACTTCAGGCTTGAAGTAGGGTTGTGATAAATCTGTTTTCCAAACAACTGTGTTCCTAGAAAGGCAAAGGTCAGAATATTTAAGAAAACATAGAAGGGTGAATAGAGTTCTTGATGGTACAAGACAAGGCAAGTATTTTCCAGCATGGGCACCTTGTTCGTCTTAAGGATTTAAGTGTGCAACTACTTGCAGGCATGTGAAAACGTTGGCTTGTGCGGTTTACCAAAGACCCCAAAGTGGGATGAGTTTGCAAGGCAGGGTTAGTATCTAATTTAGTTACTTAGATAAGGTTGCCTTTTGTGCTGCTGAGATGGTCTCTCTTCCCCTTTGCCCACCAGTATTTATGCCGGCTCCTATGCAGAAGTACTGGTGATAGCCTAGCACAGGCAGCAGGGACTGCCAGAGCGCTCCGCTGTGCTGGAGGCACCGCTCATGACCACCGCCAGCCTCATTGACTGTCCTCTCCCTCCACAAAAAAAGAAAGTGCATCCATAGAGGTGACCCTTTACACAGAAGTGTCTGTGTGGCAAGAAGCAGGTGGGAACTGGAGCAGGCTGGGGACAACCAGTAATTTTAGGAAAGGCCTCTAAGGAACTCTTCCTGCTGAGGGGTTTATTAAGTCTCTGCACCTGCTCAGGCACCTACATAAACAAAAAGCTCTAGAAAAGTACTTAAAAATATGCTCCTTTATACATTTTGAATTTTCAGTTTAGTCCAGGCTTGTCAGAGACCCCATCAGCAAGAGAAATAAATAAAAATATATTTAAAAAAAGCCCACAAATATCACACTGTTGTGCTCTAAGCTACAAGCCACCCATTTTCCCCCAAAGGAGGAAAGGTAGCCTATATTCAGAGAGCAGCAGTGGAATGCATTTTCTCTAATTCCCTCCATTATTTCACTGTTAGCTGGGGAAAACTGTTTAGCAGGATGCAAAGTGCCTGAAAGTACGGTAGAAAAGATTATTGTTTCACAGGCTGAAATCTGGCCAGAGACTCCTTTTTACTTCACTGCTCCCACTTTTTGTTGACTGCCTCATGCATGCTATTTTATACCTGTATCTTCTCTGTATGATCACATTAATTACATTCCATCCTTTCCACTTTGATATCTCATTAAAATCTTATAAATGATCATGCAGTGACCTTGAAGGACATGCATAATACATGAAAGTAAACCTGCAGTAAAATGTATTCTTTCACTCCTGACTGGCTACATCCCACATTTCTTTTTCCTATCCCCAATGACCCCAATATGGGGAGTTATGCTAGCTGAGCCAAGGTATGCAGTAGTGTGCAAATCCACTAACTCCATTAGCTTTCCCTACTGATGACAGCTGCAATATGTTAATGGCTTATGTTTGGATGTGATGGCCCTGCTACTACTTAGGGCACTATGCTAATTACCATAAGATAGTGACAACAGGTGCAAGTGTCACTTCATATCAGCATCATGTGTATGAGAAAAATAGCTAGCAGCACCAAAAGCAACTCAAGAAAATGTAAACTTTAGTCAGCAGCCTGTGATTCTCTGAAGAACTATTCTTTAATGCTTATGATTAAAGGATTTACAGATGGATATTGTTTCTTTTTCTGCAAGTACAGTAATTTTGAATTCGTAGGGATGTCTTTATAAGCTATTTAAAGTTGCGTTTCGACAACACGCACTTATATGTGGCAGTTCAAGTAAAATGCAGAAGGCCCGGAATTATGAAGGTTTCCTTACAGAATAAAAGTTTTACTAAGCCATATTTGCTGCAGCAAATACATATTGGAAAAGACACGATTTCCAGCGGAATGAAAACACTGTGTTTCCCTGGCCTTGTGCTCTTAACGTAGCTCTGCTCTATTGTCAGATTTGCTTATGTGTGTGTATACTTGTCTTCCTCCCTGTTTGTCAGGGTTTAGTACAACCCTTCTCTCAATAGCAAGCAATTTACTCAAGCCCAGCAGTGGGTCTCCAGCAGGCTGAGCCAGCAAGATGGTTGCCATTTTTTCCTTAACATAGTCTTACTATCATAAGAGAAACTTAATGGAAGGCACATGGACACACCTTAATCCTTTGTCAGAAACAAAAAATGCCCTAGAAGACAGCTTTATATGGAGTAGTGAATACCGATTCTCTTCTACTAACCATTATTGTAGCAAAAATGTTTTTCACAAAACTTTAATTATTGTTACAAGCATTTGTCACTACATTAACCCACTAAAAGCTAAGATAAAACCTGAAAACAGAGGTACTTTTGTATTTCTAAATAAAATGGGTTTGTCCTGAATAAGACTGTACCGACCACTCTCACAGCACTCAGACATAACCATAATAGGCATGTTGAAGAAGGTAGAGGCATTTTTCCAAAGGCTAAAACGTGCAAAAATAAATCTAAAATTTAAGTTGTATTTTAAAATAGACTGCAAAACTGTGTATTTGCAGAAAATTTCAGTTTTACTCAGAAAGAAAAAAGAAGCCTGGTTAATCTTTAAGCTGAAGACCAACTCACTTTTTTGAGAATTTCTGCCTATATGTGCTGCTTCATGGAAACCATGTTCAGTTGCTTCATGATCCCCATTCCTATAGACAGCTGAGGCTCCCCAGGTAGACTCCTCTCCTGACACCTTATCCCTCCACTTTACCCCTTCCACAAAGGAAGTTGAGCACATAATGGGAACAGAAATTTGCCCAGGGATCCCAGTGGATGGAATTAAATAAGAGCAACTACAGATCTTCTGAGGTCATAATTTCAGTAAAAAATAATAAATTTGTCAGTCTAAATATTATTTCTGTTATCCAGAGTAACATTGTCCATTGTTGCCTAGCCTACCTACAAGGGGTTTTTTGTTGGTGGTTGGGGGTTTTTTTTATACACCAGGGAAACTTTCTGAACACACAAATGTGCAGTGTCATAATTTACCTGAGAGATGTATTTTCTCATGCCCAGAATTTAACAATGCCATGTTGCAATCAAATTTATACTAACAAATAGGAATAGTGCTGGGTAAAATAGACAAAGGAAAAGGTCAATGATGGACTTCAATTCTGAAATTAAAATACTGATGAGATTGCTTGAAAATTTGCCCCTTAATGATACACCATGCTCCTTGCTGATTTTAAGACTGTGGCAGGAACAGTCATAATGACTGACTTTGATCTTGCATAACCACAGCCACAGAATACATGAGTAATTTTAATGAATCCAGGTGATCAATTTGCTGGGTTTCACTTGAAATTCTTGTGTGTCATTATTTTTTTTTAATTGAGCAGCACTGATAGATAAGTAAAGATTAGAGAGGAATTAATAAAGAGCAACTAACTACATACAAATTTCCAAAGATAGCCCTTAAGAATGGAGAAGTAAATGAAAAAAAAATAGATATATCACCTGCCTTTACACACAGCAGCATCCCACTGACATTGCAATGTTTTGTTGGGTGCAAAGAAGTTCATGCAATATAAGTGCATCTTGATCCATACTATAAATTCTCAGAGCTCTTTAAACAGAGTATCAAAATTCAGTTCACCTGTCTGCATAAGGTCTCATCTGCATCATACAGAGCTATAACTGCTGCTTCATCTGACTTGCTCTTTCATTTGCTTTCACTGACTGTGCCATTGTCTTTTACTTGATAGCTTTACACTTTCTGCATATTGGAGTGCTTTTCATTGCACTACTCCTCCTTGTTGGCCCAATCTCTCATTTGGAAATGCAGGTATAAGCTTGTTATCTCATACCAGGAAGTCCTATCTTCTGCCTGTATATACATGGCTTAAGAGGTATGTATTAAGACGTAATACATAAGGCATATTAATAATAATTAAGACGTATTCCTGTACAGAATAAAGTCCAGAGCTTCAGGCAAACCCAAACATATTCTACAGGAAATTATATCCTAGTCAAAGAAATTATAAGGAATTTTCAGTGGAAAACTGAGGAACCTCTGTTTCCAGTGCAATTTTTACCTACACCTGAATTGCCAGAGACTATGAAGGGATTCACATCCTTAATATACATATATGTACCTAAAATAAAACCTGTCAGAGACCAAAAAGCATCACAGTCAAAGAGGGAATATATAAAGGAAAGACTGCCTGCTGAAAAACAGCTTGCCCCATACTACCGTGTGTGACCCAAAAGGCTGGTTTCTACATAGAGGTGTATTCAAAAACGTTAAGATAAATAATGCAAAGCTTTAATTCTTCCATGACAGTGAAAGTACGTGGGTAAATTCTCTGCTCTCAGTAGTACATCGTAAAAGTATAAACTTTTACCACAAAGCTAAAGAAGCTGCAGACCCTCCTCAGAAGCAGGACCACTCCCTCAGCATGTAAAGCTGCAGTGGTCATGCTGCTGTGACGCTCCCTGTTCATGTTCCTCCACCCAGCCCGTTACAGGCACTACAGCCCATCCCAAAGGCCAGCCCTCACCTGGCTTATCATACAAACAGCAACACTGAAAGGAATGACAAACTTTCTAAACCAACCAAGACCCCAGAAACACATCTCAGGACAACTCTTCCCTGTACTCCATCTGTGAAAGGGTGTAAGAGTAGGAGGAATGTAATATTTCCTGATAAATCACATTAATTCCTTTATGCCTGATAATCTCACCTACGATTTTTTAGTGATCATTTCCATTCCATTTGCTGTCTGCTGTAAATATACCACTATGAAGAAGCCCTTTATTCACACTCTGAATATTTTGTGTAACCTGCTAGTCAATATCTCCTCTTGATCTTCTAATTATCTTTTAGGTTCTACAATTTTGTAAGATCGTAAATAATAATCTGCCCCTTTCCAAAGCAGACATTTAAAAATGTTGTTATTGTCACTCTGTTTAAGCACATTGTTTGAGTTACATTCCCCCTGTTGAGACTTAGCCTGAATGAATTGTAACTGCAGCACGTCCAACAGTTTCTTAAATAATTCCCATTTTTTCTGCACCAGGTTTCCCACACAGTCATGAGATCTTGCATCATTTCCATCAAGATCATACAGTTGTTTATGTTACCACAAGCTAGTCCTTCTACAGTGAAGGTGTAAGTAATTCAAAGTGGCATATAATGAAAACTTGTTTATCTTCCAGAAAAACATCCCTAAATTATATAGTTATCTCTGAGAACACACCTTACAGTATTTTAATTTTTACAAAAGTTCCGCTGAGCCAAAACTAATTGTGTTGCTTCATCTTCTTTTCTTTTCTGTATTGTGAATTTGTGATCCCTACATCAGCCCTGCTCTATTTATCAAGATGGGCTAATTTCCTAGCTCTGGGTGCCAAGAGCCTCTGATCATGAAGTTCAGTCAATCGCTTACTTCAGTAAGTAAGCAATTATGCATTGCCTCTGGAAACATGCTTCCTACCTTATAGGTTTTGCATACTTGTTATCCCAGTAAGTATCTGTGAAATTAAAATCCCCCATGATCAAAGTTTCAGGTTTTTTTATAAGTATCTCTTAGCTGTAAACATGTTGTTTGTTGCAGTTATTCTAAAACACAATTTACAAGGTAAAGTGTCTACAGTCACCACTGTAACTTGTTTCTTTTAATCAAGCAGCCATGTACCAGAAAAGTGAAACACTATTTTGCATATACACGGTTAAAATATACAAGCCATAAACAATAACACTTCCTCTGAGTTCATACTTTATTAAATGTAACAAAATTAAAATGACACAAATTGTGCTCTAACCTATGAACAGCAGAGAAAGACCCAGCATCTCCCTCATGTCATTTACTTAAAAACCAACAAAATTAACATCTCCAAAGCCTTTTTATTAGGGGTAGGGTAAGTAGTGTGCAAGGGGGTTAGAGTAAAAAAACTAATCTGGAGTAATGTAATTGAATATCCAATTCTAATACACAAAAATTGAGCAGTCACTTAACTAAATACATATGTATTTAAAAATTATATTTGAAAAGAGGTTGCAACTTCTGCATCTCTCTCTGTGTTTCAGTAGGGCATTTTAATCCTCCAAATACCTACACATTAAACCAAAAAATATAGCTTTTTGTTGAAGCATTTCTTCTTTTTTTTTTCTTCTTTCTTCCCTTGAACTCAAAATTAGGGCACTGAAATTGCAGAAAGTTATTTATAGTGGAGAAATACATACCAGAAATCTCTACTTGAATAAGTGTTGGCGGGTCCCTCATTTTGAACATTTGTCACCTACTGAATGCCACGCTGAGGCTTCAGGAAGCTGCAAAGTAGGCCTAGATGTTAATTGAACAGACAGGTAAAATGATTATTTGCATTTTTCTCTAATCTTTCTTCTCCCACATCTTCCCTGCTACTTTCTTACTTGATTGCTGTGGAAAACACCATCATCCTAGTTACTGTTCAAGCCCATAAACAAGTCTTCAACTTGGATCTCTGCTGAGGTACTGTCACCTAAACTAATGTAATTGAGATTTTATTTTTAAACAGTGGAAGATAAGGCCTTTCCTGCCCAGTCACCCAGTGAAGTCTTTTATCACTTCATTTCTGAATCATTCCTTTTTTTTTTTTAATCTCTGTCCCTGACAAACATCACATTTCTCCACTCACACGCTTGCTGCACACAGCATAGCTACTCAACATTTTGACCACAGTTGGCTTATTCCACAGGAACATTTTGCCAGTCACATCAATTTTAGAGCTTCTTCTCACCACCAAGAAGATACCTTACATGGAGTACCAGACGCTGAGGTGACTTCTCAGGTTAACAGCACCACAAGTTTTCCATGTTGCTGTTTAAAAGTTCCCCCATTCCTGCAAAACTGAGTCTCCAATCTCCTTTAAATCCCTCCCTAGAGCTCCCTGTGGCTACAAAGGTCTCTTGGGAATGATGCCATTATTAGGGCACCAGGCTTCCCTTGCCTTCTTTTTTTTTCCCCATGTACCCTCCATGTACCCTGTGCATTGTGCCTTGACTTGAGCTCTGACTGTCTGCTGTTTGGAGCAACGGTCACGCTTTTGTTTATGTTTGCCCAGCCACAAAGTGTCAGGCACTTTGCGCCACCAGTAAACAACAGCCCAGCCAAGATAGCATCAGGGGAGGGATTCAGTTCAGCAAAAATTACATGTGAGTGTCTACCTGTGAGATTCATCTACACACCCATTCTGGTCAATCAAACCTGGTCCACACCATCAGAGTCATCTCAGCTGCTTAAACACAGGTTTCTCAGCCTCATTTGAGATTCTCTAATGCATCTCAGACTTCCACAGCAGGCTGGCAGATATGGCACAGCACCTGTGGATAACCCATGCCCACTGGACATGGCAGCTAGAGTCAGAACAGGGTACTCTAGAAAACCTCACGTGGCAGTATACATTCATTTTTAGGCAACTCTATTGAACTTCCAGTGAATAGAGCAGTAGTTGAAACACCCAGATGACATACACACAAGCTACATTTAAGTGTTTTCTGTTTCAAGTGCATCTGGAGCTGAATCTCACCTTTGCTGACAACTGCAGTTTAAGCATTTGTTGCTCTATCCTCTCCTCATGCATTTTGTCGAAAAAAAGGAGCTGGAGATACCAGTTCATCTTTTCTGCCTGTCCTCAAGTTCAGTTTTACTGCAAATATAAGCATCTGTTTTACTATATGTACCTCTACTGCCTATGCAACAGTCATTCTTTGCATGGTGGAAGACCCCAAAGGCAGCAGTTTATCAACCCTCTACTCACCTGCTAAAGAAGGATCTGTGACGTGTCAGTGACTGATGTGGGGGAAAGATTGTCAGCCACTCTACCCCATTTCTTCCACTGCTTCTGGTAGAAGATAGGTTTTTCAGACAACATGACTTGCAGTTCACAAAGCTGCATCGTCACTACCACTGAAATGATCAAAAAGACTGTGCTTGTGTCACTGCAGTTATTTTCAGAAAAAATGGAAACAAAGACAAAAGGAGATGAATGTTTCTGTGAAAGTATCTTTGAAAAGCATTTAACTTAAATAAACCTGTCAATTCTTCTTGCCAAAGGAAAAAAGTTCAAATCCTTTAAAGCCAGAACATTTGAATCACGGTCTCTAAAGAGCATTCAGATAAAACTAAGTTTTGATGCAAGAAGAGAAGGAACTCAAAAGAGGGTTGATTGTGCCATTCTAGAAACCTTCCTTTGTGTCTGTGGCCAAGCAGTTTTCCTTGTATGAGTCTCCCTGTTTGATATCTTGTATAAGATCTAGTTTGTTAAGATTTTTTTTTGGACTTTTCTTCATTGTAAATTGAAAAACTAGAGATGATGAAGATGAAGACAACATAGGTAGATTTGTAAATGGAGGAGATAACAAGGGAAAGAAAAATAGTCTGGAGAGATTAACCCAATAAGGACTAAAAGGAACTGAAGATATTTTGGTGCTAGTAAGAAGGAATGCTAAGCAGAACTGAAGGAACAGAATGTAACCAGCTATCAGTAATAGCTGCATCAAAGTAAATGTCCATTCTGCTCCTAAGGAAATCAAGCACTACAAACGGCAGGGGGAAAAGAGTGAGACCAAGGTGAGAAGTCAAAATCCCTAATGATATTTCAGTGTAAGGGCTAGCTTGGAAAAATGGAAAATCTTTGAGACCTAGCTCTGGAAGCAGCCTGGTAGCTAGCTAGATCTGTAGGAGGCAGTTCCTTTGCTTCCTCTATAAAACAAAAGCAGAGAAAGGGGACAAAAGAGACTATTTTATCTTCCTCCAGAATCTGTGCCCTCTGGAGAGCCAAGTAACGGTTCTTCCAGCATCTGCTGGTCAGCTGTGCACCATGGTAAGTTTGCAGTCCCTTTGGCACATTCACGGTGTACTAGGTGCCATACTAAAAGAAGAATGCATCTACTGCATTATGTAGCTAGTTGCTATCCTGGAGCAACCAGCAGAGATACTATTAAGCAGCAGTGATTAATCTCTTCACAGCAAGATTCCCCACAGTGAGAGCTAAGCTAGAGGCTGAAGAAATATGGAGATTTTTTTTTTCCACATTACTTTGCTGTGTACCACAATAAGGTTTCTTTTCAAGTCTTTCAGCTCCCATTAAACATGTTTCTTGGGACTTCAAAAAGCTTGAATAAATCAAGTTTGTTTTGTGAATATTTTAACCTTCCATCAACCTTCCAGTTTTTATTTCTTTCTTTCTCTTAACCTGAGATAATTTCTGAGAGAGAAAATTTTAGAAATATACTATTTGCACCTTCTTTTTCAAATCCACTCTTCTCTCATTTAATATAAAGGGATCTTAGTTTAGTGTCTTGGCCCTTCCATGCAATGTTTATCTCATACACCTTATCTTTTGTGGAAACAGAAATGTAATAAAAGCCTTCAAGTACTGTACAATACTGACTCTTTCAAGGAGATGATCTCATTCAAGAAGCTGTATTTCATCTCAGTATTAGTTTCAGTGAAGACATCTGCTGTATCCTGACTGGTTTCATTTTCTGTCGCTAATACTGACAATAGCAGGTTTTCTTCATGTACCAAGGGAGTTCAGGGGCTGTTCTTAAAAGACATTTTAAGAGTTTCCTCCATATTCTGTTCTCATAGAGTTCTTGAAAATATGAATTAACACCACTGAAATCAAAAGATGTTTATGAGTATAAAACTGACATGAATCAGCTGAGGAACAAACTCTTGTCTGTAAGCTCAAATCACGTGTTTGTTTCAGATGTAATACTTAGCCAGAAGTAATATTTAAACTCCATCAAGATTAAGGAACAGATTCTGACATCTTTATACTCATGTTGAGAGTTTCTGTGTTGTTCATTGATTCCAGAGTGAATACGTAACCGGAGAGAATCAGTGCATTGAGCACACTATCTTTCAAATTCTGTTTTCTTGTAGCTCTTGCTTTGCCCCAGTGTCACAGCCCAAAGGCATTACTGTAGAGCCCAGGTCAGAATTCAATTCACTGCTTCCAATAGCAAAATGGAACAAAAATAAAAACAGCCCCCAGAAAGCTCAATAGCTAAAGGCTACATCCTAGACATGGCACGCACACCTAGTCAGCTAGAGCTGCTTCGGAGTATCTGAGACAAAATCTTGGTCTGCAAGTTAGTGCTATCAGTGGCATAACACAAAAGTGAAATTGTTTCCTCTTTGAGCTTTTCATCACATACATGTGTCAGTTGCAAACTGCATGATGTTGATCGCTTCCCCGTTTATAAAACATGTTCTGAAATCTTATTGCTTAGGGGACTTTGAGAGATAGCACTGTGATTGCAGTCATGCAGTAAACACAGACATGTACCATGAATTTGTGTGACTTGGTGACTCTCCTGGTGGAATCACGGATGAAGCAGCATAGCAGGGGAGTGTGTACATCCTCTTTGTAATATGCATGTAAGGTCCTACAACAGTTAGCTCTTTAAGCTTGCATGATGCATGCCTATGCTTGCAGCTAGTATGAACTTCATCCCCAGGAAAGAGGGAGTATAGCTCTGTGATCCAAGAACCATGGCACACCGCAGCAAACTGAGCTCCAGTCCTTCTGTCTGTGCATCCGCCAATCAGTAAGGTAGACACATGTTTTCTGTCCTCTTTCATATGGTGATGAGGGGCAGTCAAGGGGCTCCTCTGTGCTGCTGCTGTCTGGAAATGACAAAAGGAAAGGTTGAACAATATCTTTGGAAGGAATGAGACAAGTCTGAAGTAAAAGAGTTGATGTGACAAGTACAAATCTGATAGCTGAAACTATCATACTGCTTTGGCATGAAAAAAAGCAGGGGAGAAAAATGAGGAGAAAGATCAACTACTGCATCTTAACTGTTTACCTGGGGATGATGAGATCTCCCTTCTAACCTGACCTAGTTTGTTCAAACTTACCTAGCCAGCAGGAGGACAACAGTAGATTTCAAATTACACATTTATAGGTATTTTTAAAAGTATTGAATTAGTATAGTGCCCCTTCCTCAACCTTACAGTGGAAGTGAACAGTTTCTGTTCCTCATCTCAGCAGCTCTTTTCTCTAGCTGGTGGCTTGAACTATTTGCAGATGTCTTCAGCTCTGTTGCCTACTGCTGTATTTTCATGATAGATTCCATTAAGGACCAAATAGTGCCTTTATGGGTCCCTCATACTGTCTGTTGAGTTTCTCTTAAGATATTTTTGTCAAGTCTAGAATGAATCTTTGAAAACTGCTTCCTTGTAACACAAACAAAGAGTAAGCCTGCACAACAGTCCTCAGCACATTACTGTAAGCATTTAGGACTAGGAAATAGTTCCCAATATGAAGACAGTTTTAAAATTTTTAAAATATTTTTAAATACAATCAGCATTTAAACTTTCTTCCAAAGTACTTTACAGACTTGGTAAATGCTGAGAGGTGTTACTGTTTGATGGAGGGAGATATGTACAGCTTGAAAAATATTGGAGTATCGTCATTTCTCCCAGAGTTAGAAACACTGAATTTACATTTCATTGTAATCCATTCATTGGTTTATAAACCTCCAGTTCTCCAGGGAGCATCACAGACTCAGATGATCTCCCTGAGTGCTGGTTTTTGCATTTGAATCTCTGATTTAGCTGAAAGGTGTATTAAGAAACCTCATGTAGCCAGACAGTTCCCTATTGACTACACATCTGAGGAGGCTCAGGAGCACAAGTTATTCCAGCAAGGATATGGAATAAATTATGCTCAGTAATTTGCCTCTAGATCAGCCTTTCTCCACACAGTGGGGTAATGTATTCATCTGGACAAGCAGGCCCCATTTCAGAGAGTGTTTTATGCAGAGTATATATCTTGGAAAAGAGTAGAACAGATCAAATTATTTGGCATAGAGACTTACTTTCACAATCCCTCAAGAAAACAGTACTTATTTCAATTTGTGGAGGCTTGCACAGTCAAATGGAAAATCCAGTTCTTATGTATGTGTGTGACATTCATACTTGGATTAACCATCAGTTTTCATAGGACTTTGACTTTAAGGGTAAACCCCATATTATCCCAGATGGTAATGGTATTCAAATCTCAGGAGTTAATCTGTGATGGGTAAACCACAAAGACTTTGACAGTTTGATTTAGTTAGACATGAACTGACAGCTATGGGTGAATGTCTGAATTCTAAAATATATTCTTTACTTATCACTTATGCTCCTCCTTCACAGCAAGATTTTTTCTTTTATCTCAGTGTTTTGCTGGTAGGTCTGGGTTTCCCCAGTTCAGTAATGGCCCCATAGTAAGGACAGCAAGTGTCCCAGCTATCCCTTGCTAGCTATTCAAAGTATTCCTGAAATCTTCCTATGTTTAAGAACTAAAAGTCTCCATCAGCACAGAGCATATATTGGATTCTGCAAATTCAAAAATCCTGAAGAACTTTCAGCCAGTCTGGGAAAAAAAAAAAAAAAAGGATTCTTGATGGCCAAACAGAAAGATTACAGAGCTGTAACAAGCAACTTCTAGTTTCAAAGGATTTTGGCTACTTGTCTTCCCCTAAAAATAATTCAATTAAGGGAAGCATACTACTGGAGAAGAAACAAAAACTGTCATTTGCCTTTCAAGAACAGAAGGAAGTGAAGTAAGGAGGCGTCCAGGACCTTTCACAAACTGCAACCTTCAGTCTGGAAACTCACAGTCACTCTCGTCACTCTCCCTTTGCTGGTACCAATAGACCTTAACAGAAAGAGACGTTCTGATTTCTATGGGCAAATGAAGCAATCATGTGTCCCCAGCAGCCTGTCAGATGATGAGAAAATTAGTTCAGTTAAAGCTCACTCTGCTGAAAACTTACTCGGCCTCCAAAGTTTCACCCTTCAGCAATGCTGAATTGCTTGCTGGTGTTTGCAGGCTGTCTCCACGCAATGTCAAAATACTGCAAACAATGTTGTTCATACAGCATTTCTGGCAGCACCCAATCCACAAAACGCTTGAAATGTGGTGCAAAATCTTGTTCACTTGGCACGGGAATAGCTGCCCTCTCTCAGGCCTTCTCTAACCATATGTTCACATCACTCCTACTGACATTGGTGGGAATTACCATGAACCCAGAGGAAAAGCCTATTAAAACAAGCAGTGTTGTATAGGTTATAATATATGCTTCAGTCAGAGAAAGAGGAACTTAGCTTTTTACTCCATGTTAGTCATACAAAACTGGATGGAAGGGAAGTAAAAGAAATCTCTTACCTGACTGAAACCCTTTGGAAATGAATGAACTTTTGCCATAGGTGATCCAGAAGTGTTTCTGTAAAGTGTGGAATTTAGACCCAAATTCATCAGGCTTTAGAAACTTGAACTGAAAATCCTAAATTAGGTGAAATGTAGCTTCTGTTCCCTCTGTAGTCCCTGGGGAGAGAGGTACTTCCAGAAAGTGAACTCAGATGATTTAAATTCTAAAAGCAATGCAGAAGTCTTCCCTATTAAAATAATTTGAACAGGGGTGTTCACAGCATCCAGAGCATTTCCTTCATATTGTCTGGAAATAATATTTCGTTCTGACATTTGTTGTGTGCTTGGGAACATTACTTTAACAAGTAAGAAAGCTGGGGCGGGGGTTGTAAGCTAAAAACTGAGATTTACTCTACAAATAGAAATTGCTATTTAGTTTTAAATTAGTTAATGTATTTAAGTGGTCTGTATATTTGGATACTGTGTCAATGAAATAGCTGTCAGGGGATTGAATCAGTTTTGTTAGGCACCTATAGAATATTCTATGAATTAAACTTGGGTGTATAGAATTCCTTTGATTTATCAGAATCTGCATGTGTTACTCTTACCTACTTATACATATGAATACACTTCAACTCTTATACTTAACACCCTATACTTTATAAATACATCAGCTGGGTTAGATAAAATACTTTATTTTTAGTATTTAGAGCTGAAGACAATAGGTGAAATACAGATTTTCTTTCTGGTTCTATCATTGGGAACAATTTGTTTAGTTATTCTACATTTTTATTTGTCCATCTGTTAAAAAGCATCCTAGAACAATATAAAGCACAGTATAAAAACAACTTGACATTGGTTTTTACTGCAAAGAAAGCAGTATGAAATACAGGAAAAGTGCAGATTTTATTCATTAGTACACTTCATTTCTACTCAGCCTGAGCAATTTCTTTTTTCCATGTTTTGTGGAACATAAACGTATAATATGTATCAATATTGCTAACAAAAAGTAGATGACTTTGAAGCACTAGTAGGAAATTTGATTAGACAGTTAGTAAAATAAGTTTGTGACTAATGACCAAAAAGCCATGTTTCAGCTCCCTGTGGGGATACAGTTTCATTAAATTGTTGTAGACGTTTTTTCTGGAAATTCTTTCTTATAACAGTTAGCCCCAGGACCAATCAGGATCAGCTGAAACCTTTAGGTAATTCACCTTTAGGATGAATAATGGTGGGAAGTTGTTCTTTTCTATATGGACTAGAATGGGGGTCTGAACAGGGCATTTACAGATTAAAAGAGAAGGAAACACTGTAATCATTAGCTAAGGAATTCCTTCAATCATTTTTTTTTTTTTAAATTAGGAGATGTTATTTCTATTTGAAAGATCTTCCTCAATGGAAAATTTGCCATACCTCTTGATAAATTGTAATGGGTGTTAAATTTCAGTATTAAAAATGTGCATTGTACTTTGGATCTGAATTTGTCTGGCTTCAGGTACTTTTAATTTTCTCTTCAATCAGCTCTAAAGACAGACCTCCCTGAGCTGTCCACCACTTGCAAAGTGAATTTCTAGTCTGTCAGTGTCCACAGACTTTTTCTGTGGTTGGTTTTGCTGATACTTTCTGGTAGAGAAAAGGATTCAGCTCAGAGTTCCAGAAAGTCATGTTCATTACAGGCTGTCCTTGCCCCTTTGCTGTCTCTGCCCAATTTCATGCTGCTTTTCTCTGACTTCTCAGCCCTCATCTTGTTGCTCTGTGAGCCATAGCCATATCATCTGGCTATCACAGCTGTAACTCAACACTCCTTTTCAATCCCACTCTCTTTCCATAGGTAATTCTAGCTTCCCAATCTTAATTACTCAGTCACTCTTTCCTTTGTACTCTACTAAGTTTTTATCCAACCCACTTTGGACCAAATCTCTCCCGAGCTTCTTGCTTCAGTCTCGTCTGGGCAAACTGCCTGTTTTAACCCCATGTCTTTGTCAGGTCTATGCAATCTCCTCTCAGTTTCAGTATATTTTCACAATGTTCTGTTTACAGTTTCCTTATCTTGCTAGCACCAGCATCTGTCACTTCACCCCTTAGCTAAGGAGGTTTCGATTACCCAAACTCTGCCCAGATCCTTTCCCTGGCAGAGCTGGGCAGAGTTTGTGTTTGAAAGCCTTGACAATGTTGGAGCTTCTACAGGAATGGACCACAAATATTTATTTTCTAACAGATATGTATATAAGTGATTGTTTTCTTACCCTAATCACTTCCATTTTCAGAAACAGCTGAACAGTTTTGTCTGAGGAGTACACAAGAATTTTGGCCTGAAGATGACATCTAGAATGCAAGATTTCAGGCCTCTGATAGAATTTCATTAATTTAGAAGAAACTGAAAACAGTTCACTATAACAGACAGTAATAATTTAATTTACTGTAGTGATATCAATTGTGCCCATAGTATACAAGCATGAAACACTGAAGCAGACTATATATCCTCCCAATCAGAAACACTTAAGCCATACTCTCTAAAGATCCATGTGATTAATGAGAAGCTTACCAAAACTGCAACCTTCAGTTTCATTATCAAGTACATGCATCTTGTTTCAGTTTCCAACAAGGGAGTGTAACTACTTGTGGAAGTTTAAAGCTTGATTTCCATGAAGCTTCTTGGGTAAAATAATTCAGATGACTGAGATTCGTAACATGTGCAGGGTGGCATTCTTTCCCTCTAACTTAAACCACTGAAACAGATGTCTAGTGTAAGCTAATATTGCAGCATCCATCAGTAATCAGCAGAGAAAGACAGCATCTAGTAATTCATCCTGTTTACCCTAGACACCTACCTGAGGAAGTATCAGGTCACCCTCTAGCAAACTCTATATTCAATCCACTGACTGTAGATGTAGCCCACATAAGACTAAATGTCTACATTATGAAAGCTAATAAAGTGAGATGAATTATACTCTGAGAATATAAAATGGTAGATTTATGTTTCTTCTTTATTGAAACAGACTTTTTATAACACTGAGCTATCTCTTTTAGTTGTGACAATTACTAATAATTTTAAATCATATATTCCTAGGCAATTTCTGTATTCAAAGATATGTTATACTGATGCTATCATTTAACAAAGGTATTTCATTTGCAAATGTTCTTTATCAAGGTACACAGTTTCTCCCACTAAGGGATTCGTATCTGCTAGATATTCAGCAGCAAAACTGCTGGGACTGCGGAAGTGGCATTTAGCTGGAAGAAATGAAATGCTGAGTATGCAAATGGATTGTGGATGTTCATTTGTTCTGAGCTTTGCAGGAAGCATGTCTATATTGAATACTGCACATACTTGGGGATGACCCAGAATATAGTATTTGTGCATTCACTCATCTGTACAAGTCAAGATGTCACCAAAGCATCAGAGAAATTAAACTAGACAGAGGGATAGTAGCAGATTATGAAAATCACAAAACTAATGGAAAATGCTCTATCTTCAAAATTCAGGGTTTTTTTTATGATAGCAACCTGCAGCTATGAAAAATGCATACATTTGTTTGCAGCGGTTAGCCATGTGAGATTAGTCTTGCACAGCTGGCAGAGTCTTTAAAGGCATGGAAGGAACTAGAGTGGTAGAAGTGCAAGGGTGATTGCCATCCCTTTCTTTAAAGGTTTGCGGATTTACAGTCTGACTCCTTGAGAGCAATTATCTAGGGAAGAAAAAGCACTGTTAAGTCCTACAACTGTATTAATTTTAAAATAGTTGTACAGCACTTCATGCTAGGTATTCATCTAACTCTCCTTTAATTTTAGGTGTTCGTTATTATTGATATCAATGACACTGATATGAGCAAACCACAAAACACAGTGATTGTTTTGAAATATGTAGTAACCTATGTTTCTGTTTAAAGGTAGACATAATTTTAAAAAACTGTTTTATTTGCTTTATAAAATGCTTATAAATTACTATATGTAGTGTTCTGCTGTAATCACAACACAACTGCTGTATTTTTACATTACAGCATAGATCAGCAGGCACAGGCAAGAATGCAGTCTTGTGAGACCAGAAAATTGTATTTATTTCAATATTTTTGAGGTTACTGATACTTTTCTGGGCCCTGTTCTCTTGCACATATCACATATTTTGATGGACATAGACCAGTCCTAAAATCAGGAAAACTGTTCATCTGATGCTAACCATTTTAGAGAAGAAAGCTGGATGTTAGTAGGAAAATGAAAAGGGCAATTGGTATGGGATCACTGGGGCTGCTGAAGGACTTCTGGTCAGCGGTAACCATTGAAAATCACGTGAATATACCACAACTGGCCTTGCTAACTGGAATGAATGAAAATTATTAAAACCATTTCTGCCCGGACTCCTCTTGATAGCTATATCTAGTTCACCATGGAATAAAGTTTCTGACTTGTATTTCATAAAACATAAATTTTCATTTCAAAAACATAAGCGCTTCAGACATTAGAAGGATTATGTAAACTAGTTGTTTATTCCTCTAAATACCTAGATTTTTGAACAGGTGATCCTGTATCCAACAGGAAATCAATTGTCTGTTCTACTCATCTAAGTGCCAAAGTATAATGCAATGCTCAGCAAATATCACAATTCTCAAAATGCAGACTACAAAGCTACTGAAACTGTTACTGAAGATGTAGAGTAGTGCTACTTTGCTGGAGATGTAGGCTAAGGACAGGCATGTCACAAAGACAGAACCAATCTCTCTTCTTAAGAGACGAGGTATCTTTCTCAGGTCCTAGTGGAGAATCTTTGCTAGGCTGATTAACATCCTGGATCCTATGCATGAAGAATACTTGCATTTTCTAGTATGATCACACCAGGACTTACTGTCATGTAGATACAAGTAATGAATAAAAAGGGTATTTTTCTCAAGACAAATACATTGACATTGTGGGTTTCAGAAACAAGTGTACCAAGTGGCATGTTCCAGTGCAAACAGCTGTAAAAGCTTTAAAAGTACGCAAGAATACATATTTTTATATTTTCATCTATTACTCCTTTTGAAGGAGAAGGCAGGACAGAATTAGTTGGACAGTCCTGATCATTCCACATTCCCACAGGTGAATTTCATCCTCTGGTGAAATCACTGAGGTATGCAAGAAAAGATGGTGTTTATCTTTTCTTGGGAATGAAAAGGGATTGGAGAGCAATGGATTCAGGATTATTACTGATGTTTCAGATCAGACAGGCTTTTCCATCTGTTGTGTTTTGTAATAATATCCTACCAGCAAATTCTAGTACTTGGCTTTGAAAACTACAATTTGTGTAAATACAATATTGTAGAAAGCATACTTTTGAAAGAGGTAATATCATGATTTTCTCACATTAGTTAACAGCAATTGCTCTTAAATCACTTTGGTGTAACTATGCTTTCATCATTTCCTTATGAAAATGTTTTCTCTGCTACTGTAAAGAAACTCCAGTCAGTTCTTGAATATTCATGGATGGATTACATGACAATTTCTCTGCAGATGCAAGCACACTGAAGCAAGAGTGTTGCTGCTTAGCATTTACAGTAGTGCCACCAACCTTTCTTCTCTTTTCTCCTTTATCCTATTTGCTTACAGTTGTATTTACATACATACTATCTACAACTTTGCTTAATCCAAGTTGTTCTAGCACAATGGTGCCCCAGATAACTGGGTTGACTATAGAATATGTTTGCATGGGGCTATGTTGCTGTGAACGTGTCAGACAATGAATCAAAAGCAAACAAACGAGCTTCCCTGCGTAAGTCTGATGATCTCTAACAGAACTGCATTGATGCTGGCCCTTTCAGGAGGGCACTTTCTCTCTTACCCAGTATTAGACCCAGCCTATTAAAAGCCATGCTGGAAAGAGGTCGTGATAAGTTTGTACGAGGGGAAGGTTCATTTGGATTAGTTTTCTCCTATGAGAAAATGCAAGTCAGTGCATTGTGTGTTCCTGCAATTTGAGTTAACAGCAATAATAGGTGCTACTGTTAAATGGCACGAACATTTAACAAAAGCAATAAGGATTGACAATGACCTTGCAAAAAGTTATTGGTCTGATAAATATTTGTTTATTTATTTATTTATGTATTTGCAGCTGTATCCTTTTAGGTTCCAGAATTCTCTCAGTCTTAGTACTTTAGTCTTAAGTCTAATAGTATGACAGTATATGGAAATAACCAGAAATATCCAAGAGGAGAAACTGCAAAAAGGATATGCAGGTCACAAACTTCCTATGCAGTATGCCAAAGCTACCTTAATTATTATTATTCAGTATTTCTATTAGCAACAAGTAATGTCTGTATCATAGCATGGTCCCAAAGGCAGTCTTTGTGCAAACAGTTAACATTTCATACTCTGTTATCTATGGCTATCTCTTACTTTTCTCTGTTCCATGTAGCAGAGCCCTTCATATCATTTAGCCTCTAAATCAGCAGAGTGTGTATGCATAGGTTTAATCTTAAGCGTACCTTGAGACCCATTTAGAACCTCTGGTCAATTAAGAGTTGCATATAACTCATTTGTTAAGTCAAGCATGTGGTGAAGAGTTAAAAAAGATGTATTCAGAAAGCTTTTCAAGGCAAGAGGGGAGAAATAACATGACAATTTTTTTTAAATGCAATACAACTGTTAAACTTGACTTCCTGCAGATTTTCCTGTACCTCTGCCCTCCTAAAACTGTTACCTTCTACATGCCTCCATGGTTCACTTCCCTTTTTCAAACTTTCAAGTTCTCTTTCCTTGCTTGCAGCTGGAACTCTTACTACAGTCCTCTCACACACAGCCATCTCCAGCTGTTCCCTGCACTCTTAGCCAAGGAAAAGGCACCACAGTGCTGTAGCTGGTCGGGATGATGACTGTGCAGCCTGGCCAAACTATAGCTTAGCTGAGCAGATCACCCCTGAGCTCAGACAGATGCTATTTCTTCAGAGGGCTTTGACTTGATTCTCTTTCCTACACAGACCCTGCTGCTTCTTATAGTTACCTATGGACACGTCATTACTGCTTCTCAAGTATCTATCACTAAATCAAAAATAGCATAACGGCAGTAGAGAGAAGATAAAAAACTTACCAGGACTGGAAGGCTACCAGGATGTAAAACTGTTAGGATGCCATATTTACTCGAACACAGCAGATTAAAAGATTACTTATAGAAACTATTTATTTCTTCTTTACTTCAGTGAAAATTAAATTTAAATTGCTCATTTGGACATGACAATAGCAAGGTTCAATAGAACATGACAGTGATACAGTGGATAAAGATAAATACTGTCCCGCTGAAAACCATTTAGAAAAGTTGCCTAGGAGACTTAGTGAGATGAGCTCACCCTGATTCTCTATAGGACTCCTGACACCACTCAGTTTTAGTGCACTGAAATTAATCACTGAAATTAACTACTGACACCTGCCTACTACATCCATAGGTGCATCAATCTTGATTGTTTCCTCCTCACTTGGTATTGTGTGAACACTGACTCACAGAATATTGTATCATCATTTGTATTGACCGCGAGTCAGTTCTCATTACAAAAAACAGGTGCAAAGCATACCCAAAATGTTCTGAAATGCACTTTTAAGTATAAATAAATAATACATATCTATAAATATCCTGTATAAGGAGATAACATATCTCCAGGATTTACCTGGAAGACAGGTTAACACTGTGATGGATGTAAGAGAAAAGAATTAATATTAAAAAAAGATTCTATGTAAATAGATGCTAAGGATGAATCTATTATACATGCACAGAAAGCAATGAACAAGTCCAAAACTGCTGTCCTGATAGAACTTATATGTTATGTTTTATAACCACCTGTAAAATAGACTTTAATAATTCCAAGGAAAGGAAATAAAAATGCTTATATTTACTGTGAAGTCTGCGATACAGACTAACTGAAATAATAAAACAGTGCAGTTTATGTTGTACTCTGGGGCTAATACTATCATCTGTGCATCAACTGAATTGACTAGGGATTTGTTTGTGCTGGTACTGAGGTACCTGCATGTGTCTTGCAGTAGGTATGTTTGTGTCATCTGAAAAGGAAGAGGGCAAGCTTCATCTGTCTTTCCCCCAGGATCTGGAAAACAAATTTTGAAGCTTAAGGAATCAAAATCTACCTTTCAGTATCATCATCAGTCAACACCAAGCAAGATGGCTGCTCTGGCTTCTTAAAGCTGAATAATTACTGAAGGCCCAAGAGCAGGCCTTCTGTACACATTTTCCTCCACCTTGGTGCCTTTGGCTCCTCTTTTCCAGTTCAATCTCCATTAATCCATTCTCCTTCTGGCTCACCACCAACATACACATTATCTGTTCCTTTTTGCGAACGGTATTCAATCTCTTCCGTCAAGCTCCACTGCAAATTCATCCTTTCCTCTTTGATGCCTTCCTAGCTACCCAGCTCTAGCTTAACGAAATCCCAGACCCACAGTCCCAGGTGACTTTTTACCATTTTAACTAATTTCTCAAATCTCCCCCTTTTCCTGCCTTTACTTTTGTTTCTGGCACAATTTTGCTCTTCTTCCAAGAACGCAAGGCAACACAAGTCATGACCTTCCTTCCTCACCTTGGCATGTATCTCCATTTTCCTCCTCCTTTTGCAGATCTTGCACTATTTTCTGCTATAGACATTGACATTTCTCCTTTGCTCTCTCCTCCAAATCCCATCCACATGCCCCAGTTACCCTCTTCTATTCCATCTCCTCACAGTCTTTGTTCCTGCACACAAACTCTCTTACTCTTCTCCTTAACCTCACACTCTTCTTTGACTTTCCTCTCATGATACGATATGCTTTAGATGCTTCAGTCTTAGAAAACACCACCTTTGACCTTTCTTTCCTCTCCAAGTATAGCCTTAACTCCCTTCTCTATTTCATTTTAAATTCATCAAATAGCTTGTTTACAATAAGAATCAGTAATTCTTCTCCTCCCTTTCCAACCCATACCCTCTCCAACACAGCTTTTTGGCCCCTGCCCTCTACGGAAACTATTCTTGCCAAACATTCTAAAAACCTCTTCCCAGCCATTCTTGTTCTCATTCTCTTTGGCATGTCCACCATCTTTTGCACAGCTACCCAGCCTTTTCTCCACATGAGTCTGCCTTCTCCCTTTTCATGATATTGTCTTCTACTAGTCTTTCTTTCTATTCATGCTTTTGTTGCATCCTCTATAAACCCATCTCAAATTTCTTCCCATGCAGGAAGGAGTTACAAAATGGCTCTTCCTTTATATTCATATTATTCATAGAATAAAATGACCTGCCTATGTTCAAAGACATACCTTCTCTAACCTAGACCACCTTTTTCACTCCACAAGAAAGTCTGCTTTGTGGGTTTCTAATTGCTTGTGGATCCCTAACTTCTTCACAAGTTAAAAAGGCTAAGCAAGGCTCTTAATTATCTTCTGACAAATACTCTCCAGTCACATCTTTCTGGATCACTGGATCATATTTTCACCTTCCTGCAGCTGTAGCATATTATAAACCCACCATTTTAATAAAATATGTATTGTAGATCCTATCCAGACTGTGCCAAAGTTTTCTAAGAGTTTTGGCAAAGTGTTTTCAAGATGAATTTGTCTGTGTCCTGTCACTCAGTTATTCCCCTCATACACACGCATACACACACGCAGAACAAACCCTTCATACCTTCTATCTAGCTTACTGCAACGCTGTTTTCTCCACCATTAACAACCACTGCTGTTTCGCACTTGGATTGCTGTTGCAAAGACTGTGTCCCAGCTCAGCACCTTCATTGTTTCCTTTCCTTTTCTCCTTGCCTTTTTCCTTGCTTGCTGCAGTAGATATTACAGCAACCTGTAAACACTCTGCACTCTTTCTGTATTTTACTATTTTTAATTTTGTATTGATTATTGGACTCCAGTGCACAGCTAGTGTCAGGACTGGTTGTCCTCTTGTTCCGTTTTCAAATAAACCTTCTCCTCCAATCTGCTTTTCATGATTGCCTTCTCCTCTACTAGTTATCTATTCCAGAATTATTCTTTTTTTCTGTGATGCCAACAAAAGAAGTTTGGCAACATATTTCATCATTTTATTACTAGAACTATCATGCTATTGTTAAAAATAACCATTAAGCTGGCAGGCATAACCTAATCATCTCTCGGTATTCCTCCACCTATGTCCATCTACCTGTAAGCATACTGTTTCTTGTTTTATGGTAAAATTGTATGCTCTTTAGGGCAGGGACTAGCTCTCTCTTCTGTGTTTGCACATTGCTTAATACAATGATGTCCTGGTTCGTGACTCCTGGGTGGACAAGTAAATAATAATGATAATATCTCCACTCTTCCTTCTACAGAGCTCACCCACTGAGCTGACGGCCTAAATGAAACCCAGGGTGATTAATAATGCATCCTTTTACTGACTCTTACACGTTATTATTCTTGTCACCTGTCAGGATCCACTTTGAGGGAAATCTGTTGTTTTCTGATGAAAAAGGGAGTGAAAGAGAGGCAATTTCTTTTGCCCATTTCTTCAGAAAAAAAATTAAAAATGGATGAATCACAGTGCCAATCATGAAAGAATTAATCTCCCCTCCTGGAAGGCAGTCCCAGAAGTTGTTGGTTTTGAGGGGTTGTCACAACAATGCCCAGACATTCTGTTAGCAATACAACTTTCAGCCCTATTCCAGTACTAATTAGTATTTATTACTGTGTGGACATTTGCCCGCTAAAAATTAGACCAAAAGACCATCAAACCATTTCACGTAGGCCGCTGAACCATAAGTAGATGATAATGAATTTTGGTTCCTACCAACCTGGGCCAGATTTGAAGCAATGACCTAGAGGTGAGAAACTCTACATCTCATTACCATTCCCCTGAGTAAACCAGTTCTCAAATCATAGGATGAAAAGAAGGAGGGAAAAACCAAGCCTTCCTGGTGTGAGTTAAAGGTCTGCATGAACTTTGAATTTCAAAGCTTCTTCTCAATCATTAATTTAATTCAACTTAAGTAGACTTTAAAGTTTTTAATTTATACAGCTGAGAATATCAATAGTCAAAATAAAGAGATAGAAAAACAATTTCAAAAAGAATGAGAGGGTAGTTACTTCCTCTTGCTCCCATCCACCCATCCCCCTTCCATTTTCCTTTGTCACAACAAGCCCGATGAGGGAGATGGGATTAAATATGATTGCCTACTATTCTGCCTAGCTGACAGCTCACCTACAGTGTTTCAAAAATAAATGTTATGGCTGGTTTTGTACAAGCTTCGAACATGTATTTGACCTTTTAATATTTTATTTGGGTTTGTTGATTTTTGCTGTAATACTTTAAAGTTTTTGATGCTGAGGAAAATTGCCAGCATAGTGAACTACACAAATGGACCAATTTACATATGGATGCTTGTAAGATCCTGAGCCTGATCTTCTCCAGTAGTGGACTGATGGAGAAGTTATGGATGGATTGTAATGAACAAATGCACATTTCAGTTTTTACTAAATTACTCTGAGGAAAATAAACTGAAAAGATTGCAAAGCGGTGCCATAGAAATGACAGCTAAAGAATAAACATAACATAATCAAATTCATTCTCACTAAACTTTAAACCTTTTGCTGTAATTCTTTATATAAAAATTTCCTTTTTTTCTTGACCATTAATACTGATAATTATATCTGTATTTCTTAAGAATATTATGAGTTGCCATTTCTGCATAGTAGCAGATTGAATTTATTCACCTTACGGATATATTATTATCACAGATAATAACTGCAGCATGATAATTATCATTAATTATTCATTTGGATTAAGAGGCAAATAGGCTTGCATTCAAGGGTCTTCCAGAGCACTGTTCATTGTTCCAGGGCCCTGTGTGCCAGTGTGACTAATTCATACTCCTTTCAGTGCCACTGTTGACATCTGACCGGTCCCATATGTATTTATTTCAAAATATTATAAAAGGAATAAGTGCATCATTTCAGGACATAAACACTAAAATAGACATATGGTTCTTTTCTGCCCTCTGAGTGAAAATACACAATTTTCTATTAGAGGATATGCTCACAGAGTATCATTTCAATAGATCTGTATGTATGCTCTATCTTTGCATTCCTGTGTCATCCTACTTAAGCTTATATAAGCCAATATATTTACATAATAGCTTTTAGCACAAATAGTAATGTGTGAAGCTGTACAATTTGTCGTTCACTGAACATAGTATTTAGTCAAACTGATTTTAATCCATTCTGAAGCTGAACTAGGTTTAATGTACAAAGACCTTCTCAGCACAAGGTTAGAAAAACAAAAAATCCAAGGGGAAGGAAAAAACTAGAAAGAAGGGGGGTACGGCTGATGAAAAAGGGACAATAAATAATATAAATGCTAATTCCTTCATGTGGCTTTCACCCAATACTTATTAGCAAGCCTCTCTCTCTCTCTCTCTCTCTCTCTCTCATTCACTCTCTAATCTTTGCTTCATATCTAAAAAAATGTCTTGAAGGTAGTAACACGATCATCTGAGGACCAACATGACAGCTCCAATATGCACAGAGTGATAAATGTCAGTCTGGCTTTTATAGCTCTGAGGCTGCACTTATATGTGCCCTCTGTGACTTACCATCTTTGCTTCCACAGATGATTCCTTTTTATTGTTAATATGTCAGCACAGGTCCAATGCTATTCGTTATGAATTGCTCTGTAATAGTCTGGAACCCTCCTTCTCTAACTTCAGTTTTAGCTTGTTCCACTATTTCTATGCTTAATTTTAAGGTCACGTCCCTAGTGTTCTGGAATAAAAGCAGCAGATTCCATGTGGAGCAGTATGCACTTTATCAGATATAAACACAGGACAAGAAAAGAAGAAAAGATGCAGAGACAGCAAAAGGAAATAGTGGTATCAACACTGCTAAAATGCATTATGGAAATGTCAGTTAAAGACTGCAAATTTCAACAAGATAAAATGAAACAATCAGGAAGTTTGTTAGTTGTTAGCCTAGTAATAATAATCATGATCCCTTTTTGCACTCACATGCATCACCAATATGTTGTTGGCAGGGAGATGTATGAGGGATGAAGAAATACATAGATACTTGGGTCAAAATTGATGACAGGACACAATAAAAAGAACATATTTACAGTTGTACCCCTCAAAACGTGCACCAAGAAAACAACACCTAGAAAGAAAGAGAAAGCAGCGGAGTTTGCCCGTATTAGGTCATCTGGATAGTGACACATCCACTTGAAAACTAACAGTGGGTGAAGCCATAAGCCAGTACTTCAAAAAGGGGGGATCCACGGGATTTTGAAATGGAAGCAGAGCTAAAGCATGATTAAGGAAGGGCTGAGATGGGATGGCTGCAGTGAAGGACTCTCTGTTAACAAGGAAAAGGGAAAGAACTGTTTGCTCAGACAGGAAGAGGGAATGCAAGCTGGGGACACAGGGTGAATGGTCTACAGAAATACATCCGTCATTTGTATTGTGGAAACATCTAAAGACCAACAGCACTGGGGACATTGCCCCAGTGTTTCCTGAGTCTTGCTTGGTGCTGCAGATTAATTCTTCTGATGAACAAGTGAAAGTCAAATAACGTTAGTACACCTGGGCATAACTGGTATGTGACAGTGGCAGACAAAATTGCATTCGTTGAATCAAGAAGACTGGAGCTCAATGCATTTAGCAAAGTCTTGAGATTCATGCTTTGCTTCCAAACACTTGTTCATTCAGAGAATAGAGAATAAAGCAGAAGAATTTATTAACTAGTGACAAGGTTTTGGGGAGCCAGGGATAAGGCTCCTAGGCTGGACAACAAAAACAGTACAAAATTATTTAGAATTAATTCTGAAGCGCAGTACTACACAGCAATACATAGCAACACAACCACAACATTGGCAAAAATTGTAGTGATGATGCCTGCAGCACTCTTTCAGAAGATGTCGATAGCATCAGGCCTAATTATAGCTTTTTTCAGTATAAATTGTGAAGCTTGGTGTTGAATCCAAACCAGTGCCAGGCGGAAAGGAATGTTTTTCTTGAAGCCTTCTATTCTGTACAGAAATTTTAAGCCATAATACTATGAACTTGGAAGAAGAATGGCTTTACTTCATTAAATAACTTCATTCTTATAAATAAAGCAACAGCAGTTTTTAGCAGCCAAGTTGGTCAAGAATACAATGATGGGTGTGAAATCCTCAGTCTCATCCTCTCACATGGTATTTTTTTGTTGTAGTTCATTGTTTGTTACCAAAATAGCTGAGTCCCTGTTGTTCTTCACTTCTTCTATAATCACCCCCAAACTTATGCAGATTTCCTTCAGAGGGGTCTTTTAAGTCAGAATGGTGGCACACTGTTTCCTCCCATGTTAACATCGGTGGCTATACAAGATGAAGGTAATGAAGTGGTCAGCAATGCAGGGTGAAAAACTAAATCTCAGTATGAGTTCATGTGAAAGAGATAGGAACAAAAATTATTCAGTTTCTAAATGATCTGCAAAAAAAACAATCTGAAAAATCTTCCAAATATGTCATTATAAGTTTTCAAATGCCCATCACCTAGTCCTCATTGAAGGCTGTGTCCCCTGGACAGCCTTTCTAATTTTTATCATTATTTACTCACTTTTAAACACCTTTTGAAAAGGGGGAAAAGATAGTTGTCTCTTTTACACTAAATTCCTCATCAGCAACTTCCAGAAAACAAATATTTTGTGAATTAAAAAAGAAAGAGTTTTCATCCTGATGATTAAAAAAAAATAATCATTTCATTCCTTGTAGTTCATGATCTTAATTAGCAAGTTCTGAAATAAGTTTATATAATCAATTATTTTTTCATCTGTTAGAATGTCAGAGCATTTTACTCTGGGTTTATGAGAAGTCTGGTATTACTACTATGTAACCCTCCTCAAAACAAAAGTGATTTTATTTTAAAGGTTGGCATAAATGTCATAATTACATACAGTATTTGTATGAGAAAACAAAGTAGATCAAAGAGGGTGAAAGAAAAGAGACAAACAGCCACAGCAACAGAGATTTCATGCTCAGACAATAAGCCAAAATAAATTATATTTGATCTCTGTTACCACTGTTATAATTTTACCAGAAATAATCTCTGGATCTTCTGTATTACTTCTAATCTTCCTCAGGTATTGGACTGTCTGCAGAAGTCACTTCTTCCTTCTGCTGCTGTCATACTTCTGTTCTGCTGCTGCAGTGCTGAACATGTTGCAGGCAAATGCACTCTTGATCTCTCTGTGGATAATTTTAGTCATATTGAAGCTGGCAGAACATGAGTGAACTAGAACAGATGAATAACAAACTGGACATGACTGGGCATAATTGAATCTGGAATTTTCCACATCACCAAACAGAGAACAAAGAAAAGTAGCCAAAAGCTGACTATACCCCAAAGTTACAAACACTGACATTTTGAGAAGCAATCTGCAGAGGCCTACATTATTCTGTTATTATATTTTCCCCTTGTATTTTCCGATCAAGCCCCTTAGAAGAGGCTGTTTGACTGTTGGGGTTTTTTTTCAAATTTATTTATGGAAAGATATTTTTACAGGCTAACCCAGTTAAGCTTGACAGCTTGTTTACAATAGGACCCAGAAGACACATTACTCTATGCACAACAATATAAATATACATTTGAGATGCACACTTACGCTCATAACATTTGTTAAACATCTGAAGTGCACCAGTGATCAGGTATCCAGAATGATCTAATTCTCTATTTAGATATTATGAAGGTAGAGAGATTGTTTAGCTTGCTAAGATGAGAACAACACATAATCATAATTAGCATGCGTTTCAGGAAAGTTGTATAACATAGCTACTTTCTTAAAAGGTAACAATGATCTGTTTTAAGAGGTTTAGACTTCACCAGAAAGTCAGAACAGTGTTCTATCTCTGTTTGCATATTTTCAATTTGGACATCCAGACTGTCTCAAACTGAAATTAAGTTAGGTTATTGGCCTTTCACTTAACTAAGTCTGTATCTACCTTATCGATGAGTGTGGACAAATATGAATGGCTTTAGAGATCAAAACAGTTCTTGCTGCAAACCTAAAATCCACTTCATACTCACCCTGGGGGAGGGGGTTGCATCAGACCTGTTCCAGCTTGGTGCTGCAATGTGGGATCCCAGGAGCAGTCCAAGAGCTCCTTTGGTTTCCTGACATCCAGAAGAAATCTGGTGCGTGCATCCCATGACTGCTTTGAGTTATGGACCTAACCACTGGGAGATCACTCCGGAAGAGCTCCCCCGAGTCTACCAAAAGGGCTGATAGAAACCAGGTCTCAGAGCAATTAATGTCATCTTTCAGTAAAATTATACTCCCAAATCCAAAAAACAAAGAGTCAACAAAGACAAATAAAGACGCAGTCTGCTCTCCACCTGGAATTTCAGTAGAGATCTGAGAGTAAGATTTTGTACTTATGCCAAGCCAAGACCTCCTTTAAAAAGAAATAATATATAGATATTGTTAAACCTTGTCTTAAATTGCTCCATTTAAAGACTGCACTGTGCTGTTACAGGTGAATTATTAATCTGCTGCCACACTCAGGTTAACACTGGGAAGCACTAACAAATGCACTCAGTAACAGCTCCAAAATGCATTACTCCTCAGTCTTGTTTGCCACTGCATTAGAATACGGTGGTAGTGGAAATATCTCAGAGTTTGTTCTGTGGTTAAAAAGGTCCTATCCATTGCCAAAACACAGAGCTATGCTGGAAGTTCATTTTTCTCCATCTGTACAGCATGAGCCTTTAATTATGAAACAGTTTCAAAAAGTCCTGTGGCATAACCTGAAAGGAAATGAGCTGAAATGTAGGATGGCAAGCATTTACATATAACTTTAGAACCTACTCCTAGCCTCCAAAAATGATGGTTGCATTACAAATGATAAGTTACAATGAGCTGCTACCCAGTCCTCCTTATATATCCTGATGAAACCTCAGTTTCCACTAGTTTTCAGAAGACATAGTCTTCTCTCCAGACTATTGGATAGTGCTTCTTCTATTCATATTACTGCTTAGTTCCCTTTTTCCTCAGGGATGACTGATGATTAATCTAAATGAAGCAGAACTGTTCCAAGGGATGACTTGGTTGTGGGTCAACTGCACAGTACACAACCTCTCCGGCTATTTTGTTACAGTTTTCAGTCCTCCCTTCTTTTGTGTTCACTTGCTGCCAACATTTGTGGAATTAAGCTATCCTGGCAAAAACATGTCAAAGAGTAGACTTTCATGCTACTTACCTGAGTATTCACGGAAGCGGAATTTTAGAGTAGCATAGCTTTGAAATTCAGAGCTTTACACGTTCATCCTGTCAGGGAAAAAAAAAAAAAAAAAAAAAAAAGTCGTGTGCCTTATGCTGAACCAATGAACTCAGGCTTTGATTCAAAAAAATGGCACTTGGGTGCATGACCAGCTGGCTTGACATGTATGGGGAGTATCTCTAGGTACTCCTGAGCTGCACAACACTGTGGAGGGGCTCCAGAGGGGCCCTGACATCTCCACAAGCTCCATGTACTCACACTTGTAGGCATCCCCAAGTAGTAACACTAAGTCTTGTACTATGTCGAGACTGTTTCTACTCAGGGATGGATAGCAGGGTTGAGTTCCACATTGCCACAGCTGTCATGCTCTCTGTCCTTAAAGTGTGTCTATTCAGAAAGAGCTCAGATACCTCTGCTAAGCACACTGTGCTGTGTAGGAGACATGTACTGTGAGCCACCAGATTTGCATGTGGTTTTGTTAGCCACAAGTCTGGTTGTCTCTAAGCAGCCAGGACCTAGAGAAACCTTGGTTATCTTGCATTATCAGAACATTCTTGGTGATCAGTTCAAAGTGTTTTAAAAGTTCATTAAAAAATTCATTGAATAATTAAGGAAATAGTGATCTCTTTGTGGCTATTTCATGAGCAGAAAGAAAGGTTAAATTCATGGGATAAATTATTCATTGTGAGTTATTCACTCAGCTTTAATAGTTTGTAATTCTATGAAGAGCTTTGCTTAAGAAATGCACTATATAAATCAATCAATAGCACTAATAATATGCAGGAAGGATTTTCTTCTTTGTGATCTGCTTTTCAATAAATTGTACCCCCTTGACACTTCAACTACCATCATATGACCATTCTTCTAGCCTCCACTGCCCCAGCCTGTCTATCACTGGGCCACAGCTGTGACGTTCAGACACCCAGCCTCCTTCCCCCTCACACCAGCTTAACCCATTGCACTTAAAGGGTCTGTCAGTGCTTGTATGGACCTTTAGCTTCTCCTTTATATATTTGGTTAAGAACTGAAGCAAACACAGTTACCACACACTCACACGTACATGTTTAGTTGCAAGATAGTTTAGTTCTATCATCAGTGTATTGGAAATTGAGCATCGTGGCACATGCTTCATGCTGTAAAATCTGAATGTCAGCTGCCTTCTCTGTAGCCATATGGTAGAGATGTTGAAACACTCCTCATCTAAAGCCCAGAGCCTCCAAATACTTCCATCACACCTGCAGTGGTTTGGGGAATGATGCTTGGAGGAGATACAGCTACGTCTGACTAAAGCTGCAGCAACACACGCTTCAGGGGATGGCAGCTGCTTGAGAAAGTGCCTGGGTGCTCTGCAGGCTGGTGCAGCCTGTGCTGAGGTATGTGCTGTCTCAGCCTTAGATACCCTAAGTAGTAACTATTCAATCTGGATTAAAGCTGGTGTGAATATGTATACCCACACCAAATCACAGTGCAGTGATACCCTTAGGCACAGACAGCTTTACTCCTGTGGGCAGCCTGTTTACTCCTTCTCTCCCGTGCTCCAGCCCTTGTTAATTCACAAGGGTCTGACACTACAGCTCCTGAAATGAACGGCAAAACTCCCGTTTACTTGCATGAGCAGAAGAAAAGCCCTTTTCACTTTCCATTAGTGTTCCTAGTGTTAGTTATCCCCTCAGATACAAATCCTGTATATTTTCCACCTCCTCTTTCCTCCCAGTGCAACCCTCCTAGCATCCTCCAGATGCCTCCTTCTTGGCAACTCGTCCCTTCTTTCTGCACAAAGACAGCAGGACTGTGGAATGTGCAGCCTCTGAGGCTGCGGTGTTTGGCAATGTCTACAAGAGTTTCGATCGTAGGGTGATGTGAGTTGCTGTATAGGACTAGGGGTCCTGCAGTCCTACTCGTATGGTAGTGCTGAATGGGATGGATCTCTTGCCCAAGCTGGACAGCAATGTTAACAGTACTTTTGCACCGTGTTGCCAACCCCTCTCATACATCCTTTGGGTCTAATCAGTGTAACCTGAGACTCAGTGTAATCCTAAATTTGGCTACATGGGAATGTTTTTTCCTCTGCTTCGTACACATATTGCTACTGAGATAAGTTGATAAAGTTATGTTTTTCCAGTTAGGTTTTTTATTCTCCTTAACTGGTAAATTTAAAACAGTTTTTCCTGAGTGGGATCAAACTGCTAATGCTTCAATAAACCTCCTCAAAAATTATGAATACTGACATAATTTAGGTTCTTTAAAGTATAATTATAGATTTGATTAGTTGAACTGGAAATCTCAGAAGTTTGCATTCTCTTGAAATATTTATTTGACTACTGGTGACCCAAAAAAATTCCTTTTTTGGGCACATTTCAACCCTTGTATTTCTGATTCTAATCAGAGTCAGAAAGTGCAAAGACAAGTGAAAAATGTGTGACTAATTCATTCTCTCTATGTCACTATTTCAGTCTGAACTGATTTTCTTTTACTGTGTATAATTTGACCTATACCAAATAATTCAGATGAGAACCTTTAAATGTTTCCTGTGTTACATCTAACAAATCTCCTGCACAGCTAGATATATCTTGCTTTTTGAAGCCTGCTGGCTAATCATTCTCTTATTGACTAAGGCTCTCAAACTATGTGAGTTTCGGTAGATTGTATTCCTGTTTTCTGAGCATCCAGTCTGAAGTGTCTCCGTTCATTTTGTGGGAGTACTGAGTAGCCTCCCTGCATACTGCATAATGGTCAATTCTGAATAAAATGTAGAAGTTAGCCACCTGCATTTGGACACACAAACTGTTGGATGAGTGATTAAAACTGCACAGAAGAAATAAGGGTTAGATTCACTTGCTGACCTATGGGGATGCAAGAAAATGTAAAGGAACTGCTCAAATAGTGAACACATTTTATCTCATACAATAAATGAGAAAGGTATCCTGTGGAAAAAGACAGGTTCCAGATCATATTATTAAGGACTGTACCATAATGTGTCTCCACCAGAGGGACAGATTTAGATTTCACATCCATAAGTAACCTTAACTGTGTTTCTCTTTGGAGTTCTTCAGTCTTAATCTTAATAGTGTTCTTTGCCTATAAACTTTGCATGTTCATAATAAACCAATTTTTAAGGCCTTTTTCAACCTAAATGATTCTATGATTCTATGATTTTAATTTTTATTTCTTTTATTTTAAGATATGCTCATTGTGTTCAGGCCTTTAGCAAAGACGAATAAAACGATCCATTTTCACGATCTCAGCAATGTATCAAACAGGCAGGTAGAAAATACACCATATTTTTTTAAAAGTATATACAGAAAGATTAGTCAGAGAGATGTATTGCTAGTGAGGGAACAAATCTGACCCCAGAGAGTCTGAGTTTAACCTTTTAAGCATTCCTCCTACTGAAATTTGTGAACACTACCATGGAGAGTGGTTCATTATATTTGTACTTTTCCTGTATTATATATAGTTTTAATACCTCACAAAATAAAAGTGCTGAACCATGTCTGGTATTTTATTGTGCTGCTAAACTATTATGAGTTAAGTATGACAGATGCTGCCCTCTGCTAACTACAGAAGTTTTTTTTCCCAGCTCAATCACAGAGCATTTCCATTAAAAGCTGAAGACCCCATCTCTAACCCTGGCAATATCTTCTCCACATGATTAATTATTTTTCACATTCTGTAGTCCATTAGGGAAGTCTGATGGCCTCAGGACACAGATATCTGGCCTTTATATGCATTATTTTGCCAACCTTTTTTTCTTCTCTGTCCTTTTGCAGGGAAATAGGAAACAGCATATCAGTTTGGGTTTTCATTGCCATGTTTGTTTCATCCATTTCTAATTAAGATTTTTCATAAAACTCATTAACTTGCACTTTCAATAATTTATTTTTATAAAAATTCAAATATCCTATCCAAAGATAAATATCTCAACAAATACCAGCTAGTTCCAGAAAAATATGTAAGATCAATGAAATTTGTAGAAATACATGTATCGCTTACAAGAAGACAGGACCAAATATTAGTTTCAGTAATGACAGAGTAAACTAGAAACAAGGGTGTAGATATTGCGATCAACAGCAGCATAATGGAGAACAGCAATGTGCTTCCAGTCTCTGCTGCTGATGTTCAGTGGTCTGTCATCTTTTACTTGGATAGTTGTAGTGGGAAAAAAGGGCATACCTGAATTTTTTCTGTGGTGGTAATAGTTAAATCTGGCCTGCAAAATGCTTTCTTCCCTTTTTGCATTTCAGACACAAAATAATAAACTTATAGTTAAGGGAAGCACGGTGCGAATTCTAAGATATTTCCTATATTGTTCAGTATGCTGCCACATACCAGAACTGGAGAGAACAAATATAATCCTGGCTGCAGTGAAAAACCCTGCTAAAACTACCTACACTTTCAAAATAATCCAGATTCCACCCAGCACACTGGCTTGAAGACAGAAAGGTCACAAAGTCTTACTTAACTGGTTTTCTAGCATCAGAAGATCACATGCCTTTCTTTCCTTCAATGTTCTGAAAATTCGACCACTGTTTAAATTAGTTGGTTTTGTTTATGACACCAGAGAACATTAAAATATATTTTATATATTGATTTATTGGATTTTTTTATTTTAGAATTTTGACATTCTTTTTTCCATCTGCTGTAAGGCACCTCATCCATCAGAATCATTGCCACAATGAATATAGTAAATAAATAAATTGTTATTCTGATATTGACGTAACCATACCCAAAAAAACCTTTTAAATTTAAACCTGGAAGTTTCAGATAATATAACATTTATTTTTTGACCTTTATATCTAAATTACACTTGTCAGAGGTCACGGTTATCAAACTTCAGAGTTCAGGGTATTTTTATTCCCAGTTCTGTAGAGCAAGAGCTAAGGCAAATATACTATATAAGGGGACCGAAGCTATAGTGACTATACACCTCATTTCGGAGCCCCATCTAAGTGCCTAAATTTAGGTGGCACAACCACAGCTTTCAGCCACATTACTTGGTTTTCTTAACATTATTTTCCACAAGCTGAATTGACTAAAACCCTTTTAGAAGAAATGGAGAACCTGCCCACTGGGAAAACCTTGTACGCCAGAGTTAAAATTCCCTGCATAAGTTCTCAGTCTTGTGCCTGCTGAACATCTCCTGTGAAATTTCTCATGCTGTAGTAAGTCCAGTTCATGTCTGACTTACACCAACATTAAAAAAAATCAACTTCAGTCTCACAACTTCATCCTCTGTCATGCTAAATTATTCTCTACAGTCAGATTCCTAATGTTTTGACCAGTTTATTTTCAAAAGGAGATTTTCTAGGTTAGGTCTAAGCATCTATTAAGTAGACTCCAATATCTGAGTGAGTCACCTTTGATGCTCCTTAAAGTAAGTGAAGAGGTGATGAGAAATGCACACTTTTAGACTGAGATTCATTTCACCAAATTGCCCTGAAAAGCAAAAGCACTGACTTTGCTTCTAGAATTAAAGTTCTTTCGTAATAATACGTGGCACATCACATTTTTTCTCCAAACAATGTCAAATTTTAACATAATATTAAAAATACCTTAATAGAACATAAAATTAAAACTTTTGCCTTCAAAATCAAACAAGTAAGTTGAAATTGCATTTGAATCAAGTTGAAATTAAATCAAGCGTTGCAGCTTGATTCAGAAATCTTAAGGTTGACCATCTAAAGTAGGACAGATGCATCACACCCCTGCATGCCATGTCCTCTCCACAAGGTATAGCTGAAAGTTCCCGTTCAGAGGTGTGAAACGAAGCCAGCTCCCCATGGCTATGACGGCAGCTCCGCTCCCAGGGCATGCTCTGGAGCTGGACCCTGCCAACTGTCTCTGGGTTGCTCACGGGAGGGCAGGCACTGTGGGAGCCTTTCCCAGCCTGTGTTTGTGCCTCACCTGTCCATCAGGCAGGGAATTTTGAGTAGCAAAGCTGCTCGCTGAAAGTATTGGAGGTAGATGCTGGTGGCTCAGATTAGGGAGTATTTGAAGCTCCCATGACAGGGATCTGGAGAGAAGCAAAAAGTGCAGGCCAGCCTGCTTACTCTCACAATCATCCTTGCTAATTTTCTGTTAGGAAAAATTTCTTTTTGCTTACTACTCTGCATCCTTTCTCCCTTTCTCCTCTGTTCTTTTTATTCTTGCCCTCTCCACCACGTTACATCAATGTCACAGAAAGCTGCTGAATTGCATCCAAATCAGGACGCAAAATTTGCACTTAGCTGAGTAAAAGCAGTAGATAAGACTCAAGTTTTTTTCTTGCTTAGGTACATTGTTCATCCCTGGATACGGTGTGTTCTGTGAAGGCAAACACTGTGTCAGGTAAAAAAAAAAAAAAAAAAACAACAAAAAAAAAAAAACTAAAACACAAACATAAGGGAAAAGACATTCTTTTTTCTAAAGACTGTTTTTACAGCCCATAGTCATCACTGACTGTAGCACGGGCTGTGTACATGACACATCTCTGAAAACTGAGCCAGTACAGTTTTAGTTTCCATTCTGGAACCAATCAAGAAGCTAATTACATTCCTGACTAGCTCAGACACTCCTAGCTCTTTATTATAGGATGTTTCTATTACAGCTGGAGCTGTTCATTAATACACTTTAAAAACATATTTAGTCTTAGTTATAGCAGATGTGGCATTGCAAATGAACTGCCATTCCACCCCAGCTTCTCTTCACTCTCTGAACACCTACATTACATTTTCATTTTCACAAGATTTTCACTTTAATTTGACTTCTCAGATATCTGTTAGGTTGGGGTTTTATTCATTTCTTTTTATTTCTTTTTCCATTACAGCCAGGTGTATAAGTGATTAGTTTATACACATTTTAGAGGAATTATTTTTTTTAAATCACAGACCTATAGGGAATACGTAGCTAATTTTAAAAGCTTCATAGATTTACACTGAAAGATGTTCCATAAAAGAATGACACTACAAGTTACATCAAACAAGCAAACATTTGTTATGGGGACAGTAAAATTTACTTTTCACAAAAGGAGCCTACAGTAATAATGCATTCAATTCTATTTCCCATAATGCTTCTTAAGTATGTTAATAAAGTCTTTATTGTGTCTGCTTATAAAAGTCGCCACCATTTCCCATTAGAAAGTCTCTGTTTATTCATCAAACATTTACTGACAGTGACTGCTGGGAGCAGGCTCAGATTTCCACTCCATTACACGTTTGTGGCATAAAACACATTAATTATAGATATATTACAATATTCAACTCATTGAGGAAAAATTAGATGATCAAGGCTCATTTTCCTTGACAATAAGCAAGTTAATGAAAATACTAATTACCTGATGATGAAGTGGAGCCTTCAGGATTGAATGCTTAGCATCTGTAGAAGAGCTGTGTGAATCTAGCACAGAATATTAAAGCCAGAAGCACTGGAAGTCTAAAGGATGGTTCATGAGGTCATCATGTGCCCTTTAATCACAGGACATTGAGTAGTTAGTTCATAACATAAACTTTTATATACAGCTTTGATGGATGTCATGAAAAGCCACGTAAGCACAGTGTTCATTTAAAACTAATCATTTTTGTAAACTGACGTTTTTTGAATTAGTAGAGACATTATCTAGTTCAACTTTTTTAAAGGAACTATGGATCCTAGTAGTAAGGAATTTCAGTATACAGTGGCATGAGAACATTGGAATGAAGAAGAATAAGGCACAGCCACAAGACTTCCTTCATTTTCTCTGATTTCAGAAATAGTCATAATCAAAACTAACGGCATCTGAAGTTAAACCATTTAAAATTATGGAAATTTTTCCTTATTTATTTATTTTTATTACAACCACTTTTGCTTTTGTGCTTGCATAGTTCTTTTTAGTGTTTCCAATTTAGACTGTAATTTGAAATCGCTAAACCGATGATATCATCCTTTGGTTCCTTTCCAAGGTCAATTTTACTTCTCATCTGCTTTTGACATTTTACCAATGCATCTGGGTAACTGTTGGGGGTAGGAGGTTCCCTTTACTCTGGACTATTTGTGCTGTCTGTAGAAGACAGAAGTATCATTTATGCTTATTCACTTTAGTTCATTTTTTCCCCAAGTACTGTACTTGATAACAACTTTTCAGCTATTACATATTGTTAAATAGGATTTTCCTGAACTGCTAAATAGTAAATAATAACAAAATATTTTCAAAAATATTGCTAAAGTTTTGTTTCTTTTCCAAAGACAGCAATAATCATGTTTAATTAACAAATTCCCTTCTTGAATTTTCTGTAGGCATCAGCACAGTATCACCTGATAAAATAATATGATTATCTTCTAACTGCCCCAGAACTGTGTTGTAATTCATGGATGAAAATACTTTCAGTTTGATTTATTCTCCTGGTACCTATTTTTTTAATATATTGTTCTTCTTGTGAAAACATAGAACTATGTAAAACCGAAAGCCTCCTTCCTAGGAGCAGGATAGTAGGGAGTTTGCAGAGCACAAGTAACCATATTGGTAAAGATCTCTACCCTGTAGGAGAAAGGTTTCATGGAAATATCATGCAGGTCTTGAGTTCACTTTTCATCTTCAAACACCTTACATTTAGGCTTGCCACAGCAGTTTATGTCCTTGGTGTAGACCATTACTACTGCTTTGCAGCTAATGTTCTCTGTAGTACCATACTAAAGCAGCCACCCAATATCTCTTCCCTTGTAACAGGAAAATCTCTCTGTAACAATAATCCAACATCTTTCTAAAGCATTTCAAATAGTCAGTTCTGAAATAATTTTGAATAAATTTCTTTAAAATGTTTCATCCCTCCTATTCCTTCTCATATGTTTTTGTTTCACTTCCTCAGAAATCACTGGCAATGGACTTATACTGAAATTAATAGAACGAAATTTTAACTTGGTAACACACAATAAGACATTCAACTCAGACTTCTCTTGTTATTCATGTTTAGCATGTCTCTGTATGTGGAACTGTCTTGAAGCTTATATTTTATGTCCCCCAGTTTTTGCTGAAATGGGACTCAAACAGCATGAGTACTACGATCGCTTTGAAAACACCCAGCAAAAAAGCAGCCACAAATGTTTCCACTGTCTAGGCGACAGGTGAGACTTAGCAGAAGCTTTCCTCAGAATTTTTATCTAACATTAGTTATGTTTCTTTATTTAGCTGACTTCCTAAACCCACTTTATTCACTAAAGAAGGCCAAGGAGAATATTAAGACTGAAAAGATTAAAACTGTTAAAATTGTACTTCTTGTATTAGCACTCTCCACCATCTTCTCTTCCACAGATAACTACTATATCCCACAGGTCTTTTATACCAGGGGTTCTTTGACATTTCATGGTCTTACAGTTCCACAAGTGTATTAGGAGCATTTTAAAGGGCTGCTTTACTTCAGACATAATGCCCACCTATTTTGCCTCTGACAGTTGCCAGCAGTGACTGCTCAGGAGAACAGAAGCAAGGATGCTCTTCATGAGCTTCCTCTCTCAGCTTTCAGAAGACTACAGGATGAGTGCTGTGCATCATCTGACACTTCTCCACATACAATTTATATTTCATTTACTGTAACTTAGATATGCAACAAAAATAGAAACTAAGCCTATCGCCTAATCTATTTTTGCAGTCTAAAATGTATGAGCCTCACATTATTCAAAATAGTTTCATAACAAACTTACAGGCCAAAATCACAAATGGGTATAAGATCAGCATTGTAGTTACCACTCCTTGCAATCATACTGCTCATCCAGCAAACAGAAATGAACAGGTACCTAAAAACATCTGCACATGAACAAGCCACTAAGTCACTGAGTGAGAAATGGCAAGGAGGAGGTAACTTTAAGCTTCTGTATTAAGTGCATATATTCAGACTAGCAGGGAAAGACACGTTCATATGGCATTTATAATCCTGAAGCCAATTCCAAGTATAGATTTCTAGTTTGAGTTAGAAGTTTTAGTTTAGTTTAGGTTTTAGGTTTTAGGTTTCAGGTTATATTTAGTTTTCCTTTTTATTCTGAAGGAAAGAGAAGGAATGATGCTGAGTCTTTTTATAGTGTATAAAGTGCACTGCTTACTTGGGAAACAGGATATGAGGATTCCATGCCTTTCCCATGGGATTTAAACCCCATAAACATTTGGGGAGAGGTGTTGGTCAGATAATACAGGCAAAATAGGTAAGGGAATATATGAAATTTGTTGGTGTTTGGGCACGTGATAGATGTGTTGTACAGTGTTACCAGGACTTTTAGTGGTTCTTCCCGCCTCCTGTGCAAGAATGTAGACAACACATGCTGTGCATCCATTGCTCAGTATAGCCGCTCCCAGGAATCGTCCTGTCCCTTAGGCTATGTGGTACAGAACGGCTCCATCCATTCTGCTAAGGAATAACCGAATAACCCTCTTAAGGCCAAACTGGCCACCTTCACAGTGCATGACATTTGGTCCTGCAGCTGTCTGGGCTCCATGTGCTGCCCTTGTGACCCTTGAACATAATAACTATGCTTTGGGTTGTTTGAACTCAGACTGTCCAAAACAGTATTGCTTCAGCCTAGCAAGGTGGTGTTTGCACAGCATGATGTGGAAGTATCTGTCACATACTTCGGATAGAGCTTGAGTTGTCTGAGGATGCAAAACACAGTGTTGGAGGACTGTGTAGGACCGAGGCAACCAAATCTGCCCAGACTCCTACCTATATTGTCAGCTAAAGTGAACTATCTCCGGAATGACTTTTGGGATTTGTTTCAACACAGCCTAATTGGTCACTCCGAAAGAGACATCAGGACGAAACTGGGATGGCACTCCATTATTGGAGAGCATATAAAATATTTTAAAACCACCAAGATCACTCCTGCTATATTCTCTTTCTGCTTTGACCTGTTCTCATTTTGTTTTCACGTCCTTCTTGCCACAGATCAAAGAGCACCTCTTCAAAACCTCTGTGCTTTGACAATGCAAATTGGAATTGCAAGTAGCCAAGCATCTAGTCCCTTAGCTCTTTTACTCAGGGCCATGCTTACATACTCTACTGCTTTCTTACATTCTTCCACATTTAATTCATTTTTTTAATGCTTGCAATTCTTTGTAAATATTGCTGTAGCTTTTTTCATGTCTGTTTCACAGAGGAGCACATCTCCTGATAAGAATCATATATTCTGAAAAAAAACTCTTCATCTGTGCAAAGAAGAAATCCCAAGTTGCTTTATATGCAATAGCAAGTTTTGATATAGAAAACGTAGACACATTTGACACATGTGCATGCACTGCGTTTGTGATGCAAAAAGCCTTTATACCAGTCCCATAATCCAAATTTTGGAACTGGTGTTCCCACAGGCAGTAATGTGGCAATAATCATGGGGACAATATCTAGATTTCATCTTTGTAAAAGATCCATCCTTGGTGTGCTATTGTGGATCTACTCAAGCAGCGTAAAAGCTTCAGCAGATCTTAACAGAAAAAAATAGATTTCTATTGTGTGAAATTGCATTAAACATCTTCAAAAGAATTTTTGCAAAGTGATTCTCGTTAGTTCAATAGACTCTATAAAATTAGCTATATTTTACTTGGTTTAATAGTCAGAATTCTCATTTGCAGGAGCAGGAATTTTAGTAATTCCCTGTCACTGGGTCAAGTCAGTATGATGTGATATTTCTGCCTCCATTTCAAGAGAAAAAAGTTTAATCACAATTGAAAAACAGTATTGAAAATGATGAGTAAAGCATTTTGTGTGTGTATATTAAAGACAGTAGCATAGATTTTAGAAACAGTTTGTCACGGGGATGCCGTAGGATATCATGACACATGATTACATTTCTGACAAAGAAATAAGCAAAAAAGGCAGCTTCAAGCAACATGAAGAGGGAACCAGCAACCACGCACTGTCGATATGGAATACCATTTTCTGCACAAGCAGAACAAACTCTCCTAAACTTTGTTTTAGTTATAATTCAAGTTTCATAAGCACCAAATTATTGCAAAATTCAGCCTTTGCAAATTAAATACACTTTTCCAAGGTGTATTTATTTCTTGTGTTTCTCACATTTTACCAGTCCCAGCTAACTGCCTCAGGTCCTGCCAGTGAAGGGATTTAGGTGAGTGCCTGGGCCCGTGCTCAGACCTGCCTGTGGTAGCTCTCCACGCTTGTGTTCAACCAGTGATCAGAGGTTTCCTTGTCAAACCTTGACGATGAGGAGATGCCATACAACATGGACACTCTGCCAGATTCAGAAATGCTCTCCAATCTGGAAACATGAGAAGAGCCACACAAATACAGACACCTCAGCATGGAAGTCAGTTGCCTGAACATACACATCTCATCCCATCTGAAATACCCCAGACTCTACCTCCTACTCCTGACCTGTAATTCCAAGAGGCCGTAAGTTTTCTTCAGGTCCTATATCATATCTGGCAATTCTATGGAGTTGTCCCACATATCCTATAACATCACTGATGGCACTAAAGACTTCTGTTTTAAAAACTCCCCTAAATTTCTGACTAGTGCATAAAATTAGCCAAGAAGAATCCCAGCCACTGTGTAGAGTCCCTCCACAGCCCATTGTGCATTTTTAGACAGACTTTCATGTGTATTCAGGTGTTTACATGGGAGAATGGGATACCAGAATGATTTTTCTAAACAGCTAAGCAGCTTAGGTGCCTATTTTCCATTGAGATCAAGAGAACTTGGGCACCTAACACATTAAGTAGTTTTAAATATTTTATCTGCTTCTCTCAATAATTTATACTTTTAGAAATCCTACCTCTTGCAGTAAAAATGTACTGGTATTAACAGCTTAAGCCTATGCACATTTTCCAGTAAAAGACAAACTAATAGCAGAAATCATTCAGGTTTCTCCTTTTACACACCAGCTTCAGCTCCTTTTATATTTTACTCCATCCCCCAAAAGCCTGAATAAAAACCCATTTAGCTTTATAGGGCTCAGCAAGCTGTATGAATTTCAATGAAGAGTGGAAACAAATTTCAGTTGTGTAAGTTGTTTCAAAGACCACTCAGCCATCAATGCTCTCATTCCTGGGGGTTGTTGTAGCCTCCTGGATGACTCTTCTTTCCTGTGAGCATTAACTACTACAGCAGTGATTGCCATTCTTTCATACATTTAGGAAAGGGGTCCAATTCCTTAGAGGACATTTTTCATTGCTTACATTTCCTTTGTATATTTTTCAGAGTTTGATTACACCTCTCAATCCCATGTAAATGAAAATGTATTACAAAGGCAGCAGTGGAATAATACTGAAAGAAAGTATTATTCCATCAAGTGAGGAAACAAGGAATCAGGTCCCAGTACAGATTTACGAGTGAGTACTGGAAATACTCAGCTTGGGAATTAATGCTGCCCATTGTCATGTGAGTGTTGTGTTGTATTCTCTTGATTGCTTCAAATCACAGGCATGGCACATCTTTCTGCAGTACTTACTGAGAAATTTATCATGTTTGTAGCAGATTTGCAATCAGAGAATATTCTAATGGTGCCAAATCCTGAATCATACCAATGGAAAATCAGGTATGCTACACGACACCCACTGCATCACCATTCTCCATGTAGCTTGTCTTCAGTCAGAAACTCAGAGTAAAAACTTATGTGGCTCCTAATGGTCCAAAAACCCAAGCCATCCCTCCTTCACAGATTTTTAAAAATCATATCTGTGATTCACATAGGAGACATTTTCCCACTGCTAATATATTAGATCTCTCTGAAAGAGGCACATTTTTCTTCACTAGTTTAATCTCTAACACTTTCAAAGTCTTCAGAGGCTTAGTGCCTAGCTCTAGATATTTGTTAATGTGATTTTTCTGACCTGAACATTTTTCTATAATTTTACCCCTCCAGCATGGCATGTTACATTTAAGTTTAAAAGACTGTGGGGATACAAAGAAGGAATTATTGTGCTAGAGTCTGAAGTTAAATTCTAGCGTTTGCAAAGAACAAGTTGAAAAAATCCTTTTAATGTCCTAATTCATAAAGATGTTAATTTTGACAGCTAAAATATAATACTCACAAAAGAATGAAAGGAAAGAAGGAAAATAGTTGTCTTTACCTCTAAAATGCTTTCTTCTTTGTATGTAGCAGGTGCCCCAAGACATGTTATACTGCCTGCTTTAATTTGTCTTTAATATCAGATGTGCCTTATTGATTTCTTCTGTGTATGTTTTCATTCTGAATAATTCAGAGGCACAATTTTTTTCCATTATGGTCAATAGCCAGAGAAAATTCTGAAGATAATCAATTGAGCTCTGCCTGACGATTACTAGTGTTGATATCCCCTGAAGTGAGGAGTCGGAAAGGCCAAGGATAATATGACACAACAGTCAATCAGTGCAATCACTGGAAGTATCAACACTGGCAGTACGATGAAAGCCAGATCCATGCCAAGGATCCATAATGGCTTCTAAAAGTTCAGATGCTTGACTTCTTGTCATATGCTACAACAGATGGACTACATAAGATTAGATTCGGGAAGACTTCATGTCTTCTCTCCCTACCTTTCTCAAACTGATAGGATCATAAAACAGTTGTGAGGTATGATTTACATAACATTCAATTTCTTTATTTCATTTTTCCCTGTTCTTAAACTTTTCTAATAACAATTACCCTCAAACAAATGAGCAGGATGGCCAACAAACACTCACAGAAACAGATAGAGACTATTTGATTTACACCTAATGCTGATGGATGTCTTTAACTAGAGACCACATATGAATACCCTAGGAATTCCCATCACATCCTTCCACATAATCAGGGCACCTCACATTCAATTTATAGTGAAAAAAATGTATTTTTTCAGTGTAGAAATCTAATGAAGTTGCCAATAGAAGCTGACAAATGGTAGTCCTAAGCAGCATGTAGCTAGTGACTTGAGGTTTGATGTAACTTCAGCTGAAGTCAAGGAAAGAATCTGATTGACAGTAAGCACACAGAGATACACACACACACATATACATATATATATGTATCTGTGCTTAGGTGGATGGCTCCAGTGAGCCTCCTAAACAAAACTATTGCCATGCAGGCCAGTGAGCAGTAGCTATGCAGCTCACCACATCTATTACCTAAATTCATAAAATGGCAATATGTGGAATTAAACACTAAATAGCTTATAACTAGATAGTTTAATGACAATCCAATGTGTACAAAGTAAAGGAGTAAATTGGCAGCACTAGCTCAGTTTCCCATGGATAACTTATTTATAAATCTCTCTGTGATTTATTATTAATCTCCTTATGCAATAATCACTCATGCATATAAACATGGCTAAGCTTAAAAATTATATTCTGATTCATGTTTCTTTACAAAAGAAATGTTTTGACTATGGAACTCAAATCATCACTATTTTAAAGGTTTTGAAGACATTAAAGTGAAAAATTACGGAAAATATAATTCTCCATAGTTTCAGGTTTCTTTAATATTTCACTTTTCATCAAGATATTATGGAAGAAAATAGGTGAGACTTACTCTGAGCATATTACTGTTAATCTGAAGCAACTTTTAAACTAAATCAGTTTAATTAGAACTGACATAGTTTAGTTTTAAATCAGAGACCATGTCCATGAAAAAATCCAAAATATTTTTTTAAATTTCTCTCAAAAGTAAAGGTACTTCCTCATAAATATTAATATGCTTTCTATGTTACAAACATATGTGATATGCTCCAATTATTTTCATAAAAGTAGGTCACTATGCATTTTACTCCTGTTTTCCGTATTCCCATGATCACAAAACACGTTATGATTCCTCTTCCACAGTCCTGGAAAACACAACCATAAAAGAAGTTGATGTCTAGAACCAAAGCAGCAGACACAGTTTGGCTGAAGTTTTTCTACAGCAAATGATCCACTTCACTGCAGCAGTATATGAAGCAATAACCATATGCTGCAATTGATTAAATGGGAGTGAAGCTGAGGTACTTAATCAATCACAAAAACCACTTATTATAAGTCTATTATAAAGCAATAGGGAATTTTACTATTATTCAATGAGCTAAAATATGAAATAGAAGGAAATAAAAAAAGATAATGTTGTTCTTTTCTGTGGAAAAAGGCTAAGTGACTTTTAGCATCCTTTCCAGCAAGGGGGAAGCAAATGTGGTTCGGAAACTGTATGTGTAAAACCAACTAAAAGCAAGGCAGACCAATTCTCTGGCCTTGGCTTGCATCCAGACATCCAGCTGGGGTGCCATGCTCATTTCTGGAGAGAAGCCCCTGACTGTGGCCACAAACCATGCCCAGGCATTGTCAAAGAAGGGCAGGTCAGCATGGGCCAAGTCCACACCAAGTCCATGACCATGACTCACAGGGACTAACCAGTACTGCTCTTGAGGTCCAAGCCTTGGCCCTGTTGGGTTTGTAAGGATAAACTGAGCCAACGAGAAAAAAAATATACCTCTGGCAGATCTAGGAATTGGAGAGCCAAGAAAAGAAATTCAAAGAGGCTGAATGTTAAATGTTTTTAAAACATGATTCTTGTCAGGACAAAACACTTTTCCAGACTCCAAGGCCAGGATTTCTTGCTTCTTGTCAAAAGTTAGACATTTAGTTTAAGTTATCTCCACAGCAAGGGAAGGGTGGTGGGTACTCGCAGAGAGCAATTCACTTTCTCTCTAGACATCTTAGAATGGGACAGATCGCCTTCTGATGGCCAAAATACCTGTTTGTCTCCTGCTATGGCACAGTCTCTCTGTGCTTTTGTATTGGTAACCCTAAAAGTAGGCAAACACCCCAGACTGGTACAGTTCTCATTTCTTCCTTTCCACTAAAATCTTTCATTGCATTCAGCAACGTTTATCTCCCTCCTTGAAATAATGTGGCTGGATAAGAGTATACTGCAAGCCTTTCTGGAAGACTGTCATGCACACTCTCTTCAAACCACTGCTCCCTTTTCTCTCCACAGCATTCCTGTTCAGCCACTGGTTTGGATCTGCAGCAGGCGGAGCACCAAATTTCCCCATCCTGCCCCACACAAGGGCTAGAACAGTGGCAAGAAAATTGTGTTGTAGTGACAGGTATTACCTCAGTGATACTTCCAGGCCTTGTAAGGCAAAGGCAGAAGCAAAATGATATATAAAAAATCTATAATATAAGATCTTCTCCACACAAGCTGTGGAAAACATTGAAACACTGGTGTGCATCTGCCAAGCCCTTCATGTGCACGAGCAATACATTGAGACACCACTGCTGGACTGTAAAACTTTCTGTGCAGCATCCTTTAAGATGCTTAATTCTTCCTCTGGCCCCAGTCAATTCTAGATGTTTTATGAATCACTTGGCAGACGTATCAACAGCCTTTGGAGTCTTTTCTTTACTCCCAAACAGATATTTTTCAATACAAAGCAAAGCCATGTTTGTTTCAGGGATTAGTTTGATTTTGTCAGTTCTCATTCATCCAGAACCCAAATGTTACAAAAACAACACAAAGCTTTATTTTTTACATAGCAATGTTTCTTTATTTCAGGGGGAAGGAAAAAAATTAGAACTTTTTGGCTCTGAGCCTTTGTCAGAAAAGGGCAACCCAAGGGAATCATTAACTGTGGGGTAATATCTTTGCTCATGGATGTAATATTAATGTAGTTTCTATAATCTACCTATTAAATGAATTGAAATGAAGGATTTTATCAGACCAAGCTACTGTGAATAAAATAAATCTTATATAAAATTCACTAATTAAGTATATTACCACCAATAATGTTGCAGTGAGGACATTAGTGGACGCTGACTTTCAGGACTGATATATTTCATTGAGGAAATTATACTGGTAGGTTTGAATTCAGAGAGCTAGATTTATTTTTTTTTCTCTTTCATGTGAACCTGATTTCTTGGTAAAACCTTACATAAAATATGTAGAAGCACATTAAGGTAAGCAACACTAGAATATTAATTATCCATATCATTTACTGAAAAGTTGGTCTATTACCAAACTTCTGTTACTACTCTGAGAACTACCACATTTTTCTTATGTTAATATTCTTTTATTAATACCAAAGGAGACTAAGTGAAAACAGTAATTTCACAGACATTTCTACTCATCTGAAATCATTTTGAAATGACATTTATGAATAAAATCTTACAATGATTTTAACAATATGCTTGATAATCAGATCCAACATTACTTCCTCCTGCATACTGGTTTTAAATAATAATAATAATACACTTTCATATAACATTTGTTTATTTTTGTTCAGTTGTTTAAAACAGTCTATAGAGCTGTCTATAAAAAGAAAACATGCACGCATACCATGGTCAAATACTTGTGCTTTAATTTCTTAGTCCAAGAGATTACTGTAGACATAGGTTCAAGCTTCATTAGAAGGCAAATGTAACAACATTACGTATAAACGACATTCTCCTTAAGGTCTCAAGATATGGAACCTTCACACATATATCCTGTTTCCTTACTTTTCTTCAGTACATACAAATACTGGTGCACATTTTTTTCCCATCAATTTGATCATGAAGCTCCCTTCATGAAGCCCCTTTCTGTCTTACCCATTTGTTAATGTATCGCATATAAGGACATATACCATATTCAAGCGCAGCAAACTTTATGTTGTCTGCTGCAGCAACGTTTCTTTCACACACTTTTCGATTAAAACTTGCCTTTTTCTCTGCCCTGGGCCTGTTTTGTCCCTATAAAAATATGCCTATAGTGAACCAAGTGGATTGTACCTAAGGTTGTATTGAAGTTACTTTTTTTTTTCTTACCTCTCCTTGTATTGCAGTTGTGTTTGAAATGGGTTCTGCACATAAAGGGCACAAATGGATAAATATCTCAGGTAGCACTGATGGACCACATTTAAGGTGGTTACTGGTGCAAAGCTGTAGGTGCAGTAGTACCTTCTGATGTGTGGAAACAGTTTGTTGCAGGGGTTATAAGTCAGTCCACAGTAGGATCTCTCAGCTGGTGGGTATTTATCTCTTAATGGGACCAGACTGAAAATAGAAATAATCAAAGCAATATCTTCTCCCTCCACTCTGGTGTTCAGAATGAGAGCCATGAGCCATTGCCTCCCCATTTGTGGCCACCACTGCCTGCTTTCTTACATCTCCTGGCTCTAGTAGCTGATGGGGGGGGCAGGGCTGGCTGGAAGACAGATGGAGCTGGTAAGGTTCGGTGGCAGGTATGAGCTCCTTATAATGGGGGGAATTCACTGTGGTCAACAATAATAAGCTCCAGAGGGGCAAACCATACAGCAAAGTGCAACCCAGGCAGGCAAATCAGTTGGCACACACAATGCAAGCCAAATTGGCAAGGAAGCAAAAGGGAAATGAAAGTTAGAACAAGCAGCAAGATAAGTGCCCTGCCTAAGAGGCCTTACAAAATAAAAGCATAGAGTCATCTTTGAAATTTATTAAAACCATGGTTTCACTCTCTGGAGGTTGCACTGGATGATCTTACCTTAAAAATTTATGGCATTAAAAATCTATAGAAGATTAGCTATGCTCTCCAAATATACTTAGAAACAGACATGAACACTCTGTGCCCTCAATATACAAAGCATAACTAAAATGTTATTAAGCAATAAAACAGCATGGAGAACATTGGTAGTGCATCCTACTGATTTCTTGAGGGAAGTAATCTGAAGTAGACACATCCCAAATCCAAAGTGCATTTGGTGGCTTGTGTGCACAATTGCATCAAAGTTACCTGTTGCCTTTGTTCTTCTTTACCTCTATTTGCACTGTAAATGCTTTAGATCAGGGGTTTTCCTTCTGAGGTGTTTGAAGAGGATGTTGTACAGTAACAGGAATAATAAATAATAAACAGGTGATACACTAAATAATAGTGATTGGCCATATGTAGATCGCCTACTCTATGTGCCTGCTTCAGATGCATTTCATTCTGACTAGAATCATTATTCCTACCCAGATGCAATAATAATTTTATCTAACATGTTTGCCGTAACACTTAAAATAAGAGTAAACCCAGACTTTAAATTAGTTCAGGTGCCCAGACACAGTGCTAACTAGTGTTAACTGAGATTCCCAAAGGTATTCCAAGACATCCATGCAGGGCTGGCAGATAATTCTAACTTTGCACTTTAGTAACCTTTTGTGCTGCTAGAATAAACTTTGTTTTTCTATTTAATTTGCTTAGCAGAAAATCTTTAGCTGTATTCAAGCTGCAGCTGCTGGTTTGGTATCACCAGGTACCCGACAAAACAGAGGCATTCCCATTTTCTCCCACTGTCCTGTTTTTTTCTGTTTAGACCACAGTGAAGAGGTAACTTAAACTTGGGAAATATCCATGTTTTCATGTACTTCCTTTGTCTTCTCTTTATTTTCCACCTAAACATTATTGATTTATTCAGCCTTTCTTTAGATCTTGTTTCCTAAATGTCATACCATCCTTGTGTTCAGCTGGACTCTTGCATTTTGTCAACATCTTTGTTTAAGTGTTGAGCCCGAAACTGAGCACAGACTTCCTCTGAGGCCCCACTTGCAATGCAAAACAATTGTCTCCCTATCTTATATATGATACACATATGTGATTGTTAACACATGTGAGGATATTTGCCTTTTTCACCACAGCTGGTTGCCACCCCTGTTCTATTTCTGCAGTGCTGCTGCCTTACCAGATATTCCTTGTGCTGTTTGTGTGCTCTGGACTTCTTTTTTGTTGGAGATTCTTACTCAACTCCATCACGTTGATTTGGGGCCAAATTTATTTCTAATATAGCAAGAACATTTTGAATTCTGATCCAATACAATTAGATCTTGTCTCCCTTCTCACTTACAAAAGTCCTAAGTTTAGTGTCATGAACAAAATGTACAAATGTAGTTTCACTTCTGTCACCCAAGTCATTACTCCAAATCCTGCTCAGTACAGACTTCTGCAGGATCTGTTTTGAAATGTTCTCCATGCAATGCAGTTCATCATTATTTTGAGCAAAGTCTTCCACCTCTAACACACAAATGTAACAGTGATCCCATTCAACTATTTCTCCAATTTGTTCATGAAAGTCCTACATGAGAGTGTTCAAACTGATCCAAAGTTAAATTAAGTCATCTACTTATAACCTACCTAATAACGCTGATTTTTTTTCTTTTTCAATTAAAAATGAAGTTAGAACGGCTTGCTATTGAAGACAGGCAGACTTGTCTGTATTTCCCTCATTTTTCCACCCAGTTTAGTTCTGAATGAGTACACTTATGTTACCATTTCAGTTCAAATCAAATGTATGCCATTGAAGTAAATCTCCTGATTGTCTTCATGCTTTAGTTCACACTGAGTTTCCCGAGTTCCTTCTGGATTAAACTAAACTGGAAAACACCCATCAACAGCCCACTGTATGTGCTGCATGGGACCAAATGAAAGTCAGTTTGAAGAAAAGCATTTTGTGGACTTAGTATCTTCCACATCAATTCTGACTCTACACTGCCACTCCTAGTGTGCTGACTACTCGTGGATTTAGACATGGCCTATGTGCTCTTCCTCCAGTATCACTTGGCTTCCATTAATTCCCAAAAGCGATAGCTCAGCAGCTGCTTCAGCTAACGTCCTGTGGATTTGAGGGTGTGTTCCACCAGGCTCTGGTGACATGTTAACTCCTTTTAATTTAGTTTTGTTAATTCAGAATCAGGGGAAAAAATGTGTATGTGCTTTCTCTGTGCCTTTTGTTATTTAATTTCCTTCCTCCTTCTTCAGTACTGAATTTATACTTTTTTTGCCTTTACTCTGTTCCCTTCCTAATGTATTTCTAGAACCTTGTCTGACTGACTTTCATGTCCCTTGCTAGTTGTAAGTCATTTTGCATTTTAGCCTTCCTTAGTTCATCCCTACATGCTTGTGCTATTATCCCACACACACATCCTTATTCAGCTGCCTTTGCTTCCACTTTTAATATTTTTTTTTCATTCTTTAGTCCTTAGAGTTCCTGATTCAGCCACATTGTCTCTTGCTATGCTTCCAGGCTCTCCTTTGCATCAGAATACTTTGCTTTGCGCCTCTAATACAGTCTCTTTCAATAACTGCCGATAACTCCTGAATTCCTTTATCATTCATATTATTTTCCCAAGGGACCCTACTTACCAGTTCCCTCAGCTGTTGAAGAGTGCTTTTTTGAAGTCCATTATGCCTACTCTGCTGTTCTCACTCCTCTCTGTTCTCAGTATGATGAACTTGTGTTCCTCTTCACCCAGAGTTGTATTCCACCATCAGATTTTCAATGAGCTTTCCCCTGTTAATCGAGCTCCTACCTAAAAGCACCATTCTTTCTACAGCCTTGTCTATAACACCAAATCCTGGACAAGGCGATGTAATGAATAGCATAACAAAGAGCAGTGTTATGATGGACTATTTACAGCCCAAATCAATCCATTTTATTCAGTATTGGTAGCTCTCCAGCTGGATTACAGTGGTCATTGCACTTCAGTGAAAATGCACAACATCTGGAAGAAGTTCAAAGCACAAAGATCATCAGTGTTTGAGAAAACGGGGACTATAAAAAAAAAGTTGACATAATCAGGTTGTTCAGTCTAGAAAAGTCCTGAGAGGCAGTAGGATGACATTTTTTGTGTTTTTTAAAAAAGTAAAATGATCTGCAAGAGAACAAATAATCTGTTTTCCAGATCCATAATGGTTAGCGGAAAAAAGGAAGATTGTTACCGTAAGGTTCAAGTTAGTTATTAGTTGCTTTTTAACTATGAAGATAATGAACAGTTTAATAGATAACCTAGGGGAGAATGGATTTAAGAATGAACTATGCAGTTATCTGGCAGGATACTATAACCACAGTAATCCACCAAAGTCTCCCAACAACAACCAGATCACCCTTGCAGCCACACAAAATAGCAGCAGCAGCAAACCTCATGCATATATGAAGAGCTCACTGAACAAGAACTAAAGAGAACCACACTATGAACAGACCAAAAAATTGAATGTCTGACATCCTCGGTACACATTAAACAGCAAGCAAATAATGAGTTCCAATTTTATCCATTAAGCATATCCAATATACGTTTGGCAGTGTCCTGCAGTACTACACAAATTATGAGAGTCCCCCTTACATACAAACTTCTCTTCCCTTAAAAGAAGAATTTTTAAGTCATCTCTGTGTAACATTAAGTATATAAACATGGCAAGCTATTTTCAGGGACTTAGGGTCCATTAGCAGGCTCCATTACAGTTCTTGTACTCTCCTTGGTGGGTGATATTTCCATCAGTCTCTATACTGCATCTGACCTGAGGTCCTGGGACACCATGCAGACCAGAGCAATTTTAAAACACACTGTCCAGATGTTCTCTTTTGGGCTGCCTGCAGAGAAGCACCTGTCCTACTAGGCAGGATAGTTGTCACATGAGGTACGAGTGATGAACCTATTCCAGCAGTACACAAATGTGCTTTTGAGGCTCTCTAAAGGATGGGGTAAACTGAAAATTCTCTACTACAGTCTGCCAGCTGGATTGCTAAAGGTTTGCCACAAATGGCACTCCTGTAAGCCAAGGACCGAGGAGGGACAATCATTTGACTTCATAGTGGCTCCTTCAAAAATGCTGCTAGGGCCTTTGCTGGTACAGTTGTTTCACAGAAAGCGAGGCAGGTTCATGAGGAGGCTGAAGGGTCTCAGGCTCCAGGTGGTTCTTCTGAGTCCAGGAGAGCCACCTGCCTTTGGAGTGGAGGACATGCTGCCTCCCGTGTAAGTGGGGTACCTTAGCTGCCTTCCCCCAGTGCTCTGGGAGGCAAAGTGGAGCTCCAGCAGAGGTGATGTGCCTCTGCATCATCCCCAGCGTGGCGCCGTGCCTTCGAGACACAATTGAGTCCTTAGTGTTTTGTCCAAGCTATTGCTTCAGAACTTGAATTTATGATACGAACAGAGATAGCATAGCTCTTAACCAAAGTTAATCATCAAATATTTATGTACATTAAATACTACAGTTATTCATAGTCAGAGATAAAAATACTGCTTTTTAGACAAGGCCACCATTTACTGTATGGGGTTTATCCTTCAACAAATTCCCCAAATCTTCAGCTCTTATCACAAAAATACCCTCCTATGATTCTTCTTATATTAGAAAAATTATCTACAGTTGCATCTCCAGACTTAGCCTGCTGACTTTCTGCTCAGCACATCACATCCCTTTCCTTTTCTCTCTATGGTGGAGAGCATTTCCCTTACAGTTATTACTTTTCAGTTGCTCATACGGTATGGAAAATTTTGACCATTTATTTAAAAATACAAGGGGGAAGGGGGTGACTTTTAGGCATGTTTCCTTTCAAATGGATCATCTGAAGATCCAATTTAATGTACTCATAACTCAGGAGCTATGATTTCCAGGAGGGCTGGTTGGACCTTGCTAAAATGAATTTGCCTTTGCCTAGCACAAAGAGAATAGTAACATGGAACCACGGCTTTTGCACATTTAAGGCTTTGCACAGTTATGGAGGTTTTTAGCCCGAGATTCAATTTACCTGCTTAGGTCACAGCTTCTCAAGGAATTGGTCTTATCTAACAGCTCCCCCCAAAAAAGAGGGAGCTGCTCCCAGTCACCCCATCCAGTTCCTACCTTTCTTCTCCCCTAGTAACAGCTACATGCTCCTTCCCTCTCTTTTTCACTAAACCTGGCACTTGTCAGACTGATTCAGTTTGGTGACCTACCAGAAGCTAACTACTTGTTGATGCCATCACTGTGTTATGATGGGATAGTTTTCAGAGGGTCGATGAGATTAATCAGATCACTGAAGGCCCAGTGAGCATCTGCGGTGGCATAAGGTGAGTGGCAGGATTGCAGAGGTAGGAGCAGACAGAACACAATTTGCCAGCAGCAGGGAGCTTAGCCCATGACACACACCAACACCCCACTGAAACTCAGTGTAAGCAGTAAAAACTTGAGTGAAAGGTGCTTCCAACAACAGATAACTCAAAAAGAGAGCTGAACCTGACAGGAAATCTCCTTGGATTTGGTGTTCTGTACCTTGTTAATAAGTAATAACCTAGTTATTGACTGTTTACGTTTACAGTATAGAGACCAATACACAAGAAAAGACTTGATAGCCCTATGACATGAAGCACAATGATCACAGGAACACAATGCTGAACTAAACTAATTAGCCCTGCAGAGAAGGAAGACTTCTCGTTTAAAGTGCCGCAGTGCTCTAGTATGGGTGTATTGTTTCCAGGACCAAAGCATGCATTTGTTCTGCATGGTACTGCATTGCTCAGCAGTAACAGCTGCGATTAGTGTAGTCATATAAATCTGATTGCCTGATGCAGGTATGCCTCAAGAAATGTCAAGGTTTGTTCGGGGCTTTCTGATATTAGACAGTATCAAGACCAATTTGCGTAATGTTGTTTCAAGAAAAATATCAGTCAGTCATTATTCTAACAAATTTAAATTCTTCATAATATGCCTAACGTTCAAACTAAGTACGCTTCAAGTATAGAAAACCCCATTTTTCAAGCATGCTTTTATTTAATATTGTCTATACTTCATGATCACACATGATGCTGAGTATGACCTTAAAGCTGCATGCCTACCAGAGGAGACATTCAGGTCAACAAACACTTTAAACCACTTTTGGGGCAGAGTGACATCTATGGCTATCACACACCCACTATTCTGGGTGATAAAATACCTAAAGTAAGATCTTACATTTTACAAGAAACCAGCTACAAAATTGTAAGGAATTTTGTACACATGCTAACATACATATCCCACTACATGTTTGAAGTATCTGTGGAGCCAAATTATCACTCTTTGGTTTCAAACATTACTATAACCTCTTCAAAATCTGGGGCACAGTAAATGCAGGTTGTGCTTTTATGTACAGTGCAGGCTGAAGGTAAAAAGCTGAATTTAGGAGAGCAGATTCTCCAGCATGACTAAACACAGGTGATACAAAATAAAATTCAAATAAAAATACTTGAAGCTAAGTTGCCTTTTCTGGAACAAACTCCTAAAGGCAAACTCCATAGCCTATGGATCTCTTTGGCCTTTTCACTTTCACTGGAGTGTCATAAAAGGGGTAAAGTGGAACAGAGCCAAATCCTCATTTTTTCTTAGAGTAAAGCCTGGTTTACAAAAAATGTATAGCTTTTGGAGCACCAGTGGGATAGACTAAGGCCAAAGAATAAGTGGCAGTGCATCACATCAAGAGCAATGTGTAGAAAGCTGAAATACCAACATAATGAATATACACTTTTTAAAGGGTATGGGAAGGGAGGGGTGAAACTGGATTTCTATAGCCATGGCTAAAGTATCTGCAACTGATAACCAACATCATGCTGGAAGTATTACATCATCTTAACTAGCCCAGCCGTCCTGAGAGAGCTGGCCAATGCCCCTACTCTTATTCTGGAAGCATCATATCTGTTTGGCAAAATCCCTTTAAATGGGAAGGTTCATGATAGTAGATGTTTAACATTTTTTGTCTGCAGGCGCTCTTTTCAAATGCCTATTTTGGGGATTCTCTCTGCATCTGAATTATTTCATAGCTCAGTGAAGAGAGTTCTAAATGCCACTGACATTAACAAGTTGTACAAAGATGATAATCTCAGTTGGGCGCCACAGATTGAGAACGTGCCGGCTTGTATGAGTTGCACAGACTGTCAGGAATAAGAAACAGAAAGTGCATAAAGCCGAGTGTTGTTTCCTTAAGAACTCACATGTTTGAAGAAAAATCTTTCAGAAAGGGGTGTCAAGACAGATCTTACAAAATGTAAATCATTCTACAAATGACTGGTTTGAAAACAAAGGTGAAGTAAAATAAAACTGGAAAGCTTTTGGGGGGCCAGATAATCTTTTCAGACAAAGCACCTTTAACAAAATCCATATTTAAAAAATGTAGAGTTGACTCGACAACTAAATTGAGCAGAGCAGCTGACACAGAAAAGCTTATTCACTTTGAAGCTGCCTGAGAAATCATAGGTTTCCAGGCTCTGGAAAATTTTTCTATAGCTACTAGGAAAAGGAAACTGGAAGTGGTATTCTTATAAAGGACAAGTCTGAGCAGTGACCTGAAGCATATTCAGATTAAACACACAGTTCTGGTTGTACCCATTGAGGACTGACTTTATTCAAATCTGGATATGAAGATTTTCAGTTGTTTTTATTGAATACCTCAAGGACTGAAGCTGGTCACAAACTCTTGCTAACCATTCCAAGCAGAGTCTGCAGCAGGAATAACTTTATATTCCAATTTTATCACTAGCATTTAAAAAGGATGAGTACAGCTGTGAATTCCAGCAAGGCTTTTTCTTTTTCCTTTTTTCCCAACTTTTCTTTCCAATGGTCAATTTGTTCAGAAAAGCATGTTAGAGTCAGTGTTAGAGAGTGAAACTGAAAGCAGTACTGACAGTCAGCGTAGAGCACTCTGCAACTGTCTGACTTTGCAGGGTGGCATAGGTACAGAGATGGATTTTGCAATCTGTGGTCTGTGTTACAGTTTCACAGCTGAACAAATCAAACTGAGAGCAAGGAGCACACACACACGAAAGACAGGCAAGTCTCCTCAAAAGTGAACAAAATAGTGATCTCATTTATAAAGAGAATAATGATACTTAAATCTAGTCAAAAAGGACAGATGAGAACATAAAAGAATGGTAAAGGGAGTAAAGGAGAGATTCACAAAGGGATTTAGGTGACATTTAAGTGTCTAACTGCTATTTTATGCATTTATATTCAAAGGTTATTTCTTTAGGATCTCTGTTTAAAACTTGGTTCGTCCTGAAAGCTCTTCCCACCCATCATGCTCCCACTTGCTGGCATTCAGCATCGCCCAAGAACACTAACTTCCTTCTCTTTCCAGAAGTGCTCTGCTGCCACACAGGATCCATTTCATGCCTCAAACATATTTGAAACGTTAGGCCCCCTGTGAAACACAGGCAGTAGAATGAGTAATGGTGACTCTTGGTAAAGGGGTGACCCATGTTGTGCAAGACTGAGGTTCAGTCCCTCCTTTGCTTAAAGGAATTTGAATCCACAGCTTCAGGGAGGGTACCACAACCTCCGACTACTGAGCCATATCACCTTGTATGCAAAGGTTTCAGATGGAAACTCACTATCACCTGCTATTTCAGCCTGGGAGGGGAAACCTAGAGGCCCTTGGGAAGGTAAAATCTTTGCACTGAAACTTGTTAAAACACTCTTTCAATTTTCCTTATCGAGTGCCAGTAGAGGATATCACACTGAGAACAACACAGCCAGCCCCCGCATCCCCTCAAGCCTCATCCCAGTAACTGTATGGAGATGCAGTTCCTTTGCTGTCTTTCATTAACAGCCTGTCCCTTGTTTTTATGATAGTGGTTTGTTTCCTGAGTGCCTGGCAAGTTCAGCATTAAATCTAACGAGAATTTGAGAAAAACTTCAGAAGGAAAAGGGAAATGAGATGTGTGAGAGTTAATAGGGATTGTTTGTTCAAACAGATATGACTTTGGATATAATGATCTTTGGGAGAATCCTCCTATGCCCTCCTCTAGGGACCATCCGAAAGGATCCACTATTCAAGCCAAAACTAAGAAGCACTTATTAGACAAATGGTGAACTGGCCCAATCCATACCACCACATAAGAGCTAAGGTTGGCTGTTGCCTGTCACCAAAGTCTTCTAAACAGCACTTGTAGGTATGGGGAAATGTCATGTCAAACTCAGTAGGCTTCTGCAGCTTGTGTAGAAGCTAATCAGCATTTACTGAACACCTTCCATGCCGTAAACCAAAGCTGTGCACATGCTGTTTGCTAAAATTGCAGGATGTTTTCCCATCAAGTTGTCTTTCCGTTACATTATGCCCTGTGATTTATATTGCTGGCTCTGCTGGATTGTGAGTATTGCCATGGAGGGATATCTGAAACATGCAACTCATAATTGAAGTTGTGGATGCGTGCTATTGTAGCTAGGAAGCACTCTTTCCTCGTTCGATTGCTGTATATACAGTGCCAGCTAGGAGATGTTCTGAATATTTTTGAGGGAACTGTTCTGAGTTAATTCATTAGAAAAATTATTTTGTGATCCACAAGAAGATTTTTACCAGATTGAAACCAAAATGCTGTTTTGAATATTGTTATACCTAGTTTGGATGATAATATTATGCTTTTTAGAGATAAAACATTTTGGGTCTATCAGAGTAATTATTTGTAATAAGATTATTTGAAGTTACTGAATAAAAAATGTTTCGGGTTTTCTATGGCAGGGAATCATTTGAGATTTCTGCATTTCATACATTTTAAAGATAAGCACATTCTGAAAAGAGAAAATTCCTCTGAAATGGAAACTTCTCTTTCCAACCAGTGCTACTAATTGACTTTTTCAGTACTTAAGAATGCGGTTGTGTTTTGCTAGTGAACTTCTGATGTCTGATTCCAAACATTGATTTGGTCCTGTTTTCTCACCCTCTTCTTTCCATGCCTTTTCTCCACCACTCTGATTTATGTAGTTATTTGACAAACAATATGTTAAAGCAGGTATTTTACCTCAAGAAAAAAGGTATCTTGGCAGATCAAGTCAGCACCACCAAGTGCTCCTGGATATTTAACAGCAGACAAACTCAAGTGAAGGTAGCAGAAAAGGACAGCGCTCTTTGCAGTCACAGCTCTTGCTAGTTATTTTGAAAGACAGGACAGCTGCTGGCAGGTCCCAACACAGAAGTCCCTGAGTAGTCACAAATCAGTCTGAATTGTCAATAATGATGTAAATACCTGCAAAGGAAATGTTGTGTCCCGATGCAGGAGTCTGCAAGGTTAACTACTTATCAGCCAGCTGAGAAGCCTCTTTGGTCTTGGTTATGACCTAACGTGCAGTCTTCCAGAAAATTTATTCTGGATGAGGCAGTAGTTTGTGTAGTGTCCTCAGGATGTAAGTCATCACAGAGATAAAGATATCCACTTGTACCCTTCCCATAGCTGGCTCTGCAGTCTTGCCATTCTCACAACATATGACGGCATCTTGAAACCTTGCCTGGCAAGGGAATTAAGTGAATAACTTTTCTTTTTTCATCACCCATTTTTATATCTCTTGTCCAGTCTTACATCAGATGAAGTGATGCACTTTGGTGCAATGAAAATATAATAGGACTGTGTGATTAGGTAAATGAGATTTTTCACTTTCTTTGATGAGACTTTGTGTCTTGCTGCTCTTTATTTTATAAATCTATTTTATACTCATGGCAGCAAAATAGAGTTCTTCCCAAATGAAATGAGAAAATATTTTCTCATATTTCCCTCTAAATAATGGTTTTAAACACTTTTGCAGACTGTCACAAATAAATATTTTCTTGGATTACATGTGACAAAACCTGTTATCTTCCAACATTTGTGATACATAATATTCATGCTGTGTAGACTGGAAAAAATATTAATTTCCCCCTCCAAATGTTAAAAAAATAAACTGCTTTTCACCTGTAAGAAGTAATTAGGAATCCCATTAATTCTAGATTTTTGTGTTTCACTATAGCTTTGCAGTGGAAAGGAGCAAAATCAATTTTGTGATGTAATTGCATTTAGATGGAGAAAGAGAACAAAAGAGTCAGATTACTAATACACAGGAAATATAAGTATGTGTATTTCTTCTTACCATAAATACTGGCATTTTATTTATTTGAATTAATCAATGCATAGGAGGCCTACCAAGAATCATTAAAGCACTACACAGTAAAGAAAAACCAACAACAGAAGGAAAAAATTTTAAACATCAAATATCAAATGAAATACTTAGCCAAACAGCACAGAAATAACCATCCTACTCAGAAAAAAATCAATTTCCAGTTAGTTAGAAGAGAATGAAAAAAATAACAGGGTGACAAAAAAAAACCCAGAGGACAGTGCAATGAGCAAGCAAAGATGGGTCCCTTCAAATAAACTGTACTCCCCAAACCATGGTGATAGATGTAAACAGAGATACACCATCACTTTATTATTTTTGAAAGGAAATAAACTGAATCGGTTGTGCTCATTTTCCTTCTAATTTGAGTGTTTCCTTGAAAGCTTTGTTTTCTATTCTCAGTATAAGGGAAGTATGCACTAAATTAAAAGTAATCTCAAAACACCCATAAAAATAGTACACTAAAATCCAAAAGAACATAAGAAAAATAAGTTTCTCCTAACACTGTTTCTTCCAAAAAGTATTTACTTACTGTTCAAATAGATAACTCTGTTCAAACAGAGTTAACTTTAAGTATTTCAGTTTCCTCTTTTTTTGTCCATACAAAACAAATAAATAAATGTATGGGTCAGGTAATGTATAACTAATACACCATTCAGCCCTGTGGCAGCAGAATAGGTCAGACAGAGTGCTTCTGATCATCCATGCTGCTTGACAACTAACTCACTCCCCTGCTTCATTTTGGACCACTCCAACCTTGTCCTTCAAAAAGTAATTTGTTCTGGAGGGTCTCAACAGTGGATATGTAAGGTTAACAAAGCTAAGTATGTGAGCTTCGTACAAGAAGCTCCAGCTGAGGAGAGTGTTGAAGTACTTCCATGCATTTTAGGTGTGTATTTAAGTGATTTTCTAGAAGGGATGTTTTTCTGAATCTGTACCTGAAGAAATCCAATATGGGTGAGGTTCATCTCAGCCAGCCTGAGACGTTTTATATGTTGACATTTACGTATAAATTAGCTGTCTAGATATTTAGGCAATGGAGAGCACTAGACATTTGCAGAGCTCAATTCATCTGACATATTTAGACATCTACTTTCAGCAGAGGAGACACACCACCCAGAAGCCTATTTTTGTTGTTGTTTGTTGCCTGTAACACGAGTCTAGGCAATTAGCTCCGATAGAAGCATGCAATGCTAACCCCACCCTAACTATACTAAAGATAGAAATGTTTCCATTTCCCTTGACCATCATAATTCCCAAAATATTTTAACAGAAATGAGCTGCCTCAGACCCAACCTATATAACATGAACACATTTTGCCCATTACATACCTACAATCTTGGTATAAACTGGTGTGTATTTTCTTTGGCGTATAAACCCTTTACAGGAAACGAAAGCAAGGCTGTGCCTTCTACTTCAAAACTTGCAATTAAAACATAGTTTTACACACTGGTTTGTTAAAACATGTCATGTATATCCACCCATTAGGTGCCAGGACATTAAAAAAAAATAATGTATCAGAGAGATGTGCTGAATCTTAAAGATCAGCGCAAATGCATTTGGGTTAGGAAAAGTATAAAGGGGAAAGAAAAAAAAAAAGAGAGAGAGAGAAAAGACCTGAAGATCTTCATGAACATGTTTATATTTTCTTGACACTGTGGAAAACAGCAGTAGCCCCTAATTTTTCCCTCCAGTTCCACTTCTCCTTACAGCGTTTAGCTAGCCAATGCAGCTAATCATGTAAGCATGCAGACAAATAACAAGCGTATATTGAAACCACGTCACTTTACATTCTACCCTGAATTTGTTTTTCTTCTTTTCACTTACAAACAGAATAAAGACAGGATATTATGCCAGACTGGGCAGTACTGTGACAGTATACAACCTAATACTTCCCAAATTCTACTTGCTGGTCACTTTCATACTATTTATAGTATCGTTTTCTCTGTGATGATGGACTACAGGACTTGAGTTTGACTCTCGAAAGTAAGAGCTTCATTAATGCAACTCTTCTCACATATTAGAAATTAAGTAATTTGCTGTTAATTTCACTGCTGTTTTTCATTAATTCTGAGTTGTACTTGGCAGGGTAAATTCTGGAAAGATTCTGAGTTGGTGGAGGGGGTTGGTGATGTTTTTTCAGCAAATCTTCCTCTTTTCTCCACTCCAGTGACTTTAAAGGTATCTAGAAGTGGTGACTGGCTGGCAAAAGAATGTCAAACCCTTGTGTCCTGGAAACTTCATTTTATTAAAAATGTCTTGTCAGACCACAGTTGTCTATATCTCCCCTCTTATATAAACCAGGGGTTTTGGCATAAAATCTGTCTGGGATTTTTCAGCGTTTCAAGAGTGTCTCCAGAGTATCAGGAGCTCTGACTAGGCTCTAGTGACTAATGCCTGAAAGCGCTATCAAGCAAATTACCAGAAGAAAAATAAATTCCATGCAGTCCCCAAGACATACCGTTCATAGACTTCGCTTACTATTGTTTAGATTTAACATCAAATGGTAAATAGTGTCTTTTTTAAGATGCTTAGATAGTATAACAGGCAACTTGTATGTATCAAATATGCATGTAAATATATAGTAGGTAAATGTTCCAGCATGATCCTGATTGAATTCTAATTTGAGTACAAATATTCCATCTACCAAAAACACTCCTGCAATCCCAGCTCACTGCTTCAAAATTGTTACATCCTCATCTCTGCCTACATCTGCCTTCTGCTGCAGGGCTGAGGACCATGGAGCTTGTTACTAAGACTGTCTCTTCTGTATTTTAGCAGTCATTCCTTCTGGGTTTGTGTCACTGTAATATTTTGATGTCAGCTTATCCCTTGACTACATCTGCTTTGAACAGTTTGCAGGCAAAGTCAGTCAGAGAAATTAGTGATTCAGAAAGTAATATTTCTTAAGGTTTGGCTGCTAAGTGTACTAAGTATGTCACTTTTTATTTTTAATTCTTTTTTTTTCCCCAACTGGGAGGACTTTTTAGAATGCAGCTTTGTGTCTATCAGAATTTCAGAATGCTAACAAGAGATAAGTTCCCAGAAGAACCTGTTTGCTAGACCTGTTCAGACTGTCCTTCAGACTCTGCTGAGTATGATACCACCAAGTGGCTCCCAAGTACTGCACACTAGTCTAGTGGTTAAAGCACTTAACCAGGTTGTACGATAATTCTGGTCTTAAAGTACCCACCCAGGGATGGAGCAGCCAGGTTTTCTGAAAGCCTGCGGTATCATCTCGAGAAGATCCTGCCTTCCATAAGTGCGTATTCAGTGTGCATGTTCACATCTTTCCTTCTGAAGTTGGTCTGAAGGGCACAATTAGAGTATGCATACCTATAAATTCATACCCTCAGAGTAAGAGGGCTGTGGAATACCTGATCTTCTTCGTTAAGAGCTCTAAACACCTAGGTTTGTCGCTAATTGGAGACCTGACACATAAGTACTTAAGAGAAAGCAGTTCAGATACACATTATTCCCTTGTTGCCCCTCCACTGCTGTTTGCCATTGATGTCACAGAAATCAGCATGCAGTCTCTCATGAATCCCTAAATAAATGTCTAATTATCTTTCTTTGGCCACACTCCATGCCAGAGCAGGACACCATAGCTAGCCTGCTGACACTCAAACATCTTTATTGACTGTCCTAGTGACGCTGCAGAGGATCAGTAGCTCTTCTTCTAGTACTTCTATCTCTTATGGCATCACACCTTTTAAATCTGGACAGAATATCTCACGTAGGCTGACTGCCAGCAACTGAAACAGAAATGTAGGAACAGAAGTAATATCTCTGGTGTTTTAAAGCTCTTGATGGATTTTTCTTCCATACAATTGCTTTGGCCACACACGTACAGGAACAGCCTGGCATTCATAAATGACTTTAGAGTCACTCCTTTAAAATGAACAGCAGCATGTCATGTGGCTGGGACTAGGTTTTGCATTGCCAGGTGGGAGATCTGTCTTTGCTTGATTAGAGCAGGAAGGCTTAGGAAGGAAAGAGGAATGAGGACAAGAGTGAAATAGTTACAAGAAAAAATCTTTGATGAGCTTCCCCATGTGTTCCAAGAATATTCTGAATTTTAATTAAAATGTGACCTAGCAGCAACCCTGAGTGCTTCCGAGTTTAGGGGTTAATTGGAACACGAATCTCAGACGCCAAGGCAGGAGCAGAACACCAACCAAAAAAGTGCCAGCTGCCCCCTCAGAGTGAGCCGTCTGCTTCAGCACTTCTGACCTACGTCAAGGAACCAGCTTGCTTGCTGTTTCTCATTTCTTCACTTCTCTCTTTTCTTAACATGGCTAAATTTGGAATTATTTAAAATGTCTTCTATACTTTTATTTTTCAGAAAGGCAAGTAGCGCAGAGAGCTGCTGGCATGTTGAAGCTAAAAAGGTCATTAGAAGCCAAGAAGTACGGAGGCTTTAGGGAGAATTTCTGTATTCCTTGCCCCATCCTACCCATGTCTCAACCTTAATCTTGCTCACTTTCAGCCTGGAACAGCACACGCCAGCTTACTGTAGCCTAGTAGCTTTCCTTTCTAGTCCCCTCTCTTTCCCCTTTGTGCTTTCAGTAGATTCAAGGATCAAGGCCTAGATATTTCTTTTAGGTTGTTGAACTTTAGTGTATAAGAACAAAAATGAACAAAGCCAACATGTTTTTCATAAGTGATAGCCAACAGAAAACTTCCTCTGGCTGAAAAGTTCAAAGACTGTGTTTTCAGAGATAGAGAATCCTGGCTTCCCTATCCTGGCTTTCTGGATAAATACTTTGTACTACCAGGACAGAAAAAATAGCTGTGAGTTTGCAGCCAAATCCCTCATTTAAGGATGATTTTGACAATAATTTTGCACAATTGAATCCAGAATGGCTGTGGTAGGATGGAAGGAAAAGAGTACAGGAAGGAAGAAAAGAGAGAAGGGGAAAGAAGGAAGGAATCAAAGAGAAAAGGAAACAGCAAAGGGCTAACAGTAGGAAGGAAGGAAAGAGAGAAAGAGAAAATACAAAACACGGAAAATGGAGTATTTCATGTCTACTTTGATTTATCTTCATGCAAAAATAAATCTAGTCCCTTCTTTTTCCTGAAATACTTCTTCCAGCTTCTTTCTGAGGTAAGGAAAAATAGTTATTCATCTTCCCAGGTTGAAATTTACCTCTAGTTTATATTGTGACACCGAAAATAATTGTCTGGTTGCCTTTTTAATTCTCTTTTAATGCATTCTATAAGCAAGTCAGCATTTATTTTGCTTTTCTTTCTCTCACTGCCTAATGCCAGAGGTTTTCAACATCAAACAGGTCTTTTCTTGATCAGGTATGGGTAATTCAGGTCCTGAGTCAGCAAGTTCATAGACTTAATGCATATGCTCAGATTCACCCCATGCAGCAAAACCCTGAAACTCCCTAGGTCATCTGCTGCTGAATCAGAGCCACACATCTCCATGAGGCATACCAGAAGTTCAAATTATTCGCATCAATGTACATAATTTTGTATTTGTCAGCATAGAAACATACATGTTAAAAAAAAAACCCAACACAACAAAACAAAACAAACAGGGGGGAGGAAAAAAAAAAACCAAAGAAATCCACCAGATTTGTATCAAGAATGCAAATGATCCTGGAGAGATTTATTCAACAGAATATATACTCTAATGAAACCACATAGGAAAAGTAGGGTATAAAAGGCATCTCTGCTGGTACTGTTCTGCCCCTTCTTAAATCCGTGGTAAAATCTGTCCTGGCTTCAAGAGGAGTTATGGAAGCAACACAAAATGTCTTTGAGAAGTTTACCTGAGAGGACAGACCTGCAAGGGATTTTAGTTAAATGTCACAGCATATATCCAAAAGGTGTATTTTTGTACTAAAACCTGCAGTCCTGAGTTAGATGTCTGTTTCCTTACAAGTTGTATAGGGAAGATGGAATCCAAAAAGACTTGCTGAGCAAGGAAGCACTTCAGGAAATACTGAGATTAAGCATATGCCTTAAACCTTCTCCTTACTCTGCAACTTATTTTTGGATTAGATAAAATGTCTTCTTCCACTTGGGATTCATGGTTCTAAACCCCTTGAGTTATGTTTTACTCCTTAATGGAAGGGGTTTCCTTTTCCAGCTTTTGGATAATAAAGGGCCTGAGAAAGGCACATCTAGTTTCCTTCGCCACATGGAACTACAATCTTCCACCTCCCAGAGGAGTGCTCGTTCTCCCCAGCCAGAGCTTTCCTGGATAATTAAGTAATCACTGCAACAGAAGTGAGTCACAAAAGTGAGAAGTACTTGATAGTCAACTCCCCTCCCCCCGAGAAGGAAGAAGCTGGGTTCCAGTTCGTGAACCAGTGTATGTATTTAATACTAAGTAATCATTACAGCAGTGACTGGAATCCAGATCTCCCTTTTTCCCAGGTGACTGCCTTAAGTACCAGACTCTTTCTGTCTTCTGAGAAGCTTGTTCTTTCACTAGCTTAATGAATATTTAATCACTCTCTGTGAAGTGGAACATCACATCTCGCAAGGAGAGGCTGTGAGCAGCCAACCCCAGAAAATCTACTAGGCTGATGCTTAGAACATTTTGGTGAGAGATGCAGTTTCAAATCCCTAACAAAATAGAATGAATTGAATCAGAATTTTTTACCTTAAATGAAAACAAGTTCAGACTTAACTTAAAGCATATGCTTTATTCTACTTTTATGCAACAAATCCTGAAGGACTTAGCATCCCCCATTCATCTATAAGGCCACAGAACTCTGCAAGGTATATCAGGAGTTAAACCTATTCCTGTCATATTGCACATACAATTGATGTGTTGGATAAAATAACTTAAAATCCAAAGATTGCATAGGCATGTGTTACACACTTAGCGGATCAGGATTTGGGCAATTATCAGATTGTCCAGAAGCAGATTTTAGACTCTTGGATAATGTTAATAATGAAACACTGGCTGCTTGGGCACAGACTCAAGGAAGTATATCATCTCCTAATTCCTTTTTAGGAGTTAGGAAAATTAAAAACATTAATTAGGCAGTCACAGGCTGCCTAAATTGGGTACTTAGGCTTCCTAATTGATTAGTGGAGAGAGCTAGGCACCAAAGAGCAGCCCAGAGACTCTACCTGCTGGGAGCAGACTCACTTAAAGATAGCTGTTACGAAACATTAGCCACAGAATACGGCTGTATCGCCGCCTCCCTCTGAAGTTTAGGCATTGACATTAGGAGCTTAATCCAGGTGCCTATACATAGACATCTAAAGCTGTATGAGGTAGTGCTGGGTAGCCCTCCAGCTGCCCTTTAGCTGTCACTCCAGAATAAAGAAGGTCTGAGTCTGTGCCCTGTGCACCAGCTCCACAGACAAACCTAGAGTATTTGAAATAGCACTAGGGGCTTATGCCTGGGCAACTGAATCAAACCTTGAGTAAAAGATTCAACACTAGACTGTAGCAATGTAAATTCAGGAGTCTGTGTGTGGGTGTGTACCAGTAAGGTAGTTGTCTCAGTGAATGGAGCTTGTGGGTATGATCTCTACATGAGACATGGATGTCCCTTTGCATCTGTGTCATATTCATGTCAAATAAACTAGATTATATGAGCTAGCACTTTGAGCCAACCGGTGGAGAACTGAATCTAGCCGACAGCCAACACAGACAGCAGAGTCCAAAGAACTATTCAGATGACACGATACAGCAAGAACCCAGTGTACTTAGCAGAGGATAACCTCTTGAAAGAGCAGATGCCATGTAACAGTGATGGTTGCAATCAGTTACAATTAAATAACATCTCACAACAAAGATTTGTGGGACCAGAGGGAAGGCAGACCTAAGGACTCAAGCCTGATGGCCAGGCTTCTCTACTGGAAGGAAGGAAACTAAGAAAGTGAACTGGCCAATATTTTTAGGAAATTGTGTGTCTATTTCATTTTATGTCATTTATTTATATATATGTATAAAATACATATAATTATTGAATACAATTCATAAACAATGCCAAATGAAACCAGACTCAAGAATTCCCAGAAAGCAACCCACTTATGCTAGCATGTCTTTGCACTCCCAGTGACCGGTGTCTAATGAGTGTTACATAGTTGTCCATCTCTAACAGGAGAAAACACAAGACCTTTAATCCCTGCTGACCTGACAGTGTAATAAACAGGATATCCCTTGGGATAAAGTAGATGAGATTCAAGTAATCTCAGGCTGCAGCAGGTCCTGAACCCAAGTCTTGAATAAGTATCCTACTGATAAGGCTTTCTTAGAGAAAACAGCAGAGTCGACTCCAATCATGTTTTAATAGGCTTACTTGATATCTGTAAGCTAGTAAGGCCCCTTATTTAGATGGTACAGCAACAATATGCTGTTGGCTTTGGAACTGGACATCTATCAATTTATGATCCTAAATCCTAATTTAGTTACCCAACTTCCCAATGAAATTCAGAGAATGAATAGAAGTTAGAAACTTAAATATTTTGTGGGCCTCCCAGGATGAACTGGCATCTGAACAGAAGGTTAGGGTATTAGGCTCTGGACTTGGGTCTCAAAGGTAAAATTCATCTCACCTAATTTTAATTCTACAGCTTAAACGTCCATGACTAGGCCAGTCACTCTACATTTCCCTTATCACTGAGGCAATTTCAAAGGCGCAAGTCATCTCTCCATAAAATCAATGTCTAAAGTAGGTCAGCGAGGGACTCCTTTTCCAAAATATAGTGTTCAATGCCATTCCAGGTACCACAAGATATTGTGCCTGGCCTCAGCTGTAATTTGATAAGTATGTAGGTCCTGGTTTGTACCTGCCAGTCCAATATACAATATAGATATCTAGGTTACCCTACCACCTCGCCAATGGCACTTGGCACCTCTGTAAGCCAAGTAACCAAGCTTTGTGACTCCCCTGATCCAATTAACAGAATCACCTGTCACTATTCTGTCTGAGACTTCCACATCGCTGCTTGTGAAAGGCACTTGAAGGTCTGGAATAGGAACATTTTTAGCAGTTCCACTTAGTGTGACTGAGGAAGGCCCGTTCATATAAAAAATAAATCCATCTGTATTTAATCACAAACCATTTTGCAGTTAAACATTTTAAATCTGCTTTTTTAGTCATTTTGAAATATAACTATCTTAGAAAGCTCTTCTAAAAGGGAAAAAAATCATCTGTATACTCATTAAGTATTAATACTGAAATGTAAACCATAAAAGCACATAGTTTTACCTTAAGCCAACAATGTTCTATTTTTTTCATCTTTGTGTTAAATATACAACATTATTATGGATAAACAACTACTATAAATATTTTACCACTAACTGGTTATAAAATAATATCTTTTTAGGTACATCGTTTTCTCATACCTTTAAAAATAGGTAGAGATAAAAATGTGTATTATACATAAATGTGATACATAAAGGAACTTTAACAATAAGTACTTCAAAGTTAAGGTTTATATGTTGCATCTTTCTTATTTAATATGAATGGTCATTATATGGACAAACTAAGATATCCCTTATTACTCCTTTCCCTGTTTTTAAGAGCATGGTGTTTATAAATGAGTAGGAACACGTTCTTGTTTTGAAACTTCAACTCCTTTCTAAAGATATTTTCATTGGTTTTGTAGTTAAAATTCTTAATGTCCTTTCTATCCATACATACGAAATATTTTTTACAAATAGTACAATTCAACCAACACTTATTATAATTCTTGTATATAACAGCAGTCTGTTGGTGGTTAATAAATGCTCACCTATAACTTCCACCCTCACCTATCTGTCTGTCGCTCAAGAGGCTGAAAACATAGGCTCCCCAGCTTCTAACAGAGCTCCTGAACTGGAAATCTCCAACAGAAGCTGTTTTGATATTGTTCCTCTCCCAAATGAACCTGTTCAAGACCCTCTAGTGCTTTTGGCTCCTGGAGCCATATGAATGCATATGTATGTATGCTGGTGTATGCATAGAGTATGCTATGTGTTGTACAATATAGTCCTGCCTGCATTTTTTATAGCCAGATGACTAGTGAAATCACATAAATATTTTACAGGAGGGAAAGGATTAATTCTCCCTAGCTGTGACCCTCTCAAAATGAACAGAAATGAGTACCTCCAAGGAGTGATTCATCCATCCTACATGAGCTACTTGTTCAGAGGTGGGCTGAATTCCCATGAGACGTTTGCCTCTTTACACTGACCCAAAGGGACCTTGAACAACCAGTTCAGGTTCAGTGCCTACTTTTTTAATGTCCAAAGCCAGCTGAAGGAAATCCCGCCCTACCCAATTGTTCTGGCCCAAAAGAAGATATCGATGAATCTACACAAAAGAAATTGACGATATCTGTGTAGCTAGTGTAGTATAACTCTGGAGAGTAATTCTGCCCTCACACACACTGTTGTTGCTTCCTCACTACCTTTGTGAAAGCTAATTATCGTGCCTAACTATCTCAGCTGCTTTTTCTTTTCTAAATGCATCCATGCCAGGAAATCACCTCTGACTCTCAGCCCAATGGCACAGCATCGTCCTGACCAGGACCAGTGTCCTCACACCAGCAGTGTCCACGCTGTGCAGCACTTGGCCCTTGACCTTTCCTAGGCCTTCTGCTGGGTTCATGTAGCCTCAACTCAAGTTCTGCAGTGAGAAGGGAGAGGGGAAGGGAAGGCAGACTGTGTTTAAAATACCTGAAATAGCATGAGGGATGCCCATTGGAGTAATGTTTAAGAGCAGATATAAGTAACAAAAATTTAAAAACAGCTAAAGATACAGTCTTACAAAATACATTTTGATATTGGCTGTAGGGAGAACAGGGAACTTCCTCTTTTTAGCCACCTCTCCTCTGCTCTCCTCTTTCCCCTCCCCCTCAAGGCAAAGAAATCCAGCTGGATCTCCAATAAGGCAATGAAAACTTGTAGCATGTCAAGCCCAACCTACCAATCTGCTGTTGTTCCTTTCACACAAATTACTATAAAGTCATTCTCAAGTTCACACATCTGCAGTCAAAAAAAATTCCTGCATGAACAGACTCCCTGTATTCCCAAGCTCTTCTGAGGCATACCTGAAAGCCATGTAGATGTAGACCTGAGCCACAAAGGATGAGGTGAGGATGCATAGATCTCCAAGGCTGGTTAACTAGCTGAGGCTTTCTTTCTGTGCTAAAGCCAGCGGAAAGGAAAGTCACCTCCAGAGAGCTATTCACCTCAGCTATCACAGCCAGTTGTCTTCAGATGAAATAAATCTCCATTCGGTAATGCCTACTTCTGTATTCATGAACAATAGCAGAGGTCTAACTGTTAGCTTAGACTAGGCAACTTGTCTCTTTTATGGCTAAAGGCAGGTGAGATGAACGTACACCTCATTGACCATTTTCTTTGGTCACAAGGTTCACTCTGTGCTGACTGATAAATACAGAGCTGCTACTCAGCATGACAGATGTGGATACGAAAGCAGTCAACACATGAATTCCGTCAGATTCACATTTGGGCCATTAATTACAGCATGTACCTTGGGGTCTCCCTCCTGGAGATGCCTTCGTAGTGGTGGTAATCACATTTATTCCTATAGTAAGAAACACTTACTGGGTCATATACAAAGCATCGAGCACAGTAGTGCCCAACCAAAGGGACACAACATAGGATAGAGAAGAATGGTGAAAGATATAGCACAAAGGGATATACGGGATAACAGCAAATACAATTTTTCGTCTATAAAGAAGTGAGAGATGGGATAGGAAGAATGAGTTGAGGTAAATGGCTAAGGTATGTGGAAAGGCAAGGTTAGGTGTGAGGTCACACAGGGCAAGGGGGATGTTTCCTTTATATCACATCTAGACAGTGTCACAGAAACCTTTTCCTTGGGATCAGTGGGCATTCCGAGTCCATGTGCTGCTTTTAAACCAAATGTGGAGGAAAACTTCATCTTGGTGGTGCTGATTATTGCCCATTAGAGATTTTGTGGAGACCACCAATCTCATTTCACTTCAGATTATGGAATGAACTCAAATTCAGGTCCTCAAGGTAAAAAGCTAGGGTTTTATCCACTGTGCTAAAGAAGTAATTTCTTTTTTCTATTAAGCAACTGTGAAGGGAAAGATTGTGCAATGACTAGAAGTACACTGTAAATATCAGGGTTACCAAAAGTCACATAGAAACCTTTCAAATAATCTGAAGTGGCGATAGAAAGAGCAATATGGTGAATTTGTATTGATGCTACAATCATTAACCCTACACCTTCACTTTCATTTGCATTAAAGAAGTAGATGACTGCATTTTTGTGATGTTCATTGATTTTACCCTACTGAAACTGTTTGACATGTAGGCAAGTTCACTGCCTGTGAGTACACATGTGCATATGTGTGTTCATTTATGCGTTTAAGCATGTATGTTGGGAAACACATTTAATACTTTAAGTTCTTATGTCACAAAATAGTGCACATATATTATCCAGATATTTTAAATATGCACTATTAAAGACCACTTAGGGTTGCTCAGTTACGTGAATCCAGATTCTGCCCCTTTGGCAGCTGCTAAGGACTGTTACTCTGGGCAGTTCTATTGACAACTGTAAGACTCTCAAGGAATGAGTTAAACGTGCAGAATCTGACCCAAACTGTGATTTCCACAGATCACTGTGAACTACTATTTGTGTTCTCGGTCTCTCATATATTCCATGGCTTGTCCTATCCTTTATAGATGAGCCTTTGTAGAGCTAGAGATTGTTGGAATGCCTGACTGCATTATCCACATAAACCAGCAACTATTCGCATCATTTTTCAGTGACAGTGATTTGAAATCCTATGCTGGGCAGGCAGTTTTAACTGGAAAACTGGGAAAGGCTGCTTCATACTGAAATAAGTAATCAGGAAACAAGTAACTGTGAATCATTAGGATGGTTAAGGAAAAGCAAACAGAAAACAAGTAACAGAAAAAGCCAGGATAAAATTAAACAGTAATGATGATTTATAGTAAGATACTCTGGGACATGACAGAAGTCTCAGTACACCAAAAGGAAAAGCTTGTTTGCTCAAATTATTTGTTTCTTCTGTCTAATGAATGTAATTCTAATATACAAGTGATAACACTGGCATTTCTTTGAAATGTTGATTCAGTTTAATTATGAAAATCACCAAGGTATTTTCTGGCTGCTGCATCACTCCCTGTACTAAGATTAATCACATCAACATCATTCATTTAATCTTCAAAGAGGAAGCAGTTGTCCACAAAAGCCTTCAAATAGCTTCATTAGTGCAATTTTTCAGACTCAAACACTTAGCTGGCAGTATATGATTGAGAGTAAGGAAGGTCATTATATTCATCTGTTTCCTAATCCAATTTATTTTTTTAATGTTTTCACATTTTTTGTGGGTAAGTATAAGCTCCACGTTCTTGTCCTTTGTTTTGGACAACCAAACCATATACAGTTCAAATACAGACAGAACAGTTGGTGGCTATCACGATTTGCTCAGTTTGCAATGGGATGAAATTGAACCAGAATATGCTCCTCTCCTGAGCCCAGCACTGATTTAACATACAGATTGTTTTTGTCACCAATCACCAGCACAAAAGACCTTAAGATGTGTTTACTTAAACATGCAAACAGGGTTGAAAAGGTGAGACACAGAACAATGTGCCTAATGTTTTCAATGCCAGACTGAGACCTATTAACAGTGTTTTAGAGAAGAAAAATAAGTCCAGCCTCTCACCATTATTAATATTTAATTACATGCTAAGAACATCATCTTCTTCAGTGTCCCATGGATCCTGAAAAGACCTTCCCTTGCTTCATATTACTTTAAAACTTCTCTAGCACAATCGCGTTCATTTTCTAAAAAATCATGATACCCAATGTCCAATTAGCTTATACAGTTTAATATTTTTTTAAAATACAACATTGCAACCTAACATAATCATGCCAACCATGGCAGCTTACTACCAAGATCACAACAACAACCTGGTCAGACACAATTATCCTGCCTGCATAGCATTAAAATAGCCACTGATCAAAATATGCTTAGTTCTGTTACCAAAAAACAGGCTGCCAGGATTAGTTTTGAAGCTTTAAAAACCAAAGAATTTATTAAAGTTTCTGCTACCATACTTGCCTGCAGCTGTTAGTGGACTGTGCAAAAATCAGTCAATCAGAAAAGGGGAAGCCTTGAGATGTCAGGCAGCAAATATAATATTTTTTTTTTAATAAACTATTTAAATGAATTAAAATTGTCCTTCCACTTAATTTTAGTTAAGGAGAAAAATCAATTTTATATTCAACAAAAAACTTGAGCAAAAATTTACAAAAATGGATCCTAAGGCTCTGGTGAATTGCTGTGATTGCATATGTGCCAATCATTCAGAGGCTGCCCAAAAGGATGGAAAGATGTGTTTGAACCACAAAGGTGTTTGTTTTATTAACTTCTGAATTTAGTTTAGTGAGAAGAGCATGCAATAGTTCCACAGCTACAACGCTATATGCTTCAGTCACCACTGTATCTCACATAAATATTTTCATTCCTTTCCCTGACACATAAACAGCATCATGCTCCATCCTTGGTTCACCGCACTATCTAAAATCAATCGCTATATGAAAGAACAGCATAAAGGACGACTACATGTGGTTCTCAGTCTAACCACTCAGTGTGTAGGTGAGGCTTTTATAACCAAGAGTCCCTTGCACAAGCAAGGATTTTCTTTGTGCTTCTACTTAAAAAAAAAAAAAAAAAAAAAGCAGAAAATCAATATTCTCAAAAGCAGTTGTATTAACTAACACCCCACATGTACCTTTTTGTAGGTAAGACCTCCCCAACTCCGGTGCAGGATGAAAAACATAGCCTGGTGCAATATTTATTCATGGCAGAGAAAATTAGGGCATATCACAGATGAGTTTGCGTACAGACCTCAGTCCTTGAGCCAATCTATGAAATCCATTGGACTGTTTTTCTCCTTGTGAGCTCTTTGGCTACAGAAGAGTCATGCTGGGGGACTCCTCGCTCCTGACAAGGGGTTGAACAATAGTCATGGAAATCATTTTGTTTAGGGCAGAGGTCAGGTTGCAATAATGGACAAACATAGCAAGAAAGTCACAGCAGCTGGGATAGTTACCACAGCTGAAGTGCCATAGGAGCCACAAGATTGTGTCTCTACTGGTATTTATAAGGCATCTGTCACCTAGATGTTTTAAGACGTGTTGATATCCCATCCTTACTTCAAGGTGTTAGACTCTATATATGTATTTATTGCTATTCCAACGTGTCAGAACTTTCCTCGCTGGAGCCAAGGGCTCCTGTGGAGGATTTTTTTTTAAGAAAAACAGCAAGTTTGACGTTGGAGTAGCTGCACTTTCGAAAACCTTTCCATGAATTGTTTTCAGATCTTGTCACTGGATCTTGCCAGTATGAGGTCACATCATTTCAAAGCAAACAACAGAGGGAATGACCAGCCTCATCCTGCAATTTGTCCCACTTCACTGGAATACTTAGACATTGTTATGCAAAGTTCGTGTGTTTCTGCTTCTACCTTTCCTCTGCAGAACATGGGAGGAAAAATAGCTATTCTACTGTGAGCTTTTAAACAGGAATCTTTTAAAAGAAAAGCTGCACCAGATATACCAGCTGTATATCCCTGGTTTCATTGCATCCACAGAGTCATCTACAGTCATGGTTTAATACTAAAATCAGCATGTTTCTAATAACTTAGCCTTAAAGGGCTATACTCCTTGGGTGACATTTAAGCTCTACCCTTCACTCCTCCTTTTTATTCAGATCCTGTTATCCTCAGGAGTCCCAAAGCTTCTAGGTCTCAATCAAGCCTTAAAAGAAAGAAAATTCTTCAAACAGGTCTTGCTGTGACAAATGTGGGTATTACATGTTACTGTTCTTTACTGTTCTCACAAATCTCAGTTTCTCTAATTACACACTACTTCTCTGAAAACTATGAATCATATAATGAGTCTAACCAAGATGTATGCTGCAAGTGCTGCTTCGGTTATTAGGCAAAGATATGAAAATAAAGCTAATCACGGGGAAAGCATTTTCGTTTAATCTGCCTCACACTGCCCATTTACAAAGCATTCATTTATGTTGGTTGCTTTTCATTTTAGCAATAATTGAACTCTGGTTATTAAGGTAGGAACAGATCCCTAAGTATGTGACAATACTCAGGGTGAATGAAGAATCAAGTAAGCATGTATCTATATCTGAAAAGTAAAAGAGATAATCTGTAACCCTTACAACAGTGAATACAAATATATTTAGATCGCCACTAAAAACAACATCTGAATTCACCTAAGGGTCATGCTCTGCCTTTTTTTTATATTAACAATACACAAGTTTTCAATCAAAATCCGTACCAGGTGTAAAACCTTCTTCACAGAGCATGAAGAACTAAAGATTCACCTTTCTGACCACCTTCTTTCCTGTCTTCTATATATCCTCATAAAATATTTACTCTGCTTCTGAATGACCACTCTGATTATCCTCAGCCTCCTTTTCAGATTCCCTGATGATGTCATGGAAATGTTAAACCCATTATGCTAAGCCAGGGTCTCCATCTACCCTGACCTCTTGGCACCAGCTTCTAAGGACAGCATGATACTTATACATAAAAGTTAGTCTTCCTCTGGGTCATCAATAGATGGACTCATAATACATCAGCACTTCAATCAACACCAAAAAAAAATTTAAGCAAGGCCACGGAAAAAGTCCAAAGCGGTTTTGCGTTTGCAATAAAGTGATTAAAGCATCTGTTAAGAGGCGCGATTATTTTCTATTGAAAACTAAGCATTTATATTATTTCATGGGTCCACCCCATAGGTAATACTTGTCATTCCTTTTCATTAAGCTATTAGGGAAGTGATTAGTGACTAGCACCCTGCTCTAATTATCTTTAATGTAGTGTTTCTAATTGATCATGCATAATGCAATTAGAAATCATAATTAAATTAATTTATATTGATTTAAGCCTTTATAAGTTGTTAATAACTATAGCCCATTACATTAATTCCTGGGAGCCAACGTTAATATTTTCAATATGCCCAGGTATTTCGCTTTTCCGCCCCCCCTGCTTTGTACCGGGCACTCCGTTAGGGAGCTGCGGGAGGCGGGCTGGCTGCGAGGGGACGCTGCCCGGCCGCGGGCCCGGACCGGCGGGCTCCAGCCGGGCTGTGGGGGCCTCCGCGGGCCCAGCGCCGGGGGGTGCCGTGGTCAGGAACCGGCTCCTGGCTCCCACGCCGGGGCAGCGGCCCTGCGTAGCTCCACGGCGACGGGAAGACTCCGGCAGCCGCCCGAGGGGGAAGCTGAGGGGACGGGGGTCAAGGCCGCGGCGGGGGGTTTTACTGAGGGAAGGAAGATCCCGCACAAGCGGCCCCCGCCGGCCGGGGAGGGTGCGGGCCCGCCCACACACACACACACGCCAGCCGGCCCCACGGCCGTGGGGCTTCCCCGCGCAGGGGGGTCCGGCCGGGAGGGGCCGGCAGGGGGGCGGGAGGGCGCGGCGGCTCCCCGGGGTCCCCGCGGGGGGCTGAGGCCGGGCAGGCTGCCGGATCTCCCCCCCCCCGCTCCCTTCCCTGACCTTCCCCCTTCCCGTGTCCCGCCGCCCCCCAACCGCAAAGCTCGCGTGGGAGCTGCTTCCCCCCGCTCCAGCCGACGCGGCGCGGCCCCTTCCCGGGGAGAGGCCGCGGGCCCGGGCGGTGCATCCCCCGGCGCGGGGTGCCGCGGTCCGGCCGGGGCGCCCATCCCAGGCTCGCCCGACACCCCTTCGCCAGAAACCGGCGGTCGTGGGTCAAAACGAGCGTTCCAGTGAGAAATGCGCCTGGCTATTTAGCAAAATCGTACCGCCGGGGGTTAACAAATCATTTAAGAAAACAATTTATGCTTAAATAATATTTCTTTTAAAATAAAATCGGGCTTTGCAAGTCAGGATTTGATTTGAGAGGCATGAATTCTATTATATGTACAATTTAATCACGGGGTATTTAAAATAGACATTTCCATCTAAAATCCAATCAGAAATCAACACAGTACCTCGAGGCATTTAGATGATCATCTCCATTTTGCATTTGTAAACTGGTAGAAATAAATGTGGCTTGTGGATACCAAGAGGTCAAGTACGGCTGCTCAAATATTTTTCTTACAAAATGACGGATTTATTAGACAAATAAGTAGCCCGGCTGATGCAAAACCCCCAGTGATTGAATTTTGACGTTGAGTCAACAACAACTCGAACTACATCAGTGCTCCAAGATTTAGTTATGATGGCAGAGATTACTGAACAAATAGGAGGCAGAAATGAATACAGATTTCCTAGGATCTGCCCCTGGCACCCTCTTCTTGACATTCCCCTCCATATGCTATCCCTATTCACAGTGTATTCTAATTAAAGGACTGGGCTATGCCTTCTAATTTTACAAGAACTTTTAAATAATTAGTCTGGTGTGTGTTAAAAGGGAATGCTTCAGACATAAGGGGATTTCAGTCCCTTTAGGATGTCTCCCCGGCTTGGCGGTTATCACAGCCCCTTCCGCGAGGAGGGGTGGAAAACGCCTCTGGTGTGATTGCAGAGAGATGAGCCCCGGTCAAACTGCCGTGTGCAAACAGAACACAGGCGTCCTGCCTTCATTCCCAGCCCCTTCAGACAGGGTGCTTTGGGTGGCTTTTGTCTGGGGTTTTGCTGCGAGATCTGATGGGGGGAGGGGGGAGTTCTCCCTCCGGCGGAAGAGATTTTGAGGGTCCAGCATTCCTGGGGAAAATCTGTCCATGGATCCCAACCGCCTGTGAAACAAGGTTGGGCTGCAGCCTGAACAGCCTCGACAGGGGATTTTTTTTCACGCTGAACCTGCCCCCTCCCTCCCTCTCCCCTCCCTCTCTCCTTTCCCCTCTCCCCACCCCACAGGTGTACGCGCCTAAGAGTCCCCGGAGTGAGCGCTGCTAGCCGGCAGGGAGTCGGGCATGTGCTGGAAAGCCTACGTGAGCTGTGGGCAAGCGATGTTACTCTTGCTTCATTTCTTCAGCTCTTTGGAGCGTTGCTTTTACTTGCTAATCACGAAGGGGCGCTTAAATAATTGAGAGTACGTTTAAGCATAAAGCAGCCAGTTTCTAATCTTTTCAGGGGAAAAGGGACTAATCTGCACCTGCTGTGAGAGCCCTTTTTTTATTTATTCTGTATATTACTTCCACTCCAAGCTGGACGTGATGGCTCCAATTACAGTTGAGACCTGCGGAATCCATACCCTCCCTTCTCGCAGCCCCTTTCTCTGCTCTCTCTTCTCCGCGGGTATAAACTTTTCCTTGACAGAAAAGAGGGCGCGGGGGGGATCTTACCAGACAACATTTACCTGACATTATAATTTTTCTTTTTTTTTTTTTTTAAAGAGAAGCTCTTCAGAATTCCCGAGCTCTCCAAATTTGCCTTCTTTCTATTGCCTCCACTGTATCGCGTGCATGTTTGTAGAAAAGAGAAGCATACACTGGCTGCCACGGTGATCTGGATTATTTTTTAATAGGGAATAGCTCGAGAGTAGGGTTTTAAAGCAGATTTTCTCCTATTTAGCATTTGGGGGGAAATTGTTTAATACGCCTTTCTTCTTACTACCTATTTTCGCTGCCGAGTTCTTACATCGAGTAGAGGCTTCTCGGAGTATTGCCAAAGTTAATTCCAGATTTATATTTCTGTAACCTATTTAGGATGCAAAAAGAAAAAAAAATCCTGTCAAATTAAAGTGAGTCCTCCTGTCTTGCCTGCTCCCAGCAAATAACTTGCAGCACCTAATAAATCCAGATGGAGTTCCTCATATAGCCCGGTGCAGAAAATAATTATTGTCCTGGCTTGTTTCATGTCAGAGGCCTCTTCGGCTCATCTGTCATGAAACCAATTTCACTTTATTTACATCCATTTGCTAGTTTAATTACTGTGCTGATGAATAGCCTGAAGGAATTAAGTTACGAGTCTTTGGAAACCTAAAACGACAGATATATGGGTTACCTTTTAAATAGAGGAAGAAAATGACGGGTGGTGTGTGCACCAAAATTTAAAGGTAATAAGAGCCTTTCCCTAGCTAGGTGGAAATGCAGAATCAACTGACACTCAGCCCGTGCATTTACCTCTGTCTTGGTGCAAAGTATGGCTTAGAAAGGCTTTCATATTTTCTGCAGGTTAAATGCAATCTGTATTAAAACAAAGGTTCTGGAAGACGAGTGCCAGATTTAGATCTAAGCACAGATGCACTCATTATTTTTCCAGTCATCAAAAGGGGAAAAAAGGTCAGAAAATAAGTCTGCCCAGAAAATAAGACTGACTTCAACATAACCTATGCAACATACCATACAACACAGTCAATAGGGTTACTATGCTGTGTCTGCAATCGCAGAAATTGTCTCAACCGCCTCTTCCCTCCAACTTCCCTCTCTGTGATGCGCTGTACCAACAGAGGGAATTTCAACCAGCTAGAGGATCTTGTGCTTTTTACGTAGACCTACGAAAAGCAAGAGTTTATCCCTGTGTTCCGTGTCCCTGCTCTAGCCCACACCGTTTTCCCTTTCTCCGGGTGTTTTTCAACCATTTCCAGCACATTTCCAGTGCGTGCCACTTGCCCTGGAGGTCAGGAGTAGGGGATCTGCCCTACCCGCCCGCCTGCTCCCCACGGAGGGACCCTGCTGCAGGGTGCTGGCACACCGAAGCAGTCCTGTCCTCCCCCTCCTCCACCACTCCATAACTTTCCTGAGCTACCGGAGCTACTTCCTAATAACCTAGAATTTCAAAAGTTTATGCGGCATCTGCCTGAGCGAAAGGTCAGTCTCTTTAATGTTCCCCCTCATTCATCGCGAAAGGAAAGAAGAAAAAAAAAAGAAGGAAAAAAATAATAATTTAAATCCAGCAGTCTCTGAATTAGCCTGGGAGTGTTGATTGCCCGGGCTGCGCCCCGACGTGGCACCTACCGACTGGTCAACGGTGTCCAGGAGGAGCCCATGTGAGCATGTAAATTCTAGCCCTGAAGAGAAAGTCACCCCAAACACCCCATCTTCCAAGCAAAGAGCAGAAACCAGAGCCGGGAGCCCGTGCATTTTCTCGGGCGCTAAACCCTGGCCTTAGGTACATCGGGACATCTTTTTTGTGCCTGAACCGCAGAAGTTCAGGCGGGCCCGCCGGTCCCGTTTTGAGGGCTGCCTCAAAAATTCGCCTACACAAGGGCTTTTACACCGCTTTCCTACACAGGCTACTTGTCCCCCTGCTCCCGGTGATTTTGCGAATCCCGTACTTTTGTGGATCTTAGGGGTTTAGTCACCGTGGGGCAAACCTCCCGTGGAGAAACGACGTGCTGCGATAGGCAATAGGGCACATGTAGGAGTGGTGAGGACGGTCAGAGCTCTGGCTGCCTGTCGGGGGGCCGATCCTTGGCAGGGTAGAACATGCCTTCCCATCGGAGGCGCCCTCCGCAAGGAAAAGGCTGAAGGGGCGGACAGAGATCCCCTTTGTCACAGAAGTTGAGCGGCACTTTAAAACCAAATCCTTTGCCGGGGGAAACGTGACACATTTTCCCCCCTCCTCCCTCACATCTCGCCACCGGCTGACCTGAGCTGGTTACACGAGGGTATAAAAGAGCAGATCAAAAGAGAATTACAGCTGTGTGTTCGAGGTACTCACGGTCTTTATATCTGAGAGAAATGAAAGGAGAAAGTATACAGCAAAATGGGGTGGGGTGTTAAAAGCTCCCTTCCCCCCGCCCCCCCCCCCCCCCCCCCCCCCCGCTGCCTCTTTCCTCTTCCCTCTCTCCCTCTCTCCTCCTTTGATTAATAGATCCATGTGGCTAACGGCCTGACATATGGTGTGCGAAGCAGCTTGAGATGGTACCTCGGGCATACCCTACGGCCATTAACATATTACAGGCTTCTGTGCAGCCAGACAGACAGCCCTCACCCGCGCCGCGGCCCGCCGGAGCTCTCCCTGGTGCTGAAGCGCCGCCGCGCAGCACCCGCGCCGCCCCCGCGCAGCACCCGCGCCGCCCCCGCGCAGCCCCCGCGCAGTCCCCGCGCCGCCCACGCGCAGCCCACACGCAGCCCGCCCGCGCCGTCTCCACCGCGGTAGAGTTCAAAAAGCAGGCGCACACGCACGCACGGATTTGAAAGTCGTGCGCCGCTTTCGAACGGAGAGGTGGCAAGCGACACCGACAGCACTCCTGGCCCGTAAAGCAGGGATTCCTCTCGCTCTTTTTTTTTTTTTAATCCAGAAAAAAAAAAAGTATTGATATCTATAAAACCTTTACTACAGAGAACACAAAAACTGCCTCGTGTGGACACCGGTCGCATTGAAAATGCAGTGCCAGCTTGCAGAGCAGAAAAGACAGTTTTCTGCGAATAACCCAAAAGTTAGGTAACTCGCACCTGCAGCCCCTGGCAGAGGGGGAGCGAGGTTACTCCCAGCCGTCTCGTTTGGAAGCGGGAACTACATAGTACACAATGCAGTGGCTGAGAATGCAGCAAAGCCTAAGGTTTATTTAATCCGTTCCAAGGGTTCTGACAGAGGCATAAATCACTCCCTGCACTTTGCCTTTTAGTCTCCTGTAGATAACTGCCCTAGCTCTTTTGAACTTTGTCCTGGCTGTTTTGTTGGGAAATAAATGCTAACATTGGATTAAACGTTTCAGGTAGCTTCATCTTCTGATTTCAGGAAAACAGTGTTAATAAGGAGCTTTGATGTTGTTTTGCTTTCAGACTGTATGCCTTAAGGCAGAAAAACGCATAAAGGTATCTGGGAAAGTAAATTGCCAGAAGCGAAGAGCACCCTTCCTTTCAAAATCCTGTAAGTACTCCTCTCTCCTACATCAAACTGATCCTATGTAGAGCAGCGCTGGCTGGTTTGAGATTCCCTGGCTTTTGCAAACATCTGTCATTTCAACGCACACACGACGGTGCGTGCGCCTGTGTAACATGTTGTGTGCGGACTCGACTATCACCGGTTGTTAATGAAACTGAAGATTACAGGGGGAAATACGAAAGCCTCGATGCAATAGCTGTTGGGTTGTTTTTTTTTTTTAATTTCTTTTTCCTAATAAGAATATAAAATCCCGTGGGGAAAAGGATCCTAGAGGTTTGCGGTGAGGAGTAAAGCCAACGCAACGTGAGCAGAGAACTGTAGATCTGCACCACGCTGAAGCAGCCCAGAATAAAAGTTTCGCGTACTGTACATTTGGGGTCTTTCTAGCTATTCTGCCAGTAGCTTCCTCTATTCTTTCGTGAGCCCAGCACATCAGCATCGCGGACTCCTCGCACACAATCAATACATTTTGCATAACACGAGTCTCTCCCGCACGCTCTCTCCTCTTGCTCTCCCTGGTTTTGTTTGCCTCTCGTAGGCGGACGGGGTTTCTACAAGGGGATTTTCTTTAAAGAAATCAGCGCCGGCCATGTAGAGTCTCAAAAGCAAGCCGCTGCGCAGTAGCTGCTGCTAGTCACTGCTTCCTCGGGTCAGAAATTTCGCTGGAGCTCACCAAAGCAACCTTCCGAGCCTGCGGTTCGGTTTCAGACAGACACAGCTTGCCTCTCCCCAGCCTCTCCTTTCACGCGCCCCCCCCCCCCCCCCCACTCCCCCCCCCCACCCTTTCCTCTTACAGCCGTGCTTTAATAAAGTCACATAAGTGATTGAAATTAACATAAATCATTATTAGTTATTAGGATTTGCTCTAAATTACTCTGTGAATATAACACCAAACCCCATCTGCCACTCCTGCTCTAGCAGCAATAGATTGCAGATAAAATAAATGTCCTTACCCCATTAGAATGTTCCTGTCTCTGTAGCCAAAAGCCAAACAAAAGCAATAAATACAGAGCTTTTTTCTCTCCACTATTCAGCTGTGACTGTTTTCATCAGCTCTTCCTCTAGAAAAGCTCGATAGCTGCCTGAAAATATTGCATTTTATATCACCAAAGGGCGATTAATATTGCATTAACTGTATTTAACATTTTTTAAGCGCGAGTAATCTGAAATGAGTAAGTTTCTGTTACTAAATACAGGGGATGTCAGAGCTGGTGAAAACAGCTTAAAATATCTGTATAAACAGATTATTTGTTTCATACTTTGTATTTTTATAATGTTATGGTATAGTGTGCTCTGTTTGAAGTAGAAGAAGCCATGCTAATGGTCTGTTTAAAGTATTCTGACACTGTCTGGAGACATCCAAGTCTCTGCCTTCATTAAATGTTTATTGTCAACACTTCAGTGAAAAAAAGTCTTGTGTAAGTGAATTTCCACTGCTGGATGCTGTCAACACTTTGTTTTATTCTGATCCGCGTGTACAAAAGTTTGTACACATTATGCTGAAGTGAAGAGAGGCAGAGATTTAGTGAGCTATAATTAGTTACCAAACAAACTTTTGTTAGTCATTCGGTTTACATAATGACCATAATCAAGGGCTAAGTTATGTATATCGGCGCCTTGTCTTCTTTCCACGCAGCCTGTGAAAAGATGCATTCACGTTGAGACGCTCTCCTCTTGTCAGGGAACGCCTTTTTTTAAAATAAACTAAAAAAAAAAAAAAAATAATAAAGAAAAGCCAGACCCACGGCTTTTACATATTTTAGCTCTGGCTTACACTTTTAAGTTGCTTTCTTTTACCCGGGCGAGGGCTGCACGCCCGCCCCTGTCCCTCTCCGCAGCGGGTGTTGGCAGCCCGAGCCGTGCGCTGCGGCGCGGCGCTGCGGGGCTCCGCTGCCAGCCGGGTTCGGCCCCCTGCCCCGGCACCGCAAACCGCAAACCGCTCCCGCCGCCAGCCGGAGGGTCGGTGTACGCTCCCGCGGGGGGACACTGCGCCGAGACTTCTACGACTCGCTGGTGAAGGTCGACGCGAAGTTACAATTTATCTTCAACGTACAGGGACAGTGTGTCTTTTTCTCATTATTTATTTAATTTTGATATAAAGTTTTTAAGTACTTCAGTCCTTCGAGTGACTAACGCCTTGCGACATCAAGTTTCTCGAAGTAATTCTCCACCTGTCTTCCCGATGTGTGTTTTGGGTTATGTGTTTGGGTGTTTGGTTTTGCTTCAAATCATTTTTGTTTGTTTTTTTTAGTTTTGGTTTTGTTTTGTTTTAAAGAGATGTTTAACAACTTTCCCTCCCGAGTTAGAGATGCTTTGGTGTACTTCGGTGAGCAGGCTGGAGGAGTGAGAATGCAGTTCAGAGGAGGACCCTTGCTTTCCCAGAGGGGCTGTGACTCCGCCGAAGTCCAGGGACCAATTTGGGAAGCAGATTTTGCATGCGCAGCTGCCCCTTGACGACCAGCCGCGTCAAGCAAGCTCCCAGGCAGGGTTTGACTGGTGACACGGCCATAGGTTTGGCCGGTGACACGGCCATAAATCCTCACCGCTACAGCAGACCCGGGCTCCCCGGGCCCGTCTGCCCGCGGAAACACCGCGCTGAGTCCGCCTTAAAGTTGCATCTGAAACTAGCGGGGGGGGGCCCGCAGGGTGCTGCCTGCCCCCGCCTGCCCCCAGCCGCTGCCTGCCCGCCCGGTGCAGGCGCCAATTGCTGCTGCTTTTAAGATTTATATGCGACATCTTCTTTTAAATTAACTTTTGAGCCCTTGGATTTCATTCATCCATACATACAACCACCCACCCACTGCCCACCTATCTGGCTTGCCATGATGCAAAAAGACTTGTCTGCAGTGTTACCACCACGGTCCCATCTCTGGGACCTATATGTTCAGCTGACCTACATATCCATCCACTGCTTTTCTCCCAAACTGAGCCTCCTTCAGGTGCGAGGGGGTTGCAAAGGAGGAAAAAAGGACATGCTCTCCAAAAGGGGAAGGGGAAGAGGGAAGGAGGGGAAGCGGGTGTGGGGGGGGTGGGGGGTGGGGGGGTGGGGGGTCGTGCAGCACGCCTCCCATCAAGCTGTCTTGACAACAATTACTAAAGTTTTTAATTAGCCTCTTGTTATAATTCATTTTATTAATTTTCTAAATCTCAGCCCATGAATTATTAACGGCGGCTCGGTAATTGTGTTTGCAGCAGCGCACGTGACGGCGGCGGCCCCGCCGCGCCGCGGCTGTCCCCGCGTGGGTCCCCTCCGAACCCGGGCTGGGGCAGGGGCCCAGGCAGCCGCGGTCTCCCATATTTTATCCACTCTTAAATAACATAATTACCGATAATCAGAGGCTCGTCTGGCAGGTGGAAACAGGCTCCCAAGCGGATTAGAATTCTGCTGCTGATCTTTTAAAAATCAATTAGGCTTTCCTCCGCTTTGCAATCAGCAGGTAAATATAATAAAGCTTAAAAAAACCCCAAACAAACAAACAACAACAACAACAAAAAACACGCGCACACACACACACAAACAAAACAAAACAAAAAAAACAAAACCAAGCAAACCCCAGCGCCGGCTGAAGAGCGAGACATAAATAACTGGAGGGATTTAAAATCGTTTGGGAAATGCCAGAATAACACAGAGCTGCGGCGGCGATATCAAGCTTTATGCGCTCGAGTCCGTCAGAGTTAAAATAATTATCTTTCGACAAATCTATTTCTCTTCGGAGGAAAGGGGGGACGCGGGGAGGTGGGGAGGGAGGCACATAAACCATCGAATCTGTGCTGTAGGACACTTCATTCTCCTTCTGGGGAGCCTTTTTACTTGTTGAACCAGGACCGAATTAGTCTTAATATCACAGGAGAGTAAAAATCAATACGATCGTGGCAGCGGGTGTCTGTTATTCACTTATGATGGCCTAATCTAAGTTGAAAGCAATCGGAGAGCAAGTGTTAAGCAGAAATTCCGGGAGCCAGCCCGGGTCTTGCGGATTTAGGACTGGAAAATCACACCAGGAAAGCGGCGAGGTACCTCAGGTGCGGAGAGAAAGGCCATTCGAGGGACGGCAGCACCGAAGTGTCCTCGGCGAGGGTCACAGATGCTGAACTGGCTGAAGTTCAGGAGCCAACAGAAACGCCAGCCGCCTCCCGGCAGCGGCCTCGGCCCCTGTCACAAGAAGGAGGGGGAGACCTATATTTTTGGGGGTCACAAATTGCACTTCTGTATGCAGGAGGAGGCATACTGTTGGGGAATAAATGCGAATGTATTTTCTGCCTCTTCGTCTTTTCTCTCTTACTTTTTTTCCTCGGATGCAAAAGTTTTAACAGCCCTTAGGTTAGACCTTACAAAACCAAATAGAAACACTTTCCTTCTTTCCTTCCTTCCTTCCTTCCTTCCTTCCTTCCTTCCTTCCTTCCTTCCTTCCTTCCTTCGATATTTTTAATGAGGCATTTATTAAAAGGGCCTCATGAGTATTTCGTGGTTTTACAAACTGTTCAGATTCATCCGACGGAACGCAGGACATTCCGGTTTTGCACAGTTTCCTACCATGAAAAATAGGAAACTCTGCAAAGCTTTTATTTTCACCATCTGTTTTATTAACATATTATTTTTTCTTTGTACTCGATAAGGATTGTACTTATTACAAAACAAACTCCTTAACTTTTCAATACATACATCGGTCATTACTGTATAATACAAATGTGATAGAACTTGTAACATTTCAGTCGTTTGGGGCAGATGAAAAAAACCCCAACATTTGTAATTATTTTTATTTCTTCATTCCTGACTCTCCAAAAATGATATCCGGTAATACTTTTCTATAAAATAATATTTTTACAAATGCATTTATTAAAAATTCTGATGACATTTCAAGTTAGTAACAACAGAAACAAGTCAATTTCTGGTGGACGAGATCTATGGTTTTTTTAAAAAATACCTTTAGTGCTTATTTTTTAACATCAACAGTTGTTTAAAATCACAGCTTTTTGAACGTATTATTCTTTTCTGAACATCACATGTCTTAATTCACAGATTTACCGGCGAAATTAAAAAGATTTGGCTAAAATATGTCTACAGAAGAAATAATCCCAGCTATTAAGTAACTTTTTACATTTGGCATCTGATCTGGTCACAGGTCATCAGAAAATAGAAAGAGGTTCTTTGATCACTTGAAGCAGTAGGTGGCATCCTATACGTTCCTAATGAACAATTGCATTTACAACATAAGGAGAGATCAGTTTAGGATTTTCATATTTATTAACCCAAAATAAAAATAAAGTATCTTGTTACATAATTAAGTGCAATTAGGCCAGTCAGAACAACATATAAACCTGAAACCACCCAAGCTTTTGTTCTTTATACATATTTTGTAGGTGCATAATCCTTTCCAGCAAACTGAAAAGAAATAGTTCAGAAGTCCTTCTTAAAATTTTACTTTGATTTATATTCTGCAGTTATAGAATAAACTTCAAGAAACACACGCAGCTAATATATAGTTAATTTTATTCAGAGCACCGATTTTCACATAAGAGCTATCTCAAAGTAATGATTTCTGGATTTAGCAGAAAAATACATCTCTCACTATTTTCTTTTTGGTAGAATTAGTCGTATCGTCTAACGGCCATACCTTGAATTTACCAGCCGTCTCTCGGAAATATTTTATTTTTTTAAATGCACCCAATAATAATAACTATTCTGTTTTCACGTTTGTTTTATTTGTAAGTATGCTGGGACGCATCTCCCTGTTGTATTTTGGCGTACAGAAATATTTCTGATAGAAATAAAAGTAATAAAGACACAACCAAGGAGAAAGCTCAGCAAACATACATGGACAGGTAGATTATTCAGTGAGACATTTCAGGATCCACACGTGGTTGCAGTTTAACCTTTTTGTGTGTGTGTGTGTGTGTGTGTGCATTAAAGAAAATATTTACAATCGTCTTTCTTCTCTTTTTTTTTTCTCCTCTTTCCCCCCACCCCTCTTTTAAATCTAAATACAAGAACGTGACAAGAACGTTTGTGTTTTCGGTGAAAACAGGCAGTTAAACTGTGAAATTACACCATCCACAAAAGATTCTACCAGAAGCTAGTCTATTTAGTGCTCAGTTTCAAAATGCATAGAATGTTTGCGCTGCAAACAATGATACACAAAATAATAAAAATATTAGTAATAATACTAGTAATAATAATAATAAAATAAATAGATAAATAAATAAATAAATAATATCGAGACTTTATCACGGATCTTTCTATGCCATTTTTTTCCTTTTCTTCCTTTTTTTTTTTTTTTTTTTTTTTTTAGGTCATGCATAATTTCAGTCTATTATTTGTTTTGATTTAAACGGAATGGTATTTTCTTTTCAGAAATTCCTTGTTACTTGGAAGCCTTAACAGTCGTTCGGTAAGAGCCAGAGCCAGCAATGGCTTCTGCTCGGAGCTGGCGCTTTTACCTAACGAGCGCTGAGAATTTTTTATTATTTTTTTTTCCAGTCCGCGAGACCTATAATGCACCTTGATGAGTATTTGTAGTACCAGCATCGTTATTACGGCATAACATCATCGCTTCCAATCCGGGAGACTGTGATAGTGCAAACTGAACCCCCCCACCACCACCACCTCCACGCACACACCCCCAAAAGCCACCCTCTACCTAACGTTTATTATTTACAATAAACGACTTTTAAGCCCAAGCGGGGGTTTTGCATGTTTGTTCTCAACATGCAGAGCCCTCAGAAACAAATTCCAAACCCTGCACTGGTGATTCCTTTTGCCCACCGGGTGCAATAACCCCTCGCCCTCGGAGCAAACCAAGGCAGGACCTTTTTCCCACCGCAGCCCGCTGCTAACCTAAATCCAGCAGATTTGGTAGGGAGGCCGCGGGGCATGCGGTGGGTAGCAGGGAGAGGGGGGAGGAGATAGTTAACTACAAGCCTTAATGAATCTGAACATAAGCTCTTGGAGAGCATCCCTGCTCAGGCAGGTTTGGCATCTGCCTCCAGACACATCTCTGCAGACAGAGGCAGGGACATGTCCTTCGACGTAGATGGAAACGTAAACCAGGCAGGCGAGGGAAGAGAAACAACGGGGCCGTGGAGTAACTTTTTGTTTTGTTTTGTTTTCCTTGAGCTAGCTAGGATGATTGAGGCAACAGCGGAGAGGGAAGGGACCGCTCCCGAGCCCCGCCGGGCTGCGGCCGCCTGCCCCGGCCCCGGCCCCGCTCGCCCCGCTCCCCCAGCATAGACAAGACCCATCGCCAAAGCCTCGCAAAAAACCACACTCGAGGGGGAAAAAAAATCCCAAACAAACAACAACAACAAAGAAACTCAACTAAACACTACGAAACCAACCAACAACAACAACAACAAAATCCCCAACAAACAAACCCCAAAACGAAGGCAACCAAAGAAAAAGACCCCCCCACACCAAACCACCGCCGTTTTCATTCATTACCAAGCCAGGGAAAAAGAAAGAAAAACCAGAAAGTAACGAAAAGAGACCCAAACCAAACGTGGCATCATCACCGACAGTTTCATCTTCCGGGTTTGTTGGTCGGTTTTGTTCTCCTTCGTAAAGTTGTGACTTAGGTTTCTCGGTTTGTGGTTGTTGCTGTCACGGTATTTATTGGTGTGTGTCTGTGTGTGTTTACGCTTTAAGTTGCTCTTTCTCCCGCTTTCTGGCGGGGGGCGGGGGGGAAGGGGGGGCAGAGGGGGGATGGGGCCGCAAGAAGTGACCCCCACGGGTTTCTAGAGCGTTTTTACCTCCTCTCTCCTCCTTCTTCTCGTTGGTGTCCCGGTGTCTTTCTGTTTTAATAATTGATAGCGCACACCCCCCCTCCCGCACGTCCCCCCCTCCCCTCTCATCGAGTAGTTCGCGTTTAATTTCTACATCGTCCCTTGGTCCCCAGGAGCTTCCCACGGCGTCTCGGACGACGGCGGCAGTGCGTGGGCGTCCCCCGCGGCTCCGGCCCGGCCTCCCCGTGCCCCCGGTGCCAGGGCCGCCCCTCCCGCCCGCCCCTAGTAGGTGGCGGAAAATTTCATCCGTTTCTGCTTCTGTCTCTGGTTGCAAAACCAAACCCGCACCACGTTCTTTTTGAGGTCCAATTTCTCGGCGATGGCGGCGATCTTCTCGGAGGAGGGCCGGGGCTGGACGGCGAAGTAAGCCTCCAGGGAGCGCTTCTCCGGGGCGGCGATGGAAGTCCGCTTGCGCTTCTTCTCGCCCCCGTTGAAGAGCTCGGGCTTGTTCATTTTTTCCCGCTGGGCGCCCTCGGCCTCCTCCAGCCAGGCCTGCAGGATGGGTTTGAGGGCGATCATGTTGTTGTGGGAGAGGGTGAGGGACTCGAAGCGGCAGATGGTGCTCTGGCTGAGGGAGCCCACCCCCGGGATCTTCAGGTTGGCCAGCGCCGAGCCCACGTCGGCCTGGGTCACCCCCAGCTTGATGCGGCGCTGCTTGAAGCGCTCGGCGAAGGCCTCCAGCTCCCGCGGGTCCGTGTCCGAGTCGCAGATGGAGGCCAAGCCAGCCGCCCCCACCACCGCCGCCGCCGAGGCCACCTGCCCCGCGGCCCCGTGGTGCGCGGCCACCAGCCCCGGGTGCGGCAGCCCCGACGGCATGTTCATGGCGGCCGGGTGCGAGAGGTGGCCCAGGCCGTGCATGTGCGAGTGCGGGTGGGCCGAGGTGGAGATGAGGCCGCCGCCGCCCCCGCCGCCGCCGCCGCCGCCCCCTCCGCCGCCGGCCCCGCCGCCGCCGCCTCCCGCCCCGTCGTGGCCGCCGCCGCCGCCTCCGCCGCCGCCGCCTCCGCCGGGCATGAGCGCCAGGGAGGGGGAGGTGATGTGGTCGAGGAGGTCGCCGGGCTCCAGCGCCTGGTGGTGGTGGTGGTGGTGGTGGTGGTGGTGCGCCAGGGGCACGGTGGAGGTGGAGGTGCAGGGCACGCTGTTCATGGTGTGGTAGGTGGCATCCGGCTTGAACGGGTGGCTCTTGCCCTGCGAGACGGCGATGTCGACGGCGGCCAGAGCCTCGGCCCGCGCCAGCAGCGTCTCATCGAGGCTGGCGAAGATATTGCTCTGCAGCTGCAAAGGGACACAAAACAGAGCGGGGTGCGGGGAGAGGAGGGCAGGGGAGCAGAGAGGGGGCAAAGCGCGGAGAGGGAAGGGGACAGCGGGGGCAGGTGTGGGGTTGCGGGAGCGCCGTGGGGAAGGAGGAGGGGGGGGGGCAAGTCGGGGGAGGGGGAGCCCGGGAGGAGAGAAAGAGGTGGGCAAAGTTGGGGGGACCGTGTGGGGGGGAGCCGGCAGCAGTATGCGCGTGTAAGGGGTACGGGGGGCGGGGAGAGCCAAGTGAATGGGGGAAGCGGGGTACAGCAGGAGACAGAACAGGGAAGTGACAGAAAATAGGGGATGGGGTAGAATAAACAGAGGGGAAAGCGAGGAAGGGGAGTGAAAGAGGAAAAGAAGAAGCGAAGAGTGGAAAGGGCAGGAAGCCGGGGGGTGGGGGGTGGGGGGGGAAGTGGGAGGAATCCAAAAAAGAGAGGACGAGGGCGTAAAGGGAACAAATAAATTAAAAAAAAAAAAAAAAAAAAGGAACGAAAGAAGAAGAGAAGGGAGGAGAAGAAATGGATCTGTAACTCTCAGCTGGGGAATTGTGTCAAACACAAGAGCACATAAAGCGCATTCCTTTTCAGAGGCCGAGTCATAAAAATTAATACAGAAAGTGGATGAAGTCGGAGACTCGTGTGAACACCGCTTTCAAAAAAGATCACAGGCGCTCAGATGATTGCAGAGGAAGACATGAAAAAAACATTAAGCGCCGCTTGTCAAAATGTGCCTCGCAGCGGTTTTTTTATTAATGCACATACACATACATGCAGTATACAGAAAGAAGAGAGAGAGAGAGAGAAAGTGTGTGTGAGAGAGAGAGAAAGAAAAGAAAGAAAAAAGAAAAGAAAGAAAGAAAGAAAGAAAGAGAGAAAGAAAAAAAGAAAAAGAGAAAGAAAGAAAAGAAAGGGAGAGGAGAGCTGCAGCTGCCTGTCCCTTACCGGAGGAGTTGGTAGACATGCTCTTCTTATTGCTTCCGAGCTGGAGTGTAGAGAGGGGTATTTGTGCTCAGGTAGGGTGGGATGCATGGCAAAATGCGGCTGTTTGCTGTTCATGGACATCATCTTGAAGGCTTGGCATGTAAATCCACAAACACTCCTAAAGTCAGGGGAAAAGTGCTCTCCGGGCGCTTCCCTCCCGCCGGGGGAAGCCGCGGACGGCGGCGGGTGGCGGTGGCGGAGCCAGTGGCGGCGGTGCCGCAGCAGACCCTGCCCCCGCCGCCGCCGCTGCCGCTGCCGCGGTGGCCGGGGCTGGGGTGGGTGGGTGAGCGGGCGGCGAGGCTCCCTCCGGCCCCCGCCGTCTCACTCCTCTGCCTGCCGCTGCCCGGCGCCGGGCGCGCTGCGCTGCGCTCTGCCCGCACCTGAGCCCCGCATCCCGTGGCTACCGCCGGGCGGGCTCTCGCGAGAGCGCGGCGGCTCCGGCTTTGACAGGCATCAGCTGTCTCCCCCCCTTCCTCCTCCTCCTCCTCCTCCTCCTCCTCCTCTTTTTCCTCCTCCTCCTCCTCCTCCTCCTCCTCCTTTTCCTCCCGCCGCCCCCGGTCCCTGCCTCCCCGCGCCTTGTTGCATCTCCCGCAGCCCTCGCCCGTCTCGCCGGGGCGGCGGCGGCGGGGCCGCTCTTATAGCGAGCGACGCCGAGCACCGGGCGGCTGCGGCACCTGTGGCTGCCACACGTGCGCGCTGCGCGGCCATCGGCACGGCCCGGGGCGCCCCGACGGGGCGGGGATGGGCGGCGGGGCGCGGAGGCGGCGGGCGCTCGCGGGGCGGGGCCGGCCGGGGTGCGGACGTGCGCCCCGTCCCTGCCCTGGGAGCGGCGGTGGGAGCCGGCCGCCCTCGGCACCGAAACACAACGGTGGGCTGCCCCTGCCGGGGGCGGGGGGCGCGGCGAGTCCGCGCCGAGGCCCCGCACCGCGGAAAGGGGCGTCCTCCGGCCGCACCCCGCTACTTTCGAGAATCACATACACCGGCTCCTTGGGAAGAACCGCGGTGGCAGACATTTGTTTGAAGCACTCAGAGGCCATTGGCTGCCACAGCGTTCCGTTCGCCCCTGCCCCGGGCAGTTCCCCTGGAAATACTGTTGTGTCAGGCACCGCGGGTGACAGCCCACGGGGAGCGCGGGCTTCTGCACGGGAGGCTGCGACGGAGCCGGCATTGCCCCCCGGCTGCCCAGCCGGCCCTCCCTCCTGCTCCGCGGCAAAGCCCAACTTTCACTGGCGTGGTCTGAAGCAGAAAACATCCACCAACAGCGTGTTCTGTCTCTCTGCCTTTCTGTTTTTATCTGTCTCTCTCTTGCTTGCGCTCTCTTTCTGTCCCTCCTCTCCTTGCCCCATCTTTTTTTTGCTACCCAGGTATCTCTTATGCAAGAAACGAGTCGATTTCACCTTATACGGCCTGAAACAAAAAAAAAAAAAAAAAGGAAAAGTAGTTTGAAAAATGTTTTTTTCCTTCATTCCCCCTTTCTTTCCCCGCACCCTCCACCCCCCGTCTTTTTGCCTGTCTCACTGTTTTCTCCTTTTTCTCTTTTCTGTGGTTTATTCTTTGAACACTTGTGTTTGAATCAAAAGGTTAAGGAGTGACTCTGGAGTTAATAACGCACGCTTGTTCTTATGAGTGGTTCGGGGTTACTGTCCCGCTTCAGAGCAGATATATATATATATGTATATATATTTTTTTAGCTGCTTGTGAAGTTGGAGGCAAAACTGTCGAAGGAGTGAATCTGCTACTGTGCCTGTGGGATTAGTGTGCACCTCTGGGGAACGGCCCCGGTGAATTCCGTCCCCTGGGGCAGGCTGGGGCCGTCCCTCGGTGACCGAGCAGATGCTGCCTTGTTTGTTTCAGAGGCTGCAGGCAGGCAGGCGGCGGGGAGAGGCAGCGGGGTGTTTGGATCAGGGATGTGACAGCCTCGGAGTGCATCGGAATTGCTCTGTTTCTCCTGAACGCCTCTTATTTATGCGCATAAACACAGCCGAAAGGGCAGGCAGGCGCGCACACACACACAGAGCACACACCACGACCCCAGGTAAAGTCCACATTTGTCTTCATAAGCCCTTCCCCAGCTCCCCATCCAGTCCGGGAGGAAGGAGGGAGCGGCTGCCAATTACTCGTGCGAAAGGGAGCCAGGTCTCCATCCATTACCGCGTCCCCTGGGGTGGCGGAATGCAACTTCATCTCTGAGGGGGGTGAAGTTGAAACTGAAAGACACGGGTCTGGGCTCTCCTTATTTATCGAAATCATTGCATCAGAACAGCTAAATCACATTTTATGTAGATTTCTTAAAAAAAAAAAAAAAAAAAGCCTTATGACTTATTCTAGCTATTTCTAAGCTACCGTGCCTTGTAAACAGAAAGGCTCCTGGAGAAAGGATGGAGAGGAGGAGGAAAGTGGGGAGACACCAGCGCTTCTGGCCAAGTGGCTGAGAGGCGCCGAGCTGCAGGAGGAAGGCCCGAGCCGCCTGCCTTCCCTTACCGGTGGCGGAGAGCCAGCCGGCGGCAGGCGCGGTGGGGCTCCCGGCTGATCCCGGCGGGGGAGGGAGGCGGAAAGCCGGGATCACTTCCTCACCCCGCGGAGGGAGGTGTGGGATGCTGCTCCGCCTGGGATGCGTGGGTGTTTGCGCGCGGCTCTGCGCGGCCCTCGCTCTCCAGGACGCTGTCAGGCCAAGTTCATCAGGTTTCTCTAAGGAAAATGCTGAGAGCAAGGGGAAATTGCGCAAGCGGCGACGCAGGCGGCCGGGGAGTGAATTTCTGGGCTAAGCGGTGACCTGCCTCTGCGCCCGCATGCTGCCTGGCTTGCTTTGCCTCTGCGGCCGGGGTCTCTAACCTCTGGGCGGGCAGAGGCTGGGGGGCGTCTACACGAGCGCAGGCGGCCCCAGCCCCGGTCCCGGCCCCAGCCCCGGCCCTGCCCGCAGCAGCAGCAGCGCGGGCAGCGAGGCGGCCCCGGCCCCGCCGAGCCAGCGGGTGCGGGAGCGGGAACGGGGACGGGCGGCTCGGGCAGGCGCTGATGGGCCAGACCTTCTCCCTGGCCAGAGGAACATCATACCCCTCCAGTATTTTTAAAACGACCCGTCCTGTTCAAGTGCTGCTTTTTTTTCCGGCCAGAAAGGCAGAAAATTCAGCCCCCCTCCCACCTCCGCCTCGAGCGCTGGCCGTAGGCTGATGCGGTGAGGACCTCTAGATGTTCTAAGGGTCTTCTGTCCCACCTCCCCGGTATCTTCTGGAGGCAGGGGTGGGGGGTCGGCACGTTGCCTCTGCAGCTTGCGACGTGCATCCTGCTGGATTCTCCTCGGTTTGGCATACCCGGGATGAAGCAGCGCCGCCCGGCTGGAGGGGCACCCCTGCCCAGTGCTCCTCAGACCCTCCTTAAAATCAACGCGGCAGCCCGAGGGCGGGGGGCGGCTGCGTGCCGGGGGGGCAACCGTCTCCGGACCCCGGGGAGGCGTCGGGCTGCGGCGGCCCCCGCCCGGTCCCCTCTGCCACCCCGGAGCAGAGCCTGCGGCAAGAGGCGCAGCCAACTTTTCTCCCTCTGTCTGACCTTTCCGAGGTGCGAAGAGGAGAGGGCGGGAGGAGGAGAGGATTTTTTTCAGGCACCCTTTAGTCTGCCGCCCGAGAGGAAAAACTTTCCTCCGCAGCCCTTGGGACACTTTTTTTTCTTTTAATTTATTTTCTTTTAATTTTAAAGCAACGCTTAAACTTCCAGCCCTTCCCAGTGCTGTCCCGACTGTAACGCCCGCTGCTGCGCTGCACGCTGTAGCCGGTCTCGGCGCCGCAGCCCCCTCTGCTCCCCTGCCCAGCCAAGCGCGGGGGCTGCTGCCCGGGGGGGTCCCCGGGGGCTGCTGCCCGGGGAGGGTCCCCAGGGGCTCGCTCGGGACCAATCCCCCTTGTCACCAGCCCCCGGCGGCCCCGGCACACACACATCCCCCCCCCCCGCCCCCGCCAGAGGCAGCCGGCTCCCCGGGAAGACGGCTTGAGCCAGGCTCAGCATCGCACGGGCCTGGTAATAGATTTTATCTTAATGTTCGCTGTTATTTCTATTCCTCGTGGGTACGTCCAGCCTCATGAATACTGATGGCAATAAACTCGCAGGCTTTGAGGAGCGAGTTCATTGGCGATACGACCATGCTGTAGCCCTGCTTTTATGGCCCAGGATGCTCAATAAAGCGAGGGAGGCACATATATATATATAACGCATTTACTTGTCTCCCGTAGTTTTCTCCAGCTTCAAATGCAAGAAATAGGCAGATTTCCTTAATTGACTGAACTGCCTATCTCGAGAAAGTAATAAAGTAACCCCTTATTCCCACAGTGAAACGATTTATAAATTAATTACTGTAACCCATTGTATTTGATTTCTCTTTTTAGGATTCCCCAAAGATGAATATTCTAAAGCTTGGGATATTAAGTATTAACGTCTGATCATAGTTTGCTATATATCCAGACTTTAAAAAAAAGTTAATGTGAATCTTACAGAAGTGCTCGCTCTAAACCTTCTGGATATTTTTATTTCACCAAACGTTAGCTTTACATTCTTTAGTCGCGGTATTTGTCCTACCCTGAATATCAGTGGGAGCACCGAGAGAAAACCTACAGTACATGTGTTATTTGGTGAAGTTCACAGAAAGTCAATATCCCATTTAGTGTAAAAGCTATTTTCCCTTTAGATTATAAAAATCAACCTTCAGAAGAAAAAAAAACCCCAAAAACAAAAAACAAACACAAACCGAACCCAACCGACCCTTTGGGTGAATGCACAAAAAGTGTTTCCATGTCCTAATGAGGACTTTCCTTACATCAGCAAAGACCTGCTAATTACTGTTGTACAAGCCACAATAATTGCTTTTGCAGCCAAAGTGTAGAATGTTGTCATATTAAAAATTGAAACGCTTGATGGTGATTTAAGTCCCAAGGTCGTTCACAACGTCCCCGTTCGGGAAAGTAAGGAGACCGGAGCAGCCAGGCAGGAGGTCCGGTGGAAAATACTGCAGGTCCTGTTTCTAGCAAAGTTTCTCGAGCTTTCTGTTAAGTGATGAGGAGGGATCATAAGGCACACCGAGAACCCCCGCCAGCAAAACACCCCCAGCCCGTGCCCGCGTCCCACACCGCCTCCGCGGGCAACCCCCCCGCCGGCTCCCACCCGCGCCCACCACCGCTCCCGCTCCCAGGGCTCCGCGTCTCGATGGGGTGGCCGAAAGACGCTGCCTTCTGCCCCTCAGAACGACCCGAATGGGGGATCGGAGGGGGCAGGGGTCGGTCCTCAGCCGAGTCTCACCGCGCTCCGGGATCCGCTCCGCTGCCAAAACCGCCCGGCTCCCCCGCCCCCCCGCGCGAATCAAAGCACCTTCCGAGGGGCTGGGAAGTAGTTGCCTTGTCATGTAACACATTGCCCTGATTTATTATAAAATTTTAACGAAATCATGCATATTTTAACAGCCTTTAATCACTGCATGAAAATTTAATTCATGAACTGTAGCGCGTTTAAATAAATGAAGTGTTAATTCATTAGGATTAATTAATTTGTTAAAGGATTGTGTGCAAGGTTAAGGTGGAAGAGAAACTCTTTGTTAGTTTCGCGTCTTAATCACCAGCTTTTGTTAACGGTGAAGGGGGAGAACCCCCCCGCGACGAGGGTTTACATGGGGCGGGGGCCGGGGCGGCGGCCGGCCCGGGAGGGGAGCACCGGACTCCCCCGGCCGCCTCCTCCCGGCTGGGGCGGGCCCTGGCGCCCGGGCCGGTTCGTTAACTTCATCCGAGCCGGGCGGGGGAGGCGGGCACCGGCGAGCCCCGGGCGGGGAGTGGTGGTGGCAGGCGCGTCCCCCCGTTGCCACCCTCCGCGCAAAGGAAAGAAGGCTCTGCGCCGCCGTCCTGCCAGCGGCTGGCAGCCGGCGCCAGCACTTCGTTCCCCCAAATTTGGGGAGAGCTGTTAAGGCGGCGGGGGGAAAAAACCCTAAATCCCTGACATCATTTTTAGCGAGGTCCGTACGGCCGTGCAGCCGCTGGTCCCGGCCCTCGGGCATGCTGCGAGGGCAGTGACCCGGGATGGAACGGGGACCTCTCTCACCCCTGCCCGGTCCCCGGGCTTCCCCGGCACATTTCCCCGGCTTGAAACCAGCCCCCGACGACATGATGAGCATCAGGTACAAGTGGTAGCTGCCCGATGGATTTTGAGATGGTCCACCTGGCTTCCCTGAGAAACAGCAGATAGCACCCACACAGCCTGCAAGAGCATTAGAGAGAACTTTCCACTGAGAAAAGCTGAAAAAATCAGGAATACTAAACTTCTTTTCCAGCCCACTTTCATCCTCCCCTGCTATCTCCCGCTACATCCAGAACTGTCAAAGTGCACACAAGCTTTCCCCTGCGCCAGCTGTGCTTTTCCCTTCCATCCTGCAGCTAGTGAAGGCGGCTTTTCCAGTTAGAGCTAAGGGACACTGAGGCAACAGCTCGATGCCATCCACCAAGGCAGTACAGACAAGCCACCCCTTCAGGCCAGGCCTGACAAACCGGTGGCTTGTCACAGCAGTACAGGACTGCCGCAACGGGCCAAGATGCAGGAAGGGCCAGACCTGAATTAGTAGCCAGAGGCGCTTGCTTATCCCCTCTGACTGTGGGCAATCCTTGGAATAACCGTGAACCCCCACATTAAGTTACCTCGGAGCTGCTTTTCCTCTGATCTGCACCTGGGAGGGGAAAAGCCTTAGTCTATTTATGTGGGATGGTCCTATGCCAAAAGCAGCAAGGAAGGAGTGTCAGCTTCACAGGTTGTGAAACACTTACCGTAACCACAGTACAGAAGGTGTGCGTAAAGACTCACAGAGCCTGCGAAGAACAGGCTGGCCAGGGAGGTGGTGGAATCCACCATCCCTGGAAGTGCTTAAAACCCACATAGATGCGGTGCTTAGGGACATGGTTTAGTGGTGGACCTGGCAGTCCTGGGTTAAAGGTTGGACCTGATGACCTTAAGGATCCTTTCCAACCTAAATGATTCTACGACACCGTTTTTAAAGCCTATGGCTGCTGCGAGTCACAGGCAGGACTTTGATACTGTGGAAGAACTAGGATCAGATCTAGCTGGTTTAAACTACTTTCAAATGGCATTATTGGGGAGGGAAACAGTTGTGAGATGAAGGGGGAAGACGCAAGTTAGCACACCTTGTGTTGCATATATAAGCTATGCATTGTCCTTGCTCCCTTTTGTAAGATATTTTAAGAACAGCCAATAAAGCACATTCAAAACCAAACACAGCCCAAGCCAGGCTCTGGTGCTGATGGGCAGAACTATTCCAGCAGCCTTTCATATGAGGAAGCAACAGCAAGCAGAACTGGGTTCTCACAGGGCCTTGAGGGAATTGCAGAGAAGCAGGTCACTTGCCAGGCTGCCTGTAGGTAAAACTGCCGATAACAAAGTGAAACCCTGACCTTGGTGTTCTTGCTCCTAGGTATAACCTAACAGATTTCACTGGCAATGAACTGAAGCCGGTAGTAATCTCACTCTCTTGCGTTACCAATACTGCTGGAGAGCGTTCTCTTCTGCTAAAACCTGCAAGTTGCCTCATATTTAGTAGAGTAAGTATTATTAGATGAAGTAAAAATTTTATGAGCTACTAAATATCATTAGATGTTATAGATCTCATCTGTACATCACTTCGAAACATCTACTATCTTAATCAAAATTGTAATAGCTAGATTTTAAATCTTCTGTATTCCGGTTCTACATTACTACGTAACTAGGTAGCTATCATAAAAAATTGACAGCAATGAAGTCTTGTTTAGGCCCTTTTATTCAGAGAGCGTAGTTAAGTGCAGCAAGAGATTAAGCACGCACAGCATTGACAGAATGCAGCCTGGAGAACTGAAACCCCATGTATGGCCAAAAAATTTATAACTGAAAAAAACTCTAGTCATTACATATAACTTAAATTTTTGATTTGATAGTGCACCAATCACTCTGTCCAACTTTAAGCCAAAAGGAATACAATCTACAGTAACCAAGTAAGATGCAGAATTCAGAGTGTGGTAGTTGTTTTAAAGGCACTAAATTAAAAAAAACAAACCAAACCCAACCCCCCCAAACAACAACCCCAACCAAAACACTCCCCAGCCAAACAAAACAAGACTAAGATACAAGAATTCAGAACTTGTGAAATGTAAAATGCTCCTGCCTATAGCAGTGGGTGCAATCACCGTCTGCTCACTGCATCTGCAGCAGACATCTAAGAGTACAGGAGAGCTTGGAAAACAAGTAATTATGGATAGCTATGACAACCCTTCTTGTCACAACATAGGAAACAACCAGCCTGGAGACGGGAGGCTGTAGGTGACAATGTATGTGCTCCCACAACCATTCCAAGTGAAAAGCCAGTACCTGGCCTGCAATGTCTCACTCTCCATCCCCACTTGAGAATAAGATAGCAAGTTTATGACTTTGGTCTTCAGCGTTTTTTTTTAAACTTAGGCTCAGCCCTTCTATCCATTCAAGTTGCATGACATGTAAAGTCAAAATATCCATATTGAAGGGCAAGCTCAAAAGCAGTTTTCCTGTCCAAAGGACTGGAAAGTAGCATGAAAATTTTCCAGTGTTTTCCTTTATTCTAGTTTGATTTCAGGTACAATACCAGTTGTATTCATGTTTCCATCAGTGAAAATCATTGTGCATCAGAAGTGTACTAGAGTATAAAACAAAGCCCATAAATACACCCCCAACCCCACAATGAAACAAAACAATGACCATAAGATTTGTTTACTGCATATTTGTGATTGCTTTGCAATACAAGGATGTTTTAAGAAAGTATGAGACATGTTTTGAGAAGCCCTTGCCTCTTCTCCCGAGAGTTAAATCAAGGCAGCACTTTTTGACTAGTAGTAAAACTAGTCAAATCAAGTAGCAGCTCACTTCTAGGTGGCTTTGCCAGCTCCCTAATTTTTGAAAAATATGTTAAAATTGAACAACTGTATTTTTTTGTGACGATTAAAACTCAGGTGGTATACTGAAAGTGGTATACGAAAGCACAATGCCATCTTGCCTGTCACCAGGAAAATGTCCTTGTCTGTATGGCTTGAACAATGATTTTTTGGTAAAAGCTGTTTCTCAAAATAGTCCCAGTTTAGAGTGAACACACCCATTACACAAATGTATGCACACATTACAACGTGAGACATAGCTCTTGTTCAAACGCCTTCCAGGACTTTACAAAAGCCAGTCTATTGAAATCTTCCAAGCGGCAGTCACTCCTTTCAAAGGGACAAAAGGCAGCATATGGATTTTTCATACCACAGGTATTGATGAAGCCAGGACAACTGTTTGTAAGAAATGCCATCAGAGGCCTATATAGAAAGAAAAACCTGCATCTTGCAATTAAATATGCCCTTAAAAAAAACCCCAAACTTAAACACAATAATGCAAAGAAACCAATTTTGTTCTGCTGCTTAATTAGGTCTCCTGCCTCTAGTAGGCCATCACATTATGTTGACCTATGCAATACTTTATGGAAGAGTCACCTCCAGAGAGGCCGAAAGCCATTTCCATCAACTGTATCGATGCTGACACTAGAACGGTAATATGTCTAACAAGGAGGAGGAAGGAAGATTTGATTTTTTTTGGTGGAAAAGCTCACATTCATGTTTTACGAAACTAGATACAGATATGTATTTTCCAAATTGGGGGGGGGGGCGGTGATGGACGGACACGGACAACATTTCCCCATTCTTTTTTTTGCTCATTCAGTATGTGAGGCAACATCAAGGATTACACTGCTTATATTTTATTCAATTCACATAGAAAAGCATGCAGTATTAATGTAAAATGGTACAGTATTAATGTAAAATGTTCAGTGCACATTAGGTAAACAAGTCATTAGCATACAAACCCATTTTTATGGTCTATACAGGCATACTGAACACATTTAGAATAACAATGCTTTTGGGGAACTAAATTAAAAATTGTGCTTAACTTCAAAAAATACAAGCCACGTTTGCAGTGTCAAAGAAGAGATGTTTTCTAACTGAAGTGCTGTAACCCTGAAAAGAGGCTGCTACTTTACACCCACTTAAAACAAGACTTTCAGTACAGTACAGTGCTATGCAACAGCCCAAGCAGCAACATTTCCTCTGGGAGGCAAGTTTTATGGCAAAACTGACATTGTTTTATAGCAATTTCATGAATCCATATGATATATAGCCAGTAGCTGCCTTACACACACAAAATGTAATCTTTAGGAATGGGAAACGTAACCTTTAAACCAAATTTCTTCATAAATGACTGATTTGACAAGACCACTTAAAACTGTCCTGTTCAAGGGAGCCATTAGCTGTGTTCACAAGGGGAAGATCATGTAACCTGAAAACTTAAAAGATCATCCAAAACCCCAACCCCCTAAGTAAAAGAGAACACCCAGCCAAAGAAAAGAGTATGGAATGGTTCTTCCCTAGGAAAGAGCTTGTAATGGGCAGGGGAATGTTCAGTTTTCACATAGTCAAAAAAGACAGGATCAGATTGCATGGAGGTCATTAAAAATTAAGTTCACCTGTAAATATTAAACATTGGCAGGTTGATGAATTTTGAGTCACATTTGATTTCCAAGCGGAGTCAGTTTTTGGTGGTTTTCGACGGACTAGCACTGGAAAGGCTGCTTTGAATTTTCCTCTTGGTTGACTGACTGACATTCTTATTTTTCTTTTCAGCTATAAAGGAAGACACCCAAGGAGGATTAAGCTGATTGTGCAGATCAGACGACATCTTTAAAAAGCAGGAGCTGAACTTTTGCTCCTCAAACAACTGTTGTGAGTTACTGAACAGTAAACTCTGGGAAAAGTCTCTTTGAAATAAACAGTTTGGAGGTTTGATATCACTAGCCACTACATTTTGGCCTGTAAACAGCGGAAAGTGGTCATTCATATCTAGCTCAGATGGGGAAAGGATGGAAAACATAGCAGGTTTCCAGCCAGTTCTGTCAACTGCTTGATCAGTTGTCTCTGGACACTTCATACTCTGTTCCTCATTCATCTCTTCCAGTTTCTTCTCAGTTCCATTCAGAAGCTTAGAGCACTCTGTTGACTTTGAAGAACTATCAAGATCTGAGGACTTGAAATTATAGCATGGACTCTTGCTGTTGTCTGATTCAGACATCATTGAGTCCAACTCGGAAATTTTATCAAGGTAGGCTGCATCCATAGATGCCTCACTGGAGGTTCTTGTGCGATTCATTTCGGAAGAGCAAAGAGTATGTAACCTTTTAGGTAAGCAAGAATTTGTTTTATCACTGGACTTTGCTGATGTCTCATCTGACCGACCAGCTACTGAATTTTGCGCTGATTCATCAAAATCTAAGTTCTCAGCAAAATTTGTTGGGCAGGTCCCCCAAAACCCTGATTTTCCTGTAGTAAAACAATTTAGCTTCTTTTCGCTATTACAGCTGCTTCTGCTGTGTTCAGGAGAATCTTTGCTGCAATCATCTGAAGTGTCAGAAAACTCTTCAAATTTCAGTTTTCTCAGGAATGTTGATTGTTTCCTTGCATTTTCTTTTCCATCAGGAGTGTTCAACTGAAGGCGACTGAGAGAAAGAAAAGGAGTGCATGGTGGCGGAAGATCATAAAGTTCTTCATCCTTATATGGCGTACATTCCTCAATTTTATTCCACTGCTCTTCTAAGCAGGCATCCATATTTGTGGTATTTTCATCTAGAAGAACCCCACGACATCCTGGAAATAGTTCTTTCTTTGGGGCGCCCTGGATGTTTGAGCCATTTGAACCATCTTGACTAGAAGAGCTTAAACAAGTTCCACCACTTGTCAGCTGTTCGAGACTGTCAGGACTTTGACTGATAGTCAAAGCTTTTTTGTCCTCAATGTGGGTTTTCAAACATGTTGTATCTTCACTGCTCTCAGCTCCTTTAGCATCTGTGGAAAGCGCTCTCTCACTAACAGCACTCACTGTCTGGGCTCCTTCGCCTGCATTTTTCAGCTGTAAAAGCTGACATTCCATTTCTTCTATGTATTTATCACTTCTTTCCAGTGCCTTTTTAAGACGGTTAATTTCACGTTCACTTTGCTCTACCTTCGACTGAAGTGCAGCTACTGTAAACCTACCAAACCTGCAAGAAGTAAAAAAAAAAGAAAATATTAAGCTGGAAAAAGACATTCTCATGGTGCTTTGTGATCTAACTTCAGAAAAGAACAAAGCTATTAAAACACTATGTTAATTTGAAAACAAAAGTCAGGACTTTTCTCTGCTAGTTCTAAAAAAACCTCGAAACATTATATATAACGTACAAGTGGAGGTGAATACTGAAAAGCCAAAATTAAACTATTAGCAGTAGTAAGGCAGTAACAAGCAGATTACCCTTCCAGGGTCTGGTTCTATCAATTCAACTCAAATATGCATGAAGAATTATCCCCTAAAAGAATGGCAAAGATTTATGATAACATTTGAACAGTGGTCCACATCTTGAAATATTTACATTCAATCATTTTCTTACAGTACAGCAGTGCTTTACAATACATTTCTTACACAATGTCACCTTGTCAAACATAAAATGTCAATGTGAAATTCAGAAATTGCAATAGTCCTTTGAGGTGGTTTAAATGCTTATATAGACCATTTCAGTTACGTTCCCATTAGATATACAGCTTTTCCTCAGCCATCATGTGGACAGTACTTCCACTGACTTCAGAGCTACTTGTTTTTTTGAGTTTCACAACCAGAACAATCTGATTTCTTCCTTGGCTGCAATATAAAAAGCCTACCACTTGTGGTTTGTGAAAGTTGTGTGCTCATGGGGCTTTCTGCTTGAGCACATTTTCAACTGCCAAGATACGGACTTGCCTTCCCCCCATCCTCCACCAGCTTTAAAGATTGACCTTCCCCAGAGGGCAGGTGAAGGTTTCAGCTATATGCTGTGACTAATTCTAACCTGTCACTGACAGGTGGGCACCAGGGAATTCCCTGCTCCATCCATGGCTTTCAATTTACAGAAAGAAAAAAACAATTAAAGTTCTGGTATTATTAGGAAGGAGGGAAGGACCTGCAGCCACCCTACAACTCTGACACTTGAGGTTTTATATCACAAAGAAATGACAATTCTCTATGTGGGCTTACACTAGCCTCCACTTTCCACCTTCCAGCTCCATGTTACAGCACAAGTTTACTCTTCCAGTGCAAACACTACCTAGTCTTTCTACTCTGTTTCTTTGTCTGTCTGGCCCTCCTTCAGTGTCACAGGAAATTCCATTTTCCCCATTTCACCCCCTTACCTCTTCACAAAAGGCTCCCACTGCAAACCCTAGACCAGTGAGGTCTGAAGATGGTATATCTGGAGCCAGTAACTATGCTGGCAAAACATCCATGAATCTGTGCATGCATTTCCAGCAAAGAATTAAACTGTATTTTGTTTCTTCAGCTCCTGAGCCCAAAGCAGTAGGAAACTACTCTATGCTGACAACTGCAATACAGTTAAGTGGGCACTTGGGGAAAGGAATAGGGGGTATCACAAGCCCCAAACAAACTGTGTACGAGCGACCAGATCTACCGATGTATTTCACCATTCAACTGCTTCTGCATACTTAATGGACTCTGAAGATTTTGATGTAGATAGTTCCCACTTTTAAAATCATATCAGCCTAAGCTTCATAGCTCTGGTATGTGACACTTACCGCTTTGTAGACATGAAATGGCAGGGTAATAGATTTTATATTTATAACAGGAGTGTTCACTTAGGGTTTTTTTTCCCCTAAAAGAAGTTGGCTGGATTGGAACTCTTATTGAGGCAAGAATCCCTCCACCTCTACATTACCTCTACCCAATTACCTTTGTCTTCACAAAAAAGAAGACGGACCATTTTTCATTGCTTACTCTGTAGGTAAGCAGTTTTCTCAACTGATTATAGCAGCTTCTCCGTTTCTGGTCACATGCAAGAGGAAATGGGAGAAAAGATGCACAAGACTTCTTCACTCTCCCTAGTGAAACTAGATGAAAGCAGACAGCTCAGGAATGTTCCAATTATATTTTCAGGTGAAGAGTGTTACAATGAAGTAAGCATCCTCATATCCAACACATTTTGGCTTCATCCCTCCTTCAGTAAAAGGAACTGAGATTTTGGTTTAAGACATTGAAGGAGCCACTGTAGCACATCAGGGCCCAAGCAAGACCTTCCCCACCTCCTAGGGTGATCCAGAAGTATTTATTTTGCCTTTTTCTAACAGACCTGTTCACACAGCCTTACAGGAGCAAACCCTACACTGCTTAATAAAGTATATAAAGATGATGCAAAAAAACAATTTAGCTTAATAGCCACATGAGAGACGGGGAAAAATGCTTATGTAAAATAAGCAAGATTTTCTAGAATCTGCTGTTACAGACACTTTGAGATAAAAATTAAACATGTTTACATTTATATGCATACCTGGCAATTTCTTTTTAATGGAAGAATGGTGTAATATGTTTATTTAATGCAGATAGCATTAGTGACAGCCCGAGATTTGCTTATGAGGAAAAAGCACTGTATTCTCAAGTGCAACTTTTATAACAAGTGTCCTCAGGTTAAAAAAAATACAGTACGTTGTTCAAAGCCAAATAGCATCACTAATATGTTAACTGTTGCAGAGGTATGTGCTTGGGAATTTCACTTTTCAGAAATGGAGCATATGACATGCTGCCTACAAACAGTTACCTCTGCAGTTAAGCACCAGAACAGTAGTTGCTTTCTGTTCCTGCTTTGAGACTTGCATGCATTTATTTCCTAAATTTTCAAGACAGCCATATTAAAATGCACATATTTAAACCAACTACACCAGACCAGAGCATGACCTGGCAGGTCAGCAGAGAGTTTAAAAGACACGCATATTTGGTTAAAGAAGCCAGAACCCTCTCCAAATCAAACCACCCTCCTAAAAGATTTCCTCTTCTTTTCCCTTCAGATGTACAGTGAGCTGTGCTGTAGCCAAAAATTTACGGTCTGATGATAATAAGAATAGAATGCAGTATAGTCACATGAAAATAACCTGACACTCTAGATAAATTATTTTGCTGAAGTATTTGAACCATTTCACGTTTGGTAACAAGTTGATACATTCTTCAGTAAAAGTTAAGATATTCGGTATACAAGTAGTGAAGCGCTTTTTTCATATTCTCATGCAAGGACAAAATCTTTGGAAAGTTAGGGTCTTTTCTTTAGTTTTATCACTTAATGAGTTTGTATCTTACTGTATTTGTTTCAAGTATATCCTTTCTATAGAAAACTGAAAGCTCAGAGAAACTAGTGGTCACTCATAAAGTAAACAGAAAGACATTTCAGGTGGGATATGGATCTTTCAACACCTAGTGACATTTCAGATGGCCTAAGGTCTTTTACATGACTGCTGGCCTCCAGCTATCATTCCAGAAGGATACAGGTGTCTTATAGGTCCTGTATCACAGCTGCCAGCCCTAGGCTGGTATACTAGATATGTTACAGTGTCTCAGGTGACACTGCATGTCTAGATGAGCACCTGAACCCCATATCTCAGGATCTTTCCTCAGAATCCTTCTTCTTGTCCCAGCATGACTCTAACTTGACACCAATCAGAAAGTTGCAGTCAGCTCTCACCTACAACGAGCAAGAAGAACTAACGTTATAGCTACAATGTTTGAGTAACCCTTTTTTTACATTATTCCCCAACTACTCCCTCAGTTATGTTTGAGTGTCCCTGTCCTGGTTAATTTTCTTCACAGTAGCTAATATTAGGGCTGTGTTTTGTATTTGTGCTGAAAGCAGCATTGATAATACAGGGATCTTTTTGTTATTGCTGAGCAGCGCTTACATAGCATCAAGGCCTTTTCTGCTCCTCACCCCAACCCACCAGTGAGCAGGCTGGCGGTACCTAAGAAGCTGGGAGGGGATACAACAGGGACAGTTGACCCCAAATGACCAAAGGGATATTCCATATCATATGATGTTGTGCTCAGCATATAAAGCTGGGGAAGAACAAGGAAGTGGGGATGTTCGGACTGATGGCATTTGTCTTTCCAAGTCACCATTATGCTTGATAAAGCCCTGCTTTCCTGGGGATGGTTGAATATCTGCCTGCCAATGGGAAGTGATTGAATGAATTCCTTGTTTTGCTTTGCTTGTGTGGGCGGCTTTTGCTTTACCTATTAAACTGTCTTTATCTCAACCCACAACTTTTTTCTTTTTTACTCTTCTGATTCTCTCCCCCACACCACCAAGAGGGGAGTGAGCGAGTGGCTGTGCTGTGTGTAGTTGCTGGCTGGGATTAAACCACAAGTCCTAAAGATGTCCATTTAGAAACTGTTTAGGAAATCTAATAGTCTTTCACCTACAAGAGAACAAATGCCTTCAGTTGTTTCTTCTTATCTATCAGTTCTGCAAATTCAGCTTCAGTGTTTTATTTTCACATATCAGTGACCACTGACTTCAGCATGTCTGTCTAGTCGAGCCCTTAAGTCATATCAACTCACTTTAAAACCACACAAACTCATACAAAAACATTTGTCTTTTGGGTAGTAAGCAGGCTGGAGCAAATAATTTTCCTGTATAACCATTTACAGAAGACTGGGGCTGCAAGGCTGCTATAGAAAATGACTCTCCAGTTCTAATCACCTGATGGCCCAGACTGGGGACCTCCCTGCAGGCTAGATACATGAGCATGATCTATCCTCCAAAGGGAACAAAGGGTGAGAAGTGGACAATGACAATGTACAGTCAGAAGTTGTCACAGTTCAAGATCAGGGCAACGCCAGAGTACACAACCAAACCCAGTCCCACCATTTAGATATATTTTCACTGGAGTTCTACAGTTAGATGGGAAGAAAAAGGTAGGAAATCCAAGAACAAACCAGCTGAAAGCCCTACCAGTCTTACAGCCTTTCTGTGAAATCATGTACCAGATGCAGCTGGATGAGAACAAGTTCTGCAATCATTCTCTACATCAACTATGAAAGTGATCTGCAGCAACAACTTGACAATATCCCAGGTGATATACAATTGCCTTAAGAGCGCGTCATATTTGCATAGGCATGTTTAAGAAGAAAAAACAGTTAATGGGAGACTTTTCCTAGCAAGCAAAAAAAAAAAAAGTCAAGAGAGACACCTCACACGGCTTGCTCTATTTAAGACCTGAAGCCAGAAAAAAATAAATCACTAATGGGATTTGGTTGCACTGAAGAAGAAATCCTGGTTATAGCCTATTACTACTTTCCATGCTGCAGACCAGACCGGCCGATAGAAGAAAGTGTACAATGGCTCTTTCTTGAAGGAAGTAGTAGAAACGTTTGCTATAGCTAATTTTCTAAGCCTGTAAGAGAACAAGTTATTTTAAATCTAAGCAAATACTGGGGAGTAAATCCCCTTCATCACACAGTTCACAGAGTACAAACCAATCTAAAGATGCCCGTCCTCATGAAATCTCTTGTGAGCATCAGGGAAATCCACTTTCTTCACATCATGTGAATAAGGCTAAGGTTTACTGTTTGTTGGATGACTGTAGAGCAGCAGGATTTGAACAGAATAGCCAAGTCAAGTACATTCTTTGAAACAAGCTTCTCCTTCTGCCTAGGGAATTGGATGAATCAGATAAATGTGCAAAGCCTTTCCAAGCATTTTAACATCTTTCAGAGAAGCAGCACTAGTCTTTCATGTAAGAAAGCCAGATTATACCCAAGATCGGTGAACAGCATAAACCAGAAAGGATTACTTCAGAATTACTACAAAGAAACCCACCGGAAAGCCCACAAAACCAGTGAGTGTGATCTAAATGTCCTTACTCATCTGCTTAAGGTTTAAATCTTCGCACCTGGAGTAGGTGCTTCCTCAGGATTTAACGCTATGACTCAAGAACTCAAAGTTGTTTTGAATTTCTTCTGCTACTATATTGCTTTTTCTCTTATATACTTTTAAGGCCACACTGCAGCTGGTTTTGAAAATGGCCACTCCTCTGGGACAGTGAGCTTGCAGGGAGGTGAGAAAGTAGCTGTTTTCTATCAAGGAAGATAGCAGCGGTCTTACCCTCTGCACCCTCGACACAGGTTACTAGAAGCCTATTTGTAGGCTGAATGAAATGCAGACTGAATTAAATTGTCTGGCATGAGCGGAAATATTTGAGTTAGATAAAACCAGAATGTTGTACGGAATGACCTAAAAAGACAACAGCCTTAAATTTCAGTGTGCAGGTACCTGAAGTCACAAATAACAGTAAAACTGGAAAAAGGGAAAAAAACCTCAAAACACAACAATACAACTCACAAAACCAGAGAAAAGGGACAATGCATTAATTTTCCGCATGTTGTAGATACTTTTTCAGACTGGGATTTTAACTAGCAGAAGAAATTAAAAATTTAGCGAAAAGACTCCTAGGAAGCCTAGAAGTCTGGTTCAAGCTAATTTGAATCTAACCATTCATAAAATACACTATACCCTGGAGTAGATGGACTTGCTAGTTATTTTCCTTCAGGTAAAAAGCAAACATCCCTTTGCCAAAAATGCTTTTAGATTCATTGTGCCTTGCCAATAGACCTAACGTTTTTGTAATTTTAAGTAGAGCTGGAAGTAATAGGCCTTTGTCATCCTGCAAAACTTAAGTTTTAAAAGTTTTCCTGTTCTGTATCAGGAAAACAGAAGTCACTGAAAATTTCTCAGCAAAAAGGGCAAACAAAGAGCAAGCAACGACCACCAAATAGTGTTATTTGCCTTAGAAATGGGAGACTAGTGCAGGTCTTTGGTAAAAGTCAGAGCAAGAAAATTCCCTCTATTTGCTTTTCAGACCTATGCCCCAGCTATATGATGGTATGGTATTTTGGTGAAGGTCTATTCTCAAAAATGTTTAAGGTGAAAAAAATAATTAAATCTAAAAAAATGTGTACAAAATGCCTGACATGGCAGCAATATCAATTTTATGGACATGACATTTTCCAACAGGTTTTAATGGATACTAACAAAGAAAAGAACAACTCGAGACTATGATAAAAGGAAAGGTTTTTTTATTTACCACTGAAGGTCAATTACATTTTTTTCTGTGATGTCAGAGGTAGAGTCTGTGTTACAAAGGGATCATTCACCTGGCATAAGTTTTCCCTTTGGTGTGGAGCAAAGCTTACTAAAGTAACTTAGGTTGTGATATTTAGCTCCAGTGCCATTATGAACAAAGTGAACTACATTTGGGATAAAAAGACTGAATACTGGGAAAGCCTTTCAAAAATTATTTGATACAAGTTTTAGTTAGTTACCGAGCCAGTTGTTTAAGCGGGGCATGAATCCATACCCCATGATTGTAATCTGAAGCTAAGAAATAGAAGACAAAATGAAACAATGTTGGTGACACTAAATTACAAAGATTCAATTCAGCAGCTATTTTTAAATTGCACTAGAGAGAGCCATTCAGAAACTTTCCAAAAATTACCTTCTGAACAAAATACGCAGAAACAACTGTACTAGCAAATCCACCTGCAGAGAAAGGTTTAATTATGGTGACGTTGCTGGGCTCTGATGTTATGCCTTCAATTATAATTTGATAAGCAGGTAAGAAAACATTTATTGCAGCCCCTGTTCAGTGTATGAAGCCTAGCTGAAAGACCTTTTAGATATTACCGAAGTTTGCCACCAGAACTGGAAGAACATTTAAAAAAATATCTTGATGTTAGGTGACTAATGACTACAAGGGTGAAAGTTAATTTGCTAACAACACTAAGATGGGAGAGACTTCTTACCACCTGAAGGACATGACCAGAATTCAAAAGAATTGTTTTAACTTTGATATGTGCATCAAAACATCAACCTGAAGAAAGCCAACAAATTGGTAAAATTCCATGCTTTGGAAGGGGACATTAGCATTACAAATGCAAAATGAGGCAGAAAGGTAACTTTCTAAGTAGCTATTTAGCAGAGGTAGTGCTGGGCTAGTCGTGCTAGAAGTGCCAGGCAAAAGGAAGCAACAAAAAGAGTATTGCAAGATACCAATATAAGATGTTGTAGCAAGACACAAGACAGTTTTTCTGCTCTAGTTAGCACTACTGAGGCTTCTTTTGGAAGCTAGTACTCAGTTCTAAGCGTTGCTGCTTCAGAACCCCATAGACACTGGAGACCCCTGAGAGTACGGCAAAACCAAATAAATCAGAAGTTTACTTTTTCTGTTAAGTCACACCTACCTAAAAGAACTGGACAAATCCAGTCTAGAAGACACGATTAGGACTGAATGGATATAGGTAGGGTGAATCAGAATTGCTACATTTAATGTGCTAAAGGGTTTATTCCAGGACAAATTCCTTATATATACTTAAATTCTTGTAGTACACAACTGAGCTCCAACTGAAACCAAAGCTGAAGATAGCAGAAGCAGGGTACAGACATGCAAACTCCTGAAGTGTCTGAACTGGTCCTGGCCCAGTTTAAGCCTGATTCAACTCATGTCCTCAATTCCCATGCTCAATTCTAAAGTAAGCATGGGCCCAAGATAATTCCCAGCAGGCAGGCAGGATGTGACTATCTGTTCTGGAGACTAAAAAAACGCAAAGTTTAATAGTAGAGACATAGACAGGCTGATCTAGCTGGCATCTGCGTTGCAAAACAGACTTTGAAACTGTCCAATTTCTAATAACATGTGGCTAATAACAATTGTGCTTCTAAAGGAGAAAGTGACTGGCTGGTGTTTTAGGCTACGCTGGCAAAAGATGGGAAAGTGATCAGCTGGCAACAAAGGCTACTTCTTCACACCCCTGTCCCTCCAATACCTAATTTTTCTGATGAACAAGATGGTAAAGCATGCACAAGCTAGAAGAAACAGAAATTCCTTCCACTGAGGAGTTTACCTGACATCAGTAAAGTAAAAATCAAGTTAGATGACCTGGTCTCTTCTAGCTCTTCTTTTCTAGGATTTATTTAGTTACATCTATTTACTTTACAAGTTTGCCATTCTTGTCAATTCACTCTTGAATCCTATGGGAAGAGATATTCCATAGCATTAAAGCCCTATCCATTGCCAAGACCTTAAACTGGGCTCTATCTCCCTTATTAGGGGACTTCAGGACAGAACGTACTTTTATGCATTTAACAGCACAGCACAAGGATCATGCATCCTCTTTCCTGGGGTCTTGAATGACAAGCAGTCTGGCAAGCAAGCTCTCTATTAAGGACGCATTTCATTTTCCAGCAAGTGAGATGTGAACTAGAACAAAATCCAGAGAGCTCTCTTCTGACATTACACAGGTGTCCCCCAGCCCCCTTCCTTAAAAGCACCTTATAAACCTTTGATCAATGCTGCTCTTAAGGTTTCTAAGTTATAAACCAAAGAGAGAAAAAAAGGGTAGAAAACTGAAAGAACAGAATACAACTTTAAAAATATGAACATGGTGGTTCGTGAAGTACTTCCAAGGAGAGGTACCTTAGCACACCACTGTAATCAGTATGGCAAAGTTTCTGCTTTTTGAGGTCATTGTCATTGATGTTTTAACTGTTTAAGACACAGTACTAAACACAGGTGTCAGTTCTGTGAATGATGTTCTCATGCTGCAGAAGCTCGATTCACATATCTTGCCCAGACACAAAGCTATCAGGGACTTTCCCTGAATAGGGAGCCAAAGTCCACAGAACAAACCCTGAAGGCAGCAAAAGGAAGAACAAACCAAAACCAAATACAAACAACTGGAACATCTGCACTTAAAAACAAATCTTCTACTTCGACCACATACCAGATTTAGAAATTTCCCAGTAACAAAAATAAGTTAACTGTAGAATTCAACTAATAAATCCAGCCCTTCAGTACTGGCCAGGTAATAGAAGGAATAGCACTTCTAGGAATATCATATGCCTTCAGTGTAGATTTGTTGCTATTCTGTAAGTTGCATTTGTCACCCAAGTCCGTGAGGATAAGAACTCCCAAATTTACCTGGAGACACATATGCAACACCATGTACACCACCACAGTTTTAGGTTAAAGTCCTACAACAGTTAAACAGTCTATAAATAAAATACAGTAGCTTTTAAAATATTCACATACTTTTGGGGTGATCTACTATCAACTTCAGCTTTTAGTCGCAAATTCTCTCTTAAAAGGCTATTGTTTTCCATGCTCAGTTTCTTATTTGCCTAAGGAAAAGAAAAGGAAAAAAATAAGTATACAGTAAACCAGAAATGACTTCTAATATTTATAGGACAAGCTGTTACTCCTTTTTAAAGAGACAGAACTAGAAATGTGAAGGCAGGAAACAGCCTTCAGACAGGGACACCACTTAAAAATCACCATGGGAAATGGATTGCAAAACTGAATAGCGAACAGACATTTTTTATTTATATTCCCAAAATACATTGCAAGTGTCCTATCTTGGGAAATAAACACAGCTATGTTAGTTAGCACAGAAAGTCATTAAGGAGATGTACTAATGGCAATTTCATGTTTTTTTTTTTCCACATGACTAAATACGTTAAGTACATTAGCATTACAATATGCAGGTATCAGCAAAACTAATGTTGAACAGCTTCCTCCATTCCGGATTAGAGTAAGATTACTTTGGGGTTTTTTGGTTTGTTTTTAAAGCATAGTTATCCTGTGGATGTAAATCCATTACGACAAGCTATTTGCAGTCTTTCTTCACTTTCTTCCAGGACGCTGTGATTAAGACTTCTGATCCACAATCCTTACTTCTTGAATTGAGGTCAATTCCTTCTTCTCAGATCAGCAGACACCCTTGTTAACAAGATACTTCATACAAAGAGAAGTCTTCCTGCACCTTGTTTCAGAACAATGAATGCCTCTATCCTAACAGTAGAAAATAGTCTTTGCACTTCACAGGCAGCTCAATCTCCCTATCCTGAAAACAGCATCCCCAGTCCAGGACTTTCAATTCATAGCCTCAATTAGATGACACTTCCACTGCATAATAGAAGTCTGATGTAGAGTTAGATCTGAGGGAGAAGCTATGCAACTGGGCTCAGTAGTGAAATGTACTTTTTCAGAAGCATCCAACAGTGCATGAAAAGAGGCAGAAAAACTCTAAACGCTTATACAAATATCCCCAGCAACCTTTCCCTGCGAGGCTAAGACAATGGGAGGTAGGGGGAACGGAGCAGGAAGAAATAAACACACACACTCCCCCCACCCCAACACCACAATATTCCTAGAGGCAGAAAGATTTACTTCTGGTAAAGGAGGAATGGGAATGGTGAGCCCAGGGCTTGGGTGCCTGAATGCCAACTATTTGGTGTTTAACAAATAAAAGCACAAAATCTTGAAAGCAATGAGTAAGAATCTAGGACACCTCCGTTCCAAAGGAGCATCAAACCATTTCACAACATGGCCAAGACCTTTCTCTCTTCCCAGTCACAGAACCAAATAGGAAATTATGTTACTTGTGTAGAGTTTGTAGATAGAGCATCCACCTGGCACATGGTAAGACAAGACCGAATCTCTTTGGTGTCCTTCCAGAGAGTGCTCTACCCTCTAAGCCAGTAATCTGCAAGGGATTCCCACTTGCAGCACAATGTCTAGGTTAGGAAGTTCATGTAACCACATTATTAATGAGTTTACTTTGTCTAGTATTTCTGCTACTGGGTTTATATCACCGCTTCCACACTTGTTATGACTTCACTTAAAGTAGTAACACCTACTTTGGGAATCTCTGCTCCATGACATTATATGATAAAGGTTGCTGCTATTTCCTGACTCAGTCTGGTTTTAAAAAGAAAGTGATGGCAACCACATCTAATGAGGGACCCTGTCTCACTAGGAAGCAGTAGGTGGTTGAAGCTCCTGGGTCAGGTACTTTAGGAGTAAGAAGGTTTCTGGTTCCAGACTGAGAGTATATGGGAAGGGGTCTTGCTGTTCAGATTGGGATTGGTCAGTGCATGCTCTGAAGGGAAACAAGGTTTAAAAGAAGAGCCAACAGAACTGAGAAGCTGTTGAAGAGGGAACAGATGGGAAGAGAGTGTTGGACTCCATGATCTGAAAGGTCTTTTCCAATCTAAATGGTTCTATGACCACTATTTAAGGCTTGGTTCCTAAAACCCATTTAAATCTCTATTTGTATCTAACCCTTAAGCAAATTCAGAGACTCCATAAACTTAAAACATTTTTCTTGCTAAAGCTGATATTCTACTGAACCCCCTCTCAACACACCCCTCCCTCAGTCCCTGCTATAAAAAAAAGTCAGTACAGTTTAATTTTATGACACACACATACCTCCCCAAATTAGGCAGACAAGAACTCTTTGCTGCAAGTCCCCTTTTACCAACTACAAGTGACTCTGAAGCTCCTGGGATCCTCTTAGGAGGGCAGATGCTGTGTCCCAACCTGTGAAGTTGAAGTCTGAGTCTAGCTAAGCTATCGAACAAGCCAATTTTGGAAACTCAGTTTGTTCCTTTTAGTGTTTATCACAGTCCAATCTGGGACAGAATTTGCTTTAGACTACACAGAGGCAAATCTAGAAGTGTCCCAGTAATGACAACAGCATAGCAGAACAGTATAATGTGGGCCTCAGTCTGTAGCACAGGAAAAGCGTAATCACCGTTAATACTTACAAAGGAAGAAACCCGTACTAAACAAAATGCTTCAGTTTTGCAGGAGGCAACCCAGGATTGTTAATAGAAGAAATAAAGACAGCATTTTGAATAAATGCAAGTCCAGTTCTTTCCACCTTGCCTTTCAAATGAATCTTGAAATTTTGCTCTTCTGTGTTTGAGGTGATCGTTCTTGTGCCTACAGGTAGATTTTGCAATGTATTTTTACTTAGATGTACTGTCATATGCTTGTCTTCTGCATCCCTCCTTCTGCAGTATCAGGTTTTCTTTTATACTGCATTCAAGATGTATAAAAAAGCTGCAGGTTTCCAGTAAAGGATCTTCTGGTCATAAAATGCTGAAGCTTGTCTATTTTCGGTCAAAGGGTCAAGTTACTCTGTCTCAGCAAATTGCACCAAAAATATCGGCTATCAGGGAGGGCAATAGTGCAAAATCTGCCTCAGCCAACTGTACTGTGTTTGGCCACTGAATGTTGTTAAATAGATATATTATATAGATTATTGCAAGCCTGAAAAATCTGGTCATCAATACTGGTGACAAGTGCTACTATAATCCAATTACCCAGTCATGGAGTGACAGAGGAGTTGAAGAAGAGTCACATACAAGACTCACTAGAACAAGCAATAACATCTGACACTTGCAGAGGCTATATGGAAATACTATGATACACCAACAGCCACTGGAATTCAATTTTTTTTTTTTCTTTCTTCTGGATCTATGAAGTACCCAGAGGTCACGCTAGCTCTCGCTCCCACTTAACTAACATGAAACAGTTACAGTATAAGATAGCTAAAGAAATGTACTTATTACCTCCTTCAGCTTTTCCACATTATCCACCACTTTTACATATATATCATTGGCAGCTTTCAGCTTTTTGCTCCATTCCTCTGGGGTTTCTGGGCCACTGGTACTTGCTTCATTTGCTGACTGGCTAGTTTCCTTGTTTTGGCAAGACAAAGCTGATGCTGTAGGATCCAGAAGAGATTTCAGCTGTGTCTGTAAACTGAGATTTTTACCTCTCAGATCTTCCACTTCTTTTTGCAGGGATTCTATTTCATCCTAAAGGTGTCAGAAATTCACAGGAATTAAAATAATGCATGAGATTAATTAAATAATACTGGCAAGTTCCCACAGCACTTTAGAAACATGGGTTCTGGCAAGCCCAGACGCATGCCTTCACTTACACATATATCTAAGTATGCTTATGTATTGTGCTCTAGGCAGGATTTTAATCAACCTGCACACTCAAGCATAGTGAACGTTTTAGTGAAGGGAATCCCTTGACTACATAAAGGACCCTGAACAAACTGTCGGGCAGACCAAAAGCTTCAAAGCATTCAGCAACATGAATCTATTATTAGGGCACTCTGTAGGAGGATTTCCTGTATCAAGTGTTCTTAAGGTCGTCCTCTGCTGACTCATTTGCTGTTATTTGGAAATGATCTCATGAAACATTCTGAAACATCACATATTTGGACGCTGAAGGTCTCAAGATTCACAATGGACAGAACACTGCCTGGAAGAGGCTGCCCCAGCTACATGAAAGTAGCAACATCTTAGGAAGGACTCTCAAAATGCAAAGAACAAAGCTCTTAGCTGTATTGGTTTGAAGCCACAGAGAAGCAAAAACCTTCAAAAGCCTGTTGTTGTAGGCATAAAAGTAATTTATCCTGAAAACATGTTGTCTACACTGTTCACCAACTTAAATACTTGAGTTGCTCAAGGTCAGGTTACTAAAGGAGGCCATCTATGGCATTTACATAAACCCAAGGCATAGTTGCATGAATAATCAAGCATTTTTTCCCTCCTCCCAGCATCAGAACAACAATTTTAAATTTAGGTTTTTGAAGAGATTTATGTTATCCTATGCCTACCTGTGTGATTTTGGAGTTGATTCAATAGAAAGGCGGGAAACCTCCTTTTCCTGACTCCTCCTTTCATAGAAGATGAAAGAAGCTGAGCTATAGGCAAGCTTGTCATAAGAAACAGCCCTTACTTCCCCAGTGTTAAGGATATATACAGTGCCCATTTCCTTTCTCCCATTCTCCTCTCTGAGACAGGTTTCCTTGCAAAATATGCAGTCTTCAAACTGCTACTAAGGAAACAACAGCTGAGAAAACATACTAAGCATATTCCTTATTAACACCTTTTCACCTTGTTCCTAAGAGAGTATTTTTCCAGCAGGAGGGTGGAGACCAACTTCCAAACATTCACTCACTTTCAGAAAAGAATACAACAATGATAAAAATTAACCTATGCCAGAAGGTTACAGTTGGCAATATTCTTTAAAGAGGCATTTAGTCTCCCTGAGTAACAGGGAATTACTTCAGAAAATGCTTGCATTTGTATCAAAGAAAACCCAAAAAGCTCCCAATATCCAATATGCATAAAGAAAACCTCCCATACCACCTGAGGAGGGAATTCCCACAAAATTATAGAACTGGCTGTACTTGGCTACCTGTAGCATAGAAAGAATATCACCATGACTTCAGTAGGAGCACTTCAACCACCAGCAAATGCTTTCTTGTAACCTTAGCCAGAAGGTAGGATTTCAACGCAGCCGAGTTTCACGAAGATGCAGTATAAACCTTCACTCAAATTAAAAACAACAGGACTCAAAGCAAAAGGACCAGTTGTATGCGGTAATTTAACAGTTGCAGTTCACCTGGAAAGTCACAACACTCCCCATGTCCTTACCTCATATTCTCTGTGGAGCAATTCAAGCCTTGTTTTACGCAGGTGTTTTCTGACTGTTGGACTAAATATCGGATCACTTTCACTCGTTCCTCCTAAAGCAGCATAGGATGAAAAAAACACTAATATTGTTTCTTCTTCAGTGAACTCAATACTAGTAATCCACCTTATAGCTCTTTTCAAGTATCAACCACAAATACAGCTAATATTGGACCAATCTACGACAGATTTAAAGTCCTTTCATTTTCAGAGTATCTATTAGTGATGTTTAGAAGTCAAAATCCTGCCTCACAGCAGGAAGACAACTTCTGAATTTTTCAACTTTGTATTTTCCTTGACAAATCCTGTATTATTTAAGGCCATATTATTAAAACACAGCTAAGAGGGGGATGGGGGGGCAGGCAGGGAATCTAGCATATGTTTAAGTAGTACAAGATAGTGTAAGTTTCTAAAGGGAAATTGTTCAGACATATTTTTCTCTCAGAACCAAACAGCAGAGTTGACATTTTATATTAAATAAAGATCACAGTACTTCCTAGCTCTGGGGAAGTTCAGAGCCTTATTCGGGTGTAGCTTTGTCTTATTTCTGTGCTAAGAAACATTTTCTTAAAAATAAAGCAAAAGAGAGGAAACTGTGAACAAACAAAAAAAAAAGACCTCATACACATTAAAGATGCTGGATTTAAGTACTCTATTTCTCAGCTAAATGCTATTCTCTTAGGTCAACAGGTTGCAAGGCATAGGTAGAATACTTCAAGTGAGATGCATGTTTTTCCGGTAAAGGCACCATCCAACCAAGATTTAAGAAACAATCATTAGAGCTATGGGGTACTTGCTGCCTTTGAATAATCTAGCCATTAATACACACATCATCTTTGGCATGTTTACCCTGTAGCTATCATGTATGTTTCTGGAAAGATTTAAAGTCAGATTTTCCTTAGATGCTGGTAAAAAACACACAGAGGAAAAAAAATCTAGACATCTTTGGACTCAAAAGAATCTCCTCCAGCAGTAAATACCAGAAAGATATTTCAAAGACTAGAGTTGTCCTTACCTATAATTTCCTTGCAAGGATTTTCAGGTGTGATGGGAATCCTGCAAGCTGGGCACTGATTATTGTTCTTCAGCCACACTTCAATACAAATGGAACAGAAGACATGGTTGTTGACACAGATGACTGGGTGACGGACCTTTGAGTATTCAAGAGAAAAAAAAAAAGAAAAAAGGGAAAGACAAACAGAAAGACACTATGAATGCTTTGAAACTCTTTGAGGTAACAGAACAGGAGAATACACTACTCCATCTCTCAGCACAAGTCTGGTCTTGCAGGAAAGAGACACTGTTGTTTCACAGAGCCATCTAGAAGTGACCTCCTGACTCATGATACCACACTCCTCTATTACTGAAGGCACCAAAGCTATAACCATTTTTGCAAGACTAAGGTCCTTGATTCCAGGAACTCATTAATACACAGTATGGCAGGCACCCTTCCTTCACCTCACAACCTCCAAGAACTGCAGCCAACCACTCCAATGAAATGCACTTGCCTTCCCAGGTAGAAGGAGATCAAAAGACACACATCAACTGATTTCCAAAAGCGAGGGAATGAGGGACTGCTCCCGGCAACAACCAACACTTTGCCTTGGAAGAGGTGTCACTGAAACAGGTAGTGTTACAGATTACCTCTAGCCTATGCATAATCAGCTTAATGAAAATGAGCTTTAAAAAGGGTAAAGGCCAAAACCACAGAGAAGAAACACGAACCAGCAATCACTAATTCAAGCCTCCTGCTAGATATGCATTGCTACTAAATAAGTAATTACCCAAGAATGGGGCAGCTAACTGAAGGATTAAATATTCCAATCAGACACAGATCCTTTCAAGAAGCTTTTCCTCCCCTTCCAAAACAGCAAGGTAAACAAACTTCTAGAAAATATTAATGACAATGCATTATTCTCTCTTGTCATTTAAATACAAACCCCATTTGAAAGTGAGTGTGCATAGAGGGACCGAATACGATATGGAAGAAAAATACTTTCTTCTATATCTATGCCTTATTGCAGTTTCTGTTACAGCTTACTGTAACATACACTCTCAGATCTCTTAAGACTGCGTTAGGGGTCTTAAAAATAATTATTTGTTTTTCCTCCTCCCCTATCTCTGCCCAAGAAACGTGCTTTGAGACACAGAAGTATCAGTATCTATTACTTTATATTCTACTGTGTTGCACTTAAACCCCAAGTTTAAGAGAATCCTTTCAACTTTAAAAGAAGTTCTCATCATCCCCAAGATCTTTCTCTTTCATTCTATTAGTGAAGCAGTCAAACTAGAAAGGAAAAATGAAATGTGGCAGGGAGAAGCAAGCAACCGGGAAGGACAGCCAATAATCACTCGGGAAAACAGATTAGATGTGTCCTGCAGTAATCATACCCATACAATCGGTGCTGGACAAGCTAAAACCCAAGCGTTTTACCACTGAAATACATATGGATCTGAATTAAGGCCCAGATCTGCCAGCTTCTTCTCCAATTTACTATTTATGCCTCTGTCACATTACAGGATTCACAATATTTTTAAAACCTCCAATATGACAGTCCGGGGTGCCAAAGGATCTATCTATACACAAACCAAAACTCAAGTTATTGAAGGTGTGAATAGAAAGAGATGAAGCTGTTTCTCTAAGTGTCTGCATACTTTCACTTCTGATTAAAGAGGCTTTCTTACTATTAGTGCAAGCTTTAGCACACCAATGCTCTGGAAGCACTTAAATCTTGCAATTTCAATTATATATATCTCTATATAAACCACCTTGTTATTTAGGGCTTTTCTTTACCAAAAAAAAAAAGCTTTCTCCAGCTTTCCCATCTACAGCTAGAAGAAAAAACCCAAACATTTTTTTTCTCTAGCTGTACTTCTTTCTTACTCAGAAGCAGCTTGAGAATAATTACATGGATGGCGATGATAGGATACATAGCAGAATAACATAAAGTAATCCAAACAGGAAGAGACATTTCAGGAGTGCAGGTCTCCCCCCTGGGGAGCAAAAGACCCTCAGTTACCCCAAACCTGACAGGGAAGCATACTTCTTGCAAGTGAATGATTACTCTATATCTCTAGCAAAATAGTAAGTCACATTTATTACTCTCCAGGGTACAGTGCTTCTGATTTACACACCTTTACAAGTTTCATTTCAGCGCTGAGGTTTATACTTTTGTTGGCTCAGGATCCACACAAAGCAACCCATGCGACAACAGCAGAAGCTGCTATTGAAATGTCACACAATGGCTGGGGGTGCCGCTGCCCTTCACCCAGTCACTGAGCCACTGACTGTGAGAAGCCCGGGGGGGGGTGGGGGATCAAAACACACTCGTTACTAAAAAAGCATTTCACTTGAATTACAGCACAGTTTCAGTTCCTAACTAGACCATAATGTCTAGAAAGACTACAGCTTATTTGAGAATGCTTGATGAGCTAGGTGATTCTGAACAATTTCCTAATTTTTCCCACACATATAACAATCCCTATGCAGATCAAAATCAAATCCTATACACATCTATGTCACTTTGAAGGCACTTTGAGATCTTCAAGCAGCATTAATAGACGGCCAGGCACACTGATACCAGTGAACAAATCCCCAGACGTTGTATGTCTTTCAACACATACTGAATTGTGTGCCTGAGCCCAAGCAAACTGTCAAACCCAGAACTAACAGGAAAGACCTTCAGTCATTCTAGGATGAGTAAACCTAACAGCCCAATGCAGATGACTTCTGATCTGCTCACTAATTATGAATACAGATATGTTAGACGGTAACCCCAGCTGTGTTAAAAGAACATTCAGGGAACAAACATGGAAATTTATCCAAACAATTATCTGTTATTATAAACGGTTATTTGCACATCTTGCCAATATACTTTACACCACTGTTCAAAGGCACAAAACAGGCTAACATCATGCACTGTGTGTCATGTTTCCCCCACACCAAGATTTCTGTATCATTAAAAACAATGAGTGTTTGACATTATTGAATGAGTTTCTGTTTGATACCTTTTTTTATCCCCTTAACATTATGCACAGTGAACAGTTTCTATTTTGCAGTCAGTCCCTTGCAAATTTTGCAGAGACAGCAAGAGGGAAACTCTGATTGTAGGTTGGGCCTTCTACTCAATTTGAAGCCCACGCTACAAACAACAGAAGTATTACAGTATGTCGGCCCTCCAGGACACTTTCTGGTCCTCCCTACAAGACAGGGCAAAACCAGCAAGATTTTTCCTTTAATTTAAGCTAAATAACAGTTTCTTCCTCTAACCTTACTCTTGCAAAAAGCTTTTTCTGATTAAGTTTTTCAGTGAAGTTCCAAGCTAGAGACAAATCTATGTATTTAAAAAAAAAAAAAAAAAAGACAGCCAGAGCCATCAACTTCGGCAAAATTTAAACAGCTTCATGCATCTACAAAGAAAGCCATTCAAATACCTTTATTACAGATATCACCAGATTCACTTATCTGTTGCTCATATATTACCTCAGCGCAAAACACGAAGCAAGAAGAGTGTGGAAATCTCTTCCAGTACAAACTCGGGAACATCAATTCCTGATCAACTCGAGGTAACAAGCAGAAGTATGAAACAGTGGCCTGAAATAACCCAGTGGCTTTACAGCAAAATATGAGTGAATACCTAATGAATCTATCAAGTGTTTAGGTTAGAAAGTCACTAGGCTCAGATTCAAATAGAAAATACATTGTTGGTTTGATTTTGCCCTCTTTTTCCAAGAGTAGCCACCCTGCATTACAGACACAGTAAATCTGTGTTTTCCTCTATTTTCATTAAACAGATAAATGTCAAAGGAGAGGTAACAGAACCACAGCTGGGAAGTCTCGCTCAGCTTCCACAGAAAAGCCAAGAAATGAGTAAACATGGTTGCTAAACGCATCATTGCAAGAATTAAGAGAGCCGAGAAAAGGGAGATGTCAGACTACTTTCGCTACCAGCACTACACCAACTTTTATACATCAAACGTGCCTGTTCTTTTGTTACCACTCCAGCACAGAAAAGGTCTTGGAGTAAACGCCACGTGAGGTAGAAACAAATCGGACAGTAAATGCCAGAGTACAAATATAAAAGGCTATTTCTTCCCTTGTAATTACTGTTGGGCTTTAAGATGTTTGATTTGTTTTGGAGAGCAAGGGAACAAGGGGGGTGGGGGTGGTTAAGAGTGGTGGGGAATGCGCAAAGAATTTGAGAAGCAATTAGTGACAGCTATGAAATTAGCTCTGGGGCTTTTAGAGAAGCACAGGCTAGCAAGAACCCCCCACTTCCCGCGGGAGAAGAGGAAGAGACTGGGAAAGGGTCAGAAAGAGGAAATGGAAACTTTTTCTCCGGACCGCTGCAGTTTTGCTCGACACTTTTTAAATCCACTCGGTCACACACCCCCTCTTTTGTTCCACTGCTCCTCCGCGACACAGCACCACGCTCCAACACAAACTCACCCAATATTTTACAACAGATTATCCTACCGGTAGCCGAAGGAACCCCCGACCCCCACCGCCTTGGCCCTGGGAGCCACACACCCACGCTTCGGCGCGGGGGCGGGCTCGGGGACGGGGCCCCAGCCCCCGGACGCCGCCGCCGAGGGGGAGCACGGTTCCTACCACCCCAACGGCGGCAACAAACCTCGCCCGCCCCGGGGAACGGCCCCCCGGGGCACGGAGCCCACCTCCTGCCCGGGGCGGGACCCCTCACCACCCCTCGGAGAGGAGACCCCCCGCCCCTCGGAGAAAGGGCCCCACGCCCCAACTTTCTCCCCAGCGCGGAGCCGCAGCCCCTTAAAAGAGACAAACGCGGCGGGGTCTGGGCTGCGGGCCACGGCGGAGACCCCCGAGCAGCTGCCGGCCGAAGCGCACCGGGCCGAGCCGGGCCTCCCCGTACCCACCGCCGGGCCACCCCCAGGCGGGGGCTGAGCGGGAAGGGCAGCGGCGGCGCCGTTACCTTCCCCAGGCAGATGTGGCAGGTGATGGGCAACGTGAGGGACAGCGTGACGCTCGGCCCGTGCTGCGCCATCGCGGCGGCCCGGCCCGGCTCCGCCAGCACGGAAGTCCCGCGGGCGGGCGGGCGGTAACGGCGGCCCCACGGCAGCCCCGCTACGGCAAGCCGGCGAGGCCAAGCGGCCGCCCGGCGGAGGGAAGGCGGCGCGCGCTTTTGCAGCGCTCCCCTGGAGGGCGGGCGGGAGCCGCGGCCCCCTCACCGCCCTGCCCGCCGCCCGGCCGCTGCCGCCCCCCGCCGCCCCCCCGCGATGCCCGTGCCGTGCCTCGCCGGCCCGAGGGGGCGGCTTGCGCGGCTCGCCGAGCTCCTGGCCTCCGCGTGGCCCTTCCTGAGGCGGAACACCGCGCCGTGGGGAGCGCCCGGGTAAGGGCCCTGGCAGGAGGAGGCCGTCGCGGTACAGGGCTTTCACCTTATTAACCAGTCCCTCGCTCAGGTTTCACTGCGCTGAGCTAAATACACGGGCTGTTTTAATGCTTTTAATTCCCCCGAGTCTTCCTCCGAGATTTTCCCTATGACTCTCTTTTTTTTTTTTTTTTCTACTCCAAAATACGATACACCAAATGGGAACATATTCCAGGGGGAAACCCTGGGGCACACGCTCCCCTTGCCCCCGCTGCTTTATGTCTGGCTGCAGCAGCCCATGCCCGGTGGCGCTCTGGTGCGTGGCGTGGCCCCCCGGCTCCCCTGCTGCCCTCCTGTAGCTCAGGTGGCTCGGCTGAACTCAGTCGCTGCTTGGCCCCAAGCATTGCCTGTCGGCTCAGGTGGAGCCAACATGGCTGCAGCTTTGAGGGCGACGAGGAAATGAGGACACTGGTAAGCCCCGTGGCCCTGCGAGTGCTGTGTGTGGTGGTGCTTGCTCCGTGATGCCTGGTGGGAATCCTGTGCTGATCCATGGAAATTAAGGGGTCAAATCCACGGATGAAAATTCTTGGCTGCCACCCAGCTTGTGCAGACGTTTTTCCAAATCGCAGAGCCTTGGTGTTGTGTTTTCTGGGCTGCCGGAGAGCAGCTGAGAAGCAGTGCTGGTGGGACGGGAGGCTCTTAGGAGTTTGCTCGCTTGACCTCGGTCCCAGGATTCCTGTAGTTTCTTGTAAATGTGCCACAGCAGGCTGAAAATTATAGACCTGAGTGATTTAACATTATACCACATGATAAATGCTCAGAATGTTGAGCAGCTAATTCAAACAAGTGTAAAGTTGTGGATGCAATGATTAACAAGGAAAGTATCTTAGGCCGACATAGTGGAGTTGCACAGATGCATTTCAATTTGATATAGGTAAGTCGCTGCAAATAAAGCAAGCAAACTAATCCATGGTGACATTCCAGCATAGACAAGACGCAGCGGCTTTGATGGTATCATACCCTTAGGTGGGAAAGCACAGGTTTTAATAAGGTGCGCTTGATAAAGATTCACTATTTGTGTGCTAAAACACAACACTTTTTAGTAAACTTCAGAAAAAATAATGCCAAGTAAAAAACATTTAGCAACATAATAGACATACTATTAATTATCATAAGCTGGAGTGAGTGGACATCCACCGCGAGGAGATGCTTTTAGTCCTGGCACAATTGACCTAGCACTTAGGTAGGAGGGTGCTCACAGAGTTTCTGCAAGAGAAATCTAAAATTATTGGGTTTTGAGCTTTAAAAAGAACCACTGGAGCCTGAAACTCGTTGAGTGAGTTTATTATGCAGCCAGCGAACTGCTCAGGAATACAGCGAATCCCTGTTATTTATCTTTCTTAGCTTTATTTTATATTGATTTTTATTGAAAAAATGTGAATAGACAATACAAAGAGCAGAAAGGTTAAATGCATGAAAAAGAAATCAAAAGCAAGGAGATGCATCTTACAGCTGACATGTGAAACTCTTTTAGATGAATCTGGGATAAAGCAAGAACCCTTTCAAAGGCATGACTTCCACTGCTTCAAAAAAGTGTATGTAACTGGAAAGTGACCTGTTGGAGAACAAGCTCTGTTGGGATGAATATATTTTCTCTCAACCAAAAATAGCTTGTAAAGGAGCTTATTTTTCTGAATAAGCTGCTACAAGGAATATGTTTTCTGTGTAAGAAGGTTAAACTTGTTTGTTTAGCAGATTTCTGCTGAAGTTGGATGCCTAGTCAGTGAATGAATACTTCAAAAATTATTTGTGATCTAGTAGTGCCTGAGGTTTAGTTGAAATTTATGGGATGCTGTTACCAGCTCTTCAGGGGCATGGAAAATATTTAATTCTGTAGTGCTGAGAGAGGGAGAGAGATCGCAGAGAGTGAGGAGAACAGAGCTGGAGGGGTAACAATCTGCTGCAGCTAAGGGGAGCTGAGAAGTATGATGTGGCTGCAGGGGGTAGCAAATGTTTAAGAGGTCCAGGCTACCTAACACAGTAGTCTGCGTAGCATGGAGGGTGCTTTTCCAGTAGAGCTGATGCCAGGATGAAACAGATAAAACACTTCCTGGAATGCCTGGCATGTAGAGGCACTGGGGTGTAAGGATCAAATAGGCAGGCAGATGGGTGTCTGGCCACTGCTGTTAGTAAATCTATAGAGAAAGGATGGTTAAAAAGATGGGTTAAAAGTTGAGAACCTAACCGTGAATGATCTCCCAAGACTGGGGCTTTATCTTTGAAATGCCTCAGCCGCTTCATGATCTGCTCTTGAAATCTCAAAGACCTTAAGATAGTTAATGGTGAAAACATGAAACATTGTCTGTCACAGAATTGAAAAGTCCTATGATGAGAGCTTGAAGGGAACTCACATGGGACAAGGTAAACTGGTCAGAGTACTATGAACCAATTAAGTCTTTTCAACTTGAGACTTACATTGTTTGATTCATAAAGCTGAATAAAGTTACCATATTTTTGGCTTAAAGTCATGTTGCCTATGTTTTGGATCTGTGCACGTTTCCTAGCAGCACACTGTGCAGAGAGGGTGAGGAGCAGGTGAGGGTGCAAACAGTGAAATTTGTGTCTACTTGGCTGGCTAGCCCTGCTGATAAGCAGTAACTAACTAATGCGGTTGTATTTTTTCAAATAATTTGGGTATGTTTGGATGTGTGGCTTTGTGCCATGAAAGCCTAACTTGAAAATAATTGTTTACACCAGCACAAATAGATGTAAACCACGGATTTTTTCCCCCCTTCTTTTTCTTATTTTTTGCTGAGGTAGAAATGACTGGAAGCTGCCAAGTGGTGCCAAGCCAGGCTATCCACTCTCAGAGTCCACTTCTGCAACAGTGAAGTCTGTTTGAGTTTGCCATGGTGTTTCCTCTTTAAGAAACAAGGCTGGATTTTTAGCTTTTAAGAAAGATTTTCCATGATTTAGGGGAACGTAGAGTGAAATTTACCTAAAATTGAGAGTAAAGAAGCTTGGGAATCTGGGTGCCTAAATTCAAACTGGTGGTCCTTAAAACATTCTACTTTTCTGAAAGGGTGAAAACAGGTCCCCTCTGCTCAGGATTTTACTGTTGACGAGCCCTGGAGAGTGATGGCCTTGCTGGTTCCTGTTGTGAGGCACTGTCTCAGGAATTTGCAGGCTGCCTAATCCCTTCTTCTTGATGCTGTTTATAGAGGCCATTCAGCAGAAATACCCCTTGTCTTTGCTTCCTGAGTACAGTAGGCTGCTCTTGCTACTTGCTCTTTGGGAGTTCCCGTGTGGCTTTAATTTTAAAATGAAGGCAAATTTCATCTCTCTCTTTAAAGCAATGTTTTGGCTGTGAAAAAGGTGTTGTACCACCAGAAAGGAAATAAAATGAATCCTAGAGGCCAGAAGGTAAATCTCTGGCCGTTGGGTAAGTGAGCTGGGGGCAGAGTAAGAGCATAGCTTTGGCAGTTTAATAATGTTTGAGATTGATGGTCTTGTGTAAGCTTGGTGCTGTTAGTCTTCTTCACATGAAACAGGAAAAGATGACAAATAGCTTTTACACATGCAGTTTTTGTTTTGCGTTTAACCACTGTAACTTTATCACCTCTTAAACTAGAATATACTTGCTCTCAGGCTTCATGGTCCGCAAAGGAATTCAAAGTGACTAGCTCAGACCTAAACATCTTACTTTTGGGCATCCAAAGTTTATTGAGAACAAGCCTGTTCTTTATGACCTTTTTTAGATTTTTTTTTTTTACCTTGCCCTTCTGATACTTTCCATTTTTCTTGCCATGTGTCAGCAAGGAGCCAAACAAGTAAATGGAAATGCTGGGTTACACCTGAAGACAAAGCAGCTTGCATACCTAGGATGTTAGGCTATGCCTGTTTTTCTTTTTGAGGATCATGCAAGAGGTTGATTTCCTGTCAGACTCTTTTTTTTTTTTTTCTTTTTTGATGAATATTTTATCCGAACAAACTGAATTATACTATTCTGACATCTGAGGGCAGGAAGAAGCTCTAGAAGTATTATGCTGCACAGGTGCTCTCTAACCCACCTGTAGTGGTACATCTCAGCCTAAGAATATCTCTATGGGCTTTTCAGGAGGCTGTCTAGGGGAAGGCTGGTTGCAGTGAGCCAGGGGTGTACCAGGCAGTGTCCTGACCATCAAGAGGTATGGATAAACAAGCCGTGCTTTGTGTTCTGTGCTTATTTTATTTGCTGGTGCATACTGAACCTTTGTGAAATAGGCAATATAACAGAGAAGAGAGGTGAAATTTAGTTAGTTTTTATGTGTAGAAGATCTCTCTCTAAGTCTTACATCCACAGAGATTTAACTGACTTCAGGAGAACAATGCTTCTATCTAACCATGCAGGGAACATCTTCAAGTTTGGGCCATTATTCTGCAAATTTTGGTTGCTGCTTAACCTCTGATGTTCAAAGTCCTTACACCAGAGTTTGAGCCATGGAGTATGCTACTGACAAAACATATGCACAGGTGCAACAGGCCTTGATTTACGTTGTAATTATGATGGCATTTCAGTACACCCTATGCTACCAGCTGAGGATCTGTCCACTGGGATGTAGTAAGGAATAAGGCAAAGCACACAGCAAAAATTTTTAAAAAGTTACAGGGATCACAGAGATCACGGACTTTCTTTTTCTTTTTGTTTTGGAAGCAAGGGAAGGCTGGCATTGACAGTGTAAAATCTTAGTCAGTATATTGTGCTGAGCAGTGCGGTTCACCTCCGTTATTCTCCCAGTCTCAAATGTTTACCAGCCAATCAGAGCATTCCTTAAAACCAGAGATTTATAATGAAAAGTCAGCCCTAATTGAATTTCTTTATTAAGAACACCATCAAACAGATACAGAACACCTTACACCACCTTGTTTAAATTAGATTCATTTTTCTGATTAATTATTAAAAGGAAAGTTCAAAAAATCATAAAATCTTAAGTGCTATTAAAAATTGATTAGGAATGCATTTTTTCATTGACCCAGTTTGTATTTTTTTTAATTTTTTTTTTTTTGTCAAAGCTAATACATTTGAGTAGCTGCCTCAGACAGAAGTTTGTAATCATTTGGTCATCAGTCAATTAATCACAGCTTCATAAATATTGATCTCAGATTACACTTATTCCTCATTCTTGAAAGATAGTTTTTTATTAATTTAGGCTCACTCACATACATTGTGGTTTATGCTGAAATTATTTTTAAAAGTTCTATTAAAATTTAATTTGAGCAGCCAGCCAACAGTGCAGCCACTGTGCATTGTGCCACCTTTCGGCAGGTTTATCGCCTTCTCCTGAAAGGTCCTGAGCACCCACAAGCTCACACTGTAGGGCTTGCTGGCATCTGTCCCCTATAAAACCTCTTCAGCTGGAAGTTGCAGGTCACTGTCATCCTGTGCAGAAGGAATAATTTGAGAGTAAGTGTGGATCTTTCTGAGGGGAGAAAAGAGGGCTCTGGTGTTTCCTGCTCCACTCTTGGTGGTCATGTCCTGATTCCTGCTAGTCCATCACAAATGGTGGTGCCTTCCTGATGGCTGTACAGGGCTCTGGCTGCTCTTTGGCCTCTCCCAAGCATCAGACAAGCTGTGGGAGGGGTGTGTTTGTAGGTACGTATGTTGAATGTCCCAGTCCTGCTGTAGTTCCTGTCGTGGAGGTAAATACGTGAGGTGATGACCCAACCCAGCACAGTGAGGATACCTGAGGGTGTTCTTGCAGGGTCTGCTACTGTTCTTTCATGCCTGGGAGTAAACCCAGTACTTACTTTTGCAGGAGTTGCATTTGTAAACAGAAACTCTTCAGGATTTTTAAAGAGAGGTGCTGTGATGAAAAGCCTTGGCTTTTTGGTCTCAAGCATCTGGAATGGACACATTCCTTCTCATAACATGTTCACCACACTTGAAGCAGTACTGAAACAATGCAAGCAATGTTTATTAATATTCCTGGTCCAGTTGCAGCTAATAACCTCCCTTTTGGCAATTAAATATCTTTTTCTTGTTGTTGTTATTTATGCTTGGTGTTGTAATTTAAAAAACACAGAGATGGATGTATCAGGGGAAAGAGCACACAGCTGAAGAGTGACCTGAAGCCTTCACTGAGCAGAATGAATCCTTTTCTACCCTATACTTCGTGTTTTACTTTGAATATTGTGCTTCATGCTGAGCATGAAAAATTTCTCCAGGCCAGGAAGATCTGAATGGTAGACTTGCTTCAGCTTCTGCAGTACATTTGGCTTCTCTGTCTTACTCTCTGGTGAAAAAGCATGTTAAGATAAGTCACTGTTCCCTAAAATGTCGTTTGACTGAGGACTTGAGTGAAATGGGATCATGTAGCAACTGCTATCTTTTACGTCTCTGAAAAATCCCATGCCTCATCTTTAAGGTCTGAAATCAAAACTGATTGCCCATTATTGTCACTCCAAAACTCCGTTTATTCGGGCACAGCGCTTCTGAGATGCTCTGAAATGCAGCTTCAAATCATGGGCAACAAAGCTTCCTGGTGTGCCTCTCAGCTTCAGTATGGAGTCATGCAAACCCCTGTCAACATTCTTTATTTTTGCTGACATTGGATATGTGTAATATGGAGAATGGATCGTTTTTATGACTATCCATGTATCTAAGATTGAAAAAAACTCATTTAATTTTCAGAGTCCTATTCCCCAGTAAACGTATACTACTAATTTACCATATATTCTGCTGTAATGTAACATCCTTGTATATATTTGGCATATCCATAGCACTGAAAAAAAATGAAGCGACACTACAGAAAGTTTTCGGACCCCTTCCTTTAAATTTCAGTCTTACACAGTGCTTTTGTGCCCTTTCAGGAAAGTCATCCTGTAAGGATCATGTCAGAGACAACATGTGCAGAAGGCACCCAAATAACCCATTTGTTTTACAAATAGCTGTGCTGGCTTAAGATCATACCACCTCTGAGCTGTTTGCCACCCCTGTTCTCCTTATCTGTTTGCTGCAAAGTCAAACTAATTTTTGCTTTTGTTGTCTGTGGGCTGTCAAGATGCTGGGCAGAATCTGTTGTTTGCATTATGGCAAATCAAGAAGGGTATTGTCTGCTGCAGGGACAATAATTTCCAGCAGAGAAGTGCTAGCAAGTGTACGTAACAGGGGATGTGTTAAGTTACTCCAGTTATATGCTTAAAAAGATGCCTGCCTATTCTCTATATGTTGTGTAATCAGAACTGGATTCTGAGTCCATTTGCAGCTGACATCTTCAAACAGGAGGGATGCTAAGGAGATCTAGAAATATATCAATCATCCTCTGAGCATTTCTTTGCCATAGTACGGGAACCAGCTGTCTGTTTATCCAGCGATTTGACAGATGCTAGTGTGAATGTGAGCAGTGTGTTAAGTTTTGTACTGAGCTTAGTAATTCTGGACAGTCTATCCTGGCAGAAAAGAAGAAAAGGAAAAGCTGCAAAGCAATAGAGAGAGACAACTGTAACCGTGCCCCAACTCTTCCTGGCTTTTTGCTGCAGACACCTGCAAAATGGCCTAATTGGAGTTTTCCCACTGAAGTATTGTGACACTAACTCACTGCTCAACAACTTTAGCACTTCTGGGAATGAACCCGGTAGCTGTATATGAGCTACTAGTTTATGGAAATGCATCTTTCTTTAAAAAAATAAAATAAAAGTCAATCTCTTCCTAAACACGCAGAGTTCTTTTATTCCTGAATGTGCAAAGCTGTGTATTTTAATGAAATTGTTTTAACTTAGTAATGATGTAAGAGAAAAATAATGTCTTTCCTGTGAGTATATGCAGTAGGTAATTCTCTCTCTAAATTTTGCATTCATTGGATTGAGATTATGTAATAAGTTCAGCTGATCTTTGAAAGACTTTCTAATGGATTTCTTGTTAGAAATGTAAAAAAGTATTGTTTTGCATTTTGTTAATATATGTTTACTCTTGTCTCAAAATCAGAGACAAAGCAACAAAGGCATTGTATTTGGCTCCCTGCAGGACCAGGGATTTGCCAGCAAGATACATAAGATGCTAAAGATCCAAATCAGTCCCATGTCTTTCCTTCTTGACTTGCCTCTGCAATCTGTAGTCCCAGTTTCTGTCTCTTCATTACGATAACCTTTAGAAAGATTCAGTATTCAAGCAATTTTTTTTGTTGTCTGTTATGGTAATGTTACCAGCTTAAACCAGAAACACCCCACCCCATTTTTAATAGTGACAATAGCTTGTCAGACACAACTTCAGAGACTTCGGAGTGCTCGTGGGACACTACAGCTCAGTTAAATGTAGACTCAGCCTCTGAGGCTAGTTTCAGGAAAAACAGTTAAGAATTCGACTGCTGTACAGATCTTAAATCGACAAGATAGAAAGGGAGAGAAGGATAAAACATACATCCAGGAACTGCTGGGGTTTTATAAGCTTTGTGTTACTGTTTTTTAAATCTATCCAGGGGGGTTATGTTAGGAAGGAAATGAAGAAACGGAAAAGCAAAGATAGAAGCAATTGGAGCGAGCAGCCAATAAACGGAGAGAGAGGCCAATGTGAAAACTGCAGAGATGTTCTGATGCTGTTGTCAGTATCCATCAATTCTGGCTTGAGTGGCGGCTGCAGCTGTTCTGCCAGCTCCTCTCTTTGGCAGGCTTGTGTCTACAGGTCCTCCTACCCTCCTGCACTCATGGGGGTGGAGGAGGAGGAGACCCTGTGAGAGTCCTGGTGGCCATGAAAAGTGGCTCTCTCAGTGTGCATGCACGTTTCAAGGAACCCATAAAGAGCCCTTTGAAGGGCATGCAGGGCATGCAGCTGGGTGTCTGAAAGATGAGTAAGAGTTTTTTTGTTGATTCCTCTTCACCCAAAAAAAAGGTGTAGGTATCTACATATGAGCAAATCTCAACAAATGCATCTGGGAGTCACTGTAGAGAAACAGAGCTTTTTAGGATATGATACGTCATATCTTCAGATAAACATCCTTAATGACCTGATTAATTTTGTTCTACAAGTGCCTAGTTTTTCTCTAATGCCTATAAAGGGACCCTAGGGTGAGTAGACAAGACATTGTAGATCTTTCTTAAGACTGATGAGGTGAACCCCGTACTTTTTATTGGAAAGCTGGGATGAAGAATCATCTGTGTTTCAATTCAATATGGTTCGCAAAAAAGGGAGCTCTGACTAGTAACTGAAGATCTTGATTTCTATGACATTTCTGTAATCATTTCCTAAGTGCAGTGGGTTTTATTTGCAGCTGTTTATTGTCTGGGGGAACACTAAGCCAGATTTGCTTACAACTCTGCTTTTCCTGAAAGCAGCCAGAGTCTTGCTTACTGATAAATCTATAAATGAACCATTCTGCCAGATATACTGCACCGCTAGCTTTCCTTGGGAGTCTCACTTGCTACAAAACATCCTTTGAAAAGGATTGCACTCTGGCAATAAAATTTATCTTTTGGAACCTTTTCCTACATAGTTTATTTACATTTTTTTTCCTTAAGTGTTTTCTGTTACTCAGAAAAAGATTTTTGGTAACTTTAAAGCGGATAATAAAGTCAGTTGATTAATACATGTATTTGTTGAGAGTGCTTGTAAGAAAGCTGGACTGATAAATCATCTGTGCTGAAACAGAAGTGATTCGTTTGCTAAGTGGAATCAGGAAAAATCAAGGACTATTTATATCTGGCTTCAGCTTTGATTTACTTGTTAAAGCTCATTGTAGAAAGTCAAGTAAAAACTTTGATCTTACAACATTCTCCTGAAAAAAACCCAAATTTCACTGGAATTGAAGAGTGAGGAGGCAGCCTGCAGTGTCTGTGCCTGAAGGCCTCTGTGCTCAGAGGTGCTACCAACATCAGTGGGAATTTTGCCTGAGTATAAAGGCATGAACATGAACCTAGAGTAGGACTAGAGACCATGTTGCAGCTTCACCTGAAAAACGAAGCTTATAAGGACTGTAAAATGTTGTGGGTTTTGGGTATTTTTTGTGCTGTGTTGTTTTTTTTTTTTTTTTTAAATATAATATGCTCCAGCTATTTTACATTCAGGTTGGACACCTTTAAACTGGAAGGAGAACCATACTCACACTGATAACTTAATAGCACATCTAAATGTCTTTTAAAATACTTCAGTTTACCTATTAAGACCAAATAGACTGTCTGTTAATTTGACAGAATATCCATGTTCCCTGAACTTAGGGCTATAAAAATTGTTCATCTGCTCAGTCACAGGCCATTTAATTTTGGATGCATCATTGCCAGTTGGTTACAGTAATTAGCATTCCCTGTATTGTAGCAGCTTCCCTGAAGCTATGCTAAGTAGGGTTACACTTCTGTATGGAAACATAAGCAACCTTGTGCAAATGAGCCTGGCCACCCATCTTAGAGACAGAAGCCCTAGCTACCGCTTCTTGGCTCAGGGTGCCCTATATGCCCACCTGCAGATCTTATTTACTGGTTATTAATGACTTGAAGTGTAGGCAGCTGTGAAAGGCACAGCATGGCAGCTTAAAACCTCTGCTCCAAACTATTCTCTCAGCCTTGTTATTTCTTTGAGTGACACCTGATTTCCTTTTTTTTTTTTTTTTTTAAAAAAAATCTTTCCCTTTATACTCCCTTTTAATGCAGGTATTAGACATAAATAAATTCTGTGGATATAAATATTGTGTTGTGTATATATAAATATATATGAAAACCTGTGAACTGAGACATAGCATTTGCTAATGCAGTTACTTGCCACTTAAAAAACAGGAGTTCCCCAAAATATTTTGATAAATCCTTTCTTGTTATGAACACATGCTGCAGATATTTTGGTTGGGTATGTTTTTCCATATCTCCTAATGCCTAAAATAGTATTTTTATTATATTTTTAATAGAAACACCAACTGCCAGTACTGGATTATGAGTAGTGCTGGAATTCTTTTGTAAAGGCTAGAATAAACAGCACAATAGCTAAAGCCATAAATAAATTAAAGAGAGGCCAAGATTTTTTGCCAGTTCTGCAGCCTATGCACATTTTCTTGTTCTGTGTTGAATGTCTGCGCTTCCTTTTCGTTTCCTGGGAAACAATGAGGGGTTGTGTGCACTGCAAGATGCACACTAAGAATAATTCTTCCCATTTAATCCACTCTGATTTTTACTTCTTAATATACTGGAAGATAACTAATATTTAATATCATGAAATGTATCTGTGCATGTTTAATGATTCAATTAATCAGAGAGAAACCTTCTTTATAATTAAATATGGATAGGCTATAGTCTTTTTTTTCTCATTGACTGATGCTACTGAGAATAAGGGATAAGAATAATTTTATACTATTATTCTGTGTACCTTTTATTAGAACCCTGAACTGTTTGGGTGAGTAAAATCAATGATAAAAGTACATTTTTTCTTAGAGTTATGCACTCTGCAGTTTCTGTATTCCATAAAAATCTAACCATATGAATTTAGAAACCAGTCCTATGAAGACTTACACATGTGTTTAAGCACAGGAGAAGTTCAACTGATGATAATGTAATTACTCATGTTAACTTTAAAGCCTGTGCTTGAGCCTTTGTATGACTGGCTTTTTCAGGTTCTGGAAGCGGCCTGATGTGATCTTGGTAGAGATCTTATATGCTTGATCTGTAAGTCCCAATTTGATTGTGATTTGCAGCCATAGCTCATTTCTTTATGAGTAGTAATTTTATTAATCTGGTCATGGATGTCTCTTGACTTGGTTGCTTGAAGAAGGGCTACAAATCTTCACTACAACTTATTTTTCTAGAGCGCTATACAAAATTATATAAGTATAGACTACAAAAAAGCCAACTATCTTCCATACAGTATGCAGATAGGGTGCATATATTGGCAAGTTAATAAAACAATGATGCACATGCAGGCAGACTTAAATATGGAAATGGAGATTTCCTGCTTCTTGACTTCGTATAAATTGTTGAATATATTTGTTTAATGATTTACACAGAGCCTCAAGCCATAGCAACTGGGTGTTGTTTACAAAACTTAAAATGTAAGTTACATGCACAGCCTACAATGGGCTTCATTAAGTGACCACTTCTGCTGCCAAGGATATCATCTATTAATAGTAATGTTGTGTGACCATACCTATCTGTTGAAATGCCTTTCTATATTTGCTTACCTATCTACCCATGGATACATGCAATACTGCTACATTGTAAGTGACATGCTACTTCTAATTTAAATATTTTAAAATGCCTGTGCTTTTAAGTTTGTTTGCACACAGATGAATATACCTAAATACTCAGAAATGAATGCTTAGGATTGCCTGTGTTTCCACAGGGTCTTTTGTATATTAAATCCATATGGGCTGGTGAGCTGAGATAGCAATCCCAAGTTTGATTGACTGAACTTGCCACTGAAGGCACAAAAACTTCAAGTTTTGCACTGCTCACATTTCATATAGTCATATTTTTCAACATATGTACCTACCTTTTTAATGAGAGGATATTTTTCATTATCATTGTAACAAGGAAATAATTTGCAAAAAAATCGAATGCCAACATTTCCCCTTATAAATAGATTACACTTATAGTGGGTAATATATGGCCAGGAGATGCCTAGTCTGAAGAATAAAGACATGATTATACTATTTCTATAGCACTTCAGTCAAGAAAGGCCCATTAATTTGTTTTTAGGATGACCTTAAGCCAGAAAAATAAGGCTTTGCTTAGTTAGAGCCCAGGTGTCTGGTGCAGAGCTCATGCATACTAGTAAAAACACTTCTGTTGAGACCTTAGAAACTGTGGGCAAAAACCTGAAATCAGTGAGGTATTACTGAGACTAGGTTTTCTTTCTTAGGGGTGGTAGCATGCTGTACTCAGGTGTTTGTTAAGACGGTGATGTTCAGTAAAAAGGAAACCAGAAGCCTTCTCTGGATAAATGACCCAGTCAGTATATAAGTAGGAACTGGTGCCATTCATGTAGTCTGGCTATCATGTTTAGAACATTTTAGTGCCTCACTGTATTTTACAAATCAGTTCTCAAGGCTTAAAGCATCCCTTCATTGCTGATGTTCAGTTTTCTTGAACTGGAGGAAACAACTGAAATAACAACATTAGAGAGTGAAAGGCTGTTGATGGTGAGCAAACGTGCCACAGGTGAGGAAGCCAACACTGCATCTGTTGTGAAGGAAGTTCTTGTCAGCCCTTACCTATACAAACTGCAGGATGATATGGTGAGGAGTTTTTAGTGTAGGTGCAGAGTCATCAGGTAGCAAAACCTCAAATAAGCTATGCAGGTAATTTGCAGATGAGTGCTAATGACAGGTTTGGACCGTGCCAAGCAGTCACATTGGGAAAGAGTCTAAGTCAAGGTATTTTAAGGGAGCTCACTATTTTAGAGAGTTTTAAGCAATGTTATTTGCAGTATCTCTGAAATTTCTCCCCTTCTGAAGCCACCTTGGGTAGCTCTTCTTCCATAAATGTACATCATTGCATGATTTTAAAGTGCATCATCTCATTGCACTGCAGAGTGAGAGACGCGTGAAATGTTCCCTTGGAAAACCAAGGTTCCCTTTCTCTTAAAATGCCCATTTCTAGCATAGGCAAGTTGGGAAATAATGCTTAAACCCCTAACATTTTTGTGTACAAAAATGTTATCACTCCAAGATGAATTTTGCACACTTGACTCACGGATATTTGCAATTGTGCATAGAACTCCACTTTTGGTGAGAACAAAAATTTTTAAGGGCAAATTTAATATGACTGACTATTGCCTGTTTGGAATTTTACACTTAGTCATATGGATACAGGAGATAAATGTTACTAAAAACATTGTTATCACATGGTTGTGCGAGTTAATATTGCCATATATGTGACATAGGGTATATAAATATCTCTTGTTCATGAGTATGAAAAGAAGTGTGAAGAATCATCAAACTGTTTTCTTGCTGGGTCCTAATATCAGAATATCTCATGACTGAAATTTTCCGAAAAAGGCAGAGTTGAGGGTAATTTGGTATAGTGGAGAAATGAGAAAGTAGAGATCTAATATCAGATAACACGGAATGTGAGATATATTGGGCTGTGGAAGAGTCCCTGAAAGAAGCCTGACTGCTGGGTTCTGTTATAATCTGGACTGGGCAAAGCACTAAAAATACCCAGTAGGGAATGAAACTGTGTTGGCAGGGAGTTGGGAGAGGTGATCCAAGACAACTTACCTATCTCTTCTTTCTATAATTCTATTGTATTACTGAGTATAAGGTATTCTTTATAAGCAATGCAGCATGTGGTATAGACTATACTGAATAAACAATTCATTCACGTTGTGGGGCTTTTGTTGTTGCTGTTGTACCTGGGGTCTTAAAATGCTTTAATCTGAGCTAGTGTGTAATCACTGATATGTAACCACCCTTGTTTCATGGCTACTGGCATCACTGTCGTGGCAATACTTACAATTTTTATTAACTTATCTATTTAGATTTATTGCATTTATCAATATTCCTGACACTGAAGAATGGATAAGCAAATGCATGGAACACAAATCCACTAGAAAAGTAGGTGGTTTTTTTTTTTTCTTTTACCCCCAAACAAATCTTTAAGGAAAGCAGATACTCCGTGGTCCCTTCTATTCAATGAAGAATATGAAGATACCACATAAAGAATAACCACAGGAATTTTCGTTGGCTATATGAATGGAATGCATACATTGCATTCCTGCTCAGCATTGACAGCCAGCATCATCATTGCTTACCCACTCACAAGTATCTGTCCCAGGAAAAACCTGAAAAAGCTGATGATTCTTCTTGGACCAACAGAGAGGATGACCAGGTGTTCAAGGAGAATGAAACAGTGGATAAGGACAGAAGGAAGAGTTGCAAGTGGCAAGTTTTCCTCACTCAACACATCTGGTCCAGAAACTTCCTTTCGAAAAAAAGTGTGAAGGAGTGGGAAGGATATGGCATGAGTAACTGTTGCATGTAGGACTTGGCAGTCCCTCATCAAATCATTCATTCACCTCAGTGTATATAGGAACGTTCACCCCCTGATTGTGCAGACTAGGGAGTAGTCTAGTGGAGGGCTTTAGCATGGTGAACAGGGGGAACCTCAGGGCTTCCCTTCCCCAGCTGGGGGATCCTCAGGGGAGCTGAGAGAGCTGCCAGGAGCCCGTAGCTCTCATGACAGCAGCTGATGATACCTGGGTGGGACCCGGAGCAAAGGTGGCCAGGCCTCCCCACACCCGCAAAAGAAGCCCTTAGAGAGCACCACCATGCAGGAGCACTGCCAACAGGGTGAGCAAACAAGGCATGGCACATCAGTTTGCATGGCAGCTGGCACAGAAGGGTGTGCAAGAAGGGCACTGGAGCTCTGCCAGCTTGACCAGGGAGCAAGGGTGTCTGCCCAGCAGAAAAACATGTCCTCTCTAAGCTCTGCACCCACCACAGCTGATGCGGCTGCCCAGACAGAGCTCGGGTGGGAACACGCAGCCACCCAGGTGCCGGGCTGCTGGCGGTGCCCTGCTTTCATGCCTGTGCCAGGCAGCAGCGAGCATGGCTGTGGGAGGTGTGCCTGGGTAGAGCAACTCCTCTGCTCAGTGACAGAGCTCTGGGGGGGGGGGTGTGTGACTAGGCTGAGGAGTATCAGGGAGAGCAAGACAGAGATGCAGACTGCTGGAATTGCACCCTACTTTCCCCAAGACAGGCCCAAGAGACAGACAGCATGTGTGATACAGAGGATTCCCTGCCCTCTCTCCCCCTGGCTGCACACAGTGACCGGAGGGATGGAGGGCAATGGTGACAGGTTCTTTCCAGAGCAGCAGGTGTGTCTCCTCTGTGACCACCCTGCCTTTCCAGGTGCTCGAGAGGTATGAGGCTTTGCAGGTGGAACAGAACAGTAATGAGTATGATGATTCATGTAGCTTGGAGGTGTCACTGAGGTCAAGTTGGCCTGTGTCGTGTGTCAAAACTGCTTCCGTAAAATAAAAATGATGGGTCACTGTCAGCAGACTGCCATCTGAAGGGAACAGAAGGCCCAGCACGCAGGCCGGACGCACTGCGTAGGGAAGCCTGCTGCCTCCCTGCAGCCTGGGGTAGAGATGTGGAGAGCAAGCTTCCTACCCTGGTGCGGCCCTCAGATTGTCATCCATTATTGATTCTTCAGGCAGGCAGCAATGAAGTTGCAACAAGAAGTCCAAGGGCAATCGAAGAGACTTCAGGGCACTGGGGTGACAGGTTAAGGGATCAGGAGCACAAGCAGTGTTCTCCTTGACCCTGCCAGTTGCAGCGAATGATGAGGGAAGCAACAGGAAGAGCCAACAGAGCCATACCTGGCCCTGAGCCTGGTGTCACCAGCAGAATGTTGGGGGTTTTGATCATGGGTCTGTTTACACAACAGCAGCCTGCTGGTGACAGATGGGGTACACCTGTCTCAAAGTGGGAAGAGGATCTTAGCACAGGAATTAGCAAGGTTCATCCAAAGAGCTTTAAACTAGACTTGAAGGGGGAAAGGGGTAGAAGCAGGCTCACTAGAGACAAGCCTGGGGGCAGCATGCCAGTGTTTGAGGGATGGTGTGCTAGCAAGGTCCTTCAGTCTGATGTCTCAGTGGTGGTAGGGAAAGGACAGCCATGTGGCAGCAAAGATGCAAGTGTTACTGATATATTAGAAACCACAGAAGCACCTCAGAATGGTCACATAGTAACTGGGGCTCCTCCCCCTTAAATGTGGTGGGATCAATAGCCCAAGTGAAGTGCATCTACACCAAGGCACGCAGCATGGGCAACGAACAGGAGGAGCTGGAAGCCGTCGTGATGATATAGTTGCCATCACATGGCAGGATGACTCACACAGCTGGAGTGCTGCAATGGATGGCTACAGACTCTTCAGAAGGGACAGGCAAGGAAGGAGAGGCAGTGGGGTAGCCCTGTATGTTAAGGAGTGTTTTGACTGTCTAGACCTTGATGATAGTGATGATAGGGTTGAATGCTTATGGGTAAGGGTCAGGGGGAAAGCTAATAAGGCAGATATCATGGTGAGAGTCTGTCATAGACCACCCAACCAGGATGAAGAGGTAGATGAAATATTTCATAAGCAGCTGTCAGAAGTCTCACAATTGCTAGCCTTTGTTCTCATGGGGGATTTCAACTTAGCAGATGTCTGCTGGAAGTACAATACAGCAGAAAGGAAACAGTCTAGGATGTTCCTGGAGTGTGTGGAAGATAACTTTCTGACACAGCTGGTGAGTGAGCCAACTAGGGAAGGTGGCCTGTTGGACCTGTTCTTTGTGAACAGAAAAGGACTTGTGGGTGATGTCATGGTTGGAGGCCATGGGTGATGTCATGGTTGGAGGCCATGGGTGATGTCATGGTTGGAGGCCATCCTGGGCACAGTGATCACAAAATGGTAGTGGTTTTGATTCTCAAAGAAGTAAGGAGGGGTAGGGTAGAGTGTCAGCAGAACTGCTACCTTGGACTTCTGGATGGCAGACTTTGGCCTGTTTAGGACATTGGTTGACAGAGTCCCTTGGGAGGCAGTCCTGAAAGCCAAAGGAGTCCAGGAAGGTTGGAAATTCTTCAAGGAGGAAATCTGAAAGATGTGGGAGCAGGCTGTCCCCATGTACCAAAAGAGAAGCCAGAGGTGAAGAAAACTGGTCTGGCTGAGCAGAGAGCTTTGGCTGGAACTCAGGGAAAAAAGGAAAGTTTATGTATGACCTTTGGAAGAAGGAGGGACTGCAAGGAAGTTGTGAGGTTAGAGAAACAGAAGGACCAAAGCCCAAGTAGGACTTAATCTGGCTGCTGCCATAAAAGACAATGGAAAATGCTTCTATAAATACATTAGTAAGAAAAGGAGGGCTAAGGAGAATCTCCATCCTTTATTGGATGCAGGGGGAAACATAGTGATAAAGGGTGAGGGAAAGGCTGAGGTACTTAATGCCTTCTTTGCCTCAGTCTTTAATAGTAAGACCAGTTACCCTCTAGGTACTCAGCCCCTTGAGCTGGAAGACAGGGATGAGGAGAAGCAGAATGAAGCCCCCATAATCCAACGGGAAATGGTTAGTGACCTGTTACACCACTTAGACACACACAAATGTATGGGGTTGGGTGGGATTGACCCAAGGGAACTGAGGCAGCTGGCAGAAGTGTTCACTGAGCCACTTTCAATCATTTATCAGCAGTGCTAGCTAACCAGGGAGGTCCCAGCTGACTGGAAGTTAGCAGACGTGGCGCCCATCTGCAAGAAGGTCTGGAAGGAAGATCGAGGGAACTACAGACCTGTCAGCCTGACCTCAGTGACAGAGAATGTTATAGAGCAGATCATGCTGAGTGTTGTAACCTTGCACGTACAGAACAACCAGGGGATCAGGCCCAGCCAGCATGGGTTTATGAAAGGCAGGTCCTGTGTGACGAACCTGATCTCCTTCTGTGACAGGGTGACCCGCTCAGTGGATGAGGGAAAGGCTGTGGATGTTGTCTACCTGGACTTTAGTAAAGCCTTTGACAGCATTTCCACGTTCTCCTGGAGAAACCAGCTGTTCATGGCTTGGGTGTACTCTTTGATGTATAAAAAGCTGGCTGGATGGCCAAGTCCAGAAGGTGGTGGTGAATGGAGTTACATCCAGCTGGTGGCTGGTCACAAATGGTGTTTCTCAGGGCTCAGTACTGGGGCCAGTTCTGGATGAGGGGATTGAGTGCACCCTCAGTAAGTTTGGAGATGACACTAAGCTGGCGGGGGAGTGTTGATCTGCTTGAGGGCAGGAAGGCTCTGCAGAGGGATCTGGACAGGCTGGAGCTATGGGCCCAGGCCAGTTGTATGAGGGTCAATAAGGAGAAGTGCCAGGTCCTGCACTTGGGTCACAACAACCCCAGGCAATGCCACAGGCTTGGGGAACAGTGGCTGGAAAGCTGCCTGGTGGAAAAGGACCTGGGGGGGTTGGTCAACAGATGGCTGAACATGAGCCAGCAGTTTGCCCAGGTAGCCAAGAAGGCCAACAGCAGCCTGGCTTGTGTCAGAAACAGTGTGGCCAGCAGGGATGGGGAAGTGGTCATACCCCTGTACTTGGCACTGGTGAGGCTGCACCTCGAATGCTGTGTTCAGGTTTGGGCCCCTCACTTCAAAAAAGACATTGAGGTGCTGGAGCATGTCGAGAAGGACAGCAAAGCTGGTGAAGGGTCTGGAGCACAAGTCTTATGAGGAGCAGCCAAGGGAACTGGGGTTGTTTAGTCTGGAGAAAAGGTGACTTTGAGAAGACCTTGTTGCTCTTTACAACTACCTGAAAGGAGGCTGTAGTGAGGTGTGTGTCGGTCTCTTTCTCCAAGCAACAAGTGACAGGATGAGAGGAAATGTCCTGAAGCTGCGCCAGGGGAGGTTTAGACTGGATATTTGGAAAAATTTCTTCACTGAAAGGGTTGCCAAGCATTGGAACCAGCTGCCCAAGGAGGTGGTTGAGTCACCATCCCTGGAGGTATTAAAAGACATGTAGATGTGGTGCTTAGGTACATGGTTTAGTAGTGGTGGACTTGCCAGTGTTAGGTTTACGGCTGGGCTTGATGATCTTAAAGGTTTTTTCCAGCATAAACGATTCTATGATTCCAGTTTGGATCCAACCACATCCTGCAGTCTGGGTTTCCTTATATTGAATTCAAGGTAATAATAGCAGCATAAAAAAGTATGAGGTAGCTGCATGCAGTAGCCTAGTGCTCCCACTGCTTAGTTGAGATATGGCTAGAACATGGCCCCAGAGCTTAATAATGGGCAATGTTGTTATTGATACTGATTTCCTGGTATAAGTTCCGACTTAAGCAGTGTAAGGCAACAACCTGAGTATGCTTTTTTCTGTGATGCCAGCTCCCTTATGCTACTTGCTGTCTTTGCATGCTGCTTTGTAAGGCTTTTAAAGCATGGAAATTGAAACTGCAAACCACACAGCACTTACACTTTCTTGTGCAGTTCATGAATCCCAGTGGCTGTCTTTCAGATTCAGCATTTTCGCAGTAGCAGAACTTCACAGATAATTTGAACTTGATGCTTCAGCTATTAAGTCTAGGCTTTGAATTTTGGACTTCTGGATTAATGAGCCTTGTATCACAGATTTTAAATTCTGCCTGGGTTGTCCCATAGTTGCTCAAGTCTCTTTCTGGATGTGACTCTATAGCCATGTTTCTTTAACTTTTGCTCCACCATAGGAGCACTGTTCCATGCACCAGAACAGCCCTGGTTGAATTCATGGCTTCTGTAAACTCAGGTGTTTGGGTCAGCCTTCTGCATGCTAGAATTTTTTCTTAGATGACTTGCCTAGGACCAGCCACTGTTTTAGTTGTATCTCTCAGACAAGGAAATAAGTTGCTCTGCCATCCTCCCCCTTCCAAATCTGAGATTTTTCTTATTTTGAAATATGATTGTATGAATTGCATTCTTGTGTTTCCTGTTTGGACAGACATATTTTTATTTCTATGCAATGTTATTAATTCTGGCCCTCCAGTGAATGACATTTCCATCACTAGCTTCTCCCTTCCCTTCAACTACAGAAGTAAATTAGACTTGCCCCTGAGAGCTTTCTGGAACAGAGGCAATCTTTGGTGTATTTCAAAGTGAGGTTATTGTATCTGATCGAAGGTTTTTGTTATGACAACAAAACAAATAGTGAATAAGTATGCTTTTAGATGTGCAAATGGATGTCAAGGAAAGCAACTAAGAAGCAAAAGGACCAGACCTGGCACTGTCCCTTTCATTTCCACTTGGAGCTGGGGAATCATAGCAGGGAGACTCTGGGAGCAGAAAGTAGAGCTGAGCCTCTGTAAAGGCTTGCATCTGTGTTATCATCTTGCCAGGGAATACTGTTGCCTGTACATTAATCTGAATTATCACAGTCAGTTTTCACAGCATCATGATGTCTTTCCTGAATCAGAGGTGAATTGAGCCCAGCATGGTGACAGGACTAGGAAACCTAGAGAAGGAGGGAATAAAATTAAGCGAGCTAGACAAATCAGAAACAGAAAAGAGACTGAGACCTGGCCCAACTTTCTCCTCACCTTAAGTTTTTAACATCATAATCCTAGTTTCCTTCAGTACTCCAAGTTCTTATCTTTTTCCCAAACAAAAATCTCTGCATCTTTTGAGTGTCTGTGTTTTGTCAGTTTTCCCTAGCAACATATTTTCCTCTTTGCGGACAGGGTTTCTTTTAAGGACCTATCATTAACTTTCTAATTTTAAAATAATCTTATTTTTAAGACCATTTATTAATCTTAAAAGGCCATTCTATTGCTTATCATGCTTCATAATGCTCTTAGAAATGTCTAGTTTGACCATCTATAGACATTTTTCCTCATGATGGTGTGATACGGCTTAAAAACTCTTGTCCACACATGGAAATAAACTTGTCAGGACTGAATAAAAACTTATTAAAATTCAATTTATTCTGTTGAGGTTTGGATCAGAGTTTCAGTGAACCGCAGTCTGTCCATTTTTACTCTTCCTTCCCTCTTCTTTTATTTCATACCTTTGACAGAAGTGCAACATACCATGACAAGGGGTCTACCCAGTTTATACTGCATTCAGTGTTTCACATGTTGCTTGACAATTTTCTTGTATAAGGCCTTCTCTTCTCTTTTTCACTTATTTGAGAATCTCTGGTATCCTATGGAGATGTTTTGTTTTCCCTGTGCAGTTAGGGTGTCAGTGGTTCCTCCGTAGCAACCCACAAATCTGATTTTCCTAGTCATGTCTCTGAATGGTGTGTTGTGTTCAGCAAATATTCTCTTGATGGGTTAGAAATTCCCAGGCTCTGAGATAAGCATCATAATACAGATTTGGAGGGTTTTCAGAATCATCCAAAGTTTTGTGAGAGGAAGGAGAATATGTTGCAGTGCAGAGACTGAAGGTATTTGTTGTACTTTGTGGCTTTTTTTTTTTCTTTTTAATTGGCCAAGCACTCAGCGATTGGTCTTGATCTCTCTCCAAAATAACACAGGGAACAAAGCCTTTATCTTTCCAGAATGAATACGTAGTTGTCTACTACTTCCTTTCTAAGGAAATGTGGGACGCTAGCTATCCTCAGAGTAGCAACTAGATTTGTCGGACAATTATGTAGCGTGGCTGAGCCTAGGTGCTGAAGGCCCATTGCAGTGAGAAAAGTAATAGCTCCCCAATTCTTTCTCACTCCATGGAGAGCAGAAATATTTATTCCCACTTTTAGAAATGCTCGTTTTCATTTTGTCTTTCTGTTTGGGTGAATGCTCTGATCTCCTATTTTTCCCTTAGGTGGACAACCATCATAAACTTTTTTAGTGTCAGGTCTGTGGTAGCTGCTGTGGTGTACCTGATCTCATGTGCGTGGGAGGCTTGAGCAGTAAGTTCCCTTCATCACAGGGCTGTTGGGCAGCTCTTACCTGCACACATACGTGTTTTGCTTTGTTTTTGCTTTTGTCAGTGTCCTGCGATATTGTGCCAACTCCCGACCTCCTCCTGCAAGGTTGAGCCAGCTTCTCGGCAGCATCTGCAGTTGGAGTCATTTGGGTTGGTGGCAAATATTTTCTGCTGACATGAGCCAAGGGAGTTTGGAAAGCACAGAGAAATACTTGCAAACTGAGCACATAACACAGGTGGTTGGGATTTTGCAGAGAACTGGAGCTGGATTTTTAAAGGCACTTGGCACATCTCGTGCCTAGAGGGCTTTTCCAAACCAAGTTGAAGTAGCAGAAACAAGCCATTCATTTTGCCTAACTTTGGCTGTGTAATCAGCTAGCTGACTAGACTATCTCTGCAGAGTGGCAAGAACTTCCAGATTTCATCCCATGCGAAAATAGGTGCCAGTCTTTAGCATCCTACTGGGTGAAGAAAGTAAGAGAAGATTGACTTGCAACCCCCCCTGTTTGTATTCTTACCATCAAAACAAAACCAGGGAATCGTGTAATTTGGAGATTATAGGAGGGCTAAATTGTTAAAATACATTTTTGCTGGACAGTGTTTTTTTGTTGCTAATGACTCTGGCCTCCTGTCCTACTCATATTGCTTACCAACCAAAATGCTTACTGCCATGCCTAATGTCAATGAGTATATCTAGTTGAAGGAAAATGCAAACTCAGGTAAGTCCAAATTAAATGTTCTTTCTGGGGTGGATTCATAAAATTGTTTCAGATATAAACCAACCACGTTTTTTTAAGGTAGCATATACTCATGTTACATTTTGTGAAAACTTTTTTTTTATGTCACAATGACATATCAAATATTATTTATTTTTAGGTGATTGAATCAGCAAATAAAGTATAAATGTTTCACAGAGATCTATAGCTCAATAATAGACTACTTTTTGGAACTTACAGTAGCTTTGCAGGATGGTAACTGTTTTCATGCTTTTGCGGTGGTCTCGCTAACCTGAAAAAAATCCGTTAAATTGTTTCAAATACAAGCAAGATGTGTTCTTGCTACATCTGTATTGGTAAATAGCACTGGAAATCTTTCTGCCTGTGGTTTTGGCCCGTACTGAGTAATGGTTTCCCAAACTGCCTCTGGGGACGATCTGGTCACTGTTCATGAAGGGCACTGCTGATTCCCGACAGGCAGCTTGGATAAGGCCACCCATTGTTGAGTGCAGGTTGACCACAGTGCCAGGGAGTGCACTAGGGAACGTTTGACTTACTGACAGAGCTGGGGCTTTGGAGCAGTAAGTAATTAACACAAGCCATGTTAATAGTGAACACAAGCTAAAAACCAGAGGAGGAATGCCTCCCCAAACCTACATTCATTCTTGTAAGAACACAGATGAATCTGGTAGCAAGGTTATATACCTAATTCAGCCACAGTGATGGTAACCAGGCTTCCAGCTCATTCTATGGTAAGAAGTGGGATTTATTTGTTCATGTTGTCTGTGATGTCCAATTGCACATGATGGAATGCAGAGACTGTTTAGACACCTATATCCAAAGCTGCGCTACATGAAAACTTCTCCTAAGGATTACTACCTTGGGCTCTGAAAGCCCCTTATTCTAGAGAGTCATGTCCTTCCATTCCAGTAGTCTTGTGAGGGGACATTTTTCGAGTCTGTCTAAATAGGCTTTGGCCATGATTCCTTCTTTCTCTTACATCCATGTGAAATATTCTCCATACTGTTTAATCTTGGCTCAGTAATTTTAATATATGTTTTATTTTGTTTTCATTTCCTCCTCATATTAAATTCTCCAGCATCTTCAATTAAGCTGCACTTGGCTGGCAGACTTAAAGAATGATCTCATTCCTGTGCCAGACAGACAGGGTCTCTCCCAAGTCCACCCAGTGTAAGTAATGACTTCCACTTTCAGACAACAAATTGAACTCTTTAACTGGCTACTGAACATATCCTTCAAGAGCAATTACTGAGCTAAATATTTTCTTGTTCCTTGCAGGTCTCTTGAAGAAAGGAGGCTAAGGAGATGAAAACAGAATTTGGAGAATAAAAAAGATACATATTTACATACACACACATAGGTAGGTAAAAAGTGTTTTTAAATTAACAGACTTCTTTTTTATCATGCGTGGATTAGTGGGGAGTAGGAAGAGAGGAGGAAGATGGGGAGTGCATTGAGACCTCCCCTGCTGGGAGCAGAGCCTGTCTCTGGGTCTCTTCCATGCCTGTGTCCTCTGAGCCTGAACTTCCAACCTGTTAGCTTTCCACAGCCATTTTTACTCTGTTTGCATACAGGTTTATACACAAATCTGCTCTGTCCACACAATGCATTAGATTAAGAACTGTATGACTCTCTTTGATGGATGCTATATTCTGAACTCATTCAGACAGGAGGGTTGAGGTTATCATCTTGGGTACTGGTTTAGTACCAAAGATCTACCTTGACTACACCTGTAAAATCCATGAGGTTATTGTGAGAAGAAATACCACGCATTTGAGTGGGAATAGGTCTTCTAGTAGCAAAGAAAAATAAAAGGAAATCTTGTTTTAGTGTTAATTAGGGTTAAAATGGTAAATAGCCCTTTGTTCTGCTTTGACAACACTGTTTTGAAAAGACAGCCTCTGACCCGTGACTGATACCCACACCTTTTTTCTTTCTTTACAGACGACCACTTTTTTTTTTTTTTTTTTTTTTTTTTTTTTTTTTTAGAGTTCTATAACAATGTGGGACTCGGTTTGAGCTCTGTGATGCTGGTGTTCCTCTTACATCTGTTTGAATGAAATCAGAAGACAGACTTTGGGCTCTTGGGTTCAAACTGAATTTGAAACTGAAGGGCAAAAGCACATATTTGGTCTTTGATCTTGTATATGTGTCTTCCAACCACATTTTCAGTTTACTGCATTATTTGATTTGAAGTCATGCTTTTTTTTTTCTTAGAAAGTTCACTGAGCCAATTGCATGGTTTTCATAGTGATGGGTGTTTACTTCCCAATTAATCCCACTGGGCCAGCAAGGCTATTTGTCTGAGAGCCCTCATCACCGTGAAAAAAACCCAACCACCCAACACAAAACAATGAGGTTCACAATCTGGCCCTTTGCAATTAGCTCAACATTGTCAGGGTTTCACTTTCCTGCTTAAATCCTTTAATGAGCAGCCATCGGAAGAGGAGGTAAATAAAGCTGTCATGCATATTGACAGTAATACAATATCACTGCTCATTTTTTTTCCCCAAAGTTAGAATTGCAGAATTAGCGTGGCATATGATGTTCTCCCCTCTCCAGCAAAACACATACCAGCTGCAGTCTTTTAAAGTCCCCTATCATTTTGTTAGCACAATGACTGCCTACGTGAGCAAAAAAACATGGAAACTGCATCCTACCACAGTTGACAAGATTTTTTATTTTCATGATTACTTCTCTGCCTTTTTTTATTTTGCCTGCAGGCAAAGGTTGGCATACATGTCAAGAGAACATTCTCCAGCTGGGGCCTGCAGTATAGAGAATTGTATACTCCAGAGGGCTCATGGGACCTTAGGCAGATTATTATGGTAATATTGGAGACTGCTGTCCTTTCCCTCCCACAGCTGGGCCGCCTCTCTCATTTTAAGTATTGAAGCAATATGTTTTGCAAATTATACATTGGGAACAACAGGGACCAGGGAAAGTGAGGGAGAAAGAGAAACATGGCAAAATGTTGCCTTTAATATGGTATTTTTCTTGTTCATCAAGCAAAAATAAATTAAAGCTTTAATTTTTTTTAATTAAATGAGGATCATATATTGGGAAAAAACAGCTATAATAGTAAAAAACTTAATATTGATTTTATTGAGTGTGAGTTTTAAGAAAATATGGTTTATTATAGGGAAATTTCACACAGTAACCTGATGCAAGAGAACCGGAGTAAGATTACATAATAGCTTTTATTACAGATTTCAAAAATTCTTTTGAGTCCAATGAAGCTGGATTAACAAAAACTGCACAAAAAAATATCATTTTAATTAGTGCTAATGTGATCTCGTCATGGTCCAGCTGTTTCACACAGGATGAAAATCTGTGTTGCTTTATTAGCAATTCACCCTCCAAAATAATGTCACTTCTAATTTTTTAGCATTTCTTATTGATGTATATTTTCATAAAATAGCCAAATGATTTGGTGGGTACTATCATAAGGAAACTGAAGGGTTTTTTTTCTCTCTTCTTTTTAAATAAAGAGAGAGCAAATATAGCTTAAAAGAATTATTGGCAGATAGAGAAATATTTCATTTTTTGCTCTTTTTCAGGAACTGTAGCATTAAAGTCAGATTAAGATTTGTACAGTGGCATTTTAAATGTGATTTTATATTTATAAAACTGAGAAGGAAAGTAAATATTACTAACTTGGTAACAAGTTGAAATGATGGCTTACATAGGCTGGATACTTTTCCTTAAAGACTTGGTTTTATCTGCCTTTTAGTAAGCATGGGCTTCAAATCACAGTCTTTAACCAGTATTCTACTATTCGGTTAACCAACGGTCATTTTCAATTTAGATCTCCATTCATTTTTGACAGGACTATTTCACAACTCAATTCCATTTGGAGCTAAACTTCAATTTTAATTAAATTAATTTCAAGTTACTGAAACTTACTGCTTCAGTTATACATGAAACCACAGTATATTGCCTTAGACACCTGCCTGAATTCTACATTAAAAATAAGCAAATGTAGAAAATCTCAGTGCTCACAACTCAATTTTCTTCTCCATTATTTTTATATGCTTTAATACAGTGGAGACCCGTTGCATGTATCGTTGTAGAAAAAGACATTTATTTTTAATAACTTTATTCCTTTTCCCTATGTTACTTAAAAGATTTCATTATGCACTATTGGTGCTGTGCTAATGTATTTATCAGCTCTTTAATCTAGCTCAGACTTTGCTAATGTATTCCAGGATGATGACCAGTGCTTGTGTTTTTTCTTAAACATTGTATGGTTTATTTTCCAATTCTTAGGTAGTGATTTTATAATAAACACTTAGTACAGGGAAACAGTTTGCAATACTATAGCAATTGTTGTAAATTAAAGTGGGGTTAATCTGTGCCATATGGTGGATTTTTTAACTATAATTTTCAATCGTAATAATAGAAGAGGTTACTAAAGGAAACAACACAAAACCTCTTTATTTATTGCACTGTATTGGTTGATTGCCTTATAAAGTCTTAAAAAGCCCCTGACGATACAATGATGTTGATTGTCTCCAAATCTCTGTGGTATAAAACAGCATTAGAGGAGTCACCTTTTGTAAAGAGGAAACAGCCCCCCAAAACCAGTGAATTGGTTCCACGTGTCTCTGTGAAGCCAGACATTTGCTATTCCTGAACTGACATGAAAACTTGTATTTCACGTTTGTTGCAAAGTTGCACACAGCAGGCGAAAAGGAAATGGTAAGGGGCATTGTTCTGCAAGATACAGAAGCCAGTGCAGCGTAGAGCTTTCTCTTTGGTTCTCCTGAAAGTCAGAGGACTCCCAAGCCTAAGCCACCCTCCTCCTTGCCTTCCTTTTACTACCGTGAATTCCTGCTTCTAGGCATCACATATTGGCTTTCATCTTTCTGAATTAGGGTAATTCATTGTCTGAGGTAGATTGCCCCTCCAAGTTACGACTTTCTGTATTTTCATCATTGTCCTGGTGTCAAGTAGTTTTGTCACATATTCTTGAGGTTCCTCAGCTGCTTTCAACAGCTGTTCTTACTTTCAGCTTTGCTAATGACAGACCACATTTTGCAACCCAGCATGCACAGTTTGCATAATACTTACCTTCCTAACATAATTTTTCTGCATTTGTCACATGTGGGTAAAGTGTGACATTTAGACAATCCAATCCTTTTAGCTTATTCCTATTTTGTCTACAATGAAAAATCCCAGTGGAAGGAAGAATTGAAGAAATTCTGCATTTCTCCCTTGGGGCTAGAGTCTAAGGTGAAATCTATCCTATCTGATGAACATGCCTTAGGGAATGATCCTTAGCCCATGGGAAAAGTGGTGCACACTTGTTCATATTTTTCAGTGTAGCAGGACAGCGCAGGGTTGAGGGAGTCAACTTTGGATGTCTGCTCTGTACCATGTTTTAGCAATGGTCCCCACAGTGAACTACCCCCCAGATTCCACTTGATTACTGTTTTGAAGGGCGTTAGCTGATTCATTCCTAAAGAGATCCCAGTAGCAAAGTAGCATTTTTGCAGGGCAGGTGCTCAGAGGACTCAGGATCCTGTAGTGAGTGGGGAAGGTCAGTTATCTTGCTGTGCAGGTGTGCTGTAATGCTCCAGGCATTTTCTCCTGCAAAATTGTGACAGCAAACGAGAGACTAGCAGGAGGCATATTCCAAGCAATGGTGCTGTTTGTGAGCCCCCACACCAGTTACGCTGCCTTGACACGAAATGTATCAGGAAGTGACACAGATAAATGTCATGCCAGGTTTCTTTTCTTAGCAGGTGTGAAGGACTTGGCTCCTGAGATGTGTTGGGTCTTGCCAGCTTGTGACCCTGGGAACTTTCTGTTTACAAAAAGCCTTATCCAAGTAAGATAAGGCTGATAAGTCAGATATCCATGCATTAGCAGAATGTATTTATGCTGGTAAATTTCTTGAGGCACAGTTTTTCGCAGAACTGGACTTTGGTATTGGTTTGATATTTTTGAGGGAGAGCTTGCCTCCATCCTGCTGAAGCATGACGTGTCATACGGGGTCCATATCCACGTTTGTAATACAGAGGTTAAAGCAAGAGTTGTTTCTATCTTTCCTCAGCTGAAAAACTGATTTGAAAGGCCTTGTAGACTTGATGTCTATTGGCAGACAGCTGTCATGAGAAGAGATTTTGAATATGCATGTGACTCTGCTTTTGAAGATCTTAATGGGACAGATAGAGTAGGCATGATTCAGGCTCAGATGCTGAATAAATAGGTCTTGATTCTTTTTTCCTAAACATAGTGTTTAGGGACATTTGAAAGCTCTGGGCAAACTAGCTGTCCTGCCTGGCCTTGCCCACTGATCCAGAAGGGTTCAGATTTCCCACAGGTCTCAAGTCAGATCTGCCAGTGACATCCAGGGTTCTCAGATGTCCTGCACCATCTCAAATGACACTAAAGGCCTATGCCAAGGCAGTAATTAAGACCCTGCATTAGGGGATGGGATTAATCTTCAAAGTGGACACCTAAATGTGTCTAAATAGAGTTGTATGCCTAGCTGTGAGGTAGATGTTAAGCCAATTTTAGCCAGTGGAGACTGGTTAACACAGTCAGTGAAGCCTGCAGAGCTACCTAGGTCACTCTAACTTACATTTAGTCAGCTAACAGCACTCTATGTTCCACTGGGACAGATTTGGGTGGTCTGTGATGACAGCTTAGGCACCTGGGGTGGGATACAGCAGCCAGCTGAGATATCCACCTGGCCTAAATAAGAGAACTGAGATCTCACAATTTTGGTGTCATATCTGGTCAGTCCTGTGATGATGTCTCAAATGGCCCCTATGTACTTATACTGGAGCAATTAAATCCTGCCCTTTACAGATACCCTTACAGATACCTTTATTTGGTCTGGAGCTGATACCAACCCGCTTTACCTCTGCTCATTTTTTGGATGTTCTTCCTGGTATCTGGAGCTTTTGCACTTCTGGCTTTTACATCATGCTAGCTACAGTCTTTTTTCTATATTTTCTTACAGCTCCAGCAGGTCCAGTACTGGGTTTTTTTTTCATACTCTTATAAATTTATGCTTACAGACCATTTAGCTCTCACCAACTGAAAACAAGGAATCCTTCTTGTGACCAACAGTAGCCACCTGTGACTTGTAGTGTTTCAGCTAATTTGGAGGAAAGTTTTGATATCTTCCCTTTCTCTTGAAAAGAAAATCTATCAGATTAATAGGTGAGAGTGCATACAGAAGAAAATTGTTCTTTTGTCTTGTTTTCCTTCCTTTTGTGATGATTGTTTTTCAGCTCTCCTAGTGAAAAAAGTGAAAGCCAGCATTTTTTGAATCTGTCCCTTCAGAAATACACCCTTAAGCACACTTAAAATGGATTTTCCCCCTTCATGATATGAGTGGTAGAAAAAATTGTACACAAGCAACACATGGCCTTCGAGAAGCAGGTATTTTTGAGTAAATTACCAAATGATTATTAAGCTCACTTGTTGGATATAATACAAGGGACTTTGATATTGTCAAGGGTTATGCTAAAAGGGCAGAATGGAAGTAATTACTGGAAAGATGATATTCAACTACATTGGGGAGTGAAGGAAATTCTACAAGTTTCAGCAGACCCTATGATTTAGACATATTGAGAAATTAATTGGCGTGTAAATCTTCTTTTTGTTAAAGTGTCAGGACTTAACCAATTTAAAGTGAGAAATCCCTTTGCAAAATACCAAAGCCCTGACTTGTATCTCCATGCAGGATTTAAGTCGTGAAACCCTGACTGTCTTCAGGTGAACAGGATGTTTCTTCCATGTATTTGGCTCAGAGACAAAACTTGGTGAGTCCTCTGGAGAAGTTCCCTAGGCAGTGAAGGATATGCACCCCTTTCTGCTAGTGGTCTCCAATGCATGTTCAATATTGCTTGCAACCACCTTCTCCCTTGAAGCCCTTTGTCTCTAGAGTCAACCAGACTCTGACCAGCCTGGTATGATGGGGAAGACTTATTATAATATCCTGTAGCTTGCCTACCTAGTGAAGAGTGTTACAAGGGATGTGTCAGACGTTGTCCTAAAAATGAGTGACATAAACGTCAAGAAATTTCATTGTTGCTGTCATGTTTGACCTCCAGTCTTCTTGCATAAGTCTTCAGTAAAAGTTGTCTTTTCAGTAGTCTTTCTTTACAAGGGAAGGGTGATATAGCTTCCATTCCTCTCTTTCTATGACTTTAAATAACTTGCTGGAATTCATTTTTTACTGTACTGTTTTCCTTACATTCTCCAGGATTTGGTTTGGTATTTATAATTTTTTTTTTACTGTGATATGTTTATTTTTCTACAGCTGAAGTCCCATGGAATAACTCTGTGCCTCCAACCTTTTAACCTCTTATGAAATCAGAGGTATATAACTTATTAGCATGTGAGAAGCTGGAGGTACACAAAAGCTTTAACAGCAGATGTTGAGATGTCATCATCATCAAAATTTGAAGGGACACTGTATCTAACTTCTGTGAGCCATTACGTTATTGTATTCATCAGTTCATTAAGAAGGCACAGGAGCCAACATATAATGGACAGTTATGGCAGAATCATTTGTTCTGGAACAGATTATCTTTCCTGTCCACATTAGCTTTGTGACAAACTTATTTTCATTTCAATTTCCAAGTTCACTTCCACTCAAACAAAGGTAATGGAGAACTTGAAAGTTGCTCTCCCATAGATAATTTTAGGAACTTAGTAAGCACTTCCAGTAAGAAACTTCTTCCATTGTCAGGTGGACCTTTCCTCTGAAGTCTGCTTCTTTAGTTCCTAATTTTTATGAAGGTCTCTCTAAGAAAACTTTGCTGACTTTCTTCTGGTACGATTTACAGCCTTACTCATTTAGAATAGTGATATTAGATTGGGGATGCTCTTTCTTGTATTTGAAGGCAAGTTATTGGGATAATCTAAGGTGTGTTATGCAGTTAAATTTATTAACAGTATTTCTTATATATTTCTGGATATTATGATGAGATTTCCAGCTATTTTTACATGCATAGTTGTTCAGACAAAAAGGGTAGGTAGGGTACATCTCATCTGATTATAGGGAAACAAGATCTTATTCAGAGTGTTAAGAAATCTTAATTTAGAAAAAAAAACGATGAAGCAACAACCCTGTTTAATGAGTGTTGCCTTCTGGTAGAATGTAGCTTTACAGTTCTTGCCTTCCAGTCCCCATTGAAGGGGTTGGTCATTTTTCTGTTTGTTTATGCTGGTTTATTTGATTAATTATATTTAAAATTTAGACCTGGAAGCTGTTGTTATCCTTCTGCATTTTGGAAGTGGATACTAGTAGCCCATCTTCTTCAACTGATAGTCTATATTAAGGATTTCACCAACAAATATGAGGACATACTAAATTAAACAAGAAAATTCTGCTGTTGGGAATTTGCTTAAATTTGTTGTATATAGATTGGAGCCTCCACTGGAATATATATGAGGGATTTTCATTATGGTAAAAAGGCTGGAAACTGCTGCCGTAGAAAACCACATTCTTTAGAAATTAATCTTTAAATTAAAGACAGGCCCATCTGTGTGCAGCACCAAATTGGAATTGGGAGATATAACTCAAGGGTAGGCCTCATGATACTGCTTCTCCAAAGTGTAAATTTCACTTGTTTCCACATTGTGAAAACAATATTTTGAACATTAAGGGAAAAAAGTGCTTTGTTCCATTGAAAGTTGAAAACTTTACAAGGTACTAAATAAAATAGAAGTCACAATACTGTGTTTGGAGACTTTAGTAACTTTAACATTCCAGCTGCTTATTTTTAATAATATTTGAGATAAAATATATGCTAATTTTAATACATTTATCCATAGGAAAATACTTAAAATTGCACTAGTAGGTAAATAAGTGAACAGTCATTATAAATCTTGTATTCCTAGGCAAAGTAAATGTAAATTTCCAAAGACAGTTCATCCCAGTCACCTTGGACATCTGCTTTAGTAAGGAATGAATGTCCTTTGAAGCTTCCTGTATTTCTCCACTGATAACAGACCAGAGCCTGGAAAAGCAATTAAGACTAAATGCCTGTTTTAGGTGAGATTAATTCTAGCCTATTGCCAAGGGCTCAAGTCGGGCATCCATAGATAGGTGCCTTAGGCCATCAAGTATCTCAAACATGTACATGGGGCTGGCAGATATCACACAGGAGTTATGGGAGACTGGTGGTGACCTTCTGTAGTAGTAGCAGAGGTGCAGGTAGGATGCCTTAGGGCAGGGGTCCTCAAACTTTTTAAACAGGGGGCCGGCACGCGGATGAAGTGGCAGGCAGTCATCTGCGGCTGCTTGGTTTCCCCCCCCAACCCCCGGCGGGGGGTGGTGGTGGTGTGTGTTCTGTAAATACCGGGGGCCGGATTGAGGACCCTGGGGGGGCGTATCCGGCCCATGGGCCGTAGTTTGAGGACCCCTGCCTTAGGGAATCTCAAATGGCTTAGGTGCCTAGGGAAGGTAACTAAATCAAACCAAAGGGATCATCTCCATTTTAATAATGTGAACTGATGACTGGCCATTCCCTGAAGTCCTGAACAAACAAAAGTACTTTCTGAAGTCCTGAGAGTGCCAGTATTGTGGCTCACTGGTTCTTCAAGATACTCCTCTCGGGCATACAATAAAGCAGATTATATTTTTAGGCTTCGTATAGGTGATTCTAAATGTGATAGTAAGTGCCATCCCCATATTCCCTATCATCCCATGTTTGTGCCAGCAGCAATGATTCTAACATCTGCATTCAGTCTTATGGGCAATGTCTCTTGCCTGACAATTTGCAACCAACCCAACCCAACAGTATGGTATAACAACACTACAACTCTGTAAGGCTGTGGAGTACATCTGAGTAAGCACTCCTTTAGAAACCGAAATCCATCAGAGAACAGGTCTTGGTAAAGATTCCGACACAGTCTTTAATGTAATTTTACTGATGCTGGATCCAAGATTATGATGCTTTATAAATGGTGCCCATCATTAACTTGTTTCTTCTGGCAAAAATCTGAAACTGCTTCGTATCAGTTTAGCTTGTAATTGCATAAGGAAGTGAACTGTTGTGTTTCCTGATTGTAGAGGCTTGGAGGTCTTGAAAGCAAGCTGGGGAGCAACTTTCATAGTGAAGCTGCCAGCAATTCTGCAGAAATCACAGGAACATAGGTTCTTTATGATGGATAATGAGGGGGTCTTCAAACTGTATAGAGTCAAGTTCCTTCACCTGCTAACTAACAGATTATTTTGCAAGACCTTGCATTTGTGAGGTGTCAGAAATAGTGGACATATTCATCTCTGCTCACTTAGCATTATTGTGAGAGTGTGTTTAAACATCTGTGTGTTTGCATTTGCAGCTTTAATGTTACGTTCATGTTGCACTTCATTATGGATGCAGCAATGACTGAGGAAACAGAAAGGAAACTGTGAAGAGGCTACCTTCTTGGTAGCAGCCTAGGAAATAAGATGACAGAATTAATTATTTATACTGTGGAACGTCTTCATTGGCAGGTGGTGGTGTGAGGAAAGGGGGAGGTCAAAAACCACATCTACTTATATTTTTGTGGTGGAACAGCAGAAGAAATAAGAAGCAAGCAGTTAAACATTACATGTATTCAAAATCTAGGAATGGAATTGCAAATTGGTTACTGGAAAGTACTTGTCCCACACATCAGAAAGTACTGGGATCCTAAATCTAAAATTACCGTGTTTGAGGACAACTTATAAGACAGAAAAAAAAAGACCTGGTAAGGACCTCCAGAGATCAGCTTAGTATTTAATAGATTGAAAAGACAGGACATCACTGGAGGTGACTGGAGTTCCGCAGATAATCCTGGCGTTGCTTTCATCCTTTGAATACAGACCACCATAATCCTTCAAGCAGGATGGAACAATGCCATGAAGATGGATCCTTCAAAATGTCCTGTGAAATAATGGTGAAAATACATACAGATAAGTCACTCCATCTGTTAATACAGCTTTTGTTTCTTTCGAGGGGAGCCTCTGCTTTGAAAAAACAATTTGAAATGTGACAGTTATAGATGTGACTTTAAAATAAGACAATGAAAAGATATTTGTAAGACATTCAGATACATCCCTGATTGATAGATAGATAGATAGATAGATAGATAGATAGAAAGAAAATAGCATATTACATAGAGGCAATAAAAATATCAACTGTCAGTGCAATGGGAACACTGCATTTTAGGGGAAGGATTATATTGTTATAAGATGCTTGGGAATAGTATCTAGTTTAAGGAATAGCCAGGTAGAATTTAAATACTTTAGAATACTATTATTTGCTCTTTGTGTCACAATAGCATGTAGTGGTCCTAACTGGGAGATACCATATTTTACCAGATGTTGAGTAATACAAACAAAAGATAACCTCTTCCCAGAAAAGTTAGATTTTAAGCAGACAGGCTAGATCTAGGTGGGAGGATATGCAGCTTGTCTGGGGTCACACAGCAGCAATTCCTTAATGTTGTGGTCTAGTCACCCATTCAAAAAATTACACTGCCAACAAGCTGTAGATATCTGAGCTCTCCCAGCCTCAGTGTTGTGTGCAGTGACCTGTGAACATTTTCTGTGCTGAAAAAGTGCTATTCTTTTCCTTAGTGACAGAGGAGTTGACTGCTGAATTATCTAGTAGTTATTTTCGTAGAATCATGGAATGATTTAAGTTGGAAGGGACCTTTAAAAATCATCTAGTCCAACCCCCCTGCTGTGAGCAGGGACACCTTCCACTAGATCAGGTTGCTCAAAGCCCCATCCAGCCTGACCCTGAACACTTCCAATGATAGGGCACGTTTCTCTGGGCAACCTGTTCTAGAACCTCACCGCCCTCATCATAACCAATTTCTTCCTTATGTCCAATCTAAATGTACCCTCTTTCAGTTTAAGACTGTTGCTCCTTGTCCTGTCACTACAAGCCCTGGTAAAAAAGTCTTTCTCCATCTTTCTTATAAGCCCAGTTTAAGTATTGGAAGGCCACAACAAGCTCTTCCTGGAGCCTTCTCTTCTTCAGGCTGAACAACTCCAACTTTCTTAGCCTTCCTTCACAGGAGAGGTGTTCCGCCCCTCTGATCATGTTTGTAGCCCTCCTCTGGACCTGCTCTAGGAGGTGCATGTCTGCCTTGTAGCAGGGACCCTGAGGCTGGATGCAGTACTCCAGGTGAGGTCCCATGAGAGTGGAGCAGAGGGGGAGAATCACCTCCCTCGACCTGCTGACCACACTTCTTGCGGCACAGCCCCAGAATACAGTTGGCTTTCTGGGCTGTGAGCACACGTTGCCAACTCATGCCCCATTTCTCATCCACCAGTACCACTAAGTCATTTGGCTCAGGGCTGCTTTCAATCAGTTCATCCCCCAGTCTGTGTGGATATTGGGGATTGCCACAGCCCAGGTGCAGGACCTTGTGCCTGGCCTATTTGAGCTTCACGAGGTTCACATGGGCCCACTCCTCAAGTCTGTCAAGGTTCCTTTAGATGGCCTCCCTTCCCCCTAGCCAAAACAACCACACCACTCAGCTTGGTATGCTTGAGGGAACTGTTTCTGAACGTTGAGTTCTTTTCTGCACTTTAGCTCCTACATTCACAGGAAATAGTTGATGCAGTCTGTTGCTGGCTGCTAAAATGTTTGAGCCATGATACTTCATAAGATTCTACAATTTACGATCTTTTTGAACCAAACACAGATTTTTGAGCAACCAAGATTTCATTCTAGCACTTCCTCCATGTGGTAACAGCCCCTTGGGAGAGTCCTGTGACAGTCCTGTGCCAGCTGGCTGCAGTGATTTCTCCAGCCTCCAGGTCTCTCCCACCAACACCTATCAGCAATTTTCTCAGGTTAGGCTTTAAAAAGTGATTTCTCTTTTTAAATAAAGACACAAAGTTTATCTTCTTGAGAAGCAGTTATACTGTTATTTTAAATGTTTTTTTATAGTGGAGGTTTAGAACTCCTAATTATGATAATGGAAGCATAATGATTTCTTTGAAATGTTATAGATATAGTGGGTATGTATGTATAAATATGTACATATATACCTGTAAAATTACCAACTCTAATAAACACTAAGCTTGCATGTGGTAGTTAAGAAATAAACACCTATACATTATAACTAAGAAAAAGTATGAAGAATGAAAGAAAATTGACATATCTGGCTGCCTAGTGAACAATGACTTGTTGAACCCCAGACTGGGATGCTGTGAATTTCTTTTTGTTGATTCTGTCAGGACTTCGGTACGCTTGGATTTTGGTTTTCTTCATGTGCTGCTGTGGGGCTCCTCTGATCTTACCATGGCTAATCACCTAGTCTGCCGAGAGAGACAAGAGCCCCTTCAGAGAGTGATCCAGGGCACTCCAAGCCAGGTCTTTGTGTTAGGTGTCCATGCAAGGTATTGGCAGTGGGGAGGCTGCAGGGGTAATTTTTGTAAGAAGACACCAGCAGCTGCCCTGAAGGTTGGACAGAGCCAATTCCAGCTGGCTCCAAGATGGACCCGTCATTGGCCAAAGCTGAGCCAGTCAGTTGGTAGCACCTCTGTGGTAACGTATTTAAGAAAGGGTGAAAAAAGCAGTGCAGCAGCAGCTGGGAGAGAGGAGTCAGAAAATGTGAAACAACTATGCAGACACTAGGTTCACTGAAGAAGGAGGGGGAGGAGGTGCTCCACGGTGGGGCAGATATCCGCTGCAGCACGTGGAGACCCCAGGCCAGAACAGGCTCCTGACAGGAACTAGAGCTCATGGAGAGGAGCCCCGGCAGGAGCAGGTTTTCTGGCAGGACCTGTGCCCTGTGGGGGACCCACACTGGAGCAGCCTGTTCTTAAAGGACTGCATGAAGGGACTCATGCTGGAGCAGTTTCTGAAGGACTGCAGCCTGAAGGAAAGACCACGCTGGAGTAGAGAAAAAGTGTGAGGAAGAAGAGACAGAGAAGAGCTGTTACGGATTGACCTCAACTGCCATTCCCCATCCCTTTGCACTGCCTGGAGGCAGGGATAGTGGAGGATTTGGAAATGAAGAAGTGAAGTTGAGCCTGGGAAGAAGGGAAAGGAACAGCGGGAAAGTGTTTTCATTTTTGTCCCTGTTTTTCATCATCCAACTCTATTTTTATTTTAATTTTCCCCTAGTTGAGTCCGTTTTGCCCATGATGGTAATTGGTAAGTGATCTCTCTGTCTTTATCTTGAGCCTTGAGGTTTTTAATCCTATTTTCTTCCCTGTTCTGTGAGAAGGGGGAGTGAGAGAGAGATTGGGTGGATGTTTGGCAGCTGACCAAGGTCAGCTCACAACAGTGTTGAAGACACAGGTGCAGTTGGAGCAGGAAACTAAATTCCCTTTTGACAAAGTTTATCTCTCCATCCGCTATATTACTAAGGTATTTTCAGGTGGTATGTAAAATCCAGTTTTATAAGGTGGTTCTAATTTGCTAATGAACTCACCTGAGATATGAAAAACAGTTAGATAAATTTCTTGTAAAAATATTTTGAAAACTTTTCCCCTTTGTGCACAATTGAAAGTATATGTGTTCATGCGTATGTATGTGTGAATTTAATCTATGTCCTTATCAATATGTCTGCTGTGAATATGCACCCTCACCTATGTACATACATACCTACAAAGAGGTCTTTCCAGTTCACACAGAAGCTAACAGTCATGCAGAATTAGCCAGAAGCAGCAATGTGTTTTCCTTGTTTAAAGAAAAGCTCAGTTCATATGGATTCTGGACATCATTTACTCAGGCTTGAGTTATATTGGCTTCTTCTCCATTTGAATAGATTTCCATTCTACAGAAACTACTGCTGGTATGTCAAGCTGTACAGTTTACAAATCCTGTAAATGCCTTGTTTTCTAAGAAATAGCTGTACTTAATTTCTCTTTGGTCCAGTTGTACTGTTTGTGTACACTTGCCTATCAAAATAATTTTTCCATAGCATAAGCTACTTCCTAAATGGCAAAGTAATAATTAATTTTTCCATTTTATCATCACTGTAAAAAATGGTATCATATTATCTGATTTTGCAAAAGGGAGTTAATAGCCCATTACTCACAGTCATTCTAATACTCTCACACGGCCTATCTTTAGAGAGGGGTGAGCTCTAAGGAGAAAAGTTTTACTTCTTATTCACTTCCCTGGGAGCTGGAAGGCCACTCTTTCCCTTTCAGTTGCAGGGCATCCTCTGATAATTCCAGCTGTGCTTCTCTTCTGAACCAGTGGTGGTGTGCAGAGTAAGGTGCTTGCCCTCATAGTCCACTCAACTACATCCTTACCAGTAAACTGAACAGGACCAAATCACAGGCTCCTACACTGGCAGACACTGAGCCCTGCAATTAATCATTAATTAATATATGTAATTTTGGAGCTGTGCAAGCTAGCCCTCTGCCAGATGTTGGCTGAGTGTTGTTCAGGAGACAAACTGAGCCAAGAAGGAGGAAAAAGATGGGTATACAGGTACCCACTGCATTCTGCCATTTCAGTCATGGCCAGAAAACAGGCACTGGCCCGCTTAATTTTCTAGTATAGGTATAATTTTAGCCAATCCTGCTGTACAGTGCTAGACAGGTTAACAGTGAATATCCCAAGCCTTCTGATACCATGCCTCAAAAGGGAGAGATGGACAAACATGGCACCAGTTGTCTTCTGGGAAATGATGCAATCCAATAATATCAAGAGGCTGACTGTTCATCCAAAATTTTTTTGGAAGAAGGGCACTATGAAAATTTTGTCAGAGGGGTTGTAGTATAAAAACAAGAAAGCAGGAAAGACTGTTACCCACATAGTGGTCAGTGGGTTCAGTCGACTTACAAGTTTGAATTGCCCTGCCATTCAATTCAGGGTGCAAAGGAAAAGCATCGTTCAAGAGGCATTTGAGATGCTAGCTATTTTGTATAGAAAAGATTGAACTACCTAGCCTAGGAGATCCTCTTTGCAACAATTTGGTAGCCATCTGTCTACACTCTGACTGTATCACATGCTAGAAATTAATCCAACGCTTACAAAGATTTTAGGTTAGTTTTAAAGGGCAAGATGAGATCTTCAAATGCAGATACAATTCTGCCGCCTTCTGTGTATAGTCTGAATGTTTTAGAGTCTTCCATGGCAAAACAATTTTTTCTTCCTCAAGGAGGTGACAATAACAGGTAAGATTCCTCGCCCCCCACCTATTCCTAATAAAATTCCTAGGTCATAGGAAGCTAACAGATTCACATCACAGTATTTTGTAGACCTGCCATTCCTATTACCCAAAGGGTCAAGTTATTATCTAGAATAAGACAGTCATGCCTGCAAAAACATGCATGTTTAGGTTAATAAACTATGGAAAATTATTTTTGAAATCTCTTATCTATGTCAATTTCCAGTAGAAAGGATGTGTGGAAGAGTGAGCTGCTGAACAATTTGTATTTTGTGTGTCAAATGCCTGTCTGAATAACAAGACGAATCGGGCAGGATAGCAGTATTTTAGAAATCATGAAGCTAAATAAAAAGAAATGAGTGTTAAGTATGGCAGAAAGACTGGAAGGGTAACAGAGTAGGAGAACTGAAAGAGGATAAAGCTTGTTACACAAGTAGGTTGTTGAAAGAAGAGGGGAAAAAAAGAAAACGAATCAAAAGATTCATAGGGTAAGTAGAATAGAAGCAAGAAAACAGACAATAATTTACTTAATGAGGAAAACCAAGTTAGTAAATAATTATGTTAATTGATTTAGGAGATGACTAATATGGACAGAATGGTTTTGGACTGGAAAGCAGAAAGAAAAAAAAGGATAGTTATGATGGTATGGAACACAAGGTGAAATAATTTAGAGGGACAGACTTCAAGAACTAAAAAGAGAGGTACATTAAGGAGATGTAAATTAAGTGACACAGACCTGCCAAACTTGAGCGGGAGTCAAGATACTTAAGTCAGAAGTCATTCTAGGAAATATAATTCTCTATACATTGTAACATGAAGTGTGAAACTTGCTAAGAAATCTAAGCCAAGGGTATTTTCTCGGTCATTATGGATGATGTAGCTACTGCACCACTGGTATAGTTACCAGTTTCTGTTCTGCAGCACACTGCTCATCACTCGATGCTTGGTTGGCAGACTGAACAAAACAGCTGCCAAAGAGACATCTTTTCATCCCCTGTGCTTCTTGAGCAATGGTATAGAGGGGAGTTTCTCCAGAGCAGGAGCTATTTAACCCAAGCACTCTCAGTTCTGGTAAAATTTGGATAAAACAAATTGAGAGCTAGGAATTAGAAGCTGAAGTTGCTAAATATGCTGGCAGTTGTGTTAACAGCCATTTCCTCAGCTGGTTTTTAAGCATTTTTAAAGGAAGGCATAAAAAAGAGCTTGTTTTTACTGTCATCAGGTGTGCAGGAATGCAAATAAAGGCTGTTCTCACCTGCAGCCTTGTGAAGTCGATGGCAAGATTCCCTTTGCTGCCAGGGCGGCCTGGCCAAGGCCCTCTGGCTGTTACCTGGCATGCTTTGTCCATGCATTACACAGCCAGCCTTCTCCTCAGGAGATCCTACAGAAATAGGTGGACAAATCAGAATAATCTCATGAAATACCTATTGCATTCCATATGCTACATGTAACTAACAGACATGTTTCAGTTTTCACTCCCATGCTGTAGTGGCACATAGGTGAATTGTTTTTTAATGGCAAAAATTATAATAGAAGGATTGACGACCACACATTTGTGAAATTCATGTGTTCCAAGGGTGCTGAACTTTGCTGGGTGACACTGACACAGTAATATCTTGGAAAAAAAATGGTACAGGTATAGCTTCAGAAAGGAGCGTGAAATGTCATACCAGTCTCAGGACTGGTAACTACTGTTCTTCCAGTGCAAGATGGCCAAGCTTGAAAAGTGTCTTTTGTCCCTAAAGCTTCTAACAGCCCTGGGCAGTGGCATTCCTTAAAAGTTTGATGCTATGTTTGCATGTGTTTCACTGTATTGGGTATGTCAGTAATACTAAGATTGTTGAATCTTCCGTAAGTAACACGAGAGGAGAGCAGCGACATTAATGTAGGGGAGGCCTCTCTCTTGCATTTGCTTCCAGTGATGCACAATAAAACGGTTTGATAAATTAGAAGCTTTTGTGAACAAGCCATAAACAATACTGAAGCCTATGTTTATTAAAAGATCTAAATATACTCAAATGGATTATTTTTGTCAGAATAACATTTGACAAAGCATACCTCCTAAACAATTCCATTCTGTGTAGCTGATGGAGAAAAAAATAATTGTTTCTATAAACTAAATAAATCTGTTCTTGTGCCAAAGCTATAGAAGACAAATCTTTATTCAAATATGTAGTGAAGTAATAAACCTGTTTAAGAGACAAATTTAATGTTTTTTGTGACTATATATTTACAATAATTGTTTATATTTTTATTTTAGTAGCAGTTTTACTAGAAAGAAGTTTGTTCCTTAAAAAATCCTGTTAATTCCAGGAATGGAATAAAGAATTACAGTAGTGGTCCTAGTGGAACTGTTCTTCATAGATCTGTTTTTGTTTCAGAATAGAGAACAAAACAGCATGAAATTATGCAGCTATAACTATAAACAGCAAAAGAAAAGGAAGAACTATTTAATTTGATCCAGGCATAAATATCTAGAAGCGATGGTAAGAGCCACACCGTTCGCTCACTTCTGTAAAAAGAGAATCAGGGCTGTCCTGTCATGTTATCTTTGTACTGCATTGAACATAGTAACAGCTTGATTAATAGCTGGCTCTTGTGGTCACAGTCACAATACAATTTAGCATAAGCATCCTTATTAGTAACTTTCCTAAGCACTTAGCCATCTTAGTCCCAGTTTGAAAAAATGACTGGTGGTTGGACAGTCAAACATTCATTCTGTAACTTGTATTTTCTGAACCACCACACACTCTGTGTCTGAAAAATGAACACAGGCTGTTAATCCTAAGTGTTGGGAATCCCATCTGGTTAGATGCTTTATGGTGCAACTGCATTTCTTCAGGAGCCTGGCTGGGCACTTAGGGTAGAAGAATCATTCTTTGCTCCCTCTGCAGACAGTAGGAAAGGGGAGGAACCAACAGCAGCAAAGCTTTTTGATAACAAAGAGTGCAGATGGTCTTTTGAAGTAAATATGAATTTGTTCTTCCTGTACTCCATGCGAAACTGACATCTGCTAGTCAAAAGCATCTCTTAACTCATGACCTCTCATCTAGAGCAAGCTCATATTAAACCATGTTATAAATCACTGAGCTCATGGATTTTTAGCTCCTCACCAAATCTGGCACTCAATTTCATATGTGTTTGTGTATTTGAATGTTGTCAGTATTCAGGTTTTGTAGCTTGAATTATGGTGAGGTAGCGAAGTGATGGCAAACAAGTCAAGCAGCTACAGTTATATAGCAGTTTTTATGGCATTATGGCTTATGCTATAGTCAGAAAAAAAAGCCAAAACCCATTAGTATAAAGGGTCTCCTGACATGTGTAACTCAGTTATGCTTCTGTTTCACCAACTTAGTTAAAAAGAAAATAAAATAACCTTTTTTTTATTTAAAAAAATATTGTTTCACACCTAAACAATATCTAATCAAATATAAACTTACATTTTAGATCTCTGTATCTGAGCAATCAATATGAGAAAAAAAGAAAAGTGCTTCTGTGGGTCAGTTTGGTTAGCCAAATGTATATGTCTGCTTCAAGACAAGATGAACACAGAATAACAATGCCTGTTTCTCTCTGTTGACTAAAGAAGTACTTCAGCAACTGCATCTGCTGTAAGATGCCTGTATTGTGTCTGAGGGATATCACGCTAGTGATGTAACATTTGTGCATGTGTTTTGAGTATCACCGCTTCTCTCAGGTTTTGTACATGCAAACGTGCTTCGGGTGCACTCTTTCCCATCATCCAGATCATTAGTGAGCATGTTGAACAGTACTGACTCCACTATGGACCCTCCCTGATACACACCACTAGTGACTGGCCTCCAGCTTGTCTTTGTGCCACTAATCACAACCCCTTGCACCCAACAGTTCATTTGTTTTCTGATCCACCTCAGTGTCTAATTATCAAGCGTGTACTTTGTTAGTTTGAGGATGTTATGGGATCTAGTGTCCAAAGCCTTGCTGAGATCAAGATAACAAATATCCATGGCTCTTCTGTCATCCACTGAGATAGTAATCTCTTTGTAGATTTTGTTGGAGTTTGTTCAGGCATGTTTTCCTTTTCATAAATCCATGCTGATTAATCCAAATCACCTTCATGTCCTTCATGTTTTTGAAAGTAGTTTCTAGGTAGATGTGCTCTATCGTCTTCAAAGGGAAGGAGCCAAGTCTGATCAGCCTGTTATTCCCCAGATCCACCTTCCTCAGGTTAGAAGAAACATTTTCTTCCTCTAGTTTTCAGGAATTTCCTGTGATTGCCATGACCTTTCAAAGAGGCTGGTCAGCTCCTTCAGCAGTCATGGGTGTATCCCATCAGGTCTGATGGACTTGTGTATGTCCAGTTTGTTTACATGTTCCCTAACCTGGAAGGGTAAGCCTTCCTTGCTCCAGACTTTCCCACTGGCCTCATGGATCTGGGATTGCTAAAGGGAAGTAAAGATTGAAGAAAAGATAGTATTGAATACTTCGCCCTTTTCCACATCCTTTGTCATCAGGTCCCCTGCCTCATTCAGCAGTGGGCCCACATTTTTCCTGGTTTTCCTTTTGCAACTAATATACCTGAAGAATACTTTCTTGCTACGTATCACTTGCCAGATGCAGTTCCAGGTGGGATTTGGCTCTCCTAATTCCATTCCTCCTTTCCACCCTGGCTTGTTGTTCCTAAAGAACTTTTACCTGTCCATTGCAACACTCCATCTGTGTGTGCTATCCCACCCTATATGTATTTCAATAAGATTGTCACCCTGCAACTGCACACAAACCTCTTGTTCCTCCATGCACAAACTTCAGGAATACCCAGTTATACTGATTTTCCAGAAAAGGTGTGAGAACTTCTCCTATGATACTGTCCTGTAGTTACTCCCTTATTTATGTGCATATAGTTGAGGTGGTCACCCTTCAGCCCTGTTTTGATGATTGTGATGTCTCTTTTGTCCACATCACAGCCTTTGCTTGCCATCCCAGCCCACCGCTTCCTCACTTCATTGTTAGTCAACATCTCCCATCTGCATTGTTTCTAGTTCAAAGACTATGACCAGGCTGGCCAGCATATTGGCAAAGATGCTTTTGTCCTGCTGGTGCATGTGGATTCTTCTCCCTTACTACAGATCCTTAGATGGGGTTCCTTAGTCCTCAGAGAAGGTCCTATGGTCATAAAACCAGAATCCCCTGTTGTAAATACCAGTTGTGCAACAAGTTGTTCATGCACAAAATCCATTCACTCCTCTTCCACCACTTCACCCTCACTGGCAGGAAGGAAAAGAAAAACCACCTGAGCTCCCATGCTTGTGGACCATAATAGTCCAAGGGTCAGATGAGCCTTAGAGATTTCTTCACAATGTCCCAGATCTAGAGCTTTCTGGAAGTCACAGCCTCCCGTAGGTATCCTCATGGGGCAGAACCAGCACCCTGATGCTCCTTGAAGGGTTCCAGGAATCTCCCAATGATCTCAGATAATTTCCAAGAAGGTCTAGAAGAACTCAAAACAGAGCCCAGAAACTTCTTTCTCTTTTGGTGGTGCTCTATTTGAGAATAATTCAAAACTCCTTGTCAGACTAATTTTTAAATTTTTTTGCTGTTATCAAAGAAGAGGTTCACATGACAGACTGATTTTTTTTTTGACAAAAAATTCCAAATAATTTGATTTATTTTCCTCATTTGGCAATGAATCAAAAAATTCTTCACTCCAACAGCATCAGAAGAAAAAAGAAAATACAAACCCTGCAGCTGCTCCTGTGGCATTATTGGGAAATGATGGCTTGGTGACTCCCTTTCCCCTTACTCCCTTTCCTCCCTGTTGCTCTCCTTTCCTCTCTGTTGCTCTCTTTTCCTCCTTTTCCCCACCCTTCACCCCCTTCCCCCCTTCATTTTTCCCTCTCTTTATCACATATGAACTTTGCCTGTATTAGCACCAATTTGTAGCTCAGCAATATGTGGTCTGAATTTTTACCTGAACTGTTGGTTTGATTTTTTTTGTTTCTGTCCTGGAGGGCAAATTATCAAAACAACGCTTCTCTGGCTAACATGGGAAGAGACTTGAGACAATCATGCTAATATGCATGGGGACAGCACTACTGTCATCATTAGGAACTGAAATGTTCAGGGATTCAACAAACATCCAGTTCTCCAAATATTTAGTTCAGGGAGCTCCCCCAAAGTCGGTTGGTGCTCCACAGGCAAGGAGGCAAAAAGCTGTTCCTTGAAATTACAAATGCAGTTGATTAATGCCATTGGTTTTTGATTTAAAGTGATTCAGTAACTTGTGAGAAAAACAAATTGCTTCCTTGGTGGCAGTTTCATGCATAAAGCTGTAGAAAGCATAATATTTGAGTGATAGGCACTAGAAACAGATATCACTGATGGCATAATTATGCATTTACTGTAGTTTCAGATTTATCAGGACATAAAGTACATGGATTACTGCATGTTCCATGGTCTTAACACAGTCAGGGCAATTTGATTTCATCTAAACACTTTAAAATCAATGCTCAGTGTTTGGTTTAATTTCAAGCATAAATACTACCAAGGGTTTTCAAGATGCATAAAGCAGTTTCTTAGTGAAATGCATATTTCATAACGTGTGTCACTTGTCCATTGTTTGGTTGCAGAGTGATATATCAATTGAGAAAGCTGGTAACGAACCACAAGTCACTCAATGAAGCATCAAATAACAGTAAATGAGAATTTGTTGCTGTCAATTCAAATTCAATCAAAAGCAGCTCACTTTATTATTTTCTACAAAGTTATGAAACTGCATTTGGAATTTATTCTCTTTCCTATGACCTTTTGTGTTTTTTTTTTTCTTTCTTTTAAAATGTAAATTACTGTAAATGCAGCTTCCAGTTTTGGGAATATTTAACTGAAGACTACTATGCTAGCTACAGAAGTTGGTTTTGGTTTGGTTTCGGTTTATTTTTTTTTAATGCAAATGCTGAGTATCTTCTCTGATTATGGCATTTATATCAAGTTTATCTATTACAGATCTTTTCTGTTCTGGTTTCTATAATTTCTGCAACAACTACATTTTCTTTCTCTAGTGTTTCTAATTACCTTTCTGGTAATCCTCCATGCCTTTCTTCTGTTTTTATCCTCTTCAGCTCTTATGTGCCTGCTTAAATATACGCGCCTGTGCATAAACCCCATTATTTTACAAGTTCCTCATCTATTACATCCCTCTGGCTCATGTATGTGTGACATATGCATCCTTTTTATATTGTTTCACGTGAAGATCTATATATGATAAGTATGACTGGACTTCCACTGTATGTAATGTGAAAAAGCAGAATAAGTGCATAACGTTTCTACTGGTTTTAGGACCAGAGGGAGTTCTGATACTAAAAAGAGTTGAAACTGGGAGAGTAATGAATGGTGAAGAGTAGAATACAGATGCTTGGGAATAGGTCACATATTTATGATATTTAACCCTTTATTATAGAATCATAGAATCATTCAGTTGGAAAAGACCTCTAATATCATTGAGTCTAACCATCTTTATAAAAGTCTTTATTAAAGAATTGTTACATAAAAGACGGTTTTCTTCAGAACATTTTCACTTCTAGAAGCCTTTGATGACTGACTGCTGTGACTTGGAAATTATTGGTCATCTTTGGTATTAAAAATACTTCAAGCAAATGTCACTTGAGTGGGTCAGAGCAAGTAGAACAAAACTACTGTATACAGCAGTTTAATATCTTATGTTGTAATGATTGGCTTGGCATTCATTAAGATGGTCTATTTAAGCACAAAGGAAATTAGTTGTTTTGAAGCTTTGATGCAAGTTACATTTGTTCTCTAAATGAAGTTTAAAGTGACTAATGAAAAAATGTCAGTGGTAAGAGCTGCACAGACCGGAGTGCTATAAAGAACTGATGACACCAGTTGACCACCTCTGGAGTTTAGAACATGGGAAACAAAGGACTGTACAGGTCATGGTTTGTGCGCTTTCTGAATGTACTATGGTCTCAGGTTTGGAATATGTCATTACATTCTTTAACTCCTTTCTGCTCACAGAACAGTAGTGTAATCCACGTTGGAGGGGATGCTCTGGTCTAACTCCAAGCTGAATGCAGCCCAGCTACAGTAGGCTGCTTGGGGCTGTGCCCACTCAGCCTGAACAAACTGCCTCAGCCCCCTCTTTGAATTCTGAACTCCAAGGCCTCAGCTATTTTGCTGGCCCGTCACTGGACTTGGTCCAGTACATCAATATCTCTCTTTTACTATGGAGCTCAAATTGGAGCATTATTCCAGATGCAGTCAGAGAGGTGTCTAATAGTGAGGAATAATCATGTCCTTTGACTTGCTGGTTACAGTTTTACCAACACAGCTCAGTATGCAGTTGGTCTTCATCTCTGCAAGAGCATGGTGCTGACAAATGCTCAATTTACTGTCTGCCATAATGTTGCAGAATGGCTGTGTGATCACGGCCATGACTCCCTTAAAGATCTTTGTGAAACAAAGTTAGCGTAAGTTAGCTGAAGCAGGCCTTGCAGCTGTGCTGAGGCATGCTGATAAGGAAGCTGAGAAAAACACTGACCTTGTGCCTAATGTTGTAAATAACTTTGAGGAATTCGCGTAGACAAGAGAGAAAAATATATATGTAGCTAGCTATCCGCAGAAACCGCAAGTAGGAGGACGTATGAACATGTAACCCTTTAGAGCTTAGCCAATTAGCAGATGACTTGTAGGCATAATTAACTGGAACTGTATATAAGACATAATCGCGCCGTAATAAATCGAAGCTTGCTTTATCACTCACATTGAGTCGGCTGCTTGCTTCCCCTCGCTCGTCGCACCATAATCACTAGTTTATCTTTTCCAAAGCTACTTTCTACCCTGTCAGCCCCCTCTACAGATCCATGGAATTGTTCCATCACAGGTATGGGACTTTGCAGTTTTCTTTACTGAACTTTGTGAGATTTCTTTCAGCTCCTTTCTCTAGCCTGTTGAGATCCCTCTGAATGCTTGCTGTCCTGTATATTGACTGTGCCTCCTGTTTTGAGGTCATTCATGAACTTGCTGAGGATATCTTCCACCTCATTCTCTGGGATGCTAATCAAGATGTTGTTTGGCCTAGCATGAAACCTTAAGGAATGCTACCAGACACCTCTTGGGTATTGTATTGCTGGTCACTACTCTTTGAGTCTGGCCACACTTTAATATCCAGTCACATTTTCATACCTAAGTGAGCACCATATCCAGTGTACTTCACACTTCTGATTTGAAAATCTTGGCATATAGCATTAGTAATGTGTAGGCTTTAGGCTGGAATTCTCCCAAGCCTTCACATTATAAGAAAAAATATGCATATATGAACAGCAGCCCCAAATCAGAATAAAGCCAATTCACTGTATGGTGCTGGGAATGTGGTGTAATTCCAATGAATGGCCATGCTGTGGGGGAATTAGGAGAAAAAGTATTTTGTTTGCATTTCTGCCATAACATGCTATGCCTCACAACTGCCATTTTCTGTGCATTAGCAATGATGAAGTTGTCACTGCTTTTATTACTCTGAAAATCAGTGTCTGCTTTTTCTTTATTTGTGCAAAGCTTTTCTGAAAATGGTGTTAATGTTAGGAGAAACACTTCCTATAGCACTCTATAAAGTTGAGCTGTTTTCTGCACAGCAACTGTTTACAGCATTTGAGCTCTCTTTCTTATTTTTGATGTAATAAGTAGCAGTATTTATAGGGTTTGTGTCAACAAGGAATTTTTTTGTTTTAATTTTGCAGTTGACCATTTACATATTTTGTAGTTTTTCCCTCAACATGGTTTTAACTACAGGTTTGTTAAAATCAAGCCCCCCCCCCCCCCCCCCCCAATAAAACAGAACAAAAAGGTACCTTAAGAAGGAACTTGGAGACTGATACATCAGTGTCATGCTGAGCACCAGGATAGCCTTTTGAGCTCTCTTTCAAGCCAGGTTTGCGGCACGTTTGGGCAGCGAATCTGGGAGCATGGTGCTGAAGTCCAGGTGCAGAGCACAGGTGGTCCTCCAGCCTGTGCAAGTGAAGCACAGGGGAAGGGGTGGCACAAGTGGCTGCTTTGATGGCTGCTCTGCCTGCTGAGGGGCTGTGGGGAGCATCCTGCTCATTGCTGTGCTTGGGAGTCCCTGCGGATGGCCCTGTAACAAAGGTTGGTAGTGGAAGCTCGAAACTACAGTGGCCTCATAGTTGTTCCTTGCAGATGGTAGAGATTGTCTTCTACCTTTAATATGCACAATGTATAGAAAATAGAAGTGGTATTATATCTTTTCAGTTACAGAGCTTCATGGTCTGTTTTTTTATTCTTCAGTGTGCAACTGTTCACACCCTGCCATGGGGGTGCATTGGCTAACCCATTTTATGGAGAACTTTCCAGTTTATGAGGAAAACAACAGGAACATCCAGACTGTACCATTTTAAAGCACTAGTACTTAGAAGAGGAAGTACATCTGTGGCATATTATTTATTAAATTATATTTTATGATTCTTTGGTACAAACAAAAATTGACTGTTTTGCCAATATTAATTACTCACTGGTGCCTCTCACAGTTCAGTCACTTCTAGGGATAGGTCTAGCTCCTCAGGGAAGTAAATATCTTACTGATTTACTGATAAAGCCACCCAGTATATATATCACACACGTCCCATACATCACTGTCACAGGCAACAGCTTGCCTTGCTAAGTGATTCTCTTTTGCTCTTTTTGGACTTCTTTCTCCAGTAATCAGTTCATCCTACAAAACCCACATAATTTTGCCCAAGCTTATATGAGCTGATTTTGGTTTAAAACGTAATTCTATAAATTTGAATATAATGGTTGTCTTTGTGAATTTGTAGATGGTTTATCATAGACGAAAATGTTGATAACTGTCAGTAACTGGACTGTGGATTCTTCTCATGCATTTCAGGATGGTTCTCCAAATCTCTTAAAACACTTTAAAGGTTTCTGCTCTAATAAGACATTTCCAAAGTCAAGGAGTACTACTTAGATTTTGTAGATTAGGAATAAAGCATGGGTAATCTAAGGCTATAGCCGAACTTGTAAATAAAGAGGTTCAGAGATTTCAAACACATAAACTGGCCCAGTTTTGAGACTACCCTCTTGGAAAGCTCAATGTGCTGGCTAGAGATGCTTGCCATTTGTCAATAGCTCTGGCAGCAAAAGTTATGATCCAGTTCAGTGAGATTTCCAGATTATTTATAGTTCAGAATTGCTTCAAAGAAATGATACCCTAAATTTGAGGTGGGTTACAATTGCTGATCTCAGCAATAAGGCTTGGATTCATAACACCTGAAGGCACTACATTAACATACAGAAAGAACAACCTAATTGAAGTCTAAGACCTGAGTCTACTTTTCTTGAATTCTGCCCTCTGAAAACTGCAAGGATGAAGGGAGAGTGTTTTCTACTTAATTGAATGCATCCAGTGTTCTTCATTTATTGCATCCAGGAATGGTAGTTTGGCTATATCCCACCTAACTCTGGGTATTCCCTTAAAATGCCTAAACTGAGAGTGTAGTCAGAGGCTTTTTACACTGTCAGTAAGGAGATGAGCCCCTCTAGGAGGCAGTTCAGATCCTCTGAGTACAGGCTGAGTCCTGGTTTATGGCTATGGCCTTCTGAGGCTCCAAAGCACTGGCATAAACGCCTCTTCAAGACTTGCACGCTCTCATCTCCACCAGAAGTAGGAGTATCTGGATTGCTTAAGTTAATTTGGATTTGTTTCCACGGCCACAAGGGCAGTGCTGGTCATCTAGGAGGGGTGGTGCAAAGGGTGGGTCAGACCCCGAGTTTTTTCAATTGAACACATCAAGCATACTAAATAATCAGTGCAGTGTTTGCCTGAGTTTGCCTCTTGTTATCCTCATATAGCATCGCTAACAACTTGAACAGGGGAAGACTGACTATCTATATATATAGTTTATACTATATGCTTTATATCTTTATGCTGCCTCCTCCATCCCTTGGGGAACTTCCTAACAAAACCAAACTGCTCAGCAGTTCTCCTCAGATGTCTGAATCTGGGGTTACTCTAGATCTTTGACATCAGGGTTTTTGGCCCCTCTGGGTATCTACACTCAGAGGCATAAAAAATAAGTGAAGTCCAGGAGACCAGGCTGAGTGTGGTGCCCCACTTGTTCACCCCACTGAATCACTAGCATGTCCCTTAGAAGTATTTTGGGCTCCTTGGGTAAGCCTTCCCCAGACTCCTCTGTTGGAAGATGCCAGCTATAGGCAGGATCGGCTGCAGTCAGTGTGTGCCATTTGACCTTGGACCCAGGATTGCTCCTTGGCCTCTTTTTTTAGCAGTATAAGCAATATATACTTAGCTGCTTATGACCACAGAACATTATGCATACATGAAATTCTGGCTTTCCCCCTCACCCCAGCCCTGATAAGCATGTTCAGAATGGAAACCCTTTATCCATACCTGCATCAGTGGTCTTTCTTTACTGGGGGACATTTAGCATGTAGCTGACCTCATGCATGCTGTGCTGGCTAAAAGCTACTTCTGTGGCTGGTTGAACCACGTAGACCTTCAGTTGAGTAACATCCCCATGAAGCTGCTGTCATCAGAAAGGAAAAAGAGAACATTTGGTGGAGAATGTATTTGTCCTTAAGTTATTCTTCAGTGTGCTCTTAAGAAGGAAACGCCTGGGTCTGCTATTTTTAAAAGGTAATAAGCTAAAAAGCAGTGATTATGACAGTGTGGTAGACATTTTCTGAGGTAGCTTGTGTTCTGAAGGTTGTTATTAAACTGTTTGGGAGTCATTCATGGTGCTTTCTCTTGCACAGAATCATTTTCTTTACAGATGGTTTCACCGAGGTTAGAACAAAATAAGGTGTGAGTGAGGACGAATAACGGAGCAGTATTTAGCTCTGGTCATAAACTTCTACAGATTCTGCTGTCTAAAACCAACGGTACCTTTAAATCAACAACAAGGGAGCAAACCAGATTTGTTGCTTTGTGGAAGATTACATAAAGCAAGTAGTAAATCCTGAAGAGATGCTTCCCCTTTGACTGACTGAGAGAAGAGCTTTCAGTCTTCATTTAAAAAAAAACAAAACCAAAAAACAATGTAAAAAGCCCCAGACAGTTTCAACTGAGTGGGTGAATACAGCTTGGTGTTAGATGTAAGCTGATACTGGAAATGTGTTTGGAAGGACAAACAGAAGGGCACATCTCTTCAAATAGAAAGAGGATCTAAAGTTGGAGATTTTAAAAAATATTTTTAAAAGACAATCTAGACATGCTTTAAAAATATATCTGTAGTTTGAGTTCATGTAAATTACAGTCTTAAATATCTGTGAAAATATATTTTATTCTAGGTACAAATCTTTCAGACAGGAATTCTGTTTGCAGCATATTTTTCTTTAAAGGGTTTTGTGTTTCTGCATAAAAAGCTTATTAATTATTTGTAACTGCTTGTCATCATAGTCTGATAATAGAGGCCTGGTTAAGGATAATAACTACCACATCCTTATTTTGGGTCATATAGATAATATATATGTATATATACATATATACATACACGATTCCTGGTGCAGTATTACCCAGAGCATCTCCTTTCTCCCTGTACACAGGACCAAAAGTGCAGGCACATCATTTATTGATAAGACAAAAAGAATGTAATGAAATTATCAATGTTCTTGAATTAATTATGAACATGATTAAGAAAGCTAAAATCTCAGGAGCCAGGATCTCATTACCCATTCAGTCTTAGGGATTGCTTTCATTCAGCAAGGCAAAAAGGCTTTGAGCAGTCCCACAATTGCCTTAGTCTCATTTATTTGTGGTAGTATTAAGGTTTATTTGTTTTCTGGTTTGCACTTCTTCTGAAATTATTTCTCTTAGTTTATTCATTTAACAAAATGTTCCTTCCTGTGCCACAGAAGAATGTGCCTATAAGGCCTACATAGGTTCTTCAGTCTGCAAACCTCCCTTTGAGAACATTTCTTTCAACTCACATTGCTGGAGCTCCTAAATATCTTTCAAGGTAAGTCTGAGAATGTAGCCAAAAAAGTTCTTTCAGATTTATGTCTGCAGCTGTACTACAGTACTGTCTGATTCCCATTCAGCTTGGAGCCTTAATGACATCATTATTACGCTGTCTGAACCAGATTTAACTTGGAGCCTGCACTATATTGTTGCTTATCATCCTTCCTATGTGGGAGATTCAGTATTACTTTGTTTAAAAAATAATAATGAGCAGGCGATGGTGTTGCAGTGTTTCAGGCACTGAACTTTCAAAAACTGGGGAGACCGAATCAGCATTGGATACATGCTAGCATGTCTATTTAAAATTCATTTCTGACTCTAAAAAATTACAGTCGAGTGATCTTTTCTTGCACAATTGTCTGAATGAGAAGCGTGATGTGCAGCTACCTTATTTACAGAGTCATAATGCACTGTATTACTTAACGATTTTGACTTTTTCTCTTTACAAGGCCCTTCTGAATTTCTTGTTATTGCAGGCTTTGCCCCCAAATGAGTGTCTGAATGATGGGGCATAGTGATTAAATTCTGGCAGTAGCCCTGCAGAAATAATGCACTTAAGATTTTTAAAAACAGAAATAAAATCTTGTTAGCTCAAGAAGCAGAGACCTAACAGACTGCAAGTTTTTTGGTGGTGGTTTTTTTGTTTGTTTTGTTTTGTTGTTGTTCTATTAATAGAAGTTTGAAATGTCTTTTTTTTATTTATTTTATTGTTTCTGGTTTTTATGTTCAAAAAGAAGAGAGGAATCTGTAGCCCTATATTTGGTACAAGCTATTATCTACCAGAATAGACCAAGGACAGCAGAGAACATATTTTAGATTTAAATAAGTGCTGCCTGTGACAAACGAGAAAGATTGATTCCAGTTGTTTTCTCCATAATGCTTTGATATAGTGTTTTACTGCCTTTCCTAATCTCAGTTAATAAATACAAACAAAATGCAAAGCAATTAATTTGCTCAGAGTATGTACATCACCTAAATGGGACAATCAGACTGAAAAAACAACGATAATGCCTTCCTCCCTCTTGGTAACCTTGAAATGTAGAATTGCATTTACAGTGTGGAACAAAAAGCATGTACAAATACTACTGTTTGTCTGTCCCTGTGGGTCTGCAGACCTACCAAATGACAGTGTGTTTAAAGAAATAAATTTAGAGGAACTTTTGTTAAAACTGACATGTGAAAGTCATTCATAATACTGGCATATATATCCCATGGCAATTAGAAAACAATATTCCTTGGATTTTTTAAGATTCAGGGATGTAGGTTCTTTAAATTTATGCCTAAATGAAAGATTTTAACCTCAATACAATTCTTTGCTGTCTGCTTCAAGATTTCATATTTTATTTAAAAAATGGCTATTGAAGATAATTTGACATACTCTTAAAAACTGTACTCCATTGCTCTGGGCCTGGTTTGAGCTTTCATTTTGATGGCAACTTTGCAGGTGTTAAAGCCATATGTGATATAAAGAGCATAAATTCTATTCCTGTATCAGAGAGAAGAAAAAAAGGATTCTTCTTTTTAAGATTTTTTTAAAAGATACTGAAAGTGAAGCTTTTAAATTTCATCTCTTTCTGAAGAACTGAAATTATCTCTGCCTGTTTTGATATTTCTCTCCCATACCAGCCTTAAAAAACAATATCCTACAGATGCAAGAAATTGATCAAGTTACAGAGCAGCTTCCAGTTTTATTGAGAGAGAATTTCAGCAGCATATTTTTGGGTGCCAACTCTCCCTTTAGCACTTGGATATTTTCTGATGCTCAAGCAAAGTAGTTTGGAGGATCAAATTTATTATCTAATAAGAAATACATAGCTACCAATAAAGGCAGGAGTAAATAAATAGTTTGTCACCTGTATGGTATGAACCTTGAAAATAAACCTATTTCTTTAAACTGTATTATCATAAGAAAATACACTGTTTTGTTTTATTAATGTTGCAATATATTTCTAATACAAAATTCATGCTGATTTTGTTATCTCAAAGGGTTCACGTTTGCATAAAGTACTGTGAAAGCACTTACTGAACTAAAATTACACAGTTTAATAGGAAATGTTTAAATCAAAGAATCAGTAAGAGTGTAACCTTTTGCATTTGTGGAGAATGCTAAATTGCACTAATTAAAATAGTTCAAATGTGTAAGAGTTTTCATTTGGTCTGTGAACCTTTGTGATGAAGACAGAAACAGAAATGCTGACTTTCTGCGTGTGTTTACCCTGTCCAGGATTTTCCTTGATTTCTGGCAGGGAAATGGGTTTAGACTGAAGGTGGGAAAGTCCGTGCATAGTCCAGGTCACCAGGGAAGGGTTATGGAAGGATTACAAGGTCAAGCTCTAAACGAGCTCTGAGAAAATTAAGATGAGGAACAAGCTGCTTGTTTACTAGAAAGTTAATTTCTTTTTTCTTAATATTATTCAGAGGAATAGTCCAGAAATAAAGGCAATGTCTCCAAAATAAGTCACGCGGGAATTGAAGAAGTTTGAGATCCTCAAATTATGCATGCTGATTATATGTCACTTCGATCCCATTAACTCCTAAGACACGAGGGACTGACTGTTGCAATCAATAATTTAGCTCAAACTGACTGGAAAGAGCAGGATCAGGCCCAAGATAATTATAAAGGTGACCATTTAGTACAAATGCTTGAGCTGAAGTTAGCAGTAAGAGGGTGTCCTCAACACATCTTGTTTACGTGCTCCCCTACCCTCTGGAAGCACGGTGCGTGGCCGGTGGGCCTCTCCTGGCCGGGAGCCCGCTGACATTTCACAGCTGTCAGACCAAGTGCAGTAGGTCTTTTTGTCTTTCTAAACACTAATCAAAAAGTAATGCTTAGAGACCCCTGCTATCTAATTACTGGCAAAATTAGCAAATCAGCATTTAAATAAATTACCCATGCAATGTTTTAAAACTGTATTTAAACCACTTCCAACTTCATATGAAAAAAGAAGAATAACACTTTTAATGATTATTTATTTAAACTCAGGAGGGAATCTCCATTGATATTAAATCAGTGAAAACACTAAGAGTTCAAATAGCTGTGGCTTGCTAATCTTGCTGTCTGATAACGTAGTATTTTCATTTTACTTTTGGAAGTTCAAGAAAAGTTACAATTACATTTTCCATTGCAAAGGATAAAAATACATTTGTGAGCAAATAAAATCTGAAGACTGTCTTCCAATAAGTGTTTTGCCAGAAAATTTCAGTGAATAGTATTTAGATATCGACTTTGATAAAAAAAGTTGTTTTGCAGACAAATGGACAGCAAGCTGATTTGGGACAGGCTCAGTTAAATTCCTTCTGCATATGGTGTCCTAGTTTAGTTCAAATCACCTTTTTAAGAATATTGAATTATACTCTTGAAATTATGACATCTTTGCAGAGTAACAAGCTTTTAATATGAGAAACATTTTTTTTTTTTGGCTTACAGCATAATGCTGTTTACTCCTCATTGCTGCTGCTGCTCAGATTCAGTGCATATCCCATCTAATAGCACAGAGATAGTTAGCATCACTTTCAGAAGAAATAATTTTGCGGGGAGGTCAGCACTGTTCTGAATGGGTTAAAAAGAACTACCTGCTTTAGATTGATTTAAATCAGTAATGGATCTGCTCATAAAGCTGCTGTTACTAGATATTACACTGCTATCTTAGTCCTTTGATAGCGCCGATAAGAAGTGCTTACCACAGAGGATGCTCCTAAAGGACAGATATTGTTTCCTGTACCTCAGGGAGTAAAACGCCATACTGCTGGATCAGGAACTTTTACTAACAGCAAGTAAATTCAGGCCTTATCAAGTTACAGCACAAACTGCACTCATGTTTTATTATTCTCATTAGAGATTTAAGGACTAATTCCAGTTGTTAGCACTTAGCAGTTTAATGTTTTCCATAGATGAGAATTAAGATTCTTCTGGGGGATTTTTTTTATTTGCTAAAGCTTGCAAAATATAATGTGGTAATGCACTTACTTTGATGTAATACAACCGGATTTCCTAAATGTTTTTAAGGGGTAGGGTTTTAAACATTTAAATCTAATAACTGAATTTTTCAACTCCAAAATACACTCCTTTTCAATCAAATAGGGGTTTTAGAGCTAAAAAAAAGGCAAATTTTGCTTTGAAGAAAGTGTGGTACCAATATTGTTAGTCCCTGAGCTTTTCTGTGCATTACTAATGCCTTTGAATAGATGCAGATCAACAAAGGTAAGTTAAGAATTTCAACATGCAGAAAGTTATTAATTGAACCGTGTTATTAGAAACCCTTCTTTACAGCCAATGATGTCAATATAATTTCGAGTCAGAAAAGGAGGAAATATGAGTTAACTATGTTCCTACTGAAGTGACATATTTAAAGAGACAGTAAATCTCAAATTTTCCATCCATTAATTTCTCAAAGGATTCATGAAGACATGAAATTGAATTATGTGCAACAAATAATGATATATTTGCATTAGGTCCATGAAGATAATGATGTCAGAGGAATGAATCTGTGTTTTCGCATGATAAAGTGACTTGAAACTGAAGCTGGGGCTTCATTACCTTGTCTTTCTAAGTTTAACTTGATTTCAGAAACTAAGACTTGTGATCTTGCAGGTGGGTTTCAGAGCTGCAGCATTGCCACTAATCCCAGCTATAGTTATGGCAAACACTTCTGCTTCCAAAACTCTGATGCATCTGTCAGCTTTTGGAAATTGAGCATTGGCCCCCCATTGACTTGACAGTCTTTATGTCTCCAAGTCATTCTCTCAGGTCACAGACACTGCAGAGACTTCAGGCTTAGCTGGAGTGACCTTGCATCTTAGGAAGTTCAATTTGGTAATTAAGTCTACTTATCAAAATAATTACTATCATTTACTATAATCCACCTGGATGCAATAATCATAATTTCCAGTCCTCAGATTATAAAATTCTGGGGTGTGTTCTTACAGTCGTTGCACTAAGTATGGGCATGTTTCTGTTTGATTTTGCTTTATGTTTTCTCTCTAACTCAGTGATGTATTCTATCCAAAATGTTTTCCTTGGTAATATTACCTCATAAAGGCAGGCCCTGTAAAAGCATCACAGCTAATCAATAATAATTGTTGTTAGTAATGATTATTGATTAGCTATGACATTGCATTTGGAAGACATTTTTCATGGAGTAGCAATACCAGGAATAACAGGATAAATCCCATTGACTCAGAGAGATGTTTCCAGAAAAGCTTTTAAATAGGTGTATTTAAGTATTGTTTTTAAATTGGGCTATACAATAGCCTAGTCCTTGAGTAGTTTACTCTTTATAACAGGTGAGGCTTGCTATTGGTACACTTTGCTTTCATGCAGAATTGTTTTCCTCTGGTATTTTCCTTTTGTAATTTAAGGTTGTACTTCTTGCAGCCATGTTATTGGGTGTCATCCTCCCCCATATAAAAAATAAATTTATTATGAGGCTCTCCCACTAGATATCTTGGAAAACTTACATATAGCTGTTCTGTGTCCAAAATGCTGTTCAGTAGATTTTCCAAAGCACCCAGGTAACAGCTGGCGCAGGCCATGTGCCAGCCTTGACAGCCCATATGCTCTCTTTAGTGCTGTAATTATCTCAACACAAAACTCTGATAACCCAGTCTACAGGGTCCAGTTTCACTAGGTTAAATTGACTCAGTGGCTTTGTTAGTAAGTTCCTTTGGCACAGTAGGAACTTCATCAAGACTTTAAGTATTGTGGCAGGCTTGGAAAACCAATATGACTGCTAGTTTCAAGACAGGTGTCTTATTAACCCTAGGAGATTGTAGGTTTCAGTTCATTATAGTGGCACCCAGCAGCACTACTACAGTTAAAGGTCTGTCAGTTTCCATTATTTGCCCTCCTTTTCCAGAAGACTTTCTGATTCCTTTGGTTTAGCCTGCTTTGGGCTATGCTTTGGCATATGACTCCTCAGCCTGAAGGCATTTTTTATTCTCTTTCAACAAAATTTGATCAAAATTGCTTTAGTTGTGATTTTGGTGGTTTTCTGTTTTTTGGGTTTTGGATTTTTTTTTCTTAAATAGGATTAGAGGAAAAAATAACCCTTTGCTTAGTTTTTATACTTCCAGCTTGAAAAGGTTATGAATATTTTTCTTTCCAAAATAAACACTTTGAGTGTTGTGACTTTGTGCAAGCTGCTTTGGTCAAAGAAGAACATAAATAGAATAAATTGGGATCTACTGTATTCCACATTGTGAGTGGCTGGAAGAAAATTGAGTGAAGGTCCATACCGCAACTTCCTTTTTTCAATGGCGCTGTGTGCACCAGAAGAGCATGTTCAGCTGTGTGAGTTTATCCGAAGCGTCTTCTGGTACCTTTGCAATGCCTGAGCCTAAGTGCTGGGCAGAGAAAATAATAAACCCATGGTTTATGCCTGACTTGTGTGCTGCCGGTGTTGGTTCAGTTCCTTGTGGACAGCTACTCATGTCACTAGTGGATACTTGGATAGTCCCCTTGTAGTGGCTGACGCACATGGGTCTCATCCAAAGCCAAAAGGAGTCGATGAAATCTTTCCATGAGGCTTTGGGTCAGGCATTTGGTGCCTGTGAGTTAACTAGGGGTGATCTCTGTGATTCAGACAGACGGGGGGTGAGCATGAAGAAAACTAAACTATTGCAGAAAACTAAACTATTGCCTGCATAGTGCGAGACTAGGCCAAAAGCTGCTTGCCCTGTTTATTCAGAGACCTTATTGATTCTCCCAGGGTGAAAAATCTTCTTCTTTACATGGGTGAGACAAATTACAGCTCACCACTGGGTGGATGATAGCTGTCTGCAGCCCTCTGCCTCGCCAGCCGAACTTTTCCAGTAGCGCAGGATGTACAGGACAATTTTTAAAGCTCTGCAAATTGTTTGCTACTAGTTGCTGAAACGAGGTGGTTGCAGTTTGGAAGTGGATGACTCCAGCTTCACCCTGCTGGAAAAGAAACACAAGGACTCTTGTTATCTAGCTGTCTTCCACAGGTAGTCAGGCAACTAAAGTCATCATTTATATGTTGTCAGGAGTACTCACCAAATTTATTGACTTGCACATTATTCTCTGCAAATAAGTTCTAGCTGCTCTCTTCATATTATAATTAAAACGGCAAGGAGTTTAATCATTTATGAAATTTTAAACTACATACTGAATATAAATGTATCATTCAATGTGATAGAATGAATTAAATTCATCATTGTCAAATAAATGTATGAAAGATGAAAGATCTTTCATCCCACATCATTATCCAATAAAAAGTCCGTTTTCCAAGGGTGTAGTATAGCATGTGGTTTGTGTCATCTTTAGGACATTTCCAACAAATGAAAGACTTTCAAAATACCTTTAAAAAGTACATTTTTCAAGGATTGTGTTTTTAATAACAGCCAGCTTAGACCTAAATAAAATAAAATCTGTCCATAGAAGGAAGCACTGGCTCTTCATTAGTACTGGGGGGGGTGGGGGTGTCAGCTGTCTTGCAGGTTGGGTAGACCCATTCTGCCATTACCTAATGAAGGGGACTCTGACAGTTCCATGTCTTTTATGTACGAAAGAGACAGGCTGTTCTTTGCCTTTCGCTCTGCTGTCCCACTACAGAAACTATGAAGCCATTGCAAGAACAAGTTAGATTTGAGGGGGGCTGCAGCAGCAGTGATGGAAAAGAGGTCCTGGCATGGCAGCTCCCACACAGTCACAGTGCTGTGACACTGGGCAAAATGTCCATCTGAGGGAAGCCTCCTCTGCTTTCTGTTGGTTCTATGTGGCCATGAGATTTGAAAGTGAATCTAGAGATCATTCCATGAGCTCATGCCTTCTTCAGAAAGAATCATTCTGAGGAATAAAATATAGCAAAAAAAATCTCACTAGTTTTTCTCCCTTAACCCTTACTTTGTCTTATGGAACTGTCCCTGAGGAAAACCTCATCCAGCTTCTATTTGCCCTTCCATGTTTTTACAAAAAGAGCTGAAGACCAAACACAGGGAAACTCTTTGCTAAAGACATGACTGATACCTATTCTTTTTGTAGCTGTCATCCTTTCTTGGGACATTTTCTTTCCTAACACTTTTCATCCATCATTTTTCTTGGAATCAGTTTATTGTTCTGCAACTGATTCCCATAAACTCCTGTAAGTGCTGCCCCTCTTTTCTGTTTTCCCAGTGACTCGTGCAAATAGTATGGATAAACAAATGGTGAATTTCATTCTTGCAAACTAAACTTCTGGAGTCTTGTGCTCAGAATGTGTACCAAGTACCAATATCGGAGAGCACCTCCCTACACCAGCATCCTGCAATGGATGGGCATTTCTCCCGGGTAGATGGAGTGTGAGAGAGTAATTTTTTCAACCAATTACTTACAGATTAAAGCTTTTGCATGTTGGACACCTATCTTTGTAGAGGAGCTCACGCTGTAGATATCACTGAACAATCATCAGATGGTGTATTTTGGACTCCTGCTTGAAACCCTACAGATGCCAAAATGATTTTGCAGAGGGGGCTGGGTCCTCATTACCGATCTAGATTGTATTCAAATCACTGACCTACAATTTATTCTAAGTTGCAAAGTACTTAAATTAATGAAGCAATCACTGTCTTGAATAACACCAACAATACATTCTGAATTCATAGTTACTATACCAGTAGAAAGAAATTAGAAAAATAGAATGTATTTAATGTTTCTCATTTGTGTTTGATACGTCACCTTCCCTTTTCACACGTGGCATAAATTAGATGCTTTTCACTGTATGTATTATTTGTATAGCATTTGACCATATATCAGGATGAAATACAGTTCTCTAATTAGCTCCTTCTGAGTACTTACAGTTACCCCAGGCTGGTGATCACCCATATTAAAGCAAATGCGGCCCTGGTGATTGTTTGTACATGCAATTGGACAGCCATGGTAAAAAATTTTCTGAAGCTTTCTTGTGGCTCACAACCACAGTATGAGCAGTAATTGTCTGAGACGGTTCACAGGGATCAGGCAGTTTGCTTGTTACGATGAAGCACATATCATGAATGAAGATATCTGAGGTTTAATGATATCTTTCTAATAGCTTTATGATAGAGTTCCTTTCTACTGAAATATTTTATTAGGCTGGAAATATAATTTTCATGAAATCTCAAAATAAAAAAGAGTAGAAGTAAGGTACATTTACTAAACCCTTTCAATTCTTTTTCTCTTGCTTCCCAGTATTGTTTCAAAGACTGGAAGGTGATGTTGTATTCCTTGGTGTGCTGTTTAAAGTCAGGAGCGGCAATATTTAGCACATGCTTGGGCAGCCGTGTTTGAAATCCATGCTTCCTCTCTCTGGTGTTCTGATGTGCCTTTAGGGGATGCTTGCCTGTTTGTAGTTTGTTTTCTTTTGTTTAAGGTTTCAGCTACTGCATTGACTAATGATTATATAGCAGTAAACTCTCCTCCCTGCTAAATTCAGAGGTAATGCCTCAAAAGCATTTTTCCCCTGTGTGACATAAAACAATAAAAGAACTAGACAATCCCCTTTTGAGGAAGAATAATCCTTTGTTTAAAGGAAAAAAAAAAAAAAAAAAAAAAGCAAGCATCTTCTTGATGCCAAAGGGTGTAGAATTCAAATCAAAGATTAAGCTAATTGATAAAAATAAAACAAATGTGTCACAGTATAATCCTCTTTAGGCAGAGCTAACATTTTTCGCATTAACAAGACTCCAGTATTAATCAGCTATGCTGTTTTAGTATTATATTACATTTGGTTCTGAGCTGTGCACTATCAATTCAATACAGAAATAACACGGGACATACTGGCTCTGAATTTCTTCTCACAACTCTAAATTACTAAAGTAAATTTCTTCCCTTCAGTAATGTCACTTCGGTAGAGAACTGATGAGACCTTGGAATTCAGAGGTGAATATCGTCTCATTGCTAATATAATTTACCTGTATATATTTCCTATATTTAGTATCATAAATAAGAAATACGTATTTATAATTTTAATGAGATTTTGGAAAAATCCTTACATATTCTCACTGAGGCATTCATCTCTACGTACAGCTGTCCTATTGAAGAATTTACAAAAAAGTTCTAAATGTTTCGATTAGCCAGTCACTTAAAGAAAAAAAAAAAAAAAAACCAAAGAAAGAAAAAATGCCAACATGCTGTTTAATTACATACTGCCAGGATCTTCTGAGCCTTTCTATAATGTGCGATAAATTCAGTGCTGCCAATTTAGGGAAGCTGTTTGCCTAAAATATTAACAGCTAACTATAAATGAGAAGTTAGTTCAATTTAGAAGAAAAGCTTACAGCTAAGAAGAGAAAGTACAACATGGTTAAGCTACCATTTCAGCCACAGTCTGCAGTCATTGAATATGTTTCTAGTAGACTTTTTTTTCATTAGTAGAAATTTCAGAGCAATAATTATCCATAGCTTCCCTTTTATCTAAGTAGCCAAAGCTATCAGAGACAAGTTTTGTATTTAGCTTTCGGTATTTTTTTTCGTTCTGTTTCTATTTTTTTTTTTCCTTTTTGCCTGCACTTCTGGGCTTGCAGTCAATTACTAGCATAAAACTGAAGGGGCAATTAGCCTCTGATGCAAATGCTATTGCTGACATGTCTAAATAAATACAGAGTAATTACAGACTTAGATATGCAGGACTGCAGTCTGTCATACCTTTCTTACTCAACGTGAATTGTGGAAGTGGCGTCACTGCCACTGTGGTAGACATGCACCCTAATAAAAACAAGACAGTTGCTGTTTGCAGCCTTAACAGTAGTCTGCTCTTGTTCACTGGATTATGTCCTGAGCACAAATGCGATGACTGGATTGAGTCTCATGAAAATTTGAGCTGTTGCATGAGTCTAATCCAACAGACAGGCCAGAAACCAGTCAAAATTGGGCTCCAAAAGCAGATGTTCCCAGTTCGGGCATCATGATCAGCCTTATTCACAGAGAAACCAAATTAACTACTTCAGACACAGGTGCAAAATTATGACACTGCTATGGGCAAGAGTAGTGTGTGCAGCCTGAAACCACAGCTTCCCCTGACCATTTTCAGCATATAAACCCTACTGTCAATGGGAGCACCTGTGTCAGGACCAATGAGGAAAACGGATGCATGTTGCAAACAACTTCTGCTGTTTGTTGCTTGCTAGAAGCATCACCCAGATCAACACAAACATGCAAGACTGACCATAAAGTTACTTAAGAACAATTGCCTTATGTCCATTAGCCTAATGTTTTGTGGGGAGACTGAAGCCTATAAAAATGTTCATATTCATAAAAATTAAGTATAAAAGCAGTCACTACATTTTCTCTGCAACGGGATTTTAACATTTTGGAGGTTTGTCCTTTTGCAAAACCACTTACTCCACAAAGGTATAAAATATAGCACTTAATGGAGATAGTACATTTACTGAAGTGCATTAGACAGTGCTTCCTTCTCCTTCTCTTCCTGCTTGATTGGCAGCCAGAGATCCTAGATGTAACACTATAGGAGATATTGTTTATAGCCGAAGCAGCAGGATCTGGCACCAGAGAGGGCTCCACAGGCACTTGTATTGATGGTGGGTTTGCTGTTGCCTCTGGGTCTTTCATGTGGCTGGGCTGATGAAAGCTATCTGGGCAGTTATATGCTCTTGGAAACCATTTCTTTTTCCATTGACATTTTAAATGGTTGTGGTGATTAACTGTTTGTATGCAGATAGTTTTAAATCCTGCACACAGTAAGTATCTGCAGAGGCTGCTGGCATGTGGTGTGCATCTATATTTCTCTTTTCTGCCTAAAATCTCTTCCCTGTATTGGTGCAAGCATTTGTTTAACTGCATCTGTGCAAGTTTGCAGTGCTCTACCTCAGAGGAGGGAAATCTGAGGTTCTAGATACAGCATGATTTGAGGTTTTAGTCCTGGCTTTGGGTGCCCTCCCCTGAAATAGCTCGGGGACTCCATTCTGCACACCTGAAGATGAAAAAAAATGTAGTAGGACACCACCTGGGAAGTTTGTTGTACCTTTTGAAGCAGGTCAGTAAAGTTGTTGATAGGCCCTGGTCTGTTTTTTTCTCAGCTTCTACTTGTCTCTTGCTATACGCACAGCTGAGTAAGGGAGAGAAAAGGGTAGTTCATTGGCCCACGATGGTTTTATATTGGGTGGTCCCAATCCTGGCTGGCACATGCTGCTTCTTGATGTTTATGGAGATTGCAGATTCAGGCACATGCATTTTCTTAGGTAAAAAACACAAGGGATACACACTTTTGGAAGAAAAACCGCCTCAGACCCAGAGCTTTTATTACTCTTCAAAGTAGCAGAAGTTCCAGCCCGTGTTGTAGTTTTGATCTGAATTAATGTATCTCTCTGCTTAAATGTTGACATATGTGTAAATTTGTGTAGGATCGAAGGGTATATCTATTAAATAAAATTGTCAGCCAATGAAACAATGTCATATAAAACAAATGTTTTGCTCTTCATTAGACAAAAAATTGTTTTCTTTGTGATTGTGTTTTAAAAGGTTAATTTGATAATTTACACATTTGAGGACTGTAAAAGAAGGAATGACCAATCTCTGCTCCACAGCTTTTTCTTAAAATAAATGTTTAGCTGACAGGAAAATGGTGGGGTTTTGCATGTTGGATTTTACATTTATGTGGGCAGAACTTTTAGAGCAATATTTAGTCATATTGTCTGTTTTTGCCTGAGTAGCATCAAAACTATCAGGGACAAGTATTTAGTCTTCAACAGTCTAGAGATTTTCTTACACAAATCTAAGTTTTGAAAGTATGTCATTTTACATTTTACTGTTAACTTATTTAACAGTAAAATTAATTATGTTTAATATTATTATTTCTCATTGATTTATGGGTTTTTTCAATTAAAAATGTTTTTATGCAAAGTAAAATATGTGAGTTCCCAAATCCACAAATCAAACCAGTGAAAAGATGAAGTTTATATTTCACTGGTATCTCTGAAACTTTGGACAAACTATGTGAATTTTGAGGTTGTGCTTTTGAAAGTGAAATCATACCAGACTGTGGTTTCACTAGGAACACGCTGTAGGGTTAAATCATGTCAAACAGATCCGTAAAATAGACTGTACTTGTTAGTGATGGAGGTACTTTTAAAGTGGATAACCTTTGAAAAGTAAAGATCCTGCAACAAAACTGAGAAAAAGGTTAAAAAAAAAAAAGGAAGAAAAAAAGAGAAGGGAGTTCCATGTACTTGTGAAGGACTGTTCCTCCATTAAAATCACGATAGGGTGTTCAAGACAAATGTTTCACTGTATGTTGCAGGCTTGCATTGGCTCTGAATAATTCTGGAAAAAATCCTGGTTTGCTGTATGTGGTAGATGGCTTATGGCAAGCATTCTGAATTCTTCCTGTGGACCTGCTGCTATCCTTCCATTTCACTGGAAGCCAAGGCTGCTTCATCTCCGTTACAAGTGACATAATGGAAGGAAAGAGGGGGTGAAACATTGGCAAGCAAGCACATTGAGAAGAAAATACAGGAAAACCACATTTAATTATATAATTATTTCTCCATACAGAATCACATTTTGCTAGGGCAGGTCTCTTTAAGCTTCTGTATGAGCAGACTTAAATGTGGCTAAAAGTGCGTGATATACACTGATCTACAAGAGGAAGACTGGAGATTGGCAGGGGACAGATTTATTTACAAATTTAGCAGTCATTTAGCTTGCTGACATTTCGCTAAGTTCCCTCACCATTATTCTTTTTCAAAAAGTGCTTCCTTTCAAAATGAGTCCCTTCTCCATCTCTTAAGTATTATGAGGACATTTAACAGCAACAAACCAACTAACAATTTTTTTTAGTTAGGTTTTATTAGGACTCTTTTGCAAAGTCCATGGAATCATTAAAACTTCGGTATGTTGAATCAGGTTTCTTGCCTTAATTTGAACAGAGCTCCTGCTAGCTGCAGTGGGAATTCTGCCCAAGAAAAGTCTCAGACTTTGGCTTAATGACTTACTAAAACCCAGTCAATACCTTATAAATTATCCTGATACCAAAATATTAATGGTATTAACCCCATGAAAGAACTATAGGAGAGAATAAGCTTGCTGAAAAAAATCTGGAATCATCAAACTGTTCTGTAGAAGTGTATTGATTCCAGTGATATCTGTGTTTTCCAGTGATATCTGTGTTTTGAAAAACAGTAGGAATTATTTAATTTAAAAAAAAATCAGCAAAAAACTGTTTAGGTTTTACCTGAAATACAGTTTTTATTTTTTGTTTGTTTCTAAATTTAATCTTTGTTTCAAAAAGATGTTGTATTTTATATTTTACCATTAATATCTACTGCATTGTATTTTCTTAAGGTTTTTATATTTTATTTTGCTATTCCAATTATTCTTAAATAATATAAACTATATAAAATGATGCTTTTCAAATCATAAGCTGTCAAAACTTGTACAATTTCTTACCTCTCTCACAGTGGAAGATCCTGGGAAAATCAAAGCTCAATCTTCTCTTCTGGTTTGAATCTTTCTTTTTAAACTGCTAAGTTTAAGTTTAGTTTAAAGTAAGTTTAAACTTCTACATTTAAAGTTCAGAGTTTCTATCAGGTGTATTTTTATCTGAGATATGATGTCAATCCACCTAGACAGTGTAATCTATCATGGAAGAGGAGAGACACAAAAAAAGCACTGAGACTTCTGAGCATTTCTTCACCTGTCTGAGAGATGATAAATAGCTCTTCTTATTTATATACTCTTTTGACTTTGCCTTCACTTTTCCTTTGATGGTAACAGGGTCTCACTCCAAGCAAACTTCCACTGTCCATCCAAACTGCACCTTCTTGATTTTAAAAAGAATGCCTCATACTGAGGAAATTAAGGTGGATTTTATTTTCTGTATTACTGAATATTTTGTTGGTATAACTCCATGTAAAGATGATGGATATATGAAAAATTTTGTGTGTTTACCAGTTTATACTGAATTAGGTTCAAGTATTTCTCCTTGTTTGCAAATATGTACGGGGAGCGGCTTTTCATGTTTCACGCAGATTTGAACATGTTTTTAAAGTTCTGTGCTCCATCAAATGCAGTGATACTGAAATTTAACTATACATTTATTCTGTCTCCAGAAAGACTGTGACTTCTGAGACATTTGGATCCCGACAGGCTAGAGATGCAACTAAGTGATTCTTTAATAGGACTCTTGTGCTCCTATAGTACATAACTGATTTTTTTGAAACTCCAAATTTTAGCAGCAGGTGTTCCAAACATAGCTAGAATTTGTCAAACTCTACTTTTGTGTAAGTCAATGGAATGTGGTCGAAGCTTGCATATAGTCTTAGTTTAAGCACTTCCTGCTGTTATGGAAACTGCAACTGTATAACGAACTGCGTAAAAAGTATTGTGTGAGTACTTCTGGGGGTAACGTGTATTGAGTATACATGTAAATATGATACATCTTTTTGATAAAAATCACAGAATCACAAAATCAAATAATGGTTGAGGTTGGAAGGGACATCTGGAGGTCATATGGTCCAACAACCCCTCCTCAAGCTGGGTGCCCAGGACTATGTCCAGATAGCTCTTGAATGTCTCCAAGGATGGAGATGAATCCACAACCTCCCTGGTTGTGGGCAACTGGGCAACCTGTGCCAGTGCTCAGTCATCCTGACAGTAAAAAAGTGTTTCCTGATTTTCAGAGAGAGCCTTCTGTGTTCCCATGTTTGCCCATAGCCTCTGCTTCTGTCACTGGGCACCACCAGAAGGAGCCTGGCTCCATCCTCTTTGTACCCTCCCTTCAGGTATTTATATACAGTGATGAGATCTCCCCTGAGCCTTTGCTTCTCCAGGCTGAACAGTCCCAGCTCTTTCAGCCTGTCCTTGTATGTGAGATAGTCCTGTACCTTTGTCATCCCTGTGGGCCCCTGTTGTACCCTCTCCAGTATGTCCATGTCTTCTACTGAGGAGCCCGGAACAGGACACAGCACTCCAGGTATGGTGCCATCCGTGCTGAATAAAGGGGAAGGACTTGATGGTAATACTTTTTCTAATGCAGCCAAGGATACCATTTACCTTCTTTGCAGCAAGGGCACATTGCTGGCTTGTGTGCAACCTGGTGTTCATAAGGACCTCCAGGTCCGTTTCCTGACAAGCAGCTTTCCAGCAGCGGTGTCCTATATGGTGTAGATAGATAGGCAATAGCTCTTTTTTTGGTGGAAATACATAGTTTCCAAAAGCACACTGTGCCATAAAATATTAGGCTTGCAATTTGTTCTTAGTGAATTTTCCTTACAGGATTAGAGTTAAGGACATATCTTACTTCTTTCAACTTGAAGTTTTGAAGATGTTATATAGCTGCAGTGCAGTTAAAATTCTCCTGATCTTTCAAATAAAGGGAAATAATAATATTTGAAAACATGAGTCACCTCAAAATCCTAAAAATAAAAAACCCCTCAAACCTTCAAACCCTAGAACATCGTAGAAAGGTCAGGTGTCACTACAGCTGATATGGTAAAGCATGTTATCACTGGTCTGTAGTTAAATAGGCTCCTGTTATAGACCTATTATTTCAAAGTGGTTCACTTGTGATGTACATGCAATGCACTATCCAGATCTGCTTTTCTAAGTTCATCACTTATTAGTGAACCATTTTAATTCAGAGTTACAAAGAGCACTTCTGATCATGATTTCATTCATAGTTGATGAAAAGAGGTAGTCACAAACTTAATTTTAGAACCAACAATAAGCAGTCTCCGTGCAGGCATTTTCCTTTTCACTGGTGTGGTATTGCTGATTAGAACTGGGCTGCTGAGCTGGGTACATCTTTTTACATTCATGAATATTCTGATCATGGGTAGTGACTGATTGTAAACAGGTGGTCATAAATAGGGTGGAAAACAAAACAGTGTGAATTTATTGTTTTTAATGTAATATATTAATAATAATAAAATATATATTAATAATATATATATAACAGTAATAAAAATGATTTAATTTTTTGGGACATTTTATATATTTCCCATATATATATATGGGAATATATAACATATATATATATAAATAAAATGGTTATTATGCATTCAATTAAAAAAGAGGGTGAGCTGACTGAATCTAACCACATGAGGCTGAACTTGTTTGCCTCGTCTCTAAACTGAGGTTCATATGCTTACCTAATGAAATCTACAGCTGACCTAAAAACCACTATCAAGACATTACTGCACATTCACCCCTTGTTTAGAGGGTTGAAACCTAATTCAGAAAAGTTTATTGTTATCCTAGTTGAAGTTAATTAAGCTATATCATGTTTTGGGATGTTCCTGTCTAGATGACACCAAATATATGAATGTATTTATTTAAAATAAACTTTTAACTACATTGTGAATAATGCTCTCATATGCCCATAGGAACACCAGTCAGCTGGTCCTGGTGGTCCTGTGCTCTGAGTGGTGGTTAGTCTTCCACCCTGCTGTCTCTCCTTCCACTGTTGTTTCTGACACTATCTCATAAGCATTTCTTGGATTTGCTGAATTCAAAGCAATGTGAGATGTGGAAAGGGAACTCTGTGTCTGTCAAACCAAATATCACTGTTAGGGAGAAAGAAGTGGGATGTCAGTGTGCAGGACAAGTAGAAGACCAGGTCTTTGTTTAGACTTTTCAATACACACACTTACCGCTGCGGTGTCCAAACAGCCAAATAATCACAGAGGTAGAACTCATTTTGTCATTTAGCCATCTAAAATTGGTACATCTAAGGCTGATCTCATCATTCTGGGCTTTATGGATTGCCAATAAGGAGAAACAACACCTTCAGAGAACAATTAATCTCATCCTAAGTGGCAAACCTGAGCTATCTGGAGGTGCCTTTAGAAGTGGATTCATCTTTCCCTGGTGACTCTGAAGTACCATACATCATTGGCTCAGATTTAAATGTTTAACTTGTAGACATCTAAACCTAGGGCAGATGAATCCTGCCTGGAAGACTTCATCAGTAGTTTTACTGTACATGTCATGCTCACAACTACATGTATTCAGAGTGGCATATAATTCAGGTTTGGGCCCCTCACTTCAAGAAAGACATTTTGGTGCTGGAGAGTGTCCACAGAAGGACAGCAAAGCTGGTGAAGGGTCTGGAGTACAAGTCTTATGAGGAGCAGCCGAGGGAGCTGGGCTTGTTTAGTCTGGAGAAAAGGTCTTAGAGAAGACCTTGTTGCTCTTTACAACTACCTGAAAGGAGGCTGTAGTGAGGTGTGTGTCGGTCTCTTTCTCCAAGCAACAAGTGACAGGATGAGGGGAAATGTCCTGAAGCTGCGCCAGGGGAGGTTTAGACTGGATATTTGGAAAAATTTCTTCACTGAAAGGGTTGCCAAGCATTGGAACAGGCTGCCCAGGGAGGTGGTTGAGTCACCATCCCTGGAGGTATTAAAAGACATGTAGATGTGGTGCTTAGGTACATGGTTTAGTAGTGGTGGACTTGCCAGTGTTAGGTTTACGGCTGAGCTTGATGATCTTAAAGGTTTTTTCCAACCTAAACAATTCTCCGATCTTTGCCCCTGCAGTGTTTGTACATGCTCTCTCTTAGACTATAGTGGCTTTAAGGAAAAGGCACCTAAATCCATACTAGTAAGCTCAGAGGGCCAGGGACTGTTCGTTGATCAAGTGGCATGGCATGATTAGTTCCCCCCAGACATAGTGGCCTGATCCATACCAGGTAAAGAGCACAGTCATTCACTGGTGCCATTCTCTGAATTGTCCAGACATTGCACTGGTAGGCCCATGCAGTAGTCATGCCATGAAGCACAACTTTTGTACAGTACCAGTGCTTGAGCCCATGACCCAGGCACTTACTGATTTTATGTTATATAGGCTCTGTTGTTTTCCAGATAGGCCCTATTGTATATAGGCTCTGTTGTTTTTCCAGCAACTTGGAATTTTGTGAAATTTTGAAGTTCTAAACATTTTACAAGAGAGATTAAGGCAGAAGTATCCTTAATCTTCTTTCATAAAACAGAGATTGGCCACCTCTTTCCTATTCTCCAGTTGCAGATAGAAGAACTGTAAGTCCCTGGGTCCTCAGACAAGCTGTAGCTCTTTTAGCTATGCACATTCCTAATGCTCTAATGGGGTTGATTTCTTAGCTGAGGAAAGGATTGATTAATTGCTTTCCTTTACATTCCTATTTTAAGTTGAGTACAACCTGCTGGAACTCTCTCCTGGTTCTTCAGATCCTCAGTATTTTGGAGTGGTTGGCATGGCCCTTTCAGAGAGGAAGAAAATACGCTAGCTGTTGGCCATCTAGCATGTCTTGCCTCTCTTTCCTCTGTTTTAGTATCATGGTGCCTTGACTCTTCAAGCCTCTGCAAAACAGCCCAGCTGTAGCAGCTTTCACTCAATAATTATGTAATCACCTCCCTCTCTTTCTTCCTTTTGCAGGCTTCTCTCTGTTCATGCAAATACTGATTTTCAATACCCAGAGCTCATGTTTGGCTCTGCTCATTCCCGGTTTCTAATTTATTTGTCTCCTTCTCTTTGCCTCTCACCATCTCAAGGATGCTCTTATTCCCCCTGCCCTGAATATTTCTCTAAATCTTGCTTCTTAGGATTTTATTCTTCTGACACAGTATCATTTTGCTTCAGCTGATTTTATTCTAGGGTTGCAAAGTAGAAGGTTCTTTACTGCTGTCTGTATTCTCTGCCTACTTTTACAGGGCTTCTGATGCTGTTGAATAATTAATATTTGCTAAAGTCCACTTTGAAAATGCTGAAAAAAGGTTAAAATATGTTAGTAAACCTGGGAAAATACAGAGGAAAGCATACTTAAATGAGCTATGCTAAAATGTTATTCATATATCATGGAGTACTCTCCTAAAGAAAGTAGATATAAATGGAGATAGACGCATAAAATTGATTGTCAGTTTTATGCCTAAATACGCTGTGATTGAACCCCCTGATTTATCACAGCTTGAAAATATGTTATAATTTTTCTCAGAAGGTGTACGAAAGATCACAGATTATTTCTGAATGCCGTTTTAATTAGATTTAATGATTTATCCCTAAGTGAATAAGATTATATTCTTCTGTAGGAATCATTAAATTCTTACACTGTATTCTGGTGATGCAGATGGTGACTTCATCTACCAGTAGTTTGGTAATTAATAATTTTATACAGTTAAGCCAGCACTTTCTATCTTTGATAAAACCATTTTTTAATCTAATTCTTTCCATTTCCAGTTCAGGCAAGTTTGCTAAAATACTGCCAGAATCTGTGGTCTTGTGACTGATTAAATGAGCTTCCTAAATATAATTTAAGGCATTAATGATAAATGAGTACTATTTCTATCTGCTCTTTCAGAAGTTTGAGTTGTTTTAAACAATTAAGGTACTTTAAAAGTCTACCTGGGTCCTTCTAGGATCGAGATATTTAGAGAAAAAGCCCTAAATCAAGGGAGTTTTCCATATCTTACATTACATGTATCCAAATGATCTTTCCTGACTTTTACGTACTAATTTCTCGCCAAGAGACTGAATCTTTCTCTGAACATTTAAATATGAATGGACAGTGATCAAACAACACCCCTGCTTTATCAAAAGCTATGTCCCTTATCATTTTTCAAGTGCTAAGGTCTTATGCTTACGCTCTCCTTCATCATAGATTCTCATCTTCGTTATCAGACATTGTGGCTTGGATTTGGGCTTGTGCTGGTGGTCCCTTGTATAAAGTTTCACTGTGAAATGAGAATAGAGAGAAACACGTCATTTTCTACAAAGGCCTGATGTAAAGAAGTTGTTTGCCACCTCCTTCTGTGGCAAAACCCTTTAGCTTTTGCCTCCCGTTTACCAAAAGCATCTTCTCAGCCAGTAACAATTTGACTAACATCTACTTTTTAATTAAATGTTGTAGCATTTAGGAAGATGCATAATAATCTGGGCCCCAGATCTGCAGCCCTCAGCTTTACAAGATGCTGCTCCAGCAGAGGCTGTAAAGCTCTCGATAAGAGGGGTAAGGAGCAAGGTGCAGGTCCCACAGCGATAACCTCCTGACTCCAACATTATAGGTCTTTCTGCTGGAATTGAGTTCTACATCTTCCTCGATTGGTTATTGTCACAAATGAGTAATGGATGCACCCTGCCTGCGTCCCCAGGTACACAAGCCAGTCCATCAGGCCATCGGGAAGCACAGCTGCTGGCTGCAGGGGCAGGCAGATAACAGTCAGACCCCCAGAGAGATGTTAAAGGCACCGCGACCACCGGGGCCTGAGCCGAGTACCTGCAGCTCTTCTGAATAACTACCTGCCTGCGACTGCTCCTTGTGCCACTTGGAGTGGGCATTAATCAAGCTGTTCCCTGGGATCATGCAGGAGACCAGATAAAGCGGTGCAAACAAATCAAAAGCAGGGAGGCAGCTGGAAAATGCACAGCGTTCTGGCTGTGCTTAGGTTATTTTGGGTGTTTTGGTTTTGGTTGGTTTCTTTTTTTTTGTGGGGGGGGTGGGGGGGAAGTTCAGACTGCCCTGTTCACACTGGGAATTACTGTTAGAAGTATATATACGTACCTTCATCAATATATAATATAAAATAAGCCTTGCAAAAATTACCTAGTTACCAACTGAGCAGCAAAATGCACTTGTCAGTTTTTTTGCTGTCAGTGGTGATAACAGAAAAGTAAGTGGTATTTTAGTAAACCTGTCATGGAATTGACTCACGCTGACTGAGAAGTGAGTAAGTAGGTAAATAAGACCGTGTTTTAATTTATTAAGCATGTTCCTTTGAAAGTGATGTGATTTGCATTGCTGTCGTTAGTGTAAAGGCTTGACTGGAGGTATTCTAGAGCATACATGATAAAGTGAGTTTCCGTTTAACATACTGGGTAAATTTGAAGGTCAGCTCAGTTTCTAAATGTATCTAACTTAGACAAATGGTCCGTGTGTCCCTCCAGAGGATGGCACTTGTAGTATTACACTGCCTAACATCACAGTATCATTAAATGTATTTTAGGAAATTCTGTTTTGTGACCATGTTAATTCTTGGAATAATAATGATTTGTAATGCAAAGCTCAAGAAATACCTTCTCAAAAGTGTATAACTAGAATCCATATTGAGGCTGGATTTTCTAAAGAACATAACTTCTCATTAATCAGCTCAAGAGATGTTGGTCAAATTTCCAAAACTGATCAGAAGCCAGTGTCTCAGAGAAAAGCAATAGGAACTGTGGTGTACTGAGCTTCTTTAAAATTTAGTCATAACTATTACTGTGTCTATAAAGTGTAACTATATCTTCAATACTATATTTCTGTAGGATTTAATTTGTCCCATTTGTCAACGCCTGAACTTAATAGAAGTCACTATACAACACTGTCACACAGAAGAAGGCAGATATGTTTTATAGCAGAAAACACATCTGGTATTCCTCTGGATGAACATTGCAAAGGGATTTTTGGAATAGGAGAAGGAAACTCCCAAACTGTCAGGATTTGGTACATGTCACCAATCTAGCAGGTACGTATTCTGTGAAAGAGATGGGGGAATCAGAGAGCAGGTGGAAGAACAACCCAAAAAAGTAAAAATTCCATAGTACCTGAATGTTACTACTTAAAATTTCAGAATTAAAATATAGTTTGTTTATGTCTTTTTTTTTTTTTTTCTGTTGTGGCTCAGAGCTATTCTGCACTCTGATATTTCCTTTAACTATTGTTTCAGAATAGTCAAGTAAAAAGAAATTAATTTTAAATACTCCATATTTCTTTCAAAGCAGAGTATTTACATTAGTTCAAGGTGGAGCTCTCATGAACATGTAGGTTTTTTTGTGCTATTTTCCCTTATAAGACTTTTTCTCAGTTGGTTTTAGCTCTGTTGCTCTTTGACTATTTGGACTGTAATTTTCTATGCTATATTTTTGCCTGAAACAAAATAATTTTAGAAAAAAAACAATCAGAAAAGATTGTTCAGCATTTTTGGGACTAGGTTCAATGATAAAAAAATAGTATTTTGCTAGAAATGATATTTGTACAACCTTTCATTTAAAAGGTCTAGCATCTCAGAAAAGAGGCATGTTGCTGAAAGTATAGATAATGCTTTTTCACCATCTCTATTCAAACCTTCCCAAACTCAGCTAAATTATAAATTCATGGGTTTTTTAATTTTCACTTGTTTAGTAGGGGTTTGTTGGGCATGATAGAATTGCTGGACAAGGACACTGATGTTTGAAGTCAGGCTGTCTATAGGTCCTAGAGAGCTCTAGGTCCTCCTCCACACTGCAAGGACCCATAGCAGGCACACAGACAAGCTTTGCCCCCACAGAGCTCCCTGGCCCAGTTACCAAAGCTTTTCCATTATATCTGTCTGTCCATGGAGCCAGTCAAACGAACACAGAGAAGCTTGCTCATATTTGTTCTCATCCTTTTCCCTAGTGATGCCAACATTGTCTGAAATGAGGAAGGAGTGGTTTATCTTGGAAAATTAGTGAGGAGGAAGTAGTAGTCCATGGAGCCACATGGGATTTTAGAAGAAGGGCTGGATATAGGTTGTAGGAAGGCAGAAACACAACGGATGAATACAGAAGAAGGAAAACTTGTAACATATCTAAGGACAAGTATATAAGCTTCCAGTAACTTCAGGTTCCACCTAGGAGTGCCAAGTGCAAACCTGAATTCATACGCTATGGCAATATTGTACGTAGAACATACTGAGTTAATGGGCCTTCTCACCTTCTAAATTTCCTTTTGTTGAGCACCTTAGTGCATCAAGCCCCAGGAATTATAAAGTGAGTAACCTGAAACAAGGAACTGATAGTTACTCTCCGAGATGCCCATCTCCCTACCAGTTCACCTAGAGTGACCATGCTTATATTCAAGGTACCTACTGAAACAATGAGCATTACAGAAAAAATATGTTCTGAGATATGGTTGGCATTTCTATGGCAGAAGTGGAGAGAGAACTCAGCCCTATGGGTGCTGCTTATCTGTACCAGCTGTGACACCATGCATCCCTTCCTTACCATCCCTTGATCCATTTCCTGCATATGTCCCTTCCCACTTCTGCAGCAGGAGACACAGGATCTCTGCAAACAGTACCTTCCTTCACTGCATGTTCACTTCTTGAGCACCAACTCTTGTTGGGCATTGAAAAGTCTGGCTCAGCAGAACATGCCATGTAAAATGGCCATCAAATTTAGCTTATCTCAAATTTTAGACTGTTTACTGTTATCAGAATGTCGCTGGGTGCTCTTCATTCTGGCCCTTGTCCCCAGTAAGTCACAATGCTGGGGATAATAATGTCACAAAACAAGACACCTCTGTTCAGTATGTAGGCTTGGGGTTTAATTCTGCTCCCAGTGGAGTCAACAGGAATACTAGTTTCAAACTAGTAGGCTGATATTCAAAATATAGAAAGAAAAAGACAGCGTGGTACATTGTGATTTTAAGATAGAGTAGTGATTTAGAAGGACAACTACTATTTTAAAAGAGTAGTTATGCACATTTAAGAGAAAAGGTCTTGCAAAACATGACAGTCAACAGAAATAAATAAAGGGGAGAATGAATCATGTCAAACCTCTCTGCTGTGCTTGAAGTGCAGCCACAAAGAAAGTTCTTGTTAGAATCCAAGATGTGAGGATCCATTTCTGCCTAACAATCTCCCACTTCTGCATTCCCTGAAGTGTATCCCATCTGCTTTTGGGAGCTCTCTTTGCAATATGCAGTGATTGCAGGATAAGCACACCATTTTCCTGTCAATACTTTCCTATTAGCCTCCTGGATCCATACATCATCGTCTTGCTGGCCTGCAGTTTGCTTATCTTTGTCTCTAAGGCTGCCTTTGATTTATCTAACACCCAGGTTAATGAGGCATGGAGCCCAGGGTGGCTCCAAGGATAATGTACTCCTGTATAAAAATGCTTAAGGAAGGATCAAGTGATAATCCATTCTAGACTAAAAGGCCTAGCTCTTCAACAAATGTTGTATTTCTTAATCGCTAAGCTAAGGCTATAATAGCTCCCTGTTAAGCTACTGCCATCAGTAAAACTATGCACACTAACTATATGAAATTTACAAAAGAACTGAAAATTAGATTTTAATTTGTGTTCCAAAAAAGGCAAAAAAAAGTTCATTTGTTAGGAACAGTTATCACCATTATTTGACAGTATTCTTATGCAAAAATAAGTTAGTTTTAATATTTAATTTACAGTAATAGTTTTATATTCCCTCACTGGGACCTATGTTTTTCTAAAGACAAAAATAACAGAAGCTAGAATGTTACTGTGGCAAGTATAAATCAAACTAGCTATTTCAATAATGGAGGTAATTACAAAGTGTATATATCTGAGATGTACTGAGTGGTTAGGGGTTGTTTAATTAACATAAAAATTTCAATATCATCAGCAAGTGTGTTGGTATCACAAAAGCATTGTTAAAAATGCATCTTAAAATAGTTATGCCTTTCTCTGTTCCTAGCTAGTACATAAGGCTAATAATATACTTTTACCTCCCATTTCTGCTAATTACCATCTTACACAGAAACATTTTAACAAAAGCAAGGTGAAGCTCCAAGTAAGCTTTCAAAGCTATATTTATTTGTTTATTTTTAAAGCTCTCTACCACTTATTACTCTGATGTCTTTTTTGATTGTCCTTTTATTTTGTTTTGTTATGCTTGGTTGACCTTCATGTTACCAATTGGCTATGGGCTCCTGAAATAGGTGTAATGCATAACCATTTAGAAAATGACACAGCACCAAATAACAGGACCATTCCTGTGGGATGCCGTGCTCATATTTTGGAGTAAAACCACACACAAGCAAGGCTTTCACCAGTTGGCCCACCACAGCCCCCAAGGACTTGACCCAGGTAATAAGTCCTTTACTGGTCACTAACCTACATTATTGAGATTTAGTTTGGCTTTTGATGACATGACATTGTTAAGGGTTGTTATTGAGATGTAAATGATCTTCCACTGGGTTATTTAAGACACATGAAGGACCTAGTTTAGAATGAAAATTAGGTATTGATTATTCCAGCAATTAACAAAATAAATTTTAGCACCTATATTAACATTTTCAGAAGTCTTAAATTATTTTTTGCTCAGAGTGACCCAAGCAGTTGGACCAATTTCTTAGGAATCTTTAAGATGTTTTGAAAAAGGAAAATAAAGGTAAACAAATATTGCTGTGTTCTTTCTGGTCTTCTGTTTTAAAAGTAATTTTTCCTCTTATATCTACAATGTATTACAGTAGAATGTGATGCAGTCGTCTATGCAGTTGCATACTATGCTCCATAGATTCTTTAGTATTAAAGTCAAGTTTGGAGCATATACAAAAGTAAAATCTTTATCCTGTTTGTTCCAGCTTTTTTTTTTTTTTTTTTAATTCTATCATTAGAATCATAATCATCATCATCATTGAATGGTTGGGGTTGGAGGGAACCTTAAAGATCACCTGGTTCCAACCCCCCTGCCATGGACAGGACACCTTCCACCAGACCAGGTTGCTCAAAGCCCCATCCAGCCTGGCCTTGAGCACTGCCAGGGATGGGGCATCCACAGCTTCTCTGGGCAACCTGGTCCGGTGTTTCACTACCCGCACAGTAAAGAGTTTCTTCCTAATATCTAATCTAATCCTACCCTCTTTCAGTTTAAAGTAATTACCCCTTGTCCTATCACCATATGCCCTTGCAAAAAGTCCCTCTCCATATTTCTTTAGGCACTGGAAAGATACTATAAGGTCTCCCCAGAACCTTTTCTTCTCCAGGCTGAACAACCCCAATGCGCTCAGCCTGTCTTCATAGGAGAAGTACTGCAGCCCTCTGATCATTTTTGTGGCCCTCCTCTGGACTCCCCTGCTCCAACAGGTTCATGTGCTTAGAGTAATATAATTTCTCAATTACAGAGTTCATTTTCTTTGTTTGCATTTCTTTCCTTAATACTTCAGTTCTACTGACTTAAAAACATCCTGAGATAGAAGGCAGCCTTTTCAGATGCCTGTTGTTATTTATAAGCACCTCTTAATGGTATAGAGAGCACAAATATTAGCATAATACATTTCCCTGTTATACTTAAGTGGAAAGTGTGTTAGTTTATCCATAGATATTTTAACTAGGAAATGTGTTTCTTGCATTTTTCACATGGAATAGTGCTGAGAAGTCTTTAGAGGCTGTTACTCACACCCAAAAGGTCACACGGCTCCGGTATGTACTTGGTTTGTTAGCAAAAATCACATGATATAAATATATTTTATAACTAACTCAGCTTAGTCCTCTCTTTTTCTGTTCTACAAGCTCCAGCCAATGACAAGTGTTAGGCACTAAACAGACACATGCTTTCTAGTTATAATTTCACTGTTTGGGTCCCAGTGATACTTTAATATATAAAATATTTAGGTAGGGAAATGGCACAAGCAGCTTGACTGGACTGCTAGAACTCATTACTTAATGTGTTGTCTGTAGATGGTACTGAACTCACTGAAACTAATACTGCGGTCATGTGCTGTCTTTTGCGTTTCTGTATCATGTCAGGATCCTCCACACCTCAGATAATATTACACAGAAAATTAGCTGCCTACCCAGGGCAGTTTGAACATGGCTTTCAGAAAACTCTTCCACGCAGTGATATTTCAGCTTAAAAGTCCCTTTTAAAATAGCTCAGCTAATAGCAGAGTCAGAATTTTCTAACATTGACTTTTCTTGAACAATTCTCTCTGTCTTATTACATGCCTTTTTTCTGCTCTCTCAATCCTGTTGTTCAGATACAGGCAAAATATCCACTGATTTAAACGAGTTTAATGTCCCCTTCTTATGAATCCCTGTCATCAGTTCAACATCTGAATCATAAGGAGAGACACTTCTCTTTCAAGACATGACAGACTGCATTGCCTCTGACCTTAGTGGAGGATTTAATGAATGGGTATTTACTGCAGCTTTCACATCAGTCTCTACATCCACTAAACATGTGATGCCAGCTTGGTCATTTTTGTTTTGTTTGGGTTTTTGTTTGCTGATCGATCCAATAAGAGATAAGCAGGAACTCCTGGTATAGGAATTTTTTAGGTTTTCTGGCATAGGGGTTAAATGTTAGCTTCCGTTAATATTTTGAAACACAGAGAAAATCTAATGATGTCAACATACATCAAGATATAACAATAATCAAAATAAAAGCATGAAGTTTGCCCTTATCAGACTTAAAGAAATTTTGGTTTTTAGGTCTAAAAAGCAAGACATATCTGCTGAAACACACTAATAGATATTAATCATTAATAAGGAATTAGATACATACAGCTATGACTCCTATGAATAGCCAGGCAATAAAAAGAAAACCAGTATCTTCTGTTTTCTCTGTACATCTCTCAGTAACTTGATTACTTCAGGTGTTGTTCTTCATACAGAGCTCTTCTAGTATATCTTCTGAAGAACAGCAGTGCTGATGTTTGATTCAGATTCAGACTCAACTACCTGTGCACTTTCCTGTAGAGCACCTGGTAAGTGCAGAGAGACATGTAGCTTAAAAGATGAATGATCCTCTGGAAGGGCCAATTTTTGTCCATTAATACATAGGACGAAGTACCCCTAGGTACTAATGTAAAGGTGAGGTTTCTGGCCTTTCAGATGATCTTTCCTAGCAAGTTCTTTCCTGCTTTACTGAAAGACATCCCAGCTCAAATGCTTGTGTCAAGTGCAACTAGGGGACCATCCTGCAGAAATAAAACCAAAGTTTACCAGTTAAGTAAAAAAGAAAAAAAAATATCCAAACACATTTCATAACGCATCCAGCAAGACAGATTCAATGTTCAATGTTCAATTCAAATTCACTGGCCTTGTCCCCAAACGTCACTGTAGCTGGGGCCACATCTAAAAAGCACATATCCTTTTGAGTGTGGGTTTTTTTTCAGTGGAGGTTATCTCCTCTTTTAGAACTTAGATTCCTCTAGACAGATTTTCTAAAGAGGTCAGCACTTTGCTGTTCCATAGGCAGCACAGCATCCCAGTTCCACCAGACTCCTTTTCTTTCCAGATGTACTCTACCAGCACCACCAGTGCATATATCCAGGCTTTAAAAACACACTCCAGCATGTTTTCTGACCTCTGATTGCAAGTAAAGATTATTCCCCTCAGATGTTCCTATAATGGGAATGTGTATGTTGTGCTGTTTGCATATAGAAAGACGTGAAGCTGTAGATAGGAATATGTGAGTGAATGCAGTTTTGTGGCACTGGAGGCAGGGCACTGTGGAACAGAATCTGTAGATAAGCACATACCATGAAATATAGGTACATGTCCAGCTTGCTGTTGAGATACCAACCTTGGACTGTGAGGCAGACATCATCTCTCTCCCTTTCCTGAAACAGCATCTGCTAAACAAAATAATTTCACCTGCAAATATCACCTGATACAACAAATTTAAGAGAGATTCGTGTACCTTGCATTAATAATAAATGTGAAACAAAGCCTGATATTTTAGTTTATAAAAATAAAATACACCAGTGTATACTCAAGAAACATTCATAATAAATGTCAGCTTTAGGAAAAAAAAAAATCCTCAATATTGTTTAAAGTATTAAAGGAGCGTTTTGCTTGAATAACTGCAAAAAAATTCAAACCACTTTCAATCCATGGTTCCTCTTTGTGGGTGTTCTCAACTTAAACTCTAGCAATTCTACAGAATTTACTCCATGCTTTACCGTTAACTAAGATGACTGATAAGATCCGCATAACTGGCTGTCATGACCAAAGACACCCATGAAACTGGCTAAGGAGAAAGGTGCTGGGGTAGACCTGAGTGGCTCAGGTACCTCAGGCCATTTGGGTACCTGTTCCTTGTGGTGCCACAAGACGAGCTCAGATGCAGAAACCATTGCTTCCTGTGGGCTGTCACTCAGATGGCTACACAGGTAATTAATATACCTGTAACTCTCATCTTTCCTATCTTACCGATCCTTAAGCAGTGGGAGAAGTCATTGACATTGCTTTCCTTGCTTTGCTATGTTGTGTTTTGTGTGTAACACAACCACAGAACCTCATTGGTAGTGTTTTTTTTTCTCATTATAACTGTTCAGATTTGTATAAAATACTGTCAGTGAGTAATTACACATTTATATATCTATTTCACACAGTGTGCGAACAAATAAGGTTCTTCATGCAAAGCAGTGAATTACAATGCACAATCTAGTGTTTAACTAGAATTTGGCATGAATTAAATACACTGAGAAAAGCAGACTTCAATCCCTACGAGAAGAGAGAATACCTAGTGGTAATCTAATCCGTCTTCTTGCTACTCTTATTGCTCCATTTATAACACAGTTTTGAAGTAAGGCCACCACTTGGAAAAGGAGAAGGTAATTTAAGAAGTCCAGATCTTTAGTACACCATTTGGATGAGAAATTGCTCAGTTCTTTAGGCAGCTCAAGTCCCGCTTTCAGGGAAAAGTGCTGAACTCCACTCTGCCAATTGTCATACGCTGGAGTTATCCCCTGATACTGTATTCCAGCAAACCCGTGGCTTAGTGGATTCCTAAGCAGACGCAGTTAAATGCAAAATGTCAACCATGCAGAAACAAAGGATGAAGAATTTGCTTCTCCCTCACTAGCAAGTGAAGCCCATGGGATCGTGAAAGAGGAAGAGGGGAGCAGCCGTACACCCAAGCTATACCTGGGTCTGTATTTGTCTTGTCTGACAGCACAGCAAGTGGTACGCTGGTGAGAAAAGGGTTAAGGAAATACTTTTGCTCATGAGAATAAAAACATTTGCCAGCAATGCTGACATCTACAACTGAGGTCTTCAAAGGGGAATATTAGTCTAAATGATGAGATTTGGATAAGCACACATATTTTGTATTAGAATGACAATTTCTGAAGTGAGATTATGTTTTTTTGTGAGTTCTTCTTCCTTGGAAAATGCAGTAACTTTCTGATATGTGACTCTTCTCTTCTGAACTTTTCTGGTTTCCACCTGTCTGGTTTAGCCCTTCTTTTGGCATTGTTATTTACACCTGAAGAACAGAAGAGTGGGAGGCACTGTGCTAGAAAAGTCTTGAGTTCTCCACCAACTACACAGAGGCATACATAAATCTAAATGACTGAAAAATACACTTTAGCCAATAAGATAAAGTTGCATAATTGATGAAATCCTGAAGCCTTTATTCAGCCTTTTCTCAAAAACAACAAGCATGCAAGTCATCAGGAGATTTCACTGAGTTGTGACTTACATTTGGTGATCAAGGTTGTTTTGTTTGAGCAAGATGAGGGGGAAGAGAATAGTGGGAAGAGAAAAGCTAGGTCATTTTTCTTATTCCCCTTTAATCAGTTAAAACTGACATATAAACAGAACAGCCAAACTGAAAGAGTTGCTCATCTTTTTCATGGTAATGCAAACAGCTGGGTTTCACAAAGGAATGATGTTTGAATTTTTTTTTCTTTTTTTAGCTGAAGCAAAAATGAAGGTAGGAATTGTTAGAAGTTAATATACAAGATCTCCAGGTGTTTGGTCATAAAATAGGTTTTGTATTTTTATTTTATTTTCTCTTTCTCCCCCTTCTTCATTGACAAAATCAAAAGCAAGAAAGAGTGATGAGATTGCAGGGATGAGGAGAGAATGAGAACAAAACTTTAAAATCTTTTACAGTTTGTTAAAAACATTCTCCCAAAATTTTCATCTGAAAGCAATTTGATTGTGTCTTTTATTTACTAGCAGAACATTCTGAATGTACAAGGTGGACCCCCTTCCCAAAGGTCTTAAGATTGAACTAGAAAATGTGTAGTCAAAGCACTAGGGAACTCTTTTTTTTCCCTGCTGAATACCCTATGCCGCTGCGTGCTAACAATACACTCAATGTATATACAAAAAAGGGTTTTGTAAGCCCACAAAAGCATGCTGATGTGGCTTGCTGCTTCTCTGGTTGTGAATCTTTCCCTTCAGGTGCTAGAGTGATCCTAAGTGTTTCTTGCCTTCAGCCCTGTAATCATACAGATTTGTATTAATGCAGTTTTCTGCCAGCCAGAGGACCAAGCCTCCAGCGTGGAGTCAGAGCCTGTGGGTTCAAATCCTGGCTGCCACGGAGTGATGTTGGGCAATGTGTTAGCTCTGTGGCTGGGGCTCTAAGCAGTCGGGTGAAAATGCTGTTGTAGAAAACATTTGGTTCAGCAGATGTAAGAGAATATTATGATGTGAAAGGCAAAGCGTTTCCCTGATTCTTATAAAGCTGATTTCTTCCTCACCATGCCAGAAGAAAAACTTTAAATTTCAGGTTTTTCCCAGCTTGAGAGTGCCTGGCTTCCTTGAAACAACTTTTGGACAGAGAATTTAATCAGCAGCAATGAAATACCGTGCTGCAAAACTTTTTTTTATTTCCCTTTCACCCTAATTACATCGCAGAGCATATGTAAATGGTTGTGCTCTTCCTTTTCCCCTTCTGATCCTTTTCTCTATTTTCTTTATAAAAATTTAGAACAAGTACAATTTTGAAAGGAGATATTATTCTGTCTTTGGTTATTAAAAACAACAAAAAAATTGGACAGATCTAATTTATCATTTTTTAGACTTTTCTTATCAATTGTTTCTTTCAGCTATAAGTAGATCCCACAGCAAAATTTGCACTCAGACAGAGCTGTTTTTTTTCTATGAGCTATTTGGACCCAAAATGTTAAGATCCATAGTAAGCATAATTTGAAATAACATATTCTGTGTCTAGATTAAATAGGCTGTGTCCTGGAAAAGTTTATAGTCAGAACAGGTTAGGAGCCAGAGTTATTGTGCAGAAATAGAAGTGCAAAGCTAACATAATGCAATGGATGTTATCTGTAGCACTGTATTACCTTAATATTCCCACTGGTTAAGATATCCATCTGATTAGTCTGAAGATGTCACATTATCTAGTAATGCCGAATATACATTAAAATGGGGAAAGCTATGGGTGTGATTGAACTGTGATAACATATGGTTTGTACAATCATTGGCCTCTTAAGAACTTAACTTCCAGCTGGGGTCTGTGTAACATAAGAAACAGGGAATCACATTTCCCCCATCTCTGCTTCTGGCAGGTGTGTGCTAGAGACTGACTGCTAAATACTTCGTAATTAGTATGCCTTGGAGCAGTAACTGTCATCTTACATCTGTAACTGGAGTGAGGGCACTGTTAGCATGACTGTGTTCATTTCTTTAGCGTCCCAAGCCTACGGACCTATACAAGGCTGCCTGAAGGATCAGTGTTTGATGCATGAACCATAGGCAGACCTCAGAAATGTATCTAATTATACCAGTATCTGACTGCACTATTGTAGCAAGATGTATTATTCATAGACAAAGATGAACTGCTATTCAAGGATAGAAAAATCTTACATATTCTGCCAGTTCTAAAGTTCAATGTCTAATTGAAGATTAAATAGTTTGAGACAATCAATAGCTGTATTTTTGATTTTCAGAACTATTCCTGCATTACATGAACTATTGTCATGTTTCCCAGTGAACAATAAAACATTGGTATCACCTTTCAAAGTGTGTGTGAGAGAGAGAGACAGAGAGAGAGGGAAAGGTAAATTTACAACTAAGACATAAAGTTAAACAACTTTCTGGAAATGTGTAGCAGTACCTGCAACCTTTGCATTCTTTACTAGATGCCAGGCTTTTTTAGAAGCAGTGTGTGGGTGTTGCTCATAATGTTTTCACTTATTTAAAAAACATAATTCTCCCTTGTGGGGGGAGTACAACTGAAAGCCACAGTAATTCTTTTTTGACAAATTGATAGCCTTTCTTTTATCTTAGTTTGATCCACAGTACCTATTTTAAAACCATCTGTACCGATCAGAAGCCATATGCCACAAACATGAACGAGCATTTAGGCAGCAGCCAACCCTCATGCAAAATCCAGAAGAAGGTTCCCTACCCACGGCTGCGGGAGCTCCGATAGTGAGGGGAAGCAGGTTCCATTTGGACATCGTGGTGTCTACAGGCAGTTGTTTTTAAAACAGGGAGGATTTAGTTTCAGTTTTTGAGTCAGTCATGTAGAAAGGGGACCTCAGAAGAAAATGTGTCCTATTGAGTGCTTCAAAAACACATTACATTTTACTCTGAAATCAATTGGCAGCACCTAAGAGCTGGTATTGTGTGACTTGACAAGATACACATCTTAGCAGGTGGATCATGACTTTCTTCACTTTTCTTCACAAATGTTTTATGTCCAGATGAAGATGTGTCTTGTGTCATCTCCTAATCACCTCTGGACATGGAATTGGGATCCTTCCGTCACACCTTATAGCTGAGCTTATGCCTCTTAGAGTCACTTCTAGACAAAGAATGCAGTCCTCAGTTCATTTTACTGATGGCTAATGAAAGTGTTATCTGTAGCTGTTATCCAAGAGTTAATCCAACTGATAAAAATAAATGCTTTCAGGGAGATTTTGTCTACCTAATTTTTCCTTAGATGTTTGGGTGTTTAATAAAGCAGCCTTCTTAAATCAAATTCTTAGAAACTACAAAAAAAAAAAAAAAAGACTGATGTTTCTCAGAAAATCTGAAAGCTCTCCAAATGGTTTCTAAAAAGTAATCATTTCCTTTAGACTTGAAAACACCTCAGTTAGGTATCTAACTTGGATAAGGATTCTCCTCTGAGGCAGAATCTACCTGGTAGGATCAGTTTCCTTTAGGAGGATCAGTTTGCTAGATACCTCAGATATGATCACTGGAATACTACCCGTGCAGTTCCTGGACTCTAGTTAGTTAAATAGATCAGATCCTCCTTTTATTGCTGAGCATACCTACCTCTAGCTCTGGGAAACCGGTAAGCTTGTTTACATATAAAGAACCTGCATTCAGAAGTCTTTTCCCTATGCTTGCACTTTTTTACATGTCAAATAACTTCTCAAGCTTCACCTTGATAAACTAAATAGTATCTTTGGTCCCCAGGGCAGGTTTGCCAGGCCATGAATGCCTGCTGCTGAGATGAGTGCCCTTAATGCTGGGAGTTGGAAATTCTCACCACCTCTCAAGAGGTAGCCTTTATCAAAAAGATACCTTTAGTGTTTCTTAAATGTTTCAGAACTCAGGGTTCTTCAGCCTTCTTAAGAGGAGCTGGCATATGTGCCTGTATATTGAAAGAATGTTTTGCATTAAATAGTCAGTATTTATGTAAATGTCTGAGACAATGTCTGACAGCAACCTGACTGTTCTTACGCAGATAAAATTGAGATGGGTGCCAGGATTTTTTTGAAGATCTGAAAGAAACATCTAGTAAACACAATAAATGAGAAAATAGTTCAAAGGAATCTCTGAATCTGGTGTGTAATATCCTTCGAACGGTTACTGATAGTGGCAAGCGGGATAGGGAAGGATAAAAGCAAACAGGGTTTTAGCCAACACAACTTTTACAGTATAGCTGCCTGAAGAAATTTTCCAGAGAGGAAAGACAGTGTCTTTCCTCCAGTCTGGACTGAATTTTCTGTTCAGAGGTATGGCTTACGGAGAAAGGTTTTCACACAAGTTCATGGGAGAAGTCTAAGAGTCAGAGGAGGAACCTGACCTAAGATACTCTGCATTGCCCTCTCAGGAACATTGGCTGTCTGCACTGGCTATAGAAATAAGCTATGGAGATGGGTCTGCTCTGAATAATCACCTAGAAGGAGTATTCCTCTTACTCATTATTGGATAGGCTGGTGATTTACCACCAGCCTATGTAAAGGACATTGCAGAGTTGCACTGCCTGAGGCTACACTGTAAAAGACATTGCATCCAGTACGCTGAATCCCTCTCAGCTTTCCTAGCTGTGTGAGCAAAGTGCTATCCCAGCCTGGATTCATGCCAGGTTATTGAGGGGGGCAGCTACGTTCACCTCTAGCCATCCCTCTGTACTCTGTGGCAGGAGGCAGACATTACTGGAGGTGATGCAGAACTTACCTCTGTCCTGGGAGAACAGGATGACGTGATCCTATCTGCCTTGGCTAAGTTAGGGCCCTGCTGCTCTAAACCACCTTCTCAAGATCAGTTTGGTGAAGTAGCATCAAAGCAGCTGATATAATACAGAATAACAAACACAGAAGTATTGCAAGGCAATACTAGCAAATTATCAGAGCCACATTACCATTCAGCTGACACTTTCATTGTGAAACACCAGCACATCTGATCCCAAAATCAATCCTATTATTTAGCTGGGAAAAAAATCTCCTCTAGTGCATGGGATACACAAATCCTTAAAGAAAACTATCTTAAGTAGTAAGAAAAGGTTTACTGATAGCATCACAGTTCAGTTTTCTCTTCACTGATGATAGGATATTGTGCTCCCCAGGTGACATTTTCGTCTGGGAGATAAATGATAACATAATACTTGGCTAAGTTCATATTAGTTATTCTTTCATTACTTCTTTCTCTTGTTTCTTGCTATTACTTTCTTCTTTCCTTGCTTGTAGCTCTGGCTTTTAAACTGTCTTTAATTCCTGACACTCCATGCTCATGGGAGTCTCTGCACTTTGAGAATACTTGACATTCAGGAAAATACACTTTATATGTTAAAAATCAATGGTGACACAATATTTACAGCCCAAAGGCCAAACATTTGTGTTTCTTTATAGAGAGTAAGTGCTTGGAGACCAGCTTTGTGTTGCTAAGCTATAGACATCAAAGAATAATAATACTGCAGTTTTATACTCAATGGCTTGAGTGAGTTCCAACACAGTTAAGTTAAAGGACTAGCTGATTTTATGGGTAGTTCTTTTATGGATACTCTTAATACAGAGATGGATATAAGCATTATTGTTTTTTCCCTGAACTGTGAACCAAGTCTCTTTGTCTAAGGTAAGGTCACCTCTTTTGTGCTAAAATATCCGTATAAAGTCTAAAATTACAGGACAATACTTCCTCCTTCTCATGAAAAGAGATAGATTCTTTAAAAAGGCATTTTTGTGGAAGTCATGATTAATTCCTTGCAAAAAAGAGGCCATAATGTGATACTGCTTTCTCTCTTTCTTGCTATTTATATAATAAATATACACCATTTCTGAAGGCTTGATTTTTAACTGAGAACTGAAATAAAAGCTACTTTAGAGATTCAGCCTTTCTAACACAAGAGGTAGTCTGTCATTTTTGCACTGTTTACAGAGATTTGTTTTATATTCTAGGCAAGATTTATAATGTTTTCAATTGGCATATTTTACTCTAATAGGCTTAATTTTGGTGGCTGAGACAAAAACACTGCAAGGCATTTATTACATCATTAGAAACTGCACTATGTATCTAGGGAATGCAGTGTCATTTGGTTTGTACGTTTGACCTCTGCTTGTTATTAGGTGTACTTTACTAAATCAGCAGAAGGAGATAGGTCACTAACGACTATTACCAAGCTAATAATAATTATAAGGGAGAAAAACCATGTTATTGATGTTTCAGACATCATTTCTTATATGCTGTTCCTGAGACACTGATTTGTGATTTGCATTATTAGGAATGAACTTTCGTTGACCTGTCCTTTAACATAAGTTAGACTGTTTGGCCTGATACTTACTACTCTCCTATCTAATGATGAAATTATTGTATTTAACCCTTTGAATGGATTTTTGGATGATTTTGATGCCACAGTAGTTCTAGAATAAATAAGAGAGGACATATATTAGAAATAGTCCATATGAGGAAAAAAATATCTTGATAGATAATAGAGGGACCAACAGAATTTAGACCATATTTTGAACCATTGAAAAGTTATATTACTTCTGAGCAATACACATCACGGGAGTTTTATTATAGTCTGACTCTCTCTCTGAACATATGTGTAAGCATATAAGGAAATGCAATGACTTCAACAGGGCTTGTACTTTAAAATAAGTTATCTGACCTGTGCAACTAGTGGCTGCTTTGCTGGTTGGTGGTGGTCTCAATAAAGCCAATTGGTCAGAAGTGTGTGGAAAGAAATAGGCTGGGTAGGTTTATACAGACAGAGCTGTTTTGTTTTACCTTGTGGTACTATTCAGTCAGTGAACATATATCTTTCCTATAAGGTCTTTGCAAGACGTACTTTGTTGCTAATTTTGCTCCATCTGGAAAGATCTAAACTCTCAGTCAGGGGTCAGTCCATCAGGTTTGTGATATGGGGTATAAGTGAAGCAGAAGGTTTCTATTTGCCAGATGCAAACATGTGCAACTGCAGCTCAGAATATAGAAGCTCACTGTGAAAAACATCACATCATTTATCTCCAGCGTGCAGCAAAATCCCACCAAATCAAGGCAATCTTTCTAAAGTGACTGAGTGATCTTAATGGTCCATAAATGAGGAAGGGCATGGTTGCTGGGACCCCTTGGCAACAGGAATGTGCATCCTGTGGACCTGGGAGGGAGGAAGAAACTAGCCTTCCTCAGTTTCTCACCAAAATGCAACACATTGACATGTTTATCCCAAACACCCTCTTCCAGACTCTGCAGTTCAGGGTCCAGGCAAAACTGTTAGGATCACCGTGGTGGTGGGGGTGGTTGTGGTTGCTCTGTTAGGTGGTGGCCAAGGCTCCACGTGCCTGGCCATGTGCTGGTATGGGACCGGTGTGCAGGTGAGGGGCCTGTGCTTGGCTCAGCTGGCCATTTGCGGCCCCACCAAAGAAGGTGTCTGACTGACCAGGAACCCAAAGGGTAGGATGCAGTTGGAGCTAGTCAGTAAATCACCTTTCTTTAGTTGCCACCAGTTTCAGTAAAAAAATGTTTTCATTTATTAATAAACCATACGAAACATCAAAGCAAAATTAACTGTAAATTGGTGAATTGGCGGGGAGGGGAGTTGGCTCACTGCTACTACTAGTACCAGTGGAAGATATGATTACTTAGACTGGAAACTCTTTTGCCTAGAAACTAGATCACCTAAAGGATATTAAATCATAGTGGCATGGAGAAGACAAATATGTTTATTATCTCTACCAGAAGAAATGGGAAACATCAACAAAGACTAGCAAACAGTAGATTCAAAAACAGAGAAAAAAAATGTTCATTAGTTGTGGAACATGTCAGAGAACGTTGTATATGCTAAAAACGTTATTGGTTTTAAAAAAATGGATGAAAAATGGAAGAAAGGTCTACCTAGGACCGTTAAATAGACCTACATTTGGGAAATCACTGGTGACTGAGAGACTGTTCTGGAGTTTTATCAGCTGTTGGTCCTATTGCATCATGGTTACACACTTCTTAGACAACCACTACCAGCCATTTTTGGAGGCAAGATACTGGGCTAACCGGGACTTTGATCCAGTTGATACTGCAGTTCTCCTGTTCTTATGATGACCTATGTAGTAAAATAAAACCTTGCAAAGACATTTTTTTTCTACAGCTTTTCAATTTTACGTTTATTAATTTCTTCCTTCTCCCCATCCCCCGCGCCCCTCCCCCCTCGCCAATTTATTGAAAGTGCATCTGTGCCTTTCAGTCTGGTGTGACACTACATGGAAGTATATATTTCTGAGTATCTCAGTATATCACGCTGGTTTCTCAAGGTTTGTCTTCTCTAGGAAAAAAGCAGACAAGTGGTTTTTTTCCCCCACATTTATAGTTGTGAGAGTCCAACTACAATGAATGAGATTTCAGAGCAGCAGTGTTTCTGCTGCCATACCAGGAAAAAAAGATGTATTCTCAGCATGTTAGTGAATATGTGGTAAAATCCTAGGGAGACAAAGGCAAATCTCAGCAGAATTGAAGTAACAACTCTATTCCTGTTTAATACTTTACACGCTAACACATTTTCAATCCAGAGATGACTGTGGATTTTACAACATTTCAACAGACATATGTTGAGAAGACAGAGGAATGCAGTTCCAGTCTAAAGATAAGGGATTTCTGCAAAGCTGTGACTTGCCATGCTGGATATAAACCACAATGCAGATAAAAAACTGTAATATACAACACTGACTGATGGTGACTATGGAGGGGGGAGGAGAAATGCCAGCACTGACTGAAATTTCACTTCATTTACACAGCAAAACTCCACAGATAGGTATAATTTTTTGCTTGTTTTATGTCATCATCATAGATTTGATACTTTTCTATGACAAGTTACATCATTATAAGTGTACCTTTAAGGTTTATGTCAGAGGGAGCACGTAAAAATAAAGATTGCTATCTGCTTTTCACATACACAGCAGGGTTTTTTTCATTCTTATGTGTGAAAAACGCACCTTGCTGGCAAGAGGAGAGTGAAAAGAAAGCACGAGTTAGTTTACTTAAAGATCTCAATGCATTTTGGTTTCAGCAGAGTTTCCACTGGAAAGAGAAGAGTTTGAAAAGGTTCAGAGAACATTGGACAAGTACCTTGTAAAAGAAATAAGCTGGTGTTTACTAGACACATAGAATCCAAGACAATTTCAGGAAGTCCCATAGCTGGAAACAGTTGGAGACCAGGAGAGGACTAGGGAAAGGACCCTGCATGTTCTTACACTTTGTCCTTACAATCTTTCTTAGGCATGCCTTTTTTGGACACTACTACAGCCCAAAAATGTAGTGTCCACAAGCTACAGGATGTGGCCCTGGATGGGCCCATTCAGGCCTTCTCATGAGGTCCTGTCCCCACCGTGGGAAACTTCAGGACTTGGGGAAGAGTGCAAGAAACTTTTTAATTAGTAGCCACATGAGGGAAAGAACAAAGTAGTTTTAAGAACAGGATCACCTTCTGAACGGTGCCTTAAGAACAGAATTTGCAAGACTGACCTCAACATATCAGCTCTGCACCCAGTGAATGGAGAAAGAGTTCAGGAAGATGCTGGTGTGGATCCACTAGATGAAGATCCACTGGAGATGGAGCAGGCAGTAGTGAGAGGCACGCATGCCAGACCCCATCTGTCTCCTGTGTGACAGTTCTGTAAAACTGGCATTTGAAACTTGAAACACGTTCATGAAATTAAGTGACCAGGCAGGATGGGGAGTCCTCCAGGAGTTAATTCTAAGGCATCATGTGAAACACATACTCACACCTCAGGGCATGGACCAATATTTCAGATCTGCTCAGTCTCAGTTGAATGTGATGCCACTGAGCCAGAGCACTGTGTACTCATCCATTTGCTTTCCGTCAGACCTCATGCCATTCCCATGCGGTCACCTTCCCTTCCCCCTCCCCACAGTTCACTGAGGAGCAGAAAATACTCTCCCTAGAAATACACCCGCACTCTCTGCCCACAGGAGTCCTCTACAGCAGGGTGGTATACGATTGCAGCCACCTCAAGCTACACCCCAGGTGTCCTTTTCTGGCAGGAGACCCCTAAACACTAGGCTATTATGCAAAATAGGGGCTATACCACAGTAATGATACTGAAAATGGTTAATGCAAGCCTAGCAAGTGAGATTTCCCCAGAGGTGCAAGTGCTGCAGTGCCTGCTTTCTGGTTCTGAAGGAGCCATGGGCAGGACACAGATAGCCAACCCCCTTAGTCATCCTAGAGGAAAGGACACTACTCAGCATTTGAGGAAAGTCAGATGTATCTCAGGTGAGGCAAAAATTACCCAAATAGTTCTCCTCCGTTTTAACATTATCAAATGACTAGTTGTTTGTCACCAGGAACAATTAAGCTTGTGGCATAGGGTGCTTGCTCCTCTGGACAGTTTTCTTTCTTTTTTTTCTTAATTCTACCTGCCCTTCATTCTCCTTTCTGGTGCACACTGATGTTATCTCTCTTCCTTCAGTTAATTCAGGGCCCAACTGACTCATTTCTGAACCCCAGCTTCTCTTTCCTCCCCACAGCAAATGCACAGGAGCCAACTGTGGCCTTGAGTATACCAGAACTGAAATGTGGCTGATGTGCAATTAGCACTGAGAGCCTGATTAAAATTCACAAGAGCCAGGGGCACACAAGGCCAACTTTTCAACTGCCTCCAAGCCAGCTTCTGAATTCACCCATGTTTGACTTCACATTTACAAGGTGAAAAGGAATTTATGCACAACGGTCAGACAGATGCAGAATTAAGGAAAACTGTTACTGAGCATATAGGCAATGTATGCCTTTACCAAAGTTGTTTTGCATATTGTTGATCACAGGCTCATTCTGCTCCAGGTTATACATATAATCTTCCTCCCGAGCATGCACACACTTACATATGAGTATTTTCTGTAACAGAAAACTTAGCACTCTGCTTCTTAATGAGTGGTGCTGATGGGAAATGACCCCCGCTTTCCTAAACACACAGCAATCTAATTTGAACCTGTGTGCCAATTACTGGCCTCTGTGGAGCACTTTGCTGTGAAACAATCAAGTCACAATAGGATTAGAAAGCATTGCAGGGAGACCACAAGGGAAAGCAAACACAGGCGTAACTGCAGGTTTATTCCGTTAAATTGTCTGTAAATAGCACTGATAGCCTCCTCAGTGCCACCTAGGTATTGTTTCTATAAATCCTCTGTAGGTACAATCTAAAATGAATATAGACAATGAGTCTTTTATAGCATACCAACCTTACTCAGTGAGCTGGTCTGTCCTTATGAAGATTGTGGGTGTTTACTTAAGCATCCTCAGAAGATAAAAGTAGACAAAGCAGGAAAGACATCTTGGCTGCCTCAAAGAAATTTTTTTCTTATTTTTAAATTCAGACAATACCTTTTAATATTTTTGTTGTTAAGTGATGTCATTCCTGTGAAAGCAGCCACACTTATTTCTGGATATGCATGGATAGATCTGGCAGGTAGACAAGACACTTTCGGTTCAACTTTGTTCCAGTCCTGAACCAAGATAGCAGTTTAGTATGTTGCCAGTCCCCTGTACTTCAGCAAAGGCACTGCTCTGCCCAGCATCATGAATGTGCTGACTTATCTTGCTAAAATGGGATCTTCATCTATATTTATGTCCTTCAAGTTTTCTCCTTACCATCCTTTCAGTCCTGTCTGTCTTATTCTGGTTGCTCATTCCAAAATAGAAAGCATTCTGCTGTTTCTTTTGTACAAGACGTTATTTATCCTGAACAGGACTTGCAACCAGAATCATAACGACTTCAACGACAAAGAGAAGACACTGGATCTACTGCATTCACCAATCTGGAGACTGGTAGCTTTTAAGGCAGAGTGATGGATTGTTGTTTTGGTTTTTTTTTTTTTTTTTCTTTAACTTGAGGATAACTGTGTGGAAAGAGATTCAGTGAGAACTCAGAAATGCTGCTTCTTAAAGAGGCAGGAGGCTGCCAAGCACCTAACCTCCTGACTCTTGACTTTGTGGCAGGAGGTTTCTCATAGCTTGCTGTATCCACATGCACCTCCTCAGATGCCATGTCACTCAGCTTGCTTGCTGCACCAGCTCGTCCATGTACCAGGCAATATTTTCAGCCATATATAGGTGGCTGACTCCTGCACCAGTTTATTTCTGTGGAGGCAACGTATTGAAGGAGATTTTGAGGGGCAAGGGGAATGCAGAAAGGTGACAGAATCCTCTCTTCACCCAAATCAAAGTTACAGAAATGCTGCACACGTGTTCCACAGGCATTAACACAGCACCCATCCAGGCTGCATTAGAGATGTTAGACCACCACACACTAAGACTTTTACCACCTGATGTACAAAGCTCATTACATACATCCATACCCATGCCCCGGGCCTTGGCCTGACAAGCCTTTCGACACTCGGCTTTGTGTTCAGCTTGGGACATAAGTGGGCACGTGCCTCACCCTGTGACAGGCAACATATTCACTGCCAAGAGTGGTGACACTGCAAACACCTCAGTCTGCTTCAGTGTAGATATGGATTCAAATTACAGAAGGTTCAAGCTACCTCATTGGTCTGAGAGCAGCAGTGGAAAGAAGAAACTCAGTTTCAGGTGGAAAGTGTTGGGTAGCAGCATCCATCTGTGCCCATTGCATCAAGGACAACAGGGCTGGGATGGCAAGTATGAAGATTGGAGGCTGAGTATGGACACAAAAGGCTTAGGTGTTTGCAAGGGATGGAGCAGAAGGAAGAAGCATCTGAGTATAAGGAAAATATGTCAGTCTGAGATAATCTCATTGAGTACAGACAGTGCTGTTGCCATCCTGCTTCTCTTTTGTCAGAAACCATCTGTGAAATCCTATCAAATCATGTGTACGCCATCACCCTCTAGTTAAGCCTGCCTGAGGAGGGTTGCTTTGAGCTAGCAACAGTTATTTTGTTAGGGTTTGATATACCTTAACAGTTTCTGGCTTTTGGAATGCTGGGTTTTGCAACCCTAAGGATGGCCATTCCCTGAATTCTCAGTCCACAGTATCTGCAGAACATTAGTTAGCACAGCCTCCTATACTGTGAACTGTCTGTGTACGGAATTCAAAGATCAAAATATGACCAGCCAGTGAGGCTGCAACCCCCTCTTGTGATGTGCACATGCTCCTTGTTGCTGCTTCTTATATAGTTGCCTCAAACTTATCTTCTTAAGAGGCTTTTTTGTCTGAAATATTTGTGCTGATGAGTTGGAAGGTACTGCATAACATTACTTACAGTTTTTTCTAAATAGCCTCTGCCATGAACACACTATTATGCCACTGTTCCAGGGGTCAGTCCAAGAATCAGATCAAGCAGACACTAGCTGTCAGTATTGTCAATGAGTAGTATGCAAGTAGCATGAGCTGTGACTGTCTTCTGTGATGACATTTCTCCAGTTCAGATATTCATAACCCACTGTGTTAGAACATGTCATGTTTGGAGTACTCATACTTTCTGACTTGGTATGTGCCAAAATAATGATAATATGGCCCTGGGACTTAGCTTTCCCTACCCTTCTACCATTGCACCTTGTGTGTTAAAGTCAACCACTTTCTACTGTGCACCCATAGCAGCTACCTTTTGGGCTCTCATAGATCTTCTGTGTTCAGTCAGAAGCACAGACTGAGCCCTGGTTGAATCCTGTGAAGCTTTCCAGTGCCAGGTGGGTCACATAAGGGAGTTAAACCCCTGACAGATCCAGCTACTAAATGTCCTGTGTTGACTTCCCAAACCTACAAGGATGCCATTAAGAAGACAGAGCAAAGCTCTTCACGGTGCTGCATGATGAAGGAGAGGACAAAATGCAATGGGCATAAGTTGAAAAAAAGAGCTGCTCAAACCTCATATAAGGGGAAACTTGTTTCCCATGAAGACAGTTGGGCAGTAGAACATGTTTCCCAGAGAGTTGTGCTGTCTTTGTCCTTGGAGGTTTTCAAGATGTGACTGGACACAGCCCTGAGCAACCTGATCTGACCTCAGAGCTGCTTCTGCTTTGAGTAGGAGGTTGGAATAAAAACCTCCTGAGATCCCTTCCTGTAGAGGAGTTATAGAGGACTATGAAAAATTTATTTGTAAAAAGGTTGTAATGATTGTTAAAAACATAAAAAAACCAACCCCAACAACAAAACAAAGGAGGAAGTGTAGTGGAATGAAGCTGGGTTAATTAGCATTGATAACATACAGCTGTGGGCTGGCTTCAGGGGCGGCGGGTTGGCTGATGTAGATAAGGTGCAGCTGTGGCTGGTTCTGTTGAAAGGCAATGAAAAGAGAGCAGCCGAGGGAGAGAGAGGAGGAGAAGAGTGAGGGTGTGCCCTGGATGAGGAGAGACTAGAAGAAAGCAGCAGAGGGACTGGCATGAAGAGTGTGCTGGTATGAGATGGTAAGACTTTGTTGAGATGGTAAAAGACCTTCCAGCCTGAATAGGTTTGTGATTCTGTGACTGGTACTTGTTATTTTGACTGGCTGCAAGGTTGTGATTCTAAGTTACTCTGTGATTCCATATTTCTCTTTCTAGAACAAATTAACTCTGTGTTTCAGACAGAATTATTGAAGTCTTTAAAGCACACAATGTCTGGACAGTTTGGAGATAATTCAGGTGCCTCAATACAGGTGTCTATTGTCATTTTAGTTGTTAGTCTAGACTGAAGAGGACACTCATGGGAGAACTTATTGCTCTCTACAGTTACCCAAAAGGAGGCCGTGAGCAAGTGGGGGTAGGTCTTTTCTCCCAGATAACTAGCAACAGGACAAGAAATGACCTCAAGTTACACCAGAGGAGGTTTAGATTGGATAGTAGGAAAAATGTTTTCACTGAAAAGGTGGTCAAGTGTCGGAACAATTTGCCCAGGAAGGTGGTGGACCCACTATCCCTGGAGGTGATTAAAAAAGCATGCATGCAGTGCTTAGTGGCACAGCTTAGTGGTGGACTTGGCAGTCCTGGGTTAAAGGTGGAACTTGATGATCTCAAAAGATCTTTTCCAACCTAAATGATCCTATGATTCTATGACTCTATTTTAAATGCTCTTGGCTTATCTGGCTACCACAGAAGGATATAGGTAGTGCCTATGTCACGTCTGCCACCAAATGTCTTGGATACATTAGGGTGTCTAAAAGACACCAGATACTTGTTTTTAGATTTCCAGATCACTCTGGGTTGGCTAAAGTTATTGTCAGTGACACTGCAGTATTTAGAGGACAGTAACAGCCTGCAGCACCATTTTAGCTTCAAGGCCATTGTTAATCTATACTATTTAAATGTTTATAATATATACATATCAATACCAGACTGAACCTTAATTAACCTATCTGTTCAGACTGGTATGTACTAATTTCCTGTCAATCTTTGCAAGTCATAACATTATTGAAATAAAGACAGTACAGTTTGGAAAAAAATCAGCACAAAATTGATCATACACAAAAGGTGGTCTTGCTGGGTTGAGTCTTCTAACTATGAATATTTGATCTCTTAATTGTAGATGTGCCTTGAATGACATTTAAAAACCTCTGATTTTATTAAGTTTCATCTTAATAATTTAATTAGATAAAACCAAGATAAGAGGTTTAGTAACATACATTTTGAAATTAATGAGCTGAGTGCCAGAGGATGAACTATATTACCCACTTCAAGTGCACATACAACATTAATTAATGTAGTCTAGCTTTGTTTTAAGTGCATTTGATAGTCTGCTATGTGCAGTACGTACTTCCAGTTTAAAAAGAGAAGCCAGAAAAAGAAATAAAGAAGTCAAGTTCATGCAGTCAATGTAGGAAAGAATTATGTTGTGTTTTTCATAAACGTTTTAAGTACTGAAGGAATACAGGCCTCAAGTTTAGAAGTAATTTTGTTTTTAAGTGGTAAGGTAAGGTTAATACTTTCCTTGGAATATCACTCTTCATTGAGGGGAGACACAGTAGTGGCATCTACAAAGGAAAACTGGAGGAAGGGCGTTTTTGTGACAGGTAAGAAAAAAATATTTTAAACTGTTTAACAGTAAAATAGTAAGAAGGGAGATGAAAAAGACAATTTAAATGAAAGAAAATATAGTACTGAACGTTTGGGTAACTTTTAGAAAAGCTAATGGAAATATCTGTATTTCATCAGCATTTTATACTGTGAACAATTAGTTACATTTTTATGACAGCTACTCTTTACCTAAAAACCTTTTCAGAAGCCTCTATGGTACTCTGTTTTATCGAAGTCTACCAGATGCAAATTTCTAGGTGTATTCCTGCTATCAGTAGTAGCTATGTCAGTAGGAATTATTACAGTAGCATTTTCAATTAAGTAACATAGGGGATAATGGAAAGTGTAAGGCCTGCAGTTCTGCCCTGCAGTTAGGAGGTGTTGAGAATACTTGAGAAAGGGTTGTGGGTGTACTGTAATGCTGAGATGGAGTATGAGCCTGTATAGTGAACCTTACTTATTTCAAATATATGGATCTTGTAAAAGGTACTTATTCTTTGAGCTTTTTATAAATACATACGTACAAACATATGTATATACACACACAATTACTTCCTTTAAGACTTTTTTGCAGTGGTTTTCCAGACACTACTGGTGTCATTGATGTGCAGTGTCAATATAATTCTCAACTTGGGTGAGAAACTTCCTTGAAGAGAGTACAGCTGGGCTCTTTTTCTCAGAGGTATGGTAACAGTGGCAGCATTAAGTGGCTCTGTTCAGTTGAAACTAGGGTAATCTTTCTATCAAAGCAAACAAGGAGCCAGGAAGCCAGAGTGAGGATCCACTTAATGAGGAAGTTTGTGAACACTCACACAGAGCCTGTTTGAACCCTCCTTGCCTTTCTCACCTTTCATCCAGTGAATGCAGGTTTTATTGTTCATCTCATCGTTTTGTCCCACAAATAAGCAAGAAAGAATGGGCTTTCATAAGAGAACAAAAACACTTGAGTACTCAAAATTAGTGTGAGGGTTATGTAAACCATGGCCTTTGTTCCTCTCCTTTTTTGGGATTATTATAATCTGACTTGTTGATCAAAACCATCTTTCAGCATGCCACCACTAGTCAGTGAGCTGACCCGAGAAGAGGAAGCAGTGCAGATGTATCAATGCAGCGAAGGATCCAGACTCATTAAAGAGTAATGGTTGCTTAGTCTAAGCCCCCAGATGTGTGGAGATGCAACTACACAGTTTGTGGGTCCTGGCATATATCTGCACAAGTGTGCTTGGACATCTATCTTGGATCTCTAGATTGGCATCCCATTGGGCCATGTGTATACAGCCTTTGATTTTATATTCCACAGTGTACAGATGTCTCTTTTTCTGTGTTTTCAGTGAAGGGCTAAAAATGCTTGTGGGTGCCTTGAAATCAATATTTATGATGGTAATACAGTATGAAGTCCACAACTTTGAAAATTGAGCCCTGGATTGCATGAATAATACATCACTTTATAACAACAGTACTGGAACTGGAGATGATATAACAACCAAATGTTAAAAACCTTCAGATGAATAGCCAATATGATGCAGATGCTGGAAAACTGTGGGGCAAGAATGAGGAAACAAGAAGGAAGATGAGATGTTCTGAAGTGCTATTGCATCCAGATGTCACAGGTGTCTGGGAACAGGGGAAATAAGCAATTGATCTGCATGGCATGAATCTTCTTGAGGCGTACAGAAACCTCTAATTCTCTGATAGAAAAGTGTCTTTGGAGGCCATATAGTGACAGGCCATTTTTAGCCCCCACTCTCCCTGTGTTATAACCAGGAACTCAAAGTGGTTTCTTGATTTGCACCATTTCTAGCAGGATCCGAAAAATAAACCAGACCTCTGATATGGACATTTCCACAATAAAGTAATGCCTAATAGTTAAGAACAGCCTGTCATTTGTTTACAAGCAGCTCCCATGACATGATATTCCAGTAGTCAATCTGTTTACTTTTTATTGCTTTGCATACTTAGGAGAGAAGCATTTAATTGCACAATTTGGCGCGTGTTCTTCAAATCCTGCAGCATATGATACATGAGGACTTCTCTCTAATTGACTACCATAGAAAAAAGGAAGGCAAACTTACATTTTTTTTTTTCCCCACAACTGATTGAACAACAGGAATATTCCTCAGTAATGTGAATTTCATAATGAGGGGAAAACTTTTTAAAAGTTGTTAGTATAAAATTCCTGTGCATTGTTCCAAGTTAGCACCATGCTATCATTTTCTTAATTTGGCTTTGGATGGAAAGGATGAAACAAGCAATGAACAAACTCACGACCTAGCTGGGGATATGAGGAATCCTGGTTTTCAGCTGGACCTCAAAGCAACATTCACACCCCTGCAAGTAATAATGTCTTTAAAATAATAAAATCAACTTCTATAGAAAGTTGTAGTAGTAGTAACAATAATAACAACAATAATGCAGAAATAATAATGCATAATAATAAAAAAACTAAGCTGAAAGAACGTATGCTATGTTTTATAAATTTTTACAGCAGCTTTGAAACCCTAAAGAGCTGGGCCTATAATGGAAATGCTGGTAGACCTGTAACTGTACTGGTGTGAATGGGGCTGCTATAATGAGAGAAACTATTGCTTGGAACGAGGACAAGTATATTCTTCTCTGAGCTTCTACAGTCCCTACACCCCTGGAGTACCATTCGAGACAATGATGAACCGTGGTCTCAATTCCCTTATTAGCTGTAAGACCTAAAAATTATATGTGCAATTAAAAGGCAAAATGCTGATATTACTCATAAGAAGCACTTTGTACATTAGCAAGGTACAAAAGTCTGCTGACACTTCGCAATGGAGAGAGTCAGCAGGGCAGAAGATTAATAGAGCCTCATAAATTTGCAGGGTGAAAACAGTAGATGGGGCAGAATAAGCATGTTGTGTTAGAGATAAATAAAGGGCATGGTCATCATGACAAAACATTTAACAAGGAATACGTTCCCTTCTTTTAGACAATTTGCTGGGCTAGCATTAGGCTGCTTTATGTAACTACATATAATTACCTCACAGCAGTTCCAGCTAGTATCACAAAGACCTTCTAGCATTTCAGGCAGAATAGTGTCAGGAAGAAGCCTTTTAAAATGAAATGGATTCCCTTTCTTTTTCTTTTTCTTGCCTACAAAACATTCCCATCATCTCTTTCTGGCTACAGGCTTGTCTGAGGAAATGCTAGTTCTTCCAGACTTTTTTGACTGGAGCTAAGAGACTTGTGCAAAATGAGAAAACAAGCAGCTTCTATTAATTAGCGTGCACACTGTATCTCTCCTTGTGTCTAGAAGGGCTCTTCATTTTATTTTGGGAGAAACACCAGACTGAGAAATCTGTGACACACTTTTTCTGGCACTATTTTGCTTTCCTTCTCAGAAATGGAGACACATGTTCATTTCAGGAAGCTGTAAACTTTCAGAAAGGAGCACAATAAGAATTAAAAAAAAACCTATGAACCAAGTGAAACTAGTTTGCCAAACTTTGTTTTGTCAAAAATGTATTCTGTGTTCTGGTGGTGGCTCAATCTGAAAATATTCAGAATTATGTGAAATATCTGAAATATGATATTTCCAGTGCTTTTTGCTTTCAGGCTGACTAACTGCAGAGTTGAATATATGCATAAGAATGAGAAAACAACAGGGGAGAAGTGTTAAACAAACCAGATTAAATATAAAAACACAGGCAAATATAATAATAAGTAAAGATTGTGTTGCAGTGACAGATGCATTCCCAAAGTCATGGAGGGCTGGTGTTTGGAAGAGAAAGGGATGTGCATCTGGTGTGACTGTGAACATGTGTCAATTTTTCTGCACCAGTCATTCTCATGGGAAAGGAGAGCAAGTGCCCTTGTTCTTTTGGTAGATTGCTCTAAGTGGGATAAACCACGGGGACAGATTTTTGTCATCTTTTATTTTTGTTTTCAAGCATAGACGCGGTTTGCTCATTCCTTATGTGTTGCTACAAACAGAGCTAAAATGAAAAAGGCAAAATGAAAGAGGGACAATCTAATTTTTCTCATGTTTTCATATGTACAGTTTGTATTTTTAAACACACACGTTTATATAATGGCTGTCTCGTTCTGGCCAATATTACCTTTGATAGCAAGATATTTCACATTTAAACCTGATGTATATGTAGGTAGCAGCTATGCTTTTTGTGGTATCAACAAGTGACAGGAGACTTACCTACCACAAAGGCTATGATTTTTCCACACTTCAGGTCTAATCCAAATAAAATTTCAATTTTTTAATTTCACCTGCCTAATTCCTTGTGAGGTACCATGTTTTTTTACTAACTCTGTGAGAAAGAGAAGGTCACATAAAAGGTAGGAAGTCAGGGATGAGAAGTCATCAACGTCTGTGTGATCACCAGCTGAACTCACTGCCATAATATGTTTGTTCACATTTTCAGGAAAAACGTATTGATGGGTTATGCAGATAACCCACCTTGATGGGTTGTGGTGGGGGTGAGAGAAAACCCAGAACTGTTTGAATTGCATTTGAAATTTGAAGGGAGTTGTGAAAATGAGTCCCATGGGCTCTGTAAAATGAAGGGTTGTCTAATAATGCCAATTTCATCCTTGCAGAAGGGATCCTATTGGTGATCAGTAAGATAAGTTTGTTTAGATTTCATTAATGATGGGGTAGAATTTGAGGTCAGGAAAATGCAATGAGGTTTTTAAAGGAATCTGCAGTCTCATGGAGAATTTGAAAAGCCTCTCTGTAGAAGGAATATAATAAGCACAGTTCATTTTAACTATGAATTGAAACATTTAAACTATTTTAACTAATTTTAATTATTTTGGAAAGCTTGAAGAAATTAAGTGTATGACACATTTTTATTGTAAGATAGGTTTTGTTCCTCAGTGATGCTGTCTTTCTGAAGGTTTTGAGGAAGTAGCCAAAATATTCTAGTGCTCATCTTTCAGGGAGTTTTTGCCTTAAGAGATATTTAATATTATGCACCCCCTCTACAAGTACCTAGGGAGTAGAGCATTGTGTTTTACTTTGTAATCGCATTGCATGTGTATTGAGTTCACTGACATTGTCACCTGCTAAATTCATAGAGAAAGGAGAGGTTCTGTGACGTGATTATGTCTGTCTGGTCTTAGGTCTTTGATGTGATTTCTTTAAAAGAGGGAAAAGAAGTAAAACATTTACAAGAAGTTCTGCAATCACCAAAATAAAAATACACCCTTCTAACCAAGTCAGAAAAAATCTTCCTGTTTCGTAAGTTTGCTCTGAATCTGTATTTACCATTATTTGTAAACAGTAAACATTTTTAGAAGACTTTTTTTAAATTTATGAACTAAATCATACACCCTTACTTGGGGAATTAATGCAGTGTAGATTTTATTACAAGTGACATAAAAGAATAACTATAACCATTTACATTTTAAATAAGGTTGTTATGCTAAATATAATTAGAGCATGTGTTGATCTACTTTTTCTAAATACTGCCAGCAAAAAGCCTCCCTGAAAAATAAGATGATGTTCCACTTGTAGACAACCAAATTCTTTCTTTTTAGAGAGCAGATGTTATTCAGGCAAAAAGTCCAGCACTAGATCTCCTGAGATGCTTCAAATCTAACTGTTTTGGTAAACCACTTGAAGAAGTAGGCTTTTTGGAAGTTTACAGCTAGGAAACTAGGAAACATCACTAGAAAACTTCCTAGCCTGGTACAGCCCTCAGACTATTAACCATGACTGCTCTTCCTTGTGTGTGGCGATGAAGCCACAACGCATAGTCCAATGGTGCCCAAAGGAGTCTTCAGGGCCTTGGGATGGTTGGTAAGGGAATCTGGAGCACAGGTTATATTTTTCTCTCTCCTTACAGTTGTGGACAGCAATATTGGAAGAAACAGACACACCCAGTCTATCAATATGTGGCTTTGTGGCTGGTGTCACTGCCACAGTTTTGGGTTTTTCAATAATGGGATGGTGTACGTGGCACCATGCTTGCTGATGTCAGATGGGATTCACCTTCTTCAAAGGGGGAAGCTCATGTTTGCCCATGAGCTAACAGGGCTTGTTGACAAAGCTTTGAACTAGACTTGGAGAGGGAGGGGGATAATATCAGGTTTGCCCATGACAAACTGTGGGATGACACGCCAAGGTTAGAAGGATGGGGTGCTAGCAAGGGCCCTCAGCCTGTTGCTCTCAGATGTGCGGGCTACACTGGGACACACTTGAAGTGTTCAGAGATGATCAAAGGTCTTCTGAGGTAATAGGAGCCAACAGGGAAACACCAGTGAAATACCTCAAAGGAATTAAGGGGTGTTCCTCTAAGAAGGTGGCAAGGCTGACAGCCCAGCTGAAGTGCCTCCACACCAATGCACACAGCTTGGGCAACAAGCTGAGCTGGAAGCCACTGTGCTGCTAGAAATCTATGACCTAGCTGCAATTACTGAAACTTGGCAGGACAAATTCCATGGCTGGAGTGCGACTATCAGTGGCCACAGGCTGTTCAGAAGGTGTAGGTGAGGAAGAAGGGACAGAGGCGTTGCCCTCTACATCAAGAAATGGGTGGAGTGGGGAGAGCTGTCTCTGAAGAATAGCCCTGAACAGGCTGAAAGCTTATGGATAAGAGTTAGAGACTGAGGCAATAAAGGGAATCTTGTGGCTGGTGTTTACTACAGACCACACAGTCAGGCGGAGCCTATTGATGAAGCTTTCTTACTCCAGCTACAGGAGACATTGCACTCACAAGCTGTTGTCCTGCTGAGGGAATCAACCACTGATATCTGCTGGAAAAGTAGCGAGGTGAGCTGTAGGCAATCCAGGACACTCCTGGAATATGTTGAGGATAACTTCTTAGGCCAGGTAATAGACAGCCCTACCAAAGGGAGTGTGATACTGGACCTGATGGTCACCAGTGCAAGTGAATTAATTGGTGATGTCAAGATTGGAGGCAGCCTGGGCTGCTGTGACCATGTGCTAGTGGAGTTTGCAGTCCTGAGGGATATAGGTCAGGTGAAAAGTAAAGTCAGGACCTTGAATTTTAGGAAAGCAAACTTCTAGATGTTCAAGGAATTAGTTAGTAGGACTCCCTGGGAAACTGCTCTCAGGCAGAAGGGAGCAGGACAGAACTGGCAGACCTTTAAGTATGCTTTCCATAAAGCACAAAAACTCAATCCCCAGGTGTAAGAAATCAGGAGAGGAAGGCAAGAGATGGGCATGGCTGAGTCGAGACCTGCTGGACAAACTAAAGGGCAAGAAGGAAACACACAGGCAGTGGAAGCAGGGACAGATATCTTGGGAAGAGTATAGGGACATTACCCAGTTTTGTAGGGATGGGGTTAGGAAGGCCAAGGCATGGATGGAGCTGAACTTGGCAAGGGATGCAACTACTACTACTACTGGCTTCTATAGATATGTCCAGAAAAGGAAGGTCAAAGAAAGCGTAGCCCCCTTTGATGAGCAAGACTGGCAAACCGGTAAAAATGGATGAGGAGAAGGCTGAGGTACTCAACGTTTTTGCCTTGGTCTTCACTGGCAGCTCTCTTCCCACACCTCAGGTGGATGAACCACAAGGCAGAGACTGGAAGAGCAAAGTCCCTTCCACTGTAAGAGAAGATCACATATGTGACCACCTGAGGAACCTGAATACATAGGTCTATGGGACCTGATGAGATGTGTCCCAGAGTCCTGAGGGAACTGACTGCTGTAGCTGCCATGACTTTTCAAAAGATGTTTGAAAAGTTATGGAAGTCAGGTGAAGTTCACAGTGACTAGAAAATGAAACATTGCACCCATTTTTAAAAAGGGTAGAAAAGAAGATCCTGGGAACTACCTGTCAGCCTCACTTCTGTGCCTGGGAAGACCATGGAGTGGATTCTCCTAGAAGCTATGCTCAGGCACATGAAGGACAGGGAGGTGATTCCAGACAGCCAGTATGGCTTCACCAAAGGCAGGTCCTGCCTGACACACCTAGTGGCCTTCTGTGATGGAGTGACTACATCAGTGGACAAAGGAAGAGCTATGGATATCGTCTGTCTGCACTTCTGTAAGACCTTTGACACAGTCCCCCACAAAACACCCTTCTCTCTAAATTGAAGAGATGTGAATTTGATGGGCGAACTGTTCAGTAGGTGAGGAATTGGTTGGATGTAGTAAGTTTGAAGATAACACCAAACAGAGTGGTGTGGCTCACGCCTGAAGGATGGGATTCCATCCAGAGGGACCAGGACAAGCTTGAGAAGTGGGCCCATGTGAACCTCGTGAGGTTCAGCAAGGCCAAATGCAAGGTCCTGCATGTGGGTTGGGGCAACGCCCAGTATCAATACAGGCTGGGGGATGAAGGGATTGAGAGCAGCCCTGTGGAGAAGAACTTGAGGGTACTGGTAGATGAAAAGCTGGACATGAGCTGGCAATGTGCGCTCACAGCCCAAAAAGCCAACTGTATCCTGGGGTGCATCAAAAGAAGCTTGGCCAGCAGGTCAAGGGAAGTGATTCTGTTCTGCCCCTCCACTCCACTATGGTGAGATCCCATCAGGAGTACTGCATTCAGGTCGGGATTCCTTAGCAAAGACATGGACCTGTTGGAGTGGGTCCAGAGGAGGACCACAAAAATGATCAGAGGGCTGGAACACCTCTGCTATGAAGAAAGGCTGAGAGAATTGAGGTTGTTCAGCCTGGAGAAAAGAAGCCTCCAGGGAGACCATATTGCAGCCTTTCAGTACTTAAAGGGGACCTGTAAGAAATATGGGGACAAACCTTTTAGTAGGGTCTGTTGTGATACGGCAAGGAGTAATAGTTTTAAACTAAAAGGGGGCAGATTCAGATTAGGCATAAGGAAGAGATTTTTTTATGATGGCGGTGGTGAAACAGTGGAACAGGTAGCCCAGAGAGTTGGTAGATGCCCCATCCCTGGGAACCTTCAAGGCCATGTTGGACGGGGCTTTGAGCAACCTGATCTAGTTGAAGATGTCCCTGCTTATTGCAGGGGGTTTGGACTAGGTGACCTTTCCAGGACCCTTCCAACCCAAACTATTCTGTGATTCTAACTAAAGGTCAAAGTTAAATGCCAGTTTCACTATGGTTGTTTCCAGTGTTGTGGAATTAAAGAACAGGCCAATGCTGGCTGTATCTGAGTTATCACAAAAAAAATTTATCAGGTTTTAAACTGTTTGGGAATGCTTTTAGTGTTTAAAGGCCCGGATTTCTAAAGCGTAGATTCAGACCCAAAGTTAATGAAAGATGTCACATCTAAGGGTTTCTGTAGAATCTAATCTCTGAAATGACAACTGAGCATTATTTTTTTATTACAGGGCTGAAAATGTTTTTGATTGGTCAGATTCTCAACCAAAATACAATTGCTATTGACGCAAAAACATGTTTTTTTAGGCATTTATAATGCTATTGTTATGAAGAAAATTTAGACTTCCTGTTTTGGGAATTTTTCCTGAAGAGCCTTAGAGCCTGTTGAGTATGTCCTGATACCAGAAAGATGTAAGACACAGGCTAGCTCTGAAGTGCAATTTCTGGGAGCAACTGCCTGAATAGCTTGACAGTACTATCAGATTGCTGTATTTTAAGTTATATCACTGTTGGATAAAGGATAAAAATCAAAAAAGTAAAACAGAAACCTCTATTCCTTTAACATTTCCTCTACTTTTTTAGTTATTCTCATCCTAACTACTATAAACCCACTAAGATTGTTGAAGTCATATCAATAAATGAATACAGCCCACCTCTGAAGCGAGGGAAAAGTTTGTCACTAAAATAATAAAATATCTATTGAAAAAGATGTTGATAATAATTTTCTCTTGAATAAATTATTTGTGAATATATTTTTTAGTTCAGCTACTACCAAATAACTAAATCTGGCCATTCCTTTTGCTACTTATCAAGTACAATATTCAAATATATTTACTATTATTTGATCAGCTCTAACTGTGAGCACTTTGAGCAAACTCCCACATAAGAGATTTGGACTAATAATTGAGTAAATAAGTCTCATTGCTGAAAGGACTACAAAGAAATAAAATACATAGTTTTCCATTCTAGTAGAGAAAAGAAATATTTGTTTAGATCACACACTCAGTTCTGCAACCAGCATTTCCTCTGATGCTAGGGAGAATTAAGTTTCCACTCTAATTACAGTTGTCTGAAGTTGCTGTGGAGACCTCACTTCGAGAGACCAATTCTTTTTAGGGATGCACAACTTTAGAAGCAGTGAGCTATAATCACAGGAGCAAGTTCAGACCTAAATGGCAGGATTTGAGGATTTTCTGGATTTTCTCTTAGGTTTGGAAGAAAACCCAAACTGTCTTATGGGCCAATGTGTAAGCTCTGTCAGCGTTGATGGATAGGAGCACCAAGCATGAGCACACCCACTGCTAGTCATGGCTTTCTGATCTTTTCTGCAGACCGATTTTACCTTGGACTGAAGCAGGACTAACTGTTATTTTTTTAGTGTAAGCTATTCCAGGTTATGCCAGGGCTGTAACTTGATCTTCACCAGGACCTGAAGTAATGGGACAGAATTTACTTTTCCAGTTGACACTTATTGCCAAATCAACAGAAGTTACACCATTTAAATGCCCTTTCTGCCAGCTACCAACACTACATCATTGCTATATTTGCCACAGTGACCTCTAAACCTTCCCTTCTGGGTCAGTTTTCATTCATCTGCATTTACTGAACAAAGCAGAAATAGTAGTTACTTTACTATTTATTTGCACATAGATTTATTTATTGATTTGCCAGAGGTAGCTGACAGGAAGCAATCTCACTGACAGATAAATTGAAGTAGTTCTCTGTAGCTCAACCATACAGTCTTTTTGTTTAGCAGGTGTTACCACTTAAAGCAGTTAGGGTTTTTATTTCTTCCTCCCATTTTGCAGATTTCTAATGTACAGTAGTTTGTCCTTTTCTGCATGGACAAAGCCTTCACTGTATATCATTAAAATATATTAAGATAATAATAAAGCATGATAACTACAGTAGAAAAAAGAAATGTAACAATTACATTTGCAGATGGGTTAGCAAGACCTTAATAATACCTGATCACAAGATATCTCCTGTACAATCACTGGTCCAAATTCCAGTAATTGCATCTTTTTCTAGGTTAAGTTCTCATTGGATGAAGTGTGTTTTCCTTGAAAAAGGCTGAATAAGAATTTTGGAATATAATCCCTTATGGCTAATCGATTCTGTTCTTTCCAGTTGGTGATCAAGGGCTGACAAATTGGTTCCAAAGAAGTGAATGCTAATCTACATAGGGAAAGAAAATTCTCTTCCTCCGTGTCTCATTCTCCGTTGCAAATAAATAGGTTCAGTTAGTAACTGGGGAAAAGGTGAAGCATTTGAAGATATTAAAAAGTGTACATTGATACAATGTCATGTTAGTGGTGCAGAAAAATATGTATACATTGAAAGATGAAGTATTGGAATATCTTCCCCCCCAACTCTATTTTGAGTCTCTCCCCACACCCCACCCACCCCCCCGCCCCCATTTTCTTTTAAGAAATAAGTTATTGCTGTTGGCATGAAGCAATTTGTTTTCTCAACCCATCAATTTTAACAGTTATTATGTAGTGATATTTGCATTACTAGTTTTCCAGAACATGATGACCACAATTAGAGTAAATGTAAATAAAATTCAGGATATAGTTATACTATAGTTGCACTAAGTATCCATTTCCGCAGCCCTCTCCTGCTTGTTGGTGGTGCTTGTTAAACTGTGAGCCACGTCTTTCCACAGCTACGGTCTTAAAAGTGAACCAGGTGTGCAGAGCTGGTAGTTCTTGTTGGTAAGACCTCGTGGGCAAATCTTTATGTACAAACTCCTTTTGCTGTCTTGTACAAACTCCTTTTGCTGTCTTGTACAAACTGAGGCCTGAGTTCTCTTTACATGCATCCAGGCCGAAAGTAGGTGTGATGTATTGACAGCTCAAAAGGTAGAAAATGTGTTTTGAAGGTTAGGATTCAAGGTAAAAAACATGGAAAAAAATTGCTGGACATCTATTTAATGATTTATCCTTTACTATTTACTTGTTAAATTTTGTGGCCATTCAATGTGAAGAATTTTCACAGGGGCAAAAGACACAGCAGACACCTGACTGCAGAGGTGTGCTTTGAGCTGATTTCTGAGAGAAAGGAGCAGCAAAAATACATTAGTGTTTGAGACTGCTGGGTTTGGAGGGTATGACAAAAATTAGCTAAACTCTGTGACTGGCCAGGGATACATTTATGTCAATGCTTCATTAAGGTGAACTGAGGCAGCAAACCTAGAGTCAACGTTACTTTTCAAAAGTCAAAGTTTGACATGACTTCTTATGGATGTATCTGCTCTTTAAGATGGCAACACTTACATGGGAATTACAGTTTTTATTCTTTTGTAGGCTGTATATTTTGTTCATCTGAAATATCTCTGATTTTACTGTTTAACTGGTGGAAAGTGGAGTTGGCTTAAACCCTGGCAAAAGAAAGGGAGCCCCTGGCCAGCCAGGCACCCCTCCTCCTGCTCATTTTCCCAGCCTTCAAAGCTGGGTGCCAAGAACCCCACCAGACACAGGCCTGGTGACACCAGCTGTGTCTCACTTGCTGGGTACCACTTCCCATGTTGTCTGGGCAGGTGGTGAATGCCATTGGAGCTGTAAAATAAACATGATAAAGCTACAAATTATGCTTGTACCTCTACAAAAGTCAGCAGGTGGTTCCAGGCATGAATATAAAGAATAGAAAAATGACAGTATCAGATGAGATGGAAGTCCATATTGTCCGGTTTCTGGTTCTCAGGTGGTTCTAGGCATAAAAAATAGAAAAATGAAAGTATCGGATGCAATGGAAGTCTATATTGTCCATTTTCTGGTTCCCAATTATGATGCTTAGGGCAGAGCATGCAAACAACATCAGCAAGTACCTATACTTTATACAGCATGCCATCTTAGCCTTCAGCAAACTGCAATTCAGGTTCTTCATGAAAACTAAAACTATACCTGAAAGTACTTTCCTTTATCTGCCCACCTCCATGCAAGATAGCCTGCGGACCTGATTAACTTGCTCTCTACCCAAGCTCAAGAGTGTGCTTGCTGCCAGAGCCCAAACTACAAAACCGGGAGTCTGTATAAGGGAGACATAAGGTTTGTGGTGCAAATGGTGGTCCTGATTCACCATTCACCAAAATCAGATTGCTGTCTGGAACACAGTGCATCTCCTATTACTCCCTTGGGACCTGGCAATTTGGAGACATTGTCAGGACCATTGCACTGGACTTGGTCATAGTGACCTAGGAAGTACTGAATTTACTCAAGAAATGAACAGCTTTTATAATTTCTAAAATAAATTTTTTAAAATATCTGGTTTTAATGGTTCAATCAATTTTAAAAAAGAACCAGTTATTGTTGCAGGCAGAAATGCCCACAGAATGTGTGATTTAACAGTAGAGAAGTAGCCAAAGCACCTCTCAACTTTGGGAAAAGGATATGAGTCCCACATCCCAAGGAATCAACCCAATGAATCCTCATCACCAGGATTTTGGCTCTTCTGAAGCAGGACATGCTAATCTTCTTTGATAAAGTTGTTCTGCTTTGTAAAACTAATGAACTGTTTGTTAAAGCAGAGGCTTCAATGCTGGTCTCCCATATCCCAGCTGAGTTCTGTAAATGCTGGGTTATGGAGTCAATTTCTCCCTCATGCCTTGCCTCAATTAATTTTTAATTATTTTTTAAACAAAACAAACCATTTTGCAACAAATGTTCAAACTGAGTATTTGCAATGCTTTCATAAAAATTTTCATATTGCTCTTAATGATCTGAGGAGTCACTTAGAGAACAAGCTATATTTTTTGGTTGTTTTGGGGAGGATTCTAAGCAAAGAAACTCAGGTTTTTAATAAGATCCTTTTACAACGGCATTTATACCTAGCGAAACGCTGCTAATAATTTTTGGGCTTCAATCCTGCAAAGACCTGGCTCTTTGCCAAGACCTGAAGACATGAAATGGGGCTTGTGTGCGAGAAAATCTGTCTGTTTTTTCCAATTATATCTGCAGATCTAATGAAAGATACGACTTCTCATTACAAACTTTTCCTTGTTTAACTCTAGGCTTTGAAAGTAGTCTCCCTGGGTTTAATTACAGCATGTAAATTTGAGCACACATATCGCTCTTCACAGGATCAGGGCCTTGGCAATTATCAGGGCAGGTCAGGTATTAAAAATCGTCGTAATTCCTTAGCACAGCTCTGAAAATGGGTTGATCTGCTGCATTGTATTTTCATGTACAGGTATCCAACATCTCGCAAGAAAAGGAAGTATCCTTAGATGAATTAATGGAGAAACAGGGAAATTAAGCTCAGGCTGAGGCAGGAAGTGGTGGAGCGCAGGTGCTGGACTGCCAGTCCTGAACCCCATCCACTGTGGGTGGACACTGCTTTTTCAGACCCATCCTCTGCTCTTCTGATCTTTGTTGGGAAGCACTGGCAGTTCTCAGAGTCAGCCTTAAATGTAGGCTTTCAACAGCTGGCACTTCTCCAGTTTAGCACTCTTTTTCACACAACAACTCTCATTTTTAAAGTATTGATGTGCAGAGTTAGCCTCTCTGGTGCCAGCTCAATTCCTACTTGATTCCTGCTATTGTATTTAAAGCTTTGATTATTGTCAAGTGCTATTGAGGGTTTCCGTTGAACCTGTAAAAATCCTCTTAATCAATCTGCTCTGGCTGTATGTTGTTCACAGCTCTGATTAAATGCATTGCATGCATATAAGTATGCAACTATCAATCCATTTATCTATAATGTATACACATAAGTATATTTTTACATCCATACATGGACATGCATGACCTGCAAAGCATATGAAGGCATGTTTATGACCTCAAAGAACATCACCATATTACAAAAGAAGTAACAGCACGCACTTGTTGTGTTAAAACGGTCATAACCACACTGGTCATCAGAATTAACCTAATTGTTCCGTTCTATTTCTGTTGAATAATTGTCTAATAATAGGATGCATCCAAGTAATTTGTCAGACTACTGGCCCAATTCCTGTGCTATTAGCAGCCATCATTCTGTGTTAGGACACATTTGAATCTGCAGACGGTCAATACTTTCTTTATATGATTTAAAATTGTGATAATTTCATTTTGGACTCACTTGCAGATCTTGCAGCACAGATCAATATATTTGACCGTTATTTCTCATCAAAGCACTCTAATTCCTTTCTATCTTGGAGAGACTAAAATGAACAATTAGCAAAAGATAGTCCAGCTAATATTATATATACTATTTTGAGGTTAGGGTTGTTTCATATTGAAAAGTTCAGACATTTTAGCTAGGAACAGTGCAAAGAAATTGAAATTAGAGCTTCCAATCTCTCCGTTGCTGCATCTCAGGTAAATATATTTGTACAAGTCTTTCTCTTATATCATGGACTTTTCTTTCACAGAAAGATAGGGAGGACATGATGTGTTTTATCCTGGCACTTATTAGAATAATGGGGCAGAATTTAAGTGCCTTGAACCCACGGGGAACTAATTTCAGCTGGATTTCTTCTCTGTGGGTGTCTCCATTTTTGCCTTTATGTCTCCTTGTCTCACTACTCTGGGTGGGAATGGGGCACAGACTGTTAGGCTGGGACCTGCCAAAGGAGATCACCAGTAAAATTGCTATTGCTTTCAGCCATGTGAGGTTGATTGTAACAAAATCATCAACTGATAAAACTTTATGAAGCCCTCAGGGAATGTGACTGATGGTGTCTTTCGCGATTATTTCTAGTCAGTCATTTAACAATATGCCGAAAACACTGAGGTTCAAAAATGCCTTTTGGTAACCAACTGAAGTTCTGTTAGAGACTATTTTAAAAAGTTTTGCTGCTGTAATTTTTATAGGTGTACAATATTTTATATTTATAAGTTATAGTAAAAAGTAAATATGTTATATACTTATTGTGTTATTATGTTTATTATATACAACACAAATCTAAAAATATTATTAATATCATAGACTATGCTTTGGTCAGTATAGTATACTGAAGAATACTTTAAAAACAGATTATGGGACCCTTATTTGAGTTTTCAAATCTTATTTTTCACTTGCTAGTAAAAGACATTGTACTTTGTATAGGGCAGACTTTTCCTGAGAGTTGATGGGTTGAAGATTTTAAGTGTTTTCCAGTTATTGATCCTTACTGATGACTGGATTCAGTAGGATTTTTCCCTGAGTAAGGAGTATAGGATAGGGCCTTTACTCCTACAGTGTAGGTGAACAACTCACAGGTTGCCACCTCAGAAAATCTGCACATAAAAACAACTATGTGAGCTGTTACATTTTGATGGCATGGTCCTGCACATGTGTAGGAAAACACCATCTTCTGCTGGAGAGTTTGCAGTTCATTATTTGGATGATCGTTTTAGAGTGATACAAAGTATCTCAATTTCACATTAGGCCGCTATTATTGAACCATTATTTGGCATGACGTTAATAGCTTCCATTTTCTTAATAGCTTTTAGCAAACCAGTAAGCTCTTAGTGGCAATATTTTGTCGTTCAGTTTGCAGCCCTTTGGTTTTTGCTGTCATCGTGTAAAAACATGAAAGATTAAGTCTGAGAGGTATCATTCTTGCTCTTTTAAATGTCTATTTCCCTGCAGTTTGCTGGCTGTGCTGCTGCGGATGGGTGTGCTCAGTACATCAGGGCAATCTGCTCTATGCTGCCAGCTCTGCTCCTTGCAACGGTGGGGCGGGCTGTAAGACACCACCATCCCCTTCATGTTTGAACTCAAAAGGCTTGTACCACCTCCACACCGCAGGTCCCTCTGTAGCCAGTGGCACACTTCTTTCAGCAGTCTTGCAGACCTCTTTAATGATCAGATAATTTCTTCCTTGGAAGAGTTTACATCACTTCGCAGGCTAGGATGACAAGCTTGGCTTTGGCAATGACCTCTAAGCTGCCCAGTTTGTTAGCCAAATCCTACTATTAGCACTTAAAACTTCACTGGAATATGACCCAGTTCCTTTTCAATACTGCTTTTAAATCAAAGGTAGCATGGTAAAAATTCCACAGATATTATTAAGCCAAGTTAATTAGGTCTGGTAAAATGTTCTAACAATTATTTCTGGCGTAAAAGTTAGTGTAAGCCTGATTATGAAATTCAAAATTTCATGTTGAACCACGATTTTGTTTATGACTCTCTCTCCCTTGAAGTCACGGGTATGTTCCTCTGCAGATGTTAGTGGTATAACAAAGAGGATCCAGTGAAAATTTAGACAAAGCATAGGTTTTCAACAAAGTTGAAGAGGAATCAGTTATATAGGAATCCCCCCCAGTTTTATTCCAAGTAAGTCCCATTATCATGGATATATTTCCAGGTTCTCTGTTTGCTAACTGTACTTCCATCAAACACGTTATTCATGCTTATATGCAGTAAATGGCTTTTGTATCTTGGCAAACTAAGATTTTTTTAATACACTGTTTGAGATTTAGTTCAATAATTTATTTTGAATCTATTACCAGAATTCATATTCTGGATAAAAATTTTGGAATGTTAGTGGATTAGAACTGACAACCCAAGCAAAAATGCTGTGGCTTTCACTTCTGTTAATTATTTTTCTTTCCAAAAAGTTAGGCAGGAAAATGGTAATTACACAGGAATACTGGACAAGCCTTAATTTGACAGCATTTTGTGAGGGAAGATCTTGGAATCAGATTGTGTGTGTGTGTGTGTATGTGTGTTCATTTTTTCTTTTCCTATATTTTCACAAGTCTTAAAGCAGAGGCAGGGACTTAGGCACAGAACATCCTCAGGTGAATTTTGAAGGCATGAGGCATGGTAAGAATATTAAGATTTATCAGTTTTTGTTACAATTCTTGAAATTGCCTGCATAGATGTTGCATTTTCTCAGTAGAGTCTTGCAGTCTGTGTAGTCTCAGAGATGTATTTGTTTAATTCACTGAATAAAAATGGCTTAAACAGCTTGCTTTCCTTCCTCCCTTTTAGCAATTCAGATTCAAAATCCCAAGGATCAGAGTTTAACTTGCAGATTCCAGATTAAATGTACACATTTGGCTGCTACAAAACCTTCTCTTTACTTTTAGAAGGGACAAAATTTATTTGTCTAGGATCACCAGAAATTAGTACTCATTATCTCAATTTAACATATTTTTCAAGTTATCATGGGGCTGATACAATTATAGGATATAATGTTCAGCATAATATTCAAGTTTCTGTTATTTTTATTGCTAAGTTCATCAGTTATTTGCCTCAGAACTCAAAACATGTCCTTTAATCTTTTTATTTTGCTTTTAACTTTAAGATAACAGTAAAATACTGGATTGGTTTTCTGTAGATGGGGAAGGATGTCTAGCAGAGCATGAATTTCTTTTAAAACAAAGACATTTTTCTTCTCCTCCAGAGTTGTAGGTGCTGATTTTTTTTCAGATTGAGGTGATATTTTTTCAATTAAAATATCAGTGGAGTAGAATTTCAGAAGTGCTGCAGTAGAGGTTCATGTTACACTTATCTGCCATTTCTACCTGTGCTAAAAAAAATTACTAATTTTAGAAAATTGTGGTTAGGAAGATTGATCTCATTTCTTTTGCAAGGGATAATTCCTGTACAATGACTTCCCTGCTAGACACCAAAAAGCTTATAAAGTTGAGCTTCTGCAGAACATCAAAATCCTAGATGTCAGCTTTAGAGGCTGTACTTTTCGCTTTCATTTGTGAAGATATTTGTACCCTACAACTTATGGCAACTTGCCATAGCTAGTTTGTTGTTTTTTTTCCTGAGAACTTGTGTGTAGAAGAAAAGTGAATTATTGTCGTAAGAACAATTCATATATTCATGCCAACTAAGTTAAGAGCAAGGATTGGATTAATGTCTTTTTATGAAAATATGAAAGGGTCACTGGAGGTGCCTGTCCATAAAAAGACTCCCGTTTCTCTGCTGTGTTTTGAGGCTCAAGAACGCAATTGCCACACAGCTGGGTGAAGAAAAATGGACTAAAATGACACATGAACATACTGGGAAATTTTCATACTTTAAGGTGTTACCCAAGGCATATCATCAGTTGATTTCCCACAAATGGGAAGTCACTTTGCAGTGTTCACAGAGTCCTTGCACACTCTGAACTCAATCTGGCCATGAGGTTGCACTCCATCTTTGCAGAGGATGTAATTTTCACAGCATATTGTGATGTTTTTCTAGTCTAAAATGTGTTTGAAACATTCAAATGGCTAGAAAAATCTGCGCCTTGAAGAAATTTCCAGTGGTTTGACCACAATAGTTCATGTCCCCAGAAATACAGAGCCCTCACTAAAAGAGTGAGGAGCAGTTCTGCCTGTCCCATGTTATGCTTGCTCTGCTGAAGAATAATGTTTATATTCTAGCTTTTATTTCTCATTTTCAACCTTGTAATGCTCTGACTGCAAGTGTTTCATACTTGAACGATGGTGAAAAGATTCTATTACACTGCTTGGCACATTGGGATTGTGCACAAACTTCTGTGTAAAAGGCTAAGAGTTTTCAATTTCTTCCTTTCAGATCCAAACAAAATACATTTTAGTTTTGCTTTCTATAATAAATGCACACAGTGCATCATATTTACCTAGGAATGGGATATATCCTGGTATGCAATTGTCAAAGCAGGAGTAGTTATCTTGCTAAAAAATAAGCTACAGATTAGCTTGCTGGGTTTACTGAAAGAATCATTGTGTTGTGCAGGAGGTCACGCTAGATGGTTGCAATAGTCCCTTGTGTATGTAAATGTCTGTGAATCTAAAAATAATAAAATATAAATTATATATATATGTATGTAAATAATTGGAAATATTTTTCCACTGAGGAAAGCAATGAGGAAATAATTACACATAAAAGATACTTGTGATGTTGTGTAACAGATCACCAAGATAGCATGGCATTCAGAAGCCATAGTGACAATTGTGGCATATGCTCTCAGCGTGACAAAGTAATAAATGACTATCGTAATTATAAAACAGATAAAATGAAAAGAACAAATCAAAAGGTTTTTAAAATAAATAATGCTTCTTACTCAAGTTAAAAGACAAATTTTGCTTGAGGAAATCATACCTTTTCTTTCTTTTCTTCTTTAAGCTAACCAGTATTTTGTAATGAGCTTGGTGTATGTTATGGAAATCTTTGTTTTTTGTAACGGCTTCGCTGTGGGATGACTACAGCATCCAATAGACCTGTGGATTGATTTAGTATTGCAAATCTTAGGCTCCTGAAGGGGAAAAAATGCGTTACTTTGACAGGGAACAGAAAACTAGTCAGAAACAGACCTTGAAATGAGGTTCCTGATACCCCTTTATGTATACTTGAGAATTTGATTCTTCAGCATTTTCACAGGAGACGTATTGGTAACAAAAATTATCTTCAGCATTCATTTTTGCCTCATTATTTTCATATATGGACACATTGTGGCTAACAAAAAGACCATTCTTGTAAATACAATTAATTTAGTACCTTTGCATTATCTGTGGGTATTAATAGAATACAAGTTACTGTTTTCCATCCAAGTATTTCTGAGGAAGAGTTTTCCTTATAAATTCCAGTGGCATGAAGTTGCTGTTATTAGTGTTCGGTGACCTTGTGCAGCAGTGGCTGTGCTTTTTGGAGAGTGCAATAGATTTTCCTAATTGTGGCATATGGAGCTCCAGAGTGCGCCCCTTGACACACGGTCTGGTAACTTGATGCGGTGTCGAGGCACTGAAGAATGCTGAAGCTGCAGCAACATCAGGAGCATCAGAATAAGCAGGTTGCAGCGTGCAGAGCGCTCCTCCTATGAAACAAAATGTTTCCTTGGCATTCACAGATGTGGCTGGACTGTGAGACTCAAACCAGGGGAAGGGGCTGGGTGTAAAACCTTGTGATATTTTCTTAATAGGTCTTCTTTTTTTCTGCAATAGGAAGTTTGCCAATGTCTTTAGCCCCCTGCTACAGCTGAAATCAGACACTAATACTCCTATATCCATCTCCATTCTGTTTATTGAGACTGTTATTATTATTTTTACCACAAAGTTTGTTCTGTTTAAAATAAATCATTTTTTCCTGTAATAAAACTTCTCAAAATAAATGGTGCAAGTGAAAATAAACTCTGAAAATAATTATCTAGAAGTAATTTATGATCGCTATCAATGGGTGATAAAATTCTTTTAAAATTGAAGTCATACATTTTTTTCAAAAGTTCCTTAGTGGCTTATGCTATTGGATGCTGTTTACAATAGTGAGTTAGGAGCTGTGGTTCCTGTGCTTCAAGGTGCTCAGAAGCTTCTCACATTTAATGGGAGTCAGTCAGTCAACACTGTGAATTTGAGACAATCAGTTATGTTTGAGTCTTACATTTGATATCGCAGGTGATACATCTCCCCAAATCTTTAGATCAAGTAGCTAGGATGTGTAATGAAGTTTCTCTGCAAATGATTGTCTCTTTCTCTCTTTCTTCCTCTCTGTGATGGCAGTAGACACAGTTTAGCCTAAAACTGATGTCCTCTGAAGGGCTACATTTAGGTCAAGCTCTATACTACCCTGCCAGCATTTGTCCCTATGACGAAAACACTTCTGAACCAGCATGCACAGGAGTTACTAATACTTGCCCATAGACAAAACGTAGCCTTGATATACCAAATGTCTCTCACACTTTGTCTTAGAGAAATGTCCTAGGCTTTCTCTTCAATTCTCTTCAATACATAATAGATCTTAGTCTCACTTTGAGACCCCCAGATCCTGCAGAGCTTTCATTTTCAGTTTATGGTCTGATGATTTTTCTCACTAAGGGAAGTTCCCTCCAACTTTCAAGTTAACTTTTTTTTTTTTTTTTTTTTTTTTTTGCATGTATATTCACACTTACTGAATTCTCTGAGTGTCTAATTTGTAGATTTGTCCTTCTTGTTTAGGGGTCATCATTTTCTAAGTCCCCCTTTCTTGACCATTTGAAGAGTCTGGTATTTTAGTTCATTTTAATTTGTTTCAGTTCAAGCAATTTTGCTTCATTAAAGTGGAAGGTTAGATTTTTCAAAAGCACCACCGTGGACCTTAATTACTATTCCTATTTCAGATAATGTATTAGATCAAAGATTGAGGTTCATCTTGTCTATCTTGTCTGTCCCCAAGTTACTCATGAAGGTCTATACTAATTGGATACACTCCTTTTACAGTCAGTGAAGAAAGATATGAACTTTTAGGCAATCTAAAGATAGGCAGAATGAATCATAAAACATTAAATGATATCTATCTTAAACACCTATTTTAGGCTGGAAAGACTAAGAACTCTCTCTTCATTGGTTATAGAGGAAGCCTAGAAACCCAGCTAGGATAACATGAATAGGTTTTAAATGGCTGAAGTTAGATGAGATTAATCACACAAGAGATTTGTGATCTGTTTGGAAATGTACTAAGACACCCCTCCTCCCCCAACTAGTAACAGAGGTTTTTCCTCAATAACTTTGTTTTAATTATTTTATTTTTATATTCTAGCTCTGCAAATTGCAAAAATCTATGGATTTACACTGCTACATTAAGATGGTATTTAGGTCAGCTTTTCTCAGACAGATTTGCTGGACAAAAGGGTGCCTCTGGAACTTTCCAGAGGACAGTTGAGCAGATCTTTTATTATTATTTAGAAACTAGACAACTGAAGAAATAAAGAAGACAAATAATGTTCCAAAAATGGCCATGTGCAACATTGTGCTTGAGTTTAGAGGGTAGAATATAAATTATGAGTTGAGGAGAATAAGAGATTTGGTTGTTTTTTCATTATGAAAGACAGTATCTAGGTACTGAGAAATTGGTAGGCTTTAGTTAGATATAAGAGCTCTCACTGAATTCCCTGCTAAATGTGGATTTTAATGCCTATCCTGAAACCCAGAGATTTTAAATGTTGCATTTAAGTTTCAGAGATCTTCAGTTCAATTGAGCAAAAAAGTGTTGCATGGGGGGGGTCCAGTTAGAAGAACTTCAACTACAAGCTGTGAGTTCACCACATGCAAGAGACAGAATAAAGATGGGAGTGTGGTGCTGACTGATCACTCAGTGTCTGTGTGTCACCAGCTGGCCCTAGCTGGGGCAAAGCCAAGCAAGTATGGGGCAGAGCTATTTCCCACAGGGGAAGAGAACTAATGGAGCATCTGTACAAGGTAGTCACGAGAGAAATGAAATATTAAAGACAATCCTGATTCCCCCAGTTTTAAGGAAGAAGAATCTAACCACGTACAGGTGCAAAGGAGTCTGTTAGCATAATCAGGGGAATAAAGAAAGGAAATATGAGCAAAGACTAGGAAGGTGAAAGGGGAAAGTATTGTGTTCGGTACATCAGGAGGGCGGGTGTGTTGGGTAGGTAAGAGCTGTCCAGTGCAAAGGACAAGGTGTTTGGTAAAGAATATGTGCATTTAGAGTTGCTGAGACTGAACTTAGACTGAAAATCAGAAGAAAGTTCATTCATTGAAACAGGACACTGTCACAGTTTTTCAGCACAAATACTGGTGGGAAAAGGCTCAGTAATTTTACAATATCTATCTGATCCATTTATCAAAAGGCTGGTATCATACAAGCATCTATGCTGACCCAGGAGGTTTCTTCTTCTCCTACCTGTTTGCTGTATCCCTCTCAGCTGAGCTTACATATGTGTCAGCTGTTTACCCTTCTGGAATTTTATGGTTGGTTTCCATGCTTTTCTTCTCTGCCTTTTTTTTTTTTTTTTGAAGTCCAACATTTTACTTTGGAATATTGATCTTATCCCATTTGGGACATACTGATATATTTGAATTATGGAAGCATTTTTGTAGTATTCTTAGTTTTATTAATTTTCCTTGTAATTTCCTTGCCTTGTAATTACAGCAGTATTTTAATTAAAGAGAGCTGTAACAGTTTTAAACACAAGTCTTAAAAATACGTAGAAACTCTCTATCCCAGAGAAAGGGCTAAACCGCAGCTTGTGAAAAAGTCTGAATAGTGGGGTGAGGACAGAAATCTACAGAAACTGTCTCAGCTTGGAGCTGTTAAAAATCTTTATCAGATGCATGCATCCTTGTAACTGGAAATTACTAGGTCCTATCCTAACAGAACAAACATTATTTTTCAAGAATTCACATGAGGTATCAAATAACGTGTTACATGACTGCCACCTCTAATTTGAATTAGTATAATTTTAGCCATAATTAAACTGTGATAAATTAATGTAAGTTGAAGAACTGAATTAGCTCTCTAGAAAATAGATAATTTGTCTGTATTGAAAGATTGTCATTGCATTTGCAATAATGGCTAACCCTCGAGGGGTGTTGAAGCTCTAGGGATAAACACTACTTTTAGATCAGTGTATGTTTCTCAGCAAAGCCTATTCTCTCACCAAGACAAAAAGACTGTATTGCTGCATGTCTATCTCTCTCTCACATCACTTTTTAAAGAATGTAAATAATATCAAATGAACATATTAAAAACTTTTTGGCAGACTAACAGCAAGCTGCTTGTTGACCTTTCACCTCATATTGATTTATCCTCCAGTCATTTTTCTTGATGATTTGTACTTTTCCTTCATGCCTTTTAGTTAACAATAGGGAAACTGTCATTCCTGCTGCAAAGCACACTATTTGTACTCAACAGTAAAGAATATATCGCATGAGATACTATATTCCCTTTCAGGACTTTGTTGGTTCAGGATTCTCCCATGGAATATAAACTTTTTCTGATCCCTACAGACATATACGCTCCTCAGTTCCGCCTTCCCCTGATAGATAAGTTCCTAGGAGGATATCTTTACACTGAAGAAACAGAAAAATATGCTCTCAAGATGTTAAACATGCCAGAAAGCTTCTTGACTAGATAGCAAGGATTTCCCTGTCTAATCAGCTGGAAGGGCTCAGCATAAAAAGAAGCATCTTGCCATTTTATCTAAATATCTTAATAGGATTTGTACTTAAATGGGTCTCTGGAGAGATGTGTGAGAGTGGTGCTAGTGAGCACTCATGGGCAGCCTCCTGGTGAGGTGATGTGCCCAGCCTGCCCCATGGTGATGGAGGTCCTCCCATTTCCAGCGGGGTCCTGCAGAGTCTGGCTGCCATGGGCTGGGCCTGAGGGAATTGAACCTATTCTTCACCTGTTCATAGCCCCAGATGTTTTTGGGGAAAGAACATAAAGTCACATCTTTTCTGTTAAATACACAATGTCTCTGGCTTCCTTCTTGCAGTATTGAGCTTCATTAAACAGGTTAAAAGAACAGTTATAAAAATCACCCATAATCAGCCTACCTGCAAAAACCCTTTGAAAAAGTGCACGAGTTGTCTGCTTTGCTGATGTGATCCCAACTTTGCCTTTTAACTGTCGGTACATGCAAAATACGTACCTATCAAAGGGGGCTTGCCCTTTAATCTTCATTGCTAGCTCCACCATCCTAGTGGTGTTCCACTTCGGACAATCATGTTCTGAGTGGATCAAACTGGTCTCTGGTTTAATAATACAGGAAAATCTTTACTCCCTTACATGTCCAGTGGTGTTCCCAGCTGTTATCTATCCCCAGATGTATTCTGCAAAGACAATTGCCTGTCTAGAATGAGTGGCCTGTTTACGTGGTCAGGAGCATGCAGGACAAGTTTTGATGTACCTCTGAAGGAAGCATTATGTATTGTCCAGTGTGGACAACAACAAAATTAAAAGGAGAGGTGTTAAATTTTAAATATGATTTTTATGTTAATATCACAAATCTGAGGTGCAAAAAGAAATTCAAATTGCAGTCCACTTTTATTGAAAATGTAGGTATTCAAACCTGATGTGATTCAATTTTTTAATGTTGTCATAGCTGGGTTTTGTTTGACAAACCCAAACAGATCAGGGTTTACAGAACTTGAGAAATTTGGACAAATAAATTTCTGAAGGCCCTTGTTTAGTTAGAAAGTAGGAAGGCTAGAAACCCCACAGAATGAATTATTCTACCTTGCTTGCCATGCTTTCTTTTCACATTGCTAAAGGTCTAAAAGCCTGTATCATTTTACAAAATTGTGCCAAACAAACCGATTTAGTAACAGTGTACTAGCACTTAGCGAATGCCCATCTGAGAGAGTGATTCCAGGTGGCTATTTCTAGATTCATACTAGTATAATCAGAGTGCGGCAGAATCTATGAACAAGCCCTAGGGGGTTTGTTGAGCTGGTGCTACAGCTGATATCTTGGGCCATTTTTTAATTAAGCCTGCTAATTATGCAGAGTAATGATCTCTCCTTCCCATGCTTTTTTTTCATAATGCAAACTACACAAGGCCAATCTGAGACCACTATCTCATGACCTATCATAGATTGTGTCTTGGAGACTGCTAATGTGTACAGAAATCATTACTTTCAAATTAGTGTTATAGTAATTACATTATTATTTTTTAAAAAGCCAAAACAAAAACAAGAGAAAGGAAAATAATAAAGCAAGCAAAGGATGGTACATTGTGAAGGTAATTACTCAAGTCAGCTATGTCAAGTGGTGCAGGGAACATTAGTTGTTTTATTTTGCTTGCCAGCTGATTTGCATTTAATTCATCAAAACATGGAAAATAATGTTTTTGTTTAAGCATTCTGTGATGCTGGAGTGAGCCCTGTCCTACTGCCCTTCTCCGCTGGAAGACAAAAACCTCTGATTAAGAATGACAGGCACTCTCAGTGAAGCAGTTTTTTAAATAGCTCTCTTTCCTCAGCCAGAGCTGGTATAATTTCAGGGTATTTTATTTCTCCATTCACGGAGTTGGTAAGAACAGGAAGAAATATCAAGTTACATAGCAGCCAAAGGGACAGATCTGTTTACTTGACAAAGCTAATTGATTATGCTGAGTTCACTCCAATACAGGGTCATTGAATAGTTCTTTTATTGATGAAATGATACTGTCTGCTGAGGATATTAACCTTTTTAGCTTTCTACATTAGTGTTAAGGTCTTGCTTCAATGTAACGTACGTATACATTCCTTGTACTAAACAGTAATGTAATGAAGAAATTTAATTATCATATATGTGCCTAGACCTTCATACATGAATATTGATGTACACATATACATACATACATATCTATGTTCAGAAAAAGCTATTGAACATCAGGAGCTGACCTGCTTGGACTGGAAGACTTCATGTAGCCTATGGAGATAACATTTTCGTTGTCTTAGATTTTCCAGATTTTCTGTAATTTTGTCAGTGTTTTCAGATACATTTTTTTCTTCTTTTCCTTAAATTGGTCTTTGAATATTACAATTAGATGAGCATATACTATACCTTCACTGTGAGACTACTAAGGAACCTTCTCAGCACTACTTAAACACATCAACTACCTGATTTTCAAAAACCCATATGAAGATCTCTTTCCTTTTTTGGTACCAGTTTTAAACATTGCCAAGCTTCTGCCTCATAAATGTTCAATATATTCTAGAGTTTATAAAGCCAGCCTAAACGTTCAGTGTAAGCAAATTATTTAGACTTTTAAGTGTGTTGCTGCTTGATGTTAGATATAAGCAACAGTGGGCCATTACTTTTGCAGGAAATCACTCTATTTAAAAGTACTGAAATTTGGTTAGAAAGTTATGCCCTATTTCAGCATCCCGTTTCCTGTAAAAACTAAAGAATAATAAACACATTGAAGTTGTCAGAAGAAACTTCAAAATAGTTTTTAATGTCAGCATTATCTTAATTATTGAGAAGCTCATATGAAGGCTGAAGTTATTCTTCAAAACAGTTTAATTGCTTTTAATTTTGCAATTGGAAAGAAATTCTTTTTCAAATAAAAATATGTGAGACAAATTCAGAAGTGGAACAAGACTAAAATGATCCATCTCTCCTGAAATAGAGTATTTCCATTCATGCACATTGAATCACTTGGATGAGATATTCTCACCTAACTTCAGCCTTTTAAAAGTTTATGTTAGTCACCAAATCTCCTTCTGTAGGGGACAGAGAAATGTGGGCAGCTCTGAAGATAATATGTGGGCTAAATTGCCCTCTGACACATGCAGAAGGAAATTAATTTCTGCTACTATATCAGGAGGGATAAATGTCCCTCAGAAGATGCTGGTGTCTCTCCATTTACTAACAAAGGATTGCAGATAATTTAGCATTAAGACCCATGAGGTGAATGTATTCACAATAAGGATTTGTGCAGTATACTCTGATTTCACGATCTCCTGTACTGAGCTTTTTCCCCATGCAGAGATACTTTGGGCCTGACACAAGGCAGGGGAATTGTGTGGTTCATGGGGAGTACAGATTTGGGCTGTTTGGGGTGTTAATGAAAGCCAGAACAGTGTATGAATGAGGAAAAACCACGAATTTTGTTTCTGATGTTTGTTGCTTGTTCCGGTTTTAAAATATTGAACAACGATAGTAATTATGCCTGAAAGCTGTCCCAGAAAATTCCTATGATTTGTGGAATCCATCCCAGACTCCTGCAAAATGTATCCAGGGCATTTGGTTTGCTTTTCTTTTTCTGCTCTCTTTGATGGAATAATTATATAATTCTATTTCAGTAATTATAGATTTAAATTATATAGTTTTATTTTTATATACTTATTTGTATGTTTTTTCCTGGTTTTGCTTTTGGGTCTTATTCCTTGGCCCACCTATTTTTTTTTTTTTTATTAAAGGTGTATTTACTTACATATTTATATTTACTTATATTAAAGGTGTAATAGAGAGGCAAGCTGGAGATAGATGTTTGTTACTTAGCCCTGCGATGTGGGCGTTAGTTAAATGTGCACATTCCCAGCCAGGCTTTCTGGTTGCTATTCTCAATGATCTAGTTTTACCATAAGGACCAAGAAAATAAGAAATAAAAAAGGGGGAAAAGTTAGTGTAATAATAGTGTCTGGCATGCATGGGCTTTGACCTCCTGTTATGGGGTCCATTTGAAACCCAGGACCGTTATCATGCCACAGGAATCGGTAACTCAATATCACATTTTTACTGGCACTGCTTCACATCACACACATACTGCACTGTGTTGTGATTATTATCCTCTCCTTGCAGACAGAGCTACTTGCTGCTGACTGTTTATCCTTTGTCATTATGCCACGTTGTGCATACTTAATTGGGCACACTTTGATCCTTCATGGGTACAAGCCATGTCTTTGGCAAAGCACATTTTTTGCTCTCTGCATTAGAAATTATGTCAGATTTGGGGCCAAATTCCCTGGGGACAATGTGCATAAGCAGCCCTGTATTTTTCCCCAGAGACTGTAGCCGTGTGACAAGAATAGCTCTGAGATGTGAGTGGGTATGAAGAGATGATTTCAGTTGCTTAATCTCCTCAGCCCCAGGCAGGTTTCTCATTGACAATATGCCTTGGAGTTACTTTTGGCTAGTCTGTAAGCAGGTGCTTATATGTGGACAGGGACTTTCTCCTTGACCCAAAGTAGAACCATGCTAGAGCAGTTGGTGGTATAAGCTGCACAAGAGCCAGGCAAAGAGGCTAAAGGACTGAAAAGCAATTATGTCTGTTGTCTCTGTGCAGGTTTTCCATCCCTTTTTTCTCATCCTGCAACCTTGACTGCAAGGATTTTCTCTTTGCCTAATATCATGGATGATAAAGGCCAAAATCCAAATTCCTGACTGAGACTGAGGGCAGAAGATGGTGGTTGTCGAAACTGTCCACAAGAAAATCCACCTATAACTGATAGAGGTCGGTGCTATTAATGTATTTGAAACTTCTATTCCATTTGCGATTTAATGACTGAGCAGAACTAAATTGAACCACTATCTCAAGTTCAGAACTATCAGGAACATCTTGTGGCAAAGCCAGCCCCTACAGAGCTCTTTCTAGCTGAACTTGTTCTAGAGAGACTAATTCACAGTAAATGTTTCAACATATTATATCTGTCAGAGCAGTCAAGTCCTGGGATTTTTCTGTATGTGACTGATTAATTCTGTCTGGTGCTGTGTTGTTAAAATATAGAATTTAGTAACCCCCAGTCTTCTGATTGTGTAGGATTGCTTGAAACGGACTGGTGAGGGCAAAATTCTAATGAGATTCAATAGTTATGGGCATAGGAAAATCAGTGTACTGCATCGCAATAGGGTGCTTTACTCATCTAAATCGAACCAGAAGTACTCATTGGATGGCTGTCTTTTTCCCATCTTCTGAAACACAGCATTAGCGAAATGTCACTTTGTGTTAAGATCATCGGTGGCCTTTGCTATGTACCTTCTTCCATGTTTCTGCACAAAGATAGTGAAGAACACTGGAGTCTCAGCTCTAGAGATTGATTTCTCTTCATGTCTGATATTAACTTACATCGCCAGGGCCAGGGTGGGTGTGAAAGAGGTGGGCAGAAATGGTGTTTATTCACTGAACCTTGAGGTAGAACTTTAGCAAATGGCTGAGCTGCTTTGAGTTGCTGAAATGACTGCAGTTTTGGTACCTTTTTAGGGTTTGCAATGATAAGAGCAGATCTCTAAGGAGTTGAATGTCTGAGTGATCTAAAACCAGGGCAGTCAAGCTGAAGAGGATGTGTGCACTAACCTGTTTGCACTGAATAGTCTCCATAAATAATTTACAACTATGACTGCTAGCTATTATTACAAAAATACCAGATTGCATTTTGACACATGCAGCCAGCTTGTAAGTCAATAGATACATTTCACCTAGTGTATGCAGACCACAGTTTCAGCCATCCATCCATGAGTGTTTTACAACAATGCAATCTACCGTTCCAAAAGAAGACTGAGAAGACCTTTTGAAATACATTTTAAAAGCAGAACAGTGATCAGACTGTTGGATCTTTTATGGTATTGGTCCTTAATAGGGTTCTGTCCCCTCCCTGCACACAGCTTTCAGTTTTAAACACTTGTGATGTTTTATTTAAGGGTCCTACTCTGTGGGCAGTGCTGTGGAGTCACTGAAGATCTACTGCAAGATTTCAGGAAAGAAAAAATTAAAGGATGCATGCCTGACATTTCCTTTACTGTGTTTTCCTTTGAGACTTGTTTGAGTCACCAAGAAAATATTTCATTATTGCTTGATTTAACCAGGAAGAGTGTCAGTGGGTTTTACCTCAGTCTTAGAGATTAGCAGGGCAGGGGAAATAGCAGAAAAATATGGTTTTCTATCAATCAAGTGAAAAGATGCATAACACTGTCTTAATTAACCTCAGCAAAGTGGTAATCAGGAAGGTCTTTTTTTTGTAATCTAATAAAAGTCTCCAATGTCTTAGATGTTAACCTACTTAACATGTGCTTGGGTTTGTAAAGAAAATTTTCTTCCCTAGACCTTATTTTTTTAAGAAAGAAAAAAAAAAGCTATTATATTTTCTTTATTACTTAAGAATAACAAACTTTAGTGTGTCTTTTCAAAATGTGCTTTTATATGAAATCAAGGAACACATGTACATATATTTGAAAAGCATTTTCATTCTGGAAACTCAAGATAGAAATAAGAAAATGTGAAACAACTAAAATAGCAATAGAAAAAGTATTTTTCTCTGTAAAAGCCTAGACAGGGACTGAAGGCTGGGCTTTCTGAAGCTTTTTTGAAATCATGTATTGATTAGAACCTGAGTGGGAACAGTGATTATCCAAAGATGCAATCTGATTAGCTGGCTATTCCTCTTTGATGGCAAAGTCATGAATTCAGATCTCAGTTCTCACATACCAGAAATTTTCCATTAATGAAAGCTTTTTTCTTTCTCCTCATTACATCTCTACACCTATTGTGTTATGTAGTTATACAGCAAAACATAGAGGGAGACTGGGAAGGTGGGATGGAAGAGAAGATAGCGGTGGGGAGAGAAAGTTAGAAGATGAGATGTCTCCATTTTATTGTGTTTCCACATAGAAGACGTTCAGTCTGGACAAAGCATGAAGCAGGGGTTGCTTACACAAGAAGTGGTCACAACAGGTTAGATGGGCTGTTAACTGAACATCAGCTGCAATAGGTAGATTTTAATCAGCAGGTCACAATTTCATTAATTCAAAGTCCTTCATGCCCACACCCTCTCTCATTTTAAGCATGTAATACCTCCAGAAGGGTTAACTCTGCCTCTTGGACAGACAGTCTTCGCTTCATTGCTGATCACTGGCTTCTGTTTAAAGAATTAGGAAACAGAGATGCTTGAGGGACAGGATCCAGCTCACAGGTTGACACCTAAATTAGGGCTTACGATGTAGATGTCTGTCTGTCTGTCTAGGTGTGTAAGTTCCCGTGGTACTCAATGGCAATTTAGTCATTACAGTCAATAGTTAAAAAAGCTCTTCGGCTCACCCGAAGTAAACTTATGTAAAATCAGTTGAATAGCTCAGTAAGGCTATTAAATCACCAAAATATAGGTGTCTACTGCCTTTACAGATGCCCTAGTATGTCTCTCTTGGCCTCCAGATGACTTTCCAGACTGTTTCTCCTTTAGGTCCTGTTCAGTATTTACCAACGCCAAGTGGTGATTTCAGACACTCAGGCACATCTAAAATAGTAATGTTGCATCTGTGTTTGGGTGGCTGAGTTGAAATCTCTGCTCACATGCATACCTAGATGTAAACATTTACATTTTCATTCTCATTTTTTAAGGTACATTGAACCTTGAGAACCCTTTTTCCAAAATTCACTTCACTTCTTGAAATTAGCTTTTTCAGGCTTTCACAGCCTGCAAGCAGCTAAAAGATAATATTTTAAGATATCTAATAGCAATCTAGGAAAAAAGTATTGCCATTGACTGGAGTCCACCTTCCTGAAGTCGTTAAGAAATGTGAGAAGCTAGTGGAGTTTACCGGCCTATACCCTGACAGTGTGCTCCTGTGTGACAGCCCTTTGCTTTGAGCTGTCTCCCCTCTGCTCAGCCACCCAACATTACAGAAGTTTGAGACCTCTATACCGCTGCCAAAGTGATTAAAAATTTGTGCAAATTTGTCAAAGCCAGAGATAAGACAGATGTAAGCACATGAGTTTTGTTGCCTTAGGAACCCAACAGATTTCCTGCTAGTTCAGTTCAATAGGAAAAAATCCTTCCTAATTCATAACGAAACGTGAATCAGATCCATGGTATCATGAAGATACTGCTTTACTCTGCCATGTATATTCCACTGCTTTGTCCAAACTTTCGGTACTACCTCATATTTTTTTCTCTTTTTCTGCATAGGCATCTAGACCCCACTTCATCTGAAGTCCCAAACCAGGCACTTAGCAATTTGGGGCCTGGTTTTCATTTCTACCTAGATCCCTTTGCACAGTCAAGGTGATGTAAATGATAACCAGGCCTACAGTAAAGAATAGTGTAAACTTACTGGAAGTATGGCAGCAAATCCAGTCATGTTTTTATGACCATAAGACTAATATGGAAATAATCTGAAGTCTCACCTTGCTCATGAACTTCTACTCTGGTGTACTCTAGTAGCTGTATATAGATAAGGCTAAGCTGGTATATTTCTCCTCAGCTGCTCAGAAGAGAGAAGTATAACAAGAACAGCATGTGCCACAGGAGATTACAATGTACAGGTAGAATTTGCTATGCCCCTGTGGTCATACTGAAACTTCCTTCCTACACTTTCACATGCAAATAAATCACAGCAGTGTTTTCTTATTCTCACAAGTAAATGTATCTAATTTTTTCTGAAGAGTGTACAGTGTTGTAAGGAAGAATAATTTAAACTGGTTAGTACATTCTGCTTCTAAATTTAGGTTACCAAAATTTCTTTGTTATCTCTTGGGATGAACAACTATATTTGAAATATTTGATAAATGATTGCAAATAGCAATGCATAAGGAACAGTAAACTGAGGCAACCAAGGAAAAAGAATCTGTCTGTGTCTTAAAACTGTATTAGTACTACCACAACCTGGCCAGAGACTTATGAGTATTTGAAATTTGAGTTGTATGAATCCTAAGAGTATTGGTTTGCAGGGCTGAAGGGGGGATTTTGTAGAAGAAAATTTTCAGGAAAAGATAATTTTACAGGATCACTATTTGCTTCTTTAAAACAGCTCTGCAGTCTCTCAATTCCTGATCAAAACAACATTGCTTGGCTCTAAGTAAAACTGCACAGTGCTGTAAAGAACAGATCCTACAGTATCTTATTTGCTTTTGGCTTCTGATTCGTCTTTTTGCAGTCCAGCCTTCAGCACCAGTAGGCTGGAAGGGGTTCAATAATCTTTAATAATCAGGAAATCATTCAGGTTCCTTGATTCTCTCTGAGTGGCATAACAAGGCTTTGTAGCTGGCAGAGATCCAAACTTAATTGGTATAAGATCGGATCACAGACAAGGCTGTGGTCATCCATAGGCATACGTGATGGATAACTACTAGTGCAGCATTTTCAGTCATCAGTCTTTAGAGGAAAAAGACTGTGATAGCTGGGTAAAACATGTCTTGCATCAGCAAGAATGACCACATGGTAAGTATGGAGAGAATGATACAGTCTGTAAGCTGAGAGCTTTTTTCTGATTTCTGATGAACTTTACCTTAGTTTTAAACTCAGTCCAGTACATGAATAACAAAATGAATAAACCTGTAAAGAATACTTTTATTGAGATACTATGCAAAGGGAAAAAACCCCACCACACCCTATTTGTTACAACTAACACATGACAGAGAGAACTTAATGATTAACTTTTACTGTATTTCAGAGATAATATCCAAATATTGTTAGCTTTCTCATTTCTGATTATTTTTACCAGCAGTCCTCATTATTACTTCGATGTGTGTGATCACTTAGACTGAAACACAAAGGGAATTTTTTTTTCTTTAAAGAGGTTTTTTAACTCCTCCATGTCCATCCATCAAAAATGCCACATAACTGACACATGTTCGGTGGTTGACTTCAAAGACCAAATTAGGCATGCCAAATTCCAGTGCTTTGTCAGTGAGGAGTGACTGCTGAAAGTTATAAGGAACAAGCCCGTCATTTAAAATAGATGTATTCCAATACACTATTTTGATTGCTGTCAACAACCAAAATTTACATTAAATTCTGTTTTGGATACAAAAGAAATGCAAGAATAGATCCTTTGCTGTTTTAAGACAGTCATTCAGCTAATTTTCACTCCTGCCAGGACACAAACACATACATACACTCATTACCTAAATGGTTTTCCTTCAATATATCATAATTTCTACTATTATTCTTTAGTGAATTGACAACCTCTCTTGGGAAATGTTCTAGTATGCTTGTTGAGAACTGGCAAAAGATGAAGATAATTTTCAGTTTATTACTGTCATGAGATGCCACAACTGAGAAAAACACATAGTAGAAAAAGTCAGCTAGAGAAGCTGTTTGTCCAGGTTAGGATCAAAGTTGCTTTTACTCTGCCACTACAAAAGTTTTGGGATATGGAACAGTAAAATCTTACATCAGTGTAAATACATTTTTGGCATTATAGTGCCTTCTAAAGCAGGTGTCTATAACTCCTTGATCAAATGTAGCTGTTTTTTTAACTTATATGTACAAGGGACCTGATTCTGCACTACTAATAACAGGACTCCCATTCAAATAAGTGATGTCATCTGTGAAGACTGTATGTGGAGCAGACATGATTTTATAGAAGTAAATGTTTCCAGAGCTGAAAATTTACAGTATGCAACAGTTAACCTGATCATTATTTGTGCAGTGGCTTCCATTAGGAACTAAAATACATGACCACATGACACCATGTTGTAACATGAACACATTTATGATGTCACATGATTGTGAGTGTACTTCCAAATCCCTGTCACTCTGTGATTATATTTTACATGTAAGAACTGGGAACCTTCAGATCATGCTGTTCATCTTAGATCTAGTGTCCAGTTAGAGTAAGGTTTGACATGATAGTTGAACTGATTAAATGATTTCCTGCTAAGAAAGGAAAACCTGCTTTGTCCCGTCATTCACCATCAGCCATAGATTCTTCCCTTTTCTTTGGTATTGGGTCTAGTGTTGATGTGGCTGCAGTGTGAGTTGTTTCAGGAGGCTGACTGACAGTGCTTAGCTTTAGGTGAGACCATTTAACATCTTCAGTGTAAACTCATCTTTCTAGAAATACTTTTCTACACTTTGACCGCAAAAGGAATCTAGGGTAAGGAGATGACTTGATGAGCTCAGATATTTATGTCTGCATTATATGTCCAAAGTGGAATGATTTGAATTCTGCCCTATTATGACCGATTGGAGAATTATTGCAAAGTATTTTGATTACATACCTATCTCAGCAAATTCCTGCTCTTCTTTACTGCAGTGAGTATGGTTTGAGAAGTCAAAAAGAATACTGATGTTAGGTCCTGGTGAACTGGGAATTGCTAGCATTGCCAACAGGGATGGAGGAGGTTTTGCAAATAATATTTTCTTGCCAATCTTAAACTAAAGTTGTGGTAAGACATTCAAAAGGAGAGGAAAGGTCTACTTGGAGATAGATGTGGTCTGTTAAAGAGAAGATTTAAGAGCGAAAAAGAGGAGGGGACCTGAGAATGACATCTGGGATAGTTATGGGAAATGGGAACAGGGAATCTGATCAAGGGGGAGAGAACTAAGAAGGATTAAAGCCCAAGGAAGGACAACATTTCTTAGTGTTCATCATGTTCTTGTGCTACTTCTCCTTAAAGAGGAATCAGGTGGAGGAGAATGGAAGAGCAGTGCAGGAACCTGCAATAGGAAATTGTACATTAGGCATCCTGTGACTGAATGGAAAGGAACAGACTTAATGGAAAGATTGTGGTAGCTGGAGAGAGATAACAGAATACAAGAGCGATTTTCAGCCTAATTTCCCAAGGACCATAGATGACCACGCTGTGTGTATCTGTCTTTGCCTTTCTGTGTTGTGGTTTAATCCCGTCCAATAATTAGGTGCCACACAGCTACTCTCTCGCTGCCCCCTCACCCAGAGGGATGGGGAAGAGAATCAGAAAGGAATGTAAAACTAGAGGGTTGAGATAACAACAATTTAGAAATTGAAATAAAATAAAAATGGAAGAGCAATAATAATAATAACAGTAGCAGTTATAATGATAAGGGGGAAGGGGAATGAAATCCAAAGGGAAGGGAGGAAAGAAAACAAGTGATGCACAGTACAACTGCTCACCACCCACTGACTGATGCCCAGCCAATCCCCGAGCAATGACTGGCCGGCCCTGGGCCAACACACACTCCCCCCCAGCCCCCGCCTGGTATTAATCGTAGATGCCCTATGTTTGGGAGGGAGAATATAAGAGATACACACCATGGGGTACTCTGTGGTTTTTTCTGCGGGACCACAGAGACAACATGAGGAGGTGGGATGGAAAACGTTCCTCAGTCCTGGAGACACGGGAATTACAAGTGAATTACAAGGGAAAACAACCACTAATAAAGTCTTTCAGGAAGGTTGCTGTTCCAGTCTCCGGAGCTCCAGAGGACAATTTTCCAGACAGAGTGACAGGGCTGACTGTACTCTTGATCCTGTGAAAAGGAGTTCTGATCCATTCTGGCAAGACATAAGTGAGCAGAACTACTCCACGCTATGTCCGCTTCACTTGCCACTTGCCAGTGGAGGACAGGGATAACTGGGTTTACTGGACTGTGTGGAACCGATGGCCTGGCACATCAGATCCACAGGAATATAAAGCTCTAGTAGATACTGGTGCACGGTGTACTCTAATGCCATCAAGCTATGAAGAGGCAGAGCCAATTAGTAGTTCTGGAGTTATGGGGACTTTCAGCAGCTAACTGCATTGGAGGCTGAAATAAGCTTGACTGGGAATGAATGGCAAAAACATCCCATTGTGACTGGCCCAGAAGCTCCATGTATCCTTGGCATAGATTATTTTAGGAGAGGGTTTTTCCAGAATCCAAAAGGGCATTGGTGGGCTTTCAGTATACCTGCCTTGGAAATTGAGGAAATTAAGCAGCTGTCTACTTTGCCTGGCCTTTGAGAAGATCCCTTTGTGGTGGGGTTACTGAAAGCTGAAGAACAACAGGTTCTGACTGCTACTACCAGGGTGCACCAGGGGCAATACCACACCAACTGAGACTCACCAATTCCCACCCAGAAGCTGATTTGCCAACTAGAGGACCAAGGAGTGATCAGCAGAACCCATTCACCCTTTAATAGCCCCATATGGCCAATGTGAAAGTTTAAAGGAGAATGGAGATTAACAGTGGACTATTGCAGCCTGGATGAAGTCATGCCACTGTTGAGTGCTGCCCTACCAGACGTGCTAGAACTTCAGTATGAACTGGAATCAACGGCAGCTAAGTGGCATGCAACCATTGACTTGCAATTGCGTTTTTCTTGATCCCTTTGGCTGCAGAGTGCAGGCCACAGTTTGCCTTTACTTGGAGAGGTGTCCAATACACCTGGAATCGACTGCCCCAGGGGTGGAAACACAGCCCTACCATCTGCCATGGACTGATCCAGGCTGCACTGGAACAGGGTGAAGCTCCAGAACATCTGCAATACATTGATGACATCATTGTATGGGGCAATACAGCAGAAGAAGTTTTTGAGAAAGGTCATAAAATAACCCAAATCCTTCTGAAAGCTGGTTTTGACATAAAACAAAGTAAAGTCAAGGGACCCGCACAGGAGATCCACTTTTGGGAATAAAATGGCAAGATGGATGTTATGAGATCCTAATGGATGTGATCAACAAAGTAACAGCTATGTCTCCACCAACTAATAAGAAAGAAACTCAAGCTTTCTTAGGTGTTGTGGGTTTTTGCAGAATGCACGTTCCAAACTAAAGTATGATTGTAAGCCCTCTTTATCACTTGACCTGAAAGAAGGATGACTTTAAATGGGGCCCTGAGCAACGACAAGCCTTTCAGCAAATTAAACGTGAGATAGTTCAAACAGCAGGCCCTTGTAGGGGTCTGCAGATGAGTTAGTTGACTTTGAAGACAGTTCTGTACCTTTAAGACAGCCACAAAAATGCCAAGCATGTAAACAGGATGTGAAAACCCATAACTTAAAACTGCAGCATATGGGCACATACAGCAACAGCAAATAGAAAGCAAGAAGAAGACAGAAAGCCTATCAACATCTGACACATGTACTTTCTAAGATATATAAGCAACATGTAAAAACAATAAAGAACCATTTTGCCTGAACCCAGCCACGCTGATATAGTGTTTTTGAGTCTGTTTCGACTTGCGTCACCACAGGCCCTGGGCCAGTTTGGACACCAGGAGAGACTTGAGGTTGACCCTTGGGCTTTTGGAGTCGGGGATATAAAGGATGTGAGGCCCACTATACTCCAACTGGAAAAGAGATATTGGCAGCTTATGAAAGCCTTTGAGCTGCTTTGGGAGCGATTGGTACTGAAGCACAGCTCCTTCTGGTTGCCCTGGTTGCCAGCGCTGGGCTGGATCTTTAAAGGAAGGGTTTCTTCTACACATCATGCAACTGATGCTACAGAGTAAGTGGATCATGCTGATTAAACAATGGGAAAGTCAAATATATATAAAAATAGGTGCTCAAATAGGAAACTCCTATTATCCAGGAATCTTGGGAATTATTATGGACTGGCCAGAAAGTAAAGATTTGGGATGTCACCAGAGGAAGAGGTGGCACATGCTGAATAAACTCTATTGTATAACGAACTGCCAGAACATGAGAAGCAACATGCCTTGTTTACTGATGGATCCTGCTGCATTGTAGGAAAGCATTGGAGGTGGAAGGTGGCTGTATGGAGTTCTCCACAAAAAGTTGCAGACACTGCTGAAGGAGAAGGTGAATTGAGTCAGTTTGCAGATGTGAAAAGTTATCCAGCTGGCTTTAGACATTGCTGAATGAGAAAGGTGGCCCATACTTTACCTCTATCTCATGGATGGTGGCAAATGCCCTGTGGGAGTTATTATGGCCATTGAAGTAGGGCAGTTGGCAACACAGAGGTAAAACCATCTGGGCTGCTGCATTAGGACAAGATATTGCTGCCTGGGTAAAGAACTTGGTTGTGAAAGTACATCATGTAGATGCTCACGTACCCAAGAGTCAGATCACTGAAGAACATCTAAACAACCAGCAGGTAGATCAAGCAGCCAAGATGGAAGTGGCTCGGGTAGATTTGGATTGAAAACATAAAGGTGAATTATTTATATTTGGTGAGCCCATGACAGTTCAGGCTGCCAAGGAAGAGACGTAACATACAGATGGGCCTGAGATCAAGAGGTGGACTTAATCATGTGCTTAAAATGGTGGAAGCAACCACCGAATAGCTGGGCACATATCATGTGCCCCATGCCACAGCCCTATCAAAACACTATCCTAGGCCTTGAAAGACAAGTCTTGTGGTGACATGACACCCCAGAAAGAATGGAATCAGACAATGGGACTCATTTCTGAAACAATTTCATAGATGCTTGAGCCAAAGAGCATGGCACTGAGTGGATATATCACATTCCCTATCATGCACCAGCCTCTGGGAAAATTGAACGATGTAACAAACTGTTAAAAGACTACACTAAAAACAATGGGTGGTGGCACTTCCAAAGACTGGGATACACATCTAGCAAAGGCCACCTGATCAGTTAACACCAGAGGATCTGCCAGCTGAGCTGGCCTTGCCCAGTCAAAGCTTTCACATATTGTAGAAGAGGATAAAGGTTGCATAACGCACCTTAAAAATATGCTTGGGAGAACAGTCTGGGTCATTCCTGCTTCAGGCAAAGGCAAACCCATTCATGGAATTGCTTTTGCTCAAGGACCTGGGAATGCTTGGTGGGTAATGCGGGACAGTGGGGAAGCTCAATGCGTGCCTCAAGGGTATTTGATTTTGGGTGAAAACAGCCAGTGAACTCAGTTGTGTGATGTTAATTGTTACACAATATTGCATGTTGCCATGTCTATATGCCTGTTGGTACTAGACATCTTCTCATTCCCATCTCTACCACTTTGGATTTGAAGATCTGAACTTGACTCCTTTTCAACTGCTACAACAATCAATAATGACTTTAATGAAACCACATCAGTGCAGCCATAATAGAATCAGAACTGGCTTCAAAATGCAACAATCCAACATCTTGTACCATCTTCCCTGCCTAGCAAGACTGTTAAAACAGATGGAAACCAACATCAAGGACTAAATGAACTCAATGGACTTTATAGGAGTGATTCTTAAACTAAGGGAATGATAACTGTGTATTTAAGTTAAAGGACAGGAGAGGTGATTATGTATTGGCAAATGTATCATGATGTAAACGATGTGTAATAAGGGGTGGATATTGTCCTGGTTTTGGCTGAGATAGAGTTAGTTTTCTTATTAGTAGCTATTGCAGCGCTGTGTTTTGGCCTTAGTGTGAGAATAATATTGATAGCACACTGATGTTTTTAGTTGTTGCTAGTAATATTTGTACTACGTCAAGGACTTTTTAGTTTCTCAGGCCTTGCCAGTGAGAAGGCTGGAGGGGCTCAAGAAATTGGGAGGGGACACAGCCAGGACAGCTGACCCCAGCTAGCCAAAGAGGTATTCCATGCCATGGGACACCACACTTGACATATAAACTAGGGGAGGGGGCGTTGGCCAGGGTCTGTCAATTGTTGCTCAGGGACTGGCTGGGCATCAGCCAGTGGGTGGTGAGCAATTGCAATGTGCATCACTTGTCTTCTTTCCTTCCTTCCCTTTGGGTTTCATTCCTCTTCCCCTTCCTCCTTTTCATTATAACTGCTACTGTTATTATTATTATTGCTCTTTCATTTTTATTTTACTTCAATTACTAAATTGTTATCTCAACCCTCTAGTTTTACATTCCTTTCTGATTCTCTTCCCCATCCCTCTGGGTGAGGGGGGAGTGAGTGAGTGCTTGTATGGCACTTAATTTCTAGCCAGGGTTGAACCATGACACTGTGCTACCTAACAATTTTTGTGAATTTTGATCAAACTTTAAATTGAAGACTTCTTTTCTGAATACCCATCTCTCAATCTCAGGATTCAAATTCCTAAGAAAACTGTCTCCCTTCACTTTGGTGCTTACACCACTTCTAGTTCTTTGATGTGCACTGTAGGAGGTACTTATGATAGGACACAATCCACTTAAAACAATTAGTTAAAAAGAGGATGAAAATAGGGAGAAGATGAAGAGTAGCTTTAAGGACTGTATATTGGTTAAAAGAAGAAACTAAGAAGGCAGAATTTTCCTTGCTGTTAAAGAGAGAGGAACAAGGAAAAAGCAGGAAAGTGGAAGAAGATTAGGAAGAAAGTGTGACATAACATTGATATTCTCTAAAAGGGTTAGTCTGACCCGTGCAGAAGTGACAGACAGTTTTGTGATGTAGAGGTGACCTTTGGCAAACATATGGCAGTCCAAGGTGGATAGAGAAATAAATATGGCCTGCTTTGAAAGATGGTAAATCACAAGGAGAAAAAACAAAAAATAAAAGGCTCAAATGATAATGTGGTTTTTAGCCACAGCCACTCAGCTGTGCAGGAGCAGGAGCACAGGAGTTTCCCTTACGGAAATAAAAACATTTCTATTGCTTTCTTAAAACAGACTGTAGAATTTAATAGAAAACTACATTCTTCCTACAGCATTTTGCTGGATGTTTCACATGAACTATAAAAAGCTTATTATTTGCTGTTAGTGTTCTTTCTATGTAAGAGTTTCTGTAGAATACATTTAGTCTAATCCTTAATTCCATAGGATTTTTCCATGAAAGATCGCTAAAACATCTTCAGGAAAAAGACACATGCAAACATTTCAAGATTCAAAAAAGCATTTACTGCTCTCCTGCCCTCATTTGGGCTACTCTCTTAGGTCTGTTACATGAAATAATATTTTGTGAGTCGCTTATTTATATTGTTTACTGCGTGATCTGTTACCTGTTTTCATGAAATGTAGCCTAGTTGCATGAACTTGCCAAATGCCAGCTGAAACTAAAATATATAGCATTATTTACTCCATTCAGAAATGGATTTAAAATGGAGGAGTCAGGGGCATAATAAAGTATATGACAGAAAGAAATGTATCCTATTTAATGTGGAGATCGACAACAAACTGCTTCTTAGGTATTTTCATCAAAATAACAATTCTTTTTTCTCCTCTCCTCTAAATAGACCTATCTATGACAGTGTCCCTGATACATAATAAGATGTAAGTGGGGTTTATTCTATTGACTTTTTAAAACAATTCTTAATATTGCTTATAAAATTCTGCCAGAAAGTACTCATTTTAATCATCAGTCAGCATTTTTATTATATTATAATCCTTAATTGATTGACGTTTAATCACAGTCTTTGTATTTTACTATCCCTTGTCTCATAAGAGGCAATTTTCTCTTTACTGTAGTTTAACAGCTGATGAAAAAGATTTAAGGAAACCTATAAACTTAAGATTGGTTAATGGTCCCTTATAAAAGAATATTACACTTCTAGGATCCATTGCACAGATGTGATACTCAATTGTAGAAATGTGCATGGGGTTTATTAAATTACAGCACAAATCTTCAGTCTTCTGAATTATTGTTCATGTTGGTATTGTTAGGCAAATGGGGAGACACATTATTGCTTCCAGTTGTTCGCATTACTGTGGTGTAATACAGTCAGAGACAGCTGGCACATTGCTCTAGGCAAATGCAGAGCTAGAGCAGCTGCAGAGTTCTGGGCCCCAAGTGAAGGTCCAGCACCGCTGAGTCAGTACTGGGTGGCTCATCAAAAGATGTCCAGAAATTAAAAAAAAAAAGTTGCTTTTTCTCAGAGCTAGCGTACTGAATATTGTGCAACTAATTAACATGGCCTTTTTCAGTTTTGTATGGAAACCAATGAGCAAGTAAAAGCAATAGCAAAACCATTTGTCCGAGTTGTAGTGCAGAGAGTGAACTGCAGATATTATTTGCTTTACTTATGAAGGCACAGAAGAAGATAAGTTCTCAGCTGTGACATGAAGAGTTAATTTTTCCACAAGTTTTGGGTTCTACTGAATGGTGTTTAAAAATTAATACACAAGACCATATTGCGTCTGACCATGTGAGAATGTTGTGTTAAAATCAAAGATTTTATGATTTAGGTCATAGATATTAGATTGTTAGATAATACATCCATTCTTCATGGGTTTAAAGATCACAAGAAATCATTCAAATGAGTAAAGTCATCTACTTTAAATTCTTGCGTGGCCCAGCCTGCTATAATTCATCCAGCACATACAAATTCCAGCCCAGTAACTTGGATTAAACATATCTTCCAGGAAGGCAATGAAGACTTCCATTGTTTCATAATTTCACAAGTTCCTTAGTAATTTGTTTAAATAGTTACTGTTAAAAATACTAATCTTATTCCACTTTGAATTGCTGTCAACTCCAGCCTTTGTGTCTCGTTGTGGAATGGCAAGAGGTATAGGGAGCTCTGAAAGTTTTGTGCCTTTTCAGGCTAAAAACAGGAGTGCATTTGTCTTTTGAGAGAGTAATCCACAACTTTAACTTCAAAGGTAGCATTCTAGCCCTAATGTGGACAAGGAGAACACTGCCATCAGAGCCATTCACGGTGCTGGACTAGAGGCAGCACCTTAGAGCCTTCCATTTCCAACCCAGAATTCGTTCCCCGGACCACAAATTAGAGCTGGAAGAGGCCTAAGCTCTTGCTTGCTCTTCCTCAAACAGCATGAGCATGCTTTAATTAATACTCTGATTTTAACCCAGAAGTGTTCTCATAAGACAATTACTGCTAAAGGACCACATAAATTTGCATGTTCTTAATTTTACATGGTCATTTGGCTATTTTACTATACTCCATAATTTCCTCCAGAAACATATGATATTTGATTGCTTTTCTGCCTAACTTGTATTATGTGAGCAAACATCTAGAATGGCATCTTGGAGAAAAAGGAGCTGCGAACAAAATCTTGCCAAATCAGACAAGATGCAGATAACGATGGTGCACTGAAGAAGGGGCAAGGAACAATCAGAATCCTTATGAGAGCTTGGTGTGCCCTTGTTTCCATTTAGGATCCAAATTTAAGTGGGTGGTTGGATCCTCCACCAATTTTTGACAATAAAAGCATATAGCAAACTTAGCAATCCTTCTTTGTCAGCTGCATCTAGCTAAGAGATTGCAACTTTTTCTTTTGATTGATGCTCTTGAAATTATTCTCTGTGCTTTGGATGCTCTGAGAGTCTGTTGTTGCCATCTGGTTTACACTGTGTTACACTTTAAAGCCACGTGAAGACTAAAGTTAGAACAGCTTCAGAGACAAAATATAGCAGCTAGTTTTCTGGATTTTATGTTGGCACCCTGGAGTTTCATGGTCGTCCACTGACCTTTGTAGCTTAACATGCTTGTTAAGAATTGTTACACCCCTAGAACGTGAACTAGCTTAAAAGTTTTTTTCCCCACGTGTATTATGGTTGCTGTCTCTAGTTGATCTGGTCAGTAGTTGGTGTCCAAGTTGTATTCTTTCTTATTGACAATGTAGGGGCGGTTGGGTGCTTTTTGGGGTCCCTGAGACTCTGAAGCTTCACCCCCCTTTTTGGCACAAAATAACCCTATACAGTTGTCTCCAAATGACACCTGTTTAATAGCATTCTTTAACAGGGCTGAAGGTATGTTTCCCACAACGATAAAAGGTTGGAAAGGAGTCTCTGCAGGATGCTGCTTGGCTGAGTTCCTGTTGGTATGATTATTTTCATTCTTCTGGGATTTTATTGTATTATTAATGATATATGAGGGATTTTAGAGCCTTAGACAGGCATCTTTTAAATTTTATCTAAATGAATTAATTGTGGCTACCCTTAGAAAAACATGTCAGCTCACTAAAAGCTTGCATGTTGCAAAAGCATTTGCTGATTTTTCTTTCAAATCCTTTCCAGACTTTACATTTTTCCACAATATCCACAAGAATTCCAGAATCATAAGAATAAAAAAAGATAGGCTAGGGTATCCGCAGGGCCTTTTCTTCTCTGTATTTCATGCTGTACAGTTAAGACAGGAATTGTCTCTTTCAATGTTTTTTAGGTCCATAGGTCAGATTATCACCACTTACCCCATTGTCAGTGTAAGTTTTATATACTTGGGTCATGCTCTCAGTGAATAACCATATCCGTTTGCTGCAGAGCAATTGTAAGCAGCTCCAAAACCTTGCTGAAGCAAATCTGCAGATTTCATTCGTGCGAATGTTTACAAATACCCCTTGCCCCTGTGCTCTACTCCCTACCCTACTACAAAACATTCAACTCTCTGTGAACAAAGACAAAGAGCCAGAGCAGTTCAGTTGGTATTTGGCATGCACGCTATTCAGCAGGTGCATGCTAAATTGCATTAGACTTAACACCAGGAATCAGATCACTAATTGGGCACCAACGTGAAGAATTTTTCTCATTTGGGACCTGAATTGCAACACTTATATCCCTTTAGGCAAGACATCAGAACCTTCCTATCCCAAAGCAACAGCGCTACCGCTTGAGCTAAAGGAGAATCTCCATTAGCTAACAGTAGTAGCACTTACTGTATATCCTGTTTCTAGGCTGCAAGCCACAATAGGGGAAAATCATTATAATCCCTTAGTGATTTGTAATCATCGTGATTTTAGGGGTCTGGTTTTTTCTAACTTTTCATTTATTTTTAATTCTGTGTGAGATTGTTTGGATGAAATAAGCAAAGAGTGTGCTGGTTCTCAAAATTCAGACAAAAGAGATCTTTGCTTTTTAGGGAGGTTGGAGAAATTAAGCATGTTCACTGTTTTTTGTCTCTCCTAATTTCTTAGCTTCCTCATTCCTGCTGTTTCAAAACTGTGAACTCTTTTCTCACTGTCCCTCTTCTACAAGCCACAAAAGGTTGTAAAAAGAACCTAATGTTACATTTATAAAAACTGAAAAATGACAGATTTTCCCTCATGAATAAGAGTGCCTGGGGGTGCAGTCCTTTTCCAGGCTCGTCCGTGTCTGGTCATAGGCACAGTACCCAGGTCTGAGTAGGAGTATTCAGCTCCTTACGAAATCAAACCACCCAGTTCTCCTCAGTGAGAGACTGCCTGACTTGAAGCACAGACGGCCGAAGGATTAAATCTGTTTTACCTCAGCTGTGAGAAGTAGATAGTGATGGTTATAGACTCCTCCTGTCTGCTAAGAGTTAAGGGTCATAAGCCTCAAATCAGACGTGCTTCTCAAGTACTTTGTGATCTGTGGATAACGAGAGTACATACATGCATATTATTAAAATCACCCATATTTCTATTAAATCACAGTGTTAGAGATAACATTTCTGTTTTTACATAGGCTGTTGATACTATTATAGTACTCCTATTTTTATTTCTAAAGGCAACTTGTCATGTGGGACTGTTTCTATACCCTTACACCTCTTTCTCTAAAATGGTTTAATTCCTAATAAATTCAATTTTTTTTCCTAGGCTATTTATTTTCTTTCTTTAGATACTTATACAATAGGAATTATATGATACTGTGCTTACATCAGCCAGATGTAAGTCTTCTACACAGTCTTCTACACTTCAGACAGAAGGGTCTTTATTTCATTAAGGAATTGTGCATATTCTTCATTTAAATGCTCCAAGAGGATCCCAAGCATGAATGCATGTGCTCTGTTGAAAGAAGATCATAAAACCCAGCAGGGACAGATAATTTTATGATGATTGATTATTTCCTAATCAATAAAAATTTTTATTCAAAATATATGTTATTTTGTTCTGGTTCTTTCCTTCGCTAGAAATTCTTCTTGCTCTTAAAATACCTTCTAATCTAATTCCATAAGAAGAAATCCTGTCAATCATTAGTAATAGTTGAAATTACAGAATTATCCTACAAGGAATTACTATATTTCGGTTTCTTTCTTTTTCCAGCTCAAATGAGAGATGGAATTTAAATAATTTCCAAGGAAATCAGACACTCAGAAAAATGTAGTCTGAAATTCTGTGGAAATATTTAATTGGAAAATTTAGAGAGATCAAAATGAAATGATTTTGCTCTGTTGAAGCAAGTGCGTTAATTAGCTCACTTCCAGGAAAGGTTTTTGTGTGGTGGTGGTGATGGTGGTGGGGTGGTTGAGGGTTTTTTTGTGTCAGTGAACCAGTTCTTTATGACAGAAAACTCTACTATCAAGGATGGTTTTTTTCTTATGGTAGTTCAAACTATATTTCCCAGGATGAATACAGTCCTGAATGCACAGAACCAGAGCACAAATGTCTTTCAAAGTTAAACACATTTTCTCCTACTGAAGCTACTCTCGTGCTGATCCATTTCTATAGTTTCAGAGAACTTCTGTGGGCTTTACTTGCCACTCACTGGCAGCCAAAAATTGACACCTGTTCCGGAAAAGAAAATCAGAAGAGATTCAATTTAAAAAAATGTGTGGGGTGGTATTATTCCCTTCTGGTGACCGCAAAGTCCTTCACAAAAACTTCCCTAGCTCTGAATGCCCAGCCGTTCCTCCCTGCAACACATTCATCATCAAACGCTGTTGCATAAACAGAACATAGAGTCATTCTCTGAATACATCATTTCTCCCACTCATTATTGATGAGTTAAAGGTTATCAATAACTCAAGGAAATACAATAAATCATCTGTCTTTTGTCAGACAATTATATATTCTTTGCGTGTCCTGTAGTTACAACTAATTTCTGAGGTTTGCTTGCTGTGATTTTAACTTTTGTTATAACGTTGTTACATACAATAAATTGAAGCAAAAGACTATAAACAACGCAGGTTTACTCTAGTCACATCACTCTTCATAAAAAATAGCTAAGCCCACAATGGCTTCTGTTTTTTTTTTTAAAAAAAATCCAAACTCCCATTTTTGCCAGACTAATAAACTAGGGTTGCTTAATTCATCATTTAATGTATAGATGCCTATAATGATGCCTACATATGAGCACATCAATGGAAGAAAATATGCACTCCTAAACTGCAGTTCATCTGTGCTGCTGTGCATGTTTGTATTAGGAGGAAAGGAATCACACGTCAGACCCACCGTGTGCTCCACAGGTTTACCCCAGAGTCCTGGGAGGTCAGGCTTGTGGAAGCGCATGTCTGGTGAGATGAATCCCAGACATGCAGACAGTTCAAGACATAGCTGGAAGGAAAGAGAATCACCCCTTACAACAGACATATGTGTTTCTGTTAATATAACTTTTGCTATATCACATACGTCTAGTAAAATAAAACCTGACACATATTTTGAAGAACTACTCAGTATTTCTTTTCTGTTGCGATTTTTCTGTGATATTAGGTTAAATCAGGGAAGTTGTCTTATTCTTGTTAGCAGAATGATTTCTAGTTATTGTAGGTGTCTGTCTTCTCAGATCTCTCTGTCTTCTTCTTTGGTACTTACTTTGATATCAGAAGATGGTAACAGATCCTCTTTGAAGGACGAAAACCAGAGACAAGGGCTTTATAGCAGCCTATGTTCATTACAACATGAAAAACATGGGAACATCTAACTTATGCCTTGTCTGCTGCTGATAGCTGTACTCTACTAAAGCCTTTGAGAGACTCCTTAAGTGCAAACATAGAAGTAATCCTACACACAGTGAACCTGTGTGCTGTGCCCTGCACATCTGTCCCAGTGCTTTGCTGGATTGGGGCCACAGCACATACTTTCAGCTGCTGACATGCTGAGTTGAAAACAATAACCACCTTAGACTTTGTGTTCCTATGCCTCTTAACAGAGAAGAAAAGAAGTGTTTAAATCAAGGAGTAGGCACATGCAGTAAGGAGACACATGCATTACAAAGGTGGAACTGAGAGTAAAATCCCGCTGTGCTTGTCCTTTTTGTGGTACACGTGGAGAAGCAATGTTAAATCAGAAAACTGAGGAATAATTAATGCTCGTTTGTAGGGGATAACTAAAGCAATATCACTGCAATTTCAAATTGCACAGAAAACCAACTGTGTAGTACAGAGATAAATAAATGCTTTCCTATACTCTTCTCAAAGAATAGAGCAGTTTTGACAACTCATCTTCACTTTCAAATGTCACTAATTATTTAGGAGGAGGAAATGTTTGTTTTTTATTGCCCAAGAAAAGCTTTTTTGCGAGGCTTGTATGCTGGAAGCATTGTAAAATTGTGAATCCCACTTTATAATACATCAAAACATCCCTTCCAAAACTTCACTTCTCATATTTGTGTGAGTGTCTGCATCACGTACATAATAATGGTGTTTTCTGATTTCTCAGAAGAAATTGTACATCGTAATTACTGTCCCCAAAATTATTGTATATGTCTGTTGTGTATGTTTGAATGTTTCCCTTCCATGGCAAAGAGAGTTTTGTCTGACGAGTATCTTGTATTTTGTCTTAGTCAAACTCTTTCCTCCCCAAATCAATGGTGAACCATGAAAAATCTTAATATGGAAGTCAGTAGTATTACACAAAAGTCATTGTTTCATAAGAAAAAAGAGAGATTAACTTTAATAATTTAAGACAGTCTCTAACAAAGAGGAAGTGGACAGTGTAACCATACCACACCTAGATGGATGCCCTTTTCCCTTTAATTTCTTGTCCAGATTCATAGTGGTGTCGCTCAAGTTTCAAAATTCAACATTGCCAGTTGCCATCATTGCATACAGCTTCATAAGCCCAGAGCAAGATGTTAAAGCTCTTAGCTGGATCTTTGAGGATGGGAATTTTCTGAGTGTGTGAGGCCATTCTTAACTCATTAATTCTGGTTCACCTCTAGCGTGTAACAGAGGTGCAGGGGGATGGGAAGGATAATACCATGACAGGGATCTCAGAATCATCTCCTGACTTTTCTTTCTTGTTGCCTAATCCGTACCTCTATGAAGGAGCAGCGATATGGGAAATTGTAGTCATACAGTCAACACATTACAGCAGTGCTAAAAATAGAGCTTTTCATTCATTGTGTAAAATCGCATTCTGGTAACTGGCACTTCCTTATTAGTTGAAAAATACATTGATGCTGTAGAGTATAAGGAACATGTACAAGTCAAAATTAAGTCTCCTTGGAAATAATACTGTTGTACTGACAAGAATTTGGTATTCCTGATTGATTGACAACATGCTGTGACATCACCTTATAGTTCTTTACCTAAGCTGAGGACAGACTGCCTAGTGCCAGCTTGGAATATTTTGCCAAGCGATCAAGTCATAGAGATACAATTATAATAGCTTAGGAGAAAAACAAGAATTGTGCCTTATTCAAAGACATTATGGGCCAGAAATTTGTTCTTGGAGAGGAAGATATGAATGGCTCACATTTTGGTGAGCTAGCCATATCCCCACTTTCTGAAACAGCATCTCAATGGTGACTGGCTGTCTGCACCAAGGAGACAAAGTTAGAAAAATAGCAGGCAGGATGGCAGCCTCCCCTGATAGTTTTCTGCTCTTCAAGGACATGTACTTGGAAATTCTGAGGCAGGGAGCCAGCTTTCCATTTCAGCTTTATGTGCTGCTCACTCAGTGCACACATAGTTTTTAAATGCAGGTCTCCACCTTGTCTGAAGGGCAGTAATTAAGTGGGGCTTTGGTTGCCCCAGGCAGCCAGATAATAGGAACTTTCCTGTCTTGATGAGCAGTCCCAGAGGGTCTGTGCTTTTGGTACCTCCTGATGCGACTGCTGCAATGCACTTGATATGGGGCAACCTTGAAAGCTGCTCAGAAACACCACCTTCTGTGGCAGGTTCAGATCTGCTTGCTAAGAGATGCACCACATGCAGGGGATTTCTAGCTGGTTTTGGTCTGGGTTATTCACCTTTGTCCCAGCAGCAGCAACTGGTTAAGGGTGCCCCTAACAATCTTCAGGTCTGGATTTAGAAGTGATAAGAGGAAGAGAAAGCATGTCTCTGTTGAGAGCTGTTTTTTGGCTGTGCAAAGATGCGAGACTTCATCTGTTGCATGAGGATCATTGCTTCACTGGCTCAGCATAGCTCAATAATTTCATCATTAGGAAAATGTATTAACTCCAGCTTTCTAGAAGCAAGATGTTTGACAACTGTACATTTGCAAGGAACAATTATTTTCTGTATTGATTGTTCTTATTTTTATTTATGTTAAATTGTGTTAATCAACCTGGAGATTAGGAGATTATACTAATTGCACAGTGTATACATACATACGAAATAAAATTTCTAGTGAGAAAACGGACAGCACAGAAAAGAGCCAGCCAGTTTTGAGGAGGCAGGCTCAGAGAGAGGGTTTAGTTGATCTATGAGGCTTAAATTAGTTTAACTTTGCAGTGCATGGAGATCTTGCCTAAATATCTTCAGATAAAAAGAAAAGGTAAAGTAGTATATTTTCTTAAAGTAATTATTCCTTGGCATACTTAATTCAGCACCAGTTGTTAAACAGAACTCCATCTACTATCAAGATCTTCACCTTTCTCACACTATTGGTCTGACATAAAAAGTAGGGTAACGAGAGGAGAGAGACCTGTCAATTATATCTTACATCTTATTTGGTTAAAAATCTAGCTCATTTTCTGGCAATAACGATAAAATAGCATCTACCTAGTCTGAAGTTTGCCAGTAATTCCAGAGTTATACATCTGCATAGCTGACATTTAAGTGCTTTCAACAAGGATTGTAGTGAATTTGGAGATGCTACCACAAGACAGTATCAGTCCTGATATTTATTCATTGAAACATTTTGAAAACCTGTTTTACTGAAACCAAACATTTCACAGAAATTTTCATCCAGTAATTTCAGTGAGGGGGGTTCTCAGCAGCAGTTTGAATTTTGTGTTAAAACAAAAGGGAGAGAAGGAACCTGAATTTTCCAAGGGACAGACAGAAAAGACTCTGTTCAGTTCATTCCTCAGCTTCATTTAGTTAATCTGGTTTCTTATCTGTTTTTTTCCCCTCTTTTTCTTTTTCTTTTCTTTTTTTTTTTTTTTAAATAAAAAATGTCCAATTTCTTTCACTTCACAGTTTGAACCCTCAAGATTTATTCACAAAGCACAAGAGATGTTTTCCACATGGAGTTGCTTGAGGGATTATAGGGGGAAAAAAATGGTACTTTACTCCAATTAAGCCAAGCAGAGCTGAAGATAAAGGACTTCTGATTATCTGACTTAGTGCCTCATACTTTCAAACAGTCCCTCTCAACAGGCTGCAGAGAGAAAAAGAAACTTTACAAGATATAAATGCAAGATTTTTTCAAATTGAGTGAGTGAGAAAGAGGTCTGAAAGTGTGTAACTCACCTAGGCTTTTACATTATGTAGAAGCTCTTGTGCTTTTTTTTTTTTTTAAAGGGCTCATATGGTAGGCAATACAATTTCAAAACAGAAATTTCAGACTGATTTTTGCATATTTACAATCAAGTTATTTTACCTTTTTCTTTTTTGGATCTCTAATAGATCCAGTGGCTGTAAAAATGAGTGTGTAGAATAATTTTGTAAGGCAATTTTAAAATACCTTAAGTCAATATCTCTACCTGATTTTCATAGAATCATAGAATTATTTAGGTTGGAAAATGCCTGAAGATCATCAGGTCCAACCATTAACCTAGCAGTGCCAAGTCCACCACTAAACCAGGTCCTTAAGCACCACATCTATACATCTTTTAAATACCTCCAAGGATGGGTACTCAACCACTGCCCTGGGCAGCCTGTTCCAATGCTTGACAACACTTTCCCTCTGGGATGAAATTTTTCCGAATATCCAACATAAACTTCCCCTAGTGCAACTTGAGGCCATTTCCTCTCATCCTATCACTTGTTACTTGGGAGAAGAGACCTTCACCCACCCCACCACAACCTCTCTTTAAGTAGTTGCAGAGAGCAATAAGGTCACCCCTGAGCCTTCTTTTTCCCAGGCTAAACAACGCCAGTTCCCTCAGCTGCTCCTCACAAGACTTGTGCTCCAGACCCTTCACCAGCTTCATTGCCCTTCTCTGGACACGCTCCAGCACCTCAATTTCTTGCAGTGAGGGGCCCAAACCTGCACACAGCATTCGAGGTACAGCCCCACCAGTGCTGAGTGCAGGGGGACGATCACTTCCCTTATCCTGCTGGCCACACTGTTTCTGACACAAGCCAGGATGCTGTTGGCCTTCTTGCCCCCTGGACACACTGCTGGCTTATACTGAGTACTTCAATCTGATTTAAGATCTAAAGTAAATCACCTGAATTTTCACCTGTTTTTCTTTCCATGGTTAAATTTAATTAATCTTGTTAGGTTTGTATTTGAGGCTATCTGAAGACTAGAAGTAAATTTTTTGCTATCTTTCAACATGCCATTCTATTAGCAGAGTTGCTTAAAGCACACCATATATGTAATTGCCAATTGTTTTGATGGATATGTTAACTAACATTTAAATTTAAAATGAAGCCATGTGTTTTTTAGTTCTGCAACATGAAAAAATGCAGACAAAACCTCTAAGTCAGGGGTCCTCAAACTTTTTAAACAGGGGGCCGGCACGCGGATGAAGTGGCAGGCAGTCATCGGTGGCTGCTTGGTTTCTCCCCCCATACTCGGGCGGGGGGCTTCTGTAAATACCGGGGGCTGGACTGAGGACTCTGGGGGGCCATATCTGGCCTGTGGGCCGTTGTTTAAGGACCCCTGCTCTAATTCATTTTCTTCCCACCCTGCCCACCCTTTTTGATAAATAACTGCAAGAAAACAAGCCATACTAGAAACTCTTAGAAACATCTGTTAAATGGCTTGTGTTTGGTTTTTTTTTCAGAGGAGACTTTTGTATCCTATGTTTCTAAAGAAAAATTGAGGATCCAGGGCAGCTCAAGAACTGGTAAAATGTCATTCAAATTTCCAGTATAAACCCTGTGAAGCAGCCTCTGTTTGGTTAGTGTCTGTGGTAGCATTGTGTCAGGTCTGCATCTAGTCTGTACAGGTAACAAACAGTAATACTGGTGATCACTGCCTGTGCTACCTGCTAGCCAAGTGGAGAAAAAGCAAAGCAGATGTTCCTCTAAACCTCTTTGATAACTTTCTTCCATTGCTATGAACAGCAGCAGTAAATTACCATTTTTTCCTGCATTTGAAGACATTTCAGTCCCAGGCTTGGCTCTCTGCTGAACTCAGTGCAGGGAAGTTCTCCAGCAGTGCCTGTGCAGGTCTAATTAAAGCCAAGGATGTTACAGAGCAGCACTGGGCTTTGCTGCACCCCTTGCGCTGCCTTTCCTCTGTCCCCACGTGCTTGAGGCTCCCTGCCTGCTCTCAGGCAGACCTGAGCAATGCCAATGGCCAGGGCAGAAAGTCTAAGTGCCAATGAAAGTCACACAAGCTTCTGTTTTGGGCTGAAGACGTAATACTTTCTGAAAATGAAAATGCTGAAACTCAAAGAGGCATCTTTCTAACTCCTTTACTGGATTGAAAAAAAAAAAAAAAAAGAAAGAAGAAAAATATAGAGGAACGATCCAAACTCCTCTTGCTGTAGATTATCTCTGAAACTGCATTACCATGTTGAATTCTCTTTCCTTTTAGAAGTGTTGTAGGAAAGCATACGTGCTTATCACATCACAGAAGTGGAGTTACAGAAATCGAATTCAAAGACAAAATGAAGTAGCCATTCCCTGCACTAAGTTTCTCTGACATAAAGATAATCCAATATTTCATTGAAAGGTGATCAAGCAGTGGAAGTTCCCTGTTTCTATAGGAAATAGACTGGGCTATTGAGCAGTCAACTACATTTATTTTAAATAGCACCCTTCATGCAAAACTTCCAAAGATAAATGAAGAAAGCGCTATGAGTGTGTGGTGGGTTTTATGAATCAGTCCTGAAATTTTCTGGGAATACTTGAGAACTGAGAAAGTTAACAGCCTTGTTACCCTGAGATGAGACCTCTTCGTTTAACAGGATAACATAGCCTGTATGTAACGGATAGCTTGGCAGCTCCCTCACAAAATATCCCTATATTTGAATTATACAAAGTGGAATAAATTGATATCTAGTGACTCTACTACTTAGAGGGCAGTTATGCAAATTTCCTGTCAACTTCAGAGGCCCAGGATCAGGTCCATAATGCCTAAAAGGCAGCACGACTCAGCAATGAAAGGCAGTGTTAATTATTTTCCCCTGGGAGGAAAAAACCCCACCATTAACCTAAGTACTAGAAAACGAAGGGAAAAATAACACAAGGTGTTCAAGCATTAACGCTCCAACTCAAATATATGACATTGCTAAAGCTGCATAAAGCCAACAAGTGACTTTCGTGGCGATGTGACACGGAACCGCCGGAGAAGACAGACCCGTGGCCGGCACGAACAGCAGGTCTGATCCTCTGCAACCCGAGAACACCGCCAGCATCTCCGCTTACAAATAAAACCGTTTTTTTTCTGTGCTGAGCAACCGAGCTGACAGGCCTCAATCAACGTAGAGATTATGCCACCTCCTGGCCGTCACACAGATGACAGCCCCTTGTGTTTGCGGACCGATCCATTCATCACCCGTTTACGCAAAACTTGTTTTGTAGGCACGGGAAGACTTGCCACGAGTGCTAAGCTCTTTCCTTTTTCCTTTTTATAAATGTCCTTTAGTGACTGCTTCCAGACAACTGCCTTCTATCATTGCTACATAGAGGACAGTACAATGTAAGGCATTTCGTTTCTTGGGAGGGACAAAGAAATGGGATACTTCTTTTTTTTTTTGCTTTTTCCAGTTCCACTGATGTACTGGGGATGCTTACTGAGCTGAACTTTGGCATAGTATCTGTTTCTTATATGCCAGTCTACTAAACTGGAAGAACTGCCTACGGTTCTGCAATATGGCAATCCTGCTCTACTAATCCCCGGATAAATATTAAATATAAAATATTCTTCAAACTCCAAGTTGGGTAAATTCCATTTTACCTGCCTAATTTTCCATAGCTATTCTCTAGCTCAACTAGTAAGTGTCATTCGGTAGAAAAAACAAGGAAGAACAGATGCTGTAGTTTTTCTAGAAATAAATGTTGTTTTGTTTTTGGGTTTGGTTTTTTTTTGCCAAGGCAAATTACTTTAAAAAATCACATCAGTTTGAATTATGTGTCCTGCTAAGTAACTCTGAGACACAGTAGACTGTGGTACAGATTTTGTTCCCAGTTCCCAGAGCAGAAATTCTAAGGCTAAATTATTTGGAAAACTTCCTGGGGACAAATACTCCTTCTTCCTATTTCAGTGTGGTGGATTACGTGGCAGGAGAGATTCTCTATGCATCCTTTTAAACAGAGGCCAGATTGGACCTACAATGCAAGCCCCTGTGGATCTTTCTTTCTCCTTGAGTACCTTTTTTCCATGCTTCCAGGCTCCTCAAATTCTACCTGTTCTTATGCTTATATCAACCAGTCAGTTTAAAAAAAGTTCCTGTCAGTCTTGATCACCTTTTCTGCTATCATTGCTGCTTTTTGAGGTAAGTTAGGACCCCCTAGGGAAACACTGTACCTATGCATGTTACCACTAATTGACTTCCACATCGCTTTCTAGAAGTGCTGCCTTCAGCCCTCTACTCTTATGGGTAAGGACTGCGTGAATGGATTGTTATTAACTCCCCTCCTAGCCAATACAGGCAGGAGATCTAAATAAAACTCAAATATTTAAATCCACTTGGGTAATTTGGATTGCATACTCTCAATGTAAGTTCCCAAAACACATCTTTACAATACTTATTTCCCATTTATTTACCATCCTTCTTCTTCGGACCTTAATAATGTAAGACAAACCATTGGTCTGATTTGCACAGTTCTAAAACATAGCCATTGTTTTCAATTATTTTTCATGTTATAGTCTCTGATCATTTATTTTTTATGCTTAGTTATGCTAATTAGGTTAAAAGCCTCAAGTTGTAAGCAGTATTTTTCTTTCACAGTGTTTGAAAGTTATTTTATATGGGCTGTGACAATCCATGTGTTTATAAATTAACAGGATATAATATTCTAAAAGGTCTAGCCAGTGGAGAATAAAACAATAATGGTAGATATTTAAAAAAATCCTATTCAGTGGAAAAAAATACTGTAAGTACAGAAAGGAATTTGCATAACTAGCAATTAATGAATTATTTGAGTAGAATAGCAAACTAAATACAGAAAAGATGTTTAAATAACTCATTTACCACTTTCATTAGACTTTTAAAATTGTTCTTACTAAAGCACATAGTCATGAATAACTCCTTCACGCATGGTTCCAGAAAAAAACATCAGTGAAGAAATAATTGTAGCTCTTATAATTCGGGTGAAATTTGCACACACAAAGATATTTCCTGCTCAGGATAAAATTGAATCTGGTAGAGTTTATTCTAAATTTTGAATACTTTGGTAAGAGACGTTTACATATGAATGACGGTAACTCAGTGTTATACATTTTTTGCATGTCCTTAGCCAGGGTAGAGAGGTTTGCTGAGGTAACTGGAGATTGTTGCATAGGTATATGCAATCTTAAATTTTTAGAGCTCAGCCTTGCATTAGTACAAAGCCAGGTCACCTGAAGATCTGCCTAGAATTTTCTTGGAAAAAGAGTATCTGCAAGATCATGTAAGATGAAGAATCGTAATGATAGTCAGAACTTCCCAGCAAATACATCTTTGTTATGATTTTGAATACAGAAATCAGGCTTTGCAGACTTGCCCTGGAGTGCTTTATTTCCACTTACCTGGTATCAAACAAAAGATTGAGAAGACTATAGTTGGCTTAAACCCACCAGTATCATGAATCACAATGTGCCTGTTTTTAAGAACACACAATCAGAATGAAATGCAAAGAATAAACAGATAAAAAAAGGGATGTAAAGTGTCAGTTCTGCTCAGAAAGTAGAAATTAGATAAGACATGTTCACTTAACCTCACATTCTTTGTTTGATCTGATATTTTAGTGGCAAAATGACACTCTAAATGCATCTTAATAATAGCAGCATGTCCTGGTCTCCCAAAAAGAAGAGAGTGAAATATATTAAGTTATTTTTTTCAAGGATTTAGTTTCTGCTGTCCCCAGATTGCACAGTCTCAGACATTGCATGCCTCTCAGTGTGAGGCCAGTGGCTCCAACCTTCACTTCCATTGGTATATCTCTCCTTGTACATGGGGTTGGTTTTTTTCTCTATACGTGCTCTGAAATACAAGTGTTTCTAAATGAAAACAAAGTGTTACTGTGCCAAGGGAGTTAGGTGGTGGTGCGTTGTTACTGACGGAAAGCTACCCAGTGACATTCGTGAAGCTGGAAGCAGGCCTTCATCAATTTGCCTAAAAAAAGGCTGCAGGATGCCTCTTCAAGCCTTGTGCAGGACTTCTCTTAAGGTAAAGGAGAAAAATTTTCAGGAGGGAAAGGAGGAATCAACTCATGACTCTTGGGTCATTGAATATGCCACTGGAGGTAGCATAAGAACTCGGTACTCTAGATTTAGTCAGTCTTGTATTAGTTACAGTTAAAAAAATACACAGTGGAAAACAAATACAAAATCCCCAGCATGACAGGATACTTCATCATTGGTTTTCCCTCATAAATGAGCTAACAGGGTGCAATGCTATACAAAGCTAAAGCATGCCTATGTGGATTATCTTTGTTTTATCTCATCTTTTTTTCTTAACCTGAAATAATTTGCTATTTTTTGTCACGTTAAAGAAAAAAATACTCTGTCATGATTTTGAGATTTCCAGGTGATCCATGACATTTGACAGATCACCGTAAGGAAAGGCCAGAAAGCACGCAGGGATTAATGACACTTTTGCCAAGTGATGAATTCTGCAGGCCTGGAAACCTGGCATTTTGCATTCTGTCAAGATCAGAGCCGTTTTTAAGCTGTTTAAGTTGTGATTATTTTCTCACATCTGTTTCCTTGAAAACTAATTGTAGATCTGAAGTTGCCGTTTTTAAATAATTCATAAAAGCATAAATCCAGAGGAAAGTGGCAAAGGTATACAGGAACCCAGTGAAGTACAAAGCAAAGGGTCAAGTCAGCTGTAGTTATCTGAGCGCTTCTCCTGCTCCTGAAGTACTTAATTAGGCCTGTCTGACTGTTTGGCCCTGGGTTGATTTTTTCTTTCAAGAGAGCTGTTGACCTGATGGTATATTAAAACACACTCAGCTGTAGCTTCAAAATGGTTACTGAAAACATTTGTAAATGCTGTTGTTTTGGCAATAGGGGGAAAAAAATGTAGACTAGCTAGTGAAACTCATACATTTATAATTTTTTTTTTCATGTTACTGAATAGCCTTTTAGCTCTACCAATTACACAGATCAGCTAGACAACATAATTTAATGTAGGCAACAAAATGCCCAGAAGATCCTTATCTATGAAAACAAGAGCTTTCTCAAGTTTTGGAGGGTCTCCCAACCAGGCAATTAATTGAACTAATTCAACTAAGCCTTTATAAAGTTTATAGCTTCTGGAATTATTGCTGAGCTTACAGAAGCATTTTAAAGATTACAGCCTCAAAACTTCTGGATCAATTATTTTACAGCAGGAGTAGATCTCTTGTTTTAAAATGCCTCTTTGTGCTGATCTATCATTTTTCCTAATATAGGCTATTTTTGCAGAACTAATTAGTAACTTATGCCCTTGAGAAAATTCTGGCTGTTGGTTTGTCCTCTTCTTAGAAAAAAGAATTTTTACGCTTTTATTCACAGGAAGAAACTCATCTTCTGTGAAGATAAGACCTTAGAAGGAAGAATTAAAAGAGAAAAAAACCCAATCCAGACTCTACAGAGCTGCAGCCACAGCTGTTTTGAGAGGGGAAAGGATTTTATCTTGTGCTTGTTTGCTAGTCCAAGGCCTTCCCCACTAAGAGCTGTTCAAATGAGCATCCCTATGACTATTAACACTGCCCTCCTCTTAATAATTTGGATGTGGCTTCTCCCCCTCAGCATGGTACCTAGCAGGCTCCTGGTTTATATTTTGTTGTTGAAAGGGAGGCTGTCAGGGTTGACATTCTGAAATATCCATCTGGCTCCTTAAATGCTATCATGTCTCTTTTGTTTTCCCAAGTCTCCGATGAGAAGATGTTTGTCACTTAATTGCTGCTGAGGATCACAGATGATGGTTTATAGGTTTAGGCAAATTGCAGGCAGCACTTTGTTAACAAACGGTAGAGCACAATGGTACTTCATAATTATCCTATAGAGCTCAATTGGCCCTTAACGGCACCTGCATGTACAGCATCAGGGAGCCTTGTTTCAACACAAAAGCTCCTTCTTGTTAATTAACCTGTGTGCACTTGTTACAAATGAAACCTATTTGTTTCCACTTAATATATTTGCAGCTAGTTTAAATATTCATTTATTATTATGCTTGTTAAGTGAGGAGTGGAGAAGAATAGTTTGGATCACTTTCATTAGTATGCATTGAGCTTAAAAGAGGTAGCAAATAGACCAATATGTCATGTGTGTTCCTTTGTGCTTTCCTTCTTCCTGCTCTGTAGGCCCCCAAATTAGGCTAACAAAGATGTATATCCATTGCTGATTGAAATAATACAAAAGGAATGAGAAGTATAGGAGCCTCTGAGAAAAATCAACAATTTCTCTGAAAGGGGCTTTGTACCAAATGACAAATACAATTCATTCTAGGTGAAAAATGCCTTTTATTGCATATTTAAAATGAGTCTGTACAGATGTACACACACACAGAGATTTTAGTTGTATGTAAAAAGCTGTGAAATTAAACCAAAACCAGTGTATTCAAATGTTATGCCTTTATTCATGCTGTTATAGCACAGATGCTTTAAAAAGCATCTTTAACCAAATCTTTAATCAATTAATTTTTTCTATTTTATCCTTATAGGCAACACAACTTTTGCTCTTTCACTGATAGAAATTAGATAGAGACTGATATAAATCATTGTGTGTTTATTACAGACTATAAGCACATATAAAGGGCCATTAAATCAACTACATAAAGAGATTAATAAACACTGATTGCAGTTGCTGTTACCTTGCGCTTTAATAAATAATATTCTAAATGTTTTTATTCCTGATACTGGGAAAAAAAAGTCCCTCTCAAATACAGATTTTGATTATTTGTTCCTTTTTGAGTAGCTTTGTGGTTTGAAGTGTTTCTTTCTAACGTGAGTAGTCCCACAGACAGTATAGATTGCAAAGCAGATGTAACTGGGCAGTGAGAAAAAGCTCAAGTTTCCTCCTGCTTTTTGCTTGACTTTTTGAAGTTATTTCTAAAGGATATCACTGTAAGATAATCTTACCCAATATAGCAGAGGTCCTTCTGAAAGGAAGCACAAAGGATGATCGTCATCTCTTGATTAGCTAGTGTGGATCCTGAATAATCCCATTTCCTTCTAAGTGATTTATGCCAGGAGCACGGACAGTAGGACAGAGTCCAGAGAATTTGCCCCTTTGCAGCTCAATATTAGCAGATAAACATATTAAAGCTAGATGGGGGATTGGGGAGCAAAATTTAGGCTGCAGACGAGTTCTTGTAACAGCACACTGAAAACTGTTGAAAATACACTTACGTATTGATGTAAGATGCATTCCAACAGCTGCTAATCAATTGCTGTGATTCTTCTGTTTTAAAATCAGTCCAATAATGCATTTTAGAATAGGTCAATACTGCCTCCTACATAGAGTAATACATCTAATTTGTTTCAATTTATCATGATCATATATTCTGGCCGTTTTATTTAAAATTTCAACTTGCCAAGGGGAATTAATAACACAGAGTAAATTTTAAGTTACTTGTATGATGCATGCGTAGAAGAGATATAAGTCAATATAACACAATAATGGAACAATTAGATGGGGAAAGGAAAACGATACAGTTAGGTTGTGTGTATGTGTGTAGTTATTTTGTGTGTGTATGTGTGTGCGTATTTATTTCTTTTAGAAGGGAATTCAGTGTTTATGTGACCTGACAGGTTGAGAATCAAAGTCGTACACATATTCTCTAGTCACAGAGTAAGTGTGATGGTTTTTGTAACAGAGGAAGCTTCAGCATGTCATCCTTGTAAAACACCTTGCTTTTCCTGTAGTGAGACTATCTTTAAGAATCATATGTTACTATTCTCTTCCTTTAATCATAGTTTCATTGTTGAGGCTTCCAATATGTAAGTGTAGAAATGGCCCCTATGATGTCTATGTATCTTCTAGGCTATAGATGGCACTAAGTCAGCAGACACTTTCGGTTATTACTGATTCACAGTGGATTTCAATAGTTATTTAGAAGTGAAAGTGCTTATCAGGTCAATGAACATTCACAGCCCTAATGAACTCTCATTAAAATATCTTTCATCTTCCAGGGCCCCAAATCATTGCAAGTCTCCAGGATGAGTTCTTCAGTTATTTCCAAAGCAGGTGGGATACTGAGCCATTAGTTTTTCTGCTTCCCTGTTTGTGGTACTCTTAAAACAGAAAACCCCACTGTACCCAGCATATATGGCATCTGTTTCTCTTAGGTCCACAACAGAATCTGAGAGAAGCAAAATGGTACAACTTCCAGCAGTCCAGACTATGGCTATCACTATTATAGCGAGATATATTTTAGGCCCTTTTCGTCTCTCCCAAACGCATCCTGCTAGTGAGGGGATTCACAGCCCTCTTTAGATATACTTGCAAGGTCCCTAGAACTAGACCACTGGGCTGCAGCCCACCTGTGAAGAAGCAGCAAATCCAGCCTTATTTGGCACCTGCAAGGCCCCTTCTTCAAAACAGAACATTATTTATTCATTACAGAGTACACAGCATTCTGAGAAGGGAGATAAAACAGCAAGAAGACCTATTTCTGAATCTTGCTTCTTTCTGTGAGTTTTGACAACTTTTTTTTCAGAGTGGACACCCCTTTCCTAGCCTGTGAGATACAGGCGGTTCCTGCTTCCCCTACTTTCCCTGCCTCCCTGCAGCACTTCCTTACAATGAAATACTCCCCACACCACCCTTCTTTAGCCAGGGATTTATTTCTCTTCTAAACAATTTAATTTTCTTTTTCTCTGAGGCTTTGGTCAGGGAAAATACACCTGTTAGCCTGACTGGAGAGAATCAGGTGCCTGTCTCACAGTTAATAACTCCCTGCCTTCTTCCCTGTCGCTTGGCATTTCTCTGGAGATAGCTCATCTCTGTCATTGTTTTGTTTCTCGCTTGGTTTTTCCCTAGCAGCCTCTTTGATTTAATTCTCTGTAGTCAGGTTGAATAATATCAAGCTAGAAAATGTAGGTACATACCACATTCAGAGAAAATAATACTGCTATCTCCCTCATTAGCCTCGGAGGAGTTTATGACTCAGAAGATAAAAGAAGTGGGAAGCACTTACAGTAAAGACTGTTCCAGAAGGGGGTTGTAAGGCAGGATTTTTGTTAAGACAGGGACCTACTATATCCCGTGTAGCTCACTGGCATGTGTACCACTGATGATGGGGCAGGTGGGTCTTATTTTTCATCTCCCTTTCACTTCACATTCTGCACCCATCCTCAAATGTCCATACCATGTCTACAGCCATGAGTAGTATTTTCCTCACCTTGGCTTCTTGGTTTCACACCTTCAGCATGAAAGCTGTTTCCATCAGGTTACACTGATGTAACCGGTGACAAAGCCTGTCTGGGTGTCTATTCTACCACAGCCAACCCCACCATGTCCACAGTCTCATCTATGTGTTTCCTCTGTGCACCAACGTTCCTTTCACGTTAGGAAAGGTATATACTGCACTGCATCTGTTTTTTAAGCATTTTCCAACCTCTTTCCTGTAAGGGCTGCCTGGCTGATATGGAACAAGGAAGACTCTCATGACAGGTGGTAAAGCTACGGCAGCGTGCATCGAGAGGCTGGAAGAGTGCTACAATGCTGCATACCTTGTTATGTGCCAGCTTTTATATGACATGCACAGCCCCTAGTCTTGTGCTGCAAGTATTCAGGAATCAAGTGTCTACTGTAACAACACACTGCAGCCACTGAGCTGTGCAGTCATGAAGGTTAGAGTTTGCCTTGACAGTGGGAAGTGTGCTCCATCGTCTTGAAAAACTACTTGGCATCACTAACCACTGGGTGGGAAAAGTACTTCTTTTCTTTCTACCTACTCAATGAAGACAAACGTGATCTTAGGAAGATTTACATCTCTGTCTGCTCCAGATGGACCTCTGAAGAGAGATACTTTCTTCACCATCTTACTCAAATATAGAGCTTGCTCTTAAAATCTGCATATATTGTGTTGGGGCTGCCCATATTAACCCAGTACATACAGGGAAACATGAGTCCTTCCACAACTGAATTCACTGCTGGTGAGCTTTCTCATAGTTTAGGAATAATTTTGGAAATGTAAAATTCAGAAATATAAAAGCTTGAAGTAAAATCCAGAGAGCCATGTTCTGGATTTGAACCCCTCCCCGAGTACCTGAACAGCATTAGTTACATCATTGTGGCAGTGTGATCAGAACAACAGTCACCAGAGCAAATTTATGGGGGGTCACATTGTCCTGGCTGGCTCATCTGAAATGCGTAGGAGAGGAATGTGTTTTATATCCTAGCAGCTCAGGGGTCCTGCCCAGTGAAGAGCTAGCATCAGCCTGAATTCACACGCTGAAATCATCTTTCCAGATTCAGATAATGGCATTATATTCCTTTCAAAAAGCACTTTTTCTTGCAAAATATCGTCACAGTACAGCTTTCCTTTTCAGAATTCCCCTTCCATTGGCAGAGATTCAAACCCACCGTTCCTACCTCTCAAGGGATGCCCTAATCAATGAGCAACCATCTGTTTGGGGTAAGGGGGGAGGGGTTGTTTCCCTTCCCTTACTGGTGTCCTCCCACTACACGGGAAGAAGATGTCACGACTAATTGGGCTCAGTAGTTAAATCACTCACCTGAGAACAGGCAAGATTCTGATTCCTGCTCCTGGTTCAAAGGTTGCTTCTGCAGTAAGTAAAACATGCTTCATGTAAATAAGTTTTCACACCTTTGTGTACGTTAATAGCTGTAAGAATGGTGAACTCTGGGTGGGTATCTGCAGATATGTATTAACACAGGTAAGTGTATGTGTGTGTGTATATATATATATATGCATATGAAATTAACCCCTAAAATCCTTTTACTGTAATTGACAATAGAGCCAATAAGCAGTAATCCAATTTTAAAAGTCCTAGTGAAAAAAGTTTTTTGACCAAAAAAAATCTACTTGTTTTTTAAAGAAATTATGTTTGCACTGGGAAAAAATATATCAGTCAAACACAGATAATAAAAGTCAGGTTTTGGTTATTAAAAACTGAAATAAGATATTGTTTTTCGATTGAAAGACTGAAATATTTTGCAAAAGTAAATAAAATAGTATTTTGTAGGGGGAAAAGTGTGTATGAGCACAGGCTATATTTTTGTTAGAAAGAGCATTACTTATTCAAGTTAATGTCAGAAAATTAACTATGGTGTATCTTACAAGAATATGGGAAATGTGACGTGCTAAAAGCTGGGACACATTTTTTCCTGCAAGAGACAACTGCTGAGTTGACGTTCTGCCTGTAAAGTTCCATAGATAAAACACTGGGAGTTGGCCAGCATCAGCTGTAAGCCAAAATACGTGACTCACTGTTGTATAATTTGGTGACTTCCTCCCAGGAAAACACTGGAGTTGAAGTCCTTCTTTTTCCAAGAATTAGATGTATTTCAACTAAAGAAAATTATTCTAACTCTCCTAGGTTCTCCTGGTGATCACATACCTCATTTCTATGTATTAACCTACCATAATGGGGTTTTGTTAACCCTTTGGACAGCTGAGCGCCATGGCTTCTTAGGTATCAGCCCTGACCGTCACATGGTTGACTTAGCACCAGTGAGCACTTCACAACCACAGATTCATTTTCCTCAATTTGTTAAGTGGCTAATTATAAAGGTTCACAAAAGAATTGACACAAGGGAAGGAGACAGCCAGGCTTCTATCAGCAGCCCCATGAGGCCTGTACAAGTGTCCTTTGTAAAACAGAGCACAAATTAAACAATGGCTATAATAAGATCTGGGGACTGGTGGATAATGAAAGAAAACTTCCTTTGTAGATGCAAACCAGGCACTAAATGGGTTGTTTTTATGTTTGACAACAGGGCCCTTATGTAACTCTTCATGAATTCAGAGTCTGCTGTTAAGGTAATATTCTTGGACTAGACTAGATGGTAACAAGCTAAATAAAATGACTACTATTTATTTTGTGTCTGTGGCTGTGATTTCCAATTTCATTTCCATACTGTAGTATATCAATAAGATTTTTTAAAGCAGAGTATAGTGCATGCACTGTTTCCCAAATAAGAAGATATTTAGGAATTTGCTGGTAGATATAACTGCAAAATGAGCAGTGTTTTATTTTAAGAACAAATGCAATTGATGTGTGAACAAATGATTTGTTCTATCTACAGTTGTCAACTCCTTATTATGAATAGCTGAATTTAAACTAAAGAATAAATTTAAGCAGCAGCCTTTTCCTTGCCTGCAAGATTTATATACAGCAAATTGGACTTTATTTTGTCGGTTTAAGTATTTAATGAAATTGAATGAAAGTCTTTTTTGTGCGTGTGCCGTTTCTCCCTTTCACCATAATACAGCTACTCTCTATGCATAGTGTTTGCATCATTATGTAAGACATTTGCAAATATGTGTGATGTGTTTGCCTATGGGAAAACCCTCTCTTCTAATGTATTCATGAAAGATGAATTAACAGTGCTTTAGGTATGATAAAGAGATTCATAGTATAGTCTATTATAATGCAGATATTAAAAAGCAAGCTCATCATTTAATAAGAAAAATGTTAATCTTTTACAATCATGGCAATGTGTTTTATTTCTGAGAATGTCTTCCTTCTACCATTGTCTTCTTATTAGTTATAATTTTAATTTATCATTTGCATTAGGCTGATATCTAGATAATAGTCAGGATACCATTGTGCTGACATTGTACAAAGACAGCATCCCTACCAGAAAGATCTTTGTGTCTGTTTTCTTTCTTCTGTGTTTCTTTCTTCCCTTGATCTTCCCCTTTTCTCTGTAGTACAGACCTCAAGCATATCTCCTCCAGGATACCGATATGATACTTTTGCCACAATAAAAAAACCCCAAACACTACACCTCAAAACAACAGCTATGAAAAATTTTTCTGCAAGATGATGCAGTCCCTGATTTTTCTCCAGATGTCTGTATTTCAGGTGACAAAATGTAGGTGTTCTCTGGCCACCTGGTAACCTATGCCTTCAGGAAGCTATGTTGTGCAGTTACAGTCTCAGTTTATGGTTTGCTGGCAGAGGTACTGGTTTCTTTGGCTCTGTTTATGTTGTTGTACCAGCTGAGGTCTCAAAGCTGAACTGCAGCCCAAACTACCCAGTTGTCACCCCTGTGTGGATTCCTGTGCTGACCCTAGTTCAGAGAAGACCAACTGCCCTCCCTAGCGGGGAGGCTGAGACACAAAGTGGCAAATGACAGCTTCAAACACAGTCACATAGGCAACCCAGAAGCAATTAACTTGAGCTACTTCACTCTGAAAAGCAGAAAAGCAACTTTCGTAGAGTTACGAAACTACAATTCCTGCTGCATTTCACAGACATGCAGTGGGACAGGGGAAAAGGACTATGAAGGATGATTATATTGGGCGAGGACAGACAGAAACCCAGAAGGCTGAATCCTTTGTCTGTTCTCAGACATGTAGGATCCTTGTCTATTTATTGGTGTATCTCACTGTCATCTTCTACCACATCCCTATATCCACTCTCTCTCATGCTAGCACTCCAAATTTATCATTCACTTATTTGTAATTTCTTGTAATCTGTGCCAATTTCCTTCACATAATCCCCTGGGTCATGTACAGCAGTCAGTGAGAATATCCTCTGAGAAAGTATCGTGCAGTTAAATACATTTTTCTTATTGAAACACAAGGATTTTACAGAAACTGTTGGTAACTATGACACTTTTGTCATGAGTAGATCTGGATTCATAATCTGTAGCTGAGGACATACCTGGATTCAGGACCCTGTACAGCTGTAGCCAAAGCAAAATGTTTAATCCCAGGCTCTTTTAGGCTTCATTTAGGCTTTTGAGACAGTCTGCAGAAGGACCTAAGGTTTCTTGTAGCACACCAGGGCTCTAGCCAGTGGATTATTATGCATCCTGGCCTGGAAGCTGTACTCTCAGGCTTTCTCATTTCACAAATTTCATTAACCTGAAGATTGACTTTTTTTGACCAAGATCCTGAACACCTTTGTGTTTCCTTCCCACGTTCATTTCACTTGCAACTGTTGTTCCAGGAAAGGGAGTGCATTGTGCTTCATAAGCACATTGACCCCAAACACACTTGTTAAAGGAAATACAGAAAGAAATAACATAGGGCTGTTCAATGTATTGCTATCTTCATATTTTCTTATTTAGTACGTGTTCCTCCCTGTCTTCTGCTGGTTCCTGTTGCTCAGCTACCTTAGACACATCATTATGTTGTCAATAACAGTTGTGGGTGATAAAGGTAGAAAATCCTTAGAGTTTGCCTTTTGGTTCCTCATCCTATCAGCTTTTCTGATAGTCATGCTCATATTTTTTTTTTTTTTTTTAATTTGGTCGGCAGACCTTCCTCAGTTCTCAAAGAAGGATACAGTGTTAAAAATCTGAGCAACCTAATAGGTGGGTCTGACTTTTAAGGACCTAAATCATCTTAACTGCTGCTAAAGTATGTTTGTTTTAAGCAAAGGCCATCTTTCCCTTAGAAGACAAGGTCAACATGATATCCCAGCCTGGGTTTAGATAGAGCTAACAAAGTCTTACACCTTTGTTTGTGTATGCTGGGAAGGTTTTTCACCTGATCTTTTACCAAGTCTTGAATAAAGTCCTACACTAATAAGATTTCCAGACTTTGTAAATTAAAGTAGGGATCAATATCTGTTTTACAGAAAAAGGCACTAATCCTCATCTTCCTAATTCTTTGAGATAGATTAGTAATAACTGGAATCTTAAAAGAAATGTATAGATGGATATATATAGACGTAGACTGCATGTAAATAATAGGCTATATATTATATGTGTATGTGACCTGACTCATGTGATTAAAATACTTGTCACATAGGAGAGAGAAAATGTTTATCATATAGTGTAATCTATATAATAAAGCCCACACTTACCTTTAAAAAACTCTTTAAATATGATTTGGCATATAAAATTAACTCCTGTGGGGCTGAGAGCTCACTGTACAGAACCACAAGGAGAAGTGCCTGGCATGCCACAGCTATCAGAGAAGGTCATTCACAATTGCATACAGAACGTTGCTATCAGAGTTTCAGGAGTATATGGTATGTGAACTCAGTTTGATACCTGCCTAACCATTTATAAGTGCAGTTACAACATCAACATGCATGATCACTCTAAATGGATGCACAAATCTGACAAATGATTGCACTATCACTTCTGTACAATTGTCCCGATCCTCTAGTTCATTAGGAATTGGGACCACAAGGTTTTTGTCTGAGTATTCACTGCCCTAAGTTACATGGGTTCATTTGTTTTGTATATACATTCAAAATAAATGAATTTGCATTTTTAAATGGTAAAATATTTACCATCCAAATTAATAAATCTTTCATCAAAAATAAATTCTAAATATTCTCTGGGTAGCATTTGAAACTATCATTAATGGATTCTGTTTCAGTTTCAACTTTTTGGGTTTTTTTGTAAAGTCTACCCTATCCATTTTAAATTTGAACTAAGCTATTATTAAGGGATTGAAGTTTTCTGGTGAATGAAGCAGCCCAACTGCTTTTCATGACAAAGTTGGTAATTAGAAGGCCAATTTAATGGTGAATCAGGCAGAAATATTCAAACCATGACAAATGACTTTAATAATACAGCTTGCAATGCTTGAACAGAAATAAATTTCACTTCCGAAACTCTCGACTTTTTCTGCCTGCCTGGAAGATAAAACTGTCCAGGAGGTATTTTGTACCCTTTATTCAGTAAAGCTTTTACCAGAACTTAAGCAGGCCAAATAGCTTGCAAATGCAAAAACATCATTCAAGTTCTTATGATTTTTTTTTCCTGAAGGTAGGCTGTGTTGAGAATTCAGTGTAAGTCAAAGATTTATTTTTTTTTTTTACATCCTGCTTAACCACTGCAATAGTGTTTTATTGTTTTATCTCTGACTTGAAGCATTAAAAATAGTCTACACTGGCTTCAAAACTGAAAGCTAATTTCACGGTTTGTCATAAGTTTGTTAAGACCACATGCATTCCACAGTTTGAAAAATTTCATTATTCTGTCCATGCTGGGGCTTCGTAATTGGATAGTAAGGATGTTCAAAGACTAATTTAGTGAATTGCACAATATTTTAAATGGAATTATGCAGGTTTATGGGGCCTCAGGGGATTGAGCTAGGAGCCTCTTGAGAAAATCTGTTTATCAGTAAATGATATTAGCAGCTTTCACCTAGCTTTTGTCTTCATTAAATTGCTGCTCTTCCAATTGAGGGTCACATCTGAGGACTGCTTTGATAATTTGTCATTATTGTCTTGTTTATTGGAGCATAAAGTTGATACAGCAAAGGTTGTGCAGTTTATATACAACATGTAAAGTTTTTCCTACCAGCCTTACCAACCCTTTATCATAGCAAAACACATCAGGACACAAGAAATTGTAACTTGTCTGGTATTCTAACACATGGTAAATCAGCACACCCTGTGTGTTAATTTGCTAATATTTTCTTATAGAATGTAACATTTTATATGTCCCGTTACATCAGACTGTGTTTTCTTTCCTTCTGTCATTTTCAACTGCTAGTTTGAAATACTTCTTTTTTTAAAATCAAGTAAAATTTTGTTTGCTGTTAGTATGTCCCTTTCCTGAACATACTTTGAATTTACCCTAGTCTAAACATGACCAGAGTTTGCCCCAATTTATTGAAATCATTTTCCATAAAATAGTGCATGTAGCGGACTCGGTGTATGTTTTAAAGCACCAAGGCCACATTTAATAGAATTTCAGTAAAATGATATTTCAATGCTCGTATTCATGGGAAGAATAGTTGTAAATATACACAGGCTATATAGTCCAATTGTTTGTTTCCTTTCATGTTATCAGCACCACAGAAAAATTTATTTCTCTAACAGAAACTATAGGTGCGATGCACGAATAGTAGAAAATCTATATAGATTGAGAGACTATTGACCAACTTTAGACATGCTTTCTTCAGGCCTCCTGTCTGTGAATAATGTACCCTTTCAAACTTTATTTATCTGTAGAGATCATATACTTTTAATAACATCTATGCATTAGGCTTATTTAAACCACTTGAAAAGGCTTAGCGGTATCGCTGCATTTTTTATGCTTAAATTATCCTGCAGACTAACGTAGAAGTGAAAGAACATTCTTCTTGTTTTACTTTAGACCAGTTTCCCAAGAAAAACTGAAACTTCCAAACTGAAAACTATGCAAGTTTCTATCTAAAGTATTTAAATGTGGGACAATGTCTGGTTGGTTTGTTTGTAAGGACCTGTCTTTTAAAAAATATTCTGAAACAAATACTTAAAAAAAAAAATTAAAAAGAAAGCACATTCTGGACAAGCACTAATCCTCAATGTTAGTTTCCTACAACAATGTTATTCAGAACTCGTCTCACAGAAAAGTTTTCTTCCACAGCAAACTGTGCCTTGACGGTGATTTCAATATCACAAAACAGATTTTCCTGTTTTATGAGATTTCATTTTTTAAAGCAAGAGACTTCAGCCTCAGTTCTATGTTAATGTGAAGAGGTTTCAGGTGCCAAAAGAAACTCAGGGCAAAACCAAAGTCCCTACTCGTGATCAAAGTAGATCCTTCAGCCTGAAATATTAAGCCAGACTGGTCTGGGGACATATGACAAATCCTCTGAAGTTGCATATATTCGTAGGCAGAGCTTCCCAAACTACCACTCCAGCCTGTAGGTCACACTGCTATCATATACAAATGCCTCGTTCAGCTTGGCTCACCCTTCCACCCTCCCTTTTCCTTTCCTTTCCCCATGCACTGCTCTCCTTCCCCACAGGTTAGCTGTTCTCTTCCTTGACATACTAGCATTTTTTATCCTCATTTACCTTCTCAAATTACCTCAATGCATTTTTCCAACCTTTTGTCATCTTTGCTGTATTGGTTCCCTCTTCCCACCTACTCTAGACATTGCCCAAAAACTCAACAACTTCAACTGAGTCAGTGTGCATTTTTTAATAGAGTCACAAAGGTGAAGATTGCAGCTAAAAGCCTCGTGTCTGGAATATATCAGTAGGTAAATGCATATTTTCAGTTGTTCCATATGCTCCTCTGCACAATTTTCTGTCTTAAACATTCCCTGATATCGCTCGTTGTTTGATGTTTCTATGTCATGTTCTCATGCTGCTGCAAAATCAGTCTAAGCAACAGTTAAATTCTGTGTTTCAGCTGTAAGGTGTCTTACTTATTTTGGGTGGGAAACCTCTTGTTATTAACATCTCAGGATGTAAATAGCAAGAACATCGTGGATGTGGGTTCCTAAGGATGTTAATCTGGTACAAAGTCCATAAAAAAACCCCAAAAACTTATGGAAAAATGCAATGGTTCCATTATTCCTCTATTTGGAGCAAGGTAAAACCAGTCCAGGTGGTTCAGAGTCTTGGGTACTTTCAAAGAGAACTGTCTCTCTCCAGTGACTATAAGAGGAACTGCAGTGCATGCACTTCACTGACAGCAGTTGTGAAACATTTACTAAGGGGTCAGCTGGTCCAGATCCTGCCCATTGCTTCTGCAGCTTTTACTTTCTTCTGAGACCAGGAGAGCTTCCTCTCTATTTTTCTCTCTTGGTGAGGTATAAATTTATGAAAGGGAACAAACAAAATGGGCCTCTGTGGCCCAGTGGCTGTGTATGTGTTATGCATCAAGAATCATGGTATAAAAAGCTGCAGGCATGGCAGTCTGGAGAAACTTAATCTTCTCCCCTTATTTTACTTTGATGCCATTATCACTGGTGACAGATTCATGGTGCCTTACATCTGAGCTCAGACTGACATCCATTTGAAATGTTTCTGAATCTTGCACACTTGGCTAGACGAAGTAACACCTTCTGTAGGAGCTAAGAGCTGGTCAGGAGCTGAAGAGGTCACAGAACCTGTCTGGGGTGAGTGCCTCAACCATCATAGGTTGAAGGTTCCTCCCGTTTGCTCTTAGAAGAAAAAAGCCAGACAGCTATTGTTCCCCTATGGGAAATACGCAATTCAGGGTAGGGAGTAAGAGTGGGTCTAGGTACCCTCAATCACTTCTTGGTATGGGTGCATAACTCCAGGAAAGGAGATGATTTCAAATACTTCTTTCCCTTTTATGCTTCCCCTTGGCTATTTTAGGCATTGAACTCTTCCCCTTTTTTTCCACCTAATAATTTTCCACCACTTATTCATATGCTGTTGTAAGTCCTAATCTTAGACACTGAGCATTTCCCACTCCATTATGAAAAAACTTTGGAGCATAACTTGATTTTGTTAAGTACTGCACAGAGAGCTGGCATATGAAAAGTAAGCATGGCATTACTGAACATCATGACATTGCAATCTTCTTCCAGATCTGGTCCTCACTGAATACATGGCATAGCAGTGACTCCTACAGATTCAGAAATCAAAATTCAAATCCTTGTTACCACAAGGTATATTTGTCATCTATGACCCTTTAAATGACACCTAAGGTATGTCTATATCATGACAAAAATTATCACTGAAGTTACTGTAGAAGGTCCCTGAGCTGGTTCTTGTGCCACGAGTCATGTAGTTACGGCAGAAGGGAGTCCAAATCAGCCTTGGGCAAATTTCTGGCATTTAGGTTGCCCTGAGCTTTGTGGTGCTGCAGTCATCACCGTAATCACACTACCTCAGGTACTGATGCAAGTACAGGCACAAGGCTGGCATGTGTACATTTGATTGCAGTGCCATCATAACAAGGCTAGCTGCCAGGGTCCCATCAGTGTGGCAGTAGCATCAGCAGCTTAGACAGACTTAAAAACTTTACTGATGCTGCAGACTTCTCCCTGGAGCTCAAATGCAATGAGTGTGTGGCTAAGATTATATTTGCATAATGTTTTGTTTCAGTGAAACATGAGGGATTTTGTGGAACCAAAAAGTACAAAGAATTGTATTGGCCTTGCACCATCTTTCTGACACCAGCTTCCCTGAAAATGAATCAGTCCGATAGTAGTTGGTAAGTGGGGAATGATAGAAACAGTCCTCAGTGGATAACTCTATCCACAATGAATTTAAAAGCAGACAAAATGTCTAGTTAGACCACATATCTAGTTTTTACATGTCCATAAAAGAGGTAAAAGAAATTTCACTCACTGTCATGTACTGTTTTGAATAAAAAGCTAGATCTCAGTCAAACCTGAAATGAAGCCCATCTACTTCATCTGCAACTTTTATGAGAGGTTGCTCACTGAAGTTTGATACTGCATATGCCAGCATGTCCTGCAACAGTCAGTAATACACATCTGGGGCTTTAACACAAATAATTTTGTTGTCTTATTACAACTAAGCTAAACTATACATTATGGAAGTTTTGCATCTGTGAAAACAATTTTGACATGAGGAATAAATACATTTATGAAAAAGGAAAAAAAGATATTAGACTATCCGCAAATACTGTGGATACCTGAATGTGAGGGTACATAGCCATAGATTAGAAAGGAACGTACAGCTCCAGCTATTTGCTTTGAGAGAAAATTAAAATATTAAATAATTAAAATACGAATGTGAGATTATGGAGGCCAATGTAAAAGTATAAACTTATGGCTCCCAGCTGCAGTGGGGGCAACTCAGCCATTGTGAATACAAGGACACACACTCGTTCTCCCTGTTAATCTGCTCTGTGTTTATATATGTATTTTTCAGTTCTCAGGGGACATCAAAATGGTAATGATTTCCTATTTTTGTAAACAAATGGAAATACAGCCTTTCATGACAGCTGTTACTTCAAAAATTATCTGAAATATTTATATAAATTACAGCTTTTAAAATCTTTTCACTGAAGGTGTTTTTCCTTTTTGAGAAAGACTGACAATTAAAAATCAAAACAAAAAAGTATTAGAACAATGCCTGTTATTGTTTAGTCCGTAACAAAGACAGCTGCACATACCCTTATTGTGAGTCTCTTTCATCCAAGCAACCTTGCTTAGTAAAATTGGACAATTTATCACCCCGCTGCCTGCAGCAGTATGCACTACATGCAAGTGATTAGTTTGCAACTTCAGCTACCAGCTTTGATACACCTCTGAGAAACTTGCAGTCTGAATGAAAAGGTCAGTGTGGAGCTTAAACTAACTCTTGTGGACCAGATGGCCCAAGGGACTACTAGTGGGCCATAGTGTCTTCTGCCCATCTCAGCAGTAGCTGAAAGTTGCTCCTCATGACAACCCAGAAGAGGGTTGTGATGCACTCTAACACGGAAGGTAGGAGATACAATGTCAGGCATGTAAGTGAGATGTCCAGATGGCCCGCAGAGAAGGCAACGGAGGTCAACAGAGGCGTTGACTGCCTATGACCTCCTGCAGTAGCCCACCTTCCCCTCCTGTAACTGTGTGAACTAAGCTATGTCTTTAAGTTAGACCCTTAATACTGGAAAGAATTAATATGAGTTTCTGTTGTGATTTCTGCATTTAATTTCATAAAACCGAGGAATCTGCTGGATCTGAATACCACTGTCTCTTTTGAGACCTGCAGCATGCCTCTCCTGAGGCCCACCACTCAGGCTAGCTGGGCAAACTTGCACTTCCAGCACTCTTTTCAAGAATACATAAGCAAAAGATTTCAATCTCCAAGGCTTTCGCAACCACCAAATTCAATTACACAATGCAAAACAATGTATCAATAACAACAGTAATTTTTAGGATGCACTCGGTCTTGTTTGAGCTGAATAAATTCTTCACAAGCCATTGTATGTTTAGAAGCACAAGAAAAAGTTCTAAGAAGGCTTTGCTTTGCAGGAATACTGAAAAATAACTGGAATAATAATTCTGGCTGCCTTTGAGGACTAACAGTGGAAAGTCTCCTTGAATCTGAGAGCACCAGTAGTTAGACTGTACACAGATGTAAGGAAAAGAAAGAAAAAAAAAAAAAAAAAAAAAAAGAGTATTTTGATCTCTGCCTTCTAAATAACCAGAAATGAAAAGCAGTACTAGTATAATTTGGCCAGTGAGTCAAAAGTGGGAAAGGGGAACCTTACTTTATCTGAAGCTGCAATAGGCTTAGAGTTAATAATAATTTAATCTAATTTTTAAAAAACCCAAAACACAACAGTGAAAAAGGAGAGTTTAGGCTGTAAATTGTCATAAATACTTTAGATCTGCCCCAAAGTAGCAATTTCTGAGATTTCTGAAGAGATTTTATGAATATGAAAGCCAGCAGCAGAGCCTGTCAGGAGAAAGGTATTTCAGACTTGTGAATGCACGGGGGATCCAGACAGCATGGAATTGACACCTGATTTCTACCCAGATTTTACATTTAGCAAATCAAAAGTCACTAGAAAAATTGTTTAAGCCACATTATAATTGGTTGTGAAACCTAGGTACCTAATATTTGTAAATGAAGCAGATGTCTCTTTGAAGGCTGCTCATTAATTTTGCAGAGACTCAACAATTATTATACATTCTACAGGTAAAGGGACAAAGAAGGTTGCTTTAGAAATCCTGTGGTGAAAGATCCTGAGTGCTTATTCGACATGCTATATCCAAGCCCCTGCTTCACTGACAGCATAGGAAACTTGGCTTGGACCTTCAGATGGTTCTGTTGGGCTCCTAATGTCCGGGCACTGCTCAGGTGTCTGCTTGGGGTGGCTGCATCCTGTGCCAGCTTCCTGCCTGGTCAGCAGTGGGTGCTTTGTGTTTCACAGCACCTTTCTAACAGATACAGTTTCAGTGAGCATGTTTCCTAGCTGCTCATAAATACTGCATGAACTACTTAATTTGATTTCTTCTCATAACTACTGTCTGGTAATTTTTGGATAGTCAACTGATACTGTAAGTTTGAACTTAACCAGAACGCTATGATACACAGAAAGCTGTGTATCTTTCATGGGTGTGTGTGCGCATCTTAAACAATAAACCTTAAAAAAAAAATTCCTTAGATCCAAAGTTTCTTTGGGAGACATTGTATATAAAATACTTAATTCTGTTGTAGATCTTTAACATTTACACATTTAATTTCATTACAGCAGGAAATTTCTTTTGAATTCTGCTCTTTAGAAAAAGGAAGTTTCAGCCCCTCAAAGACCCAATAAATTACTAAAACAGGGCAATTTATGATCTTCCATGCATCTCTGCAAAGAAAATTCTCCCTGCAGGTAGACTCAGTCTGTCTAAGATTCAAAGATATTAGAGGCAATTTTATGAAAGGGATCATTAATTATAAGACATGAAATTTTAATAAGAGGCTTCTTTTTCCTGATAACTTGCATGAGCCAAGATCAAAGTAACTCCCATATGTTGACCTAGTAAGCATGTTAACAGAGAAGACCAGCTTCTCTGTCCATTCTTTTTAACCTCAGATAAATCACAGGAGTGATGTGTTTCAGGAGAATGTTCATTTCAGTTTTACATATGTAATCATACGAGATGGATAAATGCTGCTTTTTGTTCATGACAGCAGATAACTGGATTCCACCAGTGATGGTTACACATATTCATCACTGTCAGAACAAAGGTTTCTGATGCTTTATCAGAGATGACCAAGACTTGCACATTGCACGTCTATGCTGCCTGCTGCTTGACAAGATGCCTAGTTGTACCCTCTTATGACAGGGTCATATGAACTGTTTCCTTTCCATATAACATGAGCCACAAACCATGCCTCACCTCAGTCATTAATTAACCCCACTGTGATAATTAAAATTTGGCTGCTTTTTCTGCATACTTGTGCTCAAATACACACCATTTTCTTGCGTTAAGGTTGAGACCAGAAAGGATTCATATCACTCTACATCAGTGATCTTTCCTGTTCATTATTGGCTGCTCCCTCCATCTTTATGTCATCTGAAAATTTTATTAGTGATGATTTCATATTTTATTCCAGGTCATTGACAAAAATGTTAAATAGAACTAAACCCACTGGAATGTAGCTAGAAATGTACCAAGTCAACAATGATTAGTCATTTACAATTACATCTGGAGAGCTATCAATTAGCCTGTTTTTAATCTGTTTAATTGGTGCTATATAATATATTGTTCTAATTTCATAATCAAAATGTCATGAGTCACCAAGTCAAGTGTCTCACAGGAGTTTGTGTATTATATTCACACAATTACCTTTAGTAACTAAACTTCTAATCGCATTACAGTATCAAGACCAAATTTCCAAGAGCTCATATTGATGTTAATTATATTATTGTGCTTTAATTCTTTGTTAATGAAGTTCCATATAATCTGTTATTTTGCACAAGACAATAAGTCCATTATTTTTTCAGCTACATACTTTAGGTTTTCCTCTCTGAATTTTAAGCTTCAAAGTGGTTTAAGAGCTGTTGAAAAGAGAGCACATATGGCACAGGGAACTCATCTTTTAGAAACCTGGTAAATTTCTTGTATGCAAGGCACCTGTTGATTTATTTTTGATTAATTCTTGTATCTCTGTTTTAACTGAATTGCTTTTGGCTGGAAAGTGTTTCATCATTCTCTAAAGAGGCTATATCATGTGGCTTTTTCTCATCTACAAAAAACCTCGCTTATTGAATGTTCCTGCCTTTTCCGTGTTACTACTCACACTGTATAGTACCATCCAACTAATTCTTTTCAGGTTATGTTTTGTTGATTCATTTCAGAAATTCCTTTCTATTATCTTTAATTATACTCATCACAGATTTCCATTGTGCATTTTTGCTTCCTTTATCAATTTTCTTCAGTTCCTAGATCTTCATGTATATTCAGTTCATAGCAACTCCTTTTTACTTGCATTATATTTAAAAAATTTGTACTTTGAATCTCATATATTTCACAAGCACCTAATCCTTTGATACTTGTAAACAAACATAAGATCACGGAGAAACAATAGCTTATCCATATTTAAAATTGCAATTCATTTCCAGTATGCATGTCTGATTTTGATTCTCATGTTCAAATGTAATTTAAATATATATTATATAAAATATATATCTGCTTCATAGTGTCATATGAGGTCTGAATCTGAGGTAGAATTTCTCACCAGATTTGAAGGAAATTAAACAAATGGTTAATAAATTATGAGGTCTTAAGTGTGTATGTCTTCATCAGAATAATAATAAAAAAGGCTGAGATTTGTTTTTGCTGAGCAGAAAAAAAAGGCAACGAGAGAAAGGCAACATATTTTGTAAGGTACATATGTACAAGATCAATGCACAGCACTGATATTGTTCTACGGAACTGCTGACTTGTCCCACTTTACATTGACAGTTCACCAGGGCGCAGAAGTCCTCACTTGGTGAAGGTCTGCATGAGATGAAGGAAACAAAAACACTAAAGACATCCCTTCAGGGATCTGTTTCGGAATGGAGTGATAGTCTGGAGATAGAACTGTGCAGGCTGAGATGCAGCTTGGGGAGGGCTAACAGGGGTGAAGGCACTCAGTCCTAGAAACTGAAGAACATTTTTTTTCTGCATCACAATCCAGCTGTACCCCAGTACTGGTCAAGGCAGCTGCTGTCATTCATATGATACCATATTCCAGATGGCAAAAAGGGGCAGACAAAAGCAAAGACCCTTAGATCCAATTTATCTACCTCTGAAAGTGATTTATTTCTTCAATTATGATGATCACACACACACACACATACACACACCCCACCCCTCCCCACCCCCAATATCTAATAATATTGAGGTAAAACCAGAAATCAGCTCATGGACAAGAAGTTACTTATGTCAGAACTACCACAGTTTGCCCAGCCTGATAATTGCCTCTTGCATAGTCTAATTGAGATAAAGAGAGTAAGTATTACATCTTCTGGGAAGCTCATGTTCCAGGAGGATGAAATAGCCCACTGTACTTCCAGGGGTAATAATTAGGCAACAGCATCATGTTCTTACTGTTCCTTTCTTCCTTCTTCCCCTTTATTCCTTTTCTACAAAACACTGAAAACTTTTCTGCAGAGTAGGACATTTTAACAGCATGACTGAAGAAGACCTGTGCTCTCCCTTCCCTGTATGTCCCAGGCATACAGGATGTAAGGCTGTGCACTGTAAAGCCAAGCTCAGGTTAAACTAAGATCTTCCAGTTTCTGAAGTAGTACTGTAAGAATTTTTTTATTATATGAAAGGGACATATGTACATTTTATGATAGAGTGCTTGTGACTGCAGATTTCAGGGTTGCTGCTCTGTACAAGATGTGATCCAGCATCTAACACGTAAAGCCCAGCAAGGGACTTAAGCAGAGGAATCTCAGCTGGTGAAGTCTCAATGGCTTTATGACGCCTGGATGCTCAGCCGTGACCAGGCAACAGACTTGAATCCCCCAAATAAATTTTATGGCACAATAAGCATTCTTGTGGTTTGGCCAGAAGCTTCTGTGGTTTCTGTAGGCTTATCTCAATCACCATCCACTTTTGGGACAATGTACCCAAGTCTTTTGCTGAATTTGCCTTCTGGTGTCGATAATAGTGTATCCCCAGATTCACTCAGCACTCATGCTGACAGAAAAGCTGCCAGCATTTACTCAGCAGACACTTTTGCTGAGCTTGCTGTAACTGGGTCCCTCCAGAGTATTATACAGCTTTTTCCAAATGTAATAATTAGGTTTCTTTGGACCAGAAGGACAAGCTGATTGCCATTAGCAGTGCCTTTTTCTCCCTGTTACCGCATGTGCACTAGTGTTTGTTTTTCTTATTGTAAAAGTAAAGTATGACTGCATTTTCCTCCCCCTCTTTTGATCCTAATGCTCAGCTTGCCCCTGAACTTTTGACATCCCCCTCCATTTCATAGTGTTTTATCTAGCTATCTAAAATTAGGGAACACATAGGATCACAGTATCCAGAGCTCCATGTTAAAAAATTTATTTGGAGAGCAAAAAATTCAGCAGAAAGACAAGTGAGTTCACAGTGAAGGACATGGTTCAGTCTACAGCACATCCCAGTTTCCATGACTGCCTATAGTCCCTTTTTGTGAGCTGCACTCTGGTCCAGCCTTCCACTGAATTTCCATCCCTTGGAATTTAAGGTGTAAATAAGGCTGCTGTGGATCCTTCAGCTTTGTTTTGATATACAGCAGTGCTACATGGCCAGCTATACAGCAAGAATTGTTGGGAACCAATCCCTACAACCCTTACCATAGGTGTAACTCCTGAGCTGTAGACATCCTATACTTCTGTGAGATCTTGAGAATAAAAGATTACTCTGTAACCTTCTCATCTAACTGACAGCATGGTGTACAATTCATCACCACAGCATCCTCCTCCTGTTGCCCCATTCTGTGTTTGGAAACTGCTTAAAGGACTTTAATTTCTAGATGACTTGATATGATATTGATCTCTGATTTTTCATACATCTCTCTAAACTAATTATTGTTTTCTTTGTCAGTGTTATTAGCCACAACAGGGAATTTATTACCTGCTGGCTACTGTCAGTCATCAGGCAGAGAAAATAAGCTATTCACACTTACTTCTTGTTAAGAATGACAAGCTAACAAATTTGGCAGAAATATTCCATTTTTTTCTAGTTTTGTTTCTGTGCTACAATTAGCAGAGAGCCCCACCCTTCTTGTTACTGCATCTTCTTCAATACACTTTTTTTATAGCAGATGAGCTCTTTATAATCAGAAGAATTTGCATCAAAATAAAAGAGAAACTGCAATGAGCTCCCTATTCCAATAAAACCCTGAAATTAACAGTTCACTAAGCAAAAGAAGAAGGGTAAACAGATAATTCTGTCAGCTGGTCAGAAAGATATTTTTAGTAACTACTAGGGAAAGCACAATTAGAGATTTGTCTAGACATCATTGGAGAGAGCTTAATAAAGACATTTTCTTCATATACTGAAAATAAAAAATGGATGGATTTAATAAGATGCTAATAATTACAAGATTAACATTACATAAGCCTTAAATGATGACATAGACAGTTACCTCATTTCCAAAGATATGGTTGTCACTGCATTGATACTTTTCTTGTATGAATGTCTCAAAAAGCAGCAAAATTAACACTGAAGAGTTTTTTGTCTCATGGGTATGGATGTAAGGGTGATTCCTCCAACACAGTGATGAACTAAGCAAAGGTTTAAATACAACCTAAGAGTCAGGGCTTTTCTTCTGACTTTGCCTGATGTGTGGGCACTAAGGCAGCCTAAATACATGGTTTACAGGATGTTCACACAACCTCACATGCTTCAGACATCCACACTGGAGCTTGCTGACTGACCTTCCCTTTCTGTTCCTGCAAAGGAAGAGGTATTTTTAAGGAGAGAATGATTTATGACACCGCAGTGTAGGCCATGAAAACAAGTGAGAGAAATCACATCCCAAACAAGTCTGTTTCTCTCCATCAACTATGAGAGCCCACCATGACTAAGGTGGATGCAGATGTCTCTGCGGCAGACATGTAGAGTCAGTGGACCTTCATTTCCCTCTCGTTTAGGGAAGGGTGATGATAATTTCTTAAAGAAACTGGGTGTATGCCCATGTGTGTTCCTTTGGCTGTATATCTTTGACTCGCAGGTAATTTCTGAATCCATTGACCATTGTCTATGATTCTGTGTTGTTGGTTTCAATGTAATTTGGCAAAGAATAACGGTCTTAAAGATGTTTGGATTCTTAAGAGGTTGAAAATTGTTTTCATTCTTTCTTTTGGGATTATTCGCCCTCCCTCCCCACCCCCCTAGACTACTGCTATGAAAGTAAAGATTTCCTAACTGAAACTCTTACGAGTTTCCCTAGTAGAAAAACATGCTTACTCACTGTTCTAATCCTCATTTGGAATACTCTGACCTTTCTGAAGATATCCACTCCTCTGCTTTACCTTTAGCTGGCACATAGGCCAGCTTATGCTTCTGCACTTCCTAGATAGAATTCATGCCACAAAACTTCAGTGGTGTTTATTTAACCATTTTTTGAAAAAAATTCTGCCTGTTTTTCCCTTGACTGTTGATATTCTAGGTAGATGAGTAGAAACATTGACTGGAAAAACTGAATTGTGAAGTAGAGAGAAAAATGAGGAGACACAAAGTAATATTTTTATACTATCTAAAAGATGTTGAAAGGGGTCAGGATTAATGGTTTTAAATTAATGAGAATCCAGTTAGACATCTGGGAAACATTTCTAGCTGTAAAGTGGTAGATTAAGTTGCCTAGGGAGGCCATAAGAGCTCCATCAATGGAAGTTAAGAACAGGTTGAACAAACCTCTGCCAGGATCGGTGCACTTATAACTGATCCTGCCCTAAGGAGTCTATTAAATGTGTGTGAATTATGGTCCCCACTCACAGAAGTTGTATTAATACCACAAGAGTGTCATGATGCAAAAGACACACAGCAGAAGGCAATAGAGGCTTATCAGGAGGTGACACTACTGCATTGCTGAAGTTATGCTTTGCTTTCTCCTCCTTGTCTTCTACCTGGCTTCTCTCCTTCCCCAGCAAAACATGGGAGTGCAGTGCAGCCCCTGCGAGTGTGGGAACAGAGAGGAGGGCTTGCCCTGCACAGGGAGGGAAGGGGCTGAGACTTTTGATTTACACCTGTAAGTTACAGATACTCTCCTTGGTGATGTCTTTCTTCCCCACTAATCACTCTAGCAATACGTTAATCACGAGGCTTAGGCAACTACTTGTTTCCCAGACCTGGATGCATACCCCAGCCAAATCGTTTATTCACTGCCAGGATGAGAGCCTTTTCTTTCTCTGCCCCAGGGAACCTGAGCCTCAGGTTGACAAGAAAGGCTGAGTCTCCAACAACTTCCTCTCTCTGAACACAAATGGTGCCAGGACCATGGCACCCTTCAGTAGGATTATTTCTTCTTGTTCTCTCCTTCCCATCTGATTTGCATTCGTTCAGGTCTTTAACCTGATTCAGTTCTTCTTCCTAACCTTCTTCTTAGTTACCTCTTCATTTGCCAGTTATCCTTTTTCTTGCCCCAGTTTTCCTTTTTTTGACTATCTCCTTATACCCAAAGCCAGTTTGTTTCTTAGTTGTATGTTTCCACTTTCAGAATTAAATCCCCTCATTCCAAATTAGACTAGTTCAGGATAATTGAGTTAAAGTAAGATCTATGTAAATATAGAGAACTGTGGAGCTTTACTATTATTTATTACAGTAATTAGAAAAAAACTGTGCCTTTGATTGAATTAAATAAGTTTCGTTGCCTGAATCCTTTTCTCTCTGCAGTCCACTATGGTTCACCACACCACCCTGTGAAGAATTATCAGATGTTGTGTTTGTTTTCATCATTTTGAAACAAGTTATGAAGCTGGTCTAGTTTTCCTGGGAAAAGTTTTTCTGTCAGACTCAAGGTAAACAACATATTTAGGCCAGTATTTATGGAATAATTATCTTACAATCAGAACATGCATATCAGCCAGAATCTTAGGTCTGTAAATATATTTGCTAGAAAATATCCTACTTCATTGTCCCATAAATAATTTCACAAAATATGAAAGTAGTGACACACAGGTATATACATATATACATATGCATACATTAGTATAACCTTTGTTTAATAAATGTATATGTAACTTGAGGACTCATTAGAAGACACAGAAGAAAAAATAAAGGTAAACATTAAGAGAAAACACAGCAAGGTGGTCAGCTATCACTGAAAATAAAATTTAGAGAAGGGGTAAATTAAATAGTGTGGAACCTGGGGTTACTTATTAAGCCATCAGTGGGGAGCAAGATGATGATGTCACACATAGCAGAGGGAGGAAGACTCGTGTAAGGTTGGATGAGATCCAGTTTGTGCTGTAGATTTATGCAGTTAATTTTGTCCCTTGACTGCATTCAGATGAGCATTTCTCCTCGACATACACCAAGAAAATTGCTGCATTATAGCTGTGTTAATGGTAATCAGCATGCTAATGAGCACCAGAAGGTCGTTACAGAAAAGAGAGGTTCAAAGATGTATAACCTAGAGGAGAAGATGAAGTAAATCTTTAGGGAATGCAAGTGTCTTGTTTGTAGGTCATAGATTATTTGTTTTGGTCATTGTAGAGCACAGGGAGTTTAATTTAAGTACAGAAAAAGATTAAGCTTTTTGAGTTTTAGGAGCAGCATAACTTAATTAAATATATGCCTATGAAGTAGACAGCAAATGGTGCTGGATTGTTTTTATTCTATTCTAATGTGTTCCTTGATAGAGATTATACAAGTGTAGTTTATGTCTTTCATGACACAAATCTAACACTTATTTATGCTTAATATAAAATCAGAATAAAACTACACTAGCTGCATTTTGTATTTTGCAAAGTAAAAGAGGAAAGGTTTTGCAGAAGGAAAACCAGCAAGTGTTTCAAAATATAAAGTCGAACATTAAAAGGGAGTAAAATCAGAGAAGAACAAAAATCTATCAGTGTGTAAAAGATGTCAGTGAGATAAAAGAAACCATGCAAAACAGTAGTTATAAAATTAGTAAAAAGTTGAATATCAGTTACATAAATATCATAAGAAGCATGCAAAATGCTAAATTGGTAAATATCTTCCTATTAAAGTTTCTGTTTCAAAAGGTTAATGTGCTCCCTTGTATTCAGAAAAGAACATGTATATGCATTTGGATGGTTTTCTCAGAGAGAATATGAGACTGAATAAGGACTACGTATGTTTTAGGGGAAGCCCTTGGGGAGGGGCACACCCTACAGAAATAGTGAAAAAATAGGTTTACGGGAGGTGTAACACCTCCTATAATCTAGGCAGACCAGATTTGGATGTAGATCTTCCAAAAAACCCAACATCCCCATTTTATTAGCAAGTAGCTGAAGTAGATGAAGTTCAAAGAACTGCACTTCCCAGCTCCAGCAGGAAAAAATAGGAACACAGGTTTTAAAAGGACATTAAGGACATTTGTATTTAGGTGCTTGAACAGGGCACATCAAGCTTTTCTGGAACTCCAGAAGCTAGTACATCAGGTACATCAGAGAAGCAAACACCAGCACAAACAAAAGCACAAAAGCACAAACAAACCCTCCCACCTCACCTTTATTTTTCTTTTTTCCTTTTTTTATGCGCCACCCCCCCCCCCCCCCCCTTTATTGATGGGTCTTAGAGGGGAAAAAAGTAATTAAAGGCTGAATCACAAAGCAATTCTATCTTGGGCTGTGGGAAAAAAAAATCCACGTGCTTGTCAGAAGTGTCAGTGAGCTGTACTGGACTAGAAACTGACCTAGTCAGAGAGTGCATCTCTTACTCCCAGTGCCTAAAACTCATCTTAGACCTTGCAACAAAAAGGTTTTAATCCCTTCCAAGAGTTAAGTGTGTTTTTTAAATGCTCTAAAATAATTCTAATCCTTCTAAAAATTAGGGCTGCCTTTAAGTCTGATGGCTCCCGTGGGGATCAGTTCCACTGGCTGAAAGCACATGCCAGCCTTACTAGTTTTTATCAATCTGGTGTGATTATTTAAGCCTCCTTACAGTAAATAAAGAGGAATTAGTACTTCCAGGGAGTGGACTCACCATATACAGAGCACACAACAGGGTTACCAACACAGGCAGTCGATGTTTGAAATGCTCTACAACTCAGAGTCACCTGCAGCAGGCTGGTTAGGCAGGAGCTAGGGGAGACACAGGTCCTTTTGAAATGGCACCTGGTGGCCAGGTGAGCATCCCTGGGCATCCGAGTTACACATGGGCAACTGAACTGAGCTGCAGCTGCTCAAGATGAGCTATTTCTAGAAGCATCTATCTTCATCTTTCAACAGCAGATGATGTTTGGTAATAGCGCTTACCTCTTAGGCTGTTTAAGAGGAAAAATACTTTAATTGCACATTGTTATAAAAATTAATTTTTCTTCCCCAGGATTCTCTGGGTTCTGTTCCTTCAAGTACCTTTCAAAGCTGTGAGAAGATTGAGCTTCCTTCATATTTTCCAAAGATGGTATGCAGTAGTCCCTTTCTGTTCTCTTCCTCTCAGAAGTAACCAGAACAAAAATGGTGCCATGAAAGATTGCTCAAAAAAAAGTGCAGTATTGGCTGGGGCAGTATGTGTAATTTGTGTTACCAGACAGAAGAAACAGCAATGAAATTAAAAGCAAAATGCGCAGAGAAACAAGTATAATGGCAAAATAATGCAAGAAAAGATGAGAGAAAAAACATAGCACAGAGGTAAGGTATGGGGTGATGGATATGGCATCTGGTATGATCCCAAGACATGACAGTGCTCAGAGCAATGGAAAAACAAAAAAAGGTGAATAAATATGTAGCACGCCAAACAAAGTTGCATAAAGTCAGGATGACTGCAGTAATTGTTGAAGGACAGTCAAATTACCTTGGGGGAAAAATGTTTTAAATGGTTTATTATATGTCAAAAGACAGATACAGATTCAACATAGAGGTGGATTCAGTTGCATAAACTTGGTCTGCTGCTGTTTTTTAGTTCCCTTAGTGTATTGGTGACACTGCACCTACATAGGGCATGAGAAGTGTGGGAGAGCTAAATATGCCTGAGGTGCAAGCGAGGTGGTGATACATGACTGTATTTCAGCTGTTGTACCTCATCCTGCAGAATAAAGGCTAAGTCCGAGATAGTGGAAGTCCGTCACAGGGAATGGATAAGAACTAGGAGGACCTGAGGCCAAACAGTCTTACGAAGCTGAACCACAAATATAAAAAAGTGGATTAGTGAAATAGGTTGCATAGGTTGCATGCATACTGACTATATGGAGCACCCCAAGTATTAGTGCTCCCAACACAGGTGTTTCGGTGAACTGTCTAAATTTTTTTTACTTTTTTTTTTTTCTTTAATATTCTGAACATAGCCAAGCCTAACAAAGGAAGCTGAACAAACAGAAGCAAGGCATTTGAAAGTCTTTTCCAGTCACCTGAAAAGCCAAGCAATTGAATTATTTCTTTATTGACTTTCTTAGATAATTTTGCTTTTCTACGCATAACATGTCCCTGAAAGAAAGAGTGAAGCAGGAACATTTCTGCTTTGTACAGAGGAAATATTGACTGAGTTGTTAAGGTTTACTTTCTTCAGGAAGTTAGGCATGCTGGTAGGATTTGGCAGTTTTCCAAAGACATGGGAAAAACTAAAGCTACCTTTTTACAGCTACCTTTTGGAATATAGGTTAAGCAGCTCCTGAAGTATTTCATCATACACTCAACACCTTATTAAGACGTCTTCCAGGAAGGAAATTATTAAAGGGCATAGTATTTGTGGCAGACAAATTACTGTACTAGGAGCGATAATGGTGAATACTACCCGATGTAAATAGAGGCCTGAAAGAAAATGCAAGCGTACAACTTTTTTTCACAAGACTCTCTAATCCATTATGGAAAATGAATTAAAAATGTTAATACAAATTTCAAAATTCAGATTCTTTTCCCCACTTGTCCTTGAAGAATAAGATAATAACTTTGAGCTAACAACCCAAGTATTGTTATTTAAACTGAAATGATATAGCAAGGAGAAACACTCAATAAAAAAGCCAAAAATTGCCAAATTGAAAATTCAGGGCCAGTCAAAAAAGCTGAAGGATACACTGAGTTTTAAAACATACAGGAATATTGAGTCACTGAAAAGTTATACAACTTAATGGATTGTTAAAATATTTCCTAGAAAAAAATACTTTCTTTCATGTTAAGCATATCAAAGCCATAGTTGTTTCAATTGTATACAAGGATGAAAATGAAAAAAAAAACTCCAAGAACAGGTTGCTGCTGGACATTGCCAAAACTAATGATAGGATGAAATATTTGTGTGTAGAAATTATTTGTCGAAATAGTGCATACTGTGCATTATGAGATACTCTTTAATGTAATTTTTAAAGCATTTCATGCTTCCCACAAGAACAATGTTACCCATTGTGATCTTCACTATATTTTGATCAATTTCTCATGAAGGTTATGTGGTCATGGTTTCCTGTCTTTATGGTCATAAGAGAAGGAAGCAGAAGATTAAAGTTTCTGATGCAAAAAATCAGCAGGATGGTGTGCTAAGGAGAAAAGTATACTGGAAGGAAATTAAATTAAGCCACTCAGAATTTATCTGATTTTAAATTAGAGGTGGGATTCTTGGCTCAATTTAGTTGTCAATACATTGACATCCAATGATGTTTGAGACACCTGAAATTTTCCACTTCACCTCAAACTGCCACTCCAGAGAAGGAAAAATCTGCAGATTTTATGTTATATCTGCCAGTGCTATGTGTACCTGTGAGATATTTTTATGGCATCTGAAACGTAGCCAGATTCCTATGTGATGGCAACTGAATTGAACCTCTATATTTTGGATTCAGTTGCTTAAACAGGGATATCTAGAGTCATTTGAGATGCCCCAATGTACCCTGTCCAGCCTCCAGTTCTTGCATGCACACCCCATGTGTCCTAGGTCAAACCTACCAGCCCAATGTAGTCAGGTTGTTTCTGGTAGCAGCAAAAGTGTAGCACCTTAGAAAAGGTTCAGAAAAGGATCTTTTGATGATAAACTCAGAAAAAAAATGTGAAAATATAAGTTTTTCTTTAGAGACAATGAGACTATGTATTAAAAGTCAATAAAATAAAGAAAGGTATAGAGAAAGAATGTGGGCCATATCTATTTGCCCTATTTCATAATGCGAGAGCAAGATGATGGGAAATTAGAGTTAATAGGGTCAGATTTTAGTCTGACAGGTGGAGATGTTTTCAAGCACTGTAAAATTAATTACATGCAGGAACACTGCCCAGAATGTAACACTACTCAGAAGGGGTTGGATATCAAAAATATTTGGGCTTTCTACAGTAAGGACAAACACCCCCCCACACTTGATGTGAATTCTGGGGGTCCAGGTGTTCTTTGTTTGTCAAATAAGAGTTTGTAGAGTTATTTATTCTTCTGATATATTTTAAATGCTTAATCTCCGTTTGACGCATAGCCACTAACTATCACATTTCTTCCTTTATTGGCCATTCTTACAGGCACTAAGTACGGGAATAGGTGAACATTTCCCCTCATAGAGTAGAAGTGACTGTAGTGAGCTGTTTCTATCTAGTATAATCTCTAGAAGTAATATGTGTGTACACACATGTATATGTGTGTGTGTATCATTATATACTACTATATATTGCTAAGTGTTATTCTATGTAGTAAAGTAGATATAAATATAACATATTGCCTAGCACCGACATTATAGTTGGCCATATCTAGCTTCAGCAGAAATGTTGGTCTATACTGCAGACTGTGTAGTGAAACATGTGCTTGCCTGTTTTTATGCATGTCAGTTTCCATGCAAGATGTAACAGGTTTTTGTAAATATGAAGTGATGCATATACAGCATTACTATATTCAGTTTCCAAATGAATATGTTCTTTGGTAAGACTTATGTGTAACATGGGAAAAACTGTCATTTCTTCCATAAATGTGACCTTTATTTTTGTGCACTTCTTTTATACGCTGTGGAAGTATGAACTTATATAAGAAAAGAAAACTATGTGCCCACTTCTGGAATTTTAACCTTCATTTACTATTTGTTTTCCATCTGTCAATGAAAATAATTCAGTTCATCAGTGAATCCTTCAGAAAAGCACTTACGTATGCATGCAAGTCCTCTCCTTCTTCAGGCAAATACCTAACCTAAGAATTGAGAAGACACTACGAATTATGGCCTAGAATTGGAATATAAGTTTTTTCCATCTAGGAAATGGTGCCAGGTTTTCTCTTTTGTTTTGGTTCCAGCCTTTTTCTCTGAAAATACAATTTACCCATTTGTTTGATCGAACCTCCCCAAGAATTCCAGCGACATCACAGACTTTATTTCTACATGACTACAAAGAGCATAATGTTCTAGTTTACTGCAAATCCAGGAAAATAAAGTGTAACCAGCAGCACTTTTCTCCTTTCTTATCCTTTCGTTGTGGTGAAACTGAGTGCAATGCCCTTAGGTTTTTTTCACTATATATGTAGATGTGGGAAGAAAATCATCTACTTTCGCACAGGTTCAGAGACTGGTTAAATTAAAATGGTTAAAGATAATTTGTTGATTTTTTTTTTTTACATAGTATTTATATACTAGAAGCATCACCTCAGATCAGCTATTTTAACATAATGTAATTCTACAAAATATTGGTTTAGACACAAAGAAATTCTATAGAAGGAAGCATATTGGATAAAGTATTGCTCATGGTGTAATTTTAATTCTGAACTATCTTGCTAAGAGGGCTTATTTAAATAGGTTCTCTCTGAAATGAATATTTAGAAAAAATTCCTACAGGATGATTTATAGAAAAATTATATGAACAGAATAAAGGACAGAAGAATTTTATTAGAAAAGAGGCTCATTTCCACAAAATATAAATTACACCTTTTAGAAAATATATTGAGTTTTATTAATATTCTGCAGACAGCCTGCAGTGTTAATCTCCACCCCTACCTATAAGATTTTCATTATAAGGTACAAGGTGTATTTACCCTTTAACCAAATAATTTTTGAGTCGTTCAATGCAGCCTTGACTGCAGTTTACATATCTTACAAAATATTTTCCTTTTGGAGGCATAGATTATTTTATGGCAATATTCTATATAAAATGCTTGGTGAAATATTTATATGTATGTGAACATATATATGCAGTTGCACATATGCATCTATATAAATATATGTTATATACATATCAGTATCCAATTTATACATATGTTATGTTTCTATTACAGGTATAAACTTTAGTGTTTATCCACTGTATATAGGGTATTGATCTTTACCACTTGTGTATACATTTTCTGACCTCAATTACTTAACCAGCCTTAAACACTGAATTTATTTCTACCTATTTGGGAGTTAATATAGAGAGAAACATATTAACAGGTCATTAATTAGAGAGATTTTAATAATCAATAATTTGTTTACAATTATTTCTTCTTACTATTTTTTCTGTAGGACTTCTTCTTCCTTTGAAGATCAAGAAATGAATTACAATTAGTTTTAGGGTGAGTGGGGCTGCTCTCTGCTGGAACTCTGCCTCAATCATTCCAGAAATAAGAAGATGGGTTGTTTGCAAGAAGAAAAAGGGGTAGGGAGTCTCCAATAACCTGTTCTGGGAGTAAATTTCTTAGAAACAGTTCTATGATCTACACCTATAATCATATGAATTGTAGAAGGCAGAGCCAAATCCACAGCTGGAAGAATTACATTTTTGAATAGGCAATATGTCTTTTTTTCAAAAACTGAATACTTAAAACTCATCTTAATCACAAATCTCTTAATTGTCGTTAATTTTGCAAAACTCCAGAATTCCAAAACTAAAATTTTAAGTGTATGAAAACTTCAAGCAAACCACAAATGTACTAGAAATTATTTTTTTGTCTAAATAATATATTTGTTTGCGTAATAAAAACTTTCCCTGAAAATTCCAAGATAAATATACTTAGAGAGTTGCTAAATATATCTCCACAATGACATACATAAATTATTTTCCTGCCCTCTTCAAAAGATATATTTCGCTATAATGTACATAATCAACATTATCAACCATTACATCCACAAATTTATGTTGATATTCTGTAGCTAATAACTGGCTTCTAGCTCACCAGAACTGCTTTATCCTGTTACGCTGAAGAAATTTATTCAGTTTTGTATGTTGTTAGTCATAAATGTATGACTAACTTAGTATTACTCCTGGAAAGAGAATCCTTGAAATAAAACCTGAATCATTTAAGAGCACTGTTTATTGTACAGTGGTGATCTGATTCTGGCCTCAGTGCCAAGCCTGAGTAAATCAGATTTACTCAAGGGAGTTCGGCAGAGAACAGAGTGCTACAGAATTGTCCTTTCCTGGACCATGACCTGCCCGGGGGTCTGAATTTGTCCTTATGACAGCAGGAGTTTATGTGGCAGTTGACCTACATGCTCCATATGGTTTGCTTTGAAGATGTTCATCATGTTCCCCTGGAAGTTAGCTCTATACTGCATAAAAGCTGCGATTTCCCTCTTGCCATGTTGTCCCTGTGTTGCAATCCCAAGGCCATTGAGACTGTTCACAGCTAGGGAGGTGGATACAGTGTTTTTCTGCAGTAAAATCAACCAGCTAATATTGTACATGTCTTCTTGTCATCCTTGACATCTCAGTCTAACAGTTCCTCCAATAAATCTAATTGCAGTTGAAGTAAATGGTTGTGGTAGGTCCCTTCCAAGTGAAATATTCTATTCTACACTAATTGATTCCCTTCCCTTTCTAATCTCATATACTTAGTTTGTCCAACTTTTAGTCCCTGAGGTAGGGCCTAACAGTGTTTGCAGTCAGGGTCTGTTGCCCCTAAACCAGAAAAGTGACTTCACGTTCTTGCAAGGGCTCATTCTTTGTTAGAGCAAAGTTTGCCAGTGTCTAACTGTTCAATCTAAATGTATTTGTAAGCAGTGAACATTTAGGTCAAGACCAGAGCTTTTTGTCTTTGTTGTTTTGGGTTTTTTTTTTGGTGTGGGTTTTTTTTTTGTTTTTTTTTTGTTCCCCTCTGGTGAAGGTCTTGAGAGTTTCTAAGAACAAAGCTGGGAAAGACATGTAGTTAGGCAATGTTAATGAGCCTCTGGTACTCTATGTGATTATCTATTCCCATCTGGTCATTTTATAAATTTTTGGAAAGCTGCAGTAGAAATTCCCAGCTCAGACCTCTTCAGAGTTTCTTTGAGAACCTGCTACCATTGCAGGAAGCTCTACTAATCTACATCAAACAAAGGAAGCAAGAGTTATAAGAAGCTGCTTTACAAAGTGACTTGTTTAAGAGCTGGATGACTGAAGCTAAGACTGTTCAGGCAAGACATCTAGAATGTTTAGAGGAAAACACAATGTTGAATCAAAGGGAGGTGGGGGAACAGGTTGGCCAAGAGCTGGAGGCAGAGAAAAACTGGTAAATCAGGGAGAATGAACACAACTAATGCAGGGGAAGTGCATCTGAGAAGGAGCCAGCGCTCAAATGAAGAGCTAGACCTGACTGGGGAAAGTGACAGGTATTAGAAACTGAGGAAGGGACAAGAGAACCTGACACCAATGTTTGGGTCAAAGTCTGAAGCAGGAGAAGTGGAAAGTGCTGGAGTAAGGAAAGGAAGAAAGGAAAGATGCCTGATCTGTATAATAGATGGTTATTCATAGTTACAACCAAATATCACTGTACTTAGAAATTACAGCATGGTAAAAGGCTAGATGTTTAAAAACAGCAGATCCTAGGCATCTCAGATTAGTGGACACTTTAATCAACTGTCCTTTGGTAAAACATCCCTCCATTCAGAGAACAATTTACAAATACCAATTAACGCATTTCCAAAGTATGCTACCATGTGTGGATTAGCAATGTAAGAAAGCTCACAAGAAAATTTGGATTTCTATTTTCTGAGCCATGGATGTGGCCTTAGGAGAAGAAAAAGCACCAGACAGCTCTTTATTAATGGAGCACTGTCACACTGCACAGAATGACGCTGGGCTTCTTGGAAAAGGTAGTAAGTGATCACATCCTTAAGCTCTACTTCTTAAAAAATATGTACAAGAGGATTAAGTGAAATAATGCAGGCCAATAGCTCTCAGGTGTTTGTTAACTCTATCAAGTCTTATTTTGTGATATTCATAGTAAGGAGAATTTTTCCACATAATCATAATTTCTTTTTACTTGTGGTAATCTGACAGAACCCTGCTCAAGGCTCTTTAAAACTAGCATATCAGACAAGGTGTCTGTTTTTGAGATTTCACCCCGCTGCCAAACTTCTTTCATGCTTAATACAGAAAACAAATATTTGTATGCAAAGGGAAATCACATAACTCAATAAATTAAATGCATGGATTTGGGTCTGCATTGCATATTAAGATAAGTTTGGACCCGCATGTACCAAGGAGACGTTACAAGCTAAAAAGGAGATGAAGAAGAATGAGGCAAAAAGGAAAATTGAAAAAAACCCAAAACACAAATACAGATTCATGAAAGAAAACAATAGAATTGTTTTGGAAGTTTGAATGTTCAAGACAGACGAGCCCTCAGGCAGGGCTGACTTGCATAACCGACCTTTACTGGATTTGGCAGATATAGAGACCAAGTGTGACAGTGCTAGACGTAGGAGTTGTACTAAGCTGAATCATTCTTCAGCAGTCACTCTGGTATACTGAACTAGGCACAGACAAGTGTTCCTCCAGCCTCCAGTGAGCATATTTCTGTTATTAACCAGCATTTCTGTCTCAGTCATGGAAATGGATGTTATTGATTTTGGCAAGTGAGGATCCTCTGTGTGTTTCTTGCCCGACCCCTCAAAAGTATGTGTTGGCATTATCAGAAGATCAAAGGAAAACAGGGTTTATCTCATCAGATAGTCATCTAGTGCAATCTAATCTGAAGAATTTCTTTACTATACCTCAGAACTAACTGACAGTTTTTCATCATCGTGAATATTTTTATTAGGTGATTGAAAACATTTGAGTGCAGCTTTTTCATTAATCATGCCCATGTGTTCTGAATGATATTTGATCTCCTTCATTCTTTTATTAATGTATTTAGCAATGTTTTTTATTTAGCTACTATTTGCAAGGAAATTTAGGACCTCAGTGATGATTTTATGTTATTCATTGTTTTAAATAAAGTGAGTTATGAGCTTGAAAGTGGACTGTAATTTTAAATTATATGGCTTGTAGCTTGTTAGATTAAACCAACAATAAAGATAGGCCAATTAGATACTTTTTCTTTAGTTAGCTAGTCTAAATAGTCTCATGATAACTGCTAAAATTCTTCTTGGAATTACTGTGACACTGCATCTAAGAAAGGAAAAGTTATACCATGCTTTAGTACTTATTATCAAATAAACTTTCTAAATGTTTGCCATCTCCCACACTGATAATAGATTCCTTATGTGGTGTGGTAGAAAAAAACTACAGAGCAGAGGTCAGAGGACATTTCTAAAGGAACAATCTGCCCTTCTCACTAAATATGTTTTCCCTTCAGCTATGTAATTTTCACATGAATTTGTAATCTAAATCCATTGATTAAGTACTTCAGAAATATCCTTAGTATATCCATATGTTGGTTATCATTATAGCATCATGGGAATCATAACACTGTCAACAACTAACTTGACAAATATCTTGGAAAATTCTGTGTGGCTTCAGTAATATAAGGGCAGTTTATATGGGAATTTGTTTTGCTATCTAGGTTATGAACACTTCAAGCCTAACTATACTACATAGTTTATTGCTCTTACTGTCCTTTTAACAGCAATGGTGGTTTTTTTTAATTATTATTCTAATGAGTCTTGAAATGTTTCTTTCATTCTTATGCACAAGTTCCAGATACTCTTATATCTACAACAGATGCAATCAAAACTTCCAATAAGCCTCAACAAAACTTCTGTTTGTATATGTCATTGCAAAATGCCACAATAGAAACAATAAATATCCCAATATAATCAACAGGCCTATCTTTCCTACTTCTCCCAGTTTTTCCCCACATTTAACAAACAATTGGAGCTGTCAAATGCAAATAGCGACATTTTCCTTTTTCCTTTTGGCCCAGTGGAGTTTAAAGCTCAATAGTGATGTTCTGAACTCTGGCCCTAGGGCACCATCCGCTACTACGTGCAGAAAGCCCAAAGCATTAAGTTCTGGAAGGGAGTCTTTGTGCTAAGCCATTTATAAGGTGGAATAAAAGCAGCTGAACTGATTTTGTCCCTACTAGGGAGATCTGACCGGTTGCTGTTCTTTTGTACTACTTAAGTACATGAATGGCATAATGAAACAACCTTTTGAAAGCAGCAATTTAAAGCAGTTTAGAGAAAATATTTTTTCCACAAAACACAGAGCCTGCAGTGTTCTTTGACACAAATGTGTACCATTTAAGCCATGATCTAGAAAATAAAACATTCAACACTGGCATCTCTTGGAAATATGCCATTTTAATGATAATGAAGTAAAGCAAAAAATTAAAAATTGAGAATGTTTGGAATTATTCCAAGTCCTTATTTTCATTGTTTATAACACCTGACATTCAGGTTGTTTTCCCTTCTGAGCTCCCACCACCCCCTGCCCCTTTCCTCTAAAATACACCGAAGAAACACTTAGGACTCAATTATCTAAATTTAGAAATGTATTGCCATTTCACACAACCTAAAGTATCAAACCTTGAGTTACCTGCATGGAGGTTGTAAACCTGATACAGCGTTTATGGGAGATCATGGGACTTGCTGATGGAAGCTGGACACCAGATAAGGTATCCTGGGGCACCTCCAGTGGAGTCCGCTTGAAACGTCTTTATACAGACACCTATAATGAAGCAGCTGAATTGGGTCTGAGGGGCAAGATTCAGGTCAAAATTAGGACCTCTGCATTTAGAAGCCTGTGTGTGGGTGAATGTATGCTAGCCGAGCATGGAAATCTAGCCTCTGCAGTTGATAAGATCTGGGGAGAGGGTTTGCAGAGCAAATACAGAGTGTTACTTTAGTGGGGGCTGAACAGTCCTGCAGACTCCTCTGACTTACTGGCTTGGCCTCATACAGGCACATGCTGTTAGCTGAAATGCCCCAAGGCATGGCCTTCAGCTGCTGCTCCAGAAAGCTACAAGTCTGCCATAGACCTGCCTCGTAGTTACCTCCTCTGTAAACACCTGTTTTCAGGCGGCTGAACCAAGCTTTGGATGTCCTTTGACTGTGATGGGGGTTAGCCACTTAGCTTGCAGGCAGACGCCTTCACAGACACCTAAACTCAGGTATCTTAAACGGGAGCTGAATCCCAGGCCCTGCAGCAAAAGACTGAATTGCACTGATTGCTGGATGGTACAATTTTTATCATGCAGGGGGCAGGATGCCTAGCTAGTCTGAATAACTGTGTTCCCATAATAGAAGCTAGCGCTTAGCACTCACACAGGGGTTGGTAGCTACTATTGCTCCCAGTCTGCAGAAGAAAGAAGAGTAGGTCCTTGCTCTACTTCACACAAAGTACCTATGACAAAGTTTCAGGATTAAACACAATTCTTTCTTCTTTCTCATCCCTATCTTGTGCACAAAAAAAGCAATCTCCTTTCAGTAAAGCTGAATTGAAAGTAGATCTAAAGCAAATAACCAAAATTATTTCAAAATACATAAACCATGAGACTCAACTAGCTTTAACCTTCTTCATAGATTCAAACAGCTGAGGAAAAAGGACCTGCTGAAGAAGAGCTTATGTCTGGAGAGCCTCCCCAAACAAGTTAGTTTAGAGTCTTCAAATAAGGTACATCAAAATCAGTCAACTTTTTTAATGTTTACCCATCAAAGCTATCAGAAATGTAAATTACATTTTAAAAATGCTGGTGGTTTCCTTTAATCCCAGATTCTTACAACAACCATGTCTGCCTCAGTAACACTTATGCATGTATGTAAGAGTTACATTTAAAACAAATATGGAAGAGATGGGGCTGGATGAGGACTCTTGGATCACTGAGTTCCATTACTAGGTATTTATGACATCAAACAATCATTTTTCCACAACTTCTACCCATTATTCTTTTGCAGCCATTTGCTTATTTCTTCATGGATGTGTTATTATTTTCTATCGCTATAAAATGTTCTAGGAGTGCAAATTTGGTACAAGCCATTCTCTGTCATAATGGTGATAATGGGACAAATGTGAATGAGTTCTGGCTGGTAACAGAGAGACTTCAGCATAGGAGAGGTTAGGATTCCCTGGCTGGTATGTAATATGGATCTTGAAGCAAGGAATATTGTTGCTTTTAAGATATGGGGCCACTACAATGAGAGCTGGACCTGGGTGAAGGAATTGGCATTACCACCAGTCACCTCTCACCAGGACCTCACTTAAAGGATTGGGGGTAGAAACTTGTCCCCCTCAACCAGGGTTGGCATTCTTAACTCCCTTCTCACCCACTTTTTCTTTGTTGAAATTATGATAATGATACTTTTTTCAGAAATGTTATACTTTCCTTTAAAAAGTGTTTGTTAACCTCTAATGAAACCCAATGTTAATACAAAGTAGACTCCCCATTCATCTGTGATAGTAACTCTTTGCTATACCTCTTCCCGTCTGAACTTACTCTTTCCAGAAAATAAATAAGCAAAGCAGTCCAGGCTATTGCAGACAAACTTCTACTTGTCTTTTGTAAAAAGGCATTGACACTCTTTTATCTGTATTGAGGAATACAACAACAAACATACCTAAGGATTTTTGGTGTTTTTTTTTTCATGGCCCCATCACCTTTGTGGCTCATAGTTCCCTCAGATGAAATCAATCTCACACAGATATATCTAACTAGTCAACCTAGGGTTGTTTTTTATGGTTGATTTAGATGAACAGGCACTAAGGAATCACTAATCTTGCCATTTCATTTCAGGATGAAACAGACTGTGCCATAAAACTGCTGCCTATTTTTCTCAGTTGACTGCAATGGTATACATCTGTCTTTGGTCAAATGAGTTTCTTTTCTTGCAGTCAGTGAATAGGTCTTTCCCATCTCTTTCATACCTAACCAATAAGCTCTAGGAAAAAATCTTTTTATATGTCTTGAGTCTGTGTGATTGAATTTAATTGGATTTTTTTCTTCAGTTCTCAGTGTGACCTCATTCTCCCTTTATGATATCCCAATTCATCCTCTTTGAATACATCCCAGAAATTTCAGTTAAAAAACCTTGTCCACAGTCTCTTATTTTCAGAGCCATATCAAAAATGAGGTTGTTAAATCAGATCCTTCTAAACTGACCCTTGAAAACACTGGGAATAACCTGAAAACAAAGGGTTCCATATCTAGACAACTTAATTAAGAAATTGCATGTAAATAATTTCCATGACATAGTTACCTTTACCTCTGCCAGTTTTCGCAATCATTTATGTTCCTTCTCCCGGTCATTTTTACTGCTGCTTCAGTCAGTCATCTTCATTACTTCCTCATATTACATACCCTTGAAGGAGAAACGAAGGATATGCATTTCACAAACCCTCTCTTTGACCTGCTCTTCAAACCCTCTTAATTTCTATGCTCTTGTCACTGAGATTGGATTAATTTGACTCTATGCTTATATAAAAGGTGCAGAAATCTATACCGGAGCTTCTCTGTCAGCTTTTTGCCTGGCCTGTTGAGAGAAATAGGCGTTTCTTAATTTCTCTTTAAAAATTCCTACATTTTTAAGTGTAGGTGAGAGTCATTGCATTGAGTGACTAAACCAAATCTTTTCTGTGTCTGATTGTTTATTTTTAAGTTTCTCAGATAACTGTCCACTAATAGAGGATGGAAGTTGGGATTCTGCATCAAAAATTTAGGCCAAAGCCTCTGTCTCATGTCTGACATAGTCATGGACTGACTTTTGAAAATTAAAATCTGTAATCAAATCAAGTGCCAAAACAAATTCAGTCATCCTCAGATGAAACTTTTATATCCAGGGAAATATATACCCAGGAAAATTATGCTGACACCCACTGTTTGAAATTTCTCTTTCAAAATATGTAAATTTTAAACAAAAATAAATTTTTGCACCTTTTTCAGAAAGTTATATTTTACATTGTTTTTTCCCCACATGTCCCTTGTTGTACCATTCCTTTTTTTTCAAAAAAGAAATTCACTGTGCACCATGATTACATAATCATCCACCACAGCCAAAAAGAAATAAAAAAAGAAGGATGACACACTGAAAGAATAATTGTCATCTTCAAGAGAGTTGTTTTCATCTTGGCAATGATCTTAGCAATAAATGTTGCAGTTTTCAGAAGTGATATTTCAGGGCTCTAGAGGCCAAAAATATTTTAGGAAATTTAAATTTTCATGGAGAAGAAAAATCCACTGAAAAACATCCATATTGGAATGAAAGTAAATTAATCATGTAAACCAACTGGAAATTCCAGTTTTGCTGGATTTCAGTTAGGGGATATGACACAACAATCTTTTTTTGAGTGTAAAAGTATAAATTCTAATATTCGGGGCCTTATATTGAGAAACCTTTGGAAAGTATAGCTGTATACTATATCCTTGAGCATACCAGTGGTGACAGATTGAGAAAGACTTGTTTAGTCTTGTTGAAGTCATGGCATGTTTAATGAAATGTCCCTTAGTCAGTAAAACACTAAAATTTGTACTTACCTGCCTTTAAGCAAGAGAAAATTTCATAAGTCTTGGATAACTGTATTAGCTTTTTGCTGTATCAGGAACAACATGCTCAGTATTTTGCAAAACTGAATTCTGAATCAATTATAAAAACTTCCTGTGGCATTTCATTTTTTCTTGGATTTCTTTTACAAAGAAAACCCTGAATCAATATTATTTAGTGTATGTTTGATTAGACAACACCTGAAAATCCTATAAATGAGTTACACAGTTAATGTTTAGCAAACCTTTTCATTATTTACTAAAAAAAATGTTGATTAAGTCGTGGTACTTATTGTACCTGCATTATATTGTCTATGTTTCTTATTCTGAAAATTATAAAGGGTAATCATAAACTACAATGTATTTTGAAACAAAAATTAAAAATTTGTCTTGCTTCTCCAGGAGTATATTGCTGTCAGATAAGCTGATGCCTTACTCTTGGATTTGATTTTTTTTCTTTAATGCTGAAAGTACTCTATTGCCAAAATTGGGCAAAGATCTCAAAACCTAGAAGTCTGAATATTGCTGCTATATAAGTCCAAAGGTACAGAACATGAGCAGCCATTTCAACTGGTCTGAATCATGTTCATGAGTTTCTCTGATTTATCCTTCCATTGGCCCTTCTAGGAAGTACTTTTTTTTTTCCTTTTGCCCCCTGTCTTCTATATTTCATTTCATGTGTCTATCGAGGCTATGAAAGATAAAGCTATCTGCTTTCTTCTGCAGTAAAGAACTATATGGAATCAGTTCACCTGTCTGTCACTCCTCATTAAATTCTTACCCTCTTCATTCACATTCTGATCTTTGCAAATGAACATTTGCTTAATAAATGTTCCCAAGACTAACAGTGCAGAGTGAAAATCCCACACAGCAGTAAATTATTAACTCAGTCACAGGGGGAGTGCCATATATGACTTTTCAGAATGAGTTATTATGTGGATCATCATGTAATTATGAATTTTTCAAGCCATGATAGAGGAAAATTGAATATTTAATATTTTATGGACATATTCTGCACTGAGGACATCTTTCAAAATTTTATGATAATTTTTGGAGTGAGCAAAGAGCAGAACAAAAGTTACAAAATAATTACAAAGTGGAATATTTAATCACCATGGAAATTGTTGGCGATTTCTCAAATTGCATAATATAATCAAGGTCGTGAACTTTTAATCACGATGTATTCAAATGGAAAAAATATGTGCATTAAAATTAATCTACAAGTATGTTTTGATTGTTTAAAGAGATGAGAATATGAGTTTTCATACTGTATTGTGCAATAGATAGAATGATGTAAGTATTCATGGCAAGACAACGGGCTGTCAAATGCTTTTGAATAGTCATGGATTGCCCCTACATGGGGCATTTAGAAATACAGAAACATGAACATAAACTATGCTGCTTGCTCCAGGAAAGCTTGCTGTGAGCAGGGAACATGAGGGGGAGCAGTGCAGGTGCCTGAGCATAGTCGTTTTGCACAATTTTAAACATCCTGGGGTATTCACAGCATCTGTGTGAGACTGGCAGAGACAACACACGGTCTGTGGGAGACCAGAGCCCTTCTGAAGCAGCAGCTGGATGCCAGGCAGGATATCCTAAGGCATCTGAATGGTATTAGACACCTATGTTTAGGCTTTTGGATCACTCTTTGGGAATCAAAGCTGAAACCATGTGTATTTTAAATGCCACTAAAGTCCTGCATATGGACAACAGACTCGAGCTGTGAACTTTGGAAAGCAAGAATCACTAAGGAAAGGAAAATATTTACTTTTTATTGTGATAAACAAGAATTTGAACAGAAAATAAGTGTTTCTAAGGCTTTGTTTCCAGGGAGGAAACAAAAATACATTCATCAAGCACTTGATAATAGGTGAAACGAGATGTTGTTGTTTTTTGCACTTTAATAACCAATCAACTTAGTGCAAATCTACCATAAAAAAACCCAAGTATTGTTTTCCTTAGCAGTCTTTTACACCCTGCCCGAAAACCTGCTGAAAACCAAGGTAAGGAAAGTATGAAAGCTTGAGAAGCCTATAGAGCAAACCAAAATATATATAGTAAGTACATATTAGTCTGGAGCTACTTGTGGGGTCATGCATATTTACAGATTTCTTAATTTTATTTATTATAATTTATTTGTTTAAATAATTTACTCCATGTGCATTACTAAAAGGTGCCTTTATGCCACACATAAAATAATTCACAGTTAAAATATAAATTGTGTCTACTGTTCCAGATTCCAAGACATCAGCCTGACTTCATTTGCCCAGAAGGTTAAATGATGGAAGCTAAAAGGTTTGGACCAGAATGACCTGACATTGGCAGTGTGCTCAAGTCTTAGTTGCAAAGTGCATACTTAAAAAACACAGCAGACAAGGGAACTAGTAGTTTTCACCCAGATGCTGACAGGGTCCAAGCCACCCAAATATTGAGAATTCCCACATTGCCTTGATTCATGACTGTCTGATTCCAGACAGAATTGCTCCCTGCTCTTGCAAAGTGAGTAGATGAAGGCAGGTCCTGCAACACGCTGGGCTGAGAAGAGTTACTCAAAAAAATTAGTGTAATATATCCTTTTATTTTAATAACATTATCTATATATCTTTGGGTTGTGTATGGACATGTTTGTACATTTATATACACGTAATATATAATTTTCAATATGATGTACTACTGAACGTTTACCTGAACACTGCTGTGTTCCTTACTCCAAGGACAGCTCTCAACACCATTCAGAATGAGGCACTTCTAAAATTTCAATCATCTTTTGATTTTGGAAAGAAAGTTAAAAGGTGTCTGGGAGAAAAAGAAAACATTTTTCTTTCAAAGTACAAATAAATCTAGACTTTGTAAAATGCTAGGAGCCAAGTACTGCATGTCAAGTGTGTGATTACAATATACAATAATAAGAATAATATTTCTTCTCTCTGCAGGAACATCATTGATAAATGACCTGGCTCAAATCCTGTGATGATGTCAATAATGAATAACAATTCCAGTCAAGGTAATTACAGTTTTTCTACCTGTAATTACATGGGCAGTTTCAAATATGGACAATACCTTTTGTTGTTTCCAGTTTTGATTATGTATTTGGATTACTACATGCTATTAAATTAATTGATCTCTCCAAAAATGACTATCAAAGACAAATTAAGTGTACGAAGGTCTTGGGAATGAACGACATGTAGAAATGTTATTTCTATTAACATTTTGAAATAGTACGTTTGCTTAATGTTCAGCAAAGAAACTTCTTCATATCTTTGCTCATGAAACTAAATAACTGGTGTTAGGATCAGAAAAGCATGTCATCTATTGGCTAGCTGGTGCAGTGTTCTGGTGACATTGCCTAGGTGTTTTTACCTTCATGTGGATCTCCAAAACAAACATCCTGAAACTCATCTCTGCAATTTCTCTGCAGAAATGAAGTTTCAGGTTTTCTCACTGTTAGTAATCTCTAGCCCTGACAGTTTGTGGTGTGGACATTTCACAGGTCACAGTGACATCCAGCCCCATGCATTAATGTCACAGTGCCACCTCTGCCCCTTCAGTAGCACTCCAGGGATTTTTAAAGCTAATGAGCGTTTCTAGCTGTAACAGCAGAACAGCAATCACAGACAAACGCCCAGGTGGATTTCCTTGCTTGCCTAGGCATCTTTTTAAATGATTTTATATAGCAACCAACCATGCTGTACTTTTAAGGATGCCTCTAGTGCAGGGGTCCTCAAACTTTTTAAACAGGGGGCCGGCGCGCGGATGAAGTGGCAGGCAGTCATCTGCGGCTGCTTGGTTTCCTCCCCAACCCCTGGCGGGGGGGGGGGGGAACGGGGGGGACGGGGGATTCTGTAAATATGGGGGGGCGGATTGAGGACCCTGGGGGGCCGTATCCGGCCCGCGGGACATAGTTTGAGGGCCCCTGGTCTAGTGATAAATCTTCTTCAGCCCGTTCAGGAATGTAGATTCCATGAGCTTACCAAGTGTGAATTGTTTCGTATTGAAACCAAAGCCAAAACCTTTACTGGAAATGTAAAGCAGCAGCACTAGGTCCCTGAGCCAGTCTCATATCACCAAAAAAATGGTCTATACTAAATTAATGACCAGTGTAGAGTACCATAAAGAAATACTATAGAAAACTGATATTTTAAGTGGGGTCTGACTGGGAGTCACTTACTAACAAAGAAAAATGAATGCCCTAATTTTGCAAAGGCACAAACCCCAAAAGCTTTATTTTTAGTATTAAAAAACACTGCTCCCAATCACAGTGAACAGAACAAAGTCCTGACTGACAAGGGACATGCACAGCATCCCCCACTACATTAGTGTTTTCTTTGAATAGTAAACAAAAGCCATATTTAGCACTTCCATAGCACTTTATATGCTCAAAGGACTTCACTAACCATTACTGGCATATCTAGACGCTTCTTATATGCAGATGAATGCAGATATGACAGTAGGCATTAGAAGGCAGGATATTAGAATACATTAGCAAATGGACAATAGAAAACAGCTGGTTTGACTGACTATGGGGGATCTGAGTCAAGAGTAGCGGTTCTGATTGCCGTCATGGCTTAGAAACTCATCATTTAATTAACAATATAAATATTTTAGAAATTAACATTTTATAAAACCACAATAAGAGGTTCCATTTTGAGAATGGGAAAGGATTAATTCACAGTTGGCTGCACCGATGGCATCCAGCCTTCATTTACTTGCCTTACAACAACACACTCGGCGAGAATTAATACAGCACAATTCACACCCTGTCATGTCTCATTACTTAATTATGAAATGTCTGTAGTACTTTGGACATTACTGCGCCTGTTTGATTGGCTGTGACTGATGTCATACCCACTTTAATACTAGCTGGTACATGCACGGATAGGCCTGTCCTCCTCCTCACCATTTTCCTTCTTTCTATTCATGAATTCTATTTCATAACAGTAATAATATACTCCAGGCGGTGCATTTCCAGGGAATTATTGCATTTCTCAAGTGGGTAAAGTCATTTGGCCTTTCAGCCTTATGCCTTGCAACACCTTCCTAGGCATGTTATAATTGCCCAGAAATACGCTATATCTTGTATATTATAATTCTTACATGCCACTGTTTCTTTTTCGCTTGACCAGCCCAAATAGACTCCAATAGCAAAAGAGAAGTTGTCAGGTGCATTTTTTTTCAAATGGGTCTCTCAGATGTATTTGCAAGACATGGAGTGTCTCATGCACATATAATTTAAATGCATTAATTTACAAATATTAATCATTTAACATCCTGTAGAAAATATAATGGCCACATTCTTACGTCCCTTGGCAATTCCAGAGCACTGTCTCCTGTATCTCTGAGGTGGCAGTAGCACAAGACGACACACTTGATTTAATAAGAATGTAGAGCCACATGCAGCGATATGCTTAGATATTTTTAAGAAGTGAGATTCTACAGTAAATGTTTATGAAAGCTTAAAAGGAATCATTTCTGTAGAGCAATCTTTGAGTCTAATGATTAAAGAAAGTACAAGACATTCTGCTCGGTTTATGGTAAACTACTGAAGTTGAAACTTACTTTAAGTAGGAAGAGAAAATAATTTAGGCATCAAAAATATCCTCAGAATTAAACAGCAAAAATTCTTACAAGATATTTCTAGGCCCTCCAACACAGAAGTCCGACATACACACTTATGGACGAGAAGAGCTGGACTGAATCTCTTCTGAGTTACTAGGGTTCACTTTTGAAGGTATGATTCAGCCTGCCATGAATATTTTGTACTCCTGTAGTAATTTTCAGCTGAATACTTCTAATAACTCAATGAGCTTTAATGAATCAAGCCTTCTGGCAAAGTCCAGAAGGAAGGTCAATTTAGTAGAAACTAAATTATGGCAGTTTGCTAGGTTAGCACTTGTACCTGTAATTATCAAATGGAAAACCACTCTCCTGCCAGAGTCAAATATTCTTCCAGTAGTTCCATCCTTATTTTACTTTTTGCTTCCTCTGTAGGTGACATCTGCCAATGTCTGAACTAGGGCTGCCCTACACTTAGCCATAATAAATGTAAGATTGAAGGATGACTGCACAGTTAAACACAAACCTGTGCCTCGTGGTGCTTCATGCCCCCATCCTTTCTTCCCATGTCTGTTACAGCCATACCTCAGATGCGAAAAAGTACTGCACAGTGCCTCCTCTGAAACTTAACCAGCTCAGGTGCTGAATTCCCCTCTATTAGAATGAGCTGATAAATAAAATTAATGAATTAGTGCCACAGCCAAAAGTGAAAACATTTCGGCAGTTGAGAAGTGCATACATTTGTGCCATCTATGGCAAAGGGCTGTTAAAGCTCTGAAGAGACTGTTCTCAAAATAACTGGGGCAAGAACAAGCTTGAGATTTTAATTTTGCATAATATGTAATGTCAAGTTTATAAATAAATAACAAATTGGAGTTTCCCATAGTTCCCTTCTTCAGTTTTGGTATACCTGCTGTAAACCAACATGGTCCTGGAGAAAACAAAGTGTAAGGCTAACCAAGTTTACGGCCCTGCTTTGTGGAAAATAAAGCAAGGGTAGATGGACTAGAACAGAGAACTGGGATATATTCTATGAGAAAATTTTTCTTCAGAGTCAACATTTAAGACCTATTTAAAATGTCAGTGAATTGAAGGTAGAGAGGAAGATGGGTCCAAACCACATTCTCAAATTCAATCTCTTAAAAGAGGGAAAATAATAAAAGAAGGTCAGCATTAAATCCAGAACAATTGTGGACTTAGGAAGACTGACATTTCCCATCATCCATGAGCTCTAACCCAGTAGCTTCCTCAACCCCTTTTGTCAGAAAACCAGAAAGTCTTAGTCTTTGATGGTGTCTTTTCTCCTCTTGTAGGTATTATCTTTGGCTAAGTTACTTGAATGCCTCAATACCCTTTGGGACCAGCTCCTGAGTGACTCGAGCATTAACGGCACTGCATTAAGTTCCCGCCATCTCTGCCTGAGGGACCATAAACCATGTCTCCCACCTGCATGAAGAATGCTTTCATCAGCTAACAACAGTTATACTGAATCTGGAAGCTCTCAGTCTTCTTGTTAAGCTGTTTCACTTTGTGTAAAACAAACAGTCCTCCACACAGAGGGGGAACCAGTACAGCCTTCTACCTGAGTTTCCTAACCACTCGTCTAAACATCCGTCTTCATCTGCTTTCTGACATGACAGCATCCTCTGCAACAGGACAGCCCGAATCCTACTAGACTATCCTAATGGCAAAGCTATGAGGGGAAAAGGTAGAAAAATTTCCTTCTCCTGTATGTATGTGTGGAGAGGGCAGAGGCTTAGCTGCCTATTCCTGCACTTCATGCAAGCAAGCTCTTGTTTTATGACTCCCAGAAGGACCTAAATAAGAGGCTGAAAGAAGGGGACCAATACAGCATAACAGTGCCAAGACTTAAGCTTACGCATCCAGCTACAGAAATTTCAGATTTCTATGCTTTTAGGAGCAGGTTTGAGTGTCATTGTTGCCACTGTTTTCCCATGTTAGATTTAGACACTTGAAAAAGGCATGTGAGTACTTCATTTTCCCTTGAGAATGTGAACCTTAATACACAGCATTTTAAGCTGTAAAGCAGCTTGGGAAGTACTGGGATTGATGTCAGGTAGGTAACAAATACTGGCTCACTGTCTGATGTTGTGTTCATCCCTGGAAATCAACAGGTACCCGGCATCAGTCATGCTGAGTCACTGACATGCAGGTAACCCCTCGTTACAGCTGTGCAGTACTTTGCTCTAGGATCATTTTACCGTTTTCCTTAAATTCATTGCACTTTGAACAAGGCTTTGAAGAAGGTAATGATGGACATCTGGTTTCAAATAGAGGGGATTTCTAACAATTACTATCAGCTAAACCTGGAAACCTATCAAATGGCAATAATAATATATAAAAAAATCAGATATTAGGTCATAGTGGATTATTTTACCGGTACTGAAGAAAGATCTGACAAATTGAAGATAACTATTTTAAATATCCAAAAACATCTGAAAACCTGCCAGCCTTCCTCTATGATACAAATTCCTTCTCTTTAGAAGAATTATACTTTTTACTCTTTGCTCTTGTTTATTGTCAGTGTAATAGTCTTTCACCTGAGAAAACAACAGTGTTATCAGTGCATGATCACATAGTGGTATGGATAAATAAATAATGACAAAATTGTAGATGAATATAGTTTGTGAAATACCGATGAAGTTACAATTGTTTTCAAAACACTTTTAAAGATTCAGTATTAAAGGTACACACTTCTGTAAAATTACAAACCGTTTTAAAACCAGCTGTGTAGAAAGGCAATGATCAAACATAATTTATCAAATTGATTTTACTACAAATAATGTATTATTAATTACACAGATCCGTAAGAACCTAGAACTCAAGGACTGACTAAGTGCATTGAACTCTTATTGGTAGTACTAAAGGCAAGTGAAAAAGTTAAACAGACTAATTAATAGAATAAGCCTGCAAAATATGTATTTCATATCATATATATTTCAAATTAGGGATTATCTCCATACTTAGTTTTTCAGGATGAACTCATGCATCAGCAAGGAGTTAAAGTTTCAGTCGGTTGTGAATTTGAAGATATTCTTATCTTAATCATGACATCATTTACTTAGTTCAGAAAGACTCAAGTGATGTCTAACAATTACATAAATAAAGAATTCTGCCATGTAAGTATTGAAATGTGACGGGTATTTTTGCTTTGCAATGATAATAGGGCCACGAGTGATATGAATTTAAAGGGAATAGAATCTATTCTGTTGAAGACATTTACTTTCATTGTTAGCACATACATTTGCACTAGCAACATAGTTTATGTTTACCAGAAAAGCTGTCATTCAACAGACAGATGGCTCCAGTGGCAGAACGCAAAGCAACTCACACAAATTGTTCAGTGATTTCCCAAACTACTTTAACAATGTATTCCAAATTCCCATCATTTTATGTGTAAGTATAATTTATTCATTGGTGTCACTTATACAGCCCCTATCACTCCAATCTGAGTACCTCCCAGTATTATCAAGCATATATAGAAGATGTATTATTTCTCCTTCTCCTTCTTTCCAATCAGCAAATATTTTAGAATTATTTTATTTTACCATATATCTATATCTCTGTCTATTTGGCAAGAAAGAATAAATCCTACTTCACTATCATGACTTTTACCATATGCATACACTCATATATAAATAAAAAATACAAATATGCTTTTTACATATTCATATATCATATGTATACTACATACAAATATAAATGGTAAAAGTTGTGATGGAGAAGTGGGATTTGTTCTTTTTTCCCAAATACATAGATTTTATTTTCTGGGGAGACTTAATCTACTTTTTTTAGCTCCAGTACCTTCAATGTTTTCTTCCAGAGAAGCCACTCTTGGAAAGAGACTTCAGGGTGCCTGTCTGTTCTCTGTGTGTGCGTGGCAGGGTGACTTTAAGAAGCCATACATTCTCTTCAGTACCAGCACTGCATCTCGAGGCAAGGCACATACCAGTATTGCACATTTTATTTCCAAAGTGCTGAATATGGCCCAAAATCATCTCTTTGTTCTGGAAGTCTTTGATTCCAAACAACTCCAAGCACCAGGGAAGTAATGCTCAGATTATTCTGAAGTCCAAATTCTCAGCTCAGCATGGTGGTATCCTTTTCAATGGTGACATTTACTTGCAATATTTAAGCCAGATAAACTTAGACAGGAATCATTTCGTACTTCTCGAGCCCAAGCTCAGTCCTCCCAAGAAGGGAAGATGAGGTTGAAGTCTGAGATAACTGCAAAATCCTTTTGTAGGAAGAGGATGACTATACAGCAGGCAGGGGGAGTTCTGATCTGGAAGCACCACTCTGCTGGGCACCCCTCGGGGAGCCAGCATCAATGTCCACCCACACACAAAATAGCCACACGGCGCAGCCAGTTAGGTCCAGTGTGAGACTAGTGCCAATCCTACATGTACAATTTGTCGCCTTCAACCTTGAATTGGCTTGCCTGTTCACGCCACAGAGAAGAGAGAGGAGAAAGCAAAGAGAAACTCTTTCTCAGAAGGCAGCACTCCACACAAAGAAATATCACCTCAGGAGCCCAGGTGCGGGACCTTCCCAGCTAGCCTGTTGACCTGCAGGAGCTTGAGCCAATTTTCTACCAGAACATGGCAGAAATCAGCAGGTGCCAGGGCTGAGAGATGTCTGTGTTGTGGGACATGGACCCAAGCATGTTCCATGCTCCCTGTTCCCACAGGGCAATCAACAATCCTGTACAGTGTATCTTTCATGTTCATGGACCAGACTAATCAGGGCATGCTACAAGGATAACTGAGTTAGTTACTTGTTGCAGCTCAGAGAGGAGGAGAAAGTGGATGTGGAGCAATGGGTGCGATGGGGTAGCACCCCATTTGTACATGTACTTTCATGTACATGTACCATACATTTGTATGGTACATACATGTATGTATGTACGTACATGTATGCACATACATACAAATGCACCATACATTTGTACATGTACTTTCATGTACAAAGTATCTCTGTACAGTGTTTCTTTCATGTTCATGGACCAGACTAATCAGGGTATGCTACAAGGACAACTGTCTTAGTTAATTGTTGCAACTCAGAGAGGAGGAGAAAGTGGATGTGGAGCAATGGGTGCAATGGGGTAGCAAGTTTCTATGGGGAATTCTGCATTCAAATAAAAACTAATCTGTTCAGCCTTTCTTGGCCTATATGGTTCTGCATATGGCTTTTGGTATTGCTAGAGCTTCTTTGAAACCAGTGTAGCAGAGTAGGTCTGCTTTTGCAGCAAGGTGGGAGTTAGGGTATGCTGCTCAGGTGTTAGCTGTGGCTGTGTGGTGACTGACAAGGGACACAAATGGCATCGGACTATAAATAAATGGGGGCTGGTGATCAAATCACACTGAGCTTGGTCAGTATGACCACAAGTGTGAGAGCAGTGACTTTCCATTTCTGGACACTGAAATTGGAAAGGACCAGCTGTATCAGCTGAATATTCACAGGTCCATGGGGCCTGATGGGATTCATCCCAAAGTGCTGAAGGAACTAGTGGATATTACGGTAGGACCCTTCTCAATCATCTACCAAAGACCTTCAGAGTCTGGGCAGGTCCCTGCTGACTGGAAGCTAGCCAATGTTATTCCAACCTACAAAAAGGGCATGAAGGAAGACCCAGGGAACTACAGACCTACTAGCGTAACTTCAGTTCCTGGAAAAAATTATGGAGATTTTACTGGGTACTACTGAAAAGCATTTAAAGAATAAGGCAATTACCAGGCATAGTCAACACGGGTTCACAAAAGGAAAAGCCTGTTCAACTACTTTGATACCCTTCTATGATAAGGTCACCCACCTAGTGGGTGAAGGGATGGCGGTGGATGTAGTTGTTCTGGATTTTATTAAGGCTTTGATACTGTCCCTCACAGCATTCTTCTGGCCAGGTTGTCCAGCTGTGGGATGAGTGGGTTTATGGTGCGCTGGGTGAAGTACTGGCTGAAGGGCAGAGCTCAAAGAGTTGCAGTGAATGGGGCTACATCTGGCTGGGGACTGGTCACCAGCAGTTCCTCAGGGTTCAGTTTTAGGGCTGGTCCTGTTCAATATATTTATCAATGATCTGGATGCAGGAGTTGAATGCACCCCTAGTAAACTTGCTGATGATCTCAGACTGGGAGGTGCTGTTGACTCTCTTGAGCAACAGGAGGCCTTGCAGAGGGATCTAGATAGATTGGAACATAGGGTAATGGTTAATGAGATGAAATTCAACAAGTTGACATGCCAGATTCTGCACCTAGGGTGGAGTAACGCTGGGTACAAGTATAAACTGGGGGAGAGGTGGCTGAAGAAAGGGGTCTGGGGGTGCTGGTCGACAGCAGGCTCAGTGCGAGCCAGCAGTGTGCCCTGGCAGCCAAGGAGGCAAACCACATCCTGGGGTGCATCAAACAGAGCACAACCAGCCGGTCAGAGAGGTGATTATCCTGCTGTGTTCAGCGCTGGTGCAGCCTCACCTGGTGTGCTGTGTGCATTTCTGGGCCCCACAATATAAGAAGGATGTGAAAGTCCTTGAATGTGTCCAGAGGAGAGCAACAAAGCTGGTGAAGGGCTGAAAGACATGTCCCATGGGGAGTGGCTAAGGGCTTTGGGCTTGTATAGTTTGGAGAAAAGGAGTCCGAGGGGTGACCTCATTGTTCTCTGCAGCTTCCTGAGGAGGGGGAGTGGGGAGGGAGGTGCTGAGCTCTTCTCCTGGGTATCTAGGATGCATGGGAATGGTTCAAAGCTGCACCAGAAGGGGTTCAGACTGGACATTCGGAAGCATTTCTTTACCAACACGGTGGTCAGACACTGGAACAGGCTTCCTAGAGAGGCAGTCGATGCCACAAGACTATCACTGTTTAAGAGGTATTTGGGCAATGCTCTTAATAATATGTTTTAATTTTTGGTCAGCCCTGCAATGGTCAGGCAGTTGGACTAGATGATCACTGTAGGTCCCTTCTGACTTAAACACTCTAGTCTAGTCTATTCTACATTTTGTAGAAAGACACACCAAGGGGCCATATGTAGCTTTATTGGCATGGTGATGCCATGTCAATAAAGTAAGAGACATAGCCAGAAGTGGATAATTCAGAGAAACCCTGAGGGCACTTCCAAACTCAACATTGCAAATGGGGAATGGCACAGCACAGTGCATGTTGCACATGCCGGGACATCCACACATGGAGAAGTGGGTTGTATGGGTTATGTTAAATGTCTAGCAGCAGAACAGCGAAGCATGCTGTGGCAACAAACTCAGGAGTTTTGTCTACCACCAGTGTTGCTGTCAGCAATGACTAACAAGTAGGGAAAAGTTTAACAGGGAACATGACATTATAGGATGAAGGAAACAGGGTGAGTGGAAGGATTTCCCAGGATCAGAGCCAAAATCTTTGATGACTTCTGAGGCAAGATATCCATTTGGAATTGACTGATGTTCCTATTTGTCCACATGCAAATACATTTTACCTATTAAATGCTCTATGTATCAGAGGCTGATCAGGACATTTTTAGAATGAATCTCTTTATCAAAATTTTAGTATCAAATCTTTCAGAAAACAACACTGGTTTATTAGTATTCAGTTTTTTAAATAAAATAGCTGCTTCTATGTCACATTAACCATGTAAATATTTGAATTTAAGCCTAAAAGTACTGAACTAATGGCTACCTGCTGAAATAGAAGCTCTTGTCAAAGAATGAAAAACAAAGCTCTCCATACACTCACACAAAACTGAGCTAGAAACAACTTATTTTCCTTCACCATGCAGCATACCATAGTCAGTGTGTCTCCTTCTGAAAAAAAGAGAAAAACCACACGTAATATCCTCACATTAAAATTTGTAATTCAATTAAAGCCCTACAAATTTTATGCCTTCTTCCTGTGTGCTCCATCAGCTGGAAGACATAAGACAATTCAGCAAGTGCAGACTTCTTACACCAAAGGAATCAATTCCAAAATGAAGTTGTTCAGGAAAATAAAAAGTTTTGCATTCAATTTTCTCTGATATTACTCCTGTAGAGCCACCTAGAGCACGTCTAATATTGTTAATAGCAATAAGGGGTGTGAGGCACAGGGCAGGAGGGTAGGGAAAGCAGTTTGCCTGGTACTTCTCTTGTCAGAGAATATTAATCTCTAGTTGTATGCATGAGGTGAGGAAATGATAGTTCTCTGTATGCTACGAATCCAAGACTTGTTTTTAAGCTGTCAAGAAAAACTGGCCAGTTAGAGGAACTACTAAAAGAGTTTGCCACTATGCAGCTTCTGGTACTGGTGGTGGCTGCGGTACTGGTGTTTAGACAGCTGTCATGTGCAGACAGGATCTCCCTATGGAGGGCTTCGAAAGCACGTGCTTCTTTGACCATACAGGTAACTCAAGCATCTCTTTAAGGATGTCTGCTTCTCTAAATACTTGCTTATAGACTGGGCTTGAACTGTAGACGATATACCTGGGTACATCGCTGACCTCCATGTGATGTAACTCGACATTAAAAGAAGCATTATTTAATGCTTTTTAAAGCACATGATAGACAAAGAAGAGTTTTGTTCCTGTCACTCATCAAATGTATGACTTTGTGCAAGCCAGCTTCCTTGGCATCCATATACCCACAGAGGCTATGATTTACAACAGAGGTTATTCTTAGGTCAAAAAAGTGTAACGAAAATAAATCACTATTGCAGTGCCCTATGGGACAATGAAACAAGGGAGATTATAAATAGAGGATATATTTAAATTTAGAATTATACCCTCTTGTCACACTCACAAAGATGATTTTCATACGAATTCAAGCCCGTATAGGCTGAAGTGAGGGAATATTGCTGGATTGCTACCGTACTTGAAAGAGGAACTTACTCTTGCTGCACCTTATATGAGAGACACATCTGCTAAACATCTGCAATTCATTTTTCTTTTATTCTCAGATCAACAAAATTTGCAACAAATATGGTTTCCACTGACACTTTGTTAAAGAGAGATGCTTTTACTGATCTTGCCAATATTAATGTTCATGGCAATGCTTGAATTATTTAGGCCTGCTTTACTTAAAAACAATTTATGAAGCTCCATAAATGTATGGAGCTATTAGGAACATATTGTAATACAGCTTGTCTGACTTGAAGACCTAACCCTATTAAATGAGATCACTAACAACAAAATCAGGTATATAAATATAGTCTTAATTTTTGCAGATGTGAAATTATCTTGATGCTTTTCTGAATATGAGTAGTTTCCCAAACCAGGATCTCTCTACAGCGGTAGAGTTGATGGGAAGATTTTTCTCCTCATAAAAGTTCTATACCAAGGGACAGGACTGAACACAAAAATGTATGGATTTTCTGACAAGAAAATTAACTTGTAAAAAATTATCCTCTTGGTTTGGTTTTCCTCAGCAATTTTTGCAGAATTCTTTAAGTCCAATCTGCTGTCTGTAAAACCAATTTAAAAATTCATACGTGTATGTGTTTGTATTACAACCACAAACATTTTAAATTACTAAAAACCAGTTATATAGCAAGAAAGAAATAGACAATAATTTTTCTCATGGATGTTTAGAAGTGTGCACCAGTTTGTTACTGGATGAGTGAGCATAAGGAACATCTAAGGGTGAGACCTTTACCCTTTGTACAGAAGCTGGTGGAGAATCAAAAAAGATGATATCAGGGAAGAGTTTTCAGAAATCAAGAAAGCTGTACAGAATATAGAGCCATAGCCAGTGAAGATAGGAAAACACTGATTAAAGTTACCATAAAAGCATTCCCTTTTTCAGTTAGTTACAAAAGAAAGGCGAAGCTTTCTGTCTTTTACATTGCATTCTAAATTCTTCAGCTACATTTTCACCATAATTATCTAACTTAATTTTGCATGAGGTTTCCCACTTGGTCTACGTGCAAACCTAAATCTTCATGGTACAGATCTATAGTGCAAATTGGCTTCTGCTCCCTCTGTTTAGCAAGAACTACAGGAACAGGTTTGTAGGATGAAACATCACTGAGACCTTGACATCCATACTGCATGTTTCAAGGGTTATCTCAGACCACTTTCAAAACTTCAGGTTTGTTTCATCCAAGAAGAACCCAGCTCACGTTCTCTGAGATTTTTTGGCAAAGTGAACCAAAGCATGATACGTGGGAATGACTGGAAAATTTGCTCCATAAATGCACTGGCAATCCAGCCTAAAATAACAATATAGACATGCCTTTAATCTGTCAGAGGATGGGTGATCATTGCCTGCCCTCTTTGTTGGCCAGCACTGTTTGTAGAGAGGGGACCTTCACTAATGTGAAAATAAGCCACATGGTTTCTCATTGGATCCCATACAAGAATGAAACCTGAAAATCTGGAAAGGTACTTTTAGGGAAAAAAAAAACTAACCAAATATTTGCAAAACTTGTTATTCCATTGTATTTTAAAGATGATTCTAGGAATTTATTGACTACCTTCGATAATTTGTTCATACCAGCCATGACACACACACACACACATACTCGATCACTATCTGTATTTTAAGCATCTGTACCAAGGAAGGAATTAACCTCACAATTTGGCAGGTAATGATTTGAAAATTATAAATGAACATAGTTTTAATATTTTCCATAAAAATTAGCTCTACATTTTTATGCACTTTTTTCTTTCTTCCTCATAGACAATAACAAGCTTCTGCAGGTGATAATTTTTCATTTCTCATGAGCACCTTCTCATTTCTTTGTTTTTTTTTTTTTTCATTATTAATTTGAAATATCATAACAAGCCATTCACCAACTTCTAAATTAAGACTTGATCTTTGATCTACTGTACTATGTACATCATTAAATGGTTGCATTATGTCCTCATTGGAAATTTTATTCTTTGTCCTAAAAAATAAGTTTTCTATGTGTTGTGCAAAGTCTAAATTTAGTTTCTGTGCTTTTCAGGGCATTAAAAAACGAGGAGCAAATTCCATCTTAAGTTCTGTTACAAGTTATATGCAAATTTTCAGTAATATAAAAAAATAATGTAAACAGCTCTGGCACCAAAAGAAAAATATAATCTTTTTCTCAATTACTTTTCCAGACTTCAAGTGTAGTTTTGTCCCAGTTGCTTACAGGGTTCTTTGGTTTGATGACTTAGCAGCCTACAACTTCTAAAATGGAAGCATTCAGGAATGAACGTGTGAGTGGCTGAGGGCATGAGGATGTGCATCACTGGAAGAACACGAACTTGAAGTAATATTTTGAAGCTCTGAACAAAACAGACACAGTGTAAAAGAACACGTATGAAATTTGTGTGTGATAAATACAACTACACATAGATGTCACCAAATTAAACTCTGAGAGACCCAAGAGCTATGTTATATATATATTTAGGCGCTCATCACGCCCTCAAATAACACTCAGCCCACAGAGCAGTAGTGAAAAGGGAGCTGAACAGTCGGAATGGAGCAGTAGGACTTGAAAACGTTTTGTTCCTGCTTTTCTAATGATAGGAGATTCTTACTGATGAGAGCTGAAATAAGAATTGCAGAATCGGTCTTTACCTTAAAATCACCCTCATCAGAAAACTAAACACCCTGTCTTCTCTCTTGTCAGGGAACTTTACTCATAGTCATTGACAGAACTGAAAGCCAGAAGCCTTATTAGACCTAGAGACTGAAAAATTGGCTTATTTTAATTTGTCTTAAAGCCCAGAGCTGTCAGCAAGTACTTCACTGTCTGAAGAGGTAGCCTTAGGACATCTTTTGTCTGGACAGTTAGTAGGATGTGCATGTAACAGGAAGGATGTACGTGTACCTCAGGAATACACAGTACACTCCTTATCTTAAATTATATAAACCTTATTGTTTAAAACAATCTGAGAGCTATATGCAATCTGAATTAACGTGCCTCAGTGAGGTAATTTGTTCCTTACCTAAATTTGCAATTGAAACGTGGGAAGATAATAGAATTGCTAAGGCTTTTCTTGGAGAAAAATAAAACAGAAATATAATTTTAAAATGTTTCTACCAGGCCCTTTAAATGATAGTTAAAAGATTTTTTGAGTTCCAGATGACATTTAGAGGTTGCACATTTACTACTGGCTCTGAACCTCTTTAGGTTTTCTCAGGTTACAAAGCAGAGCCATCCCCTGAAGATTTCTTTTTTTTCTATGTGGTTTTCAAGGTATCTGATACAAAATTCTCTACGATTTTCCTGTTCTGAAAGTCTTTGTTTAGAAGAGATAGGAGTGATAGGTTTCTTTCAACTGGATTTTGAAAGATCTGTAGTAAGTATGGTCTTCACTACACTGAAATGTAAAGTTTGAAGAACAATCTCACTTCTCTGTCATATTTGAAGTTTGTCCCCTTCCTCTGAGGAAGAAATTTGGTCACAATAATTGTCCTTGTGATTAACAATTGGCAGACATGAGCCTGTAACTGTCACAGCACTCTCCAAAGTAGCCAGCTACAACAAGGTCTTTTACCATCACATACCATCATACTCTTCACACCAGTCCCTCTGCTGCTTTCTTCTAGTACCTCCTCATCCAGGGTGCACACAGTCTCTCTCCTCTTGCTTCTTCCTCCCTCTGCTTCTTCCTCGGCTGCTCTCTCTCCATTGCCTCTCAACCACTTAACAGAAGCAGCCACAGCTGCACCTTATCTACATCAGCCAACCCACCTCCCCTGAAGCCAGCCCACAGCTGTGTGTTATCAATGTTAATTAACCCAGCTTCATTCCTCTACATGTAACAACTTCACAAATCTTGGTTTTGTGACAGGATGCACACTGACTAACAGAAACAGCTAACGTAGATCACACAGCCTGGGAGTGTAGAGCACCTGCAGCTCCATTCCTGCTATGTTGAATAGACTGGGAGAGTTCTGCGCTCTGGGTCCAGTTTAGACTATATCCAGACTCCTGTCCCCCTCTGGAAATAGTGTAATTAATTCTGGATCTTTTCTTTGCATAATACTCAGGAAACTAAACCATACTCATTGTGCTGCCTTTCTTTTGTATGATTGGCACATGATGATAGGACTTACTCAGGAAAAGGTTCAAAGCTGCAGACTATGGCTTGGTGGGGCCTCAGTGAGATGAACAGCTTGAGAACAGGGCAGGCCACCTGTGGGATCTGCTGTGAACTCTTCCTGTGGTAGCTGAGGTCCTGTGTAAATAGGGGTATAGAAGAGACAAACATCTGGAGGGAGCCTGACTCTGTTGTTCACTTTCTTGGATGTATTTGAGGATCATTATACCTTCTCTCAGTGCTGCTTATGCATTTTACCTGCTGAGTGTGCAATGTGAAGAGGAGGATTTAGCCTCTAGCAGCAGAATGCTGTTGCCATAGGGCCACAGGGCCTTGAGATGTCCATCTCTAACACAACAGTTTCCTATGTTCAGACCCTTCTTCTGGGTCGTTTCATTAATAGTATGCCATATATAGTATAGCCAACTACAAAATCTATGCATTCAATTATTCCACACATATTTTTATAACTCACTAATCCATCACAGAAAAAGAGGAATTTGCAAAAATATCTTGTAGTGATGACAAAAAGATTGGACAGACATATATATAGACAGACACTGGAAGGAGTATCTAGGACTTTATGCAAAAATTCTGATGTCCATCTCAGAAAAATTGTATTCTACTGAAAACTAGTTAAAAAATCTCCACTACATGAGGTGACACATATCATCACCACTCAAATGCAATTCTAGTCCTTGCTTTTAAATGTACACTGGCACCTGCTTCTTAGAAACCCTTTACAAAAAGTTTTGCAGTATTCTGCAAATATTCAAAGGACATAACTTATCCAAGTAGTAGTAGAAGTCTATACAATAGTTCCTGTTTTCTGGTGCATAACATATTTGCATATACTCATTATTCTGAAAGAGCTGATTTATACTTTCAAAATATTTAGCACACTTAACTACATTCAAAGTGATAGGCCCTTGTAAAACCGTGGATCTTTCTTGCAAACAGCATGTCTTAGGCAAAGTATAGTTCTGAAATAATGTTAGCTTATGTTATAACAAGAATCCTACCTGAGGCTGCCAACATGTAAAAGCTAATAGTTATGGAGTTGAAACACAGTAGAGTGTCTTCCTTAGTGTCTAATATGACCTTGTAATCCTTGACTTTGGAAGCACAGATTTCAAAACAGATAGCCATCCTTCAGCAGCATTAACTGGAAGGAAATATTCCCCAGGCAACAACTGAAATCCTGTACCCTTTACATCCCAGTCACACTTCTTTCTCCTCAATTAGTATCTAAATTTCAACACAATATAACAAAAACAGCAACCTTGGGGTTGTTTTTTTTGTGTGTGTGTATGTGTGTGCATATACATCAGTATGTATGATAGGAAAAATATTATTGTAAGATTAACTTTTGCTAGCAATTGTGATGTGTCACACTTGTGTATTACTCTCAACAATGCAAAATTTCCTAATAACTCCACCTCCAGAGAAAAAGATTATCTCACTTCTAAAAACATTGAGACCACTGGGCTTTATGCAACACACCTCAACAACCAGCAGACCTGGCCCTTCTTGAAACTAATCATTTATAGCATATCAGCAAGCCTAAAGAGCACTCTTGATGCCATCATTTTTCATCCTTGGCTTTATATTCATTTTGCTATAGAGGAAAAGCTCAGTCTCTTACTTGTGCTCCGCTATACTACTGAGAAGAAGCTGGTACGTGATGGGTATCCAGGATACAAAGACATTGTAGACAAAAATCACAGGTTATTTTAGTTCTGTTGACCTGTATATTTCTTGAGGCATCTTCCCCTTTTTAAGGATTTCCTTGGATTTTGTCATCCACCCCTTAGGGTTTTTTTCCAGTCAAAAGATAAATAGCATAGTACAGCAGGGTTCTCCTATCACAGAGTTGCATTTCTGTCAAGACTTAAGTATTTGTCTCATCAATACAGCATACAGGGAACACGGAGAAAAGTTAATCTGAGTAGAGGGCTTTGAAACTGAGATTTTTCTTGGAGTGAAATTCAGATAGAAGACACATTTAACCACCTAGTAGTAGCTGCTTCAGGAAAGAAAAAATTCTGACAGGGCAGGAGTAGAAAGACAGACTACTCCTATCAGTCTATTCTTATTTGGGAGTACCCAAATGAATGCCTGTGAGAAACCCAAGTATGCCTCATGTCTTGGACAAAAGTCCATATAATCTGTTTAGATATGGAGAAATTACTTCGCTCATTTAGTGGTTTCTCTGGTGTTTCTTTTTATCCATATTCCATGGCACCCTGAAAATATCCTATGAAATAAAAAATGGTTTAGAAAGCAGAGACCATAATCAGGTTTTGTTCACACAGCTTCTCTAACATATAAATTACTGTAATGCATGAAAAGTATACTCTGAAAATGGAAAGATTAAGGAGAGAAGACTTGTCTTTCTAAACCGGGCCCATGCAAATGTGGTTTTCCTTTTCTTTCTAACTACTTTATATCTAGAGTTTGGATGCTGAGGCTGAAGCCTGCAACAAACTTAAAACATTACAAAGTGAAATAAATGGGTCTCTTCCAAATGAATCCCAGATGATGCCAAGTGAAGGAAGATTTATGTATATGTTGTATAAATATTTAATGATATGGCCAAAACCCTACTGCCACTTAGCAAAAAGACATTTATCATTCCTCTGAAATATGACTTTTTAGCCAATAAGACTAAAGTATGTTAATGACCTCGAGTGAATTGTGTTGCTACTCATTAAACATTTTTTGACTTCTGATTGGCTGAGTCACCTCTGAGCTCATAGTCCCATCATCAGCCAGAAGTTATTCCTACAGAATAGTTGAGAGAGGTCTGAAGCATTTTTTTAAAATATCCATAAAATGTACTGTAGATGTGAAACAGAACAAAGATATATATTGTGTGTGAATATCAGAAAAGCTGTTCTATGAAATTTTGACAAAAGTAAAAAATGTTTCATATAGCTACAGGGGACCTTACAGAGAACACTCCGAGACTAAAGTTTTAAGAAAATTTCCACATCTGTTTAAAAAGTCTGGTTTTTACTGACCTGGCTGTAGTCCTTATAACATGTTGAACTGTTGATAAATGTTCTTTCCGTTAAGTGTTTTATTTCAATGTCTTTTCAGGTCCACTGAAATCTGTAAATAATGGATAAGCCTCCAAATGGAAAAAAAAATATGTGTCTATTCAGTTAAATCCATGCTGTTGGAGTGGTCCATACAGTGGACTTTAAACTGCTACTTAGAGCTGAAGTTATTTCTAGTAATTCAGCTGGTTCCTCAAAAGCTAAATCACACCAAAGTCCCATACCTTTACTGACTTTGTTTTATTGCGGTACATATTCAAAGCACCTGGCAAAGCAGAGAAAAGAAGTCTCACATTTCCTATCCTCTGAAATATCAGTGCAAATACACCAGCCCCAGCACAGCAAATCACCACTGGAGATAGCTGGGTGACTATGCATTATTTACGTGCTTGGTGGGATTGAGTCCACCAGGTCCACTGACACAGCTTGCTGTACACAGTGTCTTGTTCAGGATGCTGCATTCTCCTCCTTCACCATTTTCACATCCTACATGACAGACAGAATCAGAAAATTTGGTCCAGGGAAACCCAAGTAATTAATAGAGCGCTATTGGAATTTCACAGACTTGGATCTTCTCAGTCCTGAGCAGCAGGTTTTGTTAATTTATTTCTACAATACAGACGTTTGTCAAAAGAAGTATTAACCACAGGTGACATCTTAATATGCCATATGATTCCATGGTCTGTCCTTCATAAAGGTCTACTTTCTTCTGTTAACTCTCCAGCTCACTGCCATTCAGACAATAGATTGGCTGGTAAGTTGTCGCAAACACTCGGGACATTAACAAATTCTAATTGGCTATGTAATAGGAGCAGACAGCATGTACAATGTTAAACCACTTCTGAACCACCTATTTTCTGTATGCAAATCAGACAGAAACAAATGTTTGGCCCCAGCTGGGTGAAATGTCCCATTTAGAATTCTTTTCCTCTTCTTTGTTCTTTGATGTTCTGCAAATGAGCTTTAGAACTCCGCTCTTCACACAATTCAATTTTACAGGCCCATTATCTGAGATATAATGTGGAGGTTAAATATATCAGGGCAGCCATTATGTGAAAATAATTAACAGTAATGAATAATGCACTAATTCTACTGATGAGAGATGGTTATATGTGTAATGAAGTGTTGGGGCAGCCCTGACAAATGAAATTAAAATATTTAAACACTGTTTTATGATATTACTTTGCTCATATAATTTCCTTTACCTACAATGAGCCACTTCGATTATCGTCATTATCTTGACAGCTCTGAAGGATGAAATAGTGCAGGTTAATGTGACAGCGATTAGTCAGAGAGAAAATCCATCACATAAAGCAGAACAGAGTGAGGGAGAAAGGTCTCTGTACTTTCCCGTTTCAAACATGAGAAGAATGATACTATCAACATCACTTCAATATTAAATGGATAGAATTATCTTGTCATTCATTTACAGCCTCTGAATAACTACCTATTTGTACCTGCAAAGGAAAGGTCAGCCTTTCTTAATCATCCATAAAAATATGTTGATGGATTCCTTATATCAATAATGGTGGCAGAAACAGAGACAAGAAACAAGCTAGGAAATTTAAAAGGAAAGCACTCTAGGTTTTGTATTCAAACATTTTTCATGGGTTTGTATTTTTAAGTTTTGCTTCACATGCTGGTGTAATCTTCAAAAAATACACAGTATGAAATAAAGTGAGACCACTGGCATATATTTTGTGGAAGTTACTTAAAATGCTGTTTAAATAACAAAAGAGACTGCCTATTGCACAGCTATTCCTCATACGGTTGTGGGGTTTTTGGTATGACTTGCCTACGAATACCCACAAAACCTAAAACCATTCAGATCTAGGTGCCAAAAGTTATACTAAAGTCAGACTTAACATTTTAGTCACTTTATTTTCAAAAGTACCGAGCGCACGTTGCTTCTAGATAGATCAATAGACCAGCAGACCAGGATGTTGGAAATAAGTTGAGTTTTATGGGTCAGGCAGCCAGGTAGGAGGCACACGGGCAGTTAGGTACTCACACCAAGGATCCTCTGAAGACATGTAAGTAGAAAGATGTCCAATCTATCTTGGGGAGAAGTGCAAAGGAGCACATGGAGATCAGTCACTTAAACTGAGGCATGCATGCCCAGAGCACCAAGACATCCAAAAAACCAGCTGGTTTTCCTTTCCTACATTAGGAACACTTTTGTCACTCCAATGATTAACACATTCCGTTGGGATGCTGTTTCACAGTCCTTGCTCAGATAGAGAACAGCACAGACCTGAATCCCTTATTCTCAATTGAAACCCAAGATTTAATTTTTCATGCACTCCTTTGTAGAAGCACAGAGAAACACCAGCTCTCACTAGCACAGCATTTCCCTCAGTTGCAACCCATTTGATTTGATTTCTTTCTGTAAAATGATTGCCCATCGGTTTCTCATTTGAGGGGAATTACACTGGCTTCAGAGACAGGTGAACAAAGAAGGTGTAGTATGGTACATAGAGGAATCCCTCTTCTGAAGTGCCACATAAGGGTCTCAGAGGCACCTGCCTAAAGAGCCATTTAAACTGTTAATGGCATCTTTGGCCATTGCAGAAAAATTAGTGGTTAGGGCACTCAGTACCCTGACTAAGTGGCATCTGAACAGTGGGTTCTCTTAACATGAATGGTGACTTTGACAGTCGTAACATTTTTATTTAGGTGTCTAAATACAGCTTTTACAACTCTAACTTTTGCCATCTGCCCTGAAAAAATGTGAACTTACAAACAAACAAAACCGTGTAAATTTAGCAAAGGGATGCCTTCCCTGTTCATGCAAGCCATTATAATTGCAGTTTTTCTTACTGTATTATTATTGTTATTAATGTTATTCCTGTTGTTGATCATGTATTATGGTAGGGTGCGCACAAAAAAAGTGAGAGGTGTTCCTTCACTTTCTAAGTGTGTCCAGTGTTTTAAGCATTCACAGATAGAAAATAGCAGATAATCCATGTGCTGAAGATCTTGCAATTTAAGTAGAAAGGGCAGATAAAAACTGTGTGTACACCGATATTACTCAAGTGGCATGAACACCACAGTGGCAGCAAATGTTATATGTTAGCTCCACAATGCAATGATGGTAGTGGGAGGAAGGTGTTATGCAGGAGTGCAGGATATGCCAGTATTGCTCATCATCCTGCAAGGCTGCAATCATGCCTTGAAGGCAGAGCCCTTATTGAGACAGCACAGAGATCCAGTGCCTCAGAGGAAGCTTCTGAAAATGAACTTTGCTTGGTATAGAATAGTGTGGCAACACTTTGTGTGCACAAAAAGGCTTGAAAGATTAAGTACACACAACATAACAAATCCTGTTGTTTTAATCTGAATGCAGTGGAAAGTTATGTCTCTGTCATACTCAGGTGAGAATCTGACCTAAAGCTATGCTGAGACATAGAAGTGGTCATTCACAACTTACTGTTGTCCAGGACAGTTTGCAGTGTCTCTATGCAGAGCAATTGAACCACTACAGAAAACAGATCTGAAAGGTGAGCAAGTCACAAATCCTGCTCCCAACTGCAGCTGGTTAAAACAGAGCAAGCAAGAGGTTTTAAAACTGAGGAATACAGACAATAAAAAGAGTAATACGTCAACGAAGTAAAAGGATCATTTTCAACATGTTTCCTCTTACGGAGTATCAGCCCCATTGAATTGAATGAGAGTGCACACAGCACAAGTCAGGATGAGCAGGGAGGGCACAGTCCCTCACCATGGATGGCCAGTGACCCTACAGTACTGCTTCTCACAGAAACCAGGTCTGTTTCTGTGCAGTTCAGGATTGTGTGTTAGGGAAACTAGCATACACAAGCCCAGAATAAAATCTCTTGTCTGCAGACTGAGGTCCATACAAGAGATGCATAAGGGACCTTTTGAGCTAATACGCTTGTAAAAAACTCATTCAAATTTCAGCAGTTCTTTCATTTTGCTACTTGTAAAATACAATTTACTTCATTTATCGGACAATGAAGTGCTCTGTAATAAATCTAACATTAAAAAATCATTTCCAGCAAATTACTCCAATAAAATCAATGAAGGTCAGGCTAAACTGTAGAAACAAATAAATTACCTGCTATTGATAGGGTAGGCAGACTTAATTGTCGTTTAGAAAGGCTAAAAGGGATAAAGAAATCTAATAGAAGGGACACATTTATACAGCAAAAAATGAGAAAACAGCAAAAGTTTTACCCTGACAGCTCCCATCCATAGGATTGACTTGGTCCCTGAGCAGCAGAGGCAGTTGTTTTTACTCTCAGTAGGACACTGTTATGTGCTTTGGATCTGTCAATATTTACCTGCTTCTGTGTTGCCTTCTGATCTTTTTACCTTTCATATATTGAAACCCCCAAACAGGATTTCTGGTAATAGGAAATGAAGAATTGATAGAATTGAACAATCCCATCCTTAGATTTTTTCAGCCAGGTTAAAAGCAGTTTGACCCAGTTCAGGCTTTGCAGTACTTCTAACTATTAAAGAAATATAAAGCTGGGCATTTGCTAGTGGGATTTGCCATTCTCTGATAACAAAGTGATGATTTTATACTTAAAATTCTCTTTTTAGGACAACTTTCTATTTATTTATTTTAAAGGCTGTCCAGCTGTTGCTGTGAGGAATCTAAAAATGGCCTTAACCTGATGTATTTCCACTGCGGCAGTGAACCCTCTCAGTTTTCAGAATTTTTATTTGAAAATAACTTTAGGGGGTTTTATGCCTGTGTTTACACCTCGTAATGGAGGAAAACAAAAGAAGACCAAAATGTTGGAATGTCCATATGTTCAATGTTCAATGGTCCCTGCACTCTTGTGGGAGGAAATTTAATCTCCTTGAAGATGGGAATCCTGGCCTGGACTGCAGATCAGTGCTATATCCAGTGACACAACTGGATATAAGGGCTTATTCAGCAGGGAAGGCTTTAAACATTCCTGTGATGAATATAAAATTATCTGGAAGTGAGCCATTTCCCACATTTTGCAGAACTGAACCCCTGCTTTCTTGGTTTGGAGGCTCCGATGACCTCAAAAGAGCAGACGACCTTATAGTCATCAGTTTTGCATATCAACACATCTAACAGGAAAGGAATTTCTACTGTGGTTATTCTAAAAATAAAACAACCAACCAACCGCAAAGTTAATTTAATTTTGAGTAATACTTAGCTACAATGGGGAAAGCAAAAACCCGCAAACGTCAGACATGACCAAATACAATGAAAAGTAAAGGCTTTATGGCTGCAGCTATTTGGTCCAGACATGAGCGCGGTAACACTAACGTGTGACTGCTGCAATGTTTGCAGTGACTAATAGAATCAAACCTTCATCTATTGGCAGATTACCAGAGTATCAAAGTGGGCTGGACACATCTTTGGTACAAATTATTCCTGGAAACACCATAAATTGTGGCCACATGAAGAACAGGAAATCTAGAAACCGTGGCAGAGGATGCTCAGGACCCAGTGAACACAGAAAAATCCTTAGGAAGGAGGCGCACCTCGTTCTTTGCACTATTAAAGCAACCTGTTACAGTCACATGTTAATGTGACATATGGCCAGCCTCTGAATGGACATCTAAAGACTTGGAACTATCATTTTTTCTTTCTTTTTTGGAGTCACAGAACCGTTTCCCTCACCCTTAGCTGTTTGCGCATCTGTTTTTCTGCAACAACGCATGGATTCAATGACAATGTAAGTTTCCTTGTCCCAGGGAATTCTATTAATGTCATCTCTTCAGCAGCAAATTCTGAACCATTGAACCAATAATAAACAGATGTCTGCTGCTTGTTTGTATTTCCCCTAGAAAAAAAATAATTTTCTCAGATTAAAATTTCTTTGTTTTCTTTCTTTTCTTCTAATTAATTAACATTTAGGATGTACTAACATAGTACACGTTAACATAGCATGTTATAACTGTTATGATCTATGCTGCACGCTGCAGCAGAGACACAAGGACATTTAGAGTACCTATTTCTCCCTGACCATTGTGACCACATCAGTTCTCCTGTAAGACTAATCAGAGATAACTGAACAGTGCTAAAATCTTCTATGAGGTCTGCTAGCCCAGAGTCTGCAGATCAAATGCTGTAGTTGTCATCCTTCCTTTACTGAGCGTTTTTCTTTCTCTTGCTTTCAAAGAAGTATTGCAAGACAGAAACTTCAGCTCAGTACTGTCACAAATGGTCAAGCAAGGGTTTTGTCCAGCATTAGTCTGGGCAGTCCACTCACCTGTGTGGACTCCAGCCTTCATCTTTAGTTGGGTACAGATATATAGTTAAATATATATATATGTACATACACATTTATTTCTGTATTCTCCACTGCTTTCTATAGTCTTTCTTGGGTGGTTGGAGATTTCTTATAGCAAAGTTATTTAGGACTAGCTGATAAAATTCACAGCTCAATTTGTTGCCATAAACCATTGTGCTTGCAAAGGGCCAAGGGGTTGCCAGGGTACCACTATCAACAGTATCTGCATAGGCTTAATCTGGAAGCCAGCAGTAACATAAGCTACTGACCTATTTGTTGGGGTTCCTACGACCCTGTTAGAGGGCAAAAGTTCTGCTACACCCGGCCATACCTCTCAGCCAGGACCATTCCTGTTGCATGAAGCCCTTTACCTGCGCACTTGCACTGGAAACAGCTGCCTTTGTACTGGAAGGGAATCAAGAGAATTTGAAGCAGGTGAAAACAAGGGAGGATGGGGATGTATTTTGTCCCTAATTCCTTCCTTCCCCTGTATAAATTCACAGAATAATTTATATTTACAGTACCACTACAAGTTATCTAGCCCAGCCCCTCTCTCAGAGCACTGCCAGCTTTAAAGTTACAGCAGGTTACTCATGGCTCTTTTCCAGGCAAGTTTTGAGTATCTCCAAGGACGCAGATTACACAAGCTCATAGTGAAGAATTTCTTCCTTATAAGTAACCGGAATTTCCTTTGATGTGCCTTTTCCTTGACTCTGCCAAGCAATACCTGTACTCCAAACATAGACTCACAAGCCCCAAATAAAGGGATCAAAAAAGGATCGGGATCAAAATGGGAGACATAATATGGTTAAATATGCGGAACTATGTGACAGTCAGTGCTGAGTAGTTCATTACAGTACATTGATACAAGACAATTTGCATAGATTCAAAACAGAGCTGCTAATGATCTTCATTTGCAATATTATATGTATTTTGGACAGTGTCAGCTCAGTTATCAAATACTCATTCTCTGTGGTACCTTAGATCCTAAATACTTAGTCATTTTGGATACAGTTTATCAACAGGAAATATTTTACATGCATTTTAATCACTTTCAGAGAAATACAGGAAGGCCTGGGTTTCACTTAAGCTAAGCTAAGCTAAGTATTGGTCTTTGAGATTTAAAGTAGGACGAAGTTTTCTAAGATAATATATGTAAACCATGACACCTAAAGAGGTAGATTGTATATGTATGTTTATTCATATACATTTCAGATATATTTAAATGTATATATTTCTATATATGTATATCAATTACCATTATTATAGTTCTGAATTAACTCACAAAGCCTTTAAAGCCTATGAAGTAGAACTGTTTTTCTTAGTTTCATTTGACAGACAGAATTGTGAGACAGATATGTGAGAATGCAAGAAAGCACTTCTTTACTGTAAGGATGGTCGAACACTGGCACAGGTTCCCCAGGGATGTTGTGAAGTATCCATCTGTAAAGACACTCACAACCTGACTGGACACAGTCTTGAGCGACCTGGTCTAAGTGACCCTGTTTGAGCAGGGGGTTTGGACTAGATGTTCTTGTGAGCTCCCTTCCAACCTAAATGATTGTGCAATTCTGTGATTCTGCTTCTCACTAGTGTTTTCGAGGTCAGAGATGGTACCTCACCAATACTGGTCAGAAAAATTGGCTGGGGTTTCTTCCTAAGAGTTCCCCAGTGTCACCTGCTACAAAGACAAATGAAATTCATGTGGCTCAGGCTCAGTTTAGGCTGCCTATCCAAGAACTGGAGGCATTCAGGTTTGAAGTCATGCCATCTTAATTTATAAGTGACTTATAGAGGTGCTTCAGAGTCAGTAGTATATAAAAGGTACTTTCAGGCCTTCATACATGTCCTGGTTTCGGCTGGGATGGAGTTAATTTTCTTAGCAGCTAGTGCAGTGCTGTGTTTTGGCTTTCCAATTCTCCTCCCCATCCCTGTGGGTGAGGGGGGAATGAGCAAGCGGCTGCATGGTACTTAGTTACCAGCTGGGGTTAAACCATGGCATACATCAATAAGTTTCATTGCTGGCATTAGAATAAAACTAATTACGCTGATTTATTTCCACATATGGGAAGCCTACAGTGACTATCTCATATGCATGTATCTCTGTGGTAGATACCTATCTCTGATCAGACAAATCCCATCAATGAACATGCTTGACTTCATGGAGATTCCATGATGCTACAGCCTAAATAAAGACAAGTATAGCCCTAGTGACTAGTTCTTGAAATTGTTGTACTCAGTGTCTTAAGAGTAAACCATCATATGGTCTGTTAGCCCATGGAAAGCTGTTCCTCTTGAGTCAGCAACGGGGAAGATATAGGTGCTGAAGAAGTTCTACAGAAAAGAATGGTAAGAAAAGATGAAAAGGTGGTAACCAGACAAATGTCCCAGAGCTCTGTCCCATTGCCCTGTCTGTTTTCCCAGGAGGACTCTCTAAATTAGATATTCATCTAAAATTTGCCCTTCAGTTGGCCTCTGACATTTGAATCTAAGTCCAAATATGTAAAAAACATGCAAAGAATATGTTTTTCACACAGTGGGAAAGAAGAGGTAGATATAATGGAGGAATCCTCCAACAAAGGAACAGGCAAAGCCTCACATACTTTACTTTTTGGTCAGTGAACAAGCATGAATGTGCGCTTCAGACAAACAGCTCAGGGATGCTATCTTCTGCTCTGCAGCAGGGGTTGTGAGATAATTCACAGAGTACTTTGGTGAGTGGGCTGGGCAAGGTGAGCACCTGAGATCATTCTAGAGCTGTCATGGTATGAGGGACAGATAAGGTGTTATGGTGAAAGTGTCACCTGGACAGAAGATTATTGTAGTAGAAAGGTATGGGGTACACAGGAGACAATCCAATGGAAAATAAACTCATTAGTTCCATTATTGACGGAACAATATGTTTTCTTTTATGTGTGTATGTTTGGAGTGGAGACTCTTTGATTTTACTAAAAGTATGTTCTATTAGAGCAGAAAGTTGTTCCCACAGTGAATTAGTGAAGCACTTTACAAATACGCTTGCCCCATGGGCCCACCAAAAGCATTGAGTTCACTCCAAGAGGTCAAAAATACCAGCAGTGCAATAAAATTTGCTGTACAAGGAGGAATAGTGTGTGTATTGATTTGTGCACTACGTGCCAATACCATTGTGATCAGTAAAAACAGCAGACACCTCTTTAGCAACAGGCAAATGCCTTCCATTTGCTAAACGTGAATAACCAATACCACTTTACCCCTGCGACCTATGGTATAATCCCTCTGGCCAGCCAACTTAGTGGTGCGGTCGGTCCTCTAAACAGTGCACTGCTTAAAGGGAAACGAGCTGCAGGGACTATTGCAGCAAAAACAAACCACAGGAGAGATCTGCTCCTCCTTCATAAGACAGACTTTTCTCAGTCCCAGCAAAGACTTTCTCTGCAGCCGCTCTTTCTTACCTTTCCAGAGGTGAATGACTGTGGTGAGAGAAACTGACTGATTTTCTCTTTTTCAGGGTGAAAGAGGATATATAAAAACATTTAATGAAATAAAGACATTTTTACTATCCTGATGAACAGAAGGGAGGATATTGTTTCCATCTGGCTCTACGTGTCAACTATGTAGGTGTTTACAAAGAAGTGTCTGAGTTATTCTAGGCTATTTCTCATCTGACCTAAGCTAGATATCTACTTTAGGATGAAATGAATCTCACGCTGGAAGTGTCTTTTTTCTTTCTTTCCATTGGCTCTAGGAAGAACTTTTCAGGTGCAGGTATCTGTGGTTGGTTAGATGAATCCTGTCCAAGTTCTTTTGCCAAACTGAACTTGCTGTCTGTCTGTCCGACTGTCGCTCACCTTCTATATCAGCTATTAACAGATATTAAAAAATAAATAACATTTGGGGAAGTACTCATCATTATTCACATACATCAGTGCCATTTTAGTATTTTCAGTTATTCTTTGCTGTGGTAGCTCCTAATAACATTTTCCCATGTAGTTAGGTTAAATACTGTAGAAACAGAAATTAAACTTCAAACATGAGTTTTCTTTACAGTAGCATTGGAGTATTATTAAGGGGGAAAACAGCAAGTATTAAACAGATTTGCTGATCTGACAGTCGTATTAAAGGTGAAATATACTGTGCACATACCTTTAATCAGAAAACTAAACTTTAAGAGTTCATTTGTTCTAAGGTTCCAGATAACAGAATGACTAATTACACAGATAAGTAGGATCTGTTCTTTCACATATCATACTTGCACCAGAAAACAGGACCATAGCAATAAGATCTGTTGTAAAATAGCAGTGCTGAGATGAAAGAATTTCCAAAATCTGGAACAAAATCAATAGGCGAAATCAATGCATTATGTTATAAACACTAATTTGACTTCATAATTGTGCCTTACTCATATTCAGTAGAATAGCATTGTATTTTCAGTTCTACTGCTAGGGAAAAATCTTGATATAAGAGATAAAATTCTTATGCATATTTGGCAATGGAAAATGTGGACTGCAGGGACAACTGAAATACCTCTTCTAAACCAGTGCAAGAAATCAATAGAAAAGAAAATCATTGTCTGATAGGTGTGACTGCAATGGCATAAATTATTTTAATGTCATGGATATCTCTCTTACTCCTTTGCATTTTCAAGGCTGCATTGGATAAAAATAACATTTTTACTGCTTTGCACCAAAGGTCTGAAGTTCCTACACTAATTCAAACAATGACAAATCAGGTACAAAGTAGGCTTAGATGAATAATTCATTACAAAACAATGTATATAATGAATTTAACTTTTTTATTTGTTTGTTTAACCAACGTTCTCAAACATATCACAAGTATTTGTCAGTTGATCCAATTTTGAATTTATTTACTACTACTAAAACAGCAATGCAGGTTTTCAGGGGTGATTGGTGAATGAGGAATATGTCATTTCTGTACTCTAAGCAAATAACTCCATTTTAAAGACTAGTTTTTACAATAAGAAGTAAAAACGGAACAGGAGTTTTCTTTGCAAAACTGTATGAGAACAAATTTCTGAAATGAATGTTTATGAAAGATTTATTTTAAAATTTCCTAAAAGGTGTTAGGCATGTGAGTTTAACTTTCACCGTCCTCTAGCATTCATGAGAGATCAACTTAATCATTCAAACAAACCAGAAAAGACAAATATGACAAACTAAATGTCTTCTGAATTTAGAGTATGTATTTCAGAATATTATTTATGAAATTTATGTAGTGGGTATGGTATTTATGCAGTATATAATGCAAAAGTAACAGATTATCTGTATATTATTATAAACAATTCAGTTGAGAGAACATGTCAGTATTATTATTTTACAAAATATGTCAAATGTGTTTTGGTAATGTTAAGATAACAGTGTACACAGCTATACAGTTATATAGCAGCTATGTATCATTATAATACCACTTCTGATTATGATGAATTTGCATCACAGTTTTAAATTTCCAAGACTGTGTCTTGCTTTTTTACTGTGTTGCTCCCCAGAGGAAAGAACAATTTGCCAATAACAAATCAAATTGGTACTCCTGAATACATTTTGTCTTTGTGGTACCTGTAATTTTATAATATTTCATCTATATAGAGTGCATACTCTCTTTTCCTTTATGGAAATAAGTGTTCAACCAGAGATCTGGCAGCCAGGCCAGCATTGCTGTTCTTAAAATGTTATTGTCATTCTCATGACAGTTTTTCTTAAAGTCCCAGTTTCAGAAGTCATTAGATGGAAATCTTGATTTTCCTTTTCTAAAAATAAATATTCTCCTAATTATACATTTGTATAGAAAACTTTGAGACTCTTGAAGGTTCAAAAACCAAGTAGGCAAAGAAAAAGAAAATGCATGTGTCATTTTGTTCTGATTTTACTAAGTGGATATTTTAGCAAACTGTGCTTTTAGTAAAAGTCATTAGTCAAGATTTTTAAAATTATTTTTATTTCTTATACTAATATATGTTATTTTTATTTGGCATATCCCATGTTGTCAAATGACCTTTAAATGGTCATAGTAAAGACAGTAATTATGAAAATCAGCAACACATTAATATATGAAAAGTATAAGGTGTACTTTCTATATGCAGATATCTGTGTGACAAAGGCATACTTCAGAATACAAAGGATTTTCCTGTACTTGACTTCTAAAAATTGGTTGTATTTTTGCCGCAAACATTTACTTTTGTTTTCCCAATAGTATTAACATTTGGTGCTAAATTAAGATGAAATGGGAATCTTATCTCTCATCGTTTTCATGAGTTCTCTGGAGGTTGGTCTCATGACAGAGCTGTAGTTTCCTCTCTGGAGACCTCTCGCAGATTTCCCTGTGTTTTTTCTCAGCTGTCAAAGTGTTATGTACACCTGTAATGTCAAGGAAACTTACTGATGTGTATTAATTTGAGCAATACGCAGTGAAATAATAAACCATGGTTTCCAACAGACTTGTGCAGAGGGATATGGTGATCTTTCACAGGACAAAAAAAAAGAGTTAATTGAATATAAAATATATAAATTCTTCCCCTTATTCACTTAATCACTGCTTTTGATTGACAAATACACTTAAGACTTTCATATCTAGATGATTTCTTTATCGCAATTGAGTGATTTGTTTAAATTACATTTTACAGCCTTCTCAGGGAAGATATCCTCTCAAATTCCCACTGTTCACACTTCCATTAGGTTTATGATATAACTCAAGGGTTAAAATTAAAAATGAAAATATTTCTTAACAGTAATTAATAAGCATGTTACAACCAAAAGCTTCATTAGACAAAGCCAGACGTATGCAGAATTAAATGGTAAGCAAGATAAGATGAATCAGAGTATTATTGATCCCTTACCAAGAGGTATGTGTAAATGAGTTACACCGCAGCTATCACTATTGCTATGTACAATACACTACAGGAGAGCCAGGGAAATTTTCCATGAAATGGTAGAACAGTTAGGTGAACAGGGTAGCTGTGATATCTGAAGGCTTCACAGTGGTTGGAATAAAGCAATAACCTGACTCATATTTAGTGAAAATTAATTTAATAATAGACTGCAATCTGTGCACCAAGCACAGTTTTCTAAATAGGTATGTTTTATTGCATTTTGCTGTTACTTAGGGTTCCCTATACAGCAGAGATTTGGAGCTAATTTCATAAGTAAATGTGACTTTGTCTTGGAAGACTCTTAAATCTGTTTTCAGTAACTTAAACATCATGAAGTCACAAGCACTACAAACCTTATCCTAGGATTACCTTGATTAAGGCACAAAACATTAAAAGCAAATTACTATGAAAGTATGAAACAATTTGCCCTTAATGTTTCAGTCATATTCAGTAAAAAATATGACTTAAATCTAGTTTTATTAATAATACATATTTTAATTAAACGGCTAGAGGTGCATCTAGCAGGAAAAATTGAATCTTCACTGGATTTCACATACTTGTATGATTCATGGGCAGTAAATATGCAAAGCTTTATGCCCATAAGGCAATCAAACTGCAAAGCTGATACGCATGTTTTTATCTGAAAGAATGTGAAGTCTCGCAAGGCTTAGAAATAAAAATAATAACAATAATAATAATAACAATAAATGCTCCAAAAATTAATCTATTTGTGTAGACCTAATGCATTTCTGGATACAATCCTCATTTTTTGCCAGCTGCATGATGTTGAAAACATATTTATTGTTGTTTCCATTAATCTCTTTACACAAGGTTTGCCTGTATGAGTACATATATACACACATAATATCACAGCTTCAGCTATAAAACCATAGGTTAAAAATTATCATGCTACAGTAGCATAGCATGAAATGCTTTCCTTGCAAACTGTTTGGGGATTGAACAGTTCTGCAATCTGCTGATCTGCTAACAAAGCCTCTCCTCATTTACATCAAGACTGTTTTTAAAGGTCTGCCTCCACATGCTTAGTCTGCTTTAGCTTTTCTTCAGCTACCACCCCACACTTCATCAAGCATTCAGCCTGGTTATATTTAATGACAGCTATGCTGCGCCCACCACCAACACCTCTCACCTGATGGTATCGAAACACAAAGGCAAACATGAAGCAATTACAATCTATCACTCTTCTCTGACGTAACTCTATGATGCCAAATTGCCACCTCTTCTTGAGTGGAGCACAGCAACTGCTCGTAACACCCTTCAATAACACATTTCAGCAAATGGATGCATGTTAAGGATATCGAACTTTCCTGAATGTAGCAATGGGCTAAAAATGAGTTTAAAAAATTGCTTTTCATGTTTCAAACACTTTTTTAAGGGTAGAGCTATCATTGTCGTCATGTTTTCCATCACTATTGTCATCAAATGTTAATGAATGCCACCTCACAATGCCCTTATAAGAAGACCCCATTCACGCTCCCATTTCAGAGACAGAAAAGGAATGAAACAAAAAAATCTTAGGTTCAAATTTCTCCTGATTTGAATGGGCCGGTCAGAGATGCACAATTATTTGATTTATTTTTTTTTCCTGAGGGCTTGGCATTTTGGTGTTGGACAGGCCCAAAGTACAGCTCCAGTTGTCACAGAAGTGACTGGGAGTTTCCAGCCTTACTGCAACCTGTTGCATAACGGCTCAGATAGGACATCAGGGAGGGGCGGTGGGGGTGGGGAAGTTATAACTCCATTTGAAATCTCTTGTTTAGTGACCACTTATGAAAAGTTTGATCATCACAGTAATGGGTAAGATTTTGTCTTCTGAACAGAGATTCCTCCTAGAGTTCCTGTATTTTGCCTTGACAGCGTTTTGGTTGCTAAAAGTTTTGTTGAATCCCACTCTCCATCTGAAAAATAATAATAATGTAGGAGCTAAGTCTGACATCTAGGCACCTGTCAGCATTTGCACCTGTTGATATTTGCACCACTGATTTTGACTGCTCTGCTCCAAATACAGAGTTTAAGGGGAAATTTGAGGAAGACTGTTGCATGAAAAAGGGGGAGAACTAAAACAGTTAAGAGGAAATACTGAAGGATGCATCAGTCATGAAAAATTCATGCTTAATTCTAAGGTGAAGAGAGAGATCTATTTCTATTCCTTATTTATAATCCTGAGCTCTCAATTTGGCTGAAGCAACAAATTGGTCATTTTGAAAGAAAACCAAGCTTAAATGATACTAACCTATTCTGTAGTTCAGGGATGGTCAAATTCATATTCTTCCTCTGACCAGAAGCAGTAATTTTAATCCAAACTCCCCCTCCTTTCTAAGGGAGCACTGTATGCACTGGTATGGCATATTTTCAGATATTTTCTTTCAGTTTGACCTCTTCAGATTGTCCTACCTCATATTTTATATATAAGTATAAAGTCACTGGACTAGGGAGTAGATAACAGATCCTGTAGTTGGGCATTTGAACCAGCATGTATCAAGGATTTTTCATGTATCAAGGATTTTTCTTAAATTTATAGAAATAAAAAGGTGAACCTCCTGCACAAAGGCTGCATTTAAAAGCAGTATCTGGAAAATAATGGGTGAACTGGACAATGGATCTGTTCTGACAGATACATAGACAACTGGACTATAAACAGATCTTCAGCCACCGCGCTTGGCACCTCAGGCCTATTCATCTTCCTTTTACATTCACACGTGTATCTCAGATTTTGGTCTTGGGACATAGTGAAGCCCTAGAGCTCACGAATCCTCTCAGATAGGTTCATCTCCATTTCAAGGAGGGGGAATGTTGCCTAATTCTGTTTAAGAGAAACTCTGCCATAACCTATACCATTTCTTTCTTAGCCTGGACCAGTCCAAAAGCCTCAGTGATTTCATCCATTAGATCTGAGTCTGTGTTCCCACCTGGGGCAAGGTAAAGCTGCCTCTCTGCTCAGGCTGAACCCTTCTATCTGGCATGGTGACTTTGAACTGAATAAAAGGGAAGTTCGACTTTGGGTCTTTCAGCTCGTCTCTTCCAATTCAGTGAAAAATTTGTGTCCTGTGTCACGAAGGTGCCAGATGCCAGACGTCAGCATAGTGCAGGAGGTTGAGTCCTGTGGGCACATTGAGCCTGAAGCGAGCACACAGCCCCCCAGCCTGTCAAAGAACTTTGGTCCTTCCCTGGCCTTGGTTTTGCCACCCAGACTTCAGACAGGTTCAGCTGTGGTGAGCTACTCAAATATGTTAAGTAATTTGTTAAGTTTCAAATATATTAGGTAATTAATCCAATTACTTTTCAGTTAAATAGTAACAGCTGTAACCTCCACATCAAAAACATTATCTGAAATTTAACAGCTTAATCATGGGGCAAGAGCTGCCAGGGGGTTGAGGAGGAGAGAAGCTTGTGTAGTCACCACAAGCATGAACTCTGCTGTTTCAGTCTCATTCCACCATTTGAGCAGCAGACAGCAGCACAGAGCACTTACCTGCAGGATTTCCCAGGCACTTTGGCTCAGGCAGTGTTCAGGCTCTTCCTACTGTGTCTCAGGAGACCAATAAAACAAACTTAAAGGCTATGACATAACATTTTCTTTGGGATGGAAGGAATGTGAATGTACCTGAACTATGTTTAGCTATTTATTAGTTAACGCAAAAAGTAACACTACTTCCAGCCAGTATTAATTTAATCACTAATGCCACTGAAGTACCATTATTGTGCTTTTAGTTCTATGAGAAGAAAATGAATGTTGCATGTCTTCTTGCTTTTAGTCTGATGTTAGAAACCATGTAGATGAATCTTGCACTGGTATTTTCATGTATCAAGGATTTTTCTTAAATACCTGATTCATTAAGATTGCATATTGGTTTGATTTCCAAATAGCTCAGTAGTCAGCACTCCAAAGTATGAATTTCATTATATTAATATATATTGTTATACACTCAGGGAAGTAATGAAATAAACCAATGACAAGACATTATGAGACAGTACAGACTTCAAGAGATAGCAGAAATCATTTATAAACTGAAGTGGTTATAAAAGGACACAGGCATCATTATTTTTTAAATTGTTTTGTTATAATGTTTCGTGGAGATAGTAGATAGTGTCTTCCCAGAGGAAGAAGGAAAACTGTTTTAAAAATTAAGTTCATGAAGAAAGAGTAGGGGAACTGAAACATGTACGGTACAGTTTTCAACAGCACTGAGCTTTGGCTTGAGCTCTCTTTCAAGTGAAGTCAACTGTGAAACTGTTATTGACTTCCAAGTCATCCCCCCACTACATGCTTTCAGCAAATCCAGCTGTGAAATCTGAAATACATTTAAGTCTCAATGAGCCACATCCAGAAGATCTGACATGAGTGGAGGGTAATGAGAGAAACTGTGATTCTTGCAGACAAGGACCAGAGGGAAACACAGAACTAGCACCTGTGATTAAGTGATTCACAATACATAGCATCCCAAAATCTATCAATCCACGACTGAAATGCTGACTGGGGACACAATGAACACAATCAATCCTCTCCAATGTCTGTCAGGGATAACCAGAACTTTTCCAGTCATGCACAGTGGAGCGGAGAAGATGAAGGAGGGACACAGGGATATCCGAGTTCCTTGTCTGTATCGCCTTCAAAGAGATCTGTTGCTCTGCATGGATTGCAAAATGGAGGAAAGGAGTGGAGGAGTAGCCATAGGCTACTGTTAGCCTTCAAAAATAATCTTAGGTTTTCCTTCCAGAATTTCAGGTTTGAGATGTTCAGAGGGCCAGAGCACCTCTCCCATAAAGATAGGCTGAGAGAGTTGGGATTGTTCAGCCTGGAGAAGAGAAGGCTCCGGGGAGACCTTATAGCAGCCTGCCAGCACCTAAAGGGGGCCTACAGGAAAGGTGGAGAGGGACTTTTTACAAGGACATGTGCTGACAGGATAAGGGGGAATGGCTTTAAGCTGAAAGAGGGTAGATTTAGATTAGATATTGGGAAGAAATTCTTTACTGTGAGGGTGGTGAGACACTGGAACAGGTTGCCCAGAGAAGTTGAGGATGTCCCTTTCCTGGAAGTGTTCAAAATCAGGTTGGATGGGGCTTTGAGCAACATGATCTAGTGAAATCTGTCCTTGCCCATGGCAGGGGTGTTGGAACTAGGTGATCTTTAAAGTCCCTTCCAACTCAAACACTTCTGTGATTCTAAGATCAGTAAGAATGGCAATGCAAGTAAATAATAGTTTGAAAAAACAGAGCATAAGGCTTTTATCTTAAAAAAATACCACAACACATACGAATTCAGTGTGTTTCTGAAATGTCATGTGTCTCAAATGTGTCATGTCCTATTATATCCATTCACAGCAACCTAAGGTGACCAACAGACTCCAAACAGCAGAGAAAAACCCTGATCTTAAGCCAGAGCAACATGATGCAGCAGAAACAGACGATGCATGAAGGAGGCTGTGTGCCACACTGTTAACAGGTGAAGTTCTAGACTAAGAAATTATTTTCAGTCACAGAAATAAGATACATACTGAGTAAATATAAGGATTCTGAGTAAAAATAAGGATTTTCCCTAGTACACGTGTAAAACAATATATTGAAGCACCCTGGAATTGCACAAATTTTATTTATATAATAAAGCTACATATTAAAAAAATCAGTATTCTCCAAAATAAATTCCATTTTCAAATAGTATGAGTAACGAAGAACATGTATTTGAACTGATGAACACAAAAAGCTCTGAGGCAACACATTATAGGTAAGAATAACCATGCCTGTTGTGAAGGTTCTCCCACTTCCCTGTAGTATAGGATTCATCTCATTATTTAAAATCTATTTATTGACATCTAAACCAATCATATAGGATCGTGTTACAGTCCATTAAGGGAAATGAGCACCTCTGGGGTTCAGCTCATGCTGCCCATCTTAGAAACCTAAAGTTAGCTGATGTTAATTTCATTTTACAGATTAGTCCTATGCCATTACAACTAAAATATATATTTTTACTAAATGGTTTGGAAGTGGATTCAGATCTATCTGAGTTGACAGTAAAACTCAAAACTGGCATGTATGTCCACCATTGCTCCTTATCACACTTTTCTCCCTGCAATTTCTGGCAGAAATAGGCAAGTACACAATCAGTTGTCAAGCACTGGAACAGGCTGCCCAGGGAAGTGGTGGAGTCACCGTCCTTGGAGGAATTTAAGAGACATGTAGATGTGGCACTTAGGGACATGGTTTAGTTGTGGACTTGAGAGTGCCACGTTAACAGTTGGAGTCGATGATCTTAAAGGTCTTTTCCAGCCTAAATGATTCTATGATTTTGTGTGAATATGGAGAACTGTTACCCTCGTTCTATGAACCTGGTCTTCAATCTGATAATAAATACATAGATAAAATACCACTTTTAAAACATTCTTCAGATGTTGGGTTTCCTGTGAAAACATCAGGAAGACTGCAAAAAAACGTCTTTGTTCTTTGGAAAGTTTACATGGTACATGGTTTACATTTTCATTCAAAGTGGGTTTGAGGGATTTCATGGTAATATTTAGCAAAACTCATCTCTTACGAGGTTTCATTGGCTGTGATACTCTTTTAGGTCAGATCAGGAATGTGTTGTTGAAGTGAACTCCCTGGTCATCCTCACTTGTCTTGGTTCATACTGTGGTGTGGCCTCAGGGAACCACATATTTTTCAGATGGAGCTGAACCCCAAGCTGTTCTTCAGGAACCACCTTTTGACAGCTGAGGCGGGCAACTCTCAGGATGAGAACAGAGCTAGTCCAAAGTCACCTTCTACCCCAAAATGTGTGGATGTTGCTGCAGGTAGTCACTTGCAACATTTTTCCCTGTGTGTCTGCCCCTATTGTTCCACACTTCTAATGCCAGCATAGCCCCAGTGAACCTAAAAAGACAAAGTGCTGGTCAAAGTACTTATCAAAGTAAATAAAGATGACTGATGTTAAGAGGAATGCAGAAGTTTGAAAGTTTTCAGGACAACCAGCATTTCTTTACTTAGAAATTAGAATACCACATTGTCTCTTTCCACCATTTTAACTGTGTATTAGGGCAAATTTTAGCTGTTTTCTTCTGTTTGATGTGGGGGTTCAGTTGAAACCCCCAAAAGAAAGGAGATTCAATGCCCATAACAGCAGAATTGTGTATGCTTGCTACTGGTGAACAGAATTGCTGAGCTGCTGATAGCTCTAAGTGAATGGCATCATTTAAAAGATCACATACACTCTGTGCATTTCTGCTCTTTATTGTTCTTATCTCACCATGAGCAGAGATAGTTACACAGATTCATGGTTGGTGGCACCATGCCACAAACTCACAACTCACATAAATAAAACCAAATCAATAACCTTTCTGTAGGAACTAGAAGAGCACTGCCCACAATCAAATTTACTCCAAGTTTACAGATAGCTTATTAACTACCCAAATCAAGTGCATATTTTAAATAATGCATAGCAATGTGATCAAGATGAGAAGGTTGGTGAAATGATGCCATTTGTTTGCTTCATACAAAAATTGGGTTCCATCAACTTAATGCCTTTTTTCCTCCATCTAAATTTAATATGTTTAATTTCAGAGTGAGTTTTGATCAATGTGTCCAAATGACTTTTAAATGCTTAGATAAGATTTTATCAGTCTTCATTTTTCTCATTGGAGCCTGGGTAATATTTTCAGTGATATATAAAAGCTGTAGCTCATTCCTGGTTTTAAAAGAAAAAGAAAAGAAAAAAAAAGAAAGAAAGAACGAATGAAAGAAAAAGAAAGGTTTTATTTAAATGATCTGATTGTTTGAGATTTAAAAAGTGCCCTAAATGTAATAAAGCATAAATACTACTTTTTCTTATTTCGCTTATGACTAGTTACTAGATTAATCCTCTTACCCATCAATGCAGTGTTTTCCACTTCATTATGCATTTTTTTAATTGAATAGTCCTTTGTTTCTCAACAGATTGTTTAGATTTTTAATATTGTTAGTGTTGAGAGATAAACGTTTTGGTACATATTGGAGAGTAATAAATTGTGTTGAACATTGATAAACTAACACAATTACTAGCAAGGTCACAGACTCAGCTAATTTAGAAATATCAGTACTCGGATTTTGAGTTGTCCCCTGGAGAACTGCAGCCACTTTATTAAAGCAGGAGGGTGAGGAGAAAATGGTACATTAGGATTGATCTTTTGATCTAATTGTGGACCTCTGCCATTCCTTGTTTGACCAAAAGTGCTTAGCAAGCAAGAGGAAACACAGTTCAACTAATTGAGGAACATCCCTTAAATGCCAACAGGATTGTGGGAAAAAGAAACAAATTGCAATTTATACAGTTTTATAGTGTTAGTTATCAATGAAAAGGTGTAAATACTGTGCAATTAATCTTTGCTTTTCGTGTGGGAATTTTTGAGGCTTGCAGACACACTACAATCATACTTCCAATATGTTCAAACTAAATTTCTTACACTGCAGAAGCCCCAATTAAACAATATTTAAAATGAGTAATATTTTCTACATTGTGACTTATTTTTAAAGAATTAACGTAAGACCCCTGCAATAGCATTCAGTCACGAGACAAAAACTATACTGTTGGACATAATATAAGAAATATTGTGGTATGTTCCCATTGTACAAGGAAAAGCAAAAATGTCCATCTGCTTGAAAGAGCTAAAATGAGGCCCATATTCAAACTTACACGCATTTTCTTCAATGAAAGATGCTTTCATTTACCTTTTTTGACCTCTCTGCCTGATGTGTATCTATTTATTATACCATGCTGGAATCACTAGGATAATACAACTTTAAAGCTATGTATTAATTAGCAGGCTGACATGCCAGAACTAAGGGTAACAATAATGGGGGATGTACCACTATATCTATAGAACTGTTTTAATTGGTTTCTAGCCAGTAACAACTGGGAATCATTATCTGAATCTGAAAGGCAGCTGCTGACTAACTCAAATGAACAGGGAAAAGTATTTATTAAATGACACATGGCAACCCAACCAGAACAGTATTATCATCATAGATAGTGCATAATCATCATACTAGTTGAAAAAATTTTGTTGGCATTCTCTCTCCCCGCCTCTTCCTTCTTCCCTCTCTTCTTCCCTCTCTTCTTCCCTTTTCCCCTCTTTTTTCCTAAATTGTTCAATCATAAACATCTGCAGGAACGAAGCACTCATACTGATGCTAAAACCCATAGGAGGAAAACTTTTCATATGTATTTCAGTTTGGAGATTTAGGGCTTTGTATCTTTCTCATGTTGGCATTATTTCATGGACAGTCAGAGATACTGGGATGTGGCTGCAGATCCTGACATCTACATTTAGACACGTTTAGGTATCTAAAAGGCATGTTTTCAATGAGAGTTGGGTATTTAAGCTCTTATTGAGGTCAGCTGGGACCAAGTCACAGTCAGAGGAATCTGAAAAGCTGTTCAGCTGATTGTATGTAGGAGATGAACATTGACTGTACTGACCAGTCCATTGCTTCTATGCTGGCCATGGCAGCATGGAGCTACACATAATTTACCCTGCTTCTCAGCCATGTAGCGTATACCTTGGCAGCCTGCAGATTCAATTGTCCTGTCTGTGTTGGAATGAAACAGGGTAACCACTGACTCACTGTATCTGAAATGTGACTGGAAGATTTAAATAGGATTCAATAGAAAAAGAAATATAAATATATATTAAACTCCAAGTAGAATTTCAGGGTTCTGGTATGTACTAACTTCCAAAATCACTTTGGGTTTGTTAGGTCTTATTCTGTCTGTGATCCTGATGTGTAATGAAATCTGATTTCAAAAGTTTAAATTTCCTGAGGATGTTTTGGTTTTTTAAAACTTCTATAATCGATCACTGGATTCAGTAGAAAGGTGATGGCCAGTCATCTGTTCTGATCAGAGTTCAACTCAGTATTACTTCAGGATGTTGTACCTTTATCAGGGAACTCAGTTTTAGGTCTGTCAGTTTTTCAGGTTTGAAAAACATAACCTTTAGTTCAAAACATTCCTATTTAAAAAGTAAAATTTTGTATTACAGGTCTTCAGAAAATCCCTATGACTCTGGTGTTAATACGACCCCCTCACAGACAGCCCCTCTTACTGCCACAGGCTTGTGCAGAGGTGTGAGCCACCAGGGTTTAATATGCATTCACATGGAAACGTCTCCTTTCAGCTCCCAGGAGAAATACTTTTGTCCTTATGAAATCTACAGAAAATTCCCAATTTACATTTGTTAATTAGAAAGCTTTATTCTAAATAGACTAATTAATTACAGCCGGATTTACATTTTAAATTTAAGTGATTATTTTAGAAGATTTTGTAGACTTCTAATTACAAGTGTTGTTATTCTCATTAGGATTTCAAGTGCTGTCCCAAATGAAAATGGCAATTGATCTACTAAACCCCAGAGTCATCCAGTTTAACTAGTTCTGTGTACTGCCTAATGCACACCAGCAGTCACTGCTGTGTGACCCAGTGCATGCCAGTGCCAAGTAACAGTGGAAGAATACCTCTTCCTGACAAAATAAAAAAAAATCACCCAAGTTCCTGCAAAAGTGGAATACAGGTCACCCAGGAGGAAAAAGGAGAACTTCCTTATCTCACTCACTGCTCAGCTTGATCAGAAGTAAAGAGATCACAATAAAAAAAAAAAGGATTTTGGTTGAAGATCAAGCATATGAAAACTCTATCAGGCTACTTAGGAGCTTCTATAGAAGTTAGGACTTATATAAGCAAGCTGCCAACGGGAGCACAGCAGGCACTGACAGTTCTTACATAAAGAATTGGAACAAGATGGCCACAAAATAGGCAAAAATTATACAGCATCATTAAAGTTCATTGGAAAGCTTTGGGCCTTAGTCTTCTCATACTTATTCCTGAGATGAAATTAACTTGGTGCAAATATAAACAATAGTAAAAATGGTATCAATAATAATAATAGTAATAGTAATAATAATGCACTGATGAGTGCAATGAAAGTTAAAGTCACTTATTTTTGTAATCTAAGGAATCTGTTACCTATGTACTGGTTGATGAATGTAAAAATATAATTTGTATCCTTTTAAAAGGGTGAAAGGATGAGTAAAAACCCAGAAAGAAAATTTTTGCAGAGAAAGGATCCTGTTTACCAACAGTTTGACTGGGGGATCCAAAAGAATAAGAATGAACATACCAGCCTAATTCTTGGGATGCTTGCGCGGAAGGCTGGGTGCCTCAGCTCCCTCCTGGTGAATGACTAATTAGTCATCAGAACAGAACTGTCTCTGCAGGAGAGACTCTGATCCCCCCATCACAGTATTTTATGACTTGGTTAATGAGGGCAGGTCACCAGGAACCCATTGGGAATCTCATCTCCTGCTGGCAGTGCTGTTCCTGTCCAAGAAGCATCTGAGAGTGAAGATCTTCCTTAAAATTATCTAAACCCTTTATTTATAGATGTATGTACTACTTCAATTTGAGAAAAAGTACTGCAGCAAAGAGGTTCCTCTGGCCAGGAAAAATGGAGTATATATAAATGTGATACAATACAGACCGAAAATAACATTTTAGAGTCCTCATTTTTTCTGTCAAACCCAAAAAGCAAAGTTTTGTACAGCTTTAACAGCACTGCAGCTGCTTCAGGTATTGTGCTTTCCTGCAGCCTTTTGCCTGCTGCTGTGCCTTTGAACACTTTGGTTTGTAGCAAGGAAGAGACAATCATAAAATACAGCTGAAAATGCTGAAATGTCTTACTACCCTTGGGGCAGAGGGAAGAGACATAAGAACAGAAGAAGAGGTTTGACACCGGAGTCAAGGACATGGGAATGAATAGTCTGCTCTTTCCCAAACCTTCAGTGTAGGTCTGCTTGAAAAGGAATCAGCACCGGCCAGTCGTGAATGTATCTTCATGGCAGAATTAACTCCAGTACTATCTTTCTCTTCGTTTCACAATTTTACAATTAATCTGTGCAGTTTGGCTGTCAGCTAATATTGCAGCTGATCTCCCATGATTCTGGCCAACTCAGGTGGACTTCGTAATGCAGCTATTAATAGCCAGGGGATCTCCTCTTTGAGTTCAGACTTGTGAGGCAGCTGATCTCACTGTCCAGCACAGCTCCTTTTGTTCCAAGTAGGTCAGAGCTTTGTATATAACATTGCATTAAGGAAGAAGCTTTACTTTCCTCATTTTAAGAATGAGGAGGTATACTCATGAGGAGTGATTAGGAACCAAAAACCAGCAGTCTGCTATTTCAAGTGGTCAAGATAGGCACCTAAGCTATCAAACATGACATAGGACCTATAAGACTAGTGTGTGGAGGTCAAGAAAGACACCTTGTGCACATAGTATGCTATTGAACACCTATATTTAGGCAACTACATCCCATTCCAAGAGTCATAAATCCCTGTCACGATCAGGACTTAATCTGTACTGTACATAAACACATTCTCTGAATGCATTGCCACGAAAGGCGCTAAGCACTGCAGCAAAGAATAAAACAGAATATTATTTGCAATGCTGTCCAAAGATGCAGAATGGAAGTTCTTATAACCTCAAACCCCATCAGTATTCACATCGAGAAAAATATTAGAGAGAAAGTGGAAAAAAAACCCCAAAACCCCAACCCAAACCCTAACCATTAAGCCATTCTTTCAAAACATGCATTTGTAACAAGAAACTAATTACCAGCCATCATGCTAGATGTTTTGTCTTCATCCTGAGTTTTATTTACTGTTTAATGAAGTTGGTTTTCTGTTTTCTTTCATCAGGCAAATGATGAGGTACAGCAAATGACACCAGAAAATTACAAAATAATCCCTGCAAGTTATACAAGGAGGCAGAGAATCCATTCTGCGTGATCAGAAACTACAAAGTGATAATAATAGCAGGTTTGATGGAGGTTATGTCTCACAGCTCTTTAGGTCAGATAATAATGTGCTATGTCATTAAGCTGCAGTATCACTTTCCTGACTATTGTAATTGATGGTCCATGATATGGATATACTATAAAGCAAGTAGTATGTTTTGAAATCCCCATCTATAAAATTGAGATGTGTTTTCCGTAAGCTCTGAATTTCTCTTTGCTCTTCCTTAGGCTATTTCTTTGCCTTTCTGAGTCATGAATAATAAACACAAGCACCTTTATTTGACAGTTCAAAGTAATCTAGCAAATTACACACATATGCATGCATATACATCAACACATACATATGTAATTGTATGCACATATATGGTATTACTTATATATAGTATTAAACATATATGTATGTACACATAATCATATACATATGTTCAAAGAGAGCAAGAAAAGGAAAGAAAGTGAGGAGGATTGTTTAAAGGATTTTGGAAATCTTGACTACTGGGCTGGTAAGCTTTGCCAGTACAGCTGAACAAAAAAGGGCCCAGAACAGAGGGACAGGGGCACTCAGCCCTAGCTGCCCATGCTGTCACATGCCTTCCAGATGTGTTTTCAACTACTCAGAGTAATTGTCTTCTAACCACAATTTGGGGAATAGTTTACTCTAGAAATAAACCTCAAAGGGCAACTTGGACAAGGCTGGATCTGTTTAATTCCCTTTATCTTCCTACCACAATATTTTAGCAGGCTTTGCACTTTCTGACACCCCGGTGTGTCCCACTTACCCTCAGTTTCATGCTCCTCACTTTCATTTTGTCTGTGGGCTGCAGCACAGCCTTCACAGTAACTCTGGTGCCCTGTACTGAAAATAAATCAATACGTAAACAAATATTCTGGTTTATGGCCCAAGGGGCATCATGAGGAGCCAAGAGCTGTATAATGTGGACATGGTCAGTCTGTTCTGAAGGGTGCTAGCTCTGAGCACTGTGAGTGACATCCAGCTCTGATATCTCTTGCAGCAGCTGATGTGATGTCCAGTTGATGCCACTTGGCTCTAGGGCCAGGGAGAGGTCCTATTTTTTTATAGCAGCTCAGATGAAGCACAGAAAGACGTATAGAGTGCTTTCTGTTGAATTTGTCTTGAAAGGGCCCAGTTCACATCACTACACAAGCAGTACACTCCGTGAAAATGTAATAGATATGACACATTCAGATCTGGCTTTCTGTACATGTCTTGTATATGGATAAGAACCATTTTTGCAACCTTCAACCTCCTTGAGTTAACAGGCATCCCAAGAGTATGTCTACCATTAATATGGGGAGAGGTGTGTGCCGTACATTTTCGCAAAAGGCCACAGGACTTTACTCTAAATGGACCATCCATCTTTAGCAGTAGCTACAAGCTTTGGATTTTTTGGGTGTTGCCTCTAGATACATCTTTCGTGATGATCCCATCTATGACTCACAAAATGAAGATGCTGCTTGACCTTAGAGATTCAGACTAAGGCACTCCACAGAGTTGCTACTGTGGATTTCAGTAACAGATGACTTAATGATGTATTGCTTAGTTTGGTACCTTAGGCCAAATCTGCAGTATGAGCACTTTGGCATTGTACAATACCAGGATCCCTACCTGTGAACAGTTGGCTTGTGAATGTTATTTATACCAATGAAACCAGCTTAACAGCACTTTACAGTCTCTCAATAAGAAAGTGAACTATATTAAACTAGAAGAAGTGTAATTGTGCTGCTACCACTACCCTAGAGGTTTTTTTGCCAGCAGAGGTGTGCCTGTCTCAGAGTACGATATCTCAAGGCTGCATCATTCATGTGTTCTGGAAAGATATTCCCCCACCTGTCCAAGAGAAATTAATTTCCCATTTCTCAGTCATTGCTTGGCTTCCCAGCTAAAGACTACTGTGAGCATATTAGAATAGGAAAGTTAAAATGAAAACCACTCCTTTTTTTCTGATGAAGTTGTAACCTCAGCATAAAAACTATCTTGATCAACATAAATGAATTCTTGTTTCAGGTATTTTAAAGGTACTTCTCAACTCACAAGATCTTGAGCTAGGATTCTTACCTGGCTCGAGAAGCTGGGACTTCATTATAAATCATGAGAAAAAATACCAATGACAACACCTTATCTGTATATTTATGGAAAACTTCAGGAAAAAACCTAACTTTTTAAGAATGACTGATGTAGATAAATGTTAGAGACCATCATATATTTGTATGTATATGTGTGTTTATGTATATGTTATGTATGATTTATCCTATTAAATGTTTCAGGTTGTATTTATAAGCCAATTATTAGATATTTAAAAGTAAAAATCCAACTTTTAAAACTATTCTCTTTAATAATTAGTGTGAACATAGGATGCTACAGCAATTGCACAGAACTGGTGGATTTCAAAAAGGAGAAATTGTAAGTGACAGTAACCCTTTATCAATTCATTCCAAGTCAGTTAATTAAACCTGGAATTATTTAAATAAGGTGACAGTCAAAGGAAAAGGTCAATGTTCCCAATGTTTCAATAGGTCTTCCTCATCTCTGGAGTTTAATTAACTCATTTTGAACAGAATGGTCAAAAGTATGCTAAAACTCATAATTCCTTCCCTGTTTTTTAAATGCAAAACGCCTATTCTCCTTAGGCCTGCACAGTGGCTTTTCAAGCCACCAGCAAGTGAAAGAAATTCACTCTGCCCTCACTAAGCCCACAGACCCCTCAGCAGTCCATGGCTAACACATACTGCTGCTGCAGCATCCCCGCGGCAGTGGATATGCCTGTCTCTGGGTCAGGGAAACATCTGCACAGCATTTTAGTCAAGCCATGGGGCTAAACGAGCCGGTAGCCTCTCCACTGACCTGCTCTTTCTCTGACATTTTGGGGTCATGAAGACTCATCTTCATTGAAAACAGCTGCTAGAGACAGATTCATGTCACTGATTGCTTCCCCCTCTCGTATCTGCCTACAGTCCATGTCACCAGGCCTGCTGGGATTCACATGTTGAAGCAGACACAAAGGGATTGATTCAGAGGCTGAAAGAAGCATGCTGAAATGGATCATGGGTCCAGAGAGTGTGGGAAAACCCTAGGAGAAAAAGCCTACAGAGAAATCTTTTTGGAGGTTGTTAGCCAAAATAAATTTAAAGTTATGAGCTGCAGTTTGCTGTTTCTTTCCATGTAGGAAATCAAATGAATAGAATTGTGATAAGGAAAAATATGGCTCTAAGATTAATCACCTCAACAAGAACAACCTGAAAGAACCTGAAAGATCCTGAATCTTTGACTGGTTAGTCAGTTTGAAATGAGCAGTGGCAGAAATCTCTCTAGTGTGTGTGCACACACGTAATGAACCAATGAGAAATACTAGGATGCAAACGTTTGTCGATGCACCAGCTACCTCATGGTAACTTCATGTGTTTGTAACTTTACTCAACAGTAAGCACAGCTCACCAAGCTAAAGGTGTAGCACCTCACTGCTTACTTATACGAGTCAAAGAATGTATGTAAGCCATGCATCATGGAAAAGTGGATGTGTTATAATCACACTTACTAACACTGTGATAATTTGCTTTTGTACTCATAGTCTCAAAATTGTAGCAAGTGTGAGGTAAGAACATTAAATAATAATAATTAAAAAATATATATGAAAAAGCACCCGAATCCTTCTGTCTACTGCTGCTTTCTCTGAGGAAGATCTATCGGTCTAGAGAAACAGGAATCAGAGAGCTCATGTGAGACACCAAGGTTTTGCAGTAGGATATGATGAAAGATCAGTATTCAAGGCACCATATGTTAGTTATTGTTCTGATTTTCAGAGGATAAGGAATTTTATGCTGATAACATATTTTTCCTAATTTTCAGACCATGGGTAATTAATAGCAACAGAACATAAGCATTTAATATAAACTTGTCGTGATTGAACCCCAGCCGGCAACTAGGACAAAAGTTGAAAGGAGTTGCAAAATATTTTGGCAAAAAACTATCAGACACCTCATACTACTAGATCTTTTATTTATTCTTATGTGAAATGCAATGCAAAATTGTTCAGTCATGTTGTATGACAGAACGTTTCTGTGATTTTCCTAACTGAAAAACAAATTTACATCTGGGATTTTACTTCATGATATGTGTTCAGCTTTTCATAAGATCCTTGTTTCTGTTGCACCCTAGAGTCCAACAGTATCGTGAAATGTAAATATCACATGGAGAACTCTATCTTTTGGTTTAGGGAGAAATATCTTCTGCCTTCAGAAAATTTTTGTGCAGTGAAAGCTGGTTCGGCTCTATAAAGAGTTTACCTGGTTAAAAAAGTGTCCTGAGCCCTTTCATCTCTTACTGCTGATAATATGTCTTTTTTTTCCTTTGAACTTTTATGGTTTTCCTTTGCTTCCTGTTTAAAACATGTTCTCATGCTTTTATTACTCTCTTAATTAACTCAGGAAGAGAGACTTTGTGTCCAGAAAACTTCACATTTACTTGTGCTTCTTGCCTCTTTACACCTTAGCAAATTGTGTGCAGTTTCATTAGTAACCCAATACTTGCGCTTCACTGCAGTTTACAATAAAAATTGCAGCTGCAGTTTCCTTGAGCATCTCAGAAAAATGCAGCACTATGAAGCTATGAAGCACTGTCTGTCAGAGACACATTCAAGTGAACAGATGGACGGTAAAAATTAGGCTGGTGAAAAGAAACCATTTTTAATTTCTGGAAGCACAGAAGAAATTACTCCGTTGCTTATTCACTGCTATATTTAATTTTGTGAGCCTTACAACACTTTACCATGACCTTATGGCAAACAAAACAAGTTGACTGATTCTTTCCCACAGAGTCTGAACATCAAAAATCATTTATGATTTCTAGCAACAGTGTTAAACCGCATCAGTCTCTTTATGCTTTCAATGTTACCACAAACATAATTTGAAAAATCAAATTGCCTTCAGAGGATATGGGAAGACTGTTGTATTTTCAGTTTATTATCTCTTACCATGTCTTATCTGGAACCTTTCAAAAACCTTCGTAACTACTAAATATCTGATCTAGAATTATCAGCACAGTGGTCTTCTGGACACACTCTGTGCCAACATGGTGATAAACCCAATGTAAACAATTATATGGAAACCATGCATGATTGTAAGATTTAAGAGCACCTTTCAACTTACATGGGAATCAAGCAGAGCACTATTTGAGCTTCCTACACCACACAGGATTAGCAGGTGGAAATGAAACATTAGAAGCACAGTTCTACAAACTGTATTCCCTATAGAAATCCTAATCACCATAAATTTCTATACAGACAATATAAGCTCATGCTTTAATGTCTCACACTTACTTATAGGACTGTTATAACATCAGGGCCTCTTCAGCCAAATCTAAAGTACAGATACCAAAACATCAAAGGGGATGAGGTGCATCGATGTCCTTTACACACTGATCGTATGTGCCCACGGAAAAGGCACAGCTCAGTGAAGAGCTCTGATAAAGCAAACAATCTCAGCTGATAACTTTACCTCAGCTGTTGAATGCTAATTCATCTGTCCCCAACAACTCAAAAGCTGTCCCAGAGGAGAACTGAAAACTTTATTCTTTGTTCCATTTCTTAAAAGAACAGAGCCCATGACTTCACGTTGATCTAGTTATGCTACAGAAAGAATAAAGTTAACAACTGTAGCTTTACTCTAGCTTTTCTCAGCTCCTAAGGGTGCTGAGAGCCCAGACATGCATTACACAACCTTGGTTAAAGCATTTAATAATGTGGATACGAGGTGAACTAGGGAACACATCTAAGTTCAGATCCAAGCTCAAAATAGAAATTCTTGGCCTCATCGCCTGCTTCCGCCAAAACAACTTTCTGCTGTATTTTCTAGTAAATGAAGATTGCACTGTGAAAACACAGATAGGAGAAGAGACAGTATGGGAGAAATATCACATTTACTGGATACCAGCTAACTTCATTCAAATCCGAAAGCACCACAAAACAAAACAAGAGCTTCTCCTGCTAGCTTTTATATGAGCTGGCATGTGCCTACCTTACTGTGTATTTTATCTTATAGGAGACAAATTTTTAGAGCTGAGCTGAAACAAGAAAGCTAGATAGAGATGAGCTCTAGGGCCCTTTGATGTGCATTATTCTAGTTTAACACATTTATATTTGCAAGTCATAGAAAAACTAGTTGCACAATAATCTTTGTGTAATCATTCGATCATTTTCCTTCATGTTACTCCTCTTTCCATCATTTGTTTGAGAGAGATTCAAAATTACTAAAGTAGAATCAATTGTTAGAAGCAAAACCCCCTTAGATTTACATTAGGGAAGAATTCCTGCAAATCATTTATTACCCTGAAAATGCAAGGTCTACTATTTCATAAAGGTTAAAAGGTAAACAGATTAAATGCTCAAATTTTATTACATTTGTTGTATTTTTTCATTTGTACAAAATTAATGCTAAACTAGATCCTCTCGAGACTCATGCAAGAGTTGTCTCTGAGTACTTCTGCTGAAATCAATCTAAAAATATTTATCATTGTGTAAACCCTGTAATAGGAGTATGCATCTTTGTTAGATCTTGCCAATATGAAAGAGATTTACAAAAATCCAGTGTGTTTGGTACAGCACTTTCCTACCACATATTATGATACTTATTAAATTATTTGCAGACCAGAAAATTAATCTTTCCAGTAAATAAAATGAGATAGTTTAAAATAAAGTTCAGTGATTGTAGCTGGATTTCTATGGATACATTAAAAAGTATCACTGTTTAGAAGGAGCTGCACTTGTTTGTGTGTGTATTTATATTTATATGTATATAAATATATTTCAAAACTAAAAATGAAGTGCTTCATTCCCCTCAAAAAAAAAAAAAGAAAAAAAAGCTCTCTTTTCAGATATTTCAGAAATGGTTGCTTTAACACATTTCCAACACATTTTCATTAATATTTTATTCCACCATCTTATGAACCCACTTCAAGTCACAAACAATAACAAGCACAGTTAGACTGCCTACAAATGTAGCCTCTTTTCAGTGACTTCAGATACATGGGGATTTAGTTCAATAAGGCAGTGCACCTGAATGACAAAAGAGCTCAAGTGAACCAAACTGAAAAGCACAACAGCTGGAGGCTTCTGAGCAGACAAAGTGCCTATGTATTCTGGCACTGGGCTGTACTCAAACGAGACCAAAAGCAACACTTTGCATTCAACTTTTCTTTCACAAAAGTAGGACACTGAACTTTTCTTGATTGCATATTTTATTTGAGATTTATGAAGGGTTAGTTCTAACTGTCCTGACCGTCTCTCTGACTCATTTTTACTCCTTACTATTTTATGGTGCATACATCTTTTCAACTCTTGCATCTTTTTCTCTTACCACTGCTACTCCCTAGCTAATTTGAGCTCCACGTATAAGGCTAGTGTTGCAATTCTTACTCAGGAATGTCTAGTATCTTTGGCTTCCAACCAAATATCCTATCATTTTTCAAAAAGATAATGTATACTACTACATACTACATACTTGATTTTGGCCCGTGACTTATAATTTGTAAAAAGGGCATCAGATATCCTGATTTGCAGTGAAGCAGTTTTGCAAAGAAGCAGTCTTTTCATTTCAGTCTATAGTTTTAGACAAAGTTGTGGGTACTTATCAGATCTAACAGTCACAAAAAAAGAAACATGATAACATGACAAAAGCATATCCGATTACTTTCTTTGTAATTCTTGCTATTTGTTGTGTTATTTAATGTCACAGTAATTAAAAAAATAATACAGAAAGTGACAGCGAGAAAAGTGAAATCCCAGAGGATGAGTCAGTTCAGAGTAGAGCTATAGACCACTCCCCACTGATGTCTTTATTCCCTTTGCAAACAGAGCTATTACTTAGACTGTTAAGTCCTTACATCACTATTGATACATTCCACTTACATGCTTAGAGCGCTCAATGCTTTCTAGCCAAAGCAGATAAAGGACTAAACTGACAGGGTAACCCATGTTGCAGTATTAAAGGTTTAGTGTTAAGAGTAATTCTAGTTACATATAGGTCATTGTGTAGACTTTTTGAACGCTTCCACTGACATTTTGCTTTTATGTGTGAAAATACATAATTTATTTGCCACATATATTTTGCCCAAGCATTTAGAAAACGATCCCTTCTCAAAGATTTCTCAATGCATCTCTACCTAAATTACAATTTTCAATTGAAATATGGCTCTTTCCAGCTATATGTGTTAATGAAACCATAACCAGGTTAAGCAGAGTAAAATCAATTGCCCATTTTTTAATCTGTAAATCAGTTTGCATTAGAAACCTAACTGTAGCAATAACAATGCATGTCTGCACCTTGTGGTGTATAAGAAAGGTATTTGTGTTGTTTTACTCCATCATGGTTGTCTTGGTTCCTGCTTAAAACTGCATGGTAACGGGAATGTCATAGATAGGTGTTGTTGCTGCATGCTAGAAGCTAGAAGCACTTTTCCAAGAAGTCTGGAGTTCTTGGGTTCTGCAAGCATTGTGCCTGCAGTGGCACAGAGACATGAGGAAAGGAAAGGCTTGTAGGAAGGAAATAACTGCAGCCTGTGGAAAGCCCAAGCTGGAGCAGAGGAAAAGTGTTGGAGGGAAGGACTGGCAGACACAAGCTGCTACATACTGACCGCAATCTCCCTGCACTCCCCAGCCCCCTGTGCTGCACAGGGAGGTGGGTAGGGGAGTCAGGAGTGAAGTTGAACCTGGGAAAGGGGGAAGGAAGGGTTTTACTTTAATGTTTGTCTTGTTTCCCACTACTCAAACACTGTATTTTACAGTAACTTAAATATCCCCAAGTTGAGTCCGTTTTGCCCACAACAGTAACTGGGAAGCAATGTCTCATTTTTCAACTCAACCCACAAGGTTTCTCATCCTGTGTTCTCCCCTGTCCTACAGAGGAGGCAGAGTGAGTGAGCAGCTGGGTGGGAGTTTGGCTGTTATCCAGGATTAACCCACGACAAACATGAAAGAAAAAGCAGGTGGCTTCTGTAGAGAAGTGAGGATGCTAATAAGGAACCAAAATAGCCATCTCCTTTGTTCCCAGGTGGTATTTAGCACTGGCATCTATTTCAGACCTGACAGAGAGCTTCAGTGTTGAACAGCTTGTCATTTTTTTTCCTGCTTTTGCTGATAAAACAGTAGTATCTGAGTTATTTTGACAATATCTCAGTTTTCCCTTTTCCAATCTGCCACAGTGTAAACAAACTCAAAGGCAAAGTATATTTCAAAGTGTATGTATATAAATATGTATCTGTATATCAAGGAGTATTCACAAGTATATGTATGCGCATATATAGATTTGTGCCAAGAGGTGTTTTTTTTTTCTTCAGTGTTAAAACTTAAGTTTGTGCAGATAGCCATGAATTCTTGTGCATCAGTGTGTGTCTGGACATGCTGCTTAGAATGGGGTTCAGAGCAGCAGGACTCATGCCTCAAGGCATGCCAAGGGCAGCCAATTGTAAACACTCAACAAAAATAATATGTTTCAAAATCTGAATATGTGATACCTATGTCGCGGATTAAGCTATTCTTTTTGATTGTGAAACTGAGCTCCAAACCCTGAAATGACCTCCTTCATTTTGACCACCAGATGGTCCTTTCTTGTAGCAGCCCAAAGTTTAAGCAGTTACCCAAAATGGGATGACCACTGTCCTTCTTCTGAGGTCTTTTGTCCCATAAATAGCCTCTACTTCCAGAAATTTGCCATGGTCACAAGCCTAGAGGGGAGGAGGAGAGAGGGGTAAAGTGGAGTTGCTGTTCAGGTATATAATAATAATAGACCCAGAATGAGAAAGATCAAGAAGTCCTAACAAAATATTTTTTGATTAAGGTGTCACTTGTTTGAGAGTCTGTATAGGTGGGTGAACCTAAAAGAGAATGAACACATTTCTTTGGAAAGAAATAGGGGAAACACCAATACTTTTTTCTGTAATACTCCATAACAACTTGAAATGTGGCCGTCAATAAAATTAAAAGACCATCAAAGCACTGACAATTATTTTCTTTCTGGTTTAGGCCAGTTCCAAGGTACATGAGTCTTCAGCTTTAAAGATATTATTTTCCTAATACTGGAGACCCAGAATGGTCATTCTCCTTCTTATCTAGAAATAAAACTTGCATTACTGAAGTAGAAGATGGTCAGGCAGAGTGGTACTGAGCAGCTCTAGACTCATCCCCAGACTGAGGATATTCATTAAACAGGGTATCTGCTAACTTCTCCAAAAGTCACCTACTTCTCTCTAATCAAAGATTTAGTGAATGTGGTCCAGTGTTAAGAAATAAAGATGGGAAAGTTAGAGACAAGGTACACTGCATTATGGCCAAGGTAATTAACTTTTGCTTTCCACATCCTAGCAGATGCAGTCCGGAAGAGTCTGAGGATCTAACCTAAGGTCGGCAGTTTTCAATATGTGTAGAAGCTGCACTCAACCTGTAGCTGAGAATAAGGAAAAAGGAAACTCCGTCAGTGTATTTCTGTATTTGGAAGTTAGGAGACATTTATTTCTTGATTTATGTAAGATGAGGAAAGATAGTGTGAGAGACTTTGGGAGGAGAGCTAATCAGAAATACTTTTGGAGACTGTAGGACTCAATAAAAAATAGCAACATTATGAATTGAAAATATTTTTGAAGGTAGGAGGGTTTTGCATTCGTGCTGACAGCTTCTGTATCAAGTTTAGCCCAGTGGGAATTGAAACCGCTGAGATATTAAACCTTGAAAAGAGGGATTTATAATAGAAAGGCTGACAGAACTTTAATTATAGCCAGTAGCACTTTAAGCATACTTAAATGTACTATGTTTTTATAAGGACATTAAAAAACCCAAAGTGATAGAGGTCACAGATTAGATTGTGCTGGAGTAACCACTGGAACATCTAAGCCTTTAGGCCACTTTTTGGCTCATGTTGGCTGACTGAGAGATAAAATCAAGTACCTGAGAATCTAGGTAATATTAGACAACAAGATCTCATGTTTTTAAAATTATTTCACTAACAATATTCACGTTATTTTTTTTCCTTGGGAATATATAATTGATAGTCTTTTGCCTTATATAAATACATGAAAAAATCAAGAAGTTAATTATAATACTAGCTAAATAAAATGCTACTAAAAATCTGCTATATGGTACTGCAGAGGCATGAAGCTGGGTTAATTAACATTGATAACATACAGCTGTGGGTTAATTAACATTGATAACATACAGCTGTGGGCTGGCTTCAGGGGCGGCGGGTTGCCTGATGTAGATAAGGTGCAGCTGTGGCTGGTTCTGTTAAGTGGTTGAGAGCCAGTGAAGAGAGAGCAGCCGAGGAACAGAGAGGAGGGAGAAGCAAGAGGAGAGAGAGAGAGAGAGAGAGAGAGTTGCTAGTTTCATAGCTCACATACTTTGAGGCTCTCAGTGTATAATATTATTAAATACTATACTATATTAAGAAATAACCTGCATATGAACCCCTGATTTTTAAAGCAAAAGTTTAGCACTAGAGAAAGGAGTGAGATTGACATCCCTGGTGAATCTGTGTACAGAGCAGCATTGTGGCAAACATCTCAATCATGGCAGTGACTTTAGCACACAAAACCTATGCCAGCAAATTTGTGTCCTGAAGAGTGACCAAGTGATATCTCTTTAAAAAAGATTAATTTCAAATCTCAAATGGACTGAGTCACCTTCTGGTCACAAAGGTACTAAGGGACTACAAAAATCAGTTTGGATGAATCACTATTTGTCAACGAATACAAGTTGCCCAAGTAAGCACCAACTAAGTGTCTTATAAATAAGCATTTATATTATGTATTATATTACAAAGGTTGAAATAATGTAATACAAGTGATGACTTGTTGATAGGTTCAGCTTTTCCACTTCAGCAAAGAATACCAGAGGACAGCTGTCGTTTTTGCTTATGTAGCCTTTAAGTGATTGATTTATGGGAAGCTACTGCAAGATAGAAAAATATGTTCAGGCTTCACTTTGGACTCTCTGAAATCTAATGGTTAAAAAAGAAAAAGTTATCAATAGTACCAAGATTTAGCATGCCCAACTGAAGGCAACGTGACTCCCCATGACACACAGGTCAGCTGTTTCACAGGCTTGGCTTCTGTTCCCAGCCAGAACCGAGCCAAGAGTGAATGGGTTCTGGGCTACCTCATCTGCAAGAGAAAGGGGACACTACTGACTGGTTCAGGGAGAAGCTGTGCAGCTTAGTTATAAAACTGGTGTAGTTAACAAAGTAGTGTAGTTAAACACATCTTGTGAAAAAGAAGGTATTCGAGCTGTTTGATACTCTAATCTCCAGTTATAAATATCTTCAGTAATCAAAAGGCTTATCAGAAAGAAGGAAAATATTTTTCATTTTTCATTACTATCTATTATGCCTCTTTTTTGGCGCACTTTACAGATAAAGTTTACAGGAAAACACAGGCTGCATTTTGTCAGGTATTTCTAGGATTATTTGATTAAAAATTGTATGCAGAATGAAAACTAGATCTATTCACAAAAAGCACATGAGACAAAGTTCTCTGTAATCCAAAAACCTTAAGCTAAGACATGCAAAATCACCATGTATGTCTGTGTTTTGACAAATGCAGAATAAGGATCTCCTTTGATCTAGATAAACAATTTACCACTATTATGGATAGTACTGATAGCTAATAGTGAACTATAGCTAATATCACTAATATTAGCTAGCCTGCAAGTACTTAGCTACCTTATAGTCTCAAGCTCTACCTTGGTACCTTTCCAACCAAAGTTATGCCAGAAACACTTCCCAAGAAGAGTTTTGATTTCAGCAGAAATGTATTTTCACATAAAAACCAGTACATATAAAAAAATATTCTGTGCTAAGCAGTTTTAATGTCTCAGCTTCAAAAGATAGGAATGTTAATTGAAAACACCAAGGTGCTCGCCGTTCCAGTTTGTACTTAGGTTGTGTCTACTACTGTTTCCAACTGTTTAGAGACAGATACTGAATAGATAACATAAAAAGCATAGAAACAGAGTCAGAAGACAAGGGATCTAATCAACAATGCATCAAGGACCAATTTTTATTTGTTTATCCATTACTATTACCTTGGGATGGTTAAAAGACACTCAGCACTCATTTATCAACTCTCCTTATCGCCAGTCAAATTTGAGGTCTTTGCAGTTTTTTCACTGTTAGAAGCACAGGGAATAGAAAGCAGATTTTCCTTGCTTTTGAATGCAATAACACTACTTCCAGTACCACTTAAGCTCTCTGAATGTTGTGAGTCAGGCTGACTCACACTCCTGCTGTCTCTAGACCATACCATGAAAATGCATGCTCAGACTTACTGCGTTTTGGCAAAAGGTGTGAACTGGAACATGTGGGAATTTGTGCAAGACTATGTTGCAAGGCTGGGGGAAATGCAAGTGTGCTGCTCATTGGTGAAAGACTGCTGAATGGAAGAGAGGGAGTACAGTCATGGACCAGCTCCACTAGCGAGAGATAGGAACATACCACATATACAAAACTTCAAAAGAAAATGTAGATCTGTCATTTCAGGTGTACCTAAAGGAATCACACAATTTAACATTCACATTTCAAAACAGGATAGCAGCCAGTCACTGACCATGTCTGTAGGAGCACAATGCTGCAGAAGTTTACCACATGCTCCTGCTTCACGGCTACAGCCAGTTTGTATTCTCCAACCAGATATCCTCTGGAAACAGTACTGCATTTAATTAAAGAGGAATTCTCTCTCTTTTTTTTTTTTTTTTTCTTTTTACAATATCCATTGACTCGCTTTGCATATATCAAATAACATTTTATGGCACACTGTAGTGCTGATGTAGATACAGGAAAAGCAGTAAGCATAATGTATAGGCCATGCAGAGTGATTTATTGAACTGGTGGTTTGGTGAAAAACTAAGCAAAGGGCTAATCTGATTTATGGTTCTAATTTTGTTTGGTCACAGTATTACTTGCCTTTTTTGTAGTATGAAAAGATTACTATGAACAATAAACTTCAACGAATCATTACCTCTGGCATTTGTAAGTGTGCTCAAATTGAGTACTTAATTACAAAATCTCAAATGCATGTTTTCTACAACTTTTACCTTATTAGGGAAGAGCTGTTTGAATATCTGCCTCACAGAAATGAGCACAATATTCTAAGGCAGCAAGCAAAAATGCAAAATCAACTTGTCCTTTAAAAAACTAATTTAAATTTTATGCACTTTTCAACCTTATAAAATGTCATGATTCTAGAATACAAACAAATGTGTATTCTGCACACAACAGATAAAACTCACCAAAAGCTCACTTAAATCAGGTAAAAATTAATTTATTTTTCTGCAAAATTCAATGACATCTATTAAGATCTTCTGGTTAAAAACCATTTATAATACCAATACACTGAGGGAGGGACTGAGATAAAAGCCACAGTACTATTAAAAACACAGATCTTGGAATTTGATTATGTGAGTGACTGAAACTGCAAGGAAGAAGCAATGGATTTCATATTTTAATCAGTATTCACTTTGTATTTAAAATATTCTGGATATATCTATGGTTGTGTGTGTAATTCACATCAAGCAAAATTAGAGCTGCTATACTAAGCTTCTTGTAGGAAATAGTTCCTAAGAATACTTCTCTCTCTAAGCAATTCATTATTGCAGAATAAACAGCAGCTTCACTTTTTAATTTCTTTTAACTTTTCATAATTGTGTATCACAATAAACAAGATGACCTGCTACGGGATTAGTATCTTTCAGCCACACATTTAAAATACCTGTGTTTGCAGTGAGTGATCAAACACGGCAGGACTACCCCACTGCATCTGTAATTGTATTTATAAACAGAGCAGATGGACCAAGAGAAACAAAGGTTTGTCCTCAGCCACAACTGATCGTAGACCTATGGAAAGAGTCCAGCTGCCTCCAGTGGACGGGGAGCCAAGCTCAAATTGCCTTGGGAAACACTTCGTGTTCCTGCCTACAGACCTTTGAGGAGCTCTGACTTCCTTAAACCAATGGGATATTTCACTGATTTGCATCCTTACGAACTGCTCTACATATAACAATAAATGTCACTATAAAAAGTGTGCCATATGCAAGATATGAGGAGTGCTTCCAGCTGTCAAGGACCAATCTCCAGGTGGCAGAAGAAGTTTCATTTGCCTTTGAGAGTTCAGCCATGCCTACAGGAAAACAATTTGCCTGCTTTTTCCCTAGTGCCAGCCTTGCACGTATGGCCGAAGAGAAGATCAGGGCACAAAAAGTTCCTAGTTTCCCCAAGAAAGTGGAGGACCTGAAATTCAAGGAGAGGCTGTATGTGGGTTAAAATCAGATGAAAGGATAACAGGGAGAAAGGGCAAATAAATGGGATGGGGGAGGCTGAAGGAATAAGCAGGAATGGGGCAGAAAACTTACAATAAGTATCTGTGAGAGCCTGGAACGAGCAGGCACCTGGCAAGATCTGTTGGTACATTAGGCATAGAATATTGTATCAAATAATATCGAATGCATGTGCTCATCACCATTGCTGAGAAATCGTCTCTGGCATCTTCCCCCTTGTTTTTGGGAGGCGTGTAAAACATGGGATTACTACAGTGACCAGTTTTAGGTCATGACTGCACAAGCAGTTGAACAAGTGCTGCTGCATATGCAATAACTTGTAGCAAGTGGGGGAGAAGAGCAAATAGACTGGCCCTGAAACCTCCCCTGCCACTGGAGGAATCATGACACAGAATTGCACCTTCAGTGACTTGACCTCCTGATAAGACAGCTGTGATTTCAGGAAACTTATTGACTCTCAGGCAAGACTGAGAAGCGAAATTATCAGTCTTATTTGTAAGTCATCACACTGATTACACTGGAAATGAGGCAGAAAACCTAGTGCTATAGGGCCTAGAGAGAAAAAGAGGTGAAGTTGTCTTCTAGAAATTCCATTTCTAGTTCCCCAGGTTGGTGCATTTCAACTTTTGGTTAGGCACAAGTGAACTACAAGGATGACAGCTTGCCTTCAAATATAGTCTACGTTACCTTGTTGTATGCAAGCCTGCAGAGGGCTAGTGTGGGAGGCTCACAGGACCACCTCCTGCTTCTGGAAAGGAATTGGATCTTGCAGGCATCATCAAGTCCCCTTCCAGCAGAAAGCAAGTTTCAGTGAGTCATCCCGTGGCTCAGGAATCACACAGGGAGCTCTTCATTCACAATGTTAATAGGAAGCAAGTCAGTTTAATACATTGCAGGTCTGCCCCACAGCGTTCATGTCCTGGTTCAGATGTGCTGCAGCAAAGTGAGAAACCAACTTCTGCAGCCTCACAAAGTTGCAATTTTAAAGGCTTGCAGTAAACGATAGCTGAGACTCCTGGTTTCAGCTGGGATAGAGTCAGTTTTCTTCCTAGCAGCTGGTGCAGGGCTGTGTTTTGAATTTAGTACAAGAATAATGTTGATAACACACTGATGTTTTAGTTGTTGATAAGTAGTGCTTGCTCTCAGTCAAGGACTTTCCCATGCTTTGCCAGTGAGGAGGTGCACAAGAAGCTGGGAGGGAGAAGAACAAAAACAGCTGACCTGAACTAGCCAGAGGGATATTCCATACCATAGAATGTCATGCTCAGTATATGAACTGAGGGGAGTTGGCTGGAAGGCACAGATCACTGCTTGGGGAACAGCTGGGCACCGGTCAGCAGGTGGTGAGCGGTTGGGTTGTGTGTCACTTGGTTTTTTTCTCTTAGGTTTCATTCCCCTTTCTCCCTCTCCTCTTCATTCTTACTATTGCTGCTGTTGTTGTTGTTGTTATCATCATCATCATTTTTACTTCATTTCAATTATTAAACTGTTTTTACCTCAACCTGTGGGTTTTACCTGTTTTTTTCCAGTTCTCTGTGTTGTACTTAGTTGTTGGCTGGGGTTAAACCATGACAGTGAGTTATAGGTTTTCATGATCATCCAGAAGATAGAATCAAACATGGCTTTTCATATGCTCTTGGTCATCCTTTCTCAGTATTTTGAAGAAGATGAAAATATTCTATATAGTTGATCAAAACAGTCAGGCTGGCCTTTTGTTTTGTTTTGGGTTTTTTCAACAAGAACCTAGAAAAGATGGTCACAGACCCCACTGTTTTAAAATTTATGATGTCTTGACTGTCCTTTGAGAAGACGTCTCCCATTATAGCAGGCAGGAGAGGAAGGAATGAGTGGAAAGAGAAACAGTGAAAAGACGAAGGTGGAAGGGAATCAAAAAGCCAAAGTAAGAGAGTGATATAAGGGATCAACAGAGGCAAAGTAGATAGAGGATATCAAGAAATGTGTAGGGACCCTTTCTGACAAGAGGGTGCACAGGGACTGAAAAGGAATCTGGAAGATACAGCAAATTCTGTTGATAAAAAGAAAACTCATTATACTTCTTGCTCATGTCATCAGCAATTCTCTCCCTGATGCTGTGTGAACTTACATCCTCCTTTACAATTGCTCATTAAAATAGAAACCACCTTCTCACTCTTCAAGGCAGGGCACCACGATAAATGGTAACTATCTCAATTGATATCTTACTCATGTGCTGTAAGTTACCCGAGTAAAAAAAAAAAAAAAAAAAAAAAATGTAACTAATAAATGGTGCTTTTTTCCCCTGAACAGCAGCATATTGTTTGACTTAGAGGATTGCTCTCTGGAAACTTGTGAGCAAGTAGGCTATATTCAGAGCTAGTGTCCTTCCCCTTTATAGTTCTCTGTGGAGCTCAAATGCTAAAGGCTTCGTTAACATGTTGTACATCTTCTCATTTTTTAAAATTTAAATATGCAATTTAGAATTCTGTTTTTATGTTCCAATATATATCATAAAATTAATTATTCCTCAATCCTTTTTGAATTCTTCTAGTTTGCATATCAAGTGTTTCTTTTATTGAAAAAAAAAATCCTTGAATTTTTGTTCCAATAAAAACAAAGGAATCCTTAATATTGACTGCTCATACCTTTGCACATTTCAAAGTACCACCTTCCTTTGCAGTGTCTGAACAGTCTTCCTTTAGGATTTTGCTTTTTAAAATGTTAATGACTTCCTTCTCCTAGGAGATGACTGTTTCTGGGCAAGTTTGTCAATCAGCATTATATTTGTATAGATACAGTATTAAACATTATACATTTACATGGCAAATACAAACCATATCAATCAGTCAGTCTAAAGAGTTCTCAGTAATCTGTGCCTGTACTTTTCATGGCCCGAGGGAATAATATGAAAGAGATCTGCGAATATTCATTCAAATGCAAATCTGAATTTTACATCACCCTTACTCGTGACCCATTTGTTTTTGCTTTCCTTGAACGTTAAAGCACTCAAGCAAATGCATGAGAAATTGTATCCACCACCAACTAGAGGCACATCTGACCTAACGCAGCATTGACCATAGTCCTGCTTCAAGCAGGAGGTTGACTGAGATGATCTTCCAACCAACGTTTTTATGATTTCACGATTCTGTGATTCGAAAGCTTATTTCCATGCACAGAGGCACACATTTCCACATCCTCAAAACTGAACACTAATCTCTATGTTACATCCTAGCCAATGTTCAAAAACAACAGCAAATGAATTTGTGTAACTGAATTATAGTTTCTCAGAACTGCACGTTTAGTCTGACCACTAGCAAGTCACGCTGAGCTGACAAGATACCTAAACAAGCTATGCCATCAAAACAATATTTTTCATCAATCTGTCAAAGTGAAAGAGTTACCGTGCTTGAGAGAAGAGCAAAATAAATTCCTGCTTCTTAAGAGGGGGAAATATTGTTGAGTACCTACTGATTTTTGTATATGTCCATTACTAGGGGAAAATGTGATGGAAGAGTAAGTTTTCACAGAGACAAAAAAAAATTATATATTTGATAAAATACAGCCAGCTCAAGGGATTGTGTTACAAAGAGTTTTATAGGACTGGAAGGAAGCTCTTAGTGGGCTTTCCTAAAAATCTGAGATCAAACTTATTTAACATTTTAATGTCTGAGTTAGGCAAGCAATATAGCTGTGCTGAAATGACATTTGCTGGTGACATGAAGTTGCATTACACATCAGTAAAAAGAAATGTTGCAATATTTTATATAAACAAGTAAACAACTCTGGAGACTGCAGTAAAGAAAATGGTTTAAAAATTAATTGCACAAAGTGCAAAGTGATGCACTAAGGGATGAATACCAAGAACAGCTTTAACACCCGTAAGTTTACTAGCTAGAAAAGGCAGAAAAGAGAGATCTGTATGTAGCAATAGCACACTTTATGACTGTGTCCCTCTGCTACCTGAAGTATTTCTGATTTCTCTCAATTTATTTTTTTTATGTAGTTTTAGAGTTTCAGTTCACTTGACAAAGAAATTACTGTATGAGTTTAGCTAAGTAACCAAAAGTGCAATTTAAAACCTGCGGATATTAATAATAAAAGTTTCTTGTGACAAACAATGTATTTACCAAAACCTGAAATCTGCCCACTTAAAAATTAATAAAATAAAATCTGAAATGAAGTAAATAGGTGAATATACATGGTATTGTAAAAGTTCTAAGGTAGATCTCTAGTTGTAATTTCTCTCAAGAAAGTGAACTCATCTCCCTGAAGAACACTATAACTGATCTGCAGACGAAATACAACCTGGAGACGATATGCATATTCCAGACTAGGAAATATGAGATGTGCCTAGACTTCCCTTGCACAGCAAAGTTCCAGTGTCGCACAATACTGAGCAACATACTTTTTCTTACCATACTTTTCAGTCTTGCTGTGAACTTATCTGTTGGAAAAGGCACAGGAAGAGAAAGACCTGAAGGCAGAAATCTGATATTTTCTTGTAAATTTTTTTTGCAAAATAGTTCACTTTCACACTATTTCTACCTGGCAATGCATATTCATTACTTTTCCCAAAGATAAAAAAAAAATATTGGATGATATGGAGGAGGGAAGTGACAGAGCAAATGACAAAATGCATTATCCTCATTTCCACAGTGTGCTGCTCTGTCTGAGGCCATTGCTAAACACAGGCATCTTGCCTCATCTCAGCCACTTTAGGGTCTCTCACCTTGGTGCACTGCTGCAGAAGGCTGTGAGTCTTCCATAAGTCCTGTGTCAGAGCTACCATCCCTGTGCAGTTGATTTTATACCTTAAGGTATCTTATACAGCAACTGCCTATGTCTGGGCAACTGAACTGTGTTCTACATCTACTTTCAGGGGAACTAGGTGGCCCTCTAGGCTCCACTGACTGTGTTGTATCAAGGTGAGATTCAGCATCTTAAGTTATTCTATGGTATGTGTGATACCTACACTGTAGTAGCTGGTGGGACAGGTGACCTGGAGGCCAGGTAAGTGCACAGGACATCTCAAAATGGCACTATGTTTAGGTCATCTATTTCCATTGACTTTAATGGAATAAAACCAACAAGCTTATGTACACACGCCTATGTTTATATACTGAAGGCTGAGTGTGTACAACCTGGAGATGAATTCCCAGCTGGTGAGCAGGATTGCATTGCCTAAACACAGGCATCTACTATCTGTGCAGGTGCTGTGGTGTATCTCACTTGGCCTTCACCGTGCCACACAGAGTAGACCCTCTATAAGACCTGGGTCCAATGTGTGAGGTCAGTGCAGGTGTGTCTTCAGTGCCACAGGGCAAGTCATGGTGCACTACTGGCTGCATGGTTATGAAACACATCAGGAGTGACAATGCTGTGCGGAGAGACACGTATACTATATCTACATTAGCAAGCAGTGCAGCCCAAAAAGATGAGAGAGCTAGAGCGGAACAGTTGATGTTGAGATCCCAACATTATTATTACTACAGCTTTTTATTTTGGATTACTTCTAGACTGGTCCAGGGCCTGGATGCTCACTAGCAACTGGAGCAGACCAGCTGCCTGCCTGGAGTACATCTTTCAGACATGTTTCAATCTGAAATCTGATTCATGCACACTCCATTCTGTGATCACGTTTCCATTTCTGTGATGGAAACAAAAGTATGGGAAGTGTGGTACTGCAGGACGGTTTATTTCAGAAGGATGACTCTGCTCCCAACTAAGTGCTATTATAGACACTCCCACGATCTATCTCAAGCATCAAAAAAGATGTAGTTGCAACACCCAAGGCTTTCCGTCTGCTAATTTGTCCCTTCTCTCCAAAGGAAAGAAGAGTGAAAAGGAAGAGTTTGCCCTTACTGTGTTGAATTAACAAAAATAAGGTTTTTCATGAAAAGAATGCATTGCCAGTGCAACCTTATTTTTCTAGGGGGAAAAACGTATCTTCAACCAGCTTTAGCCATTTGCTGTATTGCCCTTCTCCGCAGCACTGGAATTGAATTGTTTCTGGTGGCACAGCACAGAACTTCCATAGGGCAGTAGTCTAATCCTCTCTGATAAATGCTGTTCTCCACTGTGGTAGATAGCTAAATTCTCCCTGCTCTTAATTAGCTGCACATATCTCATTAACAAGCTTTAAATCAAAGCCAGTCAGAAAGTGGCTACTGTCTCCACTTGCAGGAGGGAATATTTCCTCCCTGTTACCCTTAGAGAATCACTAAACAATCAGCAAAGGAGATTTCAGAATAATGTGTCTCCTTGTCCCCTAAAGCTATGCAAATGATCTTTTTTATAACACTTTTCAATCTAATTGACACTTGTAATAAAATTCTGCCTGTACTGATCAATCTTACCTTAGAGTCATCCCACACCATCCCTTTAAGTAGTGCCCTTCAATTAAAACTTCCACAAGGCTGTGAAGACTGTAATAATCCACTTGTAGGGAGTGGGAGTTACTTGTTGCTCTGAGGATTTCGTTAAAGATATTTAAGACTACATATTTTAGGGCAATGGCTTTGTGAGGGGAGCTTTGTGAGCTTATGAATTCCACATGCTGTTTAATTATGGCCAGGAGTCCATTGCATGAACTCAGTGAAACCATCCTGTGGTTTCAAACAGAATACGGGTCTTTTCCCTGTTTTCTGTAACAGGCAGCTCCAGCTATCTTTATTTCAAGCATTCTTTCACTACATATCAAAATAATAACAGAAACCACACATGCCACTAGTAAGTGAAATAATGTTTTAAGCAAATAATCCCAATCATATGACTTTAGATTGATCATCATTTGAAAATGTCAGTTAATTATTCCGTGCAAGATGAATCACCACCAGCCACATCCATTTTCTAGAAAATTGGTGAAGGACTTGATGGATCAGTAGAAAGCTCTTCAGATAGCCAAAATAAGCTTTAAAAGAGAAATAAATAATTCATTTTTATGCATGAACGAGATACCTACAAAAAGATATAGCAGTTCTCCAGAATGGAGGCATAGCTGTCTATATCATAAAACATTTCATATACCAAATGAACAGTCCTGCACACTGCCAGCCTCGATCTATGTGATCTTTTCCTACAGGGAAAATAGGGGGGTTTATAACTAATGGCAGAACTGAATGAAAAATGAACACTGTTTTTCACCTTATATTTAAGATAGTTTTAAGACTTTTTACATATCGTTGAAAAAATTGCAAAATGTTATTAAAGAAACAAGGAAATAAAAGCTTAGTGTCTCAATTCTTGTAAGAAACAGAAAAAGCCGCACATGATTTTCTATAATAAATCCTATATATCAAAGGATTGTTATATTTTATTGACAATAAAAAGCACATTTTGGGATTGTATGTATAAAATTATTGTTACCTGTGTCAGAACTTCAAGAGCTTAATTTTTGGGGTTTTAACCCTATGCAGATACATTTCTGATAACACTGCAATATTATAATTTCCTCTTTCAACTTCAAACTGCTAATAAAATATGTTAGAGATAACCTCTGTAACTTATATTACAAGCATATATCATAAATAAAAGCCACTTTTGTGCAATTAAGCTTAAATGCTTAATTTACAATATGTATTCATTTGTTCACTGAGTAACTACATACCTGCAAAACAAACTGGTAATACATTCCTGTCAAGGTTTAGCAGGATTTGTGCTGCTAAAGCATTGCAGAATGAAAGAAAATGTGTTGCCTTATCATCATACATTATTCATACGCACGTAGTTCTTTAACCAACCACAAATGTAGTGATTGGAAGGTGTATCAGAAAAGTTTGCTAATTCGTCAGACAAATCCAAACAATAAATGGCAAGAGGAGATTATGAACTAATTAGCATTATTTTTTTTCTCAATATCACTTTTTTGCTGAAGTGGCAGCATTGTTCAGCATATGGAGTTGATTTGATCAAAACCACACATCTCCAAAATTCTATCAGTTTGCAGATTGGAGTAAATGCTGTAATTCATACAATGCCTGGTTTTGTATGAATTTACAGGAATCATCAAGGGTATTTTAACCAAAGGTTTCTGTTTCCCATGAGAAAATAAAGGTGTTAGTTTATTAGAAATGTTAGAAAGAGTCAGAGAGGAAGCTCCAGTGCAAACTGCTGTGAGACAGACCTTTGGGACTGGGACAGCCGATGTAATTTGTGATTGACCATAACCGTCCATTGAATTCAATATGAAAACCCTCTTTCAGCTTTGACAGATTTCAAATTTGGGATCTATTCCCTTCTTTCCTTACGCTAAGATCCAATGAGCTTATTTGAAAAAAATCGAAATTTTGGAAAGAAAGTTAAAAAATTCCTACCCCCAAACTCCATTTTCTCTCCCTTGCATTATTTTTCCCCTGTAAGCATTGGGATAGGTGTATAGGCCATACCACAAAGGAAGAGTTTTGTCTTCCCAGAGAGCTTATGGGAAGCAACGACCTTCAAGTGAAGGTGTTTTGCATCCAGTTCAGAAATTCCATTCCATTTCTGAGGCGCAGGGATTGCATCTGTAAGTCAATATACAACTGATCCAAAGGCATAAGCTTGATTCACAGTTAAGGCTGAAAGCCACACCTAACTAATCCATAGATGGACACCTGTTCCAGGTGGCTTCCAGCTGGCTGGGTATGATTTTAGTCACTGAATGTTTTTCAGTTACAGAAAGTGAGATGATTTAACTTTGTTAGTCACCTAAGCTCAGTAAGATATTAAAGCCACGTTGTTTCTAAACTCAAATGTCTTTTATTTAACCAAACTTTTTCCCTAAAAGACACAGAAATTTTACTGCATATTTTGCATAACTGTTCAATATAACGAAAAGTAGAGAAAGCTGTGTGTTTTGGCATCTGAACAAGTCAGAAATAAACAGATAGCAGTGGATGGCATTTGGGAAAACTCGCTAAAATATGGGCATCTATGGGAGATAAGAACACGGTGCTGTCCTGCTAATGGCTCCCTAAAAAGCAAGGCCAGCTGCAGTCTTGGCTTATTCCCTGCCTTGAGTTGCCTTGGCTGCTAAACTTTAAAATGCATAACAAACTTGAGGACAGTGAGAAGCATAAGCAAATCTAAACACAGCCTAAACTTTTTCTCAGTTGTGTTGGTTACATGGCATGGCAGAAAATTTAAAGTGCCTTCAGCTGCTCAGTGCAGATGCCTGCATCAGGTCAGTCTCCCCAGTGCAGAGCAGCAGCCTGAGTGACTGTGTGAGTCAGCTTATCACAGAGTGGATATCTAAACTACGCCGGAATTACTGAACTCTACAGGTGCCTATTTCTTTCTCGATTATCTATAAAGGAAGCCTACAGTGTCTGGCTTAGATGTTATCATTTACATTTTAGGTATCTAAAATTAAGTTAGATGAATCATGTCCTGTGAGTCTCAGAAAAGAGTTGACTGGCTTGTCCCATACACATCCAGCCCTCTGAGTACCTCTGAAAATGAGTCAGAGCTCACGCCACAGGCCATGATATTTCCTAGGCACTGGATCAAAGTTTATTATGCCTGCTCAGTAATGTCTGCACCTGGGGACAGGTGAACTTCGCCTTACAGGGTTTGATTTATTCAGTCTAATCAGATTCTGTCTAAATTACTGAAATAGCACTGTGTTGATCTCAAAGAGCGTAATCAAGGGCAGTGTCCACTTTTTATTCTTATACTGGGGATTTTCTCAGACTGACTGATTTTTAAGCCTTGTTTCTGCATACCAGGAATATACCTCACTCATCAGGTTACATACAACTGCAGGACAAGAAGGATGTCACCCTACATGAATGCACCTTTACTGTTTCCCCTGATTCTTGTGCAGAAAGACATATAGGATTTACAAAGGTACATGAGGAGACCAAAACCAGAGAGACTGTAGCTTGATAAGCAAGTGACCTCTACAAGAAGTACTGAGCTGGTCACTTCTATAATCAACAACCAAAGCAGGACACGCAAGGCTATTTTCTGTGAAGCCTCACTAACTACTAAATTTTGTGTAGATGTGTAGAACCTCCTATCTCCACACTGACAGGCATCTACCCACAGCTTTCTGCACCCCAGAAAGTGAAGGTGCCTCTGCGAGATGTGTTCAGGACATCCTTCAATTTGCCCATACCTGAAAATTACCTCTAGGCTGTTCCAGACGTTGTCATGATTCACTAATTTCATCCACAGAGATGCTTTAGGTCCCTCTGTGGTTGACACAGAGGAATCATGTCCTAATTTGTGGTACTTTAATTGGTTTTCAGAAACATTAGTCCCCCTTTTAACCATGTAAGCTACCTAGGCTTTCAATTCTGGAGATCTTCATCACTCTACAGAGACCAGAAATCCACTCTTAATGTTTGTAACATGGTGGATAAAGTCCCAACATAGGCCACTGAAAATGTCCCCCTACCTCCAACCCAAGGAGGTGTTCAACCTCTTTTATACTCAAACTTTCGCACTAATTAGGTATAACTGGCCCAATTGACATGATTAGTCAACAGATTAGAATGGTTGTAGCTTGTTACTGTTTTACAGATATGAGAAGGCAGTAAAGAACACAGTTCCAAATCTACATTTCTATAGACATTGGCTTTGGTAAGCCTATGTATTTCAAACCAAAAGTTGCGTACAGGAGAAACTGCCCCCCTGGAAGTTCCTTTTCTTTGATTCCTAATGAGAAGAAGGCACAGTTAGAAAATTTCAGAGACCTTCAGTGGCTGAATATCCCAGAGAAGACACTGAATGTTGCACTAATTTATTTCAGCCCTAAGTTCAGTTCAGAGATAGCTGAGCTGTTGCAGTCCTCAACAGTTTCTTGCCATTTTCACCACCTATGTTAGTGACATTTCCTAAAAGCATCTCCTTACTATCTAACACCAGTTCAATTTCCCTGGGGCTAGCAATAATTTAAAATATATTTATCCACTTAGGAAGAGACAGATCAAAGAGCAGCTGGGTTAGAAGGCAGAAAAAGCAGCAGCCAAGATATGAGGGGATTCTTAGGTTTCAAAATAAAACAGGTTGCTTTTACACTTTTTTAGTTGTTTTTACATTGTACATTTTTCTAGCATCTCCACAAATACGCTGATGAATGTATTCTGTATGAAAAAAATCTGTGACAGTTCGAAGGGCACAGGATTCTTCTGTTTCAAGATCTCTCTGTGGACACTGCCCAGAAGTGATGGGAATTCCTAGACTCCAAGTGCATACCACTTACATTAATTATTGAAGTAAACTTCATATCAGGTTCAGCATTTTAAAATATATTTATTTGCATAGAAGAAGAAAGAAGTAGGATGCCTCCGATGCTTCTGCCATCTGCTCCTTTGAAAAGAAGACTTGTCTCCTTGCCTCTTGGCATAGATAATTTCTTATTTACAGAGCTGAAAAAGCAGCTCCAAAAGCCTGTGTTAAGCTGAGGACTTTAGTATCATACAACAATGTCTCTCAGTTTTATACTCCGTTTTACTGTTCAGAAGTCCTCATCATGTATGTTCATTCTTGAAGATCAGGGTCCCAAATAGCTTAAGGTGAAGCTGTTATTAGAAACATGGTTTCCCTTCTCTGCTCACATAACATCCTAAGACAGCTGACATCTCAAAGTGATTGCTTGTGGTATATTTAAAGCATAATAATTGAATTAAAACCAAGCTAAAAGTTAAAGCCCACTCATTCTGGTGTTCTATCTCCTCCCCACCCACCACACAAGCTTTCAAATTCCTTATTTTTTGCACACTACGCTTCAGTATGTAGTTGTTATGCTCATTCACCTCTAAGGGTACTTGTTATGTCTCTGGGATTCTGGTGGCATTCCCACAATTAGGAAATTGATTAATTCTCTGTCTATAGATTTTTCTACCATGTTTAAATCACTGGCTGACATCTTAAAAAACAAAAGGAATAAAGGTCCAAAAATACAGTACTGGTAAAAAATCTACAATCAGGTTATCACCATGTAACTTAATAGTTGCTTCCCACATGCTTGTGCTGAAAACCAATTTGAAAGAAAGTACTGGGAGTTTCATTCAGTGTTCAGCAGGAAATAATTTTCAGTAAGTTAACAATGCCCACCCATGCAGCCCTCAAAACCAGAACACAATAGCACCTGGCCTTTCTCTTAGCAGCTGATTGACTTTCCTTTAAAAACTGAGACAGGAGAGATATCCCATCACTGAGAGTCTTTTCACAGCAGAGAACCTAGAACCTTCCCACAACCAAGAAGAAAGAATGGACTTTGCAAGCTGGGTGTTTGGAGAAGGTGCCAGGAAATCTGTCCATGAGGACTCCTGCCTCTAATGTAAGTGTCTACAAGCTAGTCACTTTATGTGCTCCTTATATACCTACCAAGTTTTTTTACTTGTCCTTTGATTGCTAAGGTTCAGCCTTTCCAGGGCCTTCCACAATACTGCCTGTCCTTTCAAAGCTGGTTCAAGACTTATGTACTGAAGACTACTATTGTGTTTGTCTTTGATCTCAAAATCCCTTTTGATTCCCTTTCTTCTCATAGACCACTTAAACTCATTTCCTTGCCCCCCGCTACAAAGTCTGCATGGTATCAGAGAGGGATCAATGCAGCAGGATGTTCCCCTCCCCCCCAGCCCTGCAAACAAAGCAGTGTCGTTTGCTCCACTTGTTCTTGCTCTCTTTGGTCATTATGTGATTAGTATTTTGCTTCAACATTTACAGTATCCTGGCAATAACTTGAGTCAGTTTAAAATACTGTAGTTTCTTTCTTTGTTGCATACTTGTCAAATAAAAACATTGGCAATGTTTGTGAAGAACATGAATTGATTGTAAATCAGCTTGGGAGTAACTGTGAACTAATTAGCACAGGGTATTTTAACATAAATTGGATGGATGAAAAAACCTATTCAATTAAACACCTGTTTGTTGAATGAAGTTTGTCCTATTTGATTAATGAGCCTGTGAAGTTAAACACTCAGGTAAATACTCTTTTATCAATTGAACTCTATTGTTGTCTATTGAGACTCTAACCAGATGTAGAAATTCAGACTTTTTAAGAACAGTTGCCTTGTGATTTTTTTTGCATTAAATAGAGGAAATATAGCCATATGTTAAATGTTTGACTATCTTTTGTGGCCACTTTAATTTGTGATTGAGTGATGGGCAGAAGCTAAGGAGGAAAAGATAGGGTCTCAATTTAAAATGTTTAGTTTAGTAGCAAACTCGACCCACCTGCTGATGCAGAGTGCACGGATGGAGTTCTTCTGGTGAAACTGGGGCAAAACCAGCTTGAAAGTGAAGACTGAAAGATATTTCTTTGTCACAGAAAATGAAACTGAAAGAGACTATTATCCAGATCACATTACATGATTTTAATAATAGGCTTAAGTGCTTCACTCACTAACTCTATGTGCAGTCCATGACTTCTGTGAGAGATAGCACATTCCTTATGAAGACGTCCAGTTCTGACTTGTAAAGAAGTGATAAAGATCTTAGAAGAAAATTAAAAGCTCTGTTTTGCTGCTGACCTCTGCTTGGAAGGTGATCATTTAAAATCTAAATGTAGCATTACAGTAATCGGGAGAAGACAGATAAACAAAGGACCTGGGGAGTTACTTGTGACAGGTATTCATGAAAGAACAAGGGAAAAGGCAGTTGAAATCAAATACCTATTGTCACTGCAAAAGCAATACTGACAAAAGCAAACGAAACATTTAGTTTCAAATCAATTCTGCTGAGCCAGAACTAAAAACAGCTGCAATGTTAAGATTCCCTAGAAGAATAAGGTTTAAGACTCGCGTATATTTTATTTGTTGATTTGATTTCTGACCCAGAACATTAAATTCCGGGAGGACTTTCCAAAGATTATCTTCTAAAGCCACCTGGTCATTGGCGGTGTTTTATTTCCAAAAATAGCCTAAGGTGTTGTGATTATCTCCCCCTGCAAAACAGTATTCTGAAAGATGCTTGGTCATCAAAATATTTCTAGAATATAGTAATAACATGTTCTGAAATAATTCTGCCTTGGTTGCTGCAGCAGGACCTGGTATTCTAGGGTAAAATTATGACCACTCATGGCATGCTTCACAGATAGAAAACGGCAGGGAAAGTACGTAGAACTCTGAAGAATCTCTTTAACAATTTAAAGATAAAAAGGGAAAAAGTTTGTGGGGGATCACTCTGAAGTAAAAAGTCACAGTGGACTCACACTGTTTGCTAAGCTGCAATGTCTGATATCGTATAATAATGTTAAAGTAGTTTACATTTAAAATAATAATTTGCTTAGCTTTTTTTGTTTCTATCCCTGTATTGTAAATTGAGGATAGATATTTTTTACTACTCTACAATTATTGCCATATACAAAAGGCCACACCTTAATCTTACTCATACTTGGGTTGCCTGAAATCAATTGACTTATACAGATGAAAATGCACACAAAAAAATACAGGAGATCTACTGTAACATCCAGACATTTTCAAATTTTCCTAGAAATTAGGACCTGGTCTAGAAACATGCTAGCAAGTTTGAACTTCAGCTCTTGGGAAAGGAACTGAGGATGATCAGTACCTCTTCTGGAGAGGACGTTGGTGTGACTTCATTCAGGACTGCAACAGCAGCAAGGCAAGCTACTTTGTCCTCTGTTTAATCTAATTAGGAATTAGCATGAGAAATGATCGTGAAATTGTGCTAGCAAGTCTGAGTATTGCAAGCAAATAAAACTGTAACACAGGCATATAGATCATGAGGGTTTTTTCTTACAAAAAAGGTGCTTTTTTGTTTTTTCTTCATGGCTTGTTAGCCTTCAGTCTTAGCTCTTCAAGTTTTCCTTTGCAAGCATAATAATAATTTTTATTAAAAATTAATTACCTGATCTGACCTATTAGGATTTCTTAAAAATAAATAGCCCGGTTTACTAGAGAAGGGGATAGTATGTTTGAATTCAGATGGTTTGCTAAATGTAACCACCTTTGAAGGTTTTCCCATTGTTGGGTGTTCAGGACATCTCTTCCATGAGGGGATCATGGGTATCCAGTAAGCCATAGGGAGAGTCAAGCTTGGCCTTATCAGGGCTACTTTGGTCTTGGAAACTTTTGTTATGCACAAAGAAAAACTGTGTGTGTACTTGTGGAGTAAGACTATAAAGTCAATAGTTACTTGATGCATGAGACACAGCCAAGTGGTACGAGTGATAGGAGGACAGGAATGAAGATGCTCAATAATGACAGCAGCATGGTTGGAACTGTTGAGTCTAATAACTTTGTCACTCTCGGTGAGAAATATTAGACAGCTGATCCATCTGTTCCTTCACGAATCACCTGACACAAGGAATGACGACTAGCTGCCTCAGAAGTATAACGTGATGCTTAAGTGGTGTTTGAATAGTGTTGTAATTGGCTTGTAAGGGCAAGAAAGGGAAAGAAATTTAATTTAGCTATAGTGCTAGACTGGGATTTCTGCTGAACTGTAGAAACAGGCTTTGGAAAACTTCCTCAAATCAGGAGAATCAGCAGGCTGCCAGCACAGGCATTTGGGTTGACTGAGGTGGGGCAGTCAGTAGGTGTTAGTCCCCTGCTTCTTGCCGCACCTGGCAGCGATAGCTCAAGAACTGTTGTATGCACGCTGCAGGAGGCAAAGGACGGGACCCCATCTCTCTGGCTGAACTGGGATGCCTGATTTGCATCTCAATTGTCCATGCTCAGGGAAATTCTATTCCCCTGAAGTCCTGCTTCCCTATCTAGTCTGTACAAAAAAAATGTAGGTGAAAGCTCCACAAGGAGAACCTACCTTTGGTGCCAAAGCTAAATGAATATATAGAAAACTCTGGGTTGCTAGATCTTTTCATGGGAGAGCTGTGAAAAGCTGGCTGCTCATAGACACCTCCACATATTCTCTACATCATCTTGCCACAGACAATTTTAAACAAATAATTTCCTTTATATATCACATCAGCCACTATAAAGCACTTTGAAATGCACAAACTTTTCTTAAAAAATTAAACACTACATATTACTCTAACTGCTGTAACCCTCCCACTGTGCACCACACCTGGTTTTACATCTGGTAGTAACTGTACTGAAAGTACCATTCCATGTCTGCAGTTACGGAAGTGGCTTTCTTTGCTCATCAGACACACATGGGTTTCTTTTTCTCTTAAAAAGGCACATAACAATGCAAAATTAATAATTGTACTTCAGCAAACCATTATTCTTACAGAAAGTACCTTGTAGTGTCAGTTTTAAGTGATGGGAATATTCTTATTTTTCTCTTGATTTCTTCCTTAAGTTTTTTTTGGGGTATGTTAATAGACAAATTGTCAGGTTTAACACTGTGTAGTTTTGTTTGGTCAACACCACAACTTCAGAGGGAGCAGCACTGAATGCCCATCCTATACTCCTCCCTAACCTGAATGTCACATTCATATTTCTATGCTTTTCTTGCATCTCCCATTGAAAGGCATGGAAAATTTTCCATTGGCATTTACAGTTACACCATCTCAAGCTTGTGGAGCTTCTTTCTGGGCTGCCTGCAGAGAAATGCCCGTTTGTTACAGTGGATATGGGGCAAGCTCCATTTTGGCATCATTCTTATGTGTAACTTTTCCCTCCATCTGTTGCATTGTCATTAGCCTGAATGGCAAACTTTTTAGAGCACAGGGGGTTTTATTAGATTTTTTTTGAGGTTTTATTAGTGTCACACAGGTCCTATTACAGAGTTGAAGATTTCTGGGGCAAGAAATGTGGAGTAGCTTGTGACCTACAAGGGGAGGTCACTTGGGAACGAGGTGATTGCTATTCTAGCACGTGCTTCTCGCAAGGACTGTTGGCCAAAATCCTTAAACCACAGCATCTGCTAGATGGTGAAAAGACACAGACTATTCCTGCAGCACAGGACAGAGTGAAGAAGTCCTTAAAGTCAAACCATACTTGATGTTTTACTGCTTGGAGTGAAATGAGGGCTTTCAGAGCCTGCTGCCATGATAATGGACCTGTGCTGAGAAAGGCCACCCTCTCCTGGCACAGCGCCTACAGTCTGTGGTTTTAATTTCTCCTTCCTATCCACTCGGGGCCCCTGCATTTCCTCCAGCAGCAAGTTGAAAGCTATTACATACAGGCTCATTTTTAAAATATGAGCTGAGCAAAATCATCTCTGTGTACTATTTTCCAGTTGCTCAGATGGAGGGATGGTGTCTTGCGTGAGAGTCACAGTCCCTGTGATTGAAATTCAACCAAAAAAGTCATCCTCTACACTTTGCTGTGCTAGAAGTATGCTGAGACCTGATGTGGCCCTGCCTTGATATCTCTGCTGCCTATCCTGGGCCTGAAAATGCTGATACTTTTGCTGGTGTGAGAACAGACTCACTGAATGGGGAAAGAGGCCAAAAGACTGCAGACCCTTGCATCCCCAGTCCCAGACAAAAGATGTACAGACAGGAGGAACTTGGGGAAACAACCTTGCTGCACTGGTCGTAGGAATCAGCCACAAAGGAGAAATCTTAGTAAAGTATATAAGGAGAGAAGCAGAAGAGCAAAAAGGTGTCATGGCCTTCCCGAGTGATGTGATCCTTGCTCTTTGCAGAATATTACACTTAAGAAAGAATAATACATCCCTGCATGCTGCAGTAACAAGACACTCCCTCCTCCAAACTGTGTGTTTCTGCCACCTTTTGCTCTGTGCCTCTATCCTCCAAAACAACCATTATTAGGGGAAAGGAAAACATAAGTGAAAGGATTCTGGAAATTTAGGAGGTACCAAACAGTTTTTGCTGAGCTACAGTACAATGTGTTGTAATAGCACTATGGAGGAGAAGATAAACATTGTGAAAGAAGCAGCACCCCAATTTCTGTGGGCACTGCAGAATTTCTTCATGGATTCAAGTGAAGGCTGGGGGAGTGATGCAGAGCTTTCTCTTTCAACCAACCTATGTGATGCCAATATTTTACATGATAGGCTTCAGGTGCAAACACCAAGAGCTAGAAAGCATCACTCTGCATGTAACAGTCCCTTAATCTGGGGACAAAGAGGATCCTTTGTTTGCCTCCAGTCATTGACTGGAAATTTGGAAATTTTGCTTCTTACACATACATCTATCCCTAGAGCAAAATTAACTTGCACCTCTTTCTCATGGAGAAAAAACGGCAGAAAATGTAAAAGATGAGTGAAGCTGTGCTAGGGGAATAAGGCAAAGGAAACGTTAAAAACTGATAGCTTATTCCCAAGGAAACAATATGAGCTCAGCCAAGCAGAAAAATGTGCAAATACTATTCTTAATTCACTCTAGACAATTTGTCGTTTATAATATTTTCTTTAGAGTTTGTGAAATCACAGACTTGGTGGGTAAAGCACTGCTACTTCTCTCATGTAGTTGTTTACCTGGGGAGAAGAATGAGAACACGGGCAGGGGGTTGTAGAGAGCTAGTTAAAAATGATCTGGCACCCTAGAAGTTAAGAGGTGCTTGTGGTAGCAGTTTCCTCTCATTTGTGTATTTCATTACTTTTAAAGCTCAAATATGACAGTTAAATCTCGGAACTTCCTCTTATTTTTGCTTTTTCATGTGCTGCTTTAACATTAATTTATCTATAATGCATGAAGTATAGAGAAATCTGTACATACAGGTGTGTGTAGGAGTAAGAGGTTAGAGGACAAATTACTAAAATGGTGAAGTGACGTAGACTCTAAGCCTTACTGAATTCCAGGGGAGCTATATTTAAAGCTAGTCTTTGCAAGGAAATTGATTGACAAAGTTGTTTTTTTATGAGGTAATGAGAACTGTGCACACTAGTGTTAACAAATATATGGCCAGAAATCTAGGAATAAGTTACCTTAATTTGTGGCTTTGCAAAACACTAGTAAAAAATGTAGTTCAATATACAGCATAGCTCCTTGTGAATTTGGCAAATAGTTGTGATGCAAATATATAGAAAAATGAGGCAGTTAGTAAATAAATTATGGAGTGAAAATTTTTTGCTTCAGTGTTTTTAAGATGAATTATTTTGGTTTCTTAATTTGAATCTTTTCAGTCAAAAAATCCTTTCAAGTCTACCTGAAAGGAAATTTCTTGGTTTTGTGTTTTAGCCTGAAGAAAAATTAAAGGTTTTTTTATTTTCTTGAATGTCTCTTTTTACCCACTTATTTGGCAGACTAAAAAATCTGTCGTTCACCCTTATCCTATTAATTTTGCTATGATTTAGTTTTTTTAAATACCTTCCCTTCTTCCCAGTAGTTACACATCCTACATGGAAACTATAATTGCTGCAGCAACACACTCATCCAAAGTAATTATGCATGTCTGTTTCCTCATGAAAAATGACCCCTCAGGCACGTAAAAGTTAAGTGTGGGCCCTTGAGTTTCATTATGCATTTCTTAATTTTACCACCAAATGGACAGTAAGAATTAAGAACTGAAACAGATCTCTTTGCTGGGATACAGTTAAATTTCGTCATAGTAGCTACTAAGGGGCTGTGTTTTGGATTTGTGCTGGAAACGGAGTTGGTAACACAGGGATGTCTTTGTTATTGCTGAGCAGCGCTCACACAGAGCCAAGGCCTTTTCTGCTCCTCACACACCCCACCAGGAGCAGGCTGGGGGGGTGCACAAGAAGCTGGGAGGGGGCACAGCTGGGACAGCTGATCCCAACTGACCAAAGGGATATCCTGGACCATATGATGTCATGATCAGCATATAAGCTAGGGAAGAAGGAAGGGGGGGGGGGATGGGACGTCCAGAGTGATGGCATTTGTCTTCCCAAGTAACTGTTATACATGATGGAGCCTGGCTTTCCTGGGAATGGCCGAACACCTGCTTGCCCATGGGCAGTGGTGAATGAATTCTTTGCTTTGCTTGCGTGTGTGGCTTTTGCTTTACCTATTAAACTGTCTTTATCTCAGACCATAAGCTTTCTCACTTATACTTTTCTGATCTTCTCCCCCATCCCACTGTGGGGAGTGAGTGAGGGGCTGTATAGTGCTGAGTTGCCAGCTGGGTTAAACCACATCCGTCTCCTAAATCCTAACCACAATAACAAATTTCTTCCCATAGGCAAAACACTTGATCATGCCTCTGAGTCTTAATCAAGTAGGCGTAAAATATGGCCTAATGAGCTAATAAGAAGCTCAGACTATTTTTTTAAATTTACTGCATTTGAATAATTAGGCTCCTAAATAGTGTTGGTAATATCTTGGCAAAATTACAAAACAATCTGATACATTTTCGTGGATAATTGCTAATAGAAGAAAAAAAGTCCACAAGATAAAGCTATACTTTCCAGATATCATTTTAATAGAACTACTTCAATAAGAGCTCTGATGTTCTGTTTTGGTGAGTTTTCTCTGTAATATGTGTTTTTTAGTCTTCCACTGAGACAGCTCTCAAAGGTACTGTCATTCAGGGAATTCCCAAAGTTTAATTAGTAAAAATTTCATGCTTCTTTCAAAATGTTCTTCTGTCTTATGTTTTGATTTCTCTGTACTCCTGATACATTGCAGTTGTCAGATTAACATGTGAATTTTGCACCTCTTGCCCCATGCCTACATAACACGAGGTTTTATCCCTATTAACTCTGGCTCGAGTTGTTTCCTTCCTTAATGTCTAGGTCTGGAAGACATCCATACGTGGAGTGCAGCATAAGTCCAAGTGCTGTGCCAGGATGGGCACCTACTAGAAAAGCATTTTACAAGAACAGGGCTTTTAGGCTCTTGATTGCTTCAAGCTACCTGTGTTTTCTTGTTCAAAGCTTCCTAAAAAAAATGGAGGGCTTTGTTACTGATATGTGCTCCTCTGCATGTGCTACCTGATGTCTTATGGTTCAAATACATGGCAAAAACATCTGTTCTTGGGATAATCTTTTTATCCCTTAGAGGCAGGGAGATAATCTGATGTGCATTTCACACAAAATGTGTGCAAAAGAATCTCATCCAAAATACCATTATAAGCTTTCTGTCAGTAGACTTTCCAGTCACTTTTCACCTGTCCATACACCTATTGGAAGAGGCATGACAGGATATTAAACCTTATCACCTAACTTTCACAGTCTGTCTCATGGACTGTTGTTAAGATAATAAAAAGTAGACGGAAAAAGGTCCTAGAGAGTTATCTTGTCCATTGTACTGTTGCAGTATGGTATCAGTTCTGTTCACATCTCTTCTGTTTACTGTTTCTCTGACATACTCTACAATGAGAAATAATCCTTAATTGATGCACAGACTATCCCAGTGCTTCAAAATCCCTTACTATTAAAAGTTTCTTCTGTTATGCAACACGATTCTATTTTTCCTAATTTCAGTGCATTCCTTTTCCTAGTCACATGAATGTGAAAAAGGTAGGGTTTTTTTCCCTCTTTGAAAAGAAATTTATGGGAGTAAATTCTAATGTGCCTGGAAATTTGTACCATATTCCCCCTTGAACTACTGTTTTTAGACTGAACAATCCCAATTATAAGAGCTAAAAAAGCTTTCTAAATCTCTCATCATTCTTGTAAATCGCTGTACTTCTTGCTTTAACCCACATTTGCCTTGAAATATAGTTTCCCAAAACAGGACAAAGTTTACAGTGGAGATCTTGTCAAGGCTGTCAAGAGCAGAAAGAAATTCATGTGTCTTGAAAGATATTCTCCTATTAAATTGTGAAATTTGCCTTTCTAAAAGTGTGTTTTCAGTCATGTCTAGTTTCTGATCCATTATAAATCCTTGTTTATAACTAGTTTTCTAGATATTATATAGAATGATACTCTTATTCATCAAAACCATTCTGACACCTTAAGTTTTTCCTAAAAGTCCTTTCCTGCAGCAGAGTCATACACAGTCTCCTATGCTGGGCTACCTTTAGTTACAATTCTTAATGTCCCTCAACAAGTGCAATTGCAGCGTGGGGAGTCTGTGCAGTTATGTTAAGCCATCACAACAGTCTTGCTGTTCTAACGGCTCCCTTTGATACACATATTGTGAGGAGCTCAGCTTGATGGCACATCACTCTGTGCTTTCAAACATATTTTCAAAGGGTCTGTTCTTGCTGTAGCATCCTGGAAGAGACACACTTCAGTTATTGCAAAGGCTTGTTGTAAGTATGGTCACTGTGAGAAAAGTCAGGCTATTGCCTAATGTTAGTTGCTTTAAAAGGGAATGCTGGATGAGCAAGGCTGCTGCTGAGCTTGTCCCCGTTCTCTTCATCTTTGATCTGATTCAGAAGCATCAACTAAACCTCGCTGGTGATCTGGAAAATAGTCAACATAGTTCACCCCACTTCAGAGAGTAGTAAACAAAGAATAGCAGAGCCTGCCTCTGCTGCACTTCATACCAGCTTGAACAGTGATGTGTAGGTTTGGGGAAGCAGCTCCAGCACAGAAAACATTGCTTTCCCCACTGTTCTTTCCTTCCGTTTTCACCTCTGCATCACAAGGTGAAAAGCAGCTCCTGACAATACCAGGGAGAGAAAAAGAAAATAAAGCCAGACAAATACAGAATTGGGATTTGCCATACAACAAAAAACTTGCTATAGGTCAAGATGAGAGAAGTATTGTATTCTCAATAGTCAAAAAGATGAAAAGAAAGTAAAAATTGGTTAAAAAAATTCAATTCTGAACATTAAGAGTTCTAAAGATTTAGGGTGGAAAATTGTTTTAAGTACATGGAACTGAATACTTTTAAGCTTTTAAAAACCAAGGAAGAGTCCTCTCAAATAATACATTGAAAATGAGACACTGTAAAAAGTTAGTTTCTCAGAACTGTCCTTCGTGTCCCTCACCCAAACTGCCCTTCATAAAACTTCACTTGCATCTTGCGAAGAAGATGGTGAGTATAAGGAGTTAGACACAATAAGAAGCAGAAATCCTTAGCAAATGGGAAGATGACTGATATTTTGACTTTTACTCCCCAAATAAGGAGGAATGTGGAGTCCTCTGGGAAAATGACTAATGTAGAAAGAGCAAAAGACTCTTTCCTGGAATAACAAAAATACACATATATTTTAATCTCTGTTCTGGCTTTCATAATGCGACTACGTGCTTTTGACTCTGTGGTGCTGTCAGTAAAAATTAATTTTAAAAGTAGCACACATGAGTGACTTCAGCCTTTGCCGTAATTTAGTTTTTCACTAAGAGCTGAGATAAGACATAGTTGTGCTGAAGCAGGATGGACGGCTGTACACTATATTGTAGGAGACGTCAGTGCTAAATTAATCATGTTGTATCTGGAATTTGCAATTCTTTCAGAGATGCTCAAGACAATATAAAAAATTTAGTAGTAACAGTGAAAGTAGGCAGGAGGTTGAGAGGCAGAAAGCTTCAGAGGGCACTTTAAATGTGAAAGATGCATTACAGTTTCTCACACATGAACAAGATAGCATGCCTTACTAAAAATATAATAAATGAGTGTATTCTGCCAGATGCAGCTGTGAAGAGAGCGCTCTCCCAGTCAGATGTACCAAGTGTGATTGACACCCTTTTAGCTTTGCTGTGATATGACTAAATATGAAAACGAACAGCCTCAGAATGATGTTTGAATTAGGAACAACATACCCTTCTGATACTCTCAGAAGCCCAGCAAATATATCAGAAGTTTTGGTACACATACTAGAGGAGTCAGTCTTTTCCTCAGTCATGATTTCACTTTTCATTTGCTTACCTGTTTCTGCTTTGCTTTTCTTTTTTCATCTTATTTTCACCACATTGTCTCACTGTCTGCTTCTGCTATGAATATCAGGTGAATGAAGGGGGAGGTAAATTATCCCATTAGTGGCTCACTGCTGATAGTCTGCTGTAATTTGAACGAATCAGTGTGTGCCTGGCTGCAGCAGCAACAGGAGGTGGAGAGACAGATGTGCAGGTTCCCTCTGCTTGGGTACCACTGCCAATCCCTGCAAGGGCTTTCAATGCACACACAGGTTTTGCAAGCCTGCACAGCTCGCTACTGTAACAGGGACGTTCTTCTTCCAGAAAGTAAAATATAAAAGACAAACTCCCCTTTAAGTCTGGAAAGAAATAACTAGTGAATTTCCTTTTCCTTGCAAACCTACATGCTGCAGTCAGTGGATTATAACTAGGTGCTGAAAGTTGCTCAAGGAGTTTCCACAGCAATCAAAGGCTTTTCAGGGTTGTCCTAAAGTCACTCTGTTTCTGAAGGAAGAAAAGGTTGTTGCTGGCTTTATCAAAATTGGTGAACAAGAGGTGAAACCGGTTCCTCCTTTCCACACTATTGATGCTTTTGAACCTAGGGATGCAGGGAAATGGAGAAGATGCCAACCTTTCACCAGATAGCCCTCTACAGACTGTTTTTACTCTTGACAATAAAGTGTACTGTGGTTATATAGGTGAATGTAAGGCTATGGGAACTGTGGGAAACACAGCCAAAAATATATGGGAGGAAAACTTCTACCTTTCCCAAAGACAGAGAATGAGTATGCAGTTAAACAGGTTCAGTGGGGATGAACACCCAAGGAGCACAGCAAGATGGTGCCAGTGCAAGTGAGAAATGCTGTACAGTGTAACAAAGCAGTTTTTGAAATCATCTCCTTGTGGTTTCAATTCTTGCATGTCTAGTTGTATCTTCCCATTTCTGGTTGCAAGACCCTTTTCTGCAACTGAATTTATCTTTGAGATCACAACAAAAAGTACACCTCACATCTTAGTTTGTGAGCCAGCAGTCTTGGAAACAATCAGTGCCTCTAATGATTTTGGATCTCAAATATTGTCAACTGAGCACCTGGAGTATGTTGGCCAGTTAAAAAGTAGCTGTGACACAGCATCCATGCTAATCACCTGAAGTGTAAGGCTGCCTCTAGGCTTCATTTTTCACTATACTATTTGTTCTGGGAGAAAATGTTGCAAAACTGGTACCAGTAGGAAGGACAAGGCTGAAAACCATCAATTTTTTCACGCTGACCCCTCTTGGCTCTTTCTACTTCCACCCAGCTGTGCTGCTTTCTGGGAAAGAACAACCTTAGACCCCACAGGGGAACCTTTAATGTGGCAACAGCCCTGTAAGCAGGTAATTTAAAGGGTAAAGCCAGGTGGGCAAATAAAAGTGCTAGGCAAGCAAGCTGACTGTCTTATACTGCTGATTCAGTCTAGCAAAATACTTCCATCCAAGCTAGTTACAAGAGAAGACAGTATTTTGTGGAGCTACTGCTCGCATCTCAAAAGGTTCACATCTGAGTTACCTGAATCTGGTGACTGTAATCACTTAATACAGTGGTTATCAAAAACTGTTTCATGACAACTGACTCATAATTTCTCAAATTCAATTTATGTACAAAATTTAACTAATGGAACTAATTTAATTATAGAATATCTGAGGCATGGATATTATTCTAAAAAATCTAATAATTTGTAACAAAGATTGATAAAACTCACAAAACATCTCACTAGATACATTTTCATTACAGTGTTTACAAAGTAACTAATAAATCATAGAAAACCTGTAAAATTCTTTCTTTTCTCTAAGTATGCACACTGTGTTATAATCTTGCCTATAAGCTTCTCACCCGTTCCAAAAGGGATCCATTTCTGTGCAAAATCAAACATGCTCTCAGCTTCTAAGCTGTTATTTGTGTCTCAATAGCTTTGACTCCCTTCAATGTTTATAAATATTCATTTGATTTGGAGTATATTAGTATTACTTTATAAGTTTTAGGGTTGTAATAGACACAGGGGGTCCCAACCTAGCCAATTCATGAAGTAGAACAGATGTTGGTAGTTTGTTTAAGCAATTTTTACTGCCTGTTCTAGCCTTGTTTTAAAAGTCCTTCACATTATTATTTCCTAATTTCATACTATTATTGCTAATTATATGATGTTGGCTTTTTTTTGTTAGCGGATAATTCACCTTGACACATGAGCTAATCACTTTTGTTACTATGAATTGCAGAAGTAATTATTTTTTTAAGCTAGAGCCTTTAGGTCTCTCTGTACAATAAATGAAGGCGTGATTGCAGCATGAATAAGCAGTAGCTATTTATGCTAGATTTAATCTTGTCAGCAGGAATAGCAGAATGGGAGAAACTATGGCTGACTCCACTTAGCATGACCTATAGAAGCACACATGAGACTCTGGGTTTCTTCTTCTGTACTGAGGTCTCTGCTATCACCATGTTGTTATCATTCTTAAAGACAGTAGTACAGTGCTATTAACACCACTGTGCATGCTAATTAAACCAATGATAACCTGGATACACCAAACCTCTCTCTTCTGTGTGGACATATTAAAAAGAGGAAACGGGGCTTTGTGCAAGTTGTCTTGTTATAAAGTGGCATAAAAGGCTAGCTCCAACATCAGGCAATTATAATGGTTGTTCTTGAAAAAGCTTCATTGGAAAACAACTTTCCAATACTGTCATCACTTACACAGAACAGTGGAAAAGTTATCTTTAGCCACTGGAGTGGCTGGGAAGGAACAAGTATTAGCTTTACTCAGTAGAAAATAATTCAGCGATTTAATGTGATGGCTGATTTTCGTGTGTGTGTGAGAGAAAGAGAGAGATATTTCATGTTAAAATAATTTTAGAGGAAAAAAGATTGTGGTGCAGAGGACTAAATCTTTTAGAGGGCCATTTTAAAATAAAATTTTGCTCTGACTCATCAATATGTTTCTTTGTAAATTGCCAATTTAATGATTTTTTTAAATAGATAAATACCACTTGGTAGGTAGTTCAATTTTTTTCTAAGTAGCTCAGTATTTTGTTGTTCCTTCCATAGCAGTCAACAGTTTAATTCCTTCTTTAAATGAACAATGAAGCACCACCTGAACTCTAGCACTGAAGGAGGTCCTTCCATAATTAAGGTCTTCCCACAATTAGAGAAAGAATATTTGACATTAAATACTGCAAAGCATGTACATACCATCTGGGCTACCAAAATACATTGGGTGGGCATATATAGCATAAAATGGGGTTTATTGTGGATGGAAATCATACATTTTCAAAAAGGTCGGGTAAGCATTCCCAACAATTGCTTGTAATACAGATTTGCTAAGTGATACTAGCTTTCTTCTGTGACTAGGACAGAGAATGTTCTAAGTGGGGAAACAAATTATTAGTGCTTTTTTCTTCTGTGTGAAGCTGTGCAAATCCATGATATTATCACAAGTTAAATTCCTGCACTTGGGTCACAACAGGCTTGGGGTAGAGTGGCTGGAAAGCTGCCTGGAGGAAAAGGACCTGGGGATGTTGGCTGACAGCCAGCTGAACATGAGCCAGCAGTGTGCCCAGGGGGCCAAGAAGGCCAGCAGCATCCTGGCTTGGAAAATGAGGAAAATGGCCTCAAATTACTCTAGGGCAGGTTTGGATTGGGTATGAAGAAAATTTCTTCACTGAAAGGGCTGTCAGGAATTGGAACAGGCTGCTCAGGGAGGTGGTGGAATCAACATTCCTGGAGGTGTTGCAAAAAATGCATAATGCAGTGCTTAACAACATGGTTTAGTGGTGGGCTTGGCAGTGCTGGGTTAATGGTTGAACTTGATCTCAAAGGTTTTTTCCAACCTAAACGATTCTATGATTGTGTGAAATTCTTTTCAACTCTATGAAAATAAATATTTTTATTTTGTCGTAAAATATGACTTGTTTGGGATAAGGTCTTAGCTTCTCTGGTCTTCTAGAACAGGGATCCTCAAACTATGGCCTGCGGGCCGGATACGACCCCCCAGGGTCCTCAATCTGGCCCCCAGTATTTACAGAACCCCCCCGCCCCCTCCCCCGCTGGGGGTTGGGGGGGAAAACCAAGCAGCCGCAGATGACTGCCTGCCACTGCATCCGCGCGCTGGCCCCCTGTTTAAAAAGTGTGAGGACCCCTGGTCTAGAAGATTGAGATAAACCAGTCATATTCAAAAAGAGTTTTATCTGCTAGTCTGTAAAAATGGCAAGCTCTCCTTGTCTTCACAAGGATTTTACATCATAGTAATTACAATATGCTTGCTAAGTGGAAGTAAAAAGCACATTTTTGTGTTGGTGCATGTGAAAACTGAGTTTCTTTCTTGGCATGAAAGAATCTGTAAGAGCTCGTACACACCTACTGCATTTTCTGTCCTCCCAGTGAGGACTTTCTGAGCAGCCTTTCTGAGCAAGCAGTCCATACATGTGACCTAAGAATTGTGTTGAGCAAAAATTATTTTGACTTTTCAGTTTGGTTGCTGTTCATGTATAATGGCAACTTACGAATTTTATATAACTTGGAAAAGTCCACCAATAGCCAAAATTGCTTAAATCAGGGGTGAAAACATTTTAGACCTTCAAAATCTGGGCTAGGGCAGAAAAAAAGATATACCCTTTTTGCTGATTTCTGTGTTGGAGTGATGCAGGATTTCTATTACTATATTGGACTGTGCAGATTTTGCAGGCAGAGTCATTGAGGAAGAAGCCACTCAGTCCTTAAAGACATCAGCCACAGCTTTCCCAGAATGTGGAAAAGATTTCACTTAGGGCCTGAGTATTTAAATCTAAAAGTCTGAAAATCCTGATTCCTCCTCTCCCTCCAAAAGACATGCAATAGAATTAGTTGAGCCAGTTCTCACCCATTTAAAAAGCATGTCAAACAACTCCACTGACATGGATATCCAGTCACATACTTCCAGTGGGAACTTCACATTTTGTCCTGTGCATCTTGCTTCTCCTAATTATCCTGCTTTCTCACCTCTGCCTGACCAGAAGAGGAGGAATGACACTAGAGGTGACTGTGTCATACTTGTATTGAAAGATGGTCCCAGAGAAATTGCTGCAAGACTGCTTCCCAGTCTGGTGTCTCAGAGAGCCCTGCTCCTCTGCTGGTGCAACACAGACACCAGTGCCCTCAAAACACTTTCCCCTCTTCACATCCTTCCAGTTCCTCCTCTCCCCTGCCCCTGCAAAACTTCTATCATTACATGTCCAGGACTCTCCCTCTTGTTGTGATCCCCAAATTGTACTGCTCTTCCTGGTTTGTTTCCTTTTTCATATTATTCTGCTATTTTTTTTTCCACCTTTCTCTTACCCATTACCACTTTTGCTTCTTGCTTTCATCAAATTGCCTATTTTTGCCAGCCGTGTCCCACTGCTGGTTGTACCATTCCACCCAATTTCTTCTTCCCCAGAAACACCTCCCACACCTTTGTTTTCACCTTTACTTTCTGTTTCTGGTCAGTTAGCCTTGGCATCCCGAGTGAGTGCTGCAGGCTCAGTACCTTCTCCACCAAAGCTGTTTTTTCCTCCACATGTTTTTTTTTTATTGTTCTGTGCCGCCTTTTCTCCTAAAAAAAACCAGTGTCCATTCAGATAGCCCACAAAGTGATATATACTCTGTGAGTTCATGAAGACATAAAAAGAACTTTGAGACCCTATTGGAATATCTGACATCCTCCTCTCAATAGTTTTTATCTCAAACAGATTATTTGAGACAATTCAATGTCTCTAATGGTGGCTATAAGAATGATTTTGATTAAAGAAATATTGTTGCCCTTCACCTGCTTTGGACAATTTCAGATTTCATATGAGACTGGGACTCCACAGTCCATATTGCACTTATCACTATCTCTTTGCAGTCTCGTGTGTGTGTGTGTAATTTGCAGAGATTAATATTCATTGAAGATGGGTGATACGCCCAAGGGCATACCTTGTGGACAAATTCTCAGCTGAATGCACAAACCATAAGAGTTTTCTTCTTGTACTATACATGCATATACAAAATCTAACATGGTAATGGCAAAATTAGCCAAATCCAAGCACTGCAAAAGTGTTTAAGGACAGTTATTTACTTCTTGATTTTTTAGTAACTTCCATTTTTTGGTACAGTAGCAAGTGCAATCTTGTACTAGCATACCATAAAGCCTAACAGAGAGAACGTTCTAAAAAGAGAGAATTAAAGTTCCTGAATTTTTAGGTTGTCTTCACATGAAAATATCATACACATATAATTTTTAAACATAGTAATTTCCTAGTGTTTTACTGTAGACATAGAGAGTGTTTGTTACAGTGTTGGTTAAAAAAAGAGCAGTTCTGGCCCTTTCTTCTACTGTAGTCCAGAACTCTTTCCACCAGTTTGATATTTGGTAGGTACTATTTGTGCCTGATTTTGGCCTAAAGAGTAAACATTTTTTTTCAAAGTTGGAGCAGAAGTGGAACAGTCATGTTGACACAGGGATATATTCCAGCCTGCTTCACCTGGGAACACAGTTTACTTGAGAAGAACATTCAACTGAAGTTGTTTGTAGAGCTCATCAAAGGATGCCTCGCTCTTGTGACAGTGATAGCAGTCCCTTCTCATGTCAGTTCTTATTAAGTCAACGACAGTGTAACCTTTCCCTTCCTATGAGTGGCACAGATGATAGAAAGTGGGGTTTTTTTATTAAGAAATATCATATACACAGCCATAAACCTGGGCAGGAGCTCTGTTCACGGCCTTTTCATTTAGGCTGCTGCCCCTCATTTCCCATGCTGTTTGCGTCTACTCTCTAGTCTTGAGTTGACCCCGATTTGAGGTACAGGGGGAGGAGAGATTTTTTGTGGTGACAGGAATAAATGTTTAGATTAAACTAAGTTTGAAGTTTAATTTAAGTTTTCCATTAAAGGAAAATGCTGAATAGAATAAAATGCCTTGATTTCAGGAGCTTAGGAGAAAAACAAGGACGTGAAAAGATAGATTTGCAGAGAAAGAGTCTTAGTCCTTTTTTATGGTACCTTATTGATTAAGGCATGCATCCAGGGTGTGAGAGATCTGGATGCCAGCCCCTTTTCACATTAATGTTTAATGGTTATACAAAAGAAAACAGCATCTCAAGAGAAACTAAGAACCTGGTACCGTTGTGCTGTCAGGCCGGTCCCAGGGGTGATGGGAGACAATAGTCAAATATCGTCACACAGAAAAGTGAGTTGAACCCAGGTCTCCCGTATCCTGGCATGTCCCAAACGTCAGCTTGCTAAGTAAAGGAGGAACATCTTTTCTGCCATTATATCCTACCAGAGTTCACCAGCTTTCCTCTTTTTCTTCACCCTTGTGTGCTTCAAAGTAAAGTATGCTCAGGAGAATGCTTGAAGAGCGAGACCTACATGTCTGAAAAACAATTAATGAGAACTAGTACACAGAGGTTTATAATATTGCCTCTGCCCTTGCTCAGCACTGCTGGGGAGTGGTTTTAGGGGATTGTAGACATATTATAACAAAGCTAACGTGCACTGTGATTCATATGAGTATAGTACATTTTACAGAAAATGAAATCATCAAATTCAACTGAAAAACTCAACTAAACTTAAGTTAAATAACTCTCCTTTAAAAAGAAAACAACTAAAGAAAACATATACAAAATAATTAAAGGCAGTATGAATTCAGGATTGGGGAATGATGAGCATTCATCCTTCATTCTTTTCTGTTATATAAATATGTGTACCTTTTTCTGCTACCAGAATACCCTTTCAGAGGAGCTTATAAATATGCATGAAGATGGTATGAAAATAATTTTCTTTAGGTCAAGCGTTCATCCAAATTACTTGATTTTGAAAAGTTTTCCAAAAACCGACTGTGTAAATTCCCTTTTTATGCATATGTCTGAGGTTAAAAGTTAGATATGCAAAACAAAGTATAGGTTCTGTGTATTTAAATTTTAGGATTGGTCTGCAGTTCTTTATGGGATTTCACAACAAGGTATTCACAAACTGACAGCCTCCCCTATCTCTTCAAAGAGCAGTCACTGAAAGAAAGGTCAGACCAACAGCAACATAAGTGAAATTCTTCAGGAAGTGCTGGTTTGCCTGCAGCAAATCAATATACACGGAGAGGTTTCCAATATCAGTATTCTGCGTTTTGCCCAAACACGGGCCAGGAGGAAGTGACCTGGAAAGCATCCCAAAAATTTGGAACATGGAGGACAGGAGGTCGCTCTTCCAGAAATATGTAGTTTAGTTGAAGCAGAAGCTCAGAGGAGTGAAATCCCCTCTTATGCCGATTGAACTCCTAATTTATAAATCCATACAAACTTGTATCCTGCAGATACTTGTGTTCCTGCCTGCTTGATTTGAAGCACAAGCAGCGCAGCTGAAATCAGACTAACACACCTGGAGTTCAGTTACAGACCCTGTCTGCAGAGATGGGCACACTTGCTCACTGTGCCTTTTAAGTGAGCTAGTATGTAACGGTGGTGTCAAGGGGGAGGATGTGGGGCACTGCAAATAATAAAAAGTGCTTTTCTAATTGGCTCCAATAATGTTTAAATTTTCTAATAAATAATGTTCACACACGTCACAAATAAGCCCTAGGTGAATGTTCCAATAGAGGTATTTATTTGCTATACTGAACAGATTACACTTACAGAGTTATACTGCACAGCAGGGAAATCACTCTACATGGGTTGACAGGGCAGTGGCCTTAGAGCCATCCAGTCCCTTTTATAGAGAAGCACTTGGGCATGTGAGTATTGATTTCAGTGGAGCAGCTCAAGCTTAGTATTATGGATGTGTATTGCTGAACTGGGTTGTGGAGCAGTGCAGAAACCAAGCAACCTTTAGGAAAATATTTATAGCATCCAGGTGGGGTGTGATAAGCCCAAGTTCAAGTGAAAGAGGGAGACCAATTGCTTGCTTCCTTGTTCTTCATATTATCCCCTTATGTTACAGGTACAACTGTCAGAGAGCTTTTTTTTTTTTTTTTTTTTTTTTAAATGTGTTAACAACTGTGTTCTGCAGAAGTGTAAATGTGCTCTGTCATGAGAAATATGCTCACAACAATTAATTCATTTTTTAATTAAGAGATTTTATAGTATTTGGTACCTTAAGCCACGCAGCTGCTAGTGTTTACTGCATCTCTCTGTGTATGTCTGTTTGGCCCTCCCGTCAAAACGTTCTCCTCTGAGTATTTCTTTTTTTTCCTATTCTGTGCAGGGATGCACGAGGGAACAAGATGAAACCTGACTAATATTGTTTCGTAATATAGTTGTTTGCAGTTTATTTGTTCTCTGGTGGATTTTATTATAGCTGCTGAATTTTTACTCATTAGTTTAATGGTGGTTATTTTGCAGATTTCTTTTATCCTGTATTTTTTATTGAAGCCTTATTCACAATACCACAGTGACTTGAACATGCTCTTCATGATGCAAAATTTAATTAGATACTAACTAAGTAAGTGGTCCATTAAAATATTACTCAGATTGTTCAGGGAAATGTTTTGGTAAACATTTTCTTTGGAAGTTGACTTTTTGGTAAGGGAAATGGAAAAAGACAAATGAATGTTGCTGTTTATTTTGTCTCTCAGCATGCAAAGGGTGAGATAGTGTGCATCTGAATTACATTTCCATTTGCAGTGGGGGAAAGGACCTTGCCATTAAAGGAATCATAGCATCCATTTATTATGCAGTTCAGGTCTAGACTGGCTATACTCTAGTCCATCAAAAAGTATTTTAGGGGAAACATGCTCATAATGTAGCAGGGAGCTCCACTGCTTGAATGACTATGATGATGCACTGCAGTTGCTGAAGCCACATAATACACATTGCTGGAAAACATCCCAAGAAAGATTTGAGCTGGAAATAAAGATATACATTGTGTGTATTTAAGTATGGCTCCATTCACTAACAAGAGAGGTTTTAATTATACATGGGTTTTCACAAACAAGTTAGTTCAGAGAATGTTCAATTCACAAAGGTCTCTTTCTCTATACTCTGGGCTCTCCGTTCTAAACAGTTTTGCAGCTATTGAAACAGCTGCACAATTTCTGATTTGGTCATGGATACTTCTAATGTGCACATAAAATGAAGAGGAGAGGGAGGGAACATCTCTCTGCCAGCTCCATGCAGAACAGTGAGCCAGCTTGGTGTCTGAAGAATATCGAATGAGTCTGTGCTGACCTCATGGAGCTGGAAATCAGACCTCCCTAAATCACATGCACAGCTTTGATGGTGAGCAGTTTGCCAAGTGGCAGCACACTCTTTGGTGGTGAAAGGGAGGGAGAGAGACTTGTTAAGTAGAGATGTGAATGGGAAGAGAAAAGGTCAATTGTTAGAAGCAAAGAAGAACATGTGAAGCAAAGGGACTAGAAGAAATGTGAGAAATACAAGGGAAGACAATTTCTCTCTCAAGACAGTGTACTGAAATGTTTTAGTCAGAGGATGTCCTCCATCCCCCAGATAAACTATTTGGTTTAGTACCACGAGGCTTCTTTCTGCATTCAAGAATTTTCTGGTGTAAAGCATCAGCTGGTCTCTGCTGAGGTGTGGCCATGGGGAAGTGTAGTCAACATTTTAGTAGTGGTGCTCATGCAGACACAGAGCCTGGAAACATTTCTATTTAGGAAGCATGTTTAAACCAATTCTACAGAAAACAGGAAAGAAAGCTGAAGTAGGAGGCAGAGCTTCACACTGAAAGACTTCCACCTGGAACTATTATTCTTTGCTGCTACCATTTTGCAGATCAGAAATCCTGTTGTGGGAGAAGTTCATCTGGGAGTAGAACTGGAATAAAAGACAGGGATGTAGGGGGAATATGGAAGAAGTGAGCCTTTCAGCATAGCTAATGGGATATTTTTTTTTTTTTTTTTTGTGTAAAAGGACATCTTACTGATTCAAAAAGGAATCCAAACCTAAGTAACATTCTAGGTGGTCTGGATGGGAAAGATAGCCATGTCCAGGAAGGATGAAATGGTATCAAGATACCTTACAGCCAAGACTGGTTTCTCAAAGGACTGACCTATTGGTTTTCTGGCAGTTCCAAAATCTGGTAGATTTTCCATCAGCAGAGTAGATGATACCTCATTTGTTATGAATTTACATCTTCAGGCTCACCTCCCATGTGAACTGCCTGTAGTGCCAGTGCTTGCATTGTAGCCCTTCTCTGAGGCAGGAATAGGAACTCCTATAACCACTCAATTCTACAACGTTTGTAAAAATGTAACTTATCAAATGCAGTTAAAATTGCATAACATATTTGAAATTATTATGGTAGGGGTGACAGACATAGGCATACATGTGTGACAACATATACATACCTAGATGATTATAGAGCACTGTCCCTGTGAGTTTCATATCCTTGGGAAACTAGATAAATTATAGCATTTCAGGCTGAACTAAGTAATTACATTTGTCCTTTGTTGATCTGAAAGGTTGAGAGTTGAAGTTGTTTGAGTATCGATTAGGCTGTAGTAGATCAAGAATTTTGGAAATTAATTGTGTATTCTAGTATTTTCAGGCTTTTTTGTCCTAAAGTATTTGCAAGACTACCTTAGCATTGCCAACTTTTGTGGTTCTCGGGCCATTCCAAAACTTCAGTGTAAAAATTATATCTAAATCTGAAAAAAACACCCCTCAAATCTTCCTCAGAAAGGAACAAAAGAACCTCAACAATGGATGCAGTTTTATAGACAGTTTTTCCTCTCTCCCATGCCATGGTATAGCAGTTGGAGACTGGGGGATTAGGATGCCTTCCTGCCATAGAGATTTCATACAAGGGCATGCTGCAGGCTCCTTTATGTCCTCTTACACAGGTGGACAAGACACCATCATTTCTGGAAAAAGCATCTTCTCCATTTCCCTTCCTTACCTTCCCTCCAAATGTGTGTGGAGAAAAAAATAGCATCTGTGGGAATTTATGCCTGATAGCTGTGGGAGTTGCTGAAACTGACAGATATCCTAGAAATCATCCTTCCTGTGAGAGCCAGATCAGACAGGGAAAGACAGAAAGGCATTGCAGGAGAGGAGGGTGGAAGAGGGTGACTATTAAGCCCCTGTTATCCATCTCAGGCTCGCTTCCTCCCTCCCTCTCTCCCCCATGCAAACATGTTCAGCCAACTGGCACTTTAGCTTGCAAACAGAGAGCAGCAGTTTTCTCTTGTGTGTACTGTTTCAGGTTTCAGCAGTGCTTGAGTAGTGTTGCTTTTAAATGTTTATATTTTATTCAGAAAGCTTAATTGGGAGTTTTTCCTACCCTACTGAAGCTATGGATAGGAAAATATAAAAACCGGTAGCAAATTACTGCTGGCAAGTAATTTTTAAAAAATGAGGCACCACGAATACTCTTTATAGGACCAGCAGTTGAGGACCATGGTGAATGGACAGTGACGTTGTGTTTTCATTGCACTTGTTATCACAACAGTTCAGAGACAAGGGATCCCTGGCCTCATCTCACTTTCTTTCTATGTAGTTTAATCAGGTAATATCACTCCTTTTATGTCTTTAAGAGTAATGGAGTAACTGATGACACTAGAGATAGCGTTTATTGAATGTGAATGTTTTGGGCAGGTCTGCCTCAACAGAGGTCTTTATAAAGCATACGTGATGCTGCAGGTGACGTGCCTGAGATCCCTGTTCATGCTTCATCGATGTCTCAGACACAACTGTGGGATGCCACCTCTTTTCTTTTCCTTCCTGATTCCCTCTTCATCACTGTGGGGCAAAATTCCTCCTTGAAGACACTGTATCCACTGTTTCTGCTATCTAGTGCTGCAGACAGGTGTTACTCTGCCAAACTTGCTTGTTATACCGAGCTATACAACAAAAGTGTCGCCTTCCTCTGAGCTATGGCTCAAACCAGAGAGGTTTCAAGAAAAGAGGTAGAGATAGGATCAGATGAGAAACTGTGGAGAACTCCAAGGATATTTCAGTTATAACCGGGCCCCTTCATTGAGTGATCTAGTCACATGCATTTCTGGGTGTGGGGAGGAAAATATCAAAATTCCTAGTGTGCCAGTCTGCTTGTACTTACTCCTATACACTTTATCATAAAAATGGTGGTTTTGTGCCAAAGATATATGTTTTCATGAGAGCCTAGAGGACATGGTTTCTAACACAGGTTAGCACAAGGCTCTTCCACTGAAGCAACTGCTACACAAATTAAGCCCTGATGAGTCTACCTGGCTCATTCTACCTGATTAATTTGGGATCCCATCATAAAATACACTCCCAGTAAGTTCAATACATGTCATCATTACTTCCAAGAAGTAATTTCAATGCTTCTACTCTCTCAATGCTTTCTGTTAACTCCTCTTCCAGAATTTCTTGTGAGAGGTCAAGCTGTTGCAGGAACATTGCATCAGGGTACTAATCAAAACCACGGGTCTTTGTACTAAAATTTATACTGAGTTATAGGGAAGGTCTTAGAGGGAAAAGAAAGAAGCATGGATCCATTTGTAAAGTTGCTATGCTACTTAGCCAGTTTCTTCTCATTACTTTTGATCTCAAAAGGTGGAGACATGAGAAACTTTGTCTCGAATCAATAGGTCAGTAGTTTTCTGTGCAGCTGGGGAAAGAAATGACGTTGGCATGCAGCCATTTCAGGTTATGGGAAACACGAACGGGCTTCCCAAGCTCTTACTATAGGTGCTATGTACTTTAACATACTGCCACTTAGTGATAGGAATGCAGTATGGCAAGAGAAGCTGCCCTTGGCTTCCATGAAGGAGTAGACATCTGTCATAAATCAGCCCGTTTATTTTCACTCTATTAGGTGTGTTGGGGAGGGAGAGTTTGGTTTTGACTGCGTTTGGTTTCATTTTTACACAAATGTTTGGTGATAATTTTTTATTTCCAGTCATCAGAGGTTATAAGGCTATTACTGGTTGAGGTCAACATGCCTCTTGAGTTAAAGACTTTTACCTGTATATTTACACGTTCTCTTCATTGTTCCAGACATACCTCTCCATGGTTTGTCTGCAGATCATCTTGTGTTTAAAGTTGATTTTGGACCTGACACGTAGCTTGTCTGTATCTTACTGAATCCAGTAAAAATTCACCTCAGAAATGGGGCAGAAGAATTGAGCTCCTAAATTTTTCTTGTTTGTGTCTTGACTCCCAAGATACACTCTCTGGATTTTACCCTGTATGAGTTTTCCAAGAGATCAAATATCCCTTGTAGGAGGCACTGCGACTGATGTAAGATTTCCCCTTTCTTGTATTGTCCTGAGCAAGAGATAAAATGATGCATCTCAGTTTAGTCACAAAAAATGTAATATTCCCTGACTGTAGGTTTTATTTTAATTATAAACAGTTTAGTACTAATAGGGTTTTCCTGATCTTCCAATCCAGTTCAGTATTACCAAGGGTGACTGGGTAGCACACATAGTGTCTGCCATGAATTTGATAAGCTCCACACTAAAACTGTTCCTTTGGTGGGTGGTGGGGTTGCCCCATCTTTCATGTGGGAGAGCTTTCTTCTTGCTGCTGTAATCAATAGAAGAAACTACCGTCATCTCTTGTGTAGTTATTATGAGCGAAACTTATTTTATGACATGGCTGGAACTTGGCTCCTTTTTTCCCCAGAAGTTACCCTGATATGCTTCTAGAAGGCAGTTTCATCCTGTTTTGGTCCTTGCTTTGGTCTCTTAATTTCCTTTCTAAATGTGACCTTAGACCCACCTTCTTGTCTCTTATATTATGATAGAAAAGTGATATTATCACTTTGACAGAAGATTGATTTGGAAAGAGAGATTGCTACTACTACAAGTTACATTTTATGTTGTCTTGCTGGTGAATAAAATGAATTAGGTATCAAGTTTTTGGGCAGGTTCTTCTATCTCTTTGATTAGTTTTTAGAAATGACAGTAGTTAAAAGAACTCTTCTCCTGGTGATTGCTTCATACTTTCCCACCATTTGCAGTAATAACTGCAAAAACAAGTGGTGGAATGTGAGGTTTTAACCAATATTTTATGGGTCACAAATGGGCTCTAAAAACACTGCAGTCTTGCAATTTCATCTAGAGATAATTATTAGATAATGCTAGTAGTAAATTATTTGCTACTCATATACTTCCCAGTATTCACTACCCACAGGTAATTATTCCACCATTTTAAAGAGAAAGTACATTTGAAATTATTTTCTAGCCCTTTTAAGAATTGTACACAATGAGCAAACCATCGCCCCAGCATTGCATACTCAAAGTAGCCATGTTGTTACACATGCTGGACTAGGATCAGATTCACTGTCAATCCAGACCACGAGTCCTGGAGTTACTGACCTGCATTCAGTTGCCTCCTCATCCCTGATGGATCTCAGTAGAATTGCTCTGGGTTCCTACAGGTGTAAGAGAGGCCTGAACCTGCCTTTTTTGTATCGTGTCCTAAATGCATCTATAGGTCTCCATCAATTACACGGAAGTTTTTGGTTCAGAAAACCTGTTCTGGTTCAGTTGCTTTGTCCAGATGACTCCTACTCAGTATGGTAAGAGCTCATATACAACTTTTCTGTCTTAAAGTAAAACTCAAAGGCTGAAAGAGAGGCCACAAAACCATTTTGACAGCACAAGCATAAAGGGTTTAAACTTCCCATTTCCAGGATAATATTGTAAAAATAAGGAGGATTATCAACTTGATCTTTTAGAACAGTTAATTCATTTGGTGACAGCTGGCATTGACCGTTTTACCGTAGAATAATCAACCATATCATCACCTATAACTTATATGCAGAATAGATTGTGCACTATATTTCTAATCAAATCCATATTGTACCTGCTTGCCCATTCCACAGACCTCAAAACCACCTTTTCTGTTTTAAATTATAATCAATTTAAGCAACCCAGATTGTTTCCACTCCACCGCGGACCTGGCTGCCTCCCACAAAACAGTTTTTCTCTGGTCAAGTAATTTAAATGATAAATTTAATGGTAAATTAAATTAATCCAAAACACACTCTTTAAGTCCAAGAAGGCAAGATTGGAAAGAAAAATATGTTGACAGCAATTTTACTACTAATGTATTTTGTTGAAAGCTCTGGGTGAAGTTGGTTCTGCCACTGACAAAATTTCTTAAAAGTGATCAACAAAATTGCCAGGGTAGCTTTGAAGGAAGCATTCAATATCCCTGGGAGTGAAGGTCCTCTGTAGAAGTCTTTACAAAGTTTTCTCACTTTTATTAATGACATCTGGACTCCCTCTCTAGGCAATGTTCTTTTCTGTAAATACATCTACTGCATGATGGCTTACATGTTTTCGTATTGGGATCTGGAACCCCTCCAAAACCCCCAAAATAATTTTAAAATTCTATTACATTGTGTAAAGCCTCAAAAGAAAAAACCCAACTGCTTTACTTCTGACTACTGGTACTAATGGCTGAGTCACGCTCATAAAACTGTATTCGGTCCTCAAAACTGGGACTTAAGGAGTTCGCCTTTACTGAAACCACCAAAACTAGTTCTCTGTTCAGTGTGTTGGCAGTGCTCTTTCCATTAATAGAGACATGAGGAAAAGGAAGTAAGTCCCAGATCCAGAGGAACTCTGTATCAGCATCACATTTTTGGTTTGAATTCCCACTTTTTCACAAGATTTACTGATCGAACAGATGCCCCTTACGACAACTGCTGCCAGCAGATAGAGGGGACTTGTCAGAGCTGTGCCTGGAAGCACACAAGGCATGCTGGCACGGTATCTGTGTTAGCTAATGCCATCAGAATCTCTTTCATGAGAAAGTACTTAAGTCATCCCAAATTTTTTAAAAGACTTGTCATTGTTTCTCAAGTAGATAAAAGCTTTATTACATTTCAGGCTACCGATGCTGCCTTCTTCATGAGTTAGGTGATGTTAAACACCACTAAAAATTGATAAAGAATCAAATCGCTGCCTAATTTACAAAATAACAGTCAACTGACACCACATTAAAAGGCTGATCAGCCTTCAAAATTATTGCAGCATGTTTACTTTTTAGTTCATTTTTAGTCTTTGAAATGTCAAACACAGTGATCCCTCTGAGCAGCAAATATGGATGAACATACAAGGAATGTCATCCGCTTGGAGAAGAGTTGAAAGCAATTGCACATGGATTCATTACAGAACTTATACCTGTTCTGCATAAAATTCATGAACAATGTAACCAGCCAGCCTCAGTTCTGCCTCTTAGTTGGTTTAACTTTCGAGAAGGATACCATCTTCTAGCTAACGTGCCGTTCAGGCATGCAGGAAAGCCAGGGTCATTGTACCTGCCCTCTCCTGTCCCTTTAGTTGCTGAAAGTCAGGAACCTACAGCCCTTCATCACACATTTCTGATGCAAGTCTGAAGTTAATGTATAGTGATAAACTTTTCAAGAAGGAGTCTAAGGCAAGTCTCCTCAAGCCATATTCAGGCCTCACAAACAGGTTTCTGCAGCCAGAGGTCTTTATAAGCAGGGCATACATACCAAGTCTGCGTACAGAGATAGCTTGGAACCATACGAACTTGGGGAATACACAACCTAGCTTATGGGCTTTGCAGAAACGATTACATCTTGCATATTGCATATTGCAATGGCATCACATGGGAGCTTCCACTGACTTTGCAATTTCTTGAAAGACTGGTTGTTACTGGTTTTATTGCAGAAACTCATGCTGTACAGTATTAAACAGCTGAGCCTCTTGACCCCAAGTGAGTGCTGAACAGTGCATGGAAGAAAAAAGAACTAAAATTACACTGGAGTATAAAAGTCAAGAGTAGAGTCCTTAAAAGTCCTATCAGAGCTGAAACTTTCGGTATGGATGACATCTGGAGAAGTTCCTAAAAACATTTCACTCTGTCACTGCAAATAGTGGCTGCCAAAATGAGAAGAAAACAAGGAAGAGAATGGTTTTAGTTGTGAGTAATTTGATTGTTTAAATAGTTTTCTGTTGACTTAGGCATCAGAATTAATTATAAACTCACACTTGACATAGCCTGCTGTGTGGTAAATGTTATATATATGACTTCATCTAAATTGTAAGGATAAGGTGCAAATTTTTTTCCACGGTTGAATGTCTTGGTGCACTGTGGTTTCATTGAACAAAGTGACGTAGAAATAATTCATCGCAATGACAACTATTTTATTTCATGGAAAACCAGATCCCTTTTACCTCTGGTATCCCATTTAAACAGCTTGCTGTTATAGATGGTTTAGGGAATTTTAAAATTATGTAATACAAAATACATTTTTTTTTCTTTCAAACTAATCTAAAGAACTACATTTTTGATCAGCCACACAGAGAACAGGTAGAGAATTAATTTTAATAAACAATTGCTAAAACCCATGCAAGCAAGACTAGAATGATGTATACAGAATGAGGGATACAGATTTCTGCCTTGCCAGATCTGAAAACATGCATTTACCATCACTAAAACTTGTTATTAAATGTGGTTAATAGATTGAAAATGCAGCATTTGTTATACTGTTAGTGCTAGATAGAAAGCTTTTATTTAAGCATTCAATCTGTTTAAATCTTGGTGAAATCCATAGAGGCTAAAATCCATGTATAATGTTACAGATGTACCTACATCCTTTGTTGAATATATATGGACTCAAATGTATGCCTTTCTGAACATGGGCATCAATGTGAACATTATTTCAATTATTTTCTCAAGAGTCGTAATTACGTTACAAAACAACAGACTTGGCGGATGTGTAGTTTTGTTTCCAATGTGCTATGATCGATAAAAAAGTTTACCAGGAGCAACTGTCTCAAGAGACTATAAAGTAAAATATTCTTGGAGGCATCTCCAAATAAAATTCTGTAATCAGTAACCATTAACTCAAGTGTCTAGAATAAAAGATTAATTAGCACTAGATTTAAATCAAACAAAAAAGCATCAACAGTTTCCTCTCTAAATTTAAAGTTCTCCATCACAAGCAAACAGTCATGCTGAAGCAGTGGTGGTCGGGTTTTTGGGTACCCAGTTTTTCTGAGAAGCCTCTTTTTTTTGCCACAAACAAACTGCTTCCTTCTTGCAACTCTGAATCATGTCAGGAGCAGTGAAGATACAAAAAGTGGAATGGTTTTGAAGCAGAAGTTAGATATTTTCTGAAATGATGGAAACAGAGGAGGGACTCACACTGAAGCTTCCTTGCAGCTCAGTTTAAAGTCAATCAACCATGTGACACAGTTCCATTGGAAACTAAGCTTCATTAGTTCTGGTGCTCATGGTACTACTTGTTTTTAATTAAATTACTAAATGAGGGATTACGTGCAGAGACTGCACTGATACTGTAATTGCTTCCAGTGATAAAATTCAAATTTCAAGCCGTGAGCTTCTGTAATACAAATGGATCCTTTATCTAGCCAGAACGTAGAGCTGCATGCAGTTAAAAATAAGGCGTTAGCTTGATTCACAACAAAAGGGCTGTTCTGCCATTAGAGCCATGATTGTTCTGTGACCTTTTCACATGCACATACAGTGAAAATGCACTCATACCAATACATGAGTTATACAGAAACCAGAGCTAAAGTTGTGTAGTAACAACAGCTGTCAGTTCTCTCCAGTTACAATGGAGTATACGAGACCCAAGCATTCATTTTAACAGGTTCAGTTTGCAAAGGTAGTAAAGAGCAGCATGAGCACATCTGTTCTGACCTCTACAGTAATACTGGCTGTAGAACTTCAGTCAGTAGTTTCTGCATCATGTACAGTTGAATTACAGCACAGCTTTTAGAAAAGGGTTGGATGAAGAAGATGCATCCTGCCCTTCAAGGTGCTCAGTGCAAAACAGGCAGAGAGGCAGGTTATTCCAAAACTCCAAGCTCAGGAGCCGAAAATGCTTCTGCGCAAGGGTGGAGCACATGTATGAAAGTTCACTAAACAGAGGATTGGCTGGGGATTATTCTTAAGAAGACATCAAATCCTAATTTAAGCATGTAATAGACAACGATAGTTTAGACAGTGATTCACTGTTCTAAATTTACCCACAGGGTTGAAGAGCTTTCTCTTTACATAGACTGTGTCAAGTCACTATTCCACCTTCTTTTTCTTTTTCTTTTTTTTTTTTAGCTAAACTAAGAACCACTTACATCTGTCTGTATAGGATATATTTTTCAGTTTTGTTGTTGTTTTGGCAATATATCGCCATAACTGTTACAGTGCAACTGAGCATCCACCAGCTGCTCACTCACTCACTCTGCAGTGGGATGGGGGAGAGAACTGGGAGAGCCAAACCTAGAGAAAACCCATGAGTTGAGATCAAGACAGTTTAATAAGTGAAAGAAAAACCCAAATCAAAACAAGTAGTGTAACTAATTCATACATCACCTTCCACCAGCAGACTGACGCCCAGCCAATCTCTGAGCAACCTTGGAAAGACTACTCCCCCAGTTTTAATGCTAAGCACATCACACAGTGTATCACATACCTCTTTGGTCAGTTGAGGTCAGCTGTTCTGGCTGTGTCCCCTCCCAAGCTCTTGCTCACCCCCAGCCTGCTCGCTGGTGGGGATGGGGGCAGACAGTGAGAAACAGAGAAAGCCTTGAAGCTGTACAAGCACTGTTCAGCAGCAGCTAAAACACTGGTGAGTTTCCAACACTCTTTTGGTCGCAAATCTAAAAAGCAGCACTACATGGACTGCTATGAAGAAAACTAACTCCCTCCCTTAATGCAAGAAAGCAAGGTAGACCTGGGATTTGATTCTTGTGGTTCACAGAGCACTGATACCCTGAACCATGTATCTGTGGAATAAGGCTATAGGTTGAAGTACCTACAGTGATAATTCAATGTAAATTGCAATGGATGATGCTGAAGCTGAAGAGCACCTGCCTTCAAGTTTTGTAATTATATTTATTTTGCAACACAGATTAAAAAATAGCGAAATGCCACAAGTATTGGAAGAAGTATATGAAGTATACTTCAGTATACTTGTATATGTGTGTGTATATATATACATAGAGTATATATGAAGTATAAGAAGTATATGAAAACATCTATTCCACTACACATCTGTGAAGGAAAACCAAATATAAGTAACTTTTCTGAGTGCAACCACATTTTAAGTTGCAGCTGCTTAAACAGACAATTTTGATAATGTCTCCATTTTTTTCAGGACACCAGTTTTCCCTACAAATCCTTGCTCTATCTTTGCCTGCTTCTTTAAAGATGTCTGTCCAAATTCATTCAGCATATTGCTCATCAAGGTACAAATTTGTGTTAGGTTGTGATAAAAATCTCACCTCCCCAGACGCAAAGGTGCACAGATGAGCAACAGTAAGTGGGGTAACCCAACTATAACCCTGTCTAGTGACTTCCAGTTCCATCACAGGAGAGATGCCAGCTTCAGGAGTGAAAAACCATCATCACGAGTCAAGGAGAGCAGCTCTCTTTTGGATTGAGGGAAGTCACTGCCTAGGGGCATGAGGCATGTTATGGGATGCAAGGCATGTTTGGGGATTGCACAGGATTTACTGTAGGACGTGCAGCAGAAGAACTATCTGGTGAGTAAGCAAAGTGGCCCAGGAGCTGGAGGGTGTCCGAGGGTAAGACCATGGGAAAAGCTGGCTACTAGAAGCACCAGGAGAGACCTGTCTAACTTCTGGAGAAATCTGGGGGCTTTGGGGTTGGCCAAGAGACTCATGTGTTGATGTACATGAGGCACCTGGAGACAAGAGGATCTGGGGGCAATTTGCTGGACAGGTTACATTCTAAGCCCAGCTACTGGAGAGCTCTACATTGCACATATATCTGTATTTTTCCCATAAATAGGCCTCCATCCCAATCAGACAGAGGAGAACGGGATGAAGCCGTGAGTGCTGTTTGTGTTCACAACCTGTGTTGATCTGTGTGGCCGGACAGGTACATTTATCTATCTACATGTATTGTACACATGCGTTTGTTCACATGCCTACTGGGAACACACCCCTAGCCTCGCCACTGGTTGAACCTGGGTGCCTGGAGTTGTGGGCAGCCTTTTCTCGGTGGGGCTGCCACATTTGGCAACCCCTGTGAACCTGTACTGACATTTTGAGGTATGCTGTTTTACAAATACTGAAGGCTTCTGGATTTCCTTTGATCTAAAGGTACTATACATACAGAAGCATACCAGCAGCAAACTTTGTTTTGTTCACTCATGTTGAAATGTCCCTTTTTTATATTCCTTTACAAATGCCTGCCTTTCTGCCACATCCATGTTTGTATTTTAGTTTGAAACGATATCTGACAACTTACTGTGTTAGAACATAAGGACCTCTTTATTTACACTGGTAAAGTTCATCCAAGTTCAGAGGTACGTTCTGGGGGACAGGTAAGAAATGCTGGTGTCACCCCTGTTGTCTGTCACTTTAGAGCACAATGGTAGTGTTGCCCTGGCACTGTGTGTGGAAGGAAAGCTGTTGAAATCAACTGCGTGTGGCATATACAGATCCCGCTTATTTTATTATTCTTATTAACCTCAGCTCATTTTCATTTTATGTGAGTATTTTGATTCAGGTATAAGGCAGACTTTATTATATAATATGTTTTATTATTATTCTTCCACCTTACAGCCCCAAAGGTCCCAGCGGCCTCCGTTTCTGCCATTTGACTCTTTGCAGTGCTTCAAAGTAACCATCGGGTGCCTGTCCTTTTTAGCATCTAATTACACTTCGTGAGGGCTTGATTACCAAAATGCATTAAACAATAATTAGATAAGGATAATTTATATCCAAACAATAAAGTTGAAAAGAACAATATAACTGGTAATTGGCCTTGACCAAGGTAAATAATGTCCTCTTTTTTTATTTACATTTGGTTTTCCCCATAAACTGCCTACTGGGCTGTACAGAAGTAAGAGGCTAGCAAAAATCTGAATCCCCATCCATCAGTATTAATCTCACACTTTACTGAGGCCCCATGCATTTATCTTTCCGACACAAATTAGAAATTCAAGAGTTTTAACAAATGAGCCTGCAAATGTAAACTTATTAGGCCATATATTTTTACTACACACTGTGCAGTGCCCTCCACAAAGCTGTCCCTTCAGAGAGTGTTTTCCTATTTTGTGTTATTGATGGCAGCTAACTAATCACATTTTTAATGTTGTCTTTGGGGAGGGCTGTTTGAGTGAATGTGCAAACTAAACTACCCAGAATAAATCTACCTTATTAAATGCTTGAAATTATGTGTCTTTTACGATAAAGAAACTCTCGAGCATTGTTACATTTGCTAACCTTCTTTTTGCAGAAATCAAAAGACTGGGATTAATTAAAATAATACATCAAAACAGGGGTTTGTACAGAATGTGTCTGTGCGTGAGGGAAAGGCCAAGAAAAATTGGTTAATTGGTCTCTTCATCCCTGCTTTCTTTCCCTCCATTGAAATACCTTTAAAAATTGCTTTTAAACTAGCCTTTTTTAGCTAAATGTTATCATTACCTATGCTCTCAGAGAACTTACTAGTGAATGGATCAAAATGCAAACCTCGAGACACAGCCCTCCCCCTGCACTTGTCACAAGTTCGTCAAAGCTCCTGCATAGCAGGGACAGCATCTGAACAAAGCATTTAAGATTTTACAAAAGCACATTATTTTACTGATAACTAATTCCTGAAAGTTTCTGTTACGTGATATATTTACTCATCTATCTGCTTTTTTTAAGGCACAGTTGTTCATGTATGTCTTTAAATTGGTATAATTTTAGAGAAGACTGGCAGAAGAAGGAGCTGATCTGAACGGCTTAGTCTTTTCTACACAATCATGTTTAAAAGTTTTTAATATGCACAGATAAACATCTTAGACCAATGATATCCATGTCGTTTTATGTCATCATTCTTAGCATTTAACAAAATGATGTAATTACTTCAAGGAACTATTACTTTGCTAAAAGGTGGGTTAAATCATTTTAACCTATGATCAGTAGAAATGTTAATTGCCCTTTTATTGCTCCCTTTCCAGCAGCAAATACAAACATGGGTGATATCTGAATTCTTATCTTTAAAAATCAGGCATGTTATCTGTTCCCAAGATTTGAGCAGTGAAACTGGTTTGGTTTGATTGGGACATTTAGGACTGTTCAATGTCATACGTTTCACCAGTGACTCCCATAGAAAAGGCAGAGAACGTTTTCTGGTATTCAGAGAGGTAGGAAATATAACTTGAGGGCTAATTATATTTTTTTTTAAAAAAGGGAAATATTAATTTTAAATATACTTCATATAAAGAGTGGTGGTTTTAACAAGCAAGGTGGGGGATGAAGTTCAGTTTGCTTTACATGTGTAACAGTGCAGACATCTATTTCTATCCTAGTTACCCTTTAAAATCAGTTTCCAGTTGTAGCAGTCATTTATAGCAGTGGTTCCATAAAAATGAAAATCAAGCACCGTAGTTCTTGATATCAGTCCAAAGAAAAAGAGCTTTAGCACAGGACAAGAGTGAGCCTTGTGAAAGGTACACAAATTTTGTTTTAGTTTTCTCTGTTGCTAAAATACTTCTGTTAGTGTAATGGAAGAGTCAGTCATAATTTTTCTTTTCTTAATTAGACTTTGGATTCCACAGTACCTGGTAATTAATGAATTACTTGGATTATTTTGTATTAACTGTATTTTTACATTAAATATACGGTTTTGCAGCATTTGTCCCAGGCAATCTGCTTATTAGATGTAGGCACATTTTTAGCAAATTGCTTGAAATTCTGATATTTTTTTTATTGGTATGTACCGAGAGTCTTGTAGATGCCACTACAGTAGTAAAATTATCTAGCAGAATTTCAGAGCGATGAATATTCTGCCATTTCGATACAATATATATCCTATAAATAGCACTCTAATGCATATGAAATTACAAATACTGTTATGTTGTCGAAACCCTATGGCTTGTGCTATAGAGGAGGTCAGGCAAGATGATCATAACGGTCCCATTTGGCCTTACAATCTATGAATTTCCAAGAGTTATAGATATAGTTTAAGTGCACCCTCAGCATGAGTTGCCTTATTATTTAGCAGAAAGGGGGAAAAAGTAACCTTGTTCATGCTTATACTGTAATGCAGTAGGTCAACACACATTTTACCCATAGGGTAAATAAGTTTTCTTTTTTATATAAAAAGAACAGGCAATTTAACATGTCTTTCTTTGCATATACCCACAGACTATGGAGATGTGTATGTGTAACCTGCTAATCCTTTCTCTGTGTGCTAATCCTTTCTGTATTCTTTTGCATCTAGCTATAGTCAAGAGCTAAGCTCATGGGAAGGGGGTCAGCTTTGTATAATAAAATATATAGGGAGAGATGGAGCAGTTGTCCCTCTTACATGCTGATGAAGTTACTTGCAATCTAAAGCAAAACAAAAATCAAGTTAATGGAAGTTTGTTTATTCTAACATCCAACCTAAGAGACTGAACTGAGGAGAAACCTTTATTTACCCAAGCAGACCTGGGAAAATGAGAAAATCCCCATGAATTACACGAAGGTACTTACAGAAGCAGGGGAGATTGTTTTTAATCAAACATCAATAGATATCTAGTTGAAGGATAAATGGAAAGTATACATTTTATTAGAGCTGAGGGAATAAGGCAAAACATTTTCCATTAGTACTTGTTCAAAATTTTAAACACATTTCTCACTCTGTTGTTTCTCTGACTAGCCTAAGCAAAACATTTTACAAATAAGAATATTGAAGGATACAGAACGCAAAGAAATTTTGCAATGTAGTTTCTGAAATTATAAATCATGCATTTACATCAAGAACCCCATCTGGAAAACTGCATGTTCACAGTTACTTTGGAGATTGATAAACTTAATGAAGAAAGTTTAGAATCTGATTTCCCTTTTAAAAAACTGCTTTCAAGTCCTACTGTCACAAGTATTTTTACTGCAAAACTTAACTCTGAGAGCTGATTGTTTTGTGCTAGATGTAGTTGTTCCTTTCTGTTCTCCTTTTCTTGCACTATTTCTGAATAAGTTTAAGTTCAGAGAGAGGTAAAGGAGGAAAAACAAGGGATGAGGATTATTTTTTTAAAGGAACAAAATAATTCCAGGATTTAACAATAAATTTTCCATGTTCCAATAAATTAAATTAGAAATAAAGCAAGAAAATAATGTCTTGTTTTCTTGTTAAAATCTGAGAAAAAGCAGAGGACAATCTTACCTGTAAGCATAGTTCTTCCTAAGACAAATATGGTGCATAAGCCTAAATATTTAATTTAGTTCTACCATCCTTAACATATCTATAAGATTTCCAGATCAAATCAGTGCATGCTAAAAAGAGGTAACAGTTTATCAATAGATATTAACACCACTATTGAAGAACAGGGTAACTGAAATTTTTATTGTTCTCTTTATATGAAGAAAATTGGTTTTGAAAATGGTACCTATGTTCTTGAGTAGATAAACCTTCAAAGAGATACCTCAGGACATTCCAGCTATCAGGATGTATTTTGCAAATGGGTGAAGCTGGGAGGCAATATTAGAATCGCTATGGAACACCTTGTTGAAGGTTACTCAGAGCACATAAGAGATGTAACAACATTCTGGATATTTACAAGCCATCTTTTTGGCTTTGGACCAAAAGCTGCTACTTCATTGACTTTTAGAATCAAACCTGTTGGCAATACAGTCCCAGTTTGCCAAGTACAGAGCAAAGTGTTTTGTTAGCTAACTAATTTCTTGGGACATCTGCTGCTCCTCAGTTTGATGCTGTAGGCCGGACATGCTAAAGAATAGTCTCTTCCAAACACGTCTGTATTCATCTTTTCCAAATACTTTATTTTGCAGATATGATTTTTGGTTTTAGTATAATTCACTGGCAAACTTGAGAAAGAGGGCAGGAAAGGAGGTCAGCTTCAGAAAGCTGTTAATGAGGAAGGAGATAAAATAACATAGTGTGAAGGAAGGATGTGAAAAAAGGAAACTGATAGTATTCTAGTGATCAAACAAGCAAAATGTAGTGAGCATTGAGTACAGCACGAGTTATTTTTCCAGCTACATTTTTAATGACAGTAGAATTCAGTCATAAAAATGAGGAAAAGAGCAAAATTTAATGGAGAAGGACAGTGATCTCCAACACATTGAGCTGTAAATGTTAATATCTTAAATTGCTGCAGTTAAATACATCAGACTTTATCAAAGCCCTTTAACAGTTCAGCCCGCTTAGCCTAGTAAAATGAAGGCTGTGACAACATGACAGCTGTTCATGAACTTATCAAGGAAATAAACACCATGAAAGGAGAAAAGCTATTTAAAACAAAGGATGACTAACCATAGTCAACCTGGATGTAAGTCAGTTTAGGCTACAAATTATATCATTCTTAACCAACAGAAAAAGAAAAAAAGCCTTTTTTTTGTACGCCCTTATCAGAGAAACATATGAAAATACCTTACAGTTTTAAGACCCATCTTCAACAGTTTATGAAAGGGATTATGCCGTATTACTACCACTGTTATCAGTGGACTCTACTAGATGTGAACAGGGACTTTTCCCCTTTCACCAACAGAATGAAATGACTTTAAAAGGATTTTAAGCAACATGTTTTCGATTTTATTTGTTAAATATTATTTCAGTTATATCTGCTGACAAATTATTGTCTTATTTTGAAAATAATTATGTTGATATTTTAGAACTGCTAGAGAAATATCAATTGCTTATAACACCTAAATACCAGTGTCTCTTACCAGGTTGTTTTCAGAAGCTTTCAACAGTCTTTAGAGATCTGTATCCACTATGTCCGTGTTATCATCCACCTTCTTAAATGATGATAGTCACAGGCATTCAGAGTATAACCAATGCAGACACCAAAAAGATGGATGATTTGGCTATGCAGATGAAATTTTTTGTGTGTTTTTGTATAGGTAATTGTTTGGCTGAAGCACCTTCTCTACTCAGAAAAAAGCAACATGACATTCCACCGTTTTAATTGGTGACCTTTAGGTATACGTTATAAGAAGTGATGTGTAAATTATACAGAGAAGTTAAGAGAAGGTGATCGGAAATAGAAACATGTCAGCAGCTGTAAGTAGTTTTGGAAAGCTGTCAAGCCCCAGAATTTTGAAAAATCACAATAATTTGAACAATACTTAATCTATGAGCTTTCAATGCCAGTTTAAAAATGGGTCTTAATTTCAAATGAACACAGCACCTCTGGAATAGGCTGCCACAAAGCACCCAGAAATAAGAAAGTGTTTTTATTCACTATTCCCTTTTGAGAAGAAAATCTTGGTCCTCAATCTGAAATAATATGTATTCCTCCTATATATAATCAAAAGCAAAGACATTTTCAGAGTTTACAGGAGGACAAGATAAAATGGCAAAATGCAAAGGCATATACCAGTAATAGACTGCAAAATCAATTTCAGAAGTGCAACCGCAGTTGTCTTTCCCAGGTTTTTAATTATGTGTTTGTTTGCCATGGTGGCCTAATTTAGTCAAGTAGATGAGCCAACATTAAAAGCTGGTAGGAGAGGTAAGTAATCCCCAGGGTCGGCTGCTTGTGTAGGGAGTTTAAAAGCTACATGTACAGAAGCAGAAGCCAAGGCAAATTTGAGAAGGGGGTCCACATGATAAACAGTGAAAAGCCAGCAAATCAAATTTTTCACAATTAGTTGAACAACAACTGTGACAGGTTCAGCGCTTAGCATTTTCATTTGTGTGCTCAAATTTGGTTATCTGTCCTCTTTTATGCAAATGTGATGTGACAGGAGAAGCTGGGAGCACTCAAGCAGGCCGATCACTCACAACAGGAGCTGGGTCTGTACAGCTGAGGGGCCTGGATTAAATGGACTGAGTGCTGATGGATAAATGACATGAGCCCGGCTGAAAGCCTCATGAAGTGATTTAGAACTTCCACAAGATGATGCCCAGAACATGAATTGTACTTTATCCTCAAATGTAAAAATAGAGGGGAGAAAAACATCAGCTTCTGCCAGTAAATAATCATGCTTATAATCTCACTAAATCCAACATGCTTCTTGCCTACTAGAACACAAAAGTTGGAAAAACTACCTCTAATAATCGCTTATGTACCACCATGTACCTATATCACTCACTGTGGTGGTTTTATGCCTGCATGGGAGACCCAGAAAGCCGATTAGGCAATTAAAGCATTCACTCCGCTTTGACAGGTGGGAGCGTGCCTGATGAAACACGTTTACAGACACAAAATATTTTCACCACGTATGTGCAAGCAATTCAGCAACAAAAATGATCAGGTCAGAGAATTCTATTCTGCTGCAGAAGGTATAATAATTAAGGTGATGTACCGCACTAGGAAGCATACTTACACATGAAGGGCTACAGGACGAGTTATCTGTGCACGGCTCCCCCTTCGACAGCTGACGGGAAAATGCAGTTCTATAGGTAGGCCTGCCAGAACAGTAGCACATCTTGGCCCTTTGATTACACCATTGCAAGGTTAATTTTCAAGATGGTTGATAATAGTGAATAGTTCAAGAGACCTCCAAACCTTACTAACGATAGGAAAGTTTGAGTATAACGGCCTATGTGTATTTCAGCTTTGAGATCCTTACTCATTTTCTTCTTCTTCATCCTTCTCCTTCATATTAATTAATTTTCTTGTAACTCTGTATGCCACAAGACTATCATGTATTTTACACTTCTCATTAAATTCAAGAGGTACTACAGTCTATAAATTTTTGACTGCTAATTGTCATTTATTTGTATGTTAGCAAAAGTACTAGGGTTCTTTTTTTAGGTACCCTTTCTCTCTTTTACCTAGTGACATTTATCGTTAGGGAGGATGGTGTCCCTGCAGAACTGCACTGTCAGTTGTCACTGCCTTTCCAAAGAACACATTCTCCTCGAGGCTGCTCCATCTACCAGGGGAGCTAAATCCCCTTACCTGCTGCAGCTGGACAAAGCTCAGCATTTAAAGATACCGCACAACTCTGAGACAGTATCTGAATTAGTAAAACAAACAGGCCCAGCATATATTATAGGCACCAAAACTTTATTGTTGGTACTACTAAACTGTTAGGTCCTAGCACCACAGAGACCTGGATCAGCTACCCCAAGCCAGAAATCATTCCCAGCAGAGAATGTGGATGTGGTTGTCCCGTTCTGAAGCCTAACAGCGTGTATGAGAGTTGTTCCACACCAGTTGGCCTCAGCATCAGAGAAGTCCCAGCCACGTTTAATTTACTAATATTGATGTAGACTGAGAGGCTGAGCACCAACGTTCAGAGAGGTACAAGACACTGAAATCACCTATGTTTCCAGTGCGTTCTGCTAAAAGCAGAAGCTACAAAGCCATGCTGAAACATGATAGCGCCACACTAAACCACAGCATATCTGCATGACATCAAGGCATTTGGAAGCCACCACAATCTACCACCTGGCAAAATCTTCAGGCAGGAGCGGTTTGTCTTGCAGGAACATTGATGGGCTTTCCTCACCTTTCATTTGACTGCTGGGGTAGAGGTGCAAGTTGAAAGTAATCATTTGTCCCATAAACGTTTTGTTCAGAAAATTCAGAAGCACCTGAGATACTCCCATAATTTTAAATTGCTTTCAGTATCTTCATAAACAAAACTGCAGAATTCCTGCTGAGGGTTCCTAACACATTAATCCCATAACTACTAACAGTGGCTAGGAAAAGACTACTCATTTTTTGATCGAACATTCGGAAGGAATCAGACCGCCGAGTTCTGCAAAATGCAACACGGATTTTTGCAAGCAACAGTATATATAGGATTTGGATACAATTTAGAGATTTGTGTATGTGCTACTGTCAGCTTTGAGAGCTCTTTAAATTGACCAGTGGATCCACGGAGATGAAAGTAGAAAACGCCTTTTCCATTGTGATGTTTGGACTCCAGCAAAGATGTAAGATTACAGTCTACCTTTCCTTTCATATGAATATTTTCATTTTGAAAGCTTGTGATTACTTAATTTTAGAAAGCAGTCATCGAAGCATACACAACCTCTCTCAGATATGGCTCCTAATACTTTAAATGTTCACATCAGTTCACAATCTGTTCAGAGAAAGAAGGGCACGGTAGGACCATTGATTCTTTGGACAGCTGGAGAAACATTTGAGAGGACTTAGGCACTAAAATGCTTTGCACTGCAAAAGTCTCCACTTCTAAAGGTTCAATTGACACAAGCTCCTGTTAATGTACCCTTAAGAGTTTAGAACTGCACCTTCCAGCTTATTCTGCAGCCATGATGACCAAAGAAGATCCCCTACTCCTCTGTCATAACAGCTCATCATCACTCAATTTCCCATCTGAAATTATGATCTGCCCATTAAATTGTTCATGCAACTGCTTCTTCCTAACTTGTTCCTTCAGGCAACAGGATTAAACAGTTTAAATCACAGGAAAGATCCATTACTTGATTTGTTTATGCTAACCCAACATGGACAAACAGGTTTGAACACCCACACCCCGTTTGACTGGAAAAGCAGTATTTCAAAACAGCAACTGACTGACAATACTAACATGCTCCATAGGGGTTCATAATAAGGAACACCGAGTTCCGCAACACCTAAGGCATTCAGAAGGAATCACTAAAGTGAGGCTTCTCTAAACTGTTTGGTATTTTGGATGCTACTTTGAAGTTTCAGATGGAAGTTTCTGTGAACGCACAAGGCAGAGCAGCAGTATTTCCTCGCCCTAGTTCCATGGATTTAGTAGTATGTCCCAAATCTTTTATAGCAACTCTTCTTGCAAACAAGCGTGACTTCTGCAACAAACTAGACCAACCCACAGGTGTGGCAGACAGTGCATGGATTGCAGGAAAGGAAGCATGCACATACCCTATTGTTTGGCCAAGAACTTGAAAATCCAGCTTCTGTCTGCCTCCAGCAATTTAGTATTGGAATTCACCAACAAACTTCAACAAAACCAGCTCTGATGATGTCTAACCTAATTGCAAACCCCATAGTGCATGGTACATTGCTGTATTTATTCTGCTTTCTTACCACCTGCTTGGTTCCCTGACCGGCTAAGGTCCCTAAATGCTATCAAGAACTATGTTCCCTTCTAATGGTTTAGCTGGTCTACACAGATCCATTAGAGGCGACGATCTCTCCCTGCTCCAGCCTAGCCCAAGGACTGCTTTACCCAGCTGGCAGACCAGAGTTTCTCCTAGGAAGCCCAAGCGCAGGCACCGTGGCCCTGCTGCACCACAACAGTGATGGGGAGGAAGCGCCTCCCAAGCAGCTCGCTGCTACTGCATCAGCACTGCACTGACACACACAAGTCACACAGCCTTTGACATAAACCTACTATATTCACAATAGGCTAAACGAAGATCCAAAAGGTCTGACAAAATTCTTCCTAGGCTTCTCACACCTCCTTTGGAAGTGATCCTTGACTCATCCGCGACTGCCTTCCCACCCCGCACACCCATCAGAACCACTGAGATACACCAAAAGGAGCCAGAGCTCCCACAGCAAAGTCCCTGTTTATAAGGCCATTCATACCACCTTTTCATGGACTTCCAAACGGGTACGGAGGGTCAGCTGAAATGCAGGGCCATGGAGCTTTCAGTTTAGCAGGTCACTGTTGTAACCACAGCACGCCTGGTGTTTCTGAGGAGCCTGTGCAAGTGTGATGCTTCTGTTCTCAATTGTCCTAATCTTCTGCTCACTCAACGCTTGTGAAACATTTTGCCCTGGCTCCTGTAAATCAGGGGAACAGAAAACCCAAGTGCTGAAGCCAAACACATGTTAACTAAGAATAGCACAATGGTGCCTCTGTGTTTCCAATTGAAGTAGCTTGGGTTGAACCACAACTGTGGGATGAAGAGCTCTACTGACCCCAGCATCCCTCACCACTGACATCTTTGCAGCCACCTGGTGAAGTAGATTAGGAAAGTAATTCCATTGGACCACCACATTTTTAAAAGTATAGCCCAGCTCCTCAATTACATTATCACACAAATACCTCCCTGTCAAGCATAAAAGATGGGCAGGAGTGATCAGCCATGGTCTTTAATGCTGGGATGGAACAAACCTATTTTGCACAGCTTAGTCCGGGCCATCAAAGAGTTACTACTACTGCTTTATCTAGAAAATCAGTTCTTGAAAAACACTATAAAGTTCAGTAGTGAACAGAAATTACTTCACAAAAAAAAAAAATCAAAAGCTAAAATATAGCTCAGTATTTGTTAATTCAGGGTGACTCCAGAGAGTAATTCATAAGCTTCTAAATTAATATTTTTAAGGAGGTCATAAAATGTGAACTTTAGTAACTGCTACAGCCAATCAAGCTGCCATCAATCCTGCTTTAGACTACTAAAACACTGGTAATTACCTACTCAAATTATTTTAAAAGTTTAACAAAAGCTTATCTACAGATAGTATTGTAGCATGATATACAGCCATCTTAAAAATGGCAGTGTAGCAAATGTTACTGGCTCATCTTTTTATTATTTCAGATTCCAGTTTCTATAACTTATTCTACTAAAACAAAGCTATTTCTCCAGTGTTTTCCTGGCAAAGTGTTTTCAAAAAATTCAATATATAGTAAATTTGCAGAATGGAGTCAGTACAAGAGCAAACACATCAGTATTTTCAGTACAGAAAGCATTACAGTAAATGAGGATGGAAAAGAAATAGCACTTACTTTAAACTCACTTGAAAGGATGTTTACAGATAGTTCAACACAGAAACAGAAGAAACTAATGTATTTTAAATTATTTTAATATTAAAGTTAACAAAACTGATTTATTGAAGACATACAAATAATAGTGGGAAGTTCACCAATATCAAATTGCAAATACAGACAGCATTAACCTGTTAGAAGTGAGCATGTCTAATGGTGAGTTACGTTCCTCAATTTTTCACCACATATTGACAGAAAAAAGTGCTCCATTTCATTCTACTATACTGCCAATATCCTTGCATAATTTCTAATAGAAAATTTATTTTCTAATTCAGGTCAGGCACTAAGTCTGCTGACCAGAAATTTGCACATTAACCATCTCTCAGCTTCTTCCACCACAAAAGCTACTGCTATTGCTTTTTGCTCTTCAATCTCACATTTTTCAGTAACAGAATACTCCCACTGATAAATTTCGCTACATCACAATAATACATCTAAATACACAATGCACAAGATGTTGCTTCTGGGAACAAAGAATTCCAAACTCTAAAACAAGAAAATGCCTTTTTCAGGTTCCAAAAGGTAGTTCTGCAAAGTGACTGATGAAATTTTACCAGCAAAACCAGCCCCAACAGAAGCAGCTTGCAGGACCCTCAGAACAAATATTCATCAATTATTGACTTAGTATTTAACAAGTAGACAGATTCTGGTTTTTTTCCCTGGAAGATACTGAATAAGTACTCCTGGTTCTAGCAGCAGCAGAAGTTTTCTATTCTCACTGTAGAAAGATTAACCAATTCAAAAGGTGTTCCAGTAGACAAGCAGTTACAGTTCCATATCCAGGCCCATTCAGTCACTGGAATAATTCTTGGAAGCAACTTGATCAGATATGAGCAGGTGAAATTTCCCTTCATTATAAGAATTTGTTTGAAGAAGATTTCAATTACTCAGGTATGGATAGTACGCATTTGTGAAGATTGGTACTGCACAATTCTATACTGCAGCAAAGTTTTCTAAACCTGCTCACTTGCTGCTTACTGGGTATTTCTATTTTTGTGTTTTGATAAAACCTGCAGAACTACAGAACTTAACCTTATAGAACTTTGTCTTATACATGAGGGATGGTACAGCCTATGGGGGAGTTTTCAAAACAGCAGCAATGTGAAAGTTTAAGATTGTAGAACTGTGCAACCACTCTTCTGTTTTTTAAGATAAAATATTACCACGGGGAATGTAAATGGGAAAGTATCATTAAAAATTGTATCAAAATACATATAAAGATAGTATATCTCTCATTTGCTACCAAACTGGTAGAAACAGCACATGGGGGATAGATATATGATTTTAAACATTATCTGTTACCTCTCTGAGAGCAGCACTAGGTGAATGTTAATCATCTATAAGATCTGAATGAAAGAGACAATTGTAATAAAGAAAACCAAATAATTTTTTCAACAAGAATTTATCTTCTTACAGTCACTTCTGGTAAGCAAGGTTTCCATCTGTAAGTGAACTCAAAGGTACTGACTTCTGGGATGTTTTCCAGCATTTTAAAATGTCTATGCACAGGTGATGATACAGCTGTCATCTTGCCAAAAAAAAAAAAAAAAAGCAAGCATAATAATAATATCCACAGAGCTGAATTTGTGAGTTAGGAGGAGCATTAACAAAATTTATGATGCCTCAGCACTTTCTGATATTGCACTACTGACAGAGGGAAAAGAAAACAACACAGAATGAGTCACAAATACGTCCTGCATGTTGTTGGCCTAAACGTGATTTGTGTGCATGGACACTGCACATTCAGAGTTCCAAGTGCAGAGGCACACAGGCTACCAGTAGCTTCCCAATGCACTTGGGCAAGACAGCAACAGGCGGTGAATCAAACATATGAGGATAAGGAATTATTCAATATTGTAGTTGAAAAATTGTTCTGTGTACTTACATTGCACCAGTTGGTGGAGCCACAGTAGTAATTCCTTGATGTATTTAACATGAGTATACCATAAAGCAAAGATAACTGGCTACAGTGGTGAAATTTCTTAGACCAGGTTAGGCTGGCAATTTCTTATGTAGTTTGTAGAAAAACATAATACTGCCTGTCATTTCTGCCCCCCTGCTTTCCAGCAGTAAGTTTTAGCTTTTCACTGCATCTGCCCTATTCTAAAGCACAAACACATGCTTTAGAGATTAATTCTTATGAAAAGCTTTCACAGACTGGATGTAGCTACCTTAAGTTTTCTATCACTCCAACAGTAATCTATCAAAAACTAATTCAACTCCCAGAGCAGAAAGGGAGATGGATATATGCCTCCTGCAACACAGAAATGTTCTTCTGTTTTATTCAGATTTAAACACCTGGAGTCATGTTTTATCACTGGCACCTAAATCCAAAGAGAGATACTTTGTTTCACTTCACACAAATAGAATTTCTGCTGACATGGTAGAGATGTATACAGGTTTCTGCAAGAAATGCAAATATTAGCATGAGAACTGAAACAGGAAAAATAGCACAGAAATGTTGAAATGGGAGCAAATGACTGCCAGTTATTGTTTCACTTGTGTAGCCATAGTGCCCTCTAGCAGTCGAAAGGGAAAATACAGGGCTTTATCTCAAGGAAAAAAAAATTGCACAAAATCACAACTGTCTTTTCTTTAAGCTGAGAAAGGACAGTGCGCAAACGTGAAGAACATTTCTTCACGTTAAAACAAGGTACTTTAATGGAAAGGACACTTCCCTCTGCTTTTATGCAGCAGAGTTCTGCAGAGCTGTGCAGCTCTGTAAAATCAGAGTTCTTGTACCCTAAAGGCATTTCTGTGCTTCTGTAGATCTCACCTACACCATACACGCATTAGCAACAAGCACACGATTTTGGCCAAAGGATGTAGGTTTTTACATGCATAGATCAACACACATTTTTGTGAAATCTTTGTTTTCTCTACAAGAAGGAAACATTTTGGCTCCAACATCTTTATTGCACAAAATTCTGTGCAAGATTAAGAATAAATTACCACCTTTAAAACCTAAGAAACTTTTCTCATTTCCCTAAAGAGCAAATTATTGTATTGAGAGAAAAGTTAGCGTGCCTTACAGCTGGGAAATACTCCGTCTAGCTGCAGATCATTAGGAAAACATTTTGGAGAAGTTAGTGCTCCTTTTTTTCTATTGCATTTAAAAGACCATTTCCCAGTTGCTAAAGAATGACTTCTGCTTTTTAGGCTTAGTGTTCATCTGCACCGTTCTGAGTTTTGAGGTCTATAAATAACATCTCTGATTTCAAATAATCTTCATAGCTTGTCAGAAGGAACTGTAAATACCAGTTTGCTTTACCCCCCCTCCCTTTTTAAAGAAAAGTGTATGCTAGACGATATTAAAACATCAGATTTTTTTAAGAGAATTTTTACCTATGAAATTACTATCAAAAAAGCTTACGTGAAACTGTGACACAGAACAGTAAAACAGCATAAAATACTAAAAGAACTATTTTACCCTCTCTACATACAAAAGGTCAAAATAAAAAAAAAATACATCTACTGCAGATGTTTCTCAGAAAAATGAGTTTTGAAGAGTACATGCCTCAATTTTTTTCTCCCAGTTGCTGATACAGAAATACTCAACAGCTAGCAGAGAGAGATTTGCTGAATGTGGAGTTCCAGTCTTTGCCACAGAAAGGTGAGAAACTGAATTAGTCTGTCATGCTAACAAAGCAGGAAGGATCTTGGAATTCAAGAATTCAAACTGTAACATCAAAATTATAAAATACCACAGGGTCAGATGAGATGATTTTCAAAGACATCAACTGGTCTCAGGATTACAAACTTACTGCAACAAGAAAAAAAGATAAAAATCTTCACTCACATGGACAAAGATCAAAGTATTGTCATTCAGATAAGCTTTAGCTTTAACACATATAGAAGGATTTTAGAAATAAAGATCCATTAGGAAAAATAAGAGACATTTCTTGTGCAGTATGTTCTTGAAACCCCTCTCATTAGTGTTCCAATTAAATCTGAAGAGAATTCAAATAAAAGACCAAAAATCACAGAAGTCTGGTTTTGTTGCAAATATTTTTGATGTCTACAGATTTAAAACACGGTTCAGAATAAAACATGCAAAGGCATATTAAAATAAAACCAAAAAACAATTAGTTTATGAAATTACAGTATTTAGGCAACTGTGTGACACCCATACTAGTGTGTTCATAGCGGTCTACATGAGTCCACAAAAACTAACGGTTCATTTTCACCAAGTATCAGTTTGCAGCTATATTGGCTCGATTGGTTATTCTTTTTACTCTCAGTCAAGAACTTCTACTTTGTCTGACATAACAGGCTCATTTGGAAGAAATCAAATGCTATAACATCAATACAGTTAAGAAATCGCTCCACTCACAGTAAAAATTGCTGATTTTCATACACATTTTTTTTCCCCACAAACCCCTCAATTTTCTGCTTTTGTTCCAGTTATTCTAATCTTAACTTGTTAACTGTAACTTAATTTGCTAATTGTAATAAAGGTACAAAATATAGGATTAAAACTGACTTCAGCTGCGACATAAAAATCCACTGTTGATTTACAGTAAATAAGGTGCTTCATAGAAGGTCTATATCCCTTTATGTTGTGTATTAGTACAACAGTAGTGTATGACTGCTGGAAGGAAAAAAAAAAAAACACCATTCCTCCCCATCTGTTTTTGGTGGGACCTACTGGTTCACAGATTAGTTTAAAAAAAAAATACAGGGAACATCCAAAATCACTTCCCCGAGTCAAAACCAAACTCTTGCGCATCTTTTTGTGCTCTTTTATGCTCATGTGACAACTGACAATTACAAATTATACATTACACCTACAGAAACCTCAAACAAGTTATCCAAGGGCTGACAAGAATAGTAAGGTGTGGTTTTCCTGCTTTGAAATAACTGAGTTTTAAGAGAAGAAAAAAATACAAATACTACTGGCCATAAGTAATGCTTACAAAAGGTATTCTTGTTATTTTACTGTTTTTTCAGACAGATTGTAATACAGTCTGAATTACTGACTCCGATTACTTAAAATTTTTGTATTCAACCAAATGTGGTTTACTACAATACTGTCATTGATCTGCACGTCAGATCAAACCTTATTCAAGACCTATAGCAATCTAACTGGAAAATGAAATAAGTTTTTAAATGTTTACCTTTTTTTTCCATTGAAATTCTGAAAAGCTGTCTGGGGAAAACCAAGGTAACCCCGCTCTCCGTGTTTCACATTAGGGAATTCCGTTTGCACAACTGTTAAAAAAATACAATGATTTAGCTAATCACAGTGGAGGCATACTTGGGAATGCATTCACAAGGATCAACCAAGTACAGAAGGGAATGAAAGTCAGCAGGATATTTGGTTTGTTGATTCAAACAAGGAAGTATGCTGCTCGAGGTGACAACAGATTTCACTGAAGGCTATGCTAACAAGGATCCGACTGAAATGAAATGACAGGATTTGGCTAAGGTAGTAGCAAAAAGGGAGGGGAGAGCAGCCCTAGGGAAGAACAGAGCAAGCCAAAAAGAAATCAAATCAAGAAAGTAATTTGATAATGACAGAAACACATACAGAATCCATTTAGATTGAAAATAGCGCACCGTTTTCTTACCCTGAATGGCACAGGATCACAGATTGGTTTCAACTGAAACAAACATCTGGGGTTGTTTCTACAGTGACAGTAAACCAAGCCCTTCTGATCCAGGTGGCTTTCAATCCTTCAGAGCATCACAAGATAATAGCAGGAGACAAAATACACACCAGTAAGACTTCCCCCGTCGCCTTTCAACGATGGAAGTTTGGGAGGAGGTAGGTGATAAGAGGAATGTTTCAGCCCCTTACAGGTAGGCCAGAGTGCAAACAGTTATTAACAAATTAATCTTGCATGGATGTATTACCACGCTGAATTCGAAACAAGCAGGCAAACTTGGAATACTGATTTTAAAATTATGTGATACAGCAATTTCAGATTATTCCTTAGAAGCATCCATGTAAAGGACACACTAATAGTTGTCATTAATTTGTGTTGATTTGACTGCAGTGAAAAGGCATGTTTGAGCACCAAAGCGTGCCATGCAGCCACCTTAAGTCAGCATGCACAAGTCCTTTCATGTGCTGTACCTTTTCTGTAAGACAACAAAAAAAGTACCTGTTCTGTAAGACACTAAAAATTTCCATCTCCCGGACTGTCAATCTGGCACCCTTCAGATATAGTATATTATTAAAAAAGAAAAGTAGGAAAGCTTGTATTTAGTTCAGTGAACTAGAGCAGCTCATTCAGAGCACTGGATAAAAAGGTTCTTAAAATATTTTATTTTGCCTGAAATTCAGCGTAAAAGGAAATCAATTTCCCAAATACAATTCCCTATGAAGAGTTAGAACTTACTGTAACAAGCATGGCAGTCAATTGTTAAATTTCAATGTGAAACTAAGACTATACAAAAAATTTTAAGTGCATAGTTTTGCAACAAGATATGCATACATACAGGGACCAAGGGAGAAAAAAAGCCACCAACAAAACCCAACTAACCAACCTACCCCACCAAAACAACCCAACCAACCAACCAACCTCAAACAAAAAACCTAAACCCAGGCAGGATCCAGGTCTCAAAAAACCCTCTAACTGAAAAGCACAGAACAAAAATTCTACAGCCAGAGCTCTTCTCTCTGGGATACTACTACTTCTACATTCCTCCATTCCGATTTTAGAATGTAAAAAAAAAAAAAGGGCAGGGACACAATTCACAACAGTTCTCCTCCACTTCCCTCTTCCCCCTCAAAAATAAAAAAATAAACCCAACAAAACCAAAAACACAGACTAAAGAAAATATACTGTGAACTAAAGTACTGTCCCCTGCGTCTATTTGCTGAATGAGATGGTGGTTTTATGCTGCAGCCATTAATGAGTTTGGGGTGGCAAACCAAACCAAAAATAAACCCCATAAGTCTAATACTTAATAAATGCATTTTCCTTTGAAAACAGACCAGCAAAACATCACTAAACGGTAATAAAACCAGGTCTTTCTGGTAAGAGAGGTCCCTTACTGCCAAGGAATACACAGTTCTCCTTCCTAAGAGGAGAAACTTCAGACCTCTCATAACAGAATGCCCCACTAGAAAGAGCCAATTAAGTATTTCTGTGAAGTATACATTTCATGTATGTACATTTTTAAATAGTGATTATACACTATAGTGTCAACTTAGTCTCTGCTAAGTGTTACTTTTGAAAAGGAAAAATGTGATCATAGACACACAGGAATAAAAAAGGTGCATTAGTGTGCACAATTTTTTTAGAATAATACCTACCAAACATTCCACTTCTCCTAATGTATTTTTCTAAATTATATTTCAGTACTGCATATATTTTTGTGGGATCAAATTTTCTTCTGCAGTTGCAGACTGCAAGGATACAGAATAAATTCCTTATTGTTGAAATATTATATTTACTTTTTGACTTAAATCAGTTTAAAATTCAGAAAACATCCAAAGGCTTTTATGCAAGAGTATACCTGTGTGTTAATGTAAATGAAACATCATTATGTTGATGTATTTTTTTATATTCAATACAACTTTAGTATAAGTGACAGTGATTAGAGCTCCTTTTGTGAATATGGGGGTGGGGGTTGCCATTTGGAACGGTCTTTTTTCTTTTTTTTTTTTTTTTTCTTTTTTTTTTTTTTTTCATTATGAAGGACCATTGCCTTAGCTTTTTTGGTTATTGCTTTTTTTTTTCCTCTTTTTTTTTTTTTTAAGACCATTCCATTTCTTTATTTTTTTAACATCTTAAAGTCATAAGGACTTATATGCAAAGCAGTCATACACTTTATCATTAAAACCCATAGGTAAAATACGTACACAAATCCAACAAAAGGCTAGTACATAGTAAAGCCTAAGCATACTACTATGCAATATTATGAATACATAACTTCAGAGACTTCGGTTTAGTACTGTTATCTATTCATTTCTGAAAACATTCACAAAGATTTTAAATGCAAATTTTCATTCCGTATCTGGAATAGAACAAAAATCATCTATGTTATAACAACTTTTGGTCATTTGTGTTTGACCAATTCGGTAAATTACAAAGAACCCAAAGAATTCTGTAACTTTCTGTAGAACTATGTAATAAAAACATTGCATATGTTCCTAGTATGATGTCTTTAGCAATCATTTACTGAAATGTAACTCAAACATCAATCTCTCAAAACGTATAACTGACCAGCTGCTTTTTAGTCTATATCCGAATCCAACTTCATCACAAAACCCCTTTTAATACAAAGATGCAGAAGTACATTAGGTAATACTAATGCAACACAGGTGCAGTTCTAGCATTGTCATTGATGAGTTGAATCATCTTCTCCATGAACGAGATTCATTATCCTCCTCCTCTTCATCATCATCTTGAAGCAGCGAGTCATCAACCAAGGATTCTTCCTGAAACTTCAAGACAAAAACGTGATACTGTTAAGGTCAGAAAATTTTAAAGATCAGAAGACAAAACAGAAATCTCCGATATCTGGAATTTATTAAAGAGAAAACTTATTTTTTAACTGATAAACAGCAACACTTTCATGAAACATACTGTATGTATAAGTATTGGGTACATATACTGATAAATAGCAAATGAAACATGTTTTCTTTCTTTTGGACTTCAATATAACCAGGACAAACGCACCTCATACCTAAAAAGCTCTTCTGATTCTTCAGCATAGCATTTATGCCCAAGCTGCAACGTTCCCATGAAACTTAAGGTGCTATACTGAAAATTAATGTTTTTGCACATTCACAATGACTATGCCTGTATTCATCCAAGAGCTTCATCTATCTGTGCCACAGTATCAAAAAGGCTGAATCTGAGATATTTTGATTTTAACAGCTTAATCAAAGGTAAAACTGATATAAAGATTTAAAAGATCAGGGCAGCAAGACAGGTGTTCACGGAAATTTTGACAAAATATATTATTTTCAATTCCTTTCAGTAACAACGTAATAACTTGATAGACTCCACAAAACCCTGAACATTTCAGGTTGACAGTTACAGGCTTCAGGGAGGTAAAGTTAAAAAAAAGATAGATAAACAGTTGATTTGATTTTCACCTACGTATAGACACAGGGGGTGTAAACATAAGCTATTCCCTGTACCAGAACTTTTCTGATTATTGCACCTATCACAGCAATTCCTGCACTAGCTGAAGGATGGACTAAACCACAAAGATGTCTTCCCCTAGCAAAACCTCCCAGGTGTTAGATAACAGTTATGATCTTGCTTGCGTATTCTTCTTGTTCCAGTAATTGTAGGTTTTTCTATAGAATTTCAAAATTCAGCAGGAGGCATGAAAGTTGATTTATGAAGTTAGGGAGCCTCCTGGAGAGATGTGAGGCTCTAGACTGAAGAAAGCCTAGAACTAAGCCTACTCTCTTTCCAGTACACTCTTCTACAAAAGGGAGAAACTATCGTCTTCATTACTTTTGTCTATATGAAGTGTATTTTAAAAAGCAGCTCTATTGACATCCAACCTGTCTGTCAATGTATGCCTGGGTACTTTAAGCCAGAGTAAAACACAGAAGCTTTCCGAGGACTTAGTCTCTTCCCCTGGCGTCTAGATGTCCAGCAGGCTGAAATATAACAGTGCTGTCAAAAAGGAAGGCATCCCGGGCAGTGCACAATGCAGAACTCCACGGTGCACAAGGCTGAGTGGCAGTAGGGATGATCAAAAAGCTGGGAACAACTTCCACATAGGGGAACAACTAGAGGGGCTTGGATTCTCTGGCCTGGAGAGAAAGTAACTGAGGGCAAGTATGACAGGAGTCCATAGGTATTGAGTGTCTCAGAAAGTCAATAGAGAACGATGGTCTTATTTGTGATGCAAGAGCAAGGGAACATCAAAATTAAACACGTAGCTGGCAGGTCCAATATAAAGACACTTATTCTGGGTAGACATAGTTGAACAGTACCATTCCCTGTTGTGGGTTATTATAGATGCTATTCAGATTCCAAAGAAACCAGACAAATTCATAAACTAAACACCTATCAAGGGCTTTCAACTACAAAGACACCACATCTCTGACTCAGCAGGTCCCTGAAATGCAAACCACTGATGATTAAAAGCTTATCTCTACTTACACCTTCCCAGGCTTCCCAGACTCAGCAGAGTCGACTTTTTTGTTAGGCAACCAGTCGTAGAGCACAAGGCATCTAGGAAGCTTAGGTGCTTTTGTAATTAAGTGGCTGCTCACCAGTGATTTTCTAAAGCACCGAAGTCCAAAAGATCTATCTGATATTTTGACAAATAGTCTAGGAGCCCTGTTTCATTATTAAGAATGTCATTCTGCTGAATGACCTAGCTCCTTTTTTTCTTTTTTCAAACATCTAGTTTCACTCAAGTCTTAAGCCTGCTATCCCTCTTTAACACAGTAATACTCAGCTGAACTAAAATGGTCATTTAGACATGGAAAAATGAAGGAAACCTATTTCATGTGTTTACAACAGCTGCTATAAAAAGAAGTTAAATGGCTCGATGAATTTTAGGCATGCAGAAACTCAAGAAGACATTTTACATATATAAAGAATGTGTGACAAACTCAGGCCACTGACTATAACCTACTTCACCTCCCAATCTAATCCTGAGAAAGTCCCAAACTTTAAACAATAAAATTGTGTAAAATTTATTTTATGCAATTGGTTGAACTTCAGTTCATGAACACGAAGTTCTTGAACTCATCCATCTGGGATCTGGGGATCATAATATACTTCAAATACTACCTTAACCAAATGCTAGAAGCAATACAAAGTGCACAGAAAGAAAGAATGGCATTTAAATGCAAAATTTTCCAAGGATTATTGAATAAAAATCCCTCGTGTGAAGAAATTTGGTGAAGGTTAGCAGGACTAATTCAGTTGTAGAAAATTCAAATAAAAAACAAATCTCTCTCAGAAAAAAAGACAAAAGAATTACATGTATTTAGCTTGTTTTGTAAATGGGCAAGGGTCACAGGTAAGTACATCAATCATGCTAAATTAAAAAAAAAAACAAAAAACCACAAACAAAAAACCAAACAAAAAAAAACTGTAATCACTGGGCCATGTAAGAATCCAGCAACACTTAAGTATAGGTAAACTCAGTATTTTTGTATTACACATTTCTTATCGCCAAGATTTCAGCAAGCATACAAAAGCAATGATCAGCTAGGGGTTTTGATCCAAGATCAACTCCTACACATTTTCCACATGAATAATTAGCCAAGGAATGACTGCTGAGACAGTTCAGAGACACCTAAACCCAATATAAAATATTATAAAAAAACATTACTTCCCCCTTAGATTTTCAAAATCTGGGAAGTTTTAGTTGAGTTCATCAACTTATGAACTACAAAAAGCTAGCACCATGCAGTCTTTTCCCTGAGTTTTCTTTCCATACTTGATGACTCCCTTTAAAGAGAACAACCATCACCTAGAACAGATGTATCCCACTACCACAGGAACTTCTCAGCTGACAAGCTGTCATCACACATCTGGGCCTGAGGTCTTTTAGAGTTTGTAAATCTGTCCTTTCCCTCTGCCAGGGCAGCCAGCGCATGTCACTTGTTACAATCTTCATTCCCTTTTCCCCACTACCTATACCCCAGAGGCTCCCTCCTACACTTAGTGTCTTTAGGTGGAGTTAAGATGAATCTCTCTGTAGTTCACCTACCAGTGAATCTGTACTTTCCTTCCCAATTTACTCCGTTGAAGTGTTTGCATATCCCTCCATACCCTTCCTTCATTATGCAAAATGAAGAAGTCTCAGTGAAGTCATTACTCAATGAGACCTCTCAATAAGGTAGACTCCTTGCAGCAACAAATATTGCTGTTGATCTTCACAGGCAACACATCTCTGAAGTGACAAAATACCTAAGACGCTCTCAAGATTCCCCAATGTATCCTCTTGTTCACTCACAGCTCATTACTATCTGACAAAGCTTGATATTTGTGTATCCAAGAAAAGTAATATTTAGTAAGTCAGAATGCACAAATGCCTAATATAAATACATGGTAGCGGAGGTAGTCTACCTGTCTTCAGCTGACATGCTAAAAAGAAATCAGCATTTTTGGAGACAGAAAACAAATACGCAAACTGACTTTCTTCAGAAAAAAGAACTAGAAAGTGAATACTACATAATGTAAAAAATACTAATAAAATTTGGTTATATCAAAACAATCTTGTGAAGCTGGTTCTATGGTAGGTCCGCCAAAACATCATAGGAAAAAGATACCGACAAAATACTATGACCAAGTAAGTCAAGGTGTACTTCTACTTCAGTTATTCTGTGACAATTATTTATATACAGTTAACTGACAGTAAATGAATTAGAAAAAAAGATTGCTTGACTTCTTCCACAAGTGGCATTTACTTCTCAAAATTCACCAACATTAGTTTTTTGAGTATAAGGAGTTAAATGCATCAAGAAATGTGGCCCCGCTGTTCCTACCTTAACCAATTAAGGTTATTTGGACAAGACTTTAAGATGCTTTCATGGACCATGATGAAGACTAACACTCAGCAGAGGTACTTCAGATGTCTGAATGAAGTTAGAAAAGGCTCTAAAATTATTCCTTCACCTGTACCAAGCCATATCTCTCTATAAAGGAAAATCAGATTCTGAAATTTGATCATCTAAGAAATTAATGCCTAAATCAGATGGTACAAAACCATGTTTTGGACAAAATCATCAAGCTCTCTCATGCAAGTTCAAACCCACTCCTTCCATTTTTTAGATACATCCTCTAGAGCTTTTTGTTGTGCAGGAAATCAAATATTTCTGCAAGGAAAAACAAAGCACCTGGGCTTTCAATAGCCTAGAAAACAAGAAATGTATTTATAGATAGATCCACTTTCTGGTGTCAAAATATGAGTGAGATTCTAAAACAGAAGTATGAACTAACAGTTCATTTTCTTTTGGAAAAACTACGTTATTTCATCTTAGAAAAGAAAAATGAAAGAAGAAAAAGAAAAAGCAAGCTTACTTCCTCTTCATCAGGTTCAGCTTCTTCTGTTTCAACAGCTGACATACTAGCAACAGGCTTGTTCCATGCCAACTTTAACTCTTGTCCTTTAAAGCGAGATCCATGAATTGCAGCCTAAAACAAGTTTGAATATTTTAGTTATATATTTCTTTGTGAGGGGAAAAATTAATTAAAGTAATACTTAAATGCCAGAAATAAACCAACCGCCTGTTTTTTTTCAAAAGAAAATCCAAGTAGCATCATGTTGAATTACTGTTAACAGGTTAAAACAAAACAACCTGATTCACTGCACATGGAATTCACACATCCTTTCAGGAAAATAATCAAAATATATTCAGAAGAAAATAAGCTTGGAAAACCATAAACCATTTGGTGATGCGGGTAACATACTGAAGCAACATCTTCCTGGTTTTTAATGTTATCTTGATGGATTCTTCACCTTTCAAAGATGGACACAAAACTGTTAATGCATAACTTACTGGAAGAAGTTATCCCACAAATACAAATTATTTTATATATTTTAAAAAAAAAACACAAAGACCCCAAACAATTGAAAAAAGCCCCTCTGTGATTACAATTTAACCTCCTGGAAAATGTTCCACTTCCTGTAAAGCTGTTGTAATTGAAATGTAAAAATTTTTAACTTATGGGATATTCATGCCTTTCTAAGTACTAGCTGCATTAAGTGGCTGCTTTGGAAATAGTATGTTCAAATTAAAGTAACATGAATGAGCATAAATCAGCGTTAGCAACATTTCGAAATAACCGTCATGGTCACAAAAGATTTATAGTACAATCTGAAAGCACAGCATAATGTGAAATGTAGAAACAATTACATGTTCAATGACATCTGAACATGAATTGTGTGATATTAAAGTCCCCAGGTATAAATTTTAAATCTGTACATATAAATTTATGATAAATTTAAAAGATTCCCTGCTTATTAAAATGCAGCTCAGGAGCTTTTTGTCCATGGTCTCATCACAATGTCACACAACTAGAATTTTAAAAGTACTTATACGTGACATTTAGGTCCAGAAACAACTTGTAATCTTTGGATGAAATTACCACTACATAAAAATGCAACATTTTGCAACAGGGAATCCTCCTCTTCCTTCCAGGCTAGAACATATACGGTCATAAAGCCTAGGCCTATTTTCATTTAAGAAGGTAAAATATTATCTGCATTTACTTCACAATTGGCCTCAACAGAGGTTTTTAATGATTACCTTCTACAGCTTTCTCCAATTGCCAGTCTTAAAGTCTGCTTTTGTAGTAAATACAAAAATTCCAGTGGAAATATATTTAATATATAAGAATATCTTAAAGGAAAATACAGATTTTATTGTATGTGATCAAACAGTTTTCATAAAATTTTGATTTTAAAATGAAGGTGCTATTAGACACAAAGTCATCTGACAAAAGTTTCAGTGCTATCTAGAATGTAGAAATCTAAAACACTGATCACGAATTCTGACCCAGCTAAAATACATACCCTCACTTTCTGGAACATATTCTGAACTTTACCTTGAATATAGCTTGAAAACCCCACCCATTCTATTTAAGAGTGATTGAGGAAAAACATACTGATTTTTAATTGCAGTTACATGGGGGGGGGGGGGGGGGAGGGCGCGCGCACGCAGATAATGTTGACTTCAACCTTTCCATCAAACCTATTTCCCTTTTCCCCCTGCCCACATCTTTCTTCATGCTCTGCACTACCTTCTTTTTCAAGTGCTTCCTATCGCTACACGTCTATGTTTGTTACTGCAAAATACTTCCATTCCCTGCTTTTTGGGTACAGAAATTTAGCTACGGCTGAAATGATTCTCCATACCAATTTTTAGGCAAAACAAGTAAGTTCTAACAGTAAAACTGTATTTTGCTGATAAACCGTTATCTGTAGTAAAACGCTGTCAAGATCCTTGTTGTGAATCATACTCCACCTGACAGAATTAAAGACTTCAATAAGTTTTCTAAAAACAGATTATTTTTCCAGGTGACCTTTTTTATTTTCAGAGAAGTAGAAGTTCTGCTCAATACTTAAAGAGTATTTCTTACATAAACTACAACGTCAGAGAATATGAAGTTGAAAAAGGAGGTACCCGGTGTCAGGAAGCACCAAAACTGAAATGACAACCTTAATTCCGTCTACTTGTGAGTATACTAATCACAACAGCTTTTACCTGCAAGCAGGTATTTCTTATTCTCTCAGAACTTCTGTTCACTGAACTGTGTTCCTTCAATACATCTGTCAATTACTGGTTCTCCCTATCAGTCAGTACATACTATGTACCATTAACTAGACTTCCTTTCTCACAGAGTAATTACAATCTGTATAGTTAGTGCTCACCGTTGCTATAACTAAGACTTTCACAAACCAAATTTCTGTGTTTCCGCAAAGCATCTTTGGCACATGCATCAAATTGTTTCTCAAAATATATAACCATAATGATACTGTAAGTGTTCAAAACTATTGGACCCATTGGCCCAATTTGCTTTGTAAACATCAGTATTTCTGTCAATTGTGTCATTGGTATCTCAAGATAAAGTGTACAAGAAGGGATGCGCCTGGCCAGGTATGAAAATTGTGTTCAAGTAAACTCCACAAGATTAACTCTATCAAAAAATAGAAATTTTGTGCAAAATGTAAACATAAAATGAAATCTTTCCGCATAACTATACTGTAAATATGAAACCATTCTTTCTGGAGTCCCTATCATTTTCAGAATACCACTCTCAACAGTGATGCAAGTATTATAAAGAAAACAAAATAATTTGCAGGAAAATATGTTATTTTGCACAGCTTCACACACTGCCTATACCATGGACAGAGTAAGGCAGGAGACCTGCTGAACCAAATATGTAAAGTCCTAATGAACCGTATGTAAGACTGCTGAATTACAACATAAGTCAACTCTGGATTTTAGTTTCTAAAAGTTACCTCTATAATAACAAAGATTCCTAAAAAAATATGTGGAAAAAGAAGGAAGGGGAGCAGAGGAAAAAAAAAAACAAACAGGAAAGAGAATCCCATCACATCAAATCACATTTACAGTATCACAGGTTTTCAGGCAAAGGTAAATCCAACTAATCCCAAATGAAATATACAGGGTCACTCTGCAGGATGTCAGTGAAGTTTCAGGAAGCCTGTGAGGGTACCAAATCTTCACGTGAAAAAAACTGGCAATTAAATAAAGATAAACCAAGACACCCAGCCAACAATTCCCAACTGTTTCTCTTGATTTCTCTCTTACATCCTGTACTTTTTGCTAGAAGCATCCTCATTTCCTAAGGATTTCAGTACTGCCAGATTTGTTTTATCTAGAATTAAACTTTTGTGTCAGATTTCTTTTAAAATGCTTTAAAATACTTGGTAATATTACATTTAATCAAATATAGAATTATCATATAGCTAGAAAGTAGTTAAATGTTGCAAAGTATTTTCAACAAAGACTATACTCACAGCTTCAGCTTCTGCTCTTGTTTTAAAAGTAATCACCGCATGGAGAGAAGAGTCATCTATCTGGCAATCTTCAATTTCACCATATTGCTTTTAATAAATTAAGAAAAAGCTTAGAGAAACAGTTCACCTGTAAAAATGCTGTCTTAAAACAAATGCTCTCAAAAGTCATGTAACATTAGAAGTGTACTTTTCACAGCCTTAATGCCAATCAGCGTATGTGTCTTTGCAATGAATACTGTTACTTCTTACTTGCATTTCTAAAACAAAAAAGTGCTGTAGTCTCTGGATTTTCTGATTGTAAACATACAAGTATGACGTAAAATTATGACAGAAACAAAGTTGTTCTGCTTCAATATTTCTCTTTTGATCAAAGAAGGGATCTTGAGATGATTCCATTAGTCTATTATGAAACTCTTCCACAAAAATATTTGTTAGATGTAGGGACTGTAGAAAAAGTTTCAAAATCAACTGGATTACACCATCTTAAGAACCTGACCCATCTATTCCTGTAATGGTCTCTATGGTATTGCTACCTTTCATGCTGCCACCAGGGTAAGCTGCAGTGCCTAACGTTTGTACTCAGATGGAATGCACTGCTGATGTACAGAGAGTTGTGACATCATATCACAGAAACAAATACAGCTCAGTGCACTTCAATGGCATTTGGAGCAAGTTTAAAACAGCAAATGCACAACCTGTAAAATGAAATAACACTTCTTCTCAGTGTTGTACTACTAACACTGTGAATAGAACTTATTTCATGACACTACTAAGGGAGGTTTCCGGTTAATATTTTTGTTCCTTCAAGATAGTAAGTTTAATACTACCTGCAATAAAACCAAAGAATAACAAGACTAAGTTATGTTTATGAAACAAACTGACACTACACAGCAAACTTAACAGTGGCAGATTCTCTGTCTTCATTTTTATATCCTTTGCAGTAAGAGATACATAATGAAATGAAAAACATGAAAGGGGACCAGCAAAATTTATTTTAGCAATATTCATAATGCAGGCTACATCACAATGTAATGTTGTAGATCAAAACCAAGTTTTTTCTTATACTCCATCATTGAAACTGGACTCAGAAACATTCAATGGTTGACCAAGTGGATTGTACAGTTTCATTTTGAAGTTCTGTGTTCTTAGTTTTACAACAAAAATTTGTTAAGTCATTGGTCAAATGTTCAGTCCATCATACATCTCTACAGAAAGTACATTTGCTCCCCTTATTGGTATGATGGTTCCCTTTTTGTTCCCCTATATAGGTATGGTGTGGTGTATTTAAGGGGAACAAAACATATATGTATGTGTGTGTATATATATATATATATATTTATAGCACTCCTGAAAACACAAAACCTTAAAAAAACCAGTATCATGGTGGAGGTATTTTTGTTGTGTTTTTTTTTTCCGGTTGTTTTTTGTTGTCAGTTTTTTTAATTTTAAAAAGGAGCCACAGGTGCTTGTTGGCTCTTGTTCTTTTGAAAAGCTGCTTGCATGGCTGCCAGACAGGAATTATTAAGTTCACTGACTGGAGTAGAATTTACTGGACTTACTGGCTTTTGGACTTCTACTTTCAGAGAATCACTTCAATTCAATATTGAAGAAAAAAAACAATGGGGTGGGGGGACACACAGAAAAAGATTCACACAATTTATGCCACTAGATACTTTTAGTATTCATTCCACAAAATAAACAAATTTCCTTTTATTCTAACCTTTAGTGGAGGGTAAAGTTTTTTATAAATTTATCTTGATTTCTCACTTTATTGTATTTGCCTATATATTACATAAATATTTGTAACAATTTCACATATATCCTCAAACAAAAACTTTTAAGTCATTACTTTATATTCCAAATTTCCTTTCATTTTAAGACCAAAACAATTAGTCTTGCTGGTTTATTCAACTAGTCGAATAAACAGTGTTAACTGCTTTGTTTTACCTTTTTTGGATATATCCTCTTTTTCCATGAACAGTTATTATGTTAAAGATTCATTCCTAAATAATATTTCCAGATTAACTGAATCAATAGAAAACAAGTCATTCAATAGAAGAACGTCATCCAAAGAACAGAAAAGGTGAAATTGCCACATACCGCAAAATGAGGAAGAAGATCTTCTCTATCACTTTCTGTAAATGCAGAGATTTCTAATGCCCTAGGTCGATGATCCACAACTGCATGCACAGGAACTCCTCTGCCTCTACCCCGGCCTCGTATTCCTCTACCTCTGCTACGTGATGCACCCCGACCTCTTGCATGAACCCCTCTACCACGAACTGAAGAAAGAATCCCTCGTTTGGCAGCCTAAGATGTTTATACATAACACATTGATGTATTAAAATTCATAATCTAAATATTCAGACAAAATTAACAAACACATATTCCAATGTCTCCTAAAAACACAATCCCACACAAGCCTCAGAAAGAGCAGCTACAGGTCTTGAAATAATAAAAGGTGAACATGTTAGTAACACTAAAAAGCTAATACTGTTAATTATTAACAAATCAAAAATAGGATGGAAATAGGAAAAGAGAACCAGGTACTAAAAACAGGTATCAAAAGAGCCCTTATCTAGGAGGATAAATCCTCGGGGGAGAAAAAAACTGCAGTACAACATTTGAAATTTCACTGACAAATTTTCTTGATGTGATTAACTACTTAATTTGTCTCTTCATACTTGTCTCTTAATTAGTCTCTGAAAGTCCATCCAGGACTTTTTATTCTGACCAGACTTAATACAGCATAACACCAGTTGGCCACAGAATTGTGAGGTATGAAACAGAGGTTCTAATGAACACCACCAGTAACGAAGTATTTGCTAAAAATTTGGCTCTACATACTAATTTCCATTCCCACAATACCTGTGTATCCTTTCTAAAGAAATGGCATGCACTCTCCAAGAAAAGTCAAAAAAGGCCTATAACAGTATCTCTAACAGCCCTTTAAAAAATAATTTGCCAAAGTTATTTTATGTTTTAAAAAAGCACTTTCCAGGATTTAATTTCAGCATTTAGAACAAGAAAAAAAATAATGATCTTTTCAAACCCAAATAGATCTGATGTAGGGAATGAATGGTAAATGAAATCACCATAACAATGTTTTTAACATACCCTACAGTGTTTACAACTCAGTGACAGTGCTACTTGAATACATGCCAATGATATCACTCGTGAAGAGATCAATCTGTTACGGCTTTATTCATGAAATTTTACAATAGCATATAGTTCACTTTTTAGTTTTTGTAATGAGATTCCTGCAGGTTTGCGTTTGTTTTTTTAAAACATCTGTAAATGGTTAAAAGTTAAAGATTACGCTGACTCAATAATCAAGCTGTATACTGTCCAGGTTTTCTCACAGTAAAATCATGGTCACCTAGAGCAGAACAGCAGGTTATGAGCCACAGAAGCAACACATGAATATTGTGAGAGTTAAACTCACAAAGACAACGTGCGAATAAAAATTTTTGTGAAGAATTTTTAAGAATAATGAAGAATCAAACACCAAGGGAAAAAAAAATCTGTATCTCTCCTTTAAATTACACAAGGGATAGATTTCATGCTGTTTCTTGAAACATACTTGTGTGCTTTATTAATAACCCTGTTTTTCTGCATCTACTTTGATCAGTATTTGCTAAAGGCTTCAGAATATTCATTTTTCTAGCAAAACATATCTTCCTGAAAGAGCAACATTTTTTTTCCAGACCCAATGAGATGGCAGAAGTTTAGCACACTCAACTACAGTGTAATGAACAAGTACTTACTTTTCTACTGCTACTTTACATATCAGTCAATTCACATATTTTCTAAAATGTACAATTTATAAATAAGCTTTCAGTACACTTAGGAAATATTACTCAACATCAGAATATATATTGCTAACATAACCTTTTATATCGTCTCTATTCAATTGGCTTGGCTTATTAACAAACCTATTTTCACAATTACCAAAGCTGCATAACAACTTAGTTTTAAAGTAATATTTTAATGCAACTTAGCCATATGTATGTGCACTGTGTTCATATGTAGTTATACATAAGACATGACCAAACTTCATTAAAGACAAGAGGGTTTTAAGTGACACAGCAGCCTGCTTAACAGTAAAAAGGGGTAAGATTATCATATGATTAAGTAGATGTTATACAATCATATAGGCAAGACAGTGCAGTGTAACACAGAATGACACCCACAGCATTCAGTTTCTCAAAATAAGACAGAGGTATGAAGAACCTTGCACAGCCTTTTCAATTACTTTACACACAAGTACTTTAAGAAAAAGCATGTTTCTATACATTGAATACTACTTGGAACACTGTATTTGGTTTTGGTAAGTCTTCCTTATCTTCAAACCAATGCTGTAATAATCTTACTTTTGGCACTTCAGCCTTTTTGGTTAATCTCAGGAGGATGCTAACACTTAAGAATAAAAGATCAAGAAGTGTATTTTACCCCTTCTGTATCAAACACAACACCACCTACAGGTAACAATTTAAAAGCACTCCACACTCTCAAGGAAGTACGACTACCACAAATCTATAAAAAAAATCACAGTTACAGAATTTAAATAGACTGGCAATCAAAATTAAAGACAATACTATTTCTCTACTTCAGTGGAATTCAGCAACTGATTTTTTTAATGTATCCATCTACATGCAACTTAATATTGCACTCTGGAAAAAAAAGTTTGATATAGTACACAAGCTAATAAACATATGAAAATTTCTGATTAAAAGTTAATTGCTACAAAAGAAGAGACAAACATACTTCCAGCTGTAGCTCTGTATATTTTCGTCTTAATTCAGTAACTTCCTCCCCAGCTTGCATCTTCTTGTATAAATCCAGTTCAGTATCTAGTAACTCTTTCTGCATCTAAGAAATTGTTACGGTAAATTATTAGTTCCACAGTTTATGTTCTCTACCAAGGAAACATTTTTCTGATAAAACCCAAGAATCTATTGCTTTACTCCCATCAGCAGGCTATTTTGGGAATACACAGAGACTTAAATGATTGGCCAGCGCTGGCCTCCAGGTAAGATAAAAGTCTGACACAGCACCTCTATCTGGAAAACAGATTCCTAGAAACTCTAAGGAAAGCAAATTTGAAACCTAGAAGCTGTAGCAGAATTTTAAACTTAACCATGTTGTGGTTTATTAATTCAGATCACAGATATAACTTTGCAGGTATACTGCTTCCTGTGCTAGGCTTTCACCTTCAAAAACAAACCAAGTACAAGTTTAGGAGTCTTGTTGGCAAGACAAAACTTCAACGTGTAGTAGTATGATCTGAGTTTGGTGATGTCGAACCTTTTAGACTACAAAGCCAAGGCCAATGGAACTTTTTCTGAACTACAGATACACAAAATAGAAAATGCAAAAGCATATGGTAGTGATGATGAGATTAAAACCGACACGCACCAAAAAAAGCAGTGCAATTACAAATGAATACACATTCTCTAATCAGTATCGAGTAAAAGCATCCAAGTTTATCCAAGTTCTGTTCAGACCACAGTAGAAAAAACACAGTGACAAGACTCTGCTAACAAAAGGTTGGTCACTGATGCACCCAGAGTTGTCTTCCAGCACACAGTACATTAAAAAAATTTTTTGGCCAGTTCAAAAATATATATGAAACTGAAACGTGTCTCTGAACCAAAACTGAGACATGTTCATTGCAACCACTGAGGTGCATGTACAGGTGCAGGAAAAATTTTCATGCTCGCATAAAGCCTTATTTGAAGTTCTGTTCCAAACTAAAAGCTTTCTTTTTTTTTTCCTTTTTTTTTTTTTTAATGGAAAAAACAGCAGCCAAATGTTCCAGTAACATCACAAATGAAGAATAAAATTATAGATGATTGTGAAACAGTTTTGCATTTACACCCACTGATTCAGAACCACTGCATGTATTCAAAGGCTGGCTGTCAAGAGATAAAGATTTTGCAGTTGTGACATTTGGAAACCAAGTATCATCACTGAATGACAAAGAAGGGGGGTTTTTTTGTTTCTTTGTTTTTTCCTGAAAGCTTTAAAAGAAAAAAACTGGATTATTCAACTGGCAACCTCACCCTGAACCCCTTTCAGCCCCATTTTCCGCTTACCTACAGCAACCACAGAAAAAAAATCCATTATCTCCTGTATAATGGTTTTCAAGGTTTTCAAAATTGGAAAGTGCTTCTCTCAGATCCCACTGTGTTGCAATGATAAGGCAAAACATCCACTTCTGAAGTTCAATAATAACCACCAGTTGGAACTCAGAAAGCAGCCTGTGACACTGGTGGCGTAAAGACTTTTGAGGTTTATTTCTAGTGCTTTTAATGAAAATTTTTCTTTTATAGAGTTGTGCCGGGTTTCAAAAAGAAAATACCTCCTTCAAGATACAGCAAGAGGCAGCAAAGGTTCCTACACTCAGGAGGCAAGAGTATTTTGTAAACTGCATGAACTGGAAGATGACAAAAATAGGTAAAGATAATGGCACAGTTACATGGGTCTCAAGTTTGCAAGGTCTTCTGAGCTGTCCAGGTTTTAAACGCTAAGAAAATGCAAGAGAACCTGGAGCAAAGCCTTTCAGAAAATTGTCAAAATTGTAAATTTTAACAGAAGACTCCATTAATTCCCCACTTTCACAAAGGTCAGATGGGACTGATTTTCTCTCTTTCAGATGTTAACAAAACAACGCACACAGATAAAGCACAATCTCCCTGAGAGGAAAGCTATCAGTAACATCAGCTTTTCTACAGTTCAGATGATTTGTTCGTTACAAAACGGGTTTGCTTAGAATGTTTCTTCACTTTCCAGATTACTAAGGCAATGGAAAACCAGTTGAAGAACTTCATTAAAATTAGCATATCACCTTGCTTTACTAAGTAAAAACAACAATCACACAAGGAAGCAGCAGACCAGGTTGCCAAGCAGAGGGTGACATGGGCAGAAGAGACCTCAACATCAACAAAACCAAGCTGAAGGGGGACCACCTCAAGCACACACATACCAATCCACATACATGAGGGGGGGCCTACAGAACAGCATCATGGGTGAAGATCTCACTTCTTTTCAGGGAAATCAGTGCCTCTGGGAACAGCCTGTACACACCAATACATCCAACAAGTGAAGAATGAGGAAGATCAGATCTGTGTGCAGTTACAGGGCTACAATCTCACTGGGACTACAGAAGTATCGCAGAAAAACTCACGCAACTGGGGCGGTGCAGAGGATGGATACAGTCTCTTGAAGAAGGACAAGCCAGGGTGGCAAGGAACAGGAGTTGCCCTTTAAGTGAGAGCGCAGTATGAATGCACAGAGCTCTGTCTGGGGACAGATAACGAACCAGACGAAAGTTTATGAATCAGGATTAAGATGACAGACCTATGCAGGTGACGTTGCAGCGGGTGTGTACTACACACTGATGAGGTAAAAGAAATAGATGAGGCTTTCTTCAGACAACTGGAAGAACCCTGCTGTTTGACAACCTTGAGCCTGGGTATCTGCTGGAAAGACAGGATCATTTTCAAGAATCACATCCTCCAAGTTCCAGAGCACGTAGGAAACAAAGCAAAGGTGGCAGGATGCCTGCCTGGATGAGCAAGGAGATCCTAACAAAACTTAAATCCAAAACTAAGATGTATAGGAGGTGGCAGTAGGGTCAGATTACAGAAGGAATGTAAACTAACTGAGCATGCAGGCACCAGTTTGGAAAGCCGAAGCCCACCTAGAGTTGAATCTGGCAAAGGGGGCAAGAAACAGGAAGGGCTTCAGCACATGTGTCAGCAGCAAGAGGAACACTATGCTGTGAAAAATGCGGGCTGACAGCTGAATGTGAAAGGGGACCTGGCAATAGACGACATGGGAACAGCTGAGGTACTCTGTAACTCCCACTCCTCAGACTTTACTGGAAAGACTCACCCTTCAGCAATTCCAGATACTGAGACTAGCGGAAAAGCAAGAAGACTTACTCTTGTTGGAAGAGAATCAAGTTTGGAAACATTTAAACAAACTGGACATACACAAAAACCTGGGACCCAACAGGATGGAACCCTTAAATACTAAAGGAGCTTGCTGAAGTCACTGCAAAGCTCATGGCATCTGGGGAGGTTCCTTGGGACTCAGAAAAGCAAGTATCACTCTGATCCTCAAGAAGGGCAAGGAGATCTGGGGAACTGCATGCTGGTCAGTCTCACTACAATCCCTGGGAGGAGGAAGGAGTAAATGACCTTGGAAACCATTTACAAGCATATTAAGAACCAGGTGATTGGGGACAGGGAAGGAGAAATCATGCTTGACCTTAACAGCTGTCTAAAATGAGATGACTGGCTTGGCGGACAAGAGCAGAGTAGTGGAAGTTGTTCATCTTGACCTCAGTAAGGTTGCTGATACTGTTGCCCACAACACCCTCACAGCCAAAAGGGTGAAGTGCTGACTAGATAGGTAGACAGTGAGATAAACTGAGAAATGGCTGAACTTCTGGGTTCAAAGGCTTCTGATTGGTGTCAGGAAGTCCAGCTGGAGATCCATCACTAGTGGTGTAGCTCAGCAGTTACTGCTGTTTAACACCTTCGTTAGTGACCTGGATGGTAAGACAAAGTGTGCCCTCAGCAAGTTTGCAGACAATACAAAATTTGGAGGAGTGGCTGATACACCAGCTGGTTGTGTTTCCATTCAGAAGGCTCTTGATATGCTGGAGAAATAGGGCAAGGGGAACCTTCTGCATTTCAACAATGGAAAATGTCAAGTCCTGCATCTGGGAAGGAATAACCCCAAGCCACCAGGACAGGTTGGGGGCTGTCCAGATGAAGAGGACCTGATGGGTCCTGGTAGCAGAAAAAAAAGCTGAATATGAGCCAGCAATGTATCCCTGTGGCAAAGGTGGCTGACAGCCTCCTGGACTGCATTAGGAAGAGCACCACCATCAGGGTCTAGGGAGATGATCCTTTTCCTCTACTCTGTAATACTGACGCCACATACAGAGTGCTGTGTCCAGTTCAGGGCTTTCCAGCACGAGACATACACTGCAGAGTCCAGGCAAAAGGCCACAAAGATGATTAAGGGACTGAAGCATCTACTATACAAGCAGAGACTGACAGAGCTGGGACTGTTTAAACTTCAGGAAGGTGGCTGGGGGTAGATCTTATCCATGTATATAAATACTCAATATGGATGAGTAAAGAAGATATAGAGACTCTTCTTACTGGTGCCTGGTGATGGAGTAAGACAATGCCCAGAGACCCCTTCCAATCTCAAAAATTTTGAGCAATTTTGTGTTACTGGACTATTTTCTTGTCCGCTCCAAGGATTTACTGGACTGCTCTCAGGATAAGTTGTCATGGGTTAAAATGCTTCACTGAAGTTTTCTAGTCAAGAATTTACCAAGTTTTCATAATGCAACTTGCTTCTTCATTTCTATAGGTCTGGATTAATTTCCTTGCATGTGACAAAAACCACAACCCACTGTTACTCTTGGATCAAACTGATATAAACTATTTTTTCCTGTTCAAATTTATGAAGCACTGTACACCATCAGCAGAAGATTATTTGTCAAAAACACAAGGCTTAAACAAATGCAGCTTTAAAAATATTAGTCCAATTTCTAGGACTTCTATGGTTCAAATTCACCCTACAGAAGTATCTTCCTTCAGACCTCTCTAACAATTTTTTCACCAGAGAATGTCCACTCTCTCTCAAAAACATAATCACATCAAAAATAATCTCTTATCTCCAAAAAGATTAAAAACCTGAATTCTGGGATTATTACCCTTAGTCCCTCTAAAACACAGTAGAATATTCCACTGCAATTGAAGTTGTTTAAAAGGTATGAACTAACTTCCAGAAATTATAGTCTATGCCCATTTTCAGGATGAAAATACACTGCTTCAACTTTTTCCAGACTGTTGTAATGATGTAAGAAGCTACAGTGAGTACATACACATCATTTCAGTATTTTTTCTTGATATTCCTTTTCAACATTGTACATCACTGTAATTAACACTGCAGTTACTTTTAATGCCTGTATTCCTGTGTAAAATAAAGCAGTAGAAATGCTGCTTCAAACTGAAAACTATTGATCCATCTAGATTAAACCTGGGTTGCAACATTACACCATCTTTTTAAAACAGAATCCCAAACATTAGAAGAGAAGACTAAGCATTCTGAAGATTTAAAAACTGAATGAAAACAGCAAGAAAAGATCAAGACTTTTTGTCTGGAAAATCCACAGTACAAAAATCTGCTCTTCTTTTATTATGTACTGCCTCACTTGATACAAAGCAAGAAAAGCTTGTCATATCTAGAACACTTATTAATTTCTTAAAACGTTATTTCTCAAAGTCTCACCTAATTTTTAATCACCTTGTGACCTGTTTAGGAACAAATACTTTATATAAAACACAAAATACTGCATTTTGAAAAGGTAATATAAATTACATCTTTAAGCAGTTGGCAAACTGGTTACAGCTTGATACTAACAAGAATGATAACAGAGAAACACCTCTCACAAGTACAACCCAAACATGGGAAGCTAGATCAAAGGAAAAGTGACCAGTACAATCTTCAATCTATAAAATTAAAATATTGAAAAATTTCAGTGACATAAAAAGCCCCAGAAAATTATGTATCAGTACAGTAGTCAACTAATTTCATGAAGCATTTTGTGTATTAAACCTGACCAGAAGATACTTGCGTTGCATAATGACAATCCTTTTGCATGAGAAATGCTATTTTCGTGATTTCGATTAAAAATTTAAGAAAGCAATAGACTATACATAAAAATCCTATGATTTTTGTTTTGCTTTTTGATTTTCCAGATGATGCAATATCCGTGTAACAATGGGTAAAGCTTTCAGACAAAAGCATTTTTTTTACAATTAAATATGTTCCTTTAAAAAGAAGGCAAAACCAACCTCACTTCAAAGACAACTTCAAAATTAAACCACTACGGTTCTGAATACTGCTGATGTGGCTATGTATTTTTATTCTGCTGACATAAGCATGTGAATTAATCTTATTAAAAAGCTGACCAAAACTTGAGTACCTGAGTCTTAGTTTTCAGGCTTTTTAAAGGAACCCCTCCTCCTGGTGATACACCTTTTAATTCATCCTTTAACTTGGTAATGCTATTTGTCAAAATTTCCAGTGTTTTCATGATTTCTGCTTTGTCTTCTGACTTCATAGCTTTATTCTTCTCCAGCTTTGAAATCAGCATCTGTTCAATGTAAAAAACCAATTTTTGTTTAGCAACTACTATTACAGAGCTGTTTTCCAGTACTCATTACAACTAAGGGAAAAACAGAATATTGCATTTCTCTTGTTGTGAACTTCAAACTCAACATACGGAGCTTTTATTAGTTTACATTACAATAAAACCTTTGTCTGAATCTCCAATTGATTTGCTAATGCATCTGATATCTCCATTTCATTTGGACAGATTTGCTAAAGATACTCAAATAATTACAAAACTTTTATTCAACTTAAATGACGTTTTGGCCTTTTTCTCCTCCTAAGCCTAAGTACATACATTTTCTATATCAATCTCCCCGGCTCTTGTCAAGTAGAACTCTCAAGCTTTCACTTCTCCCAAAAAACATGCATGTTGCACCCAAATTAGGCAATTTCAACTACAACTGCACTTAAAATTGCATAAGCTTGTAGTTTTAAGTGAACTGACAAAGACAAGTTAGATTAAAACTCTAAACTTAGAATGGTATTATCACATTATTTTAAGAGAACACTTATTTTACAGGCCAGTTTTGTAGCTCATACTTACAAATACTAAAATGTCTTAAATTGAAATGGGATTTTACAACTGAATTGCTTTCTTTAATGCTAATGTTTTACCTTTTGTGTTTCAATGTGCTTCTCTAAGATTTCTTGCTTCTTTTTTCTTACATCTTGTTGAAGTCGTAATGCTTCCTAGAAGCATAAAAAAATGACAAAGTTTCTAGATTTTGAAAAAAATGACAGAAGAATACTAAATTATAGTTGACAAATATACAGTAGCAACTTAACAATAACAAGGAAAAAAACAGTAACAGAAACTGAAGGTACTAACAGGCAGTATTTCAGATTATGTTTTGGAAAGCAATGCACCTCCAAATTAGTAAAGGATCTAATGACTACTCTTAGTTAGATCTGTGCTGGGAAGACGTCATTACTACTTACGTACACAGTAACCCCTTACACAACTCCACTGAAAGCAACATAATACAGTACTGCAAGAGGTACAACACATAAGAGTTTAAATGTGCAAGGACAGTATATTGAATTCAGTCTAAATTAAGTCCCTCAATTAAAACATATTCTCCAGTACAGTTAAAGCAAAAAGAATACATATTGTTTTCTAAAATTAAAGCATTACACAAAGAAACACATCTCTTTTGTGTCTGACTGCTATAACTTGTGAGAAGTACCACTGCTCAATCTGCTAAAAAGAGAATCTTGACATTGCAATGGGAAAATCAAAACAAATTGAAACTGATAAAATTTGACATACTGAACTCAGAAGGAGAAGCAGGAGGAAATGCCACAGCTGCTGTGCTTTGCTCCTACTAATGCTGCTTGAGAGAAAGCAATTGGTTCTTGCTGTCAGATACAGAATGTGTAAGTCTTTAACATTGGGACACTTGCAGAAAACAATTAAGGAGCTTTGATATCAAGCTATTTAATGGGATAAAAGCTGAGAGGTAGAAGATGATTTTGCAGCTCTAGATCACCAAACAACCGGGATCAGACTGCAAGTGAATTATCTTATATAAAGAGTGTAAATGTACAACAGCCATAAAAAAGAAATAGTAATAAGGTTTTTCTGTGTCTTCTGAAATACTGACAAATTCTACTGCATGAAATGTTAGTTTTGCAATACAGTGTGCATTTTTCTGAAGGGAAAGGGAAGATAAGACAGAAGGGTGAATGCTAAGCAAAACTAGTGAGACAGGAAGAAAGAAGGGAGTGAGTCCCACAAAATCATGTTTTTCCACAAGTACTAGTATATTGTAATAGAAATCTCTGAAGACAGGAAGGAACACAACAGCACATGAAAAAAGAGCCAACCCCTTCACATGTCTTCAGTGTCCTTCTCTCAAAAAAAACCCAACCCTACAGCTGTTTATGGTAAGTCAATTTTATTACAAGCTTTTTGCCATTTCACAGGCACTTAGCATCTTAACTTGAAAGGTAAAGGCTCTAATTCTGAAAAACATGTTTTAAGGGACAAATATGAAATGAAATTCCAAGATTAGAAGTGATTTCTTTGAAGTCTGGACCAATGCCACAACTGACATGCAGCTACAAACTGTTATTTCAAATTATATTGGACATCAGTTACAGAAGTTTACCAAATTGGCTAAAAATCCTACTTTAATGGTTACACTACTTTCAACACTTAGGTTTGAATCTAACTTAGTATTGACCTCTTAATTTGTGGTTTGAAACCAGAAAGATAAACACTGTTCTATTATTTAGCTTTCTTAAGGATAAGAATAAAACTGGAAAAGGAGCTTTACTGGGCTCTTCTGAAAATTCTAAGCAAGCTAAACTACAATTGAGCAACCTATTCAAGGCCAAATGCATTTTTGTTGTATTTCCTCTCTAACATTAAAAAAGAGAGAGAGAGATAACCTAATGCTATATGCAGGACAACTATAGTTTGAAAACAATAAAATGCAGAGTCATACAGTTCTCAGTTCTCTCAAGTAAAGAAACAATTTTGGTCACAAGTATAAAATACACTGATATTACTGACAATAATAAATGCCAGTTCCATAAAAGCTTAAGAGAGATGAATAGTGACTATACTATACTCCCTTCTCGCTCACAATAAACCATTACTACCTCAACACAGAGGTTCTGCTTCCAGGAAGAAGTGTTTCACATTTTTAACTTCCAGAGTGTTTTAAACCTGCTCACACTGCCTGAATATACACTGAAAAAATAATAAAACAATGCTGAATTTTCTTGTCCTTTGAAGAGAAATTATGGTGAATTTAATCTTATAGCTAGTTTCATCTATGCTCTGGAGATGAATATACATAGTGCACTATCTCTAGTGGTCACAAGTTCCCGATCTAGGTCTATTTTATAAAGAAGCATATTTAATTTACCTGTTTTTTCTTCTGTGCTTCATTAGAGTCTAGCACGGAAGTGGAAACAACAGGCAAAGATTTCTGTGCTGCCTTCAAAGCAGCAGGGTTGTACACAGTTTTTGTCAAGCCAGTAGAAGTGGATAAAACCTATAGGAGGAAATCATTTTATTTTTTTGCCAGTGAATTTCAATTTATTTTTTTTAAAAAAAAACACAAGTGCTTAAAAATATGTCTTTTCTTTTGTCTGTTTTGATGATATGAAATATAAAAATTTGGTGTAACAATTATATTTGGAGTTGCTGAAGTGAAACCATTTTTAAAGAGGCAGCACCACATCAGATATATAAGAATTATAAACACCAGATTATTCCATATTTCCCTATGGAATTCCATAGAGATTTCACACGTACTTCCAAGTTTCAAATATATAAAATTTGATGTATTTGAGTATGTTAAGGAAACATAAGACTAAGATTTTACCAAGAGTAACCAAAGTTTTTCTTTTTTTATTTTGAAGTTTAAAATCTGATTTTTCATGACGGCATGAATTTTCCGAGCAAAAATTCAACATGATTTTAAAGATTAAGGTCCAAAATAGATACAACAGTTTTCATATGCAGTTTGTGCAAAGTAGAGCTTGCACAATCAACAAGCAGCAACTCAAGTACAGGGAAGTCTTCAACATCATACAGCAAAGGAAGAGACTCCTGTGTCTCTCTGTTCTTTTTCCTACATTTGTAATGAGGTATGAAATTTCTCCATGACTTACTGAAAACACAGTTGCCTGCTTCACAATCTCTCTAAAGTATACTGTGTACATCTCCATAATACCTGAGGATTTGGACTACTCTGTTTTCTTATCACATTCTTTAAAGGACTTTTTGGCCATGTTAATGTTGAAAAATCCATGGCTAAGTGCTGGAGATAATACAAGCATGATCTTGTCTACCTTGTTAGCAAGTCACAGCAATTATGCCATTGGTATAATTTTCAGGAGTTTAAAAATACTTTATATATATATATGTGGAAAATTAAAAGATGCATGCAGAGTCTATTGGTCACCATGCACTCCATAAAATAAGATACAGTGCCCACCAACAGAAGAATAAAGAGACAGCCAAGAAACATTAGAAAGAAGAAAAAAAAACAGATCAGAATAATTTACAACAGGAACGCTTCATATAAAAGCTTTTCACTTTGCTGTGCTATTTACACTATTTCTTCCCATAGTAAAGTATTTTCTAGAGTAGGCAGTGCAGAGAGGAGAGGAAAACAAAAAAAAGCAAAGCATGTTATGGGGTATATTAAAAGGTGATCTAAAATGCTCTAAGCAGGCCATTATAAAGGAGATTAATAAGTTTTTAAAAGTTTCCTTAAAGCACATTAATATATGCACATCCCAATCATATAGTTCCTATTACAAAGTAGCTTTAGGACAGGCTACATCACAAACCGACGATCACGTAAAGACAGAAATATTGATACACTCCTTCTGCCCTGAACTGTCTTCAAGGCAGAGTGAACCATGCTTCCTCATCTCTTTTAATATAAGGACAGGTGCCAAAGCAGGTGTATCTGCATCAACTAATACAGAAGAGCAAGAAGCAACACACTGATGTCTTCTAAACCTCTTAGTACTATTCAAGAGAAGGACCAGTGTGAATATCTTCACAATTTCATAAATTGCAAATCCCTATACAGATCTTAAAAAGCCTCACAATGACTGTTTCATCTACTTTTCCTCCTGCTCTTTGGGAAGCATAGCTACATACTCTCTTACTGTAAATGTAAAGTTTCTGTCAAATCCTGCACTCAGAAGCAAACAAAAATCTAGGACATGACTTCTATGGTTTTGACAGCTGTCAGTCATTTAATGTCTAATGGTTATAGAGCATTATCACTTGCAAACTAAGCAAGGTATTTCTTTGTAAAGGGACTGCAGTAGGTAAAAACAGGTCAAACCAAGTTTCAGAGTCTTGCTAAAATTGCCAAAGGAAACTGCTGCTTCACAGCCAGCCTGTTGATCAGCCCAAGCAGCCCATTAAAATCAAACTCTACTATAATACAACAAAGCGGAAAACTATTTTAGCGTGAATTCACTCTTTGTAGAAAAGTGCTTCAGGATAACTCAACTCTTACGGAATGCGGAAAAAAAAAGTATTTCCACTCAAGCTGAACCAGACTTCCTATTTCTAAAGTATACAGTATTTATGTAAAACATAGTTCAGGAATACACATTAAGAAAATTATCTGCAACTAATTTAGGGCAACACGAATGCAACTGATCAACTGAACAACAAAATGCAGGCAAGAAGCCAAGATCAATGCATTTAGGTGGACTGCTTGGCTTGAAATGAGTTGAAGAGACATCCTCTACAATTACAACTCCACATGAAGTATTGTTACCTTTGTATGCTAAGTACACCATAGTATCTTTAGAGTGAATTTTACTTGTCTGATTCCACTAAATGCATTAACTACCATACTGTAAGGGGGCAGGGGGGAAATGCAGTGAATGCTTCATTCATTTCAGGTCACGTAAATTTTCCAACAGAAGAGATATGTACCTAGGCAGAGGAATCTTGTTACCAGGTAAAACTTGTTGCCTTTCTGCCAAAAGTATTCTCAAATGAATGTTATAAACACTGAGGAAGCCTGTCCTCTAAGGTGCTAAATAGATCTGGATTCATGAACTCTGCTACTAAAGTAAGCACATCAACAACTCCATGAAAATTGCAACCACTGGGCAAAATACATAACTCACAACTACAATTCAGACACACCTTTCCCACCTCATCTCTCTTTGTCCTTCCTACACTGATTGATTTCCACTTTTATCTTTCCACAAGTACTGCAAATTTCAGACCAGGTAAGAGAGTAAACATTTACAGCATCACCTCTTTAAGGGACATAAAAGCCCAAAAAAGTTTTTATAGGAAGACTTTTCATAGATTCACATGTAGTGTCAAAACTCATTTATTTTTAAGACTTATTTCTGCATTCTTCTAACAACTCAGGATCCTGGAACATAACTAGTTATTTTCATGACTGAATAAATGGATCCTATTACATTAAAATGAAAAACACAGAATAGCAGCTTCTGTCTTATGTGGTTGTATTCTTATAATAATTTAGCCATCTGCTAAGCTAAGTTTCAATATATTATACTTGATAAAACTAACCTTTAACAAGTAAATATTTGTAGTTCTGAAACAAAATATTGACACAAGGGGGTTTATAATATTATTAATTCTATCAAAATTAAATGTGAGAGAAAGAATATGAGACATTCTCTTACCTTTTCAGTTGTTGGAGTAACTGGCTTTGACACAAAACCCAGTCTATCCTTCACAGATAATTTAGTCACATTCTAAAAAAAACAAAATACAGTTCAAATATACTTTATGATTATTTTACTGTTTCCTGTGTAATTTCAAATGTTAGGAATTTAGAAAAAACACATTTAACTGATAAAACCACGGACTTTTGAGAAACAATACAAGAAAATAATATTAAAGCAGCTGATAAAGTGAATTTTAGATATTTGACTTTACAGTTACTATACATCTATAAATAGATTGGATAAGACAAAGATTAATTTGGAATCAAAGATTATGCTTTATATTTTTTGCAAGAAGTCCATGACATGCTAGCTGGCATAGAATTAGTTACACAGGCCCTTTTAAATACACTTAACCTTCTTTTTTTAAAAATCTGCTATTTGCAGGTGTCAGTTGCAGAAAGTTTTTATTTGAATTTAAAATACAAATGTTTTCGGAAGTGTGGTAGTCTTCCTTTTCAGAAATAAAACCAAAGTAGTGGCACAATGCTAATAATGACATACTTTTAACATGATAAAAAACTATAAAAGGCCATTTCTAATGGGATTAATATGCCAGATCCTATCATTAGTCATATTGGTACTGTGATTGCATTGTTCCTTGTACCAAGGGTTACATACAAATACTGAAAACACCCTTAGATTTAGATGCTGACCATTGGCCTCTAATGATTTTAACCGCTTAACAGATAAAGTACTAAAAAAAGTATAGCTCTTAGTTATTTGGATAAAACCCAACTTGATTTTGAAATCTGATCACTGCACTTTAAGACAACAATACTGAAATAGTTTCAGAGCCTGCTGGTTTTGGGTTTTCTTTAACCTAAGTAAAAACTATGATACTAAAAATTAAGTACCATGCTTGGGTAAGCGTCCTGGTTTCAGCTGGGGTAGTTAATTTTCTTATTAGTAGCTGGTGCATCCCTGTGTTTTGGGTTTGGTGTGAGAACAATGTTGATTACACACTGATGTTTTTAGCTGTTGCTATGTAATGTTTACACTAAGTCAAGGAATATTTAGTTTCTGAGGCCTTGCCAGCAAGAGGGCCGGAGAGGCACAGGAACTTGGGAGGGGACACGGCTTGAACCGCTGGTTCTGAACTAGCCTAAGAGGTATTCCATACCGTGGTGAGCAGTGGTACTGTGCATCACTGGTTCTCTTTTCTCCCTTCCTTTTGGACTGCACTCCTTCTCCCCTTCTCCCTCCTTTTCACTGTAAGTGCTATTATTATTATTGGTGGTGGTTTTTTAAAAAAATTTATTTCAGTTATTAAATTGTTCTTATCTTAGCCCTCGAGTTTTACATAACTTTCTGATTCTCCTCCCGATCCCTCTGGGTGACGGGGGAGTGATCAAGTGGCTTCAGGTACTTAGTTACTGGTGGGGGTTAAAACACAACAGTAAGAAAGCCAATTTTCATTGCACTGAGGAAAATTTTAATGTTAAAACACCACTCACAATCAAATGAGATGTACATATAAGTAGTAAATGTGTACTTGCACTACATGAGTAACTGTAATGTATGAGCATTCATACACTATGGAACCTATTACATGCAAGAAAGAAAAACATGCCAACTGATTTTTTGACAGTCGTAACATACCTGAGTGACTTCTGTGTTGGCACTCTGTGCTTCTGCAGGCTCAATATTACTTGCAGGTACGGGACCTAATCTCTCCTTGACTGATTGTTTCACTACTGGTAAACTAGGTTGCTGAACTAAGGGTTGTATAACCTGTAACAACGCCCCCCGCCAAAAAAAAAAAGCACATTATTATATTAACAACAAAAGGTTGCTACATACGTAGTTCAATAAATACCCAACGAAATTGCTGTAATGGCATTTTGATTTACATCACTTCTATCATTCAAAAGCTTTTTTCACTTGATGGCAAAAATACACACTTCATGATATTTAGGATGTTATACTGGCTATGTAGTGCATACAGCAATAATATCTATTTTGCACTTGTAGCTCACAGAAGTGATCAAACAACTCTGACCTATTTCTATTAATCATGTCTACTCTGACTACCTAAATTTCAACCTTTTAGAACTGAAGAAACTGTGATAACCAGTCTTCTGACTCCCTTCAGAAGTCTTTCATCATCAAGCATTTGACTATGGAAAGGCAGAATACAAACTTGTACCATAGAGACTCTTGCTTTTTACAGCAATATGTCACTTTTCATCTCCTACGTATTTAACTTGGAGAAAACAGAAGGAAGGATATGGAGACATGCACTCATGGGACTGAGGAAAAAGAAAAGAGCAAGCTAATCTTTGAACCTACCATGGATATGCCCTGACAGCTAGCACCTTGCCTTTTTTTCTTTGACAAAAACATTAAACACATTTAAGACCAAAAAACCATGCTTCCAAGCAAGCTTCCTGTCATATTTATGACCCTCAAGAGGTCACCTAATCCATTCCCTCACTCCAGGACAAAGTCAGCTATACCTAAACCATTTACAGTATCTACCTATGTAGTTCTTACAAATTTCTAATGAAAGAGGTCCTATCGCTTCTCTAGGCAAAAGTGTTTCAGCATCTCCCAGCATTAGAAAATTTTAATATCTAATGTAAATCTCTTCTGCTGCCTTTAAAGCCCAGTACTTCTTGCTTTTTCTACTACAGACAGATGTAGAGAACACATTATTTCTGATTCTTGGCAGAAGCCTTTTATTTGTGGATTAATTATGGTTGACTCCCACCACCTTTACTAAGTACTTCCACTTCTTTCAGAATTTCCACAGTAAGAAATTTCCAAAGTAATCCTGCTGAGGAAACATCAACGCTCAAGAAATTCTGCAGGACCAGATACTAGTGAAGGGGCGACTTAAAAGCCAACTGATTTTTTGTTGAAAAAAATCCAAAAGCCTGTCTTTAGTGTCTGACAAAAAAAATATTGGCCAGAAACCATTATAAATACAGGTAAAATTCATTCAGCTGCAATTAATTAATACACCAGAAATCTTGATAAAAATTCAAATACATATAGTATGTGAAGTACTGTAAGAAAAGAGCTTCCCTACTACTTGTAGATATGATATCAAATACTGATTTCAATGAAAAGGGAAGAAAAAATTCAGGTTCCTGAAAGGATTATGAATTACAAATACCTGTTTACAGACTGAACAATTTGATAACTGTTAAATTCTGGGATAGAAGAACATGAAAGCGCTGCACTTAGAAGTTTAACTTCCTGTTTAAATTTTTCTTAGCACTGTGTGCCCTCTTTTGCCTGTAACATACTTCAAACTGCAGTCTCCTCACACAGGCTGAAAAGTTGTTCTTTGTGAAGTGGGAACCCTTAATACTGTCACCTGGTAGCAAGGGGAATTCGTTCTCTAACCATCAAGTTTAACTTGCCGAAGGTGGTATGTTAGGAAGCTAGTAACATCACTAAAAACTTAACGCTATTTAAAATTGATATTTTGCAAAATCACAAATATACAGATACTTGTTTGGAAACACACAGTTAATACTCCGAAACTGTTCAAGCTATCCTTCTCAAGAGAGGCAATGTTCCTATGAATGCAATGACATACTCCACTGCCCTCTTCTGGCTGATGAGATGTAAGTTGAGCTTAGAAAATAAATACCATTTTGTGCTGGTTTTGGCTGGGGTAGAGTTAATTTTCTTCATAGTAGCTAGTAAGGGGCTGTGTTTTGGATTTATGCTGGAAAAAGCGTTGATAACAGGTGAATGGTTACGTTATTGCTGAGCACCACTTACACAGCAGGAAGGCCTTGTCTGTTCCTCACACACCCCACCAGCAAGCAGGCTGCGGGTGCACAAGAAGCTGGGAGGGAACACAGCTGGGACAGCTGACCCCAACTGACTAAAGGGATATTCCATACGATATGATGTCATGATCAGCAATATAAAGCTGGGGGAAGAAGGAGGAAGGGGGAAACATTCAGAGTGATGGTTGGTGTTTGTCTTTCCAAGTCACCATTAGGTGTGCTGGATCCCTGCTTTCCTGGGGATGGCTGAACACCTGCCTGCCCATGGGAAGTGGTGAATCAATTCCTTGTTTTGCTTTGCTCACATAGGTGGCTTTTGCTTTACTTATTAAACTGTGTTTATCTCAACCTGTGAGTTTTCTCACTTTTACCCTTGCGATTCTCTCCCCCATCCTGCTATGGGGGGAGTGCACAAGTGGCTGCATGGTGCTTAAGGTGCCAGCTAGGGTTAAACCACAACACATTTTGAGTAGCACTAGTTCAGATGAAGCATCAAGGATATTTATAAATTTTAATTCAAAACTCAAATCTAAAGGATGACAATTGAGGAGATGGTGAAATGGGTTTCGTTAAAACTGCATTTTTGTAGATAAAAAGCAGGGCATTTCTTACAAAAGAAAAAGAGGAGGGAGAACTGTTAAAATGCCCTATAGCAGGATTGCTATGGAAAACTGGGTCATTACTTCTGAATGATGATGACATACACCATCCAAAGTAGGAATGTGAAACAGAGCAGCAATTGAAAGAATCCTCTAACAACTCATTTACTCATTATATCAGCATATATAAATAAGTGTTTCTTCTACAGAGCCTGCTTCAGATTTTCTAAGCATAGACTGTGTTGTTCCACAGCAACAGCAAATCCAATAAAGCAGGATACACAAGTATTTAGAAAGACTTGCCACACCATGAGCTAACTGACAAAACTCTCTAGTCAATAACTCAGATGACCTCGGAGAATCGAAGCTTCCGCTTATGTTTGAGTAGAGCCACTACTCCTGCTAACAAATCTGATTTGACTTGCCACAGGTTACAAATCTAAGCTGCACAACAGTAATTGCTGTTTCATATTCTTAGAAAGTTGCCAGTGCTACTATGCACATGACAACTACCAATAGGTGCTCCACTGTGCAATTCATTCCAAAAATGTGGAATACAACAGCTTAGTTGGAAGGGACCAACTATGATCATCTAGTCCAATGTTGCCTGATCACTTCAGGGCTAACCAGAAGTTAAAACATATTATAAAGGGTATTATCCACATGCCTCTTTAGACACTCCGAGGCTTGGGGCAGCAGCCACCTCTAGCAAGCAGTGTGTGACCACCCTCTCTGTAAAAAAATGCTAATGTTGTCAGAACCTCCCCTGAGGCAGCTTTGAACCATTCCCAGGCATCCTGCCATTGTATGACAGGGACATCAGCACCTTCCTCTCCACTTAAAAATGTAAAATGTCCCTGAACCACTCCCACAAATCAGTCTCTCTAATGCAGCTCTCCTCTTACATTGTTTGCATGTCCTCTCTCTCTACATATATATGCATGTATATCTGTATATACATACAGGTACCTTTGTGTAGAACGAATTCTACTGGTACTTTCTATAGCAGTATGCATGCTCAACAGAAAGAGAAAGGAAAAGACTAGATAAAACAAGCACCTTTTGGAAGAAAATAGAGATTATCTTACAAGGAAAATATAACTCTGCTGTCTTTCTTCTCCTCAAAGAAAAAGCCTATACCATTTAAAGCAGAATAGGTATTACTCAGCAGACAGAAGCATCAATTCTTGCTTCACATGAGATGACAACAGAGTGGAATTTTCTGTAAGTCACAGAAGGGCTTTCTTTAAATACCTTCAGTCTTATCTTGCTAATCAACTCCTGAACTTTGTATCTGAGGTCAAAGAATCTACAATTAAAAGAGTACCTTTTGGAAAAGACTCACATGAAGTGTTCATTATTTCGGAAGTACCTAGTTCATTCTCCGTAAACATTTTTTAAAAATGTTTAAAAGATTGTATCTGACAACATTTTAGATAAAATAGACTTAGACCCTCTACCTTCTGTGTAGTAGTTTGGATTTGTGGTGCACTGCCTTCTCGATGCCAATAAACTTTAATAAAACGATTATTTAATACTGCTTCTGTACTTGATATAGCTTTCTTTGCTTCCTCATGTGTGGCAAACTGAATAAGGGCACCTTCTGGATCACCTTGATATGCAACCTAAGATTTAAAACAGAAGAACAAAACTTACTACATGTAAGATTTTCATTTGTCTCTCAATTATTGTAAAATCATTCATGATTCTGTTAAAAGTGCCTGGTGTCAAGAAGCAACCTCGAGAATAAGCTAACAAACTTTAACAACAGTTAAAAAAACAACCAACCAAACTGAGGTAAAATACATAAACAGTCAAACAGTATTTCTAATTGTAAATAGGAGTACTTTGAAAGACAAGAGGAAGCATCACTGAAGAAAATTGCTACAAAAAAAACCATGCGTCAGTTAATAAGTGTCCTATCTAGTATCAGAGCTAGACAACAAAGTTCGTTTTTGTTTTCCTCCTTTGAGCATTAACACACTATTTTAGACTCTTTCAAAGGACAAAATTACAACTTTGGGAAGAAAAGCATAGCTTGCAATATCTATCTGCACATCAGTCTGCCTCTCTATATACATCCACACACAATTTTACTTGCCTTACTGAATCGTACTGCCTGCTAATACACCCATATTCTTAGGTAAAATATGGAAAGGCTTAAGAAATATTTAAGAGCAATTAAGAAGGATTTAAATTATCTCCATGTTCAGACAGGCACAGGAGCTTTATTCTGTACAGTATCAGTATGCACAAAACCATTCTATTACACCTCTTCAACCTTTCAGTAAAAACAAGAAAGCATACATAAAATCACAAGCTAACATCTGAGACTTGTTGATAATGATGCCTGATGAAAGATCACACTAAGTAGCTTAGAGACTGTATATAAAATATTGACATAACACATACAGTCTGCAATACGTAACATCAACCTAAATTAGGTCCTAGTTCTTGGTATTTACTTCGTATCTTTCTCTAACTGTTTGCTTATTTCTGTTTATATATGTGGGTCACTCAGATACACCACAAAGTAATTATAAGGGACAAACCACCACTACTGTGGGAATAGAACGCAATTATATCACAGGGCTGCTTTCTGCATGAGAAATATAGGTTTTCTGTATTTACAATTTATCTCAGAGACAAAGGGTTTATGAAAAGGGGTGAAGGGAAAAGACTTACAATCAATTTTCAATGTTTTAAACAATGTATCTTAAAAGTCTTACCTGTGATGAAAACACTTATTCAAAACCTAAAAGACTAGAACATTCTATTTCTGCTTCTTCAATGACAATTTCATTAAAAACAATGAGATCATGCTTAAGAAACAAATCAGGAAAATAGTAACAGTTTCAGGGAACCAGTTAAAAAAACAACTGGCATTCTCCTTTCAGTAACTACCTCTATCATTAAGTCAAAGCATACTGCCTTCTCTTTGTTGACTCTTACCTGCAAGTTGACCAAATTTCCAAACTTACTGAAGTGCTCATTAAGTTTGCTGATATTGTTAAGTTCCGGGGGAACTTTTCTCAATTCAAGTTTTGTATTTTCACTCCCAAACTGCACCTTCTTCTGGAAACCTGGACTATTTGTTCTGTTAAAATTTTGCCTGCAACAAATAAAAATCAAGCCAGAAATCCATAGCAAGCTAGCAAAGACAATGTGAAATTATATAGTGTCACAGAAGCATGTGTGTATGAGATACTGAGAGAAAGATCTGTGGACTTAAAAAAAAAAAAAAGCTATTTAAAAAAAATGTAGAAGAGCACAAGGCACACAAGTTCATACACCTGCAGTCTTCCCCACAGATACTCCCAGCATACTGCAGCACGTAAATCCGTAATTCACAATTATTTGCATGTATCAGTGAGTCCTGATTTCCATGTCCGGATTTCCAACATCTCCAAAAACTATTTCGCTGCTATTCCACAGAATCTCCCCACTAACATTTCAAACAACTATTACTTCAAGGCTCTTCTCAGTCCTAGTAATCTCTTAAAATCCCTTCTGACTTTTTATCACCCCAGGTATATCTGGACACTAAGTGCTTCACCCTCTATTTTCTGTCAGTTAAATACTTGGCAACTCAAACCAAAATAGCAATGATACAATTCACATTTCAAAACTAAAATCGGTCATCTCTAACAAACAACCCACTGCAGCTTCGCTGAGATCATTCCAGCTCTCAGAGTAGATCGTGGTATCATCCAAAGCAACTTCGGCTACCTCTGTACTGCCTTTAAGAGAAGACAGTCAAATACAGATCACTCTATAGTGTGATTTTAGTACAACTCACAGTTTAACTTGCTTGCAGTTTATATAGATTTCTGTGTATTTCAAATTACAGGAAAGAGCTTCATAGAATTCCAACTATTAAGCCAACCTTGTGTTAATTATCACTCACTTGTCAAACCAAGTCTTCTTTGTAGGAACTCCACCATCCCCTGCACCAATTGTTCTTTTCCTGGATTCAGCATCTACCACTATTCTCATACTATTTTTATTAGGAGGTTTTTCTGTAAACAGATGAAAAGATTTTACAATATTTTTTGTATTTTCTGTGTATAGTAAAAAGGTATTCTGCTCACGCTGAATTTGCATTGAAAAGCACAATTGTTTCATTTTGAAATTACTATGATCCTTGTTTCAACTGAATCAAATCTTGGTCACAGACTTTTCTCTTTACTATCAACAGATGCTGATCAATAGTGACAGATCAAAATAGCCAATAGCTTTCATTTTGTCACAGTAACATCACACAAGGAAAACAAAAGAGGTGTGACAGAAGGCATCTGCCTCAAGATGACTACACTCATTGATTCATGATGTCCCGTACAATACTCTGAGGCTCACACTATTTAACATCTCTATTCTACTATTAGATCACACACATAAAAATGCTCATGATAGGAAAGTTACAGTACTCCAGAGCACTAACACCTAGGAGCAAGATTTAGGGATAGGGTGGGAGAGGAGTGGCTCTTGCTGAAGAACAGGAATCACATTGAGGGACTCCTCACTGAAAATACACCAACAGAAACATATTAAGATTAAATACAAATACATACAAATGTAAACAAAACCACATAAAAAAAAATTGGTTTATTCCTCTTCTCATTTTGTATGCTGCTGCTACTACTTCTCAGGGCCACAGGAATTATGAAGTTAAGATTACTCATATGTAACTGTCTGCCACCAGATAAAAATGGCTTCCTTCTTTCTGCAGCAAAAATCATCCTAAGATTCTGTTACAGCAACATTAACTTTTTTCTGTATAAAAGATATACTAAGTGACCAGTTATTACACCTAAGTGTAAACTGTGCAATGCTCCATCAAGAGATTTCATTTTACCTGTGAAAATGCACACACAAAGCAACTATGAGCATAAATTAAAAGTTCCCTTAATTTCAAAAGATTTTACAAATTGTAATGTTTTCCAGCATTACATCAACCTGAAAACTGCCTCAACCTGAATTAACGTAAGAAAACCAGCTAAACTAAGCAAGTGTAGCTTTGAGAGCATACCTCTGGGTGGTAGATCCATATCACCTGATGTGAGTCCTATCAAATTTGGTCTTTGGGCATGTACTCTATGTCTATACATAGGTCTTGAAGTATTTGTTATACTTGGAGCTTCTGGATTATAGCCATCTGTGTCATACGTTTCTGGTAAGAAAGAAATTGTCTAATTAAAATAAATTGCAGTTGAAACTCCTAAGGTTTCAAATATAATATTTAATTACAAGATACAGTTACAATGAAGAGTTGTATAACAACTATCCTAAAAAAATGCCATGCCAAGATTTCTGCTTAAACACAATGAGAATATTATTTCACAGTCAAGATTCATGCTTTACATTCAAATTTTATTTCTGTCCCAAACTAAATCAGAAATAAAAGTGTTAAATTACTGTCACAGGCTAAATGATGCCAACTTATTCTCCCAAACTATGAAATTATAATCTCTAAAAAGTACAGTATAATATGAATCAATGTTATTCTATTTAGCAAACCTTGTGGGCAAAGCCTCAGTACTACACCTGCTGTAAAAAGAGAGGGTGGAGCAGGAGGCGGCTGGTGATGAATACCCGTTGTAACAACAGTAGGAACTGAGCTAGTTGCTGAGTTTGGTGGGGCATCCATGCCAGCAGGCTGCAATGGAGGAAGTGGAGGGGGTGGTCCTGTCAAAAACGAAGGAAAACACTGCATTAATGTATTATCCACTAGATTTACATTACACTCAACTCATATGGAAATGGATCTGAAATGTTTTTAAGGCTATTTAAAATAAAAGGGGTGAGAGGTATGTATACAGACAAGATAATGTACTATTTATTCATATGAAACCACCCCTACCAGCAAATGACTCCAAACTTAATACTACAGAGAAAAGCATTTGAATAGTTTAACACTTCTCCAAACACCTTCTTTCTATATGGACAACTTAATTGCTAACCCAGTATTTATCTTCACTAACAGATCTTTAATGCTTTATAAATGCCTCTTAAAGAAACAAGATTATTTTTAAATAGTCTGTAAGAAAAAGATTCTGTGATAATAACTAACTTGACCAAAATTTCCAAACGTCCAAGAAACAATCTACAACTCTGGTGGAAAAATCAAAGGAATCCTTCTTAAAACTGAGGGATTTGGTTGGATGGTTTGACATTTTTTTTGTTTTGTTGGTTTTTTTTGTTTACAACAGGTAACATGACACTTTCAAAACGGACAGTCAAGCCTGACCCTGAATGTAATCATTGGCCAAACCATGTTTTAGAAAAAGATACAAAGTAAGATACTTGAACTTTCCACACAGATCTGGAAATCGTATGTCTGGCAGAATCCATCACCCCAGCAATACAGTTATTCTCTATACTAAGTGAAATAAATCCATTCAGATCTTACTCAAATATACTATCGACTGGAAGCGAAAACAGTTTAAGAAACTTCCAAGCAATATCAAATATATATTATTCTTGAATAATTTTACCAAGTGGGACATCTAATTTAATAAAAAAAGAGAAAGACATAAACACATAAAGCTAACGTAACAGTTCTTAAACTACACAAGGGAACTGAATACTAAACTGCTATTTTATAAATGAGAGCCAGGAACACAAGTCTTCATATCATTTGTAGTGCCTGAGCCAAAGTACTTTCCAATGAAAGAGTGAACAAGCTGGAGATTTTTCTTTCTTGGCTACTTTACAAGCTTACTTTCAAAATTAATCACAAGTGACATTTTCAGGTGTAAATTTGATGTAGTCATGAATTTTCTAACTTAATCATTACAAATTAAATGCCAAATATCTGTTGTTTCCAGTATCTTCCCTTCTTCTCTAACAGCAGTGTTGCACAACTTCTATAAAACTGAAGGAATTGAGTTTTGCCATGCCATACTTTTGCTTAAACACAATTAAAATATTATTGCATGTTCAAGATTCACATTTAACGTGAAAATTTTACAACCACCAACTCTGCAACAATTACTATTAAAAAAAAAAAAAAAAGAGTAATTCTGGGGTAAGCTATGTCATTGTAGAGCACAGTACAACTTTCTAAAACATAGCTGGCAGTCTTAAAACAGCTTTTTGCGCTGTATACAACCCAAGTAACATTGAGGCTTTTCTACTAAAAAATGAGATTTATTTTTTTAATTACCTGTTACAGGTGGAAGGCTAGGTGGTAAGGGGCCTGGTGGTGGTACTGGAGGTCTAAGATTAACAGGAGGAGGGCTCAGAATTGGTGGAGGGGGAGGAAGTCCAGGCGGAGGTGGTCCTTCAACAACAGGGGGTTGTGCTGGAAAAGGCAGAATGCCAGGAAGATTCACATCTTCTACCACTACTGGGTCGCTTCCATGATCAAAAGGGCACATGTCTCCTCTCATACAGAAACCCTTTTCTGAAACATCAAATCCAAAAAGAATTGTTAGTATTCAACAGCTGTAGTTTGATTCAGAGTAGATATGAGACATTCTACAGGTAATGCAGCGGTTGGTATATTAAGAGCTTCACATACCAGCAGAAATTTACATTAGAAAATGAAATTGACCATTTAACTCTATTTTTAACAGTCAGCACACAGGAAGATTGTAGCAACATTCCAGCAGAATAAATACAGGAGTTAAAGACTTTTCTTGAAGAATTAATTCTGCACTGAATCGTAACAAACTGTGAAAGCAAAGAATAAAATCTAGATGTCATCACAGTAACAAACCCAGTGTTTCTAAGTAAAAAGTGTAGATACCAGGATTGAGAAACCCCTATTAAAGCTGGAATGTATAAGATTAACTTCTAACATGAGAAAATTCAATTCTTTTCTGTCTCTTGCAATTATTTCAGGAAGAATTAGAATATTCTTCCAGTTTAATGCAATTATGTAAGATCAAAAATTCTGTTACTTGCATATATATAAATACATATGTAAATATACACACACATAAATAAAAATGAACACACATCCAATTATTTTCTTTTACATGCAAGCAAAACATTGAAGTAGGTCCAGAGGAGGGCCACAAAAACATGATCAGAAGGCTGGAATACCTCTCCTACCTATGAGGGAAAGCTGAGAGAATTGAGGTTGTTCAGCCTGGAGAAGAGAAGGCTCTCAGAAGACTTTATTGCAGCCTTGCAGTACTTAAAGGGGGGCTTATAAGAAAGATGGGGCCTGCTGCGATACGACAAAAGGTAACTGTTTTAAACTGAATGAGGGTAGATTCAGATTAGATTTAAGGAAGAAATTCTTTACTGTGAGGATGGTGAAACACTGGAACAAGTTGCCCAGAGAGGCTGCAGATGCCTCATTCCTGGAAACATTCAAGGTCAGGCTGGACAGGGCTCTGAGCAACCTGATCTAGTTGAAGATTTCCCTCAGTGCAGGGGGGTTGGACTAGATGATCTTTTAAGGTCCCTTCCAATGCAAACCATTCTACAATTACCTGTTTAGCAACAGATCCCACAAAACCACCAATAAAATTCAATTAATATGGGGGAAAAGTTCAAAACATCCTCTAGTAAAACAGGAAGAAAGCTAAGTGTCCAATTCCTCAAAACATGATGCAGAAAAGCAGTCTGCTTTACCTTATCTTCAGGAAGAGTTACAGAACATATAAATTGTAACATTAAGGAAAACCAGAAGTTCTGCAGAGGGTCAAATAGAAAACATGAAAGTACAGATAGGAAGAGCCGTATGTGGGAACCAGCTTGCCACTGAAGAGGTGAGCTTATAAATTTGGAAGACACGAAAAAGCCATGAGAAAAGCAAATGGGAGAGACACCTACTGAGAGATTTTAGTAACAGACAGAAACATAGGGGAAAAAAACCCAAACAAAAAGTAAACATTTGAGGACAATTGTATCACAATTTTCAAACACCCTACAACTTGCTTCATACTCAGAAACTGGAAATAAGCTATTGAAGACAGACTGTTATAGGCACAAAGTCCCAGTGTCATGCCTGGAGATGTTATTTCAGAAGTATACTAGCCTGCACGTTTCATTCCTTTCTAAAAAATCTGTACAGTTGGGAGCATGACAACATTCTGCTGCTCAGCTTGCATCAGAAGACAATTCCACAACAAAACTACACTTTTACAACTCTACCTGCTCCACAATATTGCTGTGATGTATACTGGCAAATCTATTCTTCACAAGTACAAGTCTGCCAACACTTGAGAGCTCGTTACTTAAAAAAAAAAAATTCTAATCAGAGTTCTGAACGTAAACTGGCCTACATCCTGAACTTGTCACTGCGGTATACAACAACAACAAAAAAACTAAAAAAAAAAAAAAACTACAGGGGAAATTTAATCTCTTCCAAGCTAACAGGCAGACTGGCTGAATTTAGCTAAGACACTGCCAACTGCAGCAGCCTCTTGTGTGGATTTGGCACGAGACATGCAAAATGATACCTTAAGACACAAATAAGCACAAAACCCTACCCAATTTTAAGCAACAGCTACACAGAAAAAATAGGTTAACATAAGCATGGGAAATTGCAGTTCTAGAACTTTCTAGTTAAAAATTATCTTGGATAGGATGTAATAAAAAAAAAGATGAGGTCAGTAAGGTGCTAATCATGGTTGAAACCATCAAATACAGTATTCGGCTTGAACATAAGACAGAAAATCTGGGTAAAATTAGTTTTTTTAATAACTTTAAATACAATTATAAAATATATTTCATTTAATCAACTATTCATTATTTGAAACAAATATAATTATACACATTTAATCATACATCACGCATATTAATCATTATATAATTGTATGCATTGTATTGCAAATAAAAATTAAAATGTCCTTCTTATTTATGAATTAAATATTAATATATCATTATATATAATAAATATACTATTTTTCAATCTAAGTCAATAAAAAGCGGGATAAAATTTGCATTCAAGAATTGTGTAGTGGAAAAAAAACCAGTAAGAAAGGAGATCAGAAGAAAGGAAAACTACCTCAACCTTTTCAGAAAGTGGCTGATCATAGCTGCTGGAAGCAATTAAAAAAATACAGACTTACCATCATAATCTCTACAGCGCTTCTTTGGCAGCGGAGGTCTTCCATAGGAGTTGTGGTCCAGCTGCTCTTCATGGAACTCTGACCAGCTTTCAGTAGTGTTATTTCCATGATGAGCAGGAGCAATAACAGTAATAGTGCTGCTCAGCGTAGGGACAGGGTAGTGGCTGGACGAAATATTTGTCACAGAAGAAACTGGAGTATAATTGTTCTCTAATGGATCTGTTCTATCCATATCATATTTTGGCTTTCCCAAATCCCTTTCTGTTAATATTGGGAGGGAAAAAAAAAAAGTTATATTAGATGATTCTTTCTGCACATTTTCACCACAAGCAGCCATCAACCTGTGTTAAGTATCTTTATTCCACATCAACTCAAAATATGAAAATCATAACTGGAAAGTCTACAGGTTGCCCAGAGTGCCTGTAGAGTCTCTACTGTTGGAGCTATGTATAATAACCCAACTAGACAGGGTCCTGAGCAACCTGCTCCAGTTTATCTCTTTGAGAAGGGATGCTGGACTACATGACTGTCAAGAGGTCTCTTCCAACCTCAACTATTCCATGATTCTACATTCCAAAGGTTTAATCAGAAAAATAATAATCTTAGAAGTACATAATCAGCCACTGGGGTATTTCAGTAACAGCTATACCCACAGCAAAGCAGAAACCCTACCTAACTGCACAGTACATCTTCTGTAGTGATGCATATATTTTAAGAACTCCAGATGGAAAGTTAATTCTTTAAGTTATTGTATTAGTTACTCAGCACTAACATGACGTTTTATTATGAATACATGCAAACTATTCTCTGAATTTTCTAATAACACCATCAAATAAACAGTAAGTATCCAGATTAAGACAAAACTGTTGTTTTATGAAGTAAGTTGGTAGACTCAAATAACCTCACATTAAAGCAATACTAATAAAAATGTCTTAAAAGAAGGCAGGTAAGTGTAGGTAAGACAGGTTTTTCTTAATGTGCTTAGAAAAATAAACAAAGATTTCACTATATTTTCTATATTTCCACTGCAATTTATGTAAAATAATCCTTAATTGAAGATTTAATCACAGTATAATCTTTCAGTTAAACTGCTGCATGCTGTTCAACTTGCTTGTTCATAAGTCGTTTGTAAAGTATCTACTAACATAATTTCAGGAACTCTATTCCTACTTTTAAGGCTGAGTTAACTAGGCCCATTCTACAGGAAAAAAAATAATACACAGGAGACTTAAACCAGACTACTTTTACCTCTACATTGTCTAAGACAGGCTAAAGATATAAAGTGACTCTCAGTGCTCTTGTCCAATTTATCAGTAACAACTACTGGGGGGAAAAGCATTCCTTTCAGATGAATAAACAGCTTTGTTTTTAAAGTTTAATTTGACAAACTACTGTACTGAAGTTTTAAGTCTTACAGATATGTGTGCAAATGCAAATATTTACCGTAGTAATTTCAGCTTCTCCCTACAACACCAAGTAGGGGACAAGACAAAAAGAACACAACTATACTGTTCTGTTTGACAAGTCATTTGCTGCCAAACAGGTAATTTCTGCCAGTTCTACCTCTGTAGATAGGTATTAATTTCTGTATCTTCCCAAACCAGATTCTGAGTTCCTAAAATGTAATGAAATGCAATTAACTCTGACTTTTCTGCCTCTCTTGTAATACTGCTTAGAAGTGCCCAAGACAGTCAAAGGCATTAGAGAAGAATGGTGGGAAAGAGGGCAAAACAAGCACTGAAAACATAATCACATAAGCCTTATTTCCACAGAAAAGCAAGCTATATTTGAACAAAGAAACAAGAACAATAGAGGAAATCTTGGTACATGTTGAACATAGTGTTTAAGTTTAGTGTCTAAATTTTGTAGGAAACATTCACCGTATTTTAGAGACCAACTGTTGGTACCTCTGCTTCGTGTTCTGCTCCGGCTTCTGCTCCGGTCTCGATCTCGGTCCCGCAACCTCTCTTTGCTCCAACTTCTACTTCGACTCCTGCTGTAGCTCCGACTCCTCCCTCTTCTTCTGTTGTATCGATCCCTATAAGAATCTCTTCTGGGAGGATTTCGGTCATAATCTCTCTTCCGAGAACGTTCATCTTTTTTCCTTTCATCACGGCTTCTAAACATGTAATTTTGTAAGTTAATTACAAGAACTATGAAGCCATAACTTAAAACTTGAACTACCATTAAAAACCTTAAGAAATGGCAATGAAAATTAGAGAAAAGCTACAAATGGAATCTAACTATGGCCCTTGCTTTCTTCTCAGAATATCTGAAAAATTATTTTATTTGGTTTACATAGTTTAATTTTACCATGCATAAGATTTTAAAACATACATAAAATTCTGCTTCTGCCTAATACCACACCTTCCCCAAGCTGGAAACAACAAAAAGGTGACAGTTACTGAAGGCTTCTAAATTAAAATTCACAGAATCACAGAAGAGTCAGGGCTGGAAAGGACCTCTGGAGATCACCTAGTCCAACCCCCTGCGAGAACAGGTTCACCTCAATCAGGTTGCAGAGTTGCATCGAGGCAGATTCTGATGTCTCCAGAAGAGACTCCAACAGCCTCTCTGGGCAGCCTGTTCCAGTGCTCTGGTCACCCTCAAAGTAAATAAGTTTTTCCCCATATTCAGAAGAAACTTCTTGTGTTTCAGTTTGTGCCCACTGCCCCTTGTCCTGTCACTGGGCAGTACTGAAAAGAGCCTGACCCCATCCCCTTGACACTCCCCCTTAAGATATTTATAAACTTTGATAAGATCCCCTCCTCTCAGTCTTCTCCAGGCTAAACAGGCCCAGCTCTCTCAGCCGTTCCTCATAACAGAGATGCTCCAAGTCCCCTAACCATCTCCACAGCCCTCTGCTGGACCTTCTCCAGTAGCTCCCTGTCTCTCTCATCACAATCCAACCTCAATACCAAGCAGTGAGTGTTTTAATATAAACCACAGATCTAACATAAAAATTAATCATGAAATTCAAATGTGATAGCTGTGCACAACTGTTTACACTGTCACTTACACAGCTGCCATTTAACTACGTATGCATAAAGGCAATAAAAGTCTTATTTTTAGGCTTTTTAGGTGACCGTACAGAAAGAAAATAAAGTAATCTAGTAACACATAAAAATCCAAATCCATCTACTGATACAATACGAGAGGTTAAACAAATGGTATTACCTGGTATCTCTGTAGCGAGAACTTGACTGAGGAGGGCTGTGATTTAGTCTTCTAGAAAACTTTTTCTCTCGCTCTTCCTCTTTAACTATCTGAATTTAAAGTATGTACATTAGATCAAAACACATCTACACTATAATGGAGACGTCTGCACAATCAAGTAAAACCAAACATCTCAAAAAGCTGAGAAAAGTCAGCAGTAACACTGAAAGCTGAAACAACATTTTTGCATCTAATGCAATTAGAAAATCTTCATAACATATTAGATTTCTATTTCTAGGAATATTCAAAGCATGGGTTGGGAGACAATAAAGCAGAATAAGCAATCCTTATAGTGCTGCACTGAAAACACATCTGTTATGTCTACAGGTAGACAAAAATCCATATTACGGTGCAGTGACACATCTGGGAAGACAGGAATATTCAACAACTGACACACTAAGGTCTTTTCTTCAATCAGCAGATTAGCTGGTTCAGATCACAGTCAAACACTTTCACACAGCCAAACCTAGGCTGCTGTTGAAAAGGACAAATCTACTCTTCTGCCTCAAAGAACAATATAAACGCTTCTGTTTGAATAAGGATGTTATCTGGGTAAAGCCATTGGAGGAATGAGGACTGCCATTTGGAATGGCAGGCTGGATTTATGCTGAATTCAACAGCAGCATAATTACAACAGCAATCCTGAGCAAAGAACCAATGGAGGTGATACTGCAACTCCTACACTACTCAATAACTTTATTTACATTTGCTGAGTCAGAACTGCTTTGGTTTAGCTTTGAAGCACCCACTTACATTTAGAAAAATTGCGCAGCAGTATTCAACATACCAGGCAAAAATCTTCTGACATTTTAATGCTGTAGTGTAAGTTTGGGGACTATTGATAGTAAAAAAAATTAACATGATGAAGTTGAATCACATAAGCAAACTAAAGGAATGAGGAAAAAAGACACACATTTAAAATAAAATCAATGCTTACCTCTTCCTTTTTTGTCTCTTTTTCTTGGTGCTGAAAAAATTCTACTTTTAGACTTCCTGATGATGGCTGCTCTGGTGGAGGTAGATAGCTTTTTGTATTCACAGCATCAAACAGTTTTTCCACAAATATCTGAGTTTCTAAAAGTAAAGAGTGTACAAATATCCATCATTCAAAATGTCAGTTAACATCCCATTTAAAAACAAGTAATTAAAAAAAACCTACCCAACATTCACCAAATAGTTAAAACAACCAAGAGTTATTTTTTAAATACTCTGCTGCTAATTTTGTATTTAAAAAGAACATTTACAGAGTCAAGAAACATGTCAATAATGACATTTCACAAAGGTTTTAAATCCTTGAATTATTTAATGTCTCTTAATAAAACAGCTGAGAAAATATTACTGGAATATATCTGTACAGAGCTCTAGTACTTCTAATCCTGGCAATAAACTCTTCAACATGCATAATTTTCTTCCAGGAATACCAACCGACACAAAACATATACCTGATATATGCATATTGTGCTATACACCCATTTTTTAGAACAAATTACTTTAGCAAAATTGGATTACAAACTTCAAAGTAACAAAGCTAGAGGGATAAATGCGCGATTCTGTGGTAAAAGATTGTTTAAATGAATTAAAACAAGATAGACTTTTCACTCAAGCTTAACTGTTTTAGAAAGACCATACCTTTCTGAAGAAATACATCCAGCTGATCAACACACAATGCCTTTAGTTCCTTTTCACTTTTATCCTTCTTTACCAATGCCAGAACATATTTAGCTAGGGCAGATGGATCTGCATCACATCTACAAATAGATTAATAAAAAAACAAAACCAAACAAAAAAAACCAAAACCAAACAATTAAAATACAGAAGTTAATGTCTGAAACTGGTATGACCAATACATACAGGGGACCAAAACATTTCCTACCTAAGTAACTGAAAAACACTGAGGGGTATTTTTTAAGACACAGTTCAGATTTGTAAGATTGCCGAGTATAACCTTTCTTCTCCAGAAAAGCAATTGCCTAGGATATTTCCAAACAATATTGCACAGAGCACCTCATAGCAAACTAGAACAAACTATTCAAAAAGAAACCGCCTCAACTGCCTAATAGTCTTAAAAAAATTACAAACACAACAAATAGTCCCATAATTTTCCCATGATGAAATCAGTAATTCCAAGTGTAACACTAAGTGACTATTAACATGGAAATCACATGTTAGGAAATCCAGTCTACCTAATTACAAATGAATACAGCGACACAGAACTGATCTATCTTACTACTACCTACATATGAACATGATAAAAAGCAAGATTAACTGAACAAACTTAATTTTGAATGAAAGGAAATGTAGGAGATCACTATCCATTTTATTATCTAAATTCAATCTACAATTAAGTACTGAGCACTTCAGCATAGATGCCGATGGTCTCATGCACATCAACAAAGAACTGTGTAAACTCTATGTCCACACTAAAGTGGAACATTATTCAACGTAACTAATACAATTTTATTACAATGTTTCACAAACAGTAATCTACAATGAGCTTTGTAGTAGTGTAATAGAGTAAAACCTGCAAAAGCAAATGAGAATACTGCAGGAAAACATGTCATACTTCTTAATTCAAAGTCAGTAACTAATGAAATGGTGAGATGGTGTTTTTTCAGGCAGAACAAGATTTTCTTAAACCATTTAATCGCATTATTTCGCATTGACAAAAGAAAGACCTCAGACCCCACAAAACTAGGCAAGATTTAACACATGGGCACTGGTCATGTGTTAAGACACTGGACAGCTAGCTTGTTTGGGTGGTGATCAAAGTTAATACTACTGTTTTAAAGAACTACAAGAGGAAAGCAAAATTCACTGTACATTCTCTCTAACAAAAGCAGCTGAGAAATAAGTAAAATTAAACTGTGGTCATGGGGTTGCACTGAATTTGAGTATCAAACAGCAGTTCCCAATCTCTTCCACATTAAAACAAGTGAAATTTCAGTTCTGAAGCTTTATGATGAATCTGAATGTTGATCATTTAAATGACATGTATTTCAGTCACTGGACAGAAGAAACCAAATCCATCACCATATCACACTACCTAATTCTCCCCAAAGAAACTATCTCCTGCACAGCAAGCAACATCCTCTATGCAAACATATCCACTAAGCAAAGGAAGCAGATCTGTTGGCAGCCATCCTCAGGAGATCTTCTGGATAGCCTGGGCCCAGCACAAACTGCCCTGAAGTTAAAAGGTCACAGCTTCAAACATAACTTAGCATCAAACGAAACATGGCATCCTCCAGAAAGCCAGCAATAGCAGAATTTCATGCTGTAAAAGCAACTTGAGCAGCTAGGGGACACAACACAGTATTCTGCATTAGTCTGCATTATTTATAGATAGAGGAGATGGGAGTTCACAATCAGTCTACATTACAGAAGAACCTTCACACTACACTGACAAAATGCAAATATATGCCATTAATTGAAAAACAGACTGCACACCAATTGAAAATGCTTCAGAAATGTTTTCCTTTAACTATCACATCTGGTTTGCCCTCGTTCAGATTTAACAATCCTTTATCCAGAAGAAAATGCTGTCCAAGCACCAAGTCATCTTGAAAGCAGGCACATAACATCTACTGCAAGACTGGTAGGTCTGCAGTCTGTTCTATGCTGCTAGCACCTGAGCACATCATCCAAGCAGATTATCTGAAAGCCACATGTTGAAGAGTGTTCATCATAGGCTGCAATGAGGGTTTTCTCAATGTCTGAATTTGCAAAGATATTTTTTTCTTTTACTGTCACGTAATGCAACTTCAGTGTCACTAAAGGATATTTTCAGTCCTCTCCAGTTTCAAGCAGAACCGTGCCTCAAAGTCACTGTGCTATTTTCATATTATCTATCTACAGTCATAACAGGAAAATAATTGGGGGGGACACAACAATTTTCATACGATAATCCTCAATTATTTTCTTCTCCTTTCTATTCTCCACAAAAATAAAATAAAGTTACTAGCTGAATTTTTTAAATCAATTTCCACAAATTTGGTTCTCATCTAATAATACGAACAGTCAGCTGTCACTGTTCAAAATCTGCTACAACTGATTTAAATGACAACACATGGACTCAATATTTAGTGGGGGAAAACCAAGTAAAAGAAAATAAAAAAACCCCAAGAGTCAGTCTAGAAGGTAAAACCCCACTGCTGTTAGCTACTGCAACACACTTGAATTCTCCAGCTCCTACAGTAGTAACTATACAACACCCTCATATTCAGTTTAATTGATTACTCTGTCATAAGCAGGGCAGAAAATGGAAAAATCTTGTCTGGAAAGCCACCTAGACTCCAAAAGATGTAACAAACAAAAAAAACCCAAAACATACAAAACCCCAAACCCCAAAGAAATAAAAACGTTTAGTAATTAACAAATGAATTAGTGCTTTCACCCCTCCCTGTCATAGTGATTTTGGAAATCTTAACAATATAGTCTATCCCAGAATGTCTTCAGAATTTGAATCCATCCACCTAACTCCAAGATACTCTCAAGAAACTACCCTCAATAAAAATGTACATAAATGTACTTCTAGTTTCCAAAACACAGAATCAATTTCTCCTGTGGCACTATTTTAGCATTTATCACTCTGTATGCAATACAACCACATATGAACAATGCAAAACAATCATACTGAACTCTCTTACTATTATTCAATATGTAACTGTAGAAATTCCCCTGTACACAACAGGTAGAACTTAACATGCTTTCAAGTTAAAACTGTATTTACTTTGGTTATTCAACAAATACTGTATTTTGAGAATACTAGGAGATTAATTACTTCAAACTGATGCTAACTAAGCTATAATGAACACAACGCATTTTGTGGAAAAATGAGATGGAGAAAATGTTTTTGTAAACTGACAGTATGATTTTATGTGATTTTACTTTTTGAAATTAAACTGCAAATGATCTTCACGCAGCTGAAGGTTGACTTCTTTTTTCATGTACTGCTTGAAACAGAAGTCTCCTCTTTTATATCTGTTGTTCAAGGCTTGATTACAAACAAATGATGTTTTATCCGCACTACTGTGAAGACCATGCTTGTTTCTGCAGCAAGTACTTTAGACAGCTTTAACATCATAGCCTGATGTTTTACTGCATTTCAGAATTACAAAATGCTTTGGGATTTTGGGGTGAGGTTTTTTTTTGTTTGTTAAGATGCTGCTAAAATTAAACTGCCAGCAACCTGAAGTTGCGGAAGAGAGTAACTGGTCTCATGAAGAAAAAAGTGAATTTAAACTTTACAGAACTGTGAATACAGGAGGTTTTAATGAAAAATTCTGTTATTTATAGCTATTAAGAGTTCTGGATATTACCATTAACGATTTGGGAGAGCGCTGCTTTTTTTAAAGCAGTTCCTATCTACTTTTTCACTCAAACTGAATTCCAAAATGCTGTGTATAAATTCTCCATTCTTTGGTTTAGTGAAAATCTGCTGGTTTGGATTATAGGGGCCTTGAGTTTTTCTGAAAAACAAGTTCTTATGTTCTGTAGTTTCACAGTATTTTCTTACAGAACAGCAGCCTTTGTGTGTGAATAATATGCAATATGCTTGCTGTATCTTTGTGCTTACATGGATTTTTCCCCCATAAGGCTAGCTTTATCAGTTTTTCTACACCTCTGTCTTCTGTTCTATGCTTTTATAATCAGCATGACTTTATTAAGTGATGCCACTTCAAAGAAAACAGGAAAGGCACCCATGCTAATAGCAGCAAACAGACTGTGAAGCACAAGGATTTATGATGCTACATATCATGCTATATTCTACCAGATTGTAAGATTAATAGAAAAAGGTCCTGAACTGGCAATTCAGAAAAGTGAGAAAAATCAGAATACCACCTACACATTTCAAATAATCTAAGTCGCATTCAAAATTATAAATCTATATTTAAATTCTAGTGTTGACTGAACAATACATATTTTCAATTGTTAGATGCAGGTTTGAATCCTCAGCTCAACTTGAATATAGTGTGGTACACCACAGACCTGTGCATAAATGGAATCTGTGCATTAAAAGTGTGACACAAGTTTATGTCTAAACTTCATTCTTATGCTAAAACTGGGCTAACGTTCACATGCATTGAAACATGGAAAACATTTCTCAGCTCTGAATCCCACCATTTACATCCTCTCGACTTTTTGTAGTCATGTGTTGCAGGCAGTAATAAATTTCCCCCCTTTTTCTTTTTTCAGGTTTTCTTTAACAAACAAAAAACAGTTGGCACAAGGAATTTTAACTCACTTCCACTGCAGCAAGTTCATCCAAGTGCCTGCTACAATTACACACCGCAGCATGCTTTTTTACACCCATTTTCTGAATATATGATCCTACCTAGTAAAGCTAAATGTTTTTTACATCTAGTCAGGCTTTTTTTGCAGAATCTGTACTCTATCAGTCAGAGAATATGCAGTGTCTACTGCTTTGTATTAAACAAGGGAGATTGCTCTTGTAATCCTGCTTTAATGTACAGGCACAGATGGAAGAATCCTCTTGCTAGAGCTCTGTATGTTCTTCAGAGAATGATCTGGATACCTCCAACTGCTAACCACCAGAGAAAAGCTTCAAAAAGGAAAGGAACACCCAATCATGTATTTTTTTCAACCGCAGGAGCAAGAACTCACAATTGCAACAAGCCTCACAGGAAAAGTTCAAAATCTTGTTTCTGATCTCATCTGGTCTTGGCGTCATTATTTACCATGTCAAATAAAGCAAATAAAGCAGAAGAGGAAAGCTGAAGTTGTTAGAGTAAGTTTAAGCTTTAAGGAACGTTTGAGAAGGGGAAAGTAATTTGGCTGAAGAAGACTCACTTCTCTGTAGTCTTTTTTATTATTATTACTTGAATACTTTGCAATTCATTAAATATCATTCAATCTATCCATTTCCAATACTCAGATTTAAATATTCTAAAATAAGAAGTACTAAACATGTTCTGAGAACCCAGTCTGACTTTTAAGGTTGATGCCTGATGTTGATCATAACTTACAAATGCAGTGAATGTGGAACACCTATTAAAGTTTTTTCACAAAAAAACTTACTGGTGTAGCTGTACATAAAAATCCCCTTATTAACAACAGAGCTTATACTGATTTAGAAAGACTTTGCCAAAATAGCTAAAAGTAATTTAAAAAGGCAGATAAGCTAAACAAGCAAAATACCTCTGTACACAAATACTTCAGAAGAACCATTTGAAAAGATACTGAATAGAAGCATACAATAGGTATCTTTCAAACCTTGAGAGAGAATAAACACAAACTTTGAATACAGTATGCCGAGAACCTATTTTGCCAGGTTAGTGCCTAAGGACGTGTTTAAGCACCAGTACAAAAATACATATTCAAATGAAAGACAAAATATGCTGAGTATTTTAGTATGAAAGGTATCAAAAGGGATGGCAGATCTGAAAGTCTCTGTTGGACTAAATACTCCACTATCAACTGAGAACTCTGGGCATGTCTCCTCAACAGGGCCCTGAACTCTCCACCAACCAAGTACCAAATATAAGGCCACTAGGAGTCCTGTTTGAATACTCACATCGACAGCAGAAAAACCCCACAAACCTGCTGAATTCTTCAACCAAGACAAGGAGGAAGAAATGCAAGGAAATAACAAACGGCAAGCAGACTCAAGAATGATTGTTGTGAAGGTGATCATGTATCTGAAAAAATCACATTTTTAAATAGCTGGTTAACATTGCCTATTGCATTCCAGCCTGACTTCCTCAAGTAATGTTTTCCAACATGACAAAGCACAGAATTAGGTTTCCTACACATATACCAAGCTGAAGCCTTTTAAAGTATGAACTCATTAGCTTAAGGAAAGGTCTGAAATATCTAAACCCAGATGCTTTCATCACAGAAAAGTCCACATCTCTAGTGCCAAGTTCCTCATGCAGCAATTCAACATTTAATCTGTTCTTAACAAGCAAAGTAGCCACTGTGATCTGGAGCCTTAAAATAGTAATTATTTCTGGTAAATTTTTAAAGTAGTAGTATCTACAGTATTTGGTGCAGACCTGGTACAATGGTGCTGTACAATACAGACACCAGTTTAACAAGAGGACAAATCCTTCAGTAAAAATCTCACTGGCACAGCAAAACAAACTGTAGCTTAAATTCACAGTTACTAGACAAAAACGCAAACATTACATAGAAATTTAACTTGCTTTTTTTAACCTTTTTGGCAATATAGCTTGATTTACACTTTTCTACAAAAAAAAAAATAATCCAGTATTCCAAAGTCTACCCTCTGGTGAAAATGTTTAGACAACATGTGTATTGCCCTTTGGGAATATCTGCATAAGTAGTGTTCAACTATAGGGCACCTAACCTTTTTACCTTTGGGGGAGGGGTGGGGGGGGTGAGAGAAAAAAAACAATACCCATCTGACAGTTTTCACAAAATGAACAGTTACTCAGAGGGGAAAAAAGTATTCTTCAGGGAGGGAGAGGAGGACAGAAAAGAAACCTATGAAGCTTCCTTGCAAAAAACCACTACTTGTTCATTTCAGGTATATTTCATCGCCTTTATTTCAAGCTAATACCAAGACCCTGAATCTATACTTCACTTTGGACACAGCTAGCATGCACACACTACTTTAAGATGGTAAAAGAAACTACATGGGGCGGGGGGTGTCCTTCATTTTTTTAAATGAATGCACAGACCAGAAAGGTGTTGCAAGTGCTGAATCTCGTTCAACAGATTTAAGATACCACAATACACTGAAACCACAAAAGCGTATCTGAAGTTCTCCACGCAGTGAATGGTTTTTGTAAAGGAAAGGACATACAAGTAAAGAAATAACACGTAGGTGCATGTTACTTGTACTCTGATGCTGAGACTTTACAACCTAAATTTCAATACAGTTTTGTTGCCTAAAGATTAATATTTTTATTTCTCTAGAATAGTCCTCAGTTCTTGACATTAACCAAGGTGGACATGGTTATGTTTGAAGGCTGAGAGAAATACTTCGCACGTACGTTGTGTATTGGGCAGAGCAGCTAGTCTAATTTAAGCAGTTGTACCATTCTGTTGTGTTGCTACTTAAAACAACTACAACAGACCTATAAAAAGCTACAGTGTTCAATAAGTAAAATGAATGAGACTCATTCAGCAAGATCCAACTTCTATTTTGAGATACTAGTGTACATGAGAAGGACCACCCTTATACTACTCACTTTTACTACCATTAAAGAGTTCATGAAAGTAATAGAAATACATGGAGGAATGCAACAGCTTCCAGTGCTGTTATGTAAGTTACTGATGTCATTACAACAGTTCGAATTATCAAGATACCCAGATCTGACACGTTCATACAGCTGCAGCCAGTAACTGGCAGCTTAAAATGCCACCTCTAAATTCAAGACAGCTCTCAATAAGGCAAAACAGCTGTCAGCTTGCTGGTTGTCCAATACACATTCAATGCAGAAAGCAAAAAAAATCATAATGTCTCTATGACTTGTGATACAGTCAAGGGGTTTGTTCAGTTTTGCTGCTGATGTTCAGCGCAAGAACAAGAAAGGTTTCCTGTGACAGGAATAATTTTCTCTTTATTTTCTGCTTTCAACTACAGCTTGAAATACCAACATTTTAATTCTATAGGAGTATGTTTTACACAGAAGCTTAGCAGTATCAGCACTTAAGTTAGGAACTTCAGTTTCTCAAGTACAACAGCTCTCCATGAGTCAGGTGAACAAACTATCAAGTTTCACAACAGAGAAGACTAACTTCATTTAGTGTTAAGACAGTGACATACCAATGGCCTGTATTTGTGTTTTATTTACCTTAGTTATAAATAGCTTCATGTAAAGTGTTAACAGAGTATGTAAATTTAAGAGAAACATCTATTGTTCTGAACTTCTTAGGAAGTTTCATGGGAAAGGAGTAAAACCCAGTGGACCGATGAGTGTTATTCGTAGGCTAGTATGCCACATGTATGTGGAAAGGAATGCCAAAGTTTTAGATTTTAGTTTATTTCTATTCTTTCAGTATTTTGGCTTATTAAAATATTCCCTACACCACTGTTAAGCCCTTTTTTATTCACTACCTTTCTTAAGTAACTGGCTAAAAGTAACTAACCAGTACAGTATTAACAATTGAGCAAAGACGCAAACAGCCAAACAGTATATGATGAGATTTAACAAAGAAAGGTTTATAAGTATGACAAACAAAAATAGAACAGTGAAGACTTAACTGAACACCAGAGTATACTGACTTGACTGCCATAAAATATCCCCATGATAAATATACTCAAAATATTCTTTAAGCATTTTGGATTTTATTCCCTCTGATTTAAGTAGTTACAACATCATGATCACTTACAGGGTTAACCAATGCAAAAAAAAATCTTGCCATACTAACGAGGTATGCCTAAATACTGCATAAACATTGGTTTAGATTATTTTTTCATCTTCCTTGCAAGTCTGATTTAGTACGTGAACTAACCTTCATGAAAACATAAATGCAGCAAAGTGGAAAAAATTAGATATGGGAGATTTAATGAAGCTGTAAATAAAATTCAGTGGGCCAGCAGCAGATTTTAATTAAATTTATTTTACACAAAGTAATTAAAAACAAGAAATTTTCCACTGTAAAGAATTAGGGCAAGAGGGAGAACATTACAACCTCTTACAAGGCAAAATGATTAAGTGCAGCATTAGTACAAAAGAGCTAATTTTTTTCCACAGGTAGAGATTCAAAGAAACTCAAGAAAAAAAAAAGACAAAGACATCCCTACTTGGAACTCTGCCAAGCCAGATCCTGATATTCCAGCAAGGGTTATATACACAGTTTATACAGGACCTGGAATGGACTTGGAGAAAAGAATCCATCACAACAGATATGGCTCAGTGAGGACCTTGTTAGTACTAATTTACTAACTAGTAAGTGACAGACATAAGGTTATAGTCCAAGTTTAATATTATTTCCTAGCACTTTACAGGAGCCATGCCATGGACAAGAAAGTGTGTAACACTTTTAGCCATGCATACTGCTGTTTGCAAGCAACGAAGACGACTGTTGATAAATGTCCTTTTAGACAAAGACAAAGATGTCCTTTACAGAGTCGACTGGAGTTGAACATACACAGTAGTTCTACTCAAATACAGAGGAACCACAGCACACAGAAAAATACTCTTGCCACTTTGTTTACACTGGCACTACATTAACATAGCTGCATCCGTTAACGGTTCCGTGTGCATATTTAGTAATTCTCCGCACACGAAACTGAGCTACTTAAAGAGTTATTTCCAAAACCGTAAAAGCAGCTTCTCTTTGGAGGACGGTAGAAAGTTACTAGAGAGCTACCACCTCTTAAGCAAAGCTGGACAGTGAAAATGCTCCAGCATGGTAGCATTTGCAGTTTCTGCCTCACTGCAACAAGACCAAACTCAGATAAGGACTGTTTGTATGGAGGATCACCAAAGCTTTGCCAAAGGCCTTAGAGTAGTCCAAATCAAACGAACAAAAAACCAAAACTTAAGTCCTCCAGCATCCCTCTCCTCCAAACATTCTTGTCTATGAAGTGTATTTCCCAGGGGCACCATGTGAAAGCAATCCAACAACTTAATGTTGGTTCATACAATTACGTAACACACTTGTTTCATTACACTAACAAGTCAGCATGCTGTAAATTAGTTTAAAGATAAAACTTCATGATAAAATCAAACAATCTTTATGGATATTGCCATCTTCAAGCTCTAAAACATTGTTTCAGAAGTACACGTTATGGCCTTTGGAACAAGCTATACATCCTGATTAAAACCTGCTAACTACTTGGAAATGGACAACTTCAAAAATAAAGTATCTTTAATTACTGAGCTCTAGATAACTAGCACATAAATATAGAACTATATAAGTCTATAAAATTTATTTGTCTTCTTAAATGCACTTCTCCCCTTAAAACTACCAAGACAACTCCTCCATAATGATCTAATACAGTGGCGTCTTTCTCAGTCTAGTCAGGAAATTCAGCTGCCTATTTTGCAGCTAAAGGTTTCTGAAAGAGCTATGAGATAAAAAAAAAAAAGCGCCAAGTATTTTTGTTTCATTGAAAGGAAAAGACAAGTCAAAAATTATCTTCAAACTATGGTAACACCTCCAGATGACCAGCACCTATGGCCCCATTGTACTAGTACTGCACCAAAAGCAGTTATTTCTTTAGAAGTAACTGCACACTAAAACTTTCATACATCCTGAAGCTATGGCTGTAGGCACACATTTCAGATAGCTGAGATCAGAAGCAGCTCCAAGAGTATTTGACTGCTAGGAAATGACAATACTTCTCCACCAATTCCAACATTTAATGGAATAATGCAGTTACACAGGGCACTGTGCAAAACTGAATGACAACTTAATTTAACTGTCTCTGCTGGCTTATTTCCTCCCAAAGGTAAAAATTCAGAGAACTCAACATCCTCCAGGTCAGCAATTCCCTACCCAATGACACATTTTTCCAGCATAACCACTACATTTGAACTGCTCACACACCACATTTAACAGAAACACGTTGGTCCTTTTAGTGCTAAAAAGCAGAAAATTGCACTTACCACAAAAGCTGAAAATCCCGATTTCACCCTTGAACTGCTGACTATCACTAGCAGATAACACAGTTCAACATTGAAACAAATAGAGAAACATGGAATAACCTGAGTTTGCTACCAGTGTAAGATGTTACTACTACAGATCACTAACGAACCCAGCTTGAAAGGAAAGACTTATGAACCACACTGACCTCCAGCTAAATTGTATCTGGCAAACTTTTGATACTTCTTACATGGTGAACAGAAACTTTTATTATTCACTGGTGAAAGTTAAAACTTCAGCTCCTGATTCATAACACTCTAGAAAGAGCAGGAAAACTGTAAAAATTAGTTTTGGATATAGATCTGCAAAATCCAAAGAACCTAACCTATCTACTTAATAAAGGGATTTTGAAGTCAGCTGAAGCCCTCCTGTAAATGCCACTAGTGGACTTCCAGTTTCAGATTCCACACAACTTAAAAATGGTCCTTGCAAGCTGTTTGAAGCAAATATATCAATCTTCAGCTGCTAACCAACTGAGACTTAAGTGTGCATGACTTACTTCAAATTACCAACATGTATTCTGGAAATGATTTTCCAAAGTTAAATATTGTCTGTTCCAAGCTTCCTGACAAGCACACTAAATACTGGTAGTGAACTCCTGATTGCCATTAACAGAATACTCATGCAAAAAACTATCCAGAGAATAACTGGGACCATTCTGCACAAGAGGACTAACTGGATCTATTACCACAGAACACAAAGCGCTTTGGTATTCTATTACCAAATAAAAAATAAGATAATATTACCTTATCAATGTGCTCTGTTATACTACTATTACCTTACATTGACCCAAGAGAAAGATTAATTCACCTTCCCAAAACTACACCTTTAGAAGAAGATGCATTTCTTGTTGCAAATAAAAAAAAATAATCCTACCACAGTCTTAAGGGTCAAACCTTTTATATAAAGGCACTCTGTCATTTGCTGTAGGCCTAATTCAAAATCCACTGAAATTAAGTTTAAGACTCATCTATTTCAGGGTGGTTTGGATTAGGCCCTATGGAAAAAAGCGTGCACATCCCCCTCAAACAAGTTTCGCTTAAAAATGTCCCAGTTTTTTATAACTGTTTCAAGTCATTTCAGCATAAGTGATACAAACTATACACATACATACATATACATAACTAATGGCTATGGAAGCCATAAAGCAGACTTCCCCCCCCCCCATTTGATCGCAGAGTAAAATTGACTGTGGCCAAACACCTCAGAAGCAAAGTTAATGCTACAATTAATTTTTAAGTTCTAGTTCTACTGACTCAAATCAAGCTCTGGCAATTTAATTCAGACATGTTAAAATGGAGTTTCAGAATGACAAGTGCACGCTTTGCTCTAAAACGTCTGTAGACACCATACTTCCAGAAGATGGAAACCTTGAAAACCAAGTTCACGTCTCAGTTCCACTAAAACATTATTCAGAGAAGGAAGACACTGACTATTTGCAGAAGACTCCCAATTACTCACATGAATGTTATACTTAGAGGCCAAGCAGGTATTCACAAATAGGCAAATTATTCTCTGGGGCTCCTACTCCCAACCGCTCTGCTGATGCAATTTTTATTTGGGGAGAGGGAAACAAGAGTGCATCAAATACTCTAAACAACCGAGAATACGTGTGATGAGTCTATGGAAAGCGCTACTGGGAAGATCCCAGGATCCTGGAAAACATACCAATGGCACCAGAGCTCTCTCAGAGAACATCACTGGACAGGCGGCAGGCAGTGATTATTAACTTGGCCTGCGCGGGGGGACCACTGAGCTGCACACGCAGGCACATTATCTCCCGCTTACCCTGGGCTACAAAGGGAAGGACGAAGGCGGTCGCTAGGGGGGGAAGCTGCATTCTCCGGAGAAAGACGGTCCTACCTCCCAGCCGAGGACGCCGCCGGGAGAACGGGGGAACGACGCAGCTCCCTCACAGCGGGCCGGGGGCGAAGGGCGCCGGGAGGGCATCTCCCGGGATGCCCTCACGGGCCTCTCCGGCAGCGCAGTCCCTCCCCTGAGGATCCCCGTCTTTTCCAGGGGAAGGTTTATTTTGTAGGGGGCGGGAGAAAGAGGAAGGGTCGCGGCTACTCACATGGGCTCCAAGGTTTTGCTGAGCCAGGATTTCAGCGCCTCGAAGTTTTCTATGATCATTTTAACCACCATTCAGAGCGGCCCGGGCCCCCCGCCTCCCCGGCAGCAGCAGCAACAACGGCGGCGGGGTCCGCGCCGCCCCGCCGGCCGGGACCCCGGCTCCCGCCGCACCTCCCCCCACCCGCCGAGACCGCGGCCGCCTCCCGGTTCGGCAGAGACCGCCTGGCAGGGCCGGAGGCCCAGCGCCACGAAGGGGGCGGACCCAGCCGAGCAACGGCTGCTCCCTGCGGGCCCCGCTCTCGCCGCTCCTTGGCCAGGAGCGCGGTCCGGCCGCTCCACAGTTCCCCCCCCCCCCCACCTCAGCGCGGGCGGAGGGCAGCGGGGGCGACGGGCCCCACAAGCGGCAGGCCCCGAGCGCGGCTCTGAAACGCACCACCCCCCTTCCCCTCAGCCGCAGAGCCAGACAGAGCAAGCGAGCAAGCAGGTAAAATGGCGGCGCCCCGCTGTCGCGAGATTAAGGAGTCTCGCGAGGACAGGAGGCGCGCGGGGGCTGCCGGGAGGCGGGGCCGGGCGGGGCCGGCAGGGGAGGGCGGCGGTGCTGAGGCACGGGCGGTAGGGGCCGCCGTTCGGGGCCGCCCGGCAGCCAGAGGATATCGCCCGCCGGTGTGCTCGCCCGCCCGCTGTTCTCCCGAGAGGGGACAGCGTTCCCCCGGCCTCCCGGGCAGTCATAATAAAGAAACGCGCCCTGGAGAAGCGTAAAGGGAGACACAGCGAGTGCTCCCTCCCGCGTGGCTCGAACTCGCACAAGTGTTTGCCAAAATAAAAATAAATATAATTTATTTAAAAAAAGATCGGAGTAAAAAATTTCGCCGAAGACGTGGGAGCTGGCACGTGTACTCTGGAAGTAGGGGTGGTATGGGGCGCTGCGGTGGGCACCAGCCCACACGCGGTGGTTCCCTGGCAGGATCAGGCCCAGCAAGGAGCGGAGCCCAGAGACAGTGGGGGCGCCAGGGCTGGCCCCCAAAAACCTGGTGCCCACCAGTGCGGGGCCTTCCCATGAAAAGTTAACACTGCTTTTGCCAGTACTCTAGATTAACTCGGTGCTAAAGGAAAATGTCCACAGTGGATGTACCTCAGTTGGTTTGGTGGGTTTGTGAAAGACCGGTGTCTTACCTGAGCTCCCAAGTGAGGGGTTTTGCACAGTCGATGAACAAAGGCGAGTATTTCAAGGAAATGGTTCACCCTGCCTTTCTTGTGGAAGGGTGGATGACTCTCCAACTGCCTGCCTGGTTTTCTCAGAGAGGAACTTCAGGTGATTAATTTATATTAGCCAGCAACCATGGTCCTGGCTGACCTCCTGATTTATGAGCATCCTGAGCTCCTACGTTTGTCATGCAGAGTTGGCATACAGCAGAAGGAGCCTTAGAGAACTGGGGTGAAGGTGAGAAGATGTGTTTGGGTATGAGGTAGAATGTCTGCCTCTTTTCCCAGCATGGGAACGCCTTCAAGGTCTGTCCCAGCTTCATCTTTTCCATGGGAACCCACCACTAGTACTTACTTCTGTTTGAAAAATCTCAGCTTTACTTTGCTGCATCTGTAATGGAGCAAGGGTCATTGGCAATTGTTGTTTTGAGCAAGGGTTATTTGCAATCTTCCGTGCCACCAAGAAGCACTTGACTTGAGCAGAGAGACAGTCAAGAAATGCAGTATCTGAAACAGCTAAATAAGAGCTGGAGGAGGCTAAGGCTGCCTGCACGCAATTATCTGTGGCTTGATTATCATCCCTGAATGTTTGTTGAAAACTGGAGGGTGTAGCAAGCCAACCAAATAAACTCCTAGCTTAGTAGGTACTTCAGTGAGGACTTCCCAATTACAAGATATACTTCAGTTTCCTTGCATAGTGGAGAGTGAATAGCAAAATCACCAGGGCCTGAAATTCTCTGGAGACTGTTCCATAGACATCCAAAACATCCTTGGCTCACAGTCACCAACTTGTAACTTAACCCTCCCTGAACATGTAAAAAGGGTCACTAAGCTTGGGATTCTCATGGGTCTTTGAAGGGACAGACACATAGAAATTAAGCATTGTGATAAGAATCTAAATTTGGTTTTGGATCTAGCCCTTAATCCTTTGCAAAAAAGTGGAAACAATTCAGGCAAGCACTGTGTTGGTCCACTTCACTCTCATCTTTTTAACTACTTTTGATCCTTGAGTATACAATGGCCAGCCAGACAACACAGCCTCTAAAGCTTTCCCCACCTAAAATGCACAGATATAATAATGGTAGCAAATTCTCTGTGTTTGACTTTTCATTTTCTACAATGCTTTCCAGCCATTCAGAAGCACAGCACTGTAAGTAAATGAAATCTGTGATCAGGAAAAGGATTTCACAAATACATTTTATGCACTTGTCTATATGCAGTAATATTTGAACGTTACTGTGTTGATAGAAGTATGCTGTTATCACACTTCTATGGTGATATTCAGAGTAACTAAAGTAAATAAATAAATGCTGACATACCCAGTTCTAGAGTTTGCAGACTTGAAATCTTAAGGCCTTATAAATATTTAGATTCTGTATCTTCAGTAGTGACTGAAGCGGTCTGTATCATCTTTCAGGAGATTTTCATTTAATTTCACAGCAGGAATGAGAGGAGTAGAAAGTAAAAATTTTTATTAGTTCTGAAGAAACCATTTCCTCTGAAATATAAAGGGGCTGTTATACAGAAGATTATTTTTATTTAAGACACAACATCTTTAGGTTCTTAATAACAATTTAAAAAACACAAAATAAGGAATAGTCTTTACTTAAATCAAAATTCAGTCACACATGAAATCAGTACTTTAACTGAAAAAAATCCTGAAGATCATATTTCATTTAATGCAACATAATGGAGAATCTGTGCAAAGGGTCAAAGTAATTATTAACTTCTACAATGTCATATTTCTGTGAGACAAATAAATTCCTATTTCCCTTGTAGCTGTTCAGTGTAAAATTCATGAACTGGGAAAGGGAAAATAAAATACATGCTGATTTTTATCCTTACCTGTACAATTAAAGCCTTGAAGAAGATAATAAGAAAAAAACCAAATGTTTTAAAAGATTGCATAGCAGCAAAAGAAGAATTGAGCATGCTCTTCTTAGATTTCAACAATTTAACACCTTCATTTAAAAAAACAGCTCCTGCTGCTAAATGATAGTGATATTCTGTATCATGTATGTGATCTATGAACACCAAACATTTAATAGGAACTAAATAATATAAATCTCAAAAATACAAGAATAGACATATATATTCTGTGGATTAATATAAAAAGTGCATTTTAGCATCAGTAGTCTTAAAATATAAATAAATTTTTATATTAATAAAGAAATAAAAATCTAATTCCCTTATTTATTCATGCATCAGAATTACAGATTCCTAACAGCCCTTTTGGCTTATAAAAAGTTTGCTAAGTTCTTCGGAGTAGTACAGGTGCTTTCATATAGTAACTCCCAAAGTTCATAGGTTTGGTGTGCACTTAGTTTATGGTTGTCTATCAACTCAATTTAGTGACCTTTGACATCTAAAAATAATGGCTTGTATTTATTCACATTTTATTGTTTCACCTGTTCACGTGAGAGCTGAATGTTGCCAGCCAAGACAGAGATACCAATCCTTCCTGAGATTTCTGAGATTTTATTTCTGCTGACTCCTCTCTAAAGCCATTGGACTTGTGCTCATAAACAATCTTTGTCAATATATAAAGCTGCAATTTTTAAGTGTTAAATATTTTCCTTTGAAAACTCACATTTTGTTAAATGTCCATAGATTCTTTTTAACTCCCTTTAATTTTTTAATACAAAAACTAGTTGTAGAAGATAGCTTTGGGGCACATCCATCTTTTTGCCAAACCTATCCTACTTTCATCAGTCAATGTTTATGTCATAGAGAAAAGAGGTTCTTTTTTTTTTTTTTTTGGCTGCTTTTGAGGTTTTTTTGTTTGTTTTAAGTGAGATTAATTTTTTTGAAGCTGCAGAATGGTCTATGGCATTATGAATTTTTCCAATCCTTCTAATGCTTCATCTTTATATTTAGGAAAACACAACTGCATTTGCAATTGGATTTAAACATTCATCTCTGATTGCGGGTTTTCTGCTAGTGTTAAATTTGATTCTGGTTTTGCATAGAGATGAAATTCACCAGTTCCAGACTTGGGGCCCCTCGTGTCTCTCAGAAAAAGCATTTAAGCAGTACAGTCCTCAGATGTATCTGACTGGGTGGTCTGGAGATCAGGGGTTCCACAATCCGTGCAGCATACCATGGCCCCTAGCATCAACACATGGGCTAAAACAGCAGGGCTGATGAAGCTGGATGGCAGCAGGATGGCTTGATGGAAAAAAACCCTTTTTTGTATGTTGTTCAGATTTTTCCTTTGTACTTTCATTGAGTTTTGGGTTTTGGTTTTAGTTCCTATTTAGATATGTGTAGATGTACATCTGTATATGTACTGCCTTTGCTCTGTGTAGAAGGGTCAAATGATATTCCTCCTGATACTCCTTGTCTACTCTACAGTGAGTTTCATCTCAGACGGCATCAATATGAGTTTTGAGGATAATGTCACAGAATGGATCCCTACCTGAAGACTTCCCTTTCTGCCCTTCACAAGCAGCAAATGTCTGTCAATTCCTGAGCGTCTGAAAGCTGAGGCACTTCTGCCTTTCTTCATAAATACACCTACTAGTGCTTCAACAGAGCAGCAGGTCAGCTTTGTAGTACTCTTACATGACTGTGCTTCGAAAAGATCAATGTTTATATGAAAATCTACTCCTTTGCTTTTTTACTGTTGACTCCTGCATAGGAATTGAATCAAAATAAGCCATTGCTACTTAAAAACTGGGACCTCTAAAAGCTCTCAAAGCAGATGGTCTTTGAGATCTGAATGTCTTTCTCTAATCTTGAAACCACAAAATCTTATTCATTAAATAAGCTATGGACATTAGATCACTTTCCATGACCATCGTCATTCTATACAACAGACCTAAGCTATGGGATTGTGTATCTCTCCTGTTTTCTGCTGCTGCAGGAAGAAGATATGTGATACAGCTGGAGAAAAGTGCTCTGTGTGGCCCTGCTTGAGCAGGGGGATCGGGCCAGATGACCTCCAGAGGTCCCTTCCAACCTCTTCTATCCCATGATTCTATGAAAGGCTTTTGGCAGTGTCCCAAAGCCAGAGGTGTTTGAAGTATTTGTATTTGGTGCATGTAGCATTTAGCCTGAGATTGCAAGTCATAGAATTGAGCATTGCTTATCTGAACTGACATAACAATTGTTTAACAGGTTTTCTTGAAAGCCAAGGGCAGAACAAGTTGTTGCAGTCAAAAGTCCTATCTACAAACTCTGTGTTAAATTACTCTTGTTTAAATATAGAGACATTACCAGTAGTCGATATGTAACAACATACATCACACTTCTGAAGTCACACTATGCTAAGTCTATATTATCTATCTCTAAATGGCCTTGTGTTTCAAAAGATTAAATGGGTCAGTTTTGTAATACAAGATGTACGTGTTGTGGAACCTCATTAGCATGTACTAATGCATGGACAGGATTGCTTCACTTTAACAATGGCAGCAAAATTAAGCTTAACCCTTGCTTGCGTCTATGGGAAGGATGACTGAGAAAGGGCCCAGGGTGTAATTAATACCCCCTCTTCTTCCCAAAATGCGGTGGAACAGGAAAGGAAAGACATAGTTCATAACTCTGCCCCTACGACACCAACCAGCAGAGCTTCATCTTCCAGAAATCTTCTTAGTGCAGTCAGCAAGTACCAACTGTGTCATTCTGGTCTGTGTGAGCAAACGATTACGGGACAGAGCCACACCTGGATTTGTGCCTGCACATGGGATAGGCATCCGCCCGTGTTCCCCAGTTCCCTCAGGCAAACTGCTGCGATGGAGGCAGCTGTGAGGCCACCATGCCTTGCAGGAACATGGCAGCTCCATGAGCCTGGGCGAGGCTGGAGGCAGCTGTGATGTTGATGACAGCACTGTGGTCTCAGCTTTCGTGTCGAGAAGCACGTGCTCTCTGTGTGGGATTTACTGCTAGGGAAGGGAGGCTGGCTTCCTAGTAATTAAGTAGGTCCATCCCAAATGTTATTTCCAAACTCCTGTTGGTGGTGCGTGTCATAGACCAGCTAATGCTCTGCCCCATTTTTGGCAATCTCCTGCAGTTTGGGGCCACATTGCACAACACGTGGACTGTTGACTCCTGGAGTAGCAAATTTTGAGTCAGTGCTGTCTAGCGTATTTTGCTATGCAAATCCTATGCAGAAATAGAAACCACAGTATTCTTTCCATTTCAGATGTCAGTCAAACACAAACCATAGGAAGAAACAAGCAGAATCTTGATTTTGCCGTTCCTGCTACCCCTTATGCCCATCCCATCTTCCCATTAAATTGAACAAGTGTAGAGAAAAATTATTTTTCTGAACCAGTGTTTGTGCAGGATGCACCACGCTGTGGAGGTAAGGCATTCCTGAGCCATGGTATGAACCTCCTTTGCCTCTGAGATGGCTCAGCTATCTAATCGAACTTGTAGTAAATGAAAATAATAATCACAAGTGGCAGAATGTACTTTATCTGTTTGTCTTGAAACCATTAATTTAGTTTTAATTATAAATGAATAGTCTTTTCAGTTAAAACTGAATCCCAGCCTTCATTAAAGGCTGCTCTGACAAGACACATGACTAATCCAGCAAGGATGGCTTCGTACTACAGATGTAAGAGCTTCGTGTTAAATGTATTAGAAATGCTGTCAAAGAATTGTAAAGGATACTGTCTGTCATATCTGAGGTGAAAGTTGAATTGTTTACACTACCTGTTCTTTGCAATAGACTACTGTATACAGAATCACATAAGGTGAAGCTATGAAGTCTTGGTTGGACAAGTTCTTCCTACAGAAATACACAAGTAAATTGCTCCTAAGAGGATGAGGCTATCTTCTTTTTATTTCTGTTACTGTTTGTGTTGGGGGAGTTACTGGGTTTACAATTAAATAATTTAAAAGGATCTAATTTTAGCATTGAAAAGGTTATTTAAATCTTCTTTGTGAAAATTTTATTAGGTAAACTATTATTTTGAAGTTTTCAGATTGCCTGCCACAGAGATCATGATTTCTATAACTGATTGGATTATTAAAAACTACTGCAGTATTACAAATAGTGAACGAGGGCTGTCATCCATTGTGCAAGGAGTTTTTATATTTTTCAACTGTCAGATTTTGGAAAAATATTCAGGAAGTTTGGAAATAAAATATTTTTATATTTTATATTCAAATTTCCATTTGAATCCACTTCTAATTTTCTCTTTAAGGAAGCTGAATCAGTATGGTGCTTTACGTTTTTGTTTGTTGCTCACAGGCCTCAGCCCTGATGTCAGTATGGTTGGGATTTGCTTAGGTCACTGTTGCTCCAGAGCCAGAAGAGGGAGCACGGACATTGTTTCTTCTTGCTTTCACTACCGGTCATGCTGTAGTGAAAACTATTTCACAGAGGAAAATCACTTCATCTGTTTTTAGAGGAGGTATAATTGATTTTTTTCTCATATTTTTTAAAATATTTTAAAATAAAATTTAATTAAGGGAAAATTAAGAACGGTGTACTTTCATCAATCTGTATCAAGCAAAAAAATCTGTTTGTAATTTTATGAATGGCTGGTATAGTATTTAAAGATTTTTAACACCTTTTACAGGGTATTTTTATAAATTTTCTTCAGCAGCCACTGAGGAAGGTGAAGCTTATCAGAATCCAAATACAGTAGAAAAACTTGATTCACATCAGTCTAATATTAGAACGCATCTGTAAGCATGTTGTTATATTTATATTCTAACTTCAGATTATGTATTTACTGAGTAATTTTTAGATATACACAAAGGATACATAAATTCTCTCCAACTTTTTAACAGAAATTGTTAGAATCTCTCATATCTCACCTCTCATAATTTCTTGTACTTCTCAGTTGTTACAATTTTTCATACAACTTAGATGTTCTGACTTTGTAGAGAAAGTCATCAGAAAGTGCCTTGTTGCACCTGATAATTTCTACTACTTAATCTGTTGATATCGGAGGGTCACGCTGCTTTCCTGTAGGCAGGACTTGTGTGAAGCTTTTTTAAGAATTCCCTGAATAAAATTAGTATGTATCATCTGTGTGATGGCTCTGCAAGTACTGAAAACCACTCTTACGTTTTGGTTTCGCTTTTATGCCTTTTGTTTTGTCAAAACTGGCTTATATGTGAGAGCAGGACCCACGATCATGTATGGATTACTCTTTCCAAAAGTGGACATTTGCAAGGGATGTATGGCATTATGATCTTGATCTCGTCCTCTTGTATAAGCATAGTTAAATACTGCACTTACTCTTCAAACTTGGTCTTTTTGCTACTCCCTGTGAGATAAATTACACACCAGTAAATGAATGGAAGCTTAACCAGCGAGTTGTGGCCTCACAAAAATGTAAGTAGATTTTGTGTTAGATTTGAATGAAACCAGCTTTTTTCTTATCTCTTGTTCATGCCAACATCTGTCTTTTGAATAGTACCATACGTGTTCCTTCAAATCTTTTCCTCAAGTCAGTGTTTTTCAAAGAATTCTTGTGGGTGGCCAGATCATTAATGATGTTTATTTGTATTCTAAATTAATCTTATAGATCCTATTGACTAGGTTTGAACTTCAGGTCCTAAAGGCATTAACTCAGGAAAACTCCACAAACAGAATTATTGTGGTTGGCACTGAAATAATATAAGGAGAATATTACTTATACTGTATTCTGGATATCCTACTGGATGTATTGTATTTTGTGCACATATTCCTGTGCTGATACTGCAGAATGGTCACATTCACAAATCCAAAAGTTTATACCTTAGCATAGTTGTGTTGAAGCCAATGAAACTGCAGCCCACAGGAGTCTTTTCATTTAGCATATTCATCCCTAGGATAGCCCTACTGCCATAGTGTTTTGAGTTTAGTTGAAAATTACCAAATTTTAAAATTAAACAATTACCAAAAAAGAAGAAACAGGAAAGAAAAAAAGAAAGAGAACCAAACAGACACAACGCACATAGAACCCCACAGCAGGGAAAAGGATTTGTAAATGCCTGTTAAGAACTGTAAGGGTGAAGGTATGCCCTGTAACCAAAGAACATTTTTGTTAGCTACTAGATGGAGAATAAGTTGTTAAATCTCAGTAAAATGGAGGGTTTTCTGGTGGGCAGAAGTGGGCATTTTGAGATGCCCACAATACAGTGCTCACAGTAAAATCCTTTGATAGAGGACCCACCAGTAGCAGTCCCCATTTGAGAAGTACTGGATACTGTGCTGAGCTCCCAGGCAGTAATTCTGTAATTTGTCACTAGAGAGAAAACAGGCCAGAGAGATAGCCACAAACGTTATCAAATTCAACACAGAATGGAACATGGCAGTGCATATTCTAGCAGCCAGCACAGAAGTCATTGTCATCGAAGATGTGTTGGAGACACAACATCCCAGAAGCACAATGGGTTGCAACAGACCAAGCCCTGGTCCTTCCCTCTTTGCATAGCATCATGCAGTGTCACTAGACTACAGATGCTAACTCCACCAGTCTATGGTTATCTGTAGATTAACAGATCCTGTTCCAGAAGCCATTTTTCTCTACAGATTGTCAGTGGCCCAAGTCCAGGCATCATGGAATCTCACAGTGATGGCCATGATTAATAATTCAACTTCTTACTTACAAAGGGTTGCAGTGAATGGGTTTACCTCTGGCTGGTGACTAGTCACCAGTGCTGTTCCTTAGGGCTCAGTTCTAGGGCCAGTAATGTTCAATATTTTTATCAATGATCTAGATGCAGGAGTTGAATGCACCTCCAGTAGTCTAATGATGATACTGAAGTGGGAGGTGCTGTTGACTCTTTCAAGGAACAAGAGGCCTTGTAGAGGTATTTGGATAGATTGGAACATTGAACAATCATCAGTGGAATGAAATCTAACATGTCCATATGCTGGATTCTGTACCTGGGATGGAGTAATGCTGGGCACAAGTATAAACTGGAGGAGAAGGGGGCTGGAGAGCAGCCCTGCAGAAAGGGGTCAACAGCAGGCTCAGTGCGAGCCAGCAGTGTGCCCTGGCAGCCAAGGGGGCAAACCACATCCTGGGGTGCATCAAACACAGCACAACCAGCCGGTCAGAGAGGTGGTTATCCTGCTGTGTTCAGCGCTGGTGTGGCCTCAGCTGAAGAAATGTGTGTATTTCTGGGCCCCACAATTTAAGAGGGACGTGAAGGTCCTTGAATGCGTCCAGAGGAGAGCAACAAAGCTGGTGAAGGGCTGGAAGGCATGTCCCATGGGGAGTGGCTAAAGACTTTGGGCTCATCTAGTTTGGAGAAAAGGAGTTCGAGGGGCGACCTCATTGCTCTCTGCAGCTTCCTGAGGAGGGGGAGTGGGGAGGAAGGTGCTGAGCTCTTCTCCTGGGTATCCAGTGAAAGGATGTGTTCATTCCAGTGAAAGGATGTGTTCGTTCTAGTGAAAGGATATGGTTTAAAGCTGCACCAGAAGGGGTTCAGACTGGACATTGGGAAGCATTTCTTTACCAACACGGTGGTTAAACACTGGAACAGGCTTCCTAGAGAGGTGGTCGATGCCACAAGCCTGTCAGTGTTTAAGAGGCATTTGGGCAATGCTCTTAACAACATGCTTTAACTCTTGGTCAGCCCTGAAGTGGTCAGGCAGTTGGGCAAGATGATTATTGCAGGTCTCTTAAAACTGAAATAGTCTATTATACTCTAACCCAGAAATTATAGTCTTTCAACCCATAGAACAATATAAAATATTAGTGATATAGAACCAATGGTACAATTTTAGGTGATGGGCAGACTAAATTATGCTTGCTTCACTGATTTCTACTTACTAATTTACACTCCATCTCTTCCTGACATAAAAAAGCCACATTTCACCAGCTTACAGTTTACATGTTTTCAGTTACAGGTTTCAAGGATACATAGCTAAGGCATTCATGGGGTGGAGTTCAGCTCTAGGTTCTTCTGATAAACAAAATGCTCAGCCATTAACATTGTTTTCTCCATTTTCTGTTTTGTGACTTGTTCCCTCTGAAAAGGAGATGACCCCACTGACTGCAGTTGGGTCAGCCACTCCACTTGTGGCAGGAGCAAGCACAGCAGTGACAGGAACCAAGTCTGTCCCATTCTAACACAGCATCCATTCTAGCTGTCCTTCGAAAAGGCTTCAAAATAAACTGCCAGGCATCACACAAAACAATTTTTACAAGGTCACTTTAATTGTCATTAAATAATGCTTCTCCATCTCAGGCCACTATCACCAGTAATGTGATGGGAAGCCCCTCAAGCTGCAGGACCCTGGTTGCTACTGTAGCAGGAGGCAGCGTACATTTGGGCTTGTGAAGCTCTTAAGAGAGTGTCGTGATTTAACCCCGGCCGGCAACCAAGCACCACGCAGCTGCTCACTCACTCCCCCTCACCCAGAGGGATGGGGAGGAGGATCAGAAAGGAATGTAAAACTCAAGGGTTGAGATAAGAACAATTTAACAGGTAAAGCAAAAGCTGCACATGCAAGCAAAGCAAAGCAAGGAATTAATTCACTGTTTTCCATCAGCAGGCAGGTGTTCAGCCATCCCCAGGAGAGCAGGGCTCCATCACGTGTAACGGTTACTTGGGAAGACAAACACTATAATGCTGGATGTCCCCCTCTTCCTTCTTCTTCCCCCAGTTTATATACACAGCATGACATCATATGGTATGGGATATCCCTTTGGCTAGTTGGGGTCAGCTGTCCTGGCGCTGTCCCCTCCCAACTCCCCATGCCCCCCCAGCCCTCTCGCTGGCAGGACCCAAGGAACTGAAAAGTCCTTGATTTAGTATAAACATTACCCAGCAATAACTAAAAACATCAGTGTCCTATCAACATTGTTCTCACACCAAATCCAAGCCACAGCCCTGCACCAGCTACTAAGAAAATTAACTCCACCCCAGCTGAAACCAGGACAGAGGGCAAAGAGCAGCTTTTCCCACCTCAGCCAGAAGCTTCTCCTGAGAAGCTACAGGTGCCTGTGACTGCTTTTTGGCATGCACTTTGGTTTGTCTACACTGTCAAGAGAGCAGCAGAACTTCCAGAAGTCCAAAGTTACTTGGACCGTCAGTCACCACCCTGTAAAGTAGCTTGTATGCAAAGAGCAGAGCTTGACTCTCACTGGTGTCACACGCAAGAGGGCTTGGCTGCTTTTTCACTGTCAGTGGCAACCCTCAATCACTTGCAAAAGCTGTGGTCATACTTAAACCATGTTTTCCCCTACATATACCTACATCAAGTTACGATAGGAGTTACCAAAAGTATCTGCGTCCTCCTAGATAGCATCTGTGAACCTGTTCATTTCAAGTCCTTTCAAGGCTTTGTCTTCCTCAGAAGGGCAGCTGTTAATGACAGCACACACAGGCTGTTAGGGAACAGAGATCCTGTACAGTGGCAGGCCCCAATCATCCCTCGATCCCCTCTGCCTTCCCATTAGCCCCTGCGCTCAGCTGTTGAGTGACAAGAATGTCCACACTTGTGTCTGGGTCCCGACAGTGATGTTGTCTTGCTCTTGCAGCAGGATGGTGCGATGCTTTGCTTTGAAGCACGATACATGCCAAGGGACAGTTGCGAAGGCGGAGTCGAAAAAGCCAGGTTACATGGTGCCCAGAAACCCTTGCAAAATGCCAATGGCAGATGCAACGATAAAATTGTGTGTCCTCCCTCCCCTATCTCACTTTTTAGCCATCCAATACATCCTTCTTCAGACACTCATCTTTGCAAATATACATTGTGTGAGGTGGAGGCATTGCAGTCCTGGAAATGCTTTCCTACCACCACTCCAAGAGGGCTTACAGGGAGTGCTGCTCACCTTTCTTTCTCCCTCTATCTCTCCCACCTTCCTTTTCCTTCCTTCCTCCCTCCTTCCGTTCCTTCCTTTCTTCCCACAAAACATCACAAAACAGCTTTGGGTTTTACCTTCTCCTGACTTAGCTTCACACATTCAGAGCCAAAGAGACCACAAGACCGGCTCAAGCAGGAAGAAGGACAGCTTTCTTTGCTCTGCCAACTGTCTTAAGCATCCCAGGAAGAGTGGGAAGTGAGCTGGACGTGTCTGCAACCTCCTGGGTTGCACTATCCTGCTCTGCTTTGCTTCTTGGAGTTTCCCTATGATGTTCTGGACATTGCAGTCTAAAAGACAGTGCCAACTACCACCTTTCACCCAGGCATTACGTGAAGAACAAAGTTGGTGTTGGAATGTTGGAGTTAAGGAAAAATGACAAAGATGGAGGAGTTCTGTGACTACTCCATCTCTGGACTCTGTCACCAGGGTGCATCCCCTTTCTCCCTGTCCTAAGGTAGCCATTGGGCAGGTAGGTCCTTGCCACCTGTTAACTTCTACATTTCCATTGCAGGTGCCTCCAGTCACTCCAGAAAACAAACACCTGAAGAGCTTGTCCAGGGAGACAGGATAAGATGAGCTAGCTTTTATAAAGAGCAAAACTGGTTCAAGTTCATTGTGGCTTTACATGCCTAACAATACTATTGAACAGAAAGGTTGCTAGGGTCTTCATGAGAAACCAGAAAGAGAAACCCTGGTTGTGAAGAGGGGAGCGATGGGCAGCCAGGCAGGAAGAGGGTAAAGTTGGAGAGAGAGCTAACTGTGGAAATCCAAGCAGGCAAGAAGAACAAGGAGCCCAGGTGTGTAGCAGACTCTGCTGTCCATCTTTCAAAGCTCTGAACACTGCTCTGAGTATAGGAAATATTTCTGAGATGCACCGTGATGACCCCAGGCAGGAAGCATGCGCTTGCCCTTGGGAGAACATCTCTCTCTGGAGAAACATACCACTCCAGCATTGGCAGTTTGCACTTGTTGAAGCTTTGTTTGTGCAAGGCGGAGCAGACACCCCAGCAAGGTCACAAGACTCACAATTTTGAGCTCTCGGACCCACTACTCTTTCTGTAAGAGGCAAAGTCCCACTTTTCTGTTCATGTCAGCTGGCAACCCTAGCGCTCGCTGGTGCTGGGTGAATCCCAGACGCAGCAAGGAGTTGTTCCAAGCAGCTGCAGACACTGAGAAATTGCACTTCTGAAAAAGCTCACGCTTCACCTGAGATGGTTGAGGGAAGGAGGAAAAAAAAAAAAAAAAAGGCAATTGGAAAAGGTATTTGACTGCAAACTGCAGTTTTAGCATGGGACAATGAGGGACGCTGCTGCTTGGGTTTTGGAAAGGACCACAGTGTAGCTCCCCAGGGGCCCCCAGCCGAGCCCCGCTGCCTGGCAAGGGGGCACTGCACAGCTCTGTCAACTCGCCGTGCCCTGAGGGTATGGCACGGGCTGAAAAGGGGCCAAAGCAGCACTGTAGTCACTGCCAGTAAGGGTTCTCTCTCCTGTGCCAGGAATGACCCCTTTTTAAAGTGTAATTCCCAAGGAATGGGAGACAGTCATGCCTTTTCCCGTCTCCAAGGTTTCATGAGTGCTTTCTGACTCTCTCCTTTTAGGTGCTGATTATTATTTTTTTTTGCTGCTTGGATTCCCCGGATGAGCTCTGGTGCCTGGGCTTTGAGGGGCACGATGCAGCCCCAGCACCACCTTGGCGGAGGCAAGGAGAGAGGCACCAGCCATGCCCTCCTGCTCCAGCCGGCCAAGTTCAGTCATGCCCCACTAGGCTGGAGCAGCCCTGCCCCAACCTCAGACACCATCCTACCCCTCGCAGGAGACCTTGCGGGCTCACTCATCAACTCCAGCAAATGCCCACCAGCTCCACATCTCCTTGCGGTGGAGCTGGCATGTGAACTTCAGATTATATGAAGCATGATATGCATGGCAGTGTCTTACCATCTGAGAGGGATGCAAGGGACATGCTGGACAATAAAACTCTCCTGGTTTTATCTGCGGATCAGCATTTGGTCCGAAGTTACTAACCAGAGGCAATGGTGCTATTGCACACACAGCTGACTGTTTGCTGGTGTTCTACACAGAGTCTCTGCTAACACATTGCAACATGAAGTTGTGCCCCATTCTTTTTTCCATAGCAAGGACACAACCAAAATGCTTCTAAAGAAAAGATTTTTTAAATGCCATTAGGAAACTATAGCAGGCATCCCAGCCATCTGCAAACAAAGCTGTCTGAAATCTGAGTATGGACAGAGTGATTTGTTTGTAATAGGGCTGAATGACCAGTACCTCCCTCTTCTCCTTGCTTTTGCTGAAACACATTGTAAGGACTGTCTGCCATTCTTAGCGTTTCTTCATATGACCTTCTTTCTAAAATGTCTTATGATCTCTTTAGAGAAATTAAGTGGCAAATGTATATCTGATGTGTCTTTATTTGGATGAGTCCCCCTTCCCTTCCCTTCCTCCTGGTTCTGCTGGTCAGTAACTTCTGCAGTCATGAGTTACACTCAGCTGGCAGCTGGTCACAAGTGGTGTTCCCCAGGGCTCAGTATTGAGGCCAGTTCTGTTTAATATCTGTATCAATGATGTGGATGAGGGGATTGAGTGCACCCTCAGTCAGCTTGTGGATGACATTAAGTTGGGCAGGAGTGTTGGTCTGCCTAAGTTAGGAAGGTTCTGCAGAGGGATCTGGACAGGCTGGATTGATTGACTGAGGCAAATCATTTGAGGTTCTACAAGGAGAAATGCCAGGTCCTGCACTTGGGTCACAACAGCCCCATGCACGTTACAGGGTTGGCTAAGAGCGGCTGCAAAGCTGCCTGGTGGGAAAGGGCCTGGGGGTGTTGGCTGACAGCCGGCTGAACATGAGCCAGCAGTGTGCCCAGGTAGCCAAGAAGGCCAACAGCATCTGGCTTGTGTCAGAAACAGCGTGGCCAGCAGGGATGGGGGAGTGATTGTCTCCCTGGACTTGGCACTGGTGAGGCCCCACCTCAAACACTGTGTTCAGTTTTGGGCCCCTCACTGAAAGACACACTGAGGTGCTGGAGCATGTCCAGAGAAGGACAGCAAAGCTGGTGAGGGGTCTGGAGCACAAGTCTTATGAGAAGCAGCTGAGGGAACTGGGGTTGTTTAGTCTGGAGAAAAGGAGACTCAGGGGAGACCTTATCCCTGTCTACAACTACCTGAAAGGAGGTTGTAGTGAGGTGAGGGTTGGTCTATTCTCCCAGATAACAAACAACAGGGCTAGAAGAAATGGCTTCATGTTGCACCAGGGCAGGTTTAGATTGGACAATAGGGAAGATTTCTTCACTGACAGGGTGGTCAAGCATTGGAACAGGCTGCCCAGGGAGGTGGTGAAATCACCATCCCTGGAGGTGTTTAAAAAACATGTAGATGCGGTGCTTAGGGATGTGGTTTAGTGGTGGACTTTGCAGTCCTGGGTTAACAGTTGGTCTTGTCATTCTTAAAGGTCTTTTACAACCTAAATGTTTCTATTATTTAGTGACTCTAAGTCTATGGGGCCTGATGGGATACATCCTAGAGTACTGAGGGAGCTAGAGGGTGTTATGCAGGACCCCTCTCAATCACCTGCCAAAGGTCTTGAGAGTCTGGGAAGTGCCTGCTGACTGGAAGCTAGCCAATGTTATTCCAATCTACAAGAATGGTGTGAGGGAAGATCCAGGAAACTACAGATCTGTTAGTTCAACCTCAGTTCCTGGAAAAATTATGGAGAAGACCATAATGGGTGATCCTGGTAAGTGTTTAAAAAATAACGCAATCATCAGGCGTAGTCAGCATGGGTTTACAAAAGGAGAGTCCAGTTCAACTACTTTGATACCCTTCTATGATAAGGTCACCCACCTAGTGGGTGAAGGGATGGCGGTGGATGTAGTTGTTCTGGATTTTATTAAGGCTTTGATACTGTCCCTCACAGCATTCTTCTGGCCAGGTTGTCCAGCTGTGGGATGAGTGGGTTTGTGGTGCGCTGGGTGAAGAACTGGCTGTACGGCAGGGCTCCAAGTGTTGTAGTCAATGGCTGATATAGTAATGTGAGGTTAATGAAGGTTTCCTATTTAACACCTTTTGGAATCTTTACATTTTCTTCTGCAGCCACTGAGGAAGGTGAAGCTTATCATAATGGATGAAGCATATCAGAATGGATGAATCATAGTGGATGAAGAGAAGGCAGTGGATGTAGTTTTTCTGGATTTAGTAAGGCTCAAATGTTAAACATTGATATAGCAAGAACACAGAACTTTCTCAGAGCTAATCTGAAAATAAATTACTTCCTAGAAGAATTAATAACTATACAAGCACTTTATACCTGTTTTTTATGCAAATATATGCAGTGTTTTGCTATTAAAAATAAAAGGTGCAGCACATCTAATATAAGAAACCTATACTGAGGAGGGGTGTGTGTTCCTCTGGGAAAAGAGGAATGAAGACACGCAGAAGACGACAATCACATTTCATATAGATCCATAAAGCACTCTGACCTGGCCTGATCTACGATGGGATTTTGTGCACCTAACTTCTGATTATTCAAGCAAAATGCCCTTTTTTTCTTTTCTCTCCCCATATTGCGGTGTAGGCCCATCATGTATTTCAGTCGTGACAGAAAAAAACCTCTTCCAAAACCTCTCTTTTCCCACTAGAGGGCTCTCCCAAAATGATCATGGGATACGGTTCCACTGACAGACACTCTTCTACCCTAACCAGGCATTTACATTAACGTTTTGGGCATGGTAATGGCTAGCCTGCGATGTAATTAATTGAAATTAAAACTCTGTCAGGTTTTGAAAAAAGAATTGGATATCTGTAATTGCTTATTTTTTTAATATAGGCATATTTTACTTGGGGGTTGTCCCAGTTTCAGCTGGGATAGAGTTAATTTTCTTCTCAGTAGCTGGTGCAGGGCTGTGGTTTGGGTTTGCTGTGAGAGCAATGCTGACAGCACACGGATGGGTTTGGTTGTTGCTGGGTGATGTTTATGCTACATCAAGGACTTCCCAGTTCCTTGGGCCCTGCCAGTGAGAAGGTTGGAGGGGCACGGGGAATTGGGAGGGGACACAGCCAGGACAGCTGACCCCAACTAGCCCTAGAAGTATTCCATACCATGGGGCGTCATGTTCGGTATATAAATGGGGGAGCTTGGCTGGGGCCGGCAATCGGGGACTGGCTGGGCATCGGTCAGCAGGGGGTGAGCAGCTGTACTGTGCATCACTTGTTTTCTTTCCTGCCTTCCCTTTGGATTTCATTCCTCTCCCCCTCTCCCTCCTTTTCATTATAACTGTTATATTATTATTATTGTTGGTCTTTTCATATTTTTTTTTCAAATTTCAATTATTATATTGTTCTTATCTCAACCCTCGAGTTTTACATTCCTTCCAGATTCTCCTCTCCATCCCTCTGGCCCAGGCAGGTGTGAGCAAGTGGCTGCATGATGCTTAGCTACCAGCCGGGGTTAAACCATGACAAGGGTTAACAAAAAGAAATCCTATGCACATTATAACGAGTGAAGCTAGCAGAATTTTAGAATAAACACGATTTGTGCACAAGTATTTGACATCTCCATTATCACCCGTACTAATATGTCCATAAAGCTGTTGGCTCAAGAAACCTTGACTGTGTTACAAATCTGAAACTAAACACTGGCACCAGCACTCAGTAAATATGTTGTTCAACTAAAAATAGAAATTGCAATCATCAGCAAAGGTTATCCTTGAGGGAATAAGATTTCCTATAAATATACTAAGATACATGTGGTTTAGTTTAATCTAATGAAGAAAATGTAAGCAAACCGAAGGACAGAGCTTTGAATGGAGGAAGTAGGATGCATAGAAAATTTTCAGGGGAAGCTTCTCTGCTAGTTAAAGTCCTTAATACTATGCCTTGTTTTAAAAAAACAGCACTAACAAAGTTTCTTGTTTGTTGAGCAACTATTACATTAAGAACCTGTAAAATACTATCCCTAAAGTAGTCAATCAATTTTAGGAAGACTTTCAGTAAAAACAGAATTTCTTCTATACTTATCTTACATTTTCAAATATCATCCTGTGGTTTCAAGTACCTAAATTTCAATTTTGTCTCAGACATACCTGAAAAGGGGCAGATTTTCACAGGGTGATTGCTTAGTATTTTCTGATCGTAGCATTTTCTGAAAACCAGGAACATTTGTAACTCAGGTGAGGCTCCCAAAAATTCATTCAAAATAACTGGTGACATTTTAAAATTTAAGCCATGGAGTTAGAGACAAGAAAATGTTTTATAAATAATAATTTATTTGCTTGCTATAACCCTATTTATGTTTCCATATTTATCTGTAATCAGAAAGCGATGGCTACAAATTAGTTTGATATTCAGAGAATTTTTGCAAAATTAATACATAAAATAGTATTGGAAGTCTTAAAAATATTGATAAGGATAATAGGATTAATAAAAATACTGAAAATACAGTTTACAGTCACAGATTACAACAGGACTTCTACAGAAATAATTCCTTTATTATTCCTTTCAGCTCTAGAATTTGGCTGCTATCAACACTTACTATAATCTTGTTGATTCAAAAACCAGTTCTCACTATTTATTCATAGAGGGTGGGCAGTGTGGAAAGCCTGCAAATAAATGCTGTGTCAAATTATGAGGGAGCAAGAGGAGGACCCAGCTTCACTGAGGAGTTCTCAGCTAAGCCATGCAAGCAAAATACCAGCTGGCTCTGAAGCCCAGCCAGATTTAAGTGGGTTAAATTAGTTCACATATGGCCCCATTACAGTCAGTTTGTATTTGGAGTCAGTGGGCAGTCTTAGCTAAGGGCACAAAATAACTTTGAAAGAGATAATCTAATTTTTCTTTGGCAAAAGTTATAAAGCTAACTAAACTGTAATTTAAGTAGAGTACAGTTAATCTCCACACACACACACACACACACACTAACCATTTTAATAAGTGCAGTTAAAGTAGTGGCATCTTAACATTTAACAAAAACCTGCAGGCATTTTCTATTGATTTTCTCAAGGGTATAGCCCAAGTTTATATTGGACTATATATAGTCCAATATATATGTAGCCAAAATAATCCAATATATATTCAATAATCGTTTGTTCTTCTGAAGGATAAAAAGCAGGAAGAGAAGATAAAGGACTTTCATATAGCTAGACAATAATTAAGTTGTTGGTCAGATATACTGACTACACTTGGCCTTTTTCCACTGTAATTCTGGCATTTTCTAGTTAGAGGTCACACTTCTGTTAGTTATTGATCCTCAAATGCGTGTGTTGGTTTTGTAAAAATACATAGAAAGTAGCCATGTTTCTGCCCAAACATTATCCAAAACATTAGCTACTTATAATACTCTGAGGCATACAAAAAGCAGTAAAGTACAAGGCCATATTGGGGATAAAAAAATGAAAACATGTATTTTAAGAAGAGAGTTCATTGAGGAGGGAGGGTTGTTTGGTTCATAACAAGTTACAAGCAGTTCCAAAAAAAATCTGTAGCACCACCTATAATAAGAGTACTCATAAGCATCTCCTGGTGCTCAATATATAGCTGTGTTTGCTGACTGCTTTACAGCTAGGCTCTGTCAGGAAGCAACAACCGTAGGATGCTCCACAAGGGCAGGGGGGGGAGGATGGGTGGGTGGGTGGCTGGCATCTGGGAGTGATGGTGAGGCTGGCAGGGCAGTGACTCACCAACGGGGTGCAGTCCCATGACACCCAAACAAAGAGAAAAGAGGAGAGCTGTGATGGCGACTGGGTCAGGCAGCGGTCCCAGTTGCTGGATATGTCCATGGGGATGTGGGAGGTCTGGTGTGCAGGGAAGTCAGATCAGTGGGTGGGCATCATGTCTGTGACAGCAGCCAAGGTCAGCCACCATCCAGCGATCTCCAGGCAAATCCACAGTGATGAGGAAAGTCCATGGTCGGGGTCCTGGGATGATGGACAAATGGATCAGGAAAGGATTCTTGCAGCATTATTCCAAATAATGGTATGCTGCAGGTTTTTTTTTATTAGTCAATGTTTCATCTCAAGTATTGGAACAGCACTGTTGCTAGCAACATGGCCAAATGCTATGTTGCTGGTTTTCTCCTTGACTGTTTCCATTTTTTAAATAGCTACAAATTCCATCTGATGCTGAGAACTTTGTCAGTCAGAATGCCAACGTATACTGAAAGATTGTGGTTGAAAACTTTACAAGCTAGACAGAAAATACCAATATTATTAGATCCATTTTTCAAATGAGGAGCAGCACTTTGTCGAAGTTATACAAGAAGACCTGAACTCAGTTTCATGATTTCTGTGCAAGACCAGCCTTCTGTCCATCACTTAGCTGACAAGTGGTCCAGGTTCCCTGGGGGTGACTAGCAGATGCATATTCCCATCTGGAAGTGCCCATTACACAGAGCTGGTGTCAGTACTGGAGGGTTTCTGTGCTCAGACCAAACTGTGTGAAGCATTTTCACTACTTGGAACGGTATGTGACTGCAAGGGTAATGTTTACATTATCAGACCCAGATACAGTTCCACGTTCTTTGGGGCAGGTGCACAGCCAGCTACGAGACACAGGCCCATGCTGGCATCCATATCTACTACTAAGCCCTCATTTCTGAGGGAAAGAAAGAGGTACTGAGACTTGACAGAAACCAGAGAGCCACAGCTGCCTCCATGTCTGTTTTATCAGGGGTTCAGGACCCCACAGCATGACCCCAGCAGGTCAGGCTAGACATAGACACAGAGACTTACATGGCTGCTAAAGTCTTATCCTAAACAGAAACGTTTTTTTAATTGAGGCATTTCCTGTCGTCATTTAACCCTCAAGTCCCTTGTTTTTCCCACTACCATTTAGCTCCTTCCTGCTGCACACAGTGATTGCTGGGCCACACAGAGCACCTAGATGTTATTTCCACCCAGATCTTTCCCTCCAGTTTCTGTGAGAAAATGTTAGTGATTTTTTTGAAGTGACCTGATCCTGAGCAATGCAAGAGCCATCACTGCGCATCATGCAAGAGGAGCAAACTGTCAAATGGTCACAGCTTTAGCTTGAAACACTGCATTGCTTTATAGTCGCATTTTATTTTAAGCATATACAGTGGACTTTCAACTAAATGCAAATTAACTAACAGATTTGTTTAATAACTGTGTGTAACTAAGCCCTCCAACAGGTAAAAGATTTGCATACTTTTTGTCTTAATATTCTATGCTAAAATTGAAGATGTGAGAACAGATGCTGACATATTATCCATGATGCAGAATACTTCTGGATCTCGTGCTGTGTTTTGTGCATTAGTGCTGCCCTGCAGATGTTAAAAAGCAAGCTAATTTTAGAATGGTTTATCACCTATAAAAACTGTACCAGACTAACCTTACATCTCAAATTAGCCTATGGAGGTTGGTATGTACATGTGCTATAAATTAGACATAACATTTCATAAATTTGTAAGGATTCTGTAAAACTATAACATAAAGTACAAGTAGTATAAGAGATAGTAGTTTATTCAGTGCATACACTTTCTATATTATCGATCACTGTCGTAATTTTAAAGCATCTAGAGTTCCCAAATGACTATGGGCTCTGAACAAATATATTGTACCTGACAGTTTAGGCTAATAAAGCTGTAAAGTGCAAACAGAGAAAAGGTAGGAAAAGGTGACAGTAGAAACAGAGATTTGCCAAAGCCATAGATCAGCTTACTAGGGTATTTTCAATATGCTGAAGATTTCTAAGCCCTTTAGGACTCTGCTGGTCAGAATGGAGTAGATAATGAAACATCCATGAATTTACAGTGTTTCCTTCAGCCTGGACTCAGCTAGCTGCTCCACCATACTCAGGTAAATACATTTTTTGAAGTCAGTGAACTTAAGCTCTTCCTGTCCTGCAAGCAAACAGGTTCTGGACCCCTCCAAGGACAGCTGACCAGTGCTCTGCATAACCTCCTACACCCATGGCACTCTCATGGCATATTTATGTTTTGTGACATTAAGCAAAAATGCCCTCAGCTTTGTGTTTCACCCCAATGACTGTCAGCTTATGCCCCTCTCAAGTAAAGGATCCACTGCTGCTTCCCCTCACTAAGTGGTGAAAGGGTCAAATGGATAGAATAACTATTTTGTTTTAGTTGAATAAAGTGGAAGGCTATTTACTCTGCAGATGTGCCAGAGCTGGCACTGGTACGGTGTATTTTACAGGACATTAGACCCAAAGAATATCAGGCCCTGAGTGCAGAGTAATCATGGAGTACATCACAAGATGGGACTTCAGAGCCTACATTTTTTTTTTTTCACTTTAGACAAGGTTAAATAGGGTTAATATAAAGGTCAAATAAACCTTTTTAAAAAAATGTACCTTCAGTACCGCAGTAATCAAAGACACTTCTCTTCATAATGAAATAGTTAACTAAAGCTGCAGTAATGTAGGCATTCACAATAGTACTATTTTGCGTACTGTGCTTAACTCCTAACTTGCCTTTGCCCCAAAGGCAGTGACATTATCAAGAATTGTGATTCAGTATATCTAGTTTTATGTCTCTATGGTCAACAAGAAAATTGTGGGACTTTACGAAGGAAAATGTGGGCCTTTTGCTGAGGGCGGTGCGTGATTTAGGTGGCAACTGACATGGAGAAGCTCAAGAGGTTTGATAACTTCTTTCCCTCAGCCTTCACCAGCAAGGTCTCCCAGGCCCCTGAGCTTAGAGACAGGATTCAAGGAGGAGAGGAGCAGTCAGCTGTGGCTGAAGATGAAGTCAGGGATTACTTCAGAGGACTCATGCTAAACAAGTCCATGCAACATGCAGGGCTGCATCGTTGAGTGCTGACAGAGCTGGCCGATGTCCTTGCAAGGCTGTTTTTTATCATATTTTAAAAGCTATGTAGACCAGGGAAAATCTCTGATAACTGGAGGAAGGCAAATGTTGCATCCATCTATAAAAGTCTGAAAGGATGATCTAGGCAACTATAGGCCAGTCTGGCTCACTTCTGTCCCCAGGGAAAATCATGGAATGAGTCCTCTGGAAACAAACTTGTGGTACATGAACCTGAAGAAGGTGTTGGGAACAGTCAGCATGGATTTGCCATGGGCACCTCATGCCTGACCCACCTGATTGTCTTCTGTGGTGGGTCACCTTCATAAGGTGGCTGGACTTAGGAATAAGTGAAGAGCACAGGATGACACTCATCTTAGCTTTAGGAAGGTTTTGATGCTGTCTCTCATAATCTTGTATCCACTAGGATGCTATGATCCAGTGAACAACCAGATGAGTAAAGAACTGGTTGGATGATGGGGTCAGAGGGCAGTTCTACTTCAAGGCCGATAACAGTAAAGATCTATGCTGTGACCTGTCCGGTTTAACATCTTTATTAGTGGCCTGGAGGAGGTAATGCAGTGCACTCTCAGATAGCTGGCAGATGCCAAAGTCCAGGAACCAGCAGATAAGCTGGAAGACAGGGCTTCCATCCAGAGGGACCTAGGCAGGCTGGGAAAAAAGTGGACCGACAGGAATTTCATTAAATTCAGCAAGAACAAATGCAAAATCCTGCTTCTGGGAAGGAAGAACCTCCAGCGGTGAGTGATACAGGCTGGGGACCAATGGCCTGGGGAGCAGCAGCTGTGGGAAGAAGTCCTTGGGGGACAGAAAGATGAATGAGAGCCAGCAGTGCACCCTGGCAGCAAAGACAGTCAGCAGCATCGAGGGCAACGTTAATGGGAGCCCAGTAGGTCAAGGGGAGTGACTGTCCCCCGCTTCACTTAGCGCTTGTTAGACCACATCTAAATGACAGGATGTCGGACGGAGGAGGGGGAATTAGAGACAGCCAGTATGGCTTCACAAAGGGCAAATCACACCTGACTAATCTGGTGGTCTTCTATGATGGAGTGACTCTGTACTGGTGGATAAGGGAAGAGAAAATGATGTCATCTACCTGGACTTCTGTAATGCCTTTGATAGAGTCCCATACAACATCCTTGTCACTAAGTTGGAGAGTTATGGGTTTGATGGATGGACTATTTGATGGATAAGGAATTGGATGGATGGCCACATTCAAAGAGCTGCAGTCAATGTCTCAATGGCCAAGAGGGATCAGTAACAAGCAGTGTCCCTCAGGGGTCTGTATCAGTCTGTACTGATACAGATCCCTGAGGGACGTGATTTAATAAAGTTACTGTTCAGTATCTGTAGAGGCATGAAGCTGGGTTAATTAACATTGATAATATACAGCTGTGGGCTGGCTTCAGGGGCGGTGGGTTGGCTGATGTAGATAAGGTGCAGGTGTGGCTGGTTCTGTTAAGTGGTTAAATAGCTCTAAGGGGAGCAGGTAAGGATAAGAGATGTGGAACAAGTGAAGGGAGGAGAGAGAGTGTGTCCTAGATTAGGAGAGATGAGGTGAAGGCAGCAGAGGTGAGAAGCAAAGGGACCGGCCTGAAGAGTATGAAAAAACACCACAAACAGTAGATGGACCTTTGAGACCTTGTGGGGGATTGGTGGCTGTGCCAGGGCAAGGTGTGCTAACTACTTATTGAAGTTAACTTGGTATGGGATGGTAAAAGACCTTGTTGCAGCTGGCTAGTTTTGAGTGCTGTGACAAGTATCCTTGTTAGTGACATAGACAGGGGGATTGAGCGCACTCTCAGTGAGACAACAGGTGACACCAAGCTGAGTGTTGCAGTTAATATGCTACAGGGAAGGGATGCCATCCAGAGGGACCTTGACAGGCTTGGGAAGTGGGCCTTGTGGAACTTTAAGAGGTGCATATTGGCCAAGTGCAAAGTCCTGCACCTGGGCTGGGGCAACCCCCAGTATCAATACAAACTGGGGGATGAAGGGATCGAGAACAGCCCTGGAGAGAAGGGCTTGGGGATATTGGGAGGTGAAAAATTGGACATGAGGCGTCAATATGTGCTTGCAGCCCAGAAAGCCAACTGTATCAAAAGAGGCTGCATCAAAAGAAGCATGGCCAGCAGGTTGGGAGAGATGATTCTCCCTCTACTCTGCCCTTGTGAGACCCCACCTGGAGTACTGCTTCAGTCTCAGTGTCCCTGGTACAAGACAGACATGGACCCATTAGAGCGGGTCCAGAGGAGGGCCAAAAACATGATCAGAGAGGTGGAACACCTCTCCTGTGAAGAAAGGCTGAGAGAGTTGGGGTTATTTTCTCTCCAAGTTGGGGAGAAGAGAAGGCTCTGGGGAGACATTGTTGCCACCTTTCAATACTTCAATGGGGTCTATGGGAAGGATGGAGAGAGACATTTTAGCAAGGCCTGTAGTGACAGGGCAAGAGGCAATGATTTACACTAAAAGAGAGTAGTTTTACATTGGACATAAGGAAGAATTTTTTTTACAAGGAGGGTTGTAAGGTTTTGGAACAGGTTGCCCAGAGAAGCTGTGGATGCCCCATCATTGGAAGTGTTCAGGGTCAGTTTGGATGGGGCTTTGAGCAACCTGATCTAATGAAAGCTGTCCCTGCCAACGGCAGAGGGGTTGGGCCAGGTGATTAAAGGTCCCTTCCAATGCAAACCTTTCTATGATTCTAGGAATATTGCATCCAGTTTTGGACTCCGCAGTACAGGAAACCGAGGTACGTTCAGTGGAGGGCCATGAGTGGTCAGGGCTGAAGCACTTGGCCTGTGAGAAGATGCTGAGGACCAGAACTTGTTCAGCTTGGAGAAGCGATGGCTTCAGGGACACCTAACAGCAGCCCCCAGTGCCTGTGAGGAAGTGAGAACGGAGGTGGAGCCTTGTTCTTCACAGCAGTGCATGGTGGGATGAGAAGAGACAACATGCACAAACTGAAACAGACTGGATACAGGAAAGATTTATTTTTTTTCCCCACATAAGGACAGTCAGGCAGGGAAGCGGGCTGCCCAGGGAGGTTATGCCATCTCTGGCCTTGGTGGTGGCCAAGACTTGACTGGACACAACACTGAGCAACCTGGCCTAACCTCAGTGAGCAGGAGGTTGGGCTGGAGACTTACTGAGGTCCCTTCCAGCCTTAATTATCCTGTGCTTTTATGATCTGTGTGTCTTTCAGCCACCTTAGGCTCCCTTTATGATTAACAATGTCTCTTTGAAGTGATTGTTTTGTTTTATTTATAATGAATATTTATTTTAACTGAGAGGAATGTTGCCATACAACTGACTGTTTCTTCACTATGAAGGTAGTCCAGACAGCTAACTCGGATCTAATTATCAACATGTTAAGTGTCCAAAATCAGGTCAGGTGGATCCCATCCTGGGTCTGTGTGATCCCTGAAGGGCCCAGTTGGATACCGGGGATGGAAAGAAGTTATCTCTGTACAGCATCATAGCAGTTATTGCACTTGCCCAAAAAGATATGTGAAACCTGAAATGTACTCCCCAAATTCTTACTTTTTTAAAATCCAAATCCTCATTGATACCAAATTGATAAATGTGTAGGGTAAGGATTTTTCCATCTCTCTGCTCATTCTGGCTGTTTTCTTGCCCAATTCTCTCTCTGGCCCCTTATGTCTTGCCTGGGGCTGCGCCCTCTGCCCTGTGCTTCTGCTTCCATGGAGCCATCGCTTCTTCCTGGACAAACCACAGGGCCAGTTCTCCCTGTTCCTCAGCAAACGGTCCAGCTGGTATTAAGCCTATTACTAGCTTGTCTCAACACTGGCAAAATTATAACTAGCTCATTTAGGTGCTTCTGCTGGGACTTTGGTTTGTGGCAAAGGGACACACCCTGATTTTTAAACTGAATTGTTTAAGAACACCTTTCTTTATGCAATTTGTAAATAGGCTACAGAAATAACATCCATGCTACCACAGCATCTTGCCCCTTTTACCATTGTAACAATAACTCTGATATAATCTGTTTATACCTACATTTTGTAGCTTTATAGTGAACAAATAATATTGCCATATTTACGTTACCAATACCATGTTGGCAAGAAACAATGCACTTAAGTACATGGAGAATTGCTTATAGGGATAATACTGTTGATTTTTCCCTTGAATACCCTATTCAGGTTATAAATCAGAAAAAGTTCAGTATTTTTCAATCAATTTCAATGTGTGGATCACCTATATAGGAGAAAAATATCCCAAAGTTAAACTGGCTAGAAGCACCCTTTCTATTCTTGGCTATTTTTATTACAAATAGTCCACAAATCGGATGGTGTGTCAATGCCATTCTGATTTCTAGACTTTTCAAAACTATCTCTGTGTGTTATGACCTGTAGCTTGTTTTTCACGTATTTTAATTATACTAAGACACTTTATGATGCTTTTCTTCTATCACTTTGCATGTTAGTTCTCTTTTTCTTTGTCATTCAACACAATCTTTGCTCATACTAATTCAAAGCAAGAATGTGATACTGCATTTGAAACTGTTGGTGTTCCTGAGACATCTCTTGCTTCTACATGGTGTATTTTGTCTTCAAACATTAGTGCCCCAAGGCACATATGTGATTGAGGAATGTGTATTCCCTCTTGAAGTTTGTTTACATTGCTAATTCACAACAGGGTGTGAAGTTAAGATTTCTGAACACAGAAATAAGGACTGATTACCATTCTTTTATTTTTGGCATCTTATTCATAGGCATTTATATTTTGTTTCCATAATTATTGCAAACTGTGCACTTCATATGTATTGACATTAATTTTGTACCGAACTATTACAGAAAAATCTAATTTAGAGACTGATTTGCGTCTATTTTGCTAACCTATTATAAGGAAAATACCTCCTAAATAAGAAATTTTATTTATAACAATGTAACAAATTACAAAATTTCTGCTGCCTGGCGGAAAGTGGCCTGGGGGTGTTGGCTGACAGCCAGCTGAACATGAGCCAGCAGTGTGCCCAGGGGGCCAAGAAGGCCAGCAGCATCTGGCTTGTATCAGCGTGGCCAGCAGGACTGGGGAAGTGATTGTCCCCCTGCACTTAGCACTGATGGGGCTGCACCTCAAATACTGTGTTCAGTTTTGGGCCCCTCACTACAAGAAAGACATTGAGGTGCTGGAGTGTGTCCAGAGAAGGGCAATGAAGCTGGTGAAGGGTCTGGAGCACAAGTCTTATGAGGACCAGCTGAGGGAACTGGGGTTGTGTAGTCTGGAGAGGAGGAGGCTCAGTGGGACCTTATTGCTGTCTGTAAGTACCTGAAAGGAAGCTGCAGGCAGGTGGGGTCAGTCTCTTCTCCCAGATAACAAGTGACAGGATGAGAAGGAATGGCGTCAGGTTACACCAGGGCAGGTTTAGATTGGATATTAGGGAAGATTTCTTCACTGAAAGGGTTGTCAAGCATTGGAACAGGCTGCCCAGGGAGGTGGTGGAATCGCCATCCATGTAAGTAAGAAACACATAGATGCGGTGCTTAGGGACATGGTTAAGTGGTGGACTTTGCAATCCTGGGTTAATGGTTGGACTTGTCACTCTTAAAGGTCTTTTACAACCTAAATGATTCTGATTCTAAAATTAGGAAAAAACCCCATATCCACGGAAATAACATTTGTTGGTATAAACAATATAGATTAAACCAAAATACTGGATGAAAAGATCTGATGCCTGTAATTTCATAGAAATTAAGTGGGTGCTTAATTTGAAGAATACGATTAGTCCAACATGTCTCTGATTTAGCTAGTTTGAGTACTTGCATTGCTTTAAACACTAGTTACATACACAGCCCTACTGCCTGGGAGTATTGAGAAAGCGAGAATCCTCGGCACCTTTCAAATATGTTCAGCTTTCCTTAGGGTTAGGATGGTACTTGGACCTATATGTCTGTGCCTCTAAAATGAGAGTGCGTTTTATGCTGGATCAAGTTGCAGGGAGATAGCAGTCATTTGCATGGACACATTCTTTCCATGATTAAGAAAAGGAAAAGAGAGATAAAGCTAGGAAATACTGTTTTAAAATACAAGTGTAAACATAAACCTCCTCCCAAATCTTTAACAACTAAGTAGATAAAATTATATCTCAGATACGCATCCAAATAATGTTGCTTTCATTTTTCACCTTGTGAAAATGCTCTCCTTCAAAAGTCAAATCATCCTATTTTTTTGTCTTCAGTCTTGAAAACTTATACATGTTATTACATTTCAGACATCTCAATAGGAATGGTTTAAAAAGTACTGTTCCCCTGTAAATTTTACACTTGGGAAAACATGCTGGATAAGCCTTGAAGGATCACCTGAAAGAATATTTGACCTGTATTTTAAAAATGTCCCTCCTACCTGCTTCACTCAATACCTACACTTAATATGTCTGAAGATCTTCTTCTATATTATGTCACAGATCCGTTGTAGAAAGCAAATACTGTGCAAAATTGTCTTTTTATTGTTACATGACAACTGATGCTATCACTGTTGCAAGGTCTTCTTTGGAACATCTGCCATACACAAGTCTTTCTGTACTAACATGCTTTAGTTACTGTCCTGAAGACCGCCAGAGAGAATTTTGGTTCTGTACAGGAACCAAATTTAACACTCAGCAAAATTAATTACTTTTATGCCTCCAGAATTTCTCTTTCAAATCTTGAGTCTTGACCATGAGTGGACTAAGACAGGTCTTGCTAGGCTAGGTTTACTTTTTTTCATGCTGGCATTGTTATAATTACCCATTCAGGATTGAAAGACTTCTCTTCCTCCTTTACATTTTTCTTACAACTGTAGCAGGTTAAATAACTGAATATATTTCTGGTAGACATTCACAGAAAAGACTGTCAGGATTCACAGCTCAGTCTTTTGTTATCTTTATTCATGATCTTTGCTGAACTCAGTTCAATGATTAATTTGAGTTATCTCTAGATACGGAACTCTGCAGCTTTTCTTGCCAGTAAATTGAACCAGTCAGTACTTTTGAGGATATATTATGAACAATCACCTACCTGAATGACAAAAATTAAAATAAATAGTATTAAAATGTGCTCTCTTCAAGCCTTCTATTTTTTCATTAAAAGTCTAATTGGTAAAACTGATATTAATGTCCTTAGTTATTAAAGCAGTTATTAAAGCTCAAATATGCAAACAATTACTCCCATTCCGTTGTTTATCCCTCCCCTGCAAAATATACTATAATAAAACAGAAAGCGACTGTTGATCAGGACACTACCACTTCAAGTCCTGTGACTATTTGAGAGATGAGGGAAGTTTAGAATCATGGATTTCACTCCTGATTTATATGAAAAGCTCACTAAGCAGTAAGCTGGAGTGCCTAGCCAGATTTTTTTGTATGGCTATGAATAATAATAAAATCATACTTGATTCTTGCTTGTTTCATTTTTTAGAAAAAACAGTATTTTGATAATGACTGTGATTGTTACTTATAATTTCCATTAAAATGTCCCAATAACATATTCAATTTTGGTTTTGCTGTTGCACCCCTACCCCCCCAAAAAAAAAATTAAGAAAATTAATATTGTGGGTATATGAGAAGGTACAACTGTTTTATGCGCCTGTTTGTAATGCTGCTGTACTTTGCCAGGTTTTACTCCTGTAATTGTGTTACTGATGTCACACACACATTTTGAATATTATAGAGTTTCAAATGGAGTTTGAAGCCTCAAAATCAATGTGCAGCTCTTTGCACAGCCTGAACATGAAGACTTCTAGATGAAAAAATTGAAATTGAGGTTTCAATAGATCTTATATATGTGAAATATCCACATTAGTCTGACTGATGATGATACAGTCTGTAAGGAAGTTTTCAGTATAAACATTAAACATTTATATGCTTTGGGGAAAAAATCTCCAGTTCAGTTCTGCTTATTTTACTCGCATAGTAAAAGGATGAATTTTACCCTGCATGTCATCTTAGGGGGGGGGGGGGGGGAGGGGGGAAAGAAAGAAAGAAAAAAAAAAGACCAGAAGCCTCTCTGAAGAGCAGAGAAAAATATACTAAATATTTTCCATCTTCTTTATCTATCTGTGTTTGCACAGTTGATGTATTGAGACAACTCAACTGGAACTTAAAACATACGATTATACTCTGACCCAACTCTTTAATGACAATTAAATCAAAGAATTTTCCTGTCCCTAAGTTTCCTTTCATATAATCCTGATGGCGGTTCTCTTTTGACTAGTCCTTCTGTCCTCACATGACACAGTCACCATCAGTATATCTCATGCCACCTACTTGTGCTGGTGATAATCAGCCTGAAGATAGTCAAGGAACTATGAATACATTTCTGCTTACCAGTGAAACCAAGCAATTCACAAAGGTTGTCTTTGAAAAGTTCATGATGTTTTGTCTTTCAAGCCAAATAAGTATATGCTTATCTTTGCTAGAAAGCTTAAACGGGCATGAAGGGATGCAAATACTTGGCTGACTGATCTTTCTTCCTTTTTTATAGAGCTTCAGTCTTACCATGGACATCTTTAATTTTTAACTTTTAAACCAGCATTGTGATCTATGTTTCCATTCCTTTATTGATTTATTATGTTGTGAAAGGCTCCAAGTTTCAGCTGCTATGTGACAGTGACCAGAAAAAATCATAAACCCATGGAAAATAAGGTGGGGAATGACTCCTGGAAACTACATATACCAGTGGTTTTCATCATTGTTATTTATTTCCACCAGAAGCAATCACACTGACGCCAGCATAATAGTCAGGGTAAGATATGGTTTAATACAAGCAAGAGCATCACAGTCTGGCTGCCTAAAAAGTAAAGTACAAGGAATGAGACAATCTCCAAAATACTGCACCAGTCCATGTCTAACTTTCACAAGTTAATGTGTAACCCTGTATTTAAGACAGGGAGGTGTTGAAAAGCTGGGAAAAACATTGTAGCCTAGTGGGAAAGATAAAATGGAAGGTCTTTTCTCACTGATACTAGTAAAGAAACAAAGTGGTTTAGGCTAATCTCTTCCAAACTGGAACAGTAAAAGAAAAAAAAACAACAACCAAGAGGCCTTGTTTTTAGAAATCCTGAGCTCTTGGGAGTGCTTATTAGCCATGCCTGTGCTAGCAATTTACAAAGACTGGGGAGAATCCTCAGGCACCGTAACTTAACACTTTATATCAGTACACTGCGAGTACAATCCCTTAGAGAGGCCTGGGCTTTGCCCAGCTTTCTAACAGTTCCCAGGCATGGTTTGGGTAATGGCTTGGGTAAGAGACCATTCCCAACCGGCAAGTCAGGCCAGGCCACCCTGTTCTGGAAAGCCTAGCTGCATAGGTACTGGGGTGGGGGCTGCTCCATGCCAGTTGCATTTAGCGTCAGAGAACAGTCATTGGTACATCTGATTTCTTAATATAATCCAGCCAGCTGATGTGGAAACTTCCAGATGCCTGACAATTCAGAAAGTCCGATTGCTTAAGTTGATTGTATGGATTTAGGAGCTAATTATAGACCTAATTTTAAACAGATGTTGGCCTGAATAACTGAACAAGTACAAGGCAGAGTTCTTCCTTAATGCAGGAGGAAACTTGATGGCTAGGAGACATGCCAGCTGCCAGCTGGATCACTCCCTCCGAGTGCTGTATTGGCTTTCCCCTCCTCTGTCAGCTCAGTAAATGCCCAAAATGCTCCTTCCATTGCCTATGTGTACATAATTTATGCACACAGAAAGACTTAGTTTATCACCAGCAAACATCTGTGACAAAAACAGCAACACAAATGACTTGACTTGGTTTGCTTATACTCTTTTTCCCTCTTTGTTACAGCACTGCATTTTCAAGCAGGTTATGTCTAAAAACTAGTTAATGAACCTTTTAGGCTGCAAATATGTGAAATAAACCCTCATATTATATGCTTAAAGAGGGGGAAATAACCCCACTGCTCAGATTTTACTCCTTGAAGTGCACACCTTCTTTTGGCCTTAATGAACTGTGAAAATATCAAGAGGCACCTATCTTTCACTCAAGTACTTTGATGTTCATCAATCTTCAAATTGTAGTAGTATGGAACAGTTGTATTTTACAGCATTGCATCACACACTTCTACTTTAGTTGTTTGGTTGGAACAACTGTCTCAAATTTTTCCTTTTGTTAAAGAACACAGATTCTTCAGCATTCATCGTGAGGCGATGGTCCTTTAAAAACCCACAGTGGAAAAACATTCAGGGAAAGTGAAAGAATCAGCCTGTTTCCCACAAAAATGACATTTGAGCATGTTCCTCCTTTTGAACCTATTTACTATTTCAAGCTATTCTGGAAGAAGGGATAAAAAATTCAAACGAAAATTACATTTCTATAAATGTAATGAAAAAAAAATCACTAACCCAAACATAAATTGGTACATTATTCTGTAATGTATTGAATTGCCTTTCTTACTCAAATAAAAACAAAACTTTTAAGAATCTTTTATATGAAAGAGTCTTTAGCAATTAATTTTGGGAGCTAAAAATATCTGAAGAATAATCACAGGTATTCTGCCTGTCATCCAAGCCTTAATTTATTCTGTTTCCAAATAATTCTCAATTAATGCTTGTAGGCATTTAAATTGCTTTAACTTACTGATATTCATGTTTACAGGCTGGTGGTGAATACAATTTGCTGGCTTATAACAATAAGTCTCATTTTCTTCCTGTTGATCTTAAATTTCATTTTCCTATAATCCCATAATTCTTTTTGCTACATCTTATGTATCTCCTATAATAACTAAATAATTAGCATATCTAAAAAGATGGTAGAACTCTTCTGCAGTTGTGATATTCTGAAAAATTTAATTTCTGTTAAACTATTATTTCAACAGTCTCTTTAAAGTTGATAGAGTATATCCCAGAGTACTTATAAACAAATACAACACTGAAGAGAGACTTCCCTCTCTACCTACATACTATGTTTTTCAGCTCCAAGAACTTAATTTTATCATTCAAATGTTTTTAGATTCCAGATTTTTCATCAAAACTCAAGGCTATTTTACAGAATGTTATGATGTGCTTTTTTTCAGATTTGATAAAATCAATATATTTAATAGTATTTTCCATGTTTTCCTTGAGTAGCTGACAAATGTAAAATATTTGATCCCCCAGGGGTACCTTCATTCCAAATCCCATATTGATATTTCTTTCTCATTTCTTTTGATTTTGGGATAATGTAATGAAGATGGCATTAATGGTACAGATGCCATGATAATCTTTTGATTTAATCTCATCATGCTTTCTCATAAATTGGTATGTGTTAGTATTTATCTGTTCCACTGAGATGTCTTCAGACTACTAAACCTAGCTTGTTAAGTCTTTTTGTTATCTTATGTATTTAATAATCAATAAGAGATTTACCAGTATCCGTTATCTTGCTGTTCCCAACTACTCTACTTTCCTCTTCAGTTTATCTTAAAAAATATTTCTGCCATATTTGCTTCAAGAAGTTGTTTGCTATTAAGATAATTAAGAAGCTCACTCAAATCTCCTCTCCATTGTTCTATAGCTATTCTTTGAACAAAAATATGCCCATTTTCATTCTCCATCATATCTTCTCCAGGTCAGTGATAATATCTTCCATAATCCTTTTGCCCTACTCCATCTCCTTCAGAGAGCTACATATGCAGTGCTTTTACCACCAGCTCTTCACCGGCTTTTTCAAGTACTAGACCTAGGAGGTCTGAAAAAGAGGAGGCTCAATAGAAGGATGACAGCAGTCTACATCAGTAGGGTGGAGAGTGTGAATAGGGATCAACTGCTCATTGTCCCTTCAAGAAAAAGAAACAAGGGGTATCAAATAAAGGTGATGGGTGACATTAAAAAAAAGCCAACAAAATCCCAGAAAAGGAAATACTTCTACACACAACATAGAAGTCTGGGCCATGTGCCACTGGAATATTAAAATATCACAAGTGTTCAAAAAGCAATGAACAAATTTATTTAAGAAAATCTGACCAGGGACTGATAGATATAAAGATGGTGCATACGGTTTGTAAGCAACAGGTTGCTGGGACCTAGGCAAATACTTTGGGGATGTGTCACTATATGTGTGTCTTGTTCTTACCCTCTCATCTGCAGCTTTTGGAAGCAAGATCCTGAGGGATCATTTTGTATGACCTAGAGGCAAAGGCCATCCTTGGCCTCTCTCCTGCCTTACCACATTTTTCAGAGATTGTTTCCAAAGACATAGGATTTCTGAAGCACACCAGTTCACAGTTGTTCTTTTCTAGCCTTTATCAAAATCCTGTTCATATCATTACTGTTGCCGTATTACCTGACGGCCTTCTTTGCATCAAGATCAGCCATAACATTCACATGGTTTTAAAATCCACAGGCCTGTTTTACTACTATTATCTTATATCTCTATCTTTATTTGAAATCCTCCAAAACACTGTATTTTATGAGCAAATCAGCTATTTTTTCTATTCTTTATTGTGCCAAGGTGGTTTTTTTTCACTGCCTTTCAGTGCTTCACAGTCAACTTCCCTTATTAGTATTCTGACAGAGAAAAGTTGAAGTGGCCGCCAGCTGGCATCATAATTTTTCAAAGAATCTTCTGAACTTATCATTTTGCATGTGTAAAGCATATCTATAAATTCTACATATCTAATATAGAACAGAAGTCAATACGAGTAATGCAAGCTAAAGATACTCCTTAAATATTAAATGGTTGAGAGGAAGAGGCTATTAGACTATTGTAATTACTGTTCACAGATTTTGCGTTTCATTAATGGTTGACTGGAGCCCAGTCAGATTCCAGGAAGAAATATTATAGGAGCAAACTTTATTATGCAACAAATCCCAGAAAAAAGGTATTTTCCAACAGAGCCAGATAATGGTTAGGAAAGAGAATATGACAGCTCAAGTCCTGGCTGTTCTCAGTATTCTTGATTTCTTGTGCTGTCTCCTCTAAAGTTTACCATTTATTCAATTTATAAAATATGTGTGGAAGTAGTGTTATGATTTTCATAATAGTCCAAGAATAGAAATGAGGTAAGACCTGTGGGAGAAAGATTTTAATTTATTAGATAACCACTAGAACTGGGGAAAAAGGCAAGCATAGAAGTCTTTTTTCAGGATATGATGTCTCCCTACACACCTTTTCTCCTTTATGTAAGAGATACATAATTTAAAATCACCCATTATTTGCCTTGGCAGTTTTTTTTGTAATAGCAGATTGTTAATCAAAATAGTTACGTATCTATACAGGATTTTACTCATCGGCTGGGCCTTTGTTGTCAGCTTGTTGCTGTTTCATTCACTAATGATTTGTTTCTGTGACAATTTAAGCCACTCTGCCTGATAATTTTATCATTTAAAAACAAATTGCTACTGTGAGCTCCATCTTCATTTCTTAAGAGGCTGCTGTGTGGGCTTTCTGAGCTGGGTGGAGAGAAGAAAGAGAATTAGAAAAGATACAAAATATTGATTCAGTTGCCTCAACTGTCAGTCACCATTTCAAAGGCCCTTAGGTTTCTCGGATAGATGCCATCTGACACCTCAAAAAGCTGAGGTATCCCCTAAGTTCAGCCAGCCCTATGAAGATGTCTTGAGTAACCCAGGCATTTCAGATGATCCTCACCTAAAGTCTCAAATGATGGAAAAAGCATGGGGTTTTCTGTTTGTTTGTTTGTTTGTTTGTTTCTAATCTAGCATTTCTAGTTGATTTGGAAAGTTATGTAGTACAACTATGATGTGAAGAAAGACAATCAAAGGAAATAATTGCAGTAATTGAGCCTCACTTTTCCGTGAACTGGGACAAGTCTAATAACTGCTATAAGTTAATACTGTCTTACAGCTATGTTTTGTTTTAAATTCCAGTGGTCTGTGTTCTGATGCATGGGATATCTAGCATATTCGAAAAAATAATTATAAACAACAACAACAAAAAAAAGTAAAAAAAAGAAGTTTTGGAGCAATACAGCAGCTTGGTGACACCTGAGAATTTATTTCAGAGACATTTATAAATCCTGTTTTAATAGCTGCTTCATGCCTTTGTGCATATCAAAACAGTTAGGGACATGCAAAGTACCTGGCCCTTACAGTTCAAAGATCTTTATTTTAGCCTTGCTTGTTTTAACCTTAAGAAGTTCTACTATTGTGGTACAAACTGTTGTTGCAAAAGGCACTATTATATTATTCTAGACTAATTTAAAAAGAATTATAGTGATTCACTGAATGAATTATTCATACGTGGCTGCAGTGGCAACATGTTATTGTACCAAGAGACAGGAAAATATAAAATTGTATTTGTTCTTCACCATTTGGACACAATGGTATTTTTAAAAAATCAAATACTAATGTGTACTTTGGCACAACTTCTTTAGCAATTGTGCCTCCCTCTGATAAAAGGTGATGCAAGAGCTTTCGTCCAACCTCTGTGCAGACAAGGACGCTGCTTCAGGGGAATGCCAGACAATGTAGTAGCTTTTCTGTGTAGTAGCCAGGGAAAACATAGTTCCTCCTACAGTTAGCTGCTAAGTAACCTTGTTTCTATCCTCTTTCCTTTTTATGTACCCAATCCTGCTCTCATTGAGGTAAATGAGATCTTTTTCAGGAAATTTGCTTTTGTTCCATACAAATTTACAGGAAGGAAATGGTGTCCTTCAGGAAGAGTTCATTCCTGTGCCTTTATGAATTTTCTGTAGCAATGTTCACAGCAATAGCAATTCCACTTCATTTACCTGCAATTCATAAATAACCTTAAACTCTCATTGCTGTCAAATATGTGTGTGTTCAGCTGTCTTAAAATCAAGACAGACATTTAAGATCTTCCTATGGCCTTAGAAAACTAACTTTATGTGCTTTCATAAAACACCAAAAAACTATTTATGCATCTGTGGTCTCCTTCTTGTTGAGATACCTCGTGTTGAGGTGCTGCACATCAGATGCCTATTCTGTTTTGCTCTCATAAAGGGAAACCGGACAATTTGTATAATTGTCTCTGTGTTACTATGAGATAAAATTAGATTACACCTTGCACTTTGAAGAAAAAAAAGATAAAGTCATGGCATGTTTTACAGTCTACAAGAGATACTGAGTCACAGAGCGAATATTCAGAACTGACAAGCAATTGTTACACTCACTTTTGCTTGCTCTGTTTTCTGAAAACAGCAGAGAGAAGCTGTGGTTCTCCATCTTTTCTTGGTTATTGTGGGCATAAGTCAATCACAGATTTGGAGTCAGGGATTCCAAATCTTGAACTCTGCATGATGTTCAATACAAAGTCAACTATAGTGGTTTATTTTTCTGAAGAACCAAGTTTGAACACTTGACTATGAATATTCCAGCTGTGGTGTACATAGTGCACATATTTAAGGCATATTCTAGTTAGCAATATGCATTGGGATTGTACTTGTGTGTTGAATACTGCCAGACTTCTGTACTGAAGTCACAAGGAATGAAAGAAGCCTAGACACCACTTAGTGGGTTTATTTCCTATTCACGCTGTTGGGAAATAACCCCGTCACTTAGTATTGGGGCCATCGAGAGACTGACTCATCAACGTTTTTGCCCTAGTAATTTTTTTTGCATAGACAGTTTGTTTGTTTGGGATTTTATTTGTTTTTTTCTGGTATAGGTATTTAATCTAAGTTTTTCAGATTTAAGAGATCTTATAGCATGACTGTGAGATGATGATCGCATAAACCAATTCTAATGGGGTTTACAAACACAGGCACTAAATACTATTACTTGCTGTTAGTGGCAACGGTACTAATGGTGAAATGAATTAGCAACTTGATCTATTGGATATATTAATTTGCCAGCTAGATTTGGACAAAAGTAGTATAAAAGAGTGTGGTATCAGCCTCTCTGTCCTAAAAGATACAGGATACCAGTGCTGATTTCCTGAATACTGACTGATTCACTGTTATTCTCTCCAACATATGAATCACTACATTTTTCAGTAATAAATGCTAGCTATAATGTTTAGAAACAGCAGAGTAACAAGTTACAGCAAAGATCTATACTGCTTTTTCCTTTGTTAAATCTGAACTTTCTACATTATCTCTGCTCTGGTGATAAGTAGCCTTTTCGGAATTAGTGGAGGCTAATTCTGTGACATATCCCTAGGCTCCCATTGCAAAAATATCTCTCTCCTATTTAACTGGTATCTTAATTTCTATGATTCAGAAAATAGCCTGAAAAGCTGTCTTTCTTAGCTCTTTGTTCTTATGGGCATCTGGTTCAGATGGTCTTCTAGTTCATTGAAATATCTGGTGCTATAAAAATTCATGCCTTGGTAGGGTTCCAAATTTCTTGTGTCCATTGGCTTATTTTTCTAAAAAATATATGAGGACTTTATGTAAGGGCAGCTTTCCTCTAAGTGCTTGCTCAGAGTTATGACTGTATCTCCGAAAACTGCTGAAGGAGGAAGAAAACTGGGGTTTATAAAAGCAGTATAGCTATACTGAGTCAGACAATAAAAATCACGGACATTTAGAGCAGCATCCTCTCTCTGACACAGATCACCAACACATGACACATTCAACTGTGCTAGCATGATTATACATCAAGTACTTCAACACTTCGTTAAGCCTTGTCTAATGCTAGCAAAGAAACCCTTTTTACAGCCAACAGAGAGAATGGAGGAAATGTGTACTCCAGCTGAAACAGATTCTCCATCCTTGGAGATACCCAAAATTTGACTGGGCAAGGCCTGAGTTACCTGATCTAACCAGGCCTGCTCTGAGCAGAGTTGGATGAGCTGACCTCCACATCTCCCTTCCAACATAAATGATTCTGTGACTCTGACTTTTGTATTTAGCATCCAGGAATCCACTGCTAATCCCATGGTAGGAGAAAAACAAATCCTTCTCATGCTTATCTGGGATCTTTTCAGTTATGCGATAAGAATGTCAAAACACACATTCCTTAGTTTTTTGAAGGCACACAGGGTATAGCTAGATGCCTATATATGAGCTAGATGCCCAAGCTCCCATTACAGCCATTGGAAATCAAATCAATAGGGTTGATAGTTGCACTGAATTTTAGGAGTCTAGGTTGCCCACATTCTCCTCAAACTTCTTATTATTTTGTTGCATTTGAATTACAGCTTCGGTCACTCCTACCAATTTGGTGTGCTACAACTTGTGCAGTTTATGTGGGTCACACATATTTTATGCAGAACTGGGAATTTACTGCTAGTCTAATTAAAGTCTTGACAGTCTAATCAAAGAATTATTATTAGTCTGTGCACAATGATACTAACAATTATAATTCAAATTTTCTAAACAATGGGGCTCATTCCAATAATGATACAGCAAACACCAAAATACCCAGACTTTATAGCAAATGTCTCTCTGCTATTACACTCACCCTTCCACTGTCACTCTGGTCACACAGAGATCACATCCTAGGATTGATGGCTTCTATTTAGAGGGGAGGGTGTCATGGCAAATCATCCATGGAAGAGGTATGATGTTGGCAGTGTTCTTCCTCTTTTCTGAAATTACAATGTTGGTATTCATAATTTCTTTTTCCTCCCTCTCGAGTCTGCTTAGTGTCATTATTATGTACTTGCTAATGCAGTGCACTTGCTCCTTATTCACTGGTTCACAATCCCATATTACATCCAAATCTACTATGTACGCTATGTTTTACACATATCAGATACCTGCTCTTTGCTCCTGTACCTCTAAGTTGTTTTACCCAGTGCCCAAGGTTACATTCCTTTGGCGGCCAGTAACTGACTGCTGTTGAGTTGTTTATGACCCAGGTGCCCCTGTTATCATCCTGTGTCTGCACTTTCAAGGCTCCAGTTATCATCCTATGCCTGTACTTCTGTACATTGTTTTTTATTCCAGCATCACAGATAGACCACTAGAGAAAGAAGAACGACCTGTATCTACTTATTACGAAGTATATTACAATAAGCCTTACACCAACTCTACAAAGCTAAGCAAAGGCTGAAACAAATCAGGTAACAGTCACCTGTCTATCAGACAACTGCTCTTACAGCTAAACAAACTAAACCCAACCTCTAGGCAGGTCGAGACAAGGCCAAATGAATCCTGACATGTCCTAATACCTTTGTTGCTACCTTAACACAGAACCTGCAGCCTGCTGCTTGTAGTGGTAGCTCTGTATACATTGGGCTGTAAGGCTGAAGAGTCTGGAGAGCTACTCAGCCAGTCCTACCTATAGTGTCCTGAATGTTTTGAATCCTGGCAATGTATTCCTTGATCTTCAAGGAGAATTAATTATTAACATTTTCTTTACATAGTTGGGATAGTGCTAAGATCAAATAACATTTCTAAAAGTCATCCTGAAAGGCACATTTGGTAAAACTGTTTTGAAATGTGAACACCTTGGTCTTATCTACACATGCTCATACACCAGAACAATGGTATGTTACACATTTGAAACCAGCTTTTCTATCACTCATAACTCTGATGTCCAAATGAGCCCAACAAATGCCACACTTCCTTCATGACTGGGACATTTGCCTCAGAGCGGAAACAGTCAAGACCAGCATGTCCTTCCAAGCGGACATTTGTCTGCTGAGTTGGACAACATTGTGTTGCTTGTTGACCCCTGAGTTGTAGTCATATTCCTGTAGTACTTGCTGACTTGTCACTATACCTACATGTAGATTCACTTTTGCTGGGATTCTTGCATAGGATCCAGATCTTCATCTCCAGTTGTAGATACCAGAAAAAAAAAAAATGCTGGAAAACATTATGGGTCCCATTCAGATTGTAATTCTGGACTTCATTTCTGTTGAAACTTGATACGGTATATATCGAAGGCTAAGAAATTTGGTATAATGCATGCCTGAATCTGTCCTTCAAATGGAGTTGGGATATGGTCAAGAGGAATATGACCTAGGAAAGCAATCTCAGATCTCAGTATGTGAAGCGAAGGACTATTTCTTAGTTCCAGGCAAACGCTCTCAAAGTATCAGCCAGCATCTTAGGAAATATGATTCCTCACATCTGTAGGTTTCTAAGTTTCCCAAGGTTCTTGCAAATAATTTTTCATGTGTTTCTCCTAATCTGGTGCCTTCTCTTCTTTCTGAGACTTAACACTGCCTGCAGATTTTACAGAGGCTTCCATTTTCTATTCCCACCATCTTGCTCATTATTCTGTTTGTCAATACAATAGCAGTATTGTCAGTACATGATTTGGCACTTCTGGAAGCTCCCACCATGGAGTATTACAATTGACATGAAAATAAGCTCACTTAATTCTTATTCAATGTACTTACTAAGTTAAAGACTTATGGCAGGACCATACCATGGTCCTGATCCTCAGTCACTCATTCTCCTTTCTGAGATGGGCACCTGTTGGTTTTTTTCTGTTACGGCAGCACTGCAGAACTAGCATGGTGGCTGACACCCACAAGGTTTTCACCTCCAAGAGAGTATGGCTGGCATGTGAACACAGTTCCAGAAGTACAGGACACCAGTCTCTTATGGCTAGAATTAAGCTCTTGAATATACTTTCCCTCTTCCGTCTTTTCCCCCTATTCTGTGATGAGCAAAATCAGCCATTAAGCCATTAAGTGGCCTTTTCTTGAACTTCACAGCCACAAAGGGCTAATCAAATGAGATATCCTAAAAAAAAAAAAAAAAAAAAAAAGAAAAAAAAGAAAAAGCTCCAACACTGAGATGAAGTGCCTTCTGCTATTTTTCTGAGAAATATATCCTTATTAAAGATAAATTCTGCACACCCTATGGATTACCTCTCAGCTTCCCCATCTTGTGCACTTCCTTTTTATGTCTGAATTAATTTAGGAGCTCCTTGCTCACCCATGCAGGACTCCTGCTGCCTTTGATCTCTTACTTGTGGGGACAGACCTTTCTTGAGCTTGGAGGAGGCGATCTTTGAATATCACCAGCTCTCCTGGACCCCTCTTCTTTCCAGGGTCACATCCCACGGGACTCTTCCAAGAACATCTCTGAAGAGGTTGGAGTCTGATGTTCTGAAATGCAGGTTTGTGGTCCTGCTTTTTACCCTGCTTCCTCCTCTTAGGATCATTCTCCTTCTGAATCCTCCTGGATCCTGTGACTTCAGTGGTCACATGACCAGTACAGCCAAGGCTGCCTCCAACTTTCATAGCCCTGACCAGTTCTTCCTTGTTTTTAAGTATCAAGTCCAGGAGGGCACTCTTCCTTCTTGGCTCCTTGAGGCTGAGAGAGCTGTGATTGTTCTGCAAGAAGAGAGGCTCAGGGGAATCTCATCCATGTGTATAAATAACCCAAGGGAGAGAATGAAGAAAAAGCAGCCAGATGCTTTGCAGTGGTGCCCAGGGGCATTTATCTTAGAATGAGCTGAACTGCATCATGAAAGTGCCTGTTTTTCTCCACTCACTACAAAAAACACCCAGATATCACGATCTGATGCAAAGACCTGTAGCAGAAACATCAACATCTAGGTGTGGTAACTGCTCTGTAGTGGAATAAATCTAGGCAACACAGCTGACAAATATTTCAAGATAAGCCTTCCTCCTTCTGTTTAGCTAAACACATAACCAGGTACAGGATCAAACCCTTACTGAACTGCTCAGTTTAGAGTACTTCTGTGCGTTCCCAGCAGCATTTTAGACACTCAAGCATAGCACTGTTTTTTTTGCCTCAAAACTGACACGAATGTTGAGATATCATGCCTGAGGCTACACACATGCATCACACAACTGAACAAAAGCTAACTTCAGTGGAAATTGTCATTGAAGATTATTTCTCAAAATTCATTTTTACTTTCTGTCACCGCAGTCCTAGATCAGCTCAGCTGCTGATGGATACTTCTACACAGGTTCAGAGAACTAGCCATTTTTTCCAGAAGGCTACATGCTTTTCAAAACAAGAATATAGAAAAGAGAAGCAATTTTTAATTTCAGTTGTGACTATGTGTTTGCTAGTTCCTGAGGTATGTCTGGATAAAATTTAGGCACCTGCCTCTAGCTGAAATAGTGACAATGGGACACATGTTGTTCGACTGTTACCATGCTAGACCAGGGAAGAAGAATGTTTTTCTCCATGTTTAACAAGTTACTTGTTCAGGTAAGTGGTCATATTCAGACAGTTTTAACTGCCACCAGCTTTCTAGCTAATAGGTAAAAACTATGCATGTCACAAATCCTGTAAAAGTCATTTGAAGGGCTTTGCAAGATACAGAAAGCTTACTCAACAGGAAACTTGAGGCAGGGGGCCTTAGACAGAATTCAGGCTGAGTTAGCATTGCAGCTGGTTAGGTTTGGTTGATGATATGGTGGTTAATGGCACAGTAATGCTCTATTTTTATTTATATTCTGACATACATTCAAAGAGATTAAGCTAGCATTACAGGGAGTCACTGTAACAGCCCAACACTGTGGTTTTTATTGCAGTTGTATTACAAACACAGAATAAAAGGGTGGTTCCTAACCCAAGAGTCTTATAATTTATGCAGAGCTTTCTTTTATATAGAAGAAAATCGATTTGGGCTTAAAGCCTGCTCAAGAGCTATATATTATAGATAATGATGAACAGACTGAAGTTATTTAGAACAAAACCATTATCAGTACTGTGCAGTGCAGTGTCACAGGATATCTAATTTGAATGGTCAGCATAATTTTGATACTGAAAAGACAATTTTCATTTTATAGCTTTTTCAAATAGATTTTTATATTGTGTTATAAGTGTTAGGAGAAATGCCAATATATTAGACTTATTGACCTAGCAGTAATTTGCTGCGAATATATACTCAGCTTCCCTTTGTTCCTGTAGGACAGAGACCATGTATTGCAGTTAATATTTTAAAGCAATACTGGCACTACAAGGGCATGAGTTTACTTGTGCATCTATTACTTGGTCTTTCCTCTTCTAGTTGTACAACAAAATGATTTCCAGATAACACCCAGGCCTTAACTGTTTGGATTTTTTGTGTACAACCAATTTAAAAACAAAGTAGCTTTCAGCTTAATGGCTGAACAATTTTTTGCTCGTTGAAGATCTTGAATAATATTTTTCCTAAGGAATACACGCTAAAACTGTTTTCTACTTAATCATACCTTATTGATAGTACAAAAAAGATAAGTATTGCCAAAATCACAGTGGAAATGTCTTGTCCAAATAGGAATTCATAATGGCAATGGACGACTTCTTGCAGCATCCATCTGTACTGACTTCTAATGCACAAAGCATTGCCCTATGTATTTTCTATCATTGCCTCCATTACTTCCAAAATATCTCACGGGTTTGGGGATTCTTTTTCTGTTCTTTGTTTTCCAGCTGGAGGTATTTTCTCACGTATTTCCCACATTCCTTCACAGTTTGGCATATATTTACATTCTTTATTCTGTATTTCTGCTTTACTGTCATCAGTTTTATCGGCTTTGCCTGACTTCTACACATTCCATTCAACCCTATTTGTTAAATGGAAACTTCAAAGCCATATGGAGATTTTTTTGTTTGTTAAACATTGTTTATTTCCATAACAGCACATGTTGGTTCCTGTCAAGACTAGGTTTCTAACAACCGATCTGTGTCTGAAAAAAGACTGAAAAACTACACCATATAGATTGTTAAAAATTGTAATTACTTATCGGGTTTTTTGTTTGTTTGTTTGGGGTTTTTTGGGGTTTTTTTTGGTTGTTTTTGTTTTTTTTTAGGTAGTGTCCACCATCAGTGTTTGTTACACACAAATACTTAAATGTTTATATTTTATTACAAGGCATTTTCAGAAAACAGTTATAAGTTCATAGCTTTTAAAGGGACAAACTAGTTCTAAGGAGAACAACTTCAAACTGGCACACACTCCTGTGTTTACTCCTGTGATTCTTCTGCTTTGTACTGTCTTCTCTTAAAGTACACGTGCGTCTCCAAAGACGTGGGACTTGGCAGATCCTTCACAATCACTGTTATACACTCCTCTGTTACCTGTGTGAAGCACCATCAGCCTTTGCATTCATTCTTCACAAGCAACATCCAGTTTGTGTCACATTACATGGAAATACAACTTTTTAAGAATCTACTCTGAGTGACACACGCTGCCTCAGCCTTTATTTATATAGTCTGTACCATTTCTTCTAGATTCATTGCTTACTCCACAAAACTGGCTAAGCCATCATCTTGCAGTGGCAGCTCTCTATGCTTGTTTTTTTCTGCAAAACCACCAAGCTATACTGAAGAAGTTGTACTGCTGCTAAAGTGAGCGCTGGCTCTTTGAATTTGGCTGAAGGACACCTATGTCTGGCAGATAACGTTCCTTCACTTCTATGGTCTCCTGCTTTATAACTGTGCTTGTGGCCAGCAAAGGTAATGAGTGTAAGTTGTAAGGGAGACAACAAAGACATAGGGAGCTGACCACGCTACCAATTTAGACAAAGTACAGCTATGCACAGCTATGACGCGCTTGTCAGAATATACCTGAACTAGTTTCAAACTGTCTCTGACTAACAGGAAATAGCTGTGGCAGTATAGAGACCCATGCAGACTGCAAAATCCATCCTAAACTAAGGCAAATATTTGAGATGTTTCCCACCCTGAGCTCTGTGTTGCAGTAATGGCATTTAAAGCTGGTTCAGACATATCCGCATAGTATTTGGACATATCCAAGGACCAGATTTACAAAACTATACACATGTATATACACGCTGAACAAAGATGATGACAATGTAATTGAAGATCTGTATTCAGCTACAAAACCTTAAAAGTTGTCCAGTGTTCCTGTTAATAGCTCTGGCATTGCCTATGCTGTCTAAAAAAGGAGAAGAATAGATGAAGAAAACTAAGCCAACCTCCTGCTGTTTCTTTCTAAGAAATTCAGTCCCAGTGGTTTCTTTAAGCCGACTTCCTGCTTAAAGTAGTTATCTAAACTCATATAGTGATCAGAAATTTTGTGCACTTTACATAATCAGGAACACGGAATTAAAACAATATAGTTTATAAACAGAATTTCCAAACAGTGAGGAAAAAAAATACAGTCAGTAAATTCACAGCCTCGTGTCAGGTTGATCCAGGATTACATTACGTACATTAATTTTAATAGATTTACTTTTGGAAAATTTTATTTATTTCCCACTGACATTACGTGTATTAAAGGTTTGAATACCAATGTTTAAGATGCAAAACAAAGCTACAAAACCTCAAAATTGTTTTTGTTCAGTTTTTGGATAGAAATGTACAGCTCTTATTCTAAATTCTTTATATGGTACAGCAAGCAAAATAGGACAGTAAGCACAATATTTACTTAGTACAAAATCGTAGAATGCTAGAAACATGCAGTAGTGTTTTTATGTATGTTTATTAAGATGAAATTAACCTAGTTCTGAAATCTACCTGTTACATACGTTCCATCAGAAATCTTAAAAATTTGAATAGGCTTATAAAGATGCAGAAGTGTAAAGTTAAATATAGTGCTTTCTTATTTGCTGGTCATTGATTAAATAATGAATGAAAAACAAGTTTAAAATTGATAACAGGCTTGTACTGCTTGCCTTTATGTTCAGACTTGTCTGAATTCAGATCACATCCTTCATGTCAACTTTTCACAGAACTGAGCTTGCAACAGCTATTACCAAGAAGATTCTTTTCTTGGCTTGCTTTCATGATGTAACAACTGTGGTAAACTTGCTGACTAACAGCAATTAAGTTTCTTCTTTCCTAAAACAAATCTGAAGCAGTACTTTCTTTTAGATGTCATTTTGACACTATTTTGTTTACATGCTATTTCAAACACCATTCATGTTTCCTTAAATACATATCTTTTACAATGAAAAATTTACTGCAGGATCCAGAAAACAGTGCTAGCCATTACTGTCACTGTAGGGTTGTAAGGTTGAAGAAGGTCAAACTGAAAAAGTAAATCCTCAAACCAGTATTGAAGTGTTTTAGTCAATATGACATTTTCATCTAAGTAATAAAGTTCTAACAATTCTGAAATACACATTTCTCAAGTTCAATATGTATTTTGTACAAGAGAGTACATGAAAGACATGGACATATTGGAGAGAGTCCAACAAAGGCTCAGCAAGATGGTGAAGGGCCTGGAGCATCTCACATACGAGGACAGGCTGAGAGAGCTGGGACTGTTTAGCCTGGAGAAGCGAAGGCTCAGGGAGAATCTCATCAGTGTATATAAACACCTGAAGGGAAAGTGCAAAGAGGATGGAGCCAGGCTCTTCAGTGGTGCCCAGTGAAGAGGACCAGAGGCAATGAGCACAACCTGAAACACAGGAGGATGAATATTATTTTTTTTAATTATTATTTTCTATGACAATGACTGGGCACTGGCATAGGCTGCCTAGAGAGCTTATGGAGTCTCCATCCTTGGATATACTCTAAGGCCGTTTGGACATGGTCCCAGGCAACCAGCTATAAGTGGCCCTGCTTGAGCAGAGGTGTTGGGCCAGATGGCCTCCAGAGGTCCCTTCCAACCTCAACCATTCTGTGATTTAAAGGTTCCTTAGTGTTTGCTGACTACTTTGCCGTACAAATTAGTATTATGTCATAGTCAAAATCTCTGGAATCAGACAGTTAAAATATACAGACAACAGTATTTTGAAAACACAAAGATCTGATAGAAATGCACGACATTCCTTTTTCAGCCTTCTACCAGTACAATGACATAGCCTCCTATACAGTTACATAGCTTTAAAAAAGTGTTGCAATGTTCCAGAAAAATAACAGCTGAAAGATGGACATACTTAATCAGTCACATATTATGTTTTGACAGTAAATCCCATTAGTACACTGATAATATTTCTAAAGAAAAAGAAGTCGTGTCTCTATATATCTTGCAAGTTTCATCACCTACCCAAAATTTGTCCAAAAGTATGCAACTCCCTCCCCATACACACCTTTATTACCTCTAATGAATCTAATAAGTACCCTTGTCTCTATGACCCTCTTCCCAAGCTCTATGGAATATTTTCTAATTTGCTTATAAAACATATTTTGGTTCTTGTCTACTGTCCTTTCCTCCCTTAAAAGAAATGATTTGCACAAGTTCAAAACTGGAAGTTACTTATTAATAAATGCTTACTCAACTGTATGCCAACATTTACAGACTGAAATGCTGTTTGGCATCTATTAGCTAACACCTAAGTGGGAGTTTCCAGTATAGTGTATTCCACAGAGCTGAGATTAAAAAAACCTCACAAAAACCGTGGAGGTCAGATGACAGTTTACTTTGGGGAAATTTGTTTCTAACAATATAGAAGACACTAGAAGTTAAACCTATCACATGAATGGTCCAAATTCCATCTCCTATGAAGTTTGGTAATATAATTAAGAGGTTTTCCTACTATTTGGTAATTGAAGCACAGTGCGGTAGTCTGTACAAACTATTCTTAAACTCATTATGACCTTCATTAATAACCGTTCCTTTTAAGACAGAATAATTAAACACAGAAACTTTCATTATATATAGTGGTGAAAAGGAAAAAGGAGGAAATCCTGTCAGGAAAATAACATTAATCCATTTCTAACCTACATTTCTCTGCCAACTTTGTTTCTTAACTGCTCAGGCTTTTGATGTACCACAGAGTTCTTGTATGAGAAACATAACAAATGCAACAAACAACAGAGTAGGCCCAAACTTCCCAAACCTGTTTTGTTTGGGTAGCTTTAGTAACCGCTGCATTAGCCAGCTACCGGCTATAAGCAAGGTCCCAAGCACCCACAGAAAGCCTCACGTATCCACCTCCTCCTCCTTCATAATGCTGTATATCTTCACTCCCACCCCCACCTAAAACAAAACTCCAAGCTCACACTCCGCTTCCCCACCCTCCTATGTGTACCTACTGGGACTTTGCTTCCTCAGGTCCTCACCCAGATTATCAGTAATACCTGCCTGCACAAGAATGCTTACCCCACTGCGCAGGTCAGCCTCTGTACTAGCAGGCAGCCTGGATAAAGGCGATGATCTGGGCTGCACGGTAGTTCTGCATGCAAGCCATTAGTGATAGAAAGAAGCTGCTTTTGTGAGAGCATTTACCTTGCCAATCTGTTATACTTCAGTACACATACACACCGTCCTCTCCGCTGCAGCTAGGAGCTGCACCTACAGCTATTTCGAAATTCTTTTGTACCACAGCTACATCTCTTGACAGTTTGGGAATCTAGGAATGAGTCAACCTTCTCTGACATGCCACTATGGGTGAAGGTGTGTTTCGCGGTTTTTGCCTCAGGAGGTCATAAACATTTAGCTTTAGGATTAAGAGAGAAAAAAAGAAAGTCATGACATTTTCATGTCATAGAATGGTGCTTTGCCTTCAAAGGAACAGAGGGCAAGGAGTCTCAAGACTCAAAATTCCTTTAGGTAGAGCCTATTCAACATCATTCTCCAGGTCCCCTTGATGTCTTCTGTGCCACATCCTACTTTTCCTTGCCCCATGGAGGCAAGTACCTAAGCAAGGAACTGGTTTGGGACGTAACCGCCTCACAGAATAGAACTGCAGATAAAAGACTGGCGAAAGGGCTGAGGTGCAGACACCCGGACATGAGCTGGGAGCCACACATGGCACCCGGGAATAGGCAGAGGACGGCCGCCAGCACGGCCAGCCGACAAGCTCTGGTCAGCACAACGTGCAGGCCTGCAGCAGAGCCAGGGCCCCTCACAGCCCTCGGCCTACTGCATCGGCAGGAGGCAGCGACCCTCAGCGCCTTCAGCAGCAGCAGCAAAGATGGCAATGCCACAGGCGGGAAACCGCAGGGGGAGACAGGGGGCTCAGCACCCGCGAAGGAAACACGGGGAAAGGAGCGGCACCAGGGCGACGGGCGGGGGAAGAATGCGGCGCGCGCCTCCCACCCCGCAGCCGCCAGCGACGCCGCACGCCCTCCGCCGCCGGGAGAACATGGCGGCCACCGCCCGCCCCCGACGGCCCAGGCACGCGCTGCCGAGCACGCACACGGCGGCACGTCACAGAGAGCGGGCGTTCCCGCCGCCGAGAGCGGGCGTGGCGGGCCAGGCACCTCCCCCGGCGGGGGCGGGGCGGGGCGGGGCGGGGCCGGGGCCGGCTCCGCCGTCGGGGTGGGCGGGAGGCGGCCGCAGCGGGGGAGGGCCGGGGCGGCGGCTCGGGTCGAGCGGGCGGGGGAAGGGCCGAGGGACGCGGGGTCGGTCAGAGGAGCTGCGGCCGCGGCTGTGCGTGTCGGCGGGCGGCCAGGATGGATCACCACCAGCCCGCCAGCCGCTACCGAGTGGTGAGTGCGGCGTCCCCGGCGAGGCCCTGCTCGCCTGCCCCCGCCCCCCCGGGTCGGGGCGGCGCGGGGGAGGGGGCGAGCGGGGCGCCCTTCCCCCACCCCCCAGCTCCCGGCTCCCACGCGGGGGGGTCTGGCAGGGACCCCCTGGCATTTCTCCAGCGCCGGTGAGGGCCCGCGCGCGGCCCCGTCCCCAGCCCTGCCCTGGCGGCGGCGGGGCTCTGACAGCCCGGCCTTGCCCGGGCGGCGCGGCCTCTGCGGGCGCCGCCTCCCCTCACTGCCCCCCCGTAGCCCTGACGCCCGCCCTCGGCCGCGCTGCCGGCCTGCACGGGAAGCCGCCTTTGCCCGCCCCCCTTTGCCTTCCTCCGGCTGCCCCTCGGCGGTTGGTCCGGGCCCGGGGGCGGGGGCGTTGGGTTTTCCCGAGCGTCCGCCGCTGGTGAGGGGGCGGCGGGCCCCGCCGGGCGGCGGAGCCGGGGCCGGACGGCGGTTCGCGGCGGCCTGGCTGCGGAGGTCGGGGGGGGGGGTAGGGTTAGCTTTCGCAGGTCAGGACGTGCCTGGGAGCGAAGCGGCGTTTCGGCGCCAACACCTGGTTATTTTTCATAGTTCGTAGCTCTCTGGCACAGGGGTAGAGCGTGGTGCGTGGTTTTGTGTTGTCATCTTTAAGCCCGTGTGTATACCCTTACACGTGCACGCGGGTTTCCTGCAGTTCAGATGCAGGGGGCTGTAAGCCGCGGAAGGCTGACCTGCGGCGAGCCTCCGTGTGTGTCTGTCCACACGCACAAGCACACGGGAGCGCGCTGTCCTACTGAAGAACAGCCTTCGGTGCCTTGCAGTTCACCGAGTCCAGTTCAAACGGCTGTTCTTTCCTTCCCAAACTTCACTACGGAAATAAATGATGCAGAGATCTTCCTCCTGCCCAAATTGTACTGCTTGTTTCTTACAGGCGCTACTTTAATGTTAATTATACTAATCTTAACAGTCATTACTTGCAAGCCGATTACAGTCAAAATACGTAAGCTTTTCTGACAGTTGGTCACAAAAATGACTTGGGTCCAGTCAGCCTCCTCAAAAGTGTTCGTTGTATCCTTCAGTCCTTTGTACTTCGTGGCTTTGCTGTGTATGTAAGGATATACTACAGAAGTCTGAAGTCTTTGGTACTTTCAGATTTCTACTACAGTGTTCTAGCCAAATCCTGAATTATTTATCTTAATGTTTGTATTTTATGGCTTAGGCATGAAAACAGTGTCCACAGAAGTGATCACATTTACATCTGTACATATGTAGTACTAAGTCCTGATACTTATATTCAGATTGTTCCTATGTTATGATTAAAAAAAATAATATATGAAAACCCTTGTAATAGGTTTGGAATATTTCTTTTGATAGTTTTACAATGTGGGAAATTTTTGTATGCTTTTGGACGACTATACACTGAGATTGTCATATAGCTGATGAATACACCTAGCACACTGTGACTCTTTGGGAGTGATGTATGTCTTTAGGATGCTAGTCAGTTGCCAAGTGCTTTACAGGTCAGTGCTTTCTAGCACACTTCTTTTCCTGCACTATGCTGCCATAACCTGGAGTCAACAGAAGTCCTAAAGTTGTTCTTTTTTCTTTGCAATGGAGAATGAAAATGTTGGCGGAGCGCTTTCATAAGAGCCTGCAAACACTGTCTTCACCGAGCCCTGAAGTAACCTGGGTATGATTTAAAAGGCCTTAAAAGTATATGCTATTAACCTTCAGACAAATATAAGGGAAATTTTAATTTGATTACTCAGAGGAGTAGAGAAAAACATGGTAAGATAGGACAAAGAAATAATTTGTCTCTTTAATATTTTTATGTTATATTTGATTAGGAATTTCCAGCAATTGTGCTGGTGCCTGACTTGGTAAGTGCTCTTTGGTGCAGCCTTTCAAAATGGGTAATCTAAATATTCAACGGCAGGAGTTGGCCTACTTAGTTCCCCATGTATATTAAACTTTGTGGTCAGTTGTGGCACTGAATTTTGTTACGGAAGCGTTCTCTGAAGCCTTAGCAATTACAGCACATTAAGTTCCATTGAATTTGTTGTAAGTCACAATGAAAGTGCTGTCTTAATCTGTGATGGACTCGAGTTTAAAATACAACCTTACTGATTACTTTCCAATAGGAAAGAGTGTGTTGTTTTATCTTCTCTGTGTTACATCTGACTGCTAGACATTGAGATTTTTGTAGCATTATTTATTTACTGTGTCGGGTTGGAGAATGGAAGGAACAAGGTAATTGTAGATATACTTTTTTACACCTGATTATTCAAGCATGTGATCTTAAATGTTATGGTGTATTTGCTTACACAATAGCTGTGATAAGTAGAAAACAATAGATTACTGCAGATTTTACGGTTGTGTCTTGATTTTTAAGGACAAAATATAGAAAAAAAATACTACTTAACGTGGCTAAAATCACATTAGTTTTGTGAACATCCCACTCCCTAATGCTAAGCTTATGAAATCTGACTGATTTTGATATGCTCACTGTATGTCTTCCCCCCACTCCCGGGCTCCCAAACAGTAAAACACTTTTTTTTCAATTGTTGCCATTATGCTTTTACTTCTCACTGATTTGTTTTGCTGTATGCAGGGCAAGTTCTCTTTTAAGTAGAAAGAATTATCATCAAAAGAATTACTGACTTGCATTTCTGTTCCTGGCACTAACAGTAGCATTTCAGTGAAGTTAAAGGAGCTATCTCACTGCTGCCTCTTTTTATTTGTGGTTTCTTCCAGTAAATTAAACGAAAAGACTATAAGGATGGAATGCAATTTAATTTTGAACTTTAGCACAAAAAGACAGTTTCATAACTTCTTATGAAATAGAAAAAGTCTGATCATAAAGATAACTCTCAGCTTCTCTTGTTTTTTATCTCTGTCAGAAGTAGCGCTAAAGCTTCTTTCTGCATCTTTTTCTTTCTTGTGCATCTGTGTTTTACTTAAAAAGTAGTTAAAAAATGTTCAAACCAGGCAACTGCTAAAAAGCCGGTACTTGGATTTGCAGCAAAGTGTGGGCAAAGAGGCGATACATCAGCATTACGTAACGATCTGCTTTGGGCATTGTGATTTGTGTTGCATTCTGCCCATCCTTTTTTGTCCTGTCTTTGTAGGGCAAAAAGACAGCTAATTGATGGGTAAGAATTTGTCATGCTTCCCTGCAGGAATATGACATCAGAAGTAAATTAGCCAACCTTTGTTGGCTTGCTTTACTTCCTCCCCGCCCCTCCTCACTCTCCCCCCCCCCCCCCCCCCCCCCCCCTTAGTCACCTGCACCCTGCAGTCCTGCTGTTGGTAAACATGCTTTAAAATTTACATTCATTACAGGTATAGTCAGGTCAGTTGTGTAATTTCCTTATTGTTAGGGGTTGTTTTTTTTTTTCTTCCTCTGTTCTACTTGTTGGATAAGGGGTCCAAGGCATCAACTTTAGAAAAATTATAAGAAAAATTCTTCAGTGATCATTCTCCTGATTCTTTTTACCTTCTAGCTCTTTGTTATCTGACCTTAATTTGTGCATTACTATCTTGCCTGAAATGTCTGCTCCTAGTCTAGCTGGTTTGCAGAAAAAGGGATTTGAATGATGCTTTGTGAATATATACCGAAACAAAGAAAAAAGAAATGCAATTGTTTTCTGTGGTGGGTAAAACTGGGTGAGCAACTAAGTACTGAAGCTTGAGATGGCCTTTTTTCTGTGCAATGTGATTTTTCCAGGTAACTGAGTCATGACGAAAGACTTCACGTGCGTATGAGTGATTTAGGCACAGAAATCCTGTTGAAGGCTGCAGGACTTAGATGCTGAACTGCTTAAGAATTATAATCAACTCACAGCTCCCCTCAGTCTATCTTAATTAAGGCTTTGAGTTATCACTATAACTCAAGTTATAGTGTATATATAGTGTATAATATAGTCAAGTAGTCATCAGTCTTTTACTTATAGGGTGGTCAGAGCTAGATAGGTAAGTGATAAAATGGGTAGGTAGCAAACCAGGACAGATGGAGCAGTCCACATGGATGTCAGTTTAGCTGTCACTGAACTTGTCATGCCACTGTAGCACCTGCGTTTGCTGGGGTTTGTAAGTGATGTGATGCAAGGGCAGCCTGCTGTTGTACAGCACTTTACAGGGGTAAAGAAATTGTGATTTTTAAAAAGTATGTGAATCTTGTATGAATATAAATTGTGTGTGCTTTTTAGAAACAGGGCTAAGAGATGAAAATTGCCACTGTAAACGCTTTATTCCAATCCATTTGCCTGCATAATGCTACATATTTTGAATAGTTTTAGAATTATCTCAGGTAATGCTTAATTTTCTGTATCTCAACTCCGTTGTCATTGACTCTTTTGTCTCACAATGTTATTTGGTTAAAAACCTTAATTGAAGTCAAGTTGTCATTGTAGGTCTCAAACACATGAAAGTCAGCCTACACAGGAAGTGTGCACAAAGAAAAATATCTTCCTCCATTCTTTCTTTTCACAGGACTGAGCCTAACAGTGATTGGCAAATAAAGCCCCAAGTATTGTTTATTCTAGACGTTGATATAAGACTCCTAGCGTATATCTAGCATGTTTTCTATAGTATGTATTGCCTTTGGAGAACTCTTATGTAATTGGTGTTGCTGAACGAACTAGGTTACGATAGGGAAATTCTGTTGCCTTCCACAGATCTGGTGGTGATGCTGTAACTGGAAGATAAAATACTTTATCTAGGGGACTGTTTATAATACTGAAAAATACTGAGTAAAGATGCCTGAAATTATAAGTGTTACTGTTGTTTGCATGTGTTGGTTGCGCTGATAGAGATATGAACCTCTTAATCATTGAAGATAAAATTTTTAAGTGCACTGGCTTTTTGCTCATGGAACACCTTTAATAGTGTAGAAGGGCAAATGAGAATCTTCTGAAGTGAGGTAAATGGCACTTTCAAACAATGGGCTATCCTTGCATCTCAGTTTTTCTTTGGAATTTAATAATGAAATATTTTAAATTTTAATTTTTCTCTAACTTTTTTACATGTGACAAATTTGTGTATTAAACATGTTTTGTTCTTTTTAATGAATAGGTTTAATATTTTTATACACACTTTTTCCTGTTTTTTATGAAAAATTCTGCCACAAATGAAGCAGAAGAATTGTGAATGTTGAGGTACATTTGCAGATATAGTAGTGATGCAGGTAATGGTTAAAAAGTAATACATTTTACATTTTTTTCAATTTTTATTTAAGTTTCTAAGTACTTTCATGTCTTACATGAGCAAGGAAATAAACCTCAGATCTCTTGCTATGTTTCTTTTAAGTCAAGGTGATGAGATACCAGACAGGTACAATCCTTTCTGTCTATTCCTCTTCGTAAATTTAAAGTAGGGTAATTTAACTTAGTGTATTGCCATCACTGTCTGTTTTTTGGATCTCTTTCAGAGGGCCACAGATAAAACACCCAGCTCTACAACTGATTCACAGGAAGAAATGGTGGCTTACTGGTACAGGGGGAGTAACAGCAGTTAGAACAGTTTTCTGGTTCTTTATGTGGGCACAGGTTGTGCCATGTAGGTAGTTTTCTTTTTGGCGTGGGCACAGAGGGACATAAGGTAGTTGCATACAAACTGGTTTAGTGTTACAGGACACCAGTTTTATTGTACTGAACAAAAGGAGTAGTAAAAACCAGCAGAAGGTACCTGGATTGCTATACTCAGGTTTTTCTCCAAAGGTCTTTTTAGGCCAAAATTTAAGGTTGAGTCTGCACAAGGGCAGTGCAGGAGGAGAGGACAGGAACAGGACTGTCCTTTTTGGTGGCAGCAAGCTGTTGGTGTGGCTGAGCCAATCTTGTGAAACTGTGGGGTTTTTTGGTTCTTGAAAGACGCACAAAACCAAAAGAGAGGTGTGCCTGATCTGTGCAGTGACGCTAAGTCATGTAACGTAAAAGCACAACTTCAGGCTGTGGCAGGTATTGCATGCTGCATCTAGTAAGTCTTCTAATCCTATTTTAAAAAGCAGAAGTTCAGTAACAGGAATAGAATACCTTCAAATAGGACAGTTCTTAGCAGAAGTCAGCTGTGATGTTGCCAAGCTAGGTGCTTTTTTCATGCAACTTTAAAAAAGAGAAACTGTAAGCACTCTTCTCAGCTTGTTTGTGTCTGAAGAATGTGGTGGAAACCACATCAAGATAGTCTCAGAAATCACAGGATGGTCAGAGTTGGAAGGGATCTCAGGAGGCTGAGTCCAACCCCCTGCTAAAGTAGGTTCTCCTAGAGCAGGTTGCACAGAATTGCATCTGGGTGGGTTTTGAATGCCTCCAGAGAAGGAGATCAAATGCTATGTTAATATAAAATGTTAATAGCAGTCTTCCAGATGGGGAAAATTAGTTACTTATGACAAATGGCTAATTCTAGGCTTATTTTGAAATTTTCTTTCTGGTGACAGTGTTGACAAAACAAGGAAGATGTGGCAACTGGTAATGTCATTACACTTAACTTTGCAAGACCTCAGTGCCTAGTTTACAGTCACAAATCTGAATATTGTATTGCGTTTCATAGCTTCAAACCTCCTGATCTTCAGGTGTGTTGGCTACTTTGGAAAGGGGAATGAACAATTGGATGTATACCTGTACAGCCACATTAGGCAAGCTATTTCCAATCAGAGGAGAAAAGTAACCTTCATAGCTTATGAGTAAAAAAAAGAATGAAAAAATTGGCAACTTTTTAGGTCGGAGAGGCACTGCTAACTCTTCCTACTGAAACTGAGCTATTGCACAGTCAGGACTGCGGGTTTGAGCTGCCGCAGGCTTAGGTCTCCCACTTCCTGGGCAAGTGCTGTCACAGCTAGCTGAGTTTAGTGAACTGGGTACCCCCTTTGCCAGCTGTGTTTTTAATGAAAATGATGAACCCTGTTTTGTGTTGAAGTCATTTCAGACTTGCACAACTGGGGCTTACAGCACATGTCAGGATGTGGATGCCTTATGGCTTTGAGATTTACAGTGAAAGCGGAAAATATATTTCCATTTTAACATTTAAGTGTTTATTCCACTTAAGCGTAATTTCCATTATTGTACACTAAGATTAACCTAAAACTGGTACAGTCTAACTTAATCACTTACAGCCAAAACATTAAGTATTGAGTAATTCCCCAACGCCATCCCTGGCTGTGCCTCCTCCAACTGTGTGTGTAATGGACAGAATGATTTAGAAAACTGAGTGGCGTAGACACAAGAAAATCTGGTCAATAACCCATATGTTACTTGATTTCCATTTGTAATCCCATTTTTCTTGAGTTACTGTTCCAGGTGCTTGGCAGAGATTTGTCATCTTTCTGCTTGTAAAACGTGGCTTTCCAGTGGAAAAAAAAAAAAGAACAACAAATTTTGGTCTCCCAACTGTTGAATGGTAATTTAACACAGTTTGTCCATTTTAGCTCTGAACAATATTTTACCTTTTGACAGTAATCTTATTAATACTGACTGATTATTGTTGTAAGAGAGGTCAGAATCATGTCCTTGGTAAAGATGTATATGAAGCTTGAAGTATTGAATTTAATTTTGCTTTTCCCTGATTAATCTGAAAAGTTTACGTAGATCAGACTTGAGGAAGGGTTGTTAACTGATACTGTAAGCATCCCCTTGTTATCTCCTTACTGCAGAAAGTAAGTTTGGTGTTTTTTTGTGGTTTGTTTTTTTTTGTTTTGGGTTTGTTGGGATTTTTTTTGGTAAAGTAGCACAAGCTTATGTTTAAGCTTTGGTTGTGGTTAGTATAGGTAACGTTTGTCATCTTTGAGGACTGAACAATGCCTTTGGTAAAGCATGAGGCAATTGGGATAGGAGTTTTGGGTGATACTGAAGCCAGTTGTCCATTTTGACCATGGTACTTCGCATTAGTTGTCATATTTTTGAATTTAAGGGGAACAGTACTTAAAGTATTTTTAAGGAATATACTGAAGCATTAAGACTTAATTGAAACTGCAGACTTGGGGTCACAAAACTGACTTGCATCAAATGCATAGAATAAACTATCAGGAAAAAGACTAGCACAAACTGTTCACTCTTAAAAACCTGTTCCAAATTCTAGAATGAGAGTTCATAATTTGAACAAACAAGCACTAAAGCCTTGCAGTGCTGGGCCACAACTGATGATGAGTGATGGGGTCCGTGTTCCTTTATCGCTTCCTGGACTGCCGCTTTTTGTGTTGTTTTGGTTTTGTTTATCTGCCTTATAATCAAGCAGCCTGCTGGAAAGCGCCTGCTTCCAGGTGTGTGCATCATCTGTCTAGCAACTGCAGGGTCCAGAGAACTGTCCTTTGGGCCACATATTTTGTATGTTTGTTTCAAAGTGCTTAGTCGGCACTCTTTAACAGTAGGGTTGAAAAAACTCAGTACTATCTGTTGAGACATAAACATGCATTTTTCAAAGAAAGGGCCTTTAATGTTCATTGCTGTTGCGTGGGTTGTGTTTGTCTTTGCTACTAAACTATATTAAACCTGTGAATCCCATAGTGGATGGAGGAGAAAGAAGACTGCAAATCAAAATGAGAATCTCTTCAGTAGAGCCTGTTCTTCTGGATGCAATGCACGATAAGTGTGTTCAGCTGGTGTTGTGTATGTGTGTGGGCTTTTTAAGCTGTTTAAATTTCTCCGTGTTATCTCTGTAAGTTGAGGAGCTTGAATACTCCATTTCCAGTTACTAAGAAAATGAGTTACGCTGAAAGTCAGGCACAATTGACCTGCTAATAAAAATAGAGAATGTTTGCTCTTATTGATTAATAATATCTTCTGATCTATATTTTATATAATTAATTATTTATTTCATTTTGGGCTACTCTGTACTATTGAGTAGGAAATTGTTCTGCTTGACTAGCTTTATTCAAGTACGCAAGCAATAAAACTGTGTTGTCAATAAAGTTGAGACATTTGAAGTTTTTCTTAGAGTTTTCCTGCAGAATTTTCAAGGACGCGTAAGTACATGTGATATAGGAGACACAAGCTTGATTTCTTTTTTTTCCTGCTTCTCTCAAATCAGGGACTTAAGGCGAAACTGTGTACTGCTTCTGCAGTTCAGTTTCCATGATACTTGTCCAGGAGGAAACTCCTCTTTTTCTTTATCCCTCCCCTTGCATAATGAATTTGCCATTTTTAGCATCCTCCTCCATTGTCTTCATTAGGAAGCTTTGTGCGTAAGCCTTCCTACTGTACTTGGGCCTCTAAGTGAAACACGAATAATATATTTAGAGAAATATTCAGCTTTTTCAATCACACTTGAGTTTTTCAGCCCAGATGAATGTAGGCTAAAATGGAAGCTGGTACTAACTACTGAATATTGAGTTTGTTTTTGGTGATGGCCCTGTCCATTTCCTAATTTTACAGGCTTTCCTATTCCCTCAGCTTTTACAGTTTATATGTCTTGTATGTTCTGTGTGACTTTAGAGTGACTGGGATCTGCTTTCTGTACTGATTCTATAAAGCTGCTGATAAGTAAAGACAAGACCTTTTTGACTTGCAGTTCTTGGAGCTGTCACTGACTGTTTGCTGAAGCTGTTAGTGGCAGCTGCCAACAAATCCTGATAAAATGTTGTCCATCATCAGGGAAGATAGTGAGAATGAACAGAAAGCATCATTGTATTAAACCAGGGACCTGCTCGCTTCTTGGGTACTGTATGCATTTTTGGTCTTTCACAAGAAGAGCTTATAGAGGAGCTACAGAAGTTAAAGGGAAGCAGATCTTAAAAGTGGTGGGGCATGGAAGTGATCCAGAGTTGCCAAGGCAGTGGATAAAGCAGTTGTGGAGCTGTAATTCACCAAATTGTGCAACAGTAAAACCAGAGAGCGCTCACTGGTGTTTGGTTTAAATCAAGGAAAAGAAACAACACAAGGAGAAGTGAACATACACAGTTTGTTAATACACAAGATTGAGGCAGATATTATTAGCAGATTCAGGAACACAAATTCGTATGGATCAAATCCATAACATGCAAATGGAATAGGCAGAGAAGGATACTTTACCAGCCATAATATAACAGCTGTGAATGTCAGAGGAGTCTGAAGAAAATGGATGGCAAATAAGTGACTAAGGCTTGTGTGCTGTCCATGTATCTCCTGGTGATTGTGTTGGAGATGGAACACTTCCTTAGACTGACTGCTGGTCTCAGTAACATACTTCTGTTTAATTAGTATGTCTCTTACTTCTAACTAGAAAGCACTCAAGGAGGAGAGCCTGATTTTGTACTTTGTTTATAGAATTTAAACCAGTTTCTCAAGCTGTTCTCAAGTTACCATTTGACAAATAGGAGGCTACATAGTAATCTTTTCAGTAACTTCTAGAGTAGATCAGAGCTGCAGTACCTCCTTATGTACAAGCTTTAGAGTAAGCTTTTACAAACTTTTTTTTTAGAAATATTTTTTGTATCCATGCTTCAGGATTTGAAAAATGTTGGTCCCAGCCATAGTCTTTATTAGTATTTGAGATATCAGGTTTTTGTTTGTGAATGTCATGATTAATTTCTGTAACAATGCAGTAGGAAAAACTCTTGGAAACTATGGCCAATTTATAATTTTACAACAAATATGAAGCATGTATTTGTTTGGATCATACCAAAATTCCAGTGTTCAGAGTTATTTCTGAGGAATTCTTTAGGAGAGAAGAAACCTAAAAAGTGTAAGTGGGGAGAGATGGCTATATTTTCAAGAATAACACTACTTTTTTAGTAGCATTAGTCTCAGAATATTTATTTTTCTAGAAGACTTCTTATATTGACACATGGTATGTTACTGTCCTTAAAAGCAAAAGTAGAGCTATTAGTAAATGTGAGGGATGGGAAGGAATAGATGTCTTAAAAGTCATAGGGAATTAATGCAAATGTGTACGTTGTGCTGTTAAATGTGTAATTAATTGTTTAAATCTGGATTGTAGTCAACAAAAAATGAAAGAGCAAGTAAAATGTTATATGTAAAGTAGCCATTGGAATGGAGAGATGTATCTATATATCTATCTATACACATACATATACATAATAATTTTTTTTTTTTCTTTCACCAATTCATGTTCACCATTGTTTAGGGTGGTTGGGTTTTTTTCTTTTTTTCTGACATGCTTATAACCATCTTTAAAAAAGCACTTGAAAAACCTAGTAGGTTAAAGATCCCTAGTTGAAGAGAACTGACTAAAATGATTTAACTATCGCGTAAGTGAAGTGCATGTGTAACACTTTCATTTGCTATCGATCACTTAAATTTAACCTGAGGAGTCTCCCTTTGACAGAAAAAACACTATGCTGCAACATACTTTTCAACAATATTCAGTATAAATCTCTAGTAAATCTTTTCGGTAGAAGTTTGCCTCCAGAGGTTGTGGGTTTCCATGGTACCTAATCCTTATTTAGCAGACACATTTGGTATTTCTACACAGCTGTGGTACGGCAGCAATGGACTTCTGTTCTGCTTTCTTGCTTCTAGTGCAGAGTTTGCATCTTTGACCTTCTAACCTATTGACTACTGTTGAAAACTTTGTGCAAAGATACATCAATTAAAAAAACCAAAGATGAAGGGCTATTGCTAGATCTGGGTATGTGATAGTTGATGCTTGCCAAGTGGTGGGATGGTGGGGAAAAAAATGACGTGGATCTGTTCTGTGCAGTTGGGAATTCTGATCAGATCTGATCACTTAGTTTAAATGCATAGAAGCAAAAAGCTTAAATATGCTGGATTTCTGTGTTTTGCTGGAATGTACTGAGGTACCTTATAAGCTTAATTGCTTAGTATTTTAGTATTTATTAATTTGAAGGCTTCCCCATCTCTAGAGGATGATGTTTCTCTGGAGTGTTATGGCTCTGGCCAGGACTGTGTTTCAGGAGTGTGTTTGGTGCTGAACTGCATATAACTACCTTCCTACTAGTTGGTCTGCACAGGTTCGTGGTAGGTTGGTGTTACAACAGGCATTTGAAGGAAAAGGCATGATGGTGTTATAAACTACCTTATTGGTAGAGGATAAAAACTGATACTGAGGAGAAAGCTAGTAAGTTAAAATACAATGTGGGGTTTTTTTCCCCTCAAGAAATCTTGTATTTTACAAAATTGTGAAATACTTCTTTCAAAGGCCATTGTGGCTGTTTGTTTCCTGATGAGCAGGAAAATTAAAATATTTATTTTGCAGGAGGATTTATCTCTTCTGTTCTTATAATTCTTATCTAAGTGTAATTACAGATTATTTGTTTTAGTTTTGATTGCTCAGTGGCTGCTAGTGACCTAAATTAGGGCTGATTGATCTTGGCATGATGGCATTTGAATGGGTTGATGGTATAGGTTTTATGGGTTTTTCTAAAAATAAAATGTAATAGTTGATAGTGTGAGCTGTTGAGACTATTGGATGTCATTCAGAAACAACAGATAGGTAGACAGAGGTCAAAGCTGTCTCCAACATGAAGTACTTTTATAACAGGTTCAGAATTACACTTTATTTCAAGATTTCCTTTGTTTTTTTCCCTTGAAAATCCCTAGATTTATATTTTGCTTACAGATGAATAAACCTATTTGTAGAATTCTAAAGCTCAAAAATGCAAAATGTAGTTACAAAACAAGCATTTAATACACAGCCTGTATTTGTTCAAGTGAAATTATTTTTATGTAGGTAGAGAATTCTGCTATCGAGCCTCAGTCTCAAGCCTCATTTGTAGAAAACAGTTTAGTACAGTTTTACAAATCACTACTACTAGGCAGGTGTAAAAGGCCTTTGAATTTTTCAGCAAATGGAAACATCAGGTGTAACACAGAGAGCTAAGGAGCTTCCTGAAAGCTTAATGAAGATGATAGCATGCTGTTGGTTACACCTCTCATATTTACTACAATAGAATTTTGGTGGAATAAATGTCCAGTATGGAAGATGTAATGAATCTAATGCAGAAACATTGGAATAATTTTTGTGCATTGCACCAGCAATCTTGAGGTGAGTCTTTCATGTCCATCCCTCCAGCACTAGAAGCTGCAGTAAGTGGATATTTTTGGTTGACCTTTTGGCAGTCTGAAAAACTGACTGTGGAAGACCAAAGGGTAAACTTATACAAAGTGAGGATGGTAAACCTCTGTTGCTGAGTGTGTTGCTTTTTCTGGAGGAAGTGTGTCAGCTGACTGGTTTGCACATAAGGGTTGAACTTGCATGATCTATGTGGTCATCTCCACGCTTCTACTTAACACAGAATACAAGGTCCAGCATTACAGAGTTTTTGTGCACTTATTTGTTTTAAGGCAGTTTGAAAGAACCCATCAACTGGTCAGTTTAAGGTCAAAACTGGAAGAGCCTGACTTCAAAAATTTAGTGTCATTTGAAAGATGAGAAAGGAGGGCACATTAAAAACACTTGTAATTTATGATTGCCGGTGAGAATTGCTGTGAAGCTCTGGTTTTGGTCCAGGCAGAACCATCACTACTAAAACTTACCTAAAAGTCAGGCTTTGTCAAGATAAGCTAGTAATAGAGGTATAAGAGGAAACAGGAAAAGAAAGCTGGCTCATTGTTTGGGTTTTTTTTTATCCCTATATGGCAGTGCATAATTTTATGCTATACTAAAGAAATGATAAAAATAGCATGAAAATAGTGTATGTTTATAAAGAAGGTCTTTTAAAATGCTCGCAATATGCTGATGAAGTTAATTATATTGCAATAATTCTATAATGTATTGATTTCTGTAAATCATATTTTATGAAATGGGAAAACAGCTTTTGAAATGTGCATAAAATCAGGTAACAGAAATAGTGAGTGCTATTTGCGTGTTACATTATGAGTATGACTAGAGCTAGCGTGGGCTACTTCAGTGCACTTCATCAGAAAACGTCATTCTAATCTTGTATATTTATGGTATAGGTGACATAAGACATCTTATTATATCCTTTCCCCCTGATTTTTTAAAAAACTGGCATATTTTAGTAACTTGCCTATGTTGTCACTCTTGTACAGTCAGTTCATCACAAATAAAGAAAGCTGTGTTTATGCTGGCAAGCAAACATCTGTAGGTTGGGCAAAATTACTATCTGCAGGTAAATGAAGTGTTAAGTAGAGAACGAGATCTTCCTCCCAGTTTTAAGTTTTTATTTTAAAAAACTGAAAGAGTAAAACATCCACATCAGTCCCCTCAGTAAAGGCTTCTGTACTAAGCACTTTCTTACGGTTCATGTTCTTTGGAGGGTGTCAGCTGATTTCAGGCATTGCATCTGATTACTTCGGAAATAATTGCACAAACAAAATTACAAACTTAAGGAAATAAATTGCAGGAGGAGATGCAGTATTTCTTTAAAGAAATAATTTAATTAATAATTATAATAAGATAGCTGTATTTTCCATGATATTTTGGTGCTGAAAAGGCTGACATTGATTTAAGCAACTTCTGAAATGAAATAGTGAATCATTGTTTTATAGTACTTTTCTGGGAAAGAAACTGAAGATCGTATAGGCTAAAAATCATGTGAGGGTAACTAATGTTTTCCTGTACTATATGCTCTTTAATGGTTACTGTGGGATTTTGAGTCATTGGTGGCAGGAGAGCCATTGCTCCTGAATTGAACTTGTAATTTTAAGTATCCTAACATAGATATATCTTGAAAATATGAGCATCATGACTTTTGAGCTGGTAATGTACTGTAGTTTGAGGGCTGTGAAAGCAGGGATTGAAATCCTTGTGTAAACAATTCAAGACTAAGATGTCTAATAACAAAGTGTTCTCTTTTTGTAATTGTAAAACTCCTATATAGGAGCCAGATACTCTGTGTACAGACCAAGATGTGAAGAGAAAAATGTGTCTGTCCTGCTTTTAAAATGTGAGGGTGGGGGGGGCAGGGGAAGGTATTAATTTACAATTGTCTGTAGTTTAGTAGGTCGTGGCAATTGTTTTGACCATAATCTTGGCAAAAACAGCTGTATTGCTTACTACCATATGATGGTTCACTGGGGGCTTGGGAGGGGGCTGGGATGATGAACTGTGAGTTCTCCTTAGTCCTTTAATTTTAAAACTGGACAAAATAATCTTAGATATGATTTCTATACTTTTACTGTTAAATGCTGTTTCAGGTAACATTTAAGTACATAGCATAAGTGATGCCTTGAAACAGATGTTTTCTGTTCCCTTCAGAGTGTTTTTAACTTGGTTTCTATGGCAATGAAACCTATGCAGAGTGTCAGGCCTCTTCTTCCACTGTCTCCAAAAATAACTTCTAAATTTACCAGCCAGTATAAGCCAAAATTAAACGGGAAGGGGGAGGCTCAAAGGTAGTTGGATTCCTACTGGTTTCAAGCAAATTGGTGACTTCACAGAGGAGAATCGGTGCCCTGTGAAGGCAAGGCAGAGTTGCTACAAGACAAAATGATATAACTAGTGCTGTCTGCCCTGCTGGCACAGGCAAAATTTCCAGCTTGTTGGGGCAAGTTCTGCTGCAGTTGTAGGTATTTATTGTTCTGGTATGGGTTTTACCCCAGTGGAGTCCCCTGAGAGGAGCTGAAGTTACTGCCTTGGGGTGAGGCTAGGAGACAGGATGCTTGAACAAGAACTAACAAAAGCTGGTTTCTGTTCATGGAACAACTTGTGTTTATTATTCTAGCTGTAAATGCTCAAGCTGTGTAATCCACTTCTTGTTATTTTTATGATGGGGGTATTCTGTAAGGAGTCTTAGAATTTTTCTTTAAGTTGCTGCATTAGGATAACCTTGCTGCCTTTGAGAATTTCCAAAAGATCTGTATAGTAGACAAGAAATGCTTGGTTCCTGAATGGGAGTCCTATACAAAATAGAGACCTTTTGAATTCACTAAAGGGCATAATGGGACTCTTTTGTATGGAGCCTTTAGGATGGAATTCTTCTGTTTCCTAATTGCAGTTGCTATACAATTGAATGACTTAACTCGGTCTTTGAAAGCAAGAAGTCTCATGTGCATGTTCTCCCATCCTCATGTTACATCCACTGTTTGTAACTGTTACTAAATTACAGATGATTTGGAGAAAGGTAACTTTCATGAAAGCATGTATAAGACAGACAAAATTAATTTCCTTGGTAATGGCAAAGTGGGTTTTGAGTACTAATATTCTTTTTGAGCAATGGGCTGCTGTGGATCTGTGTGTCTTCAGGACAGTGACAGCACATACTGTGGTTTAGTAGGGGAAAAAAGTTGCAGTGATTGAAGTGGAGAGTAAAAAGAGAGGAAGAATGGAGGTAATGGACAGAAATCTATTAACTAGGGTTTACTTCTCCTGCTCATAGACCAGGTTGTTGTGGTGAGGTACTTGCTTTCTGTATCCCTGAATATATTAGGTTATTTTTAAGTGGTTTTGTTTTCTTTGGTCTTAATTACCCTAAATGTCTATGCGTATTTCTGAGGTTGCTACTTCTTCTGGATCACTGATTAGCCATTGAATGATCTGATTGCTCAGTGCACAAAACCCTTCAGTGTCACCTTCAATAGAACTGATAGGGGTTAATATGTGCTTGTGTGTATTGTGCCTGTGTGCGTATATATATACTTACATATGTGTGCATATATATGTAGTTTATACGTATAGATAAACCCTTTAAGCTATAGTTGTCTGAATACAATATTTGGAGGGACTCCTGAAAAATGATGAAAAATGCTTTAGCAAGTAACTTTATCGCTTTTTCTAATTTGACACACATGAAGAGAAGAGTGTGGTAGAAGCCATATGAGAATTTTGCTGCAGTTGTTCTGTTGCACTAACTTCTTTTGAAGCATTTTCGGTTTTCCCTTGAACTGTTTTTTTTTTTCAGTTTTCCTGCCTACTGTTGAAATGTTTTCTATGCTTCTAATTCTGCTGTTATCCTTACTTTTCATTAAAAAGAAAAGCATGGAGTATGTAACCTGCAGAACTTGGAACACAAGCCAGCACTGTGCCCTTGCTGCACAGAAGTCCAATGGTACCTTGGGCAGCACTAGGCAAATCATTGCCATTAGGTTGACGGAGGTGACCCTTCCCCTCTGCTTAGCAACAGTGCTGTGCCCTGGTCTGGGCTCCCCAGTACAAGAGACACCTGGGCATACTGGGGAGAGTCCAACAAAGTGCCACCAAGATGGTGAAGGGCCTGGAGCATCTCACATATGAGGACAGGCTGAGAGAGCTGGGACTGTTTAGCCTGGAGAAGCGACTGTCCGGAGTGGGAGTCTCATCAGTGTCTATCAATATCTGAAAGGAGGGTGCAAAGAGGATGGAGCCAGGCTCTTTTCAGTGGTGCCCAGTGAAGAGGACTAGGGGCAGTGAGCACAAACTGAAGCACAGGAGGTTCCCAGGCTCTCTCTGAACTCTTTTTTGAATAATGTGAGGGTGACTGAGCACTGGAACAGTTTGCCCAGGGAGGATGTGGAGTCTCTGTCCTTGGAGGTACTCAAAAGCCATCTGGACATGGTCCTGGGCAACTGGCTGTATGTGGCCCTGCTTGAGCAGGGCTTTGGGACCAGATGGACTGCAGAGGTCTTTTCCAACCTCAGTCATTCTGTGAACTTTGGGATACAAAACAATTTTGGTGTGAATGTTACACTACTTAACAAGGAATTTAGTGTTCATTCTTCACAGAATGTGCTTTTTTCAGTAATCTGATTGTACTTTGCCTAATGTGAAATTAACGTAGATGTATTCTTAATATTTTTGTTACTGAAATTAAAATAATATTTTTCTGTAGGGTGTTCATAGAAACTACTGATTTGAAGTTACAGGATTTTTTTTGAGATCTGTTCGTCTTACTAATCTTATATTCTGGGGTTTAAACATGGTGCTTCAGTAATTGTCTTCTAGGCATCTTGTAGTTCACACTAGAGGAAACTAGCATTTTTTTCTTTAATGTTAGTACTTTTCCTTCTTAAAGCTTGGTTCGTATTCTAAACACTATCAAGTTAGCTAAAATAATCAAAAATACCTTCTCTAGCTGTAATAATAAAACATATCTTCTCTAAGAAACAATATTAGTTGCTGGATCTGAATTTCGGTTTTAACTAACATTCTTGATTGTCCAAATTCTTATTTCTGTATATGCTTAACTGGGCATGTCCTTTTAAAACTGCATTAAAAACCCCCAAACAAAAAAAAAAAACAAACCAGCAACTTAAAGTTTTACAGGGAAAGGATTCTTTCCAGACTGTGAATAAAAGCAGAATATTTTGAGAAGTCTTAGAATTTAAGCAGAGAAGCTCTCTGACAAGATGCAAGTGTATAAAAATCCCAGTTACAGAAGTAGAAATGTGTCTTATTTTCTTAATTTCTTCTATATTAATACAATAAAAGATAGTGTTGCTTACATGTTGTATTATAAAATAGGTTGATACATTTAATGAATATGTTTAAGGAAAAAATGTAATAATGTTAAAATATTCATATAATAGAAAGTATTTTATAGTCAGCATTTTCCCATATATAGTAAACATTAAAAAACCCCAGATTTTTAAGAATCTGAACATCATTGATGAGAAGAAACCACTGATGAAAATAAATCCATTTCTGGGAGGGGGGAAGAAGGCAGTTAAGATTATTTTCAGCCGTTTGCTTAAAGGGATTTAACTGAACTACTTAAAGTAGTCGTGCCATTTTGTTAATCATTTTTGGTTTTTTGAAGATCGTTCTGCAAGCACTAGGTTGTCATGGAAAGTACTCCCTAAATGTGTCTGAAATTTGTGTGTTTTCCTTCTAAGCTTCACAATGAGGATGATCCCCCAGAGTCTTCAGCAGCTGAGCAGCCTTCCACGTCTACAGAGACAACGCAGATTCCCCAGACAGCAGCCTTATCTGAAGCAGATACTTCCCCTCCACCTTACTGTAGCATAGCTGTGGAAGCAGCTGCAACCTCAGGTATTTTTCTTACATAACAGCTTGTCAGGGAGGAGTGTGTATGAATCAGCATTTGGTTCAAAGTGGTATGATGCTGCGGTATGGTGTGGGGTTTTTTTTGTCCTACACACGCAATTGCAGTAAAAAGCTATGCTTTCATGCACAGCTCTTTGTCTGGTTTGCTCAGAAGAAGCACACTTCTAAATTACAATGATTGTTCCAAATTACTAGGCTAAATGAATGTTCATTAATTAGTATAATAGGTTTTATTTAAGTCTGCATGTAGTACAGTTCCACATTTAATCTACATCTTTGAGTAGTGCTCCATTATTAGACCTCATTAGCAATTTTCATTGCCTCTTTAAAAAAAAAAAGGAAAAAAAGCCCAACAACAAAAAAGTCCAACAGAGCAGTGATTTGTCAAAACTCGAACGGCTTAAGTGTGTGCCATTGTTTGGTGAACATATCGCCATGAAAAGATTCATTTTGCTTTAAAGGCTCTTGATAAAACTTCTCGTGGAAAATAGAGTAACAAGGGTCTTTTTCTCCATTTATTCACTACTCCCTTTCTCATGAGATTGTGACTTTTCTTTGGGGTATGGGAGACTTGAACAGCAGGCTACATTAGAGTCCCTGTTTAAGCAAATATATAGCTACGCAGAATTATTCCTATATGTGACATCTTTATGTTGGTGTGCTGGTAAATCTTTTTACCATATGACCTGTGCTCACAAATTCTTGCCACATAAGCAATCTTGTTACAAACTACTGCTGGCCGTAGGAGCAAGATCAAGGTGTGTTTTGAATTGTTTTTATTAATTTTGTTAATAGTTCTATTATATATGATGATGTTTTACTGTTTCAATATATAACAATGAAGTCTGTGGTCCATTTTGATAGGAGGAACATTTTTAAAAGAATGTGGTGAATTTGAAATCCTGGGGAAAAAAATTACTTTCACAGAACAACTGGAGTTAGCAACAAGACCATGCTAATAAAAATGCAGCATGATTATTACTGGACTCAAGTAACTAATTGCTGTTGATAATGGAAAGCTTTTTTTAAAGGTGTTTCTGTGCATGTCTCTTGTATGATTTGATAAAAAGCATTTGGTTGGAACACCTAGGGATGTAACTCAGCAAATACAATTTCTTGTTTATAAATTTGTTGCCTCCTTGCAGTATCTAGGTTAAGGTTTCTGCCTTGAGTAGCAACTAGAAGCACCATCAAGCTCTTCACTATTTTATTTTATAAAAATAAAGTTGTTTTTTTTTAAACTTCCAAGAACTTGAAATACAGATATCAACAATTTCAGCCTCTTGAAAAAAATATAGTTTAAAGCTCAGAAGTTACGTGCATGTAAAATTTAATATTAAAATAAAATAATTGACATTTTTCTGGCTTGAAAAGACATAACCTCTTTTATTTTGAACAGAAACACACAATGAATTTTATCCTGTACCACCTCCATACAGTGTAGCTACCTCTCTTCCTACTTACGATGAAGCAGAGAAGGCCAAAGCTGCAGCAATGGCAGCTGCTGCAGCAGAAGTTGCCCAACGAGTAAGTGATACAGTTCCGCTTTATTTCAGTTTGTGAATGTGTTAGGCTAATTAATTATTTGTAACAATTGGGCCCATATTATAGCCTATTTATTAAAATAATGGTGGGCTGGTGATTTAAATATTTTAGATGCTTATGTTTTGTATAGATAGTGTATGTTAATTGTAAAATACTATGAAAAGCGTTATTACATTCACTCTTTTCTAAGGCATAGCTGCTGTCTAAAGAGCTTTAAAAGCCAAATTTTGTCCTGTTTTAATGGTTTATGCTGTTGTTCATCACCTTTTAATTAGGTATCCACCGCTAATGTTATTTTGTAGAGTTATTGCTGGTATTTAGTGTTTCAGATGGTAACAATACCCCAAAAACCAAACAAAGTAGATTTTCAGAGAAAACGAAGAATTTGAAGAGTCTGGAAGGCGCAAAACCCCAAATAATGAAGATCTTTTTTAGAAGGAAAGGTTCCTGTTGTTTGGTCCATGAAAACTTTTATATTTAAGTTCAAAGATATGTTCCAAGTACTTAAAAAAAGGAAAGCACCACCACAAGTTGGGGTAAACAGTAAATTAAGTAATAGGTATGTATATATTCAGTATTTATAGTTTTATAATAATTAACATTATAAAGAATACAGTCTTCAAAATAGGAAATTGATACCTGCAATTAGTGTTAAATGTTAGTTTTGTAAGTAAAGTTCTTCTTGTTTTCCTCCCAAGTTTTGGAATGTGGAAATTCTACTGTTTGGTAGTGTTGGCCATAACATACTATACCCAAATTAGGCTTCCAGTGCTTTCACTGAAAATGTCCGCCTTGAGATCAAATGTGATTGCATTTGAGATGCATTTAAAATCTTACTAACTGCAGTATGCTTGTGACTGGAAAAAAAATTCTGCTCACCCAGTGGGAAGCTATTCCTTCCTTAACTGTTGTGCAGTGATCAGTGTACAGCAGTCATTTTAAGGTATGCCCAGCTAAGGTCAAAGTGCATTTGTGTAACATTGCTAATGGAGGTGTTACACAAATCTGTTTTACTAAATAGGGTAGGGAACCAGGGACGTTTGGTTACTTGCCAAGTTTTTCCTATAAGGTGATTATCTCCAGTTATAAGCCTTTAGCTGTTTTATCAGGAGCATGTATGCTATGTAGTCTGTCCTTTACTGCTTGTTATGTAAGTAAAACTTTTGCTGAAATAATAGTCTGTGACTAGTCACTAATAAACCTTCAATCTGAAATTATAAATTTTTAAACATGCTTGGAACATTAGCAACCCAAACTTTTAACTTTTAGGATACCATTACTAGTTCTATGATGCTTCAGACAGGACATGTGCAACTCTTGCAACATTCCTGTTGCTTTTAACTTTGTATGTCTAGAATCTTGTGAGGTGAAAGTTACAGACATAAAAGCAATGTTCCATGACCTGAATTTCACAGGGAAAACCTCAGGCTGGGGTTCAGCCAATTTCAAGAATAAAACTAAGGATAAAAAACCAAAACAATCTGTGTTTTTTGCCTTGTCATTTTAAGCTTTTTTTACTTTGGAGAACTGTTTCTCGCAGGTTCAGTTCACTGAATCAGAAACATCTTTTGCCCTTCCTCAGAAGATCTACCTGGTTTTGGCCAAATTACAAGTTTTTGAAAAATGAGTTTCCACACGTGATATGTACACCTTCAAGTTTAGTAAATGTGTGGAGATTGTCTTGCATGAACAAGTTTAGACTGCTCATAGCACTGCAGATGTGCTGTCCACAGAGAACATTCTCAAAAGTCCTGTAACAGAGTAGAACTACAGGACTAGAAGTAGATCCACTTTATGACTGCTCTTGATTGCTTTTGGTGAAAACACTGGAACTGAGAAATGGGATTTCTGGTGTGCCCTGAAGTAGTTTTATTATTCTTGACCTTTGATTAGAAGGGGAAAACCACTTGATGCAACTGCATGGGTATCAATGGTAGGTGGAGGGAAGAAGGACAATGAGTCTGAAGCTTACATGTGGGAAGAGAAGTCTGGGTTTGGTTGAGCAAGGAGGTAACTGGCTCAAAGTGAACACAGGCAGGGGTCAGAGAGGATGCATCTGAGTCAAAATAAGTAAAGAAAGGCGAGAGTGAATGACGAGCAGTGGTATGGAGGAAGTACAGTAAGATTTAAATAAGAAACAGGAGGGAGAAGGATAAACGGGTTGGTGGAGAAAGGAACCCAAGTGGGGACAAAATGTGGTACTGGGAAAGGAGCTGAAGGTGGTGTGTGAGAAAAGAGGAGCAGAAAGGGAGAAGGAGTCTGGAGTTAAGAGGCAGGAGAGTAGGATATGGTGACAAAGTGGAAAGTAAACTCTTACATAGTCTGCTGTTCCAAACCACACAGTAGAACTTGATGTGCAAGAACTAGGTGCTGACACCACAATAATTTTTACTGATGAAGTATCAGTAGGAACACACCATCATTCCTTCAAAGGAGCGATTGGCTAAAAAGTTGTAGACTTAACAGCAGTACTAAGTTAGTATCAGAAATCTACTTAGTTTACCTAAAAGCCACAGTCCTGCTGACTGCTAAAGATCTCAAGTTTGATAAATTCCTGCTTGGTTTGCTGCTCTGTTTTTTGGTTTTTTATTTTAAGCACATGCATGCACACAGACAAGCTATATTAAAGAAAGAGTATTAAGGTTGCAAAGTGGAGATTTGGGGAAAAAGTAGAAATGTCGAAGCTGAAATCTGGTTTTGTAGATGATACTAAAATTATATGCTAGCGCGGTTTTAATTAATGCCATTTTAATTACATCACCACATGGTACTGCCACAAAATCCCTTTTATTTAATACCTCTGATGGACTTACACTGGGGTGGACTAAGACTGTGTAATAAGACTGTCTTAATCTGGCAGATGACCGAAATAGTGGTAAAAGGTCATGTTACGGTTAGAGTAATGGTTTGCCATCTTGAGGGGAAGGATTTTGATCCTTAGCTCTGAATACCTGTGGAAGAACAGATAAGTGACTTAAACTTTGCACGACTGCTATGTAGTTAATTGTTTTCTCACTTTTGCTGCCTTGGGATTACAAGCAGTGACAGCTGCAGGCAGTATCTGACTTGTATATTACACACTTTGCAAAACACATACAAATGATTTAACATGCAAGTTTTTTGTTTTTTATTTTCAGCCTTATGAAATTAGTGCTCTTATCACTGTGAACTCTGCTATGATCTGTGCCTCTAGTTTCTTTCTTGTAAAATGGGGATATATTGCCTTTTCAATGTAATTGTGAGCAGTTGGGAAAAGTCCTTTGAACTTCTATTACCTTGAGTGATACATGAAGCTCTTAATTCTCTCATTGTATAGTCTGAAGTGTGCTAGTAAAGAAGGCTACAAACCTACTCATTGAGCAAAAGAGAGGAAAATGGTATAAAAAAAAGCAGCACATTTAATAAAGAGCTTTCATATTTTTTCCCCAGATCATGTAGGGATCTTAGAAAAAAAATATGAATATGATCACATTAAAAACTTTGTCATAGGCCCTGCATCCACAGATTGTATGAATAATCTAAACTGAGCATTTACTGAAACTTTCAGTACTTGTTTTTGTAGTTTTTGTGTAGCTTGTCTTACAAGAATAGATTGTGTATAAACATTTACTACTTTCAAATGCTCCCAGATAGCTCAACGTAGTAAAGAATTACAGCAGCCCTATGTCATCAGTAGTGATAGGATTAGTTACCCTGGCTTTTGATGTTTTCCTTTTCAAATTCTCAAGGTCAGTTTTGAATGGTCAATATAAATGCATAAAAACATTACTAACAGTTAAATGACTTGTTTGTATGTTGCAATGAATGGCTTTTACTTAATGCTTTTCAGTTGCATTTGTCTTATGTTTTTCTGTTTTTACATGCTTAGCACGCCCAGTTTAGGGAGTCTAGGAGTCTGTTTGATGAAATATTCCTCAGTCGTCCAGAGGTATGGTATAGTTCTCTCTAGTTTAGACTTTAACTATGAATTTTCCTGCTGGCAAACAACTGCTTCTGGGGTTCATTATGCCTTTTTTCTCCCATGATTAACTTCTCCATATTGTTTTGTATGCTGAAGGTATCATTTATGGGGCTTTTTGAGTAATTTGACCCTTTCCTCAGAAGTTTTTCTCTGTAAATCCACTGCATTGAGAAGAGTTGTATCAGTTTAGTTATCCAAGCAGTTCCTGAAAACTTGGGTTCTTTACTTGTTTAAAGGTGGTCATCTCACTGTACACCATGCTAGGTTTCAATTTGAAAGAAGTTAAAAAGTATTGGTGGGGAAAAACAGTCCTCTTTTTGCAGAGTACTACAGAGAGCACTGTAGTTTCAGAGGAGTTAATAGGTGCTTCATTACTTCAGTAGCTGCTGTGTACCATATTATGTTCATTGCTTATAGGAATTACTGTGTGACATACCATTTATGTTGATAATATATTTTGCTGTTTAGATGTTTCTCTGGTCATAGGAGCAGTGAGTTTTCTGTTTATACATATCTCAGCACATTTAGCAAACAAGAAGTATTGTTCCCGATCCTTAACATGGCTAAATTTGTTAAAACCCAATTTGAGATACTGAACAGTATTGTCTATTTTATGGATTTGTATGTATTGCTATATGCCATTCTTATTAAAAAGAAAAAATATAAAAATATAATTATTCTATTTGATAAAAATGTTAACATTAATAGAAGTATTACTTTGAAATTACATTTAGTTCTAAGCATCAGGAGAGAGGACAGTCATTCTTCATTGTCCCTTTTCATTCCTTAGTAAATGGTGGCAGGCAACTATATTTTGAAGAAATTCTGAGGCAGGTGGCACCAACTAGATCAAATGAGAGCACTGTGAAGGACAGCCAATATTAGCAGGCCTTGAGCAGTGGCCAGTTAGTGTCTTCTGTCTGCAGGATTGGTCATAAACCCATGTAATACTAAATGATGTAGATATAGGTTGAACATGATTCAAGTGCAGGAAACTATTTCATTTCTTAAACATTCTGATAATTTTCATGTGCCAGTTTTTGGAGACAGTAAATAGAACTCAGTTTAATATAATTCCTATTTAACAAGGCATATGATAAATTACAACTCATTCATGCTTCCTGCAACAGTGCCTACTTGCAAATGCCTGATTTCATGTCCCTGGGATGCAGCACACCTGTGTTTCTCACATGTGTAAGCTGTAGAGAGGCCTGTGCATATAGAGGAACCTCTAAAACTTGTTACTGTAGTTGAGGAAAATTTTCTTTTTCTGAAGCAATGCTTTGCATAGAGCATAATTCACTAATTGGTTTAGAAATGCCAGTATGGAATAACAGTAGTTAGCAGACAGTTTAAAAAGAAGTCCAAACATTGTTTTGTATGGTGTTTATAGACCTTCTGAAATTCAAATTGAAAATATTTTTTGTTGTCCTGACTTGAAAAAGGAACTTCTGTGGCATATATTTCAGAGATAAGCACATTCAAATGCAGCTCTAACGCATTTTCAACCCTTCCCCTTCTCCTCTCCCATCAGTCTTGCAGCTGCAGCAAAGTTGAGCTAAATAAACTAATGCTTTCATTGTCACTTAGGGACACCTGAAATTATGTAGAGTTGAATTATAGCCACTTAAGATTTTCATTCAGCTAGCTTTTTGTGCTTTCCTTGGAGTTGTCTGTCTGATTAGCAGTGTTTAAAGTTATCTGATACAGGGTCTTGGTTAATCTGAAATAAAGAGCACAGCTAGAATTTCATGGCCATCTTGCAAAGGGTGAGACTGGCTGCCTTGAGTTGGTACAGTTCATGCTAGCACATTTTTAACCATGATTGGTATACCCTGGAAAACTATTTTGCTGTGTTGACAAAGGTGAACATGTCAATCACATGACAGAGCTATAGATCACTGTCATTGTTCTAATGCCCTTTTAGTTATGAACTTAATATACAGAATAACATTTGGTGCATTGACTAAATAATGTTAAAATCAGGATTACGTTATTTCAGTACTAAGTGTTTGTTGTGGGTGAAACAGCTAAGTAAATCTCACTTGAACTGATCTCCTTTGATTTATTTTTTTTAATACTTTATTATCTCAATTCTAATACATTATGATTAATTGGAGAAAAAGTAGGAAAAGAATGTTACTCATGCTTATGTCTATACCATATAACTGTTGCTGACAGCATTATTTAATTTGTATCATCCGGCATTGTTTTGATGTAACTCATGTATAAAAATGGTGTGTTTAACTGTTTTTACAGTTTTTATTAGGCTCTCTTTAGTTAAGTCCCGTGATCATGAAGACTTTCACATTTGTCAGTCTACTGTTGCAGCTATGTTTTTACTTGTGCGCAGAACTGCATATATAAGATCTGCCAAGTTCTGTTGAAAATCAAGTACTGAGAAACAAAACAAACTCATACTTTCAGTTTTTGAAGATCTAGTGTTTTGACACGATGGGAGAAGTCTTTGGATCGATTTGGCTGACATCTCTGTTTAGTTTTGTGGGTTTTGAGTTCAGAAGACTTCTACACACTTCTGATGTGCTCGCGCCCTCTAGTGTCCCTAGAGGTTTTCCTTGCTTTGCGTATGTTTTTTCTGTGGGTATAGTATGGACGGCTTGGTTAGTGCAGTGCTGTTGCATCAGCAATTTATGTTAAGATACTAACCTTACTCTAAAACTTCATATTTTTAGAAGCTTAAAGACTTTTCTGGCAGGAAAAAGACAGAACATACTATGTGATGTGTATTAAGTATTTTCAAAAAAATACTTGATAGCTGGGCCTTCATAGCAAGACAGTTACAGTAAAAAAAAGATTTCTGCTGGTTTCAGTTGTCAAAATGTTCATCTGAAATAATTTCTGTCTTCACTTAAGACGAACAGGCAGTATGTACATATGTTGTAGAGAAACGTAGAGAAAATTTGGGCTCTATCAATATAAGCAAGAAATAAGACTTGTTTTATAGATATGAATTATTTTCCTTTTAAACTTCCTTGATGTGGACGTGTTAAAGAAATGTCAATTTTCATCTAGCTTCAGAAACATAATTAATAGTTTAATCCTACAGATAGTTATTCTAAAATAAACTTTTCACTAAATTATCACTAACCTGTAAATCCAGGAAGAAGAGTATCCACCACGGGATGATTTCAGTGATGCAGATCAGCTTAGAGTGGGCAATGATGGCATCTTCATGTTGGCATTTTTCAGTAAGTTATCTTGTATCCCAGTCCTACTGAGGTATATCTTAATTGTACCTTTTTTTCTACGGAATATAAAAGGTAGCTGTGATAAACTGCATTAATGTACTTTTAATGAATGGATCTTTCGTACCTGTACACAAATACTTCCTGTTCCAGATGTAGTAAATATGTTGCACATTTTTTTCTGTGGCATCTGTCACAGGTAAGGGGTTAAAGTAAAATCATAGTAAGTGTTTTGAGGCATAGCAAGGCTGCACTGTTCCCTGTAAATTGGGAAATTTTGTCACCTTCTAGTTGGACTACCAACTTGAATGGAAGCCTGGATCACAGAAATCTAGCAATTGATTTTTAAGTAGAAAAAATCTGAAACAGAGATGGTGTGCCATAGAAAAGTTTCTGATGTTAGTGTAGTGAATTAAATAGCTGTGGGTTTGAACAAATCCAACCATGCTCATTTTCAGGTTGAACTAACCACTAGCATATAAAAATGTACTGTCTTCGGGTAACGTCTGATTGCAACCAGCACTGCTATAGCACTTCTTCAGGTACTGTGTGTGTGCACTGTGCATGTCTTGTAACTTATGTACCACATTGAGCAAAGTTAGATTTAGCCACTCAAAGTTACTCCTAGAATGAAGCTGCTTCTGTTTTACCAAATGCATATTTCTTTCTAATTTCTGTGGTTATTTTCCTTTTCTGAAATAAATGTGTTTGACAGCCTGGAGGAAAGCTTGGTGTTGGGGATGTAGCTGTTCTTTTTTGCTGTTCTCCATCAGGATGAAAGCTGATTGATTATCCACTGAAATCTCCTTTGTCTTTCAACATAAATCTCTTCTTAGTTCTTTTTTCTTTAGTGTCCTCCACAGTCTTTTTATTTAACTGTTACAGGTACTGGTTACCGAACTTTCACAGAAGGTTGTGTTGGTTTGTTTTTTCATGTTGGTGTATGGTGTACTGGGGCAATGTGGTGATGTCATCTTGCAATAAAAATATGTCTACCTTGCATAACAAATTATATAAAGATATATATAGGGTAGCAAAGAGAGTTTTGTAGTCTGGCCTCTTTGTGTAGTTGTATCATAGAAAGGTTATATATTCATGGGGGCAAAGAAGGGTATAGCTTAGTTTATCTTTTTCCCTTTTTTCCCCTTCCCTATGTGCTACAACTTTCTGTATTTAACCTATTTAAGTTCTGTATTGTGTGACTTGTTCCTGCTATTAAGTCCTGGTTCAGACCTTCATTAGCACTGCACTTGGAGGTCAAACGGATTGTTGGCTGGCTCCAATATATTTTAGGTCCTTAAAATCACAGTTGTCTGAAACTGCATGCCCAGAACCTTGTGTCCTCCTTCAGGAGTGCAGTTGTTCACTTGGGTAAACTGGCAACTTTCTTTTCAAACAGCTGTTTAGCCGAGATTGACTTCACAGAGCACTGCTTTTACACATTTGATAAAAATGCTCTGTAGCTCATAATTTTCTTAATTATTCTGAGACTATGTTAATGCCAGCTTTGCTTGCCTATAAATGAAATGCATAAAGTGAGTGCTTACGTATTGCAAGATATTTATACAAGTGTATGTTTAATTGGGATCTCTGGTGGCTGTTATGGATACTGGGTACATATGGAAATTGATAATTTACAAATTTGCTTGTTGTTTATGTTCATGATATGAAAAGTTCACAAAAACTCAGCATTTATAGACCTAATTTAATTTTTTTTTTAAATAAAAGAAGATTAATTGAATTTCAGTAGTTTTTCTTGGGGAAATCAGAGAACTAAGTGAAAAATGAGCTTAGTTTAACAAGAGTAGATCATAAATAGTGGGTGGTGTATTTCTGTCCCTCTAATAAGGAGGGAAAAGTCTCCATGTGTGGAGATTAAGAGAGCAGGAATTAAAATTAAATTTTCAGTATGGCTATCTTCTGGGTTTTTTCTGAGTGGGATATGTTTAAACACTTCAAGTAGAGGTGGCACATCACAGAGAGCCTAGAATAAGTTCGCTTGCTCAGTTAAAATGCAGGAGAACGGTGTCAGGAGCTGTTCTGTAGTGAAAGGAGCATGGAACGAGTGGCTTGTTCCAGATGTGCTCTCCCACATCCTCCTGTGACTGTTATGTACAGCGTTGGTAGAAAGATCTTGGAGGGGTATGAGGGTGATCTACCTTTGTTTGGAATACAAACCCAGTGAAATTAGCTTGTAAAATGTCATTTTAGTCAACTGAAGTATAATAAAATAAACTTTTTATGGAGTTTGCCAGCATATCACAGTCAACTCATGATATGTAGCTACCATCTAGTGGTAGCTGCCCAAGTTGCATAAAATTGCTATCTTGGGCCCATCTAGTGGGCAGATCTGTTTGTTTGGAGTTTTTGTTTGTTTTAGGAGCTTGGTGCTTCAAGTTATAAAACTGTTTCGCATCAAAGCTGTAAAGTACGATTCTGTTTAGCGTAACTAAGTAGAATGAGACAATTCTAAAGAATAAAATTCCTTTGCATGAACAGGTGGTGATTTTTTTTGCTTTAGAACTTGATTCAGAAACTTAGTGGAAGAATTTGGAAAACAAACAAGTTTATTTCTAATAGGTGGTAAAATTATATGTTTTGAGAAATTGATGTTGCTCTTGAAATTTGTGATTATGTTGATGAGCAAAAAGTCTGCTCTCTTATGGTCAGGGCTGGTGTTTGTCAGTTTCCGATTTTGAGGTAAATACATTAATGAATGTATTCATTTTTGCTATGAATGTGAAATGCAGCAAATTATGCTATCAGACCACATAATATATATATATTTATTATGTATTTTTAAGTCAGCGGTGCCTTATATAGCATAGTACAAAATTTCCAGAATGCCAGAGAAAGTTGTTAACACGTGAGTTTCTCAGAGTGGTTTGTGGGTTGGCTGTTTTTTTAAATTTATGTATTTATTTTCATGCATAACAAAAAAGGTGAATCTCTGAGCTTTTTCTTTCCATTTGGAACACAGTAGTAATGTGAAGAGCAATTAACTATTGTGACCCAAAGGGTTTGCTTTTTGTACTTGGTCTGCCTGTAGTGGAAGTCTTGAATCCCGATTGGCTCATCCTGGTTCGATTATGTGAAGGAGGTCGTTTGGGGCAGTAATAAAAGGTTTATGTGGTTTTCCTTAATATTTAAGGACTGCTTTAGATATATCAAGCAGCCTTTTAACCTGTGGGCCCCAGAAGGAATTGTGGAGCTCATCTGGATCTATGAAACCATGGAAGGGAGTTTTGAGTTGTCCCTACAACCTAGGAAAAATTAATATTAATTTGAGCCTCACAGCTGGGTTAGTAAGGAGAAAGAAATGGAAAAAAGTGTTTGATCATACAGCTGGAGTTTTAAGTTCTCATACATCGATCTGATTAGTTCTTTTTGAACATTTGTGCAATATAAACATTGTGTACAACTGGCACCAATAAAATCTCATGATGTGGATACTATATTGGAACAGATAATAGCCATAACAAAATATTGTAAACTGATATTCATACGGTTTTCAAAACTATTAGATGCTTCAGTCAGTCAATAAACTGCATACAAGCTAAGATATCTACTGAAGGTGTTTCACGTGGGTGCAGGTTGGAAAGCAGAGTTGTAGCACAAGCTCAGGGTGAGCACAGCCTCCTGTTGATGCTTCCCAGGGAGTGGTAAGCACAGTCTAAATTTCCAGTGGGAGGATTACTCTCTGAGAATTTAGGAAACCTAATTTCTTGTGTGTCCACATCACAACTGTTATGCACGTTTCATGCAAGAGAAGCTGAGGGGAAGTCATTTGACTGAAATTCCAAATGGTGAAAGGAGATAAAGGAACTGTTTTAGGAGTGCTTATTTCTCCCTGGTTATCAGGGAAGCCTGGCTGACCTTCATATATAGTCATCTGACTTCCCCCTTAATGTAGAAAGAGTTTGACTTACATCTTTTCTCCATACACGTTGGATGTCATACAGAATAATTGGAAGCTTGTCGTTGGGCATTAAGAAAAATTTACTAACAAGGGTAATAAAGTGGTAGAAATCAATGGCCTAGGGAAGTTTTTGAACATGTCTGTTGAAGTTGCTAGCAAATGCTTCTAGTCATCATCATCAGACAGATTTAGGTGAGCTTTTCAGGAAGGAGCAAAAATGTGTCCCAGTTCAAGAATAGAGTAAATTCTGTGCAGGAATGGGAATAGTGATTTCTAGTGGTGCATGAAGATCTAGAAAGTATTACTTACTGCAGTATGCTTAGTAAACCTAGGCCAGGTGTGAAACAAAGTTTTTTGGTGTTTGCTGTATACCAAGTCATTGGACAAACAAATCGGGGAGTGAAGGATATAATTGGGCATAGTTGCTTTTTGTTTATATAGCTGCCATTATAGTCTTACCACAGGGTTGAGGTATGGTTAAAATTTGGAACCAGTGTAGGTCTTCAGACCAATTTTTCTGGCATCTTTTCAAGATTCTGAATATAAACTTACGACAGGTGATTAATGTCTAGCTGTGGAAAGCGAAGTAAAAAAGATCAGCAAGTGAGATGCAAGAACAATCGAAGAAAAAGCAGATTTATTCTAGTATGCTTGTCAGTATGTTGCATCTTCTGATGTGTTACAATACATACAATTCAAAACCTTTGCATGAGATTGCTTAACTTGAAAAACTAAGTTTTATTTATTGTAAATTGTGGGAGTAGAATGAAAGGAAGTGTCAATATTCCTTTGCAACTTAATGAGTGCTGACAAAAAGCAAGCATGGGTTAAATAAATTATTAATGACAAAGTAGAGCTTTGTGCGTCATCTTTGTTGTGCCCCTGTAGTTATGGGAGAATAAAGAATGGCAATGGATACAAGCTTGTTTGTCAAAACCAAGTTGAATTATTTTACTCCAGCTTCTTAGAAATCAAGTCTATCTATCGGCAATTCCTGACTTAATTTTTTTTATATGAAAAATCGTATGTTGACCACTGCCCCTCAGAAGAGGGCTTCAGGTGTGGAAATAGCTGGATAGCCATATTTTGCTTGTCAGATTCTGAGACTTTTACAACATTTAGAACATCCTGTGCTTTATGTTTTGGCTGGGATTATCCTGCTACAAAACATAAAGAGAAATACAAGTACAGCATAATTTTTGTGGGTGCTAAACTGGATATGAAAAAGGCTTTTTATTAAAAAAGACCTTTAGTCCAACCCGCCTTCTCCCAAAAAGAAAATTCTTACCTGTTTTTCATTATAAGTTTTGTTAGCATGATGAAATAACTCAAATGGTTATATTTTTTTTAATGTGAATTACATTAATACAGACTTACTTTCTCCTCCTGTTGTCATTTCAGGAATGCATAAACCTCAAAACCTTACTTTAACCAGTCCCACTTGTCTGTATGGTGTTAGAGTAGCCAATAAAGAGACTGAAATAATGATGCCAGTGCAGTCATTCCGAGTTTCATTTAAATATCTGCAATTTATTAAAGGAAAGAGGACAGTAGTTGAAAGTTGGGCTCAAGTATGAATAAATACTGGCAGTCTCTGGGATAGGAAACAATTCATGTTGCAGAGTGGTTAGTTTTGTAGTGGGAGTCTAGAAGAACACAGAACCTGGCTGCATGAAGAGGGTGGGCAAACAGAAGTTAATGCCTTTTTAGTTAAAACCACAATGTTGTTGTAGCAGCTTCTTAGACTTTCTATCAGATTTTTATGAATGGCTTTGTTCTTTATGATAGTGTGTATGAATGTCAGACCAGGAACATTGCCTGTATGAGGATGTCATGGGAAGCTGAAGCGGTATGAGGGATGAGGCTGAGAGGTGTCGTTCACATTTCACAAAGAAGTGGGTGCAGGCAAATAGTGGAGGATTACATTTGTTCCCGTAAGAAACTTGCACTACTACTTAGTTGTCTCTAGTAGATAGAGAGAAGGAAGTTGATACTTCTAGAGAAGAGCAGACACTTTCTTTTACTAGTCTCTTCCCTCACCATTCTGTTTTCTTCCTCAGCCTGATAGAGAAGTTTGTGCTCTGGCTTCTCTATGGCAATATAGGGATGAAAATTATAAACAACTTTCATTCTAGTAATTAGTTGAGACAGGAATTACACAGAAATAAACTTTAGTAACTCTTACCAGATGCAGTGTAGGCCATAAAGTTCAGAGAACTTGCATGACCTAGTATGCGCATGGAAATCATGATGGAAAAAGACATACAGGTTGGTAGATGAGGCTAATTTTCATGTAGAGAAAAACAATCAGAAAACAGATAAAAATCTCATTTGTTGCAGTCTGCTTAGAAGCTGGAGATGCATTTCTGAAAGGAAATTACGCATTTTGCAACAGAATGAGACAGTGAAGATGATAGTGACAGAATAGCAATAGGATACTGGGGAGGTGAGAGAGAAGCAATGGAAAAGGTTGAAAACATATAGATATTATCAGCCATCTTAAGTTTGTTAAAATGCTGCAACACCAAGGCAACATTAAGAGAATCTCCCTAATATGTTGCCTGGATTTTACAGATGTGGAATACTGCTAAAGACAGGGAATTCTGATTAGGTCCTGACTGCAGAATTTTTCCAGTAGATGGTTACAGATAGAAACTTAAATAGCGAGATCTTGCTTCTGTTTATAATTCAATTTTATTGGGGTGTGTAAACTTGCTAGTTTACAATGTTTGTAGAATCTGAGGCTTTTTTTTTCCTGCTTGCATTGTCTGATTGTATAACTCCATGGAACAGCACAGTGGTTAAAGGGAAGAAGAACTACTATGAACAACATTGGAACGTGCTGATGTCTTTTCTTTCAAGAGCTGGGCAAATAATTTGGTGTTAAGTATCCATCTAGTACTTATCCAGTGGCTGTGGATTCTATTTTGAATATTCCTTCAGCTCACATCAAAAGGAAAATAGAATTGTCATTGTGTTTAGTTTTGACTATAAGAACTAATATTTTTTCCCTCCTATATTTATGATTGGGAAATCTCTAATTTTTGTATGGCACATACAAATTGGTTCAGGTGCTATAAAAATCCTTATTTTTTAATATATGCCTATTAAAATTCTAAGTTCTGGGAATTCCCCTAGTCTGCTTAGTTCTTTAGAAACATGTCTGCCTTCTGCCCCTTTTAACATACCTATCTTTGGAACCATAATCAAATTCACCCTTTGTGGCTTGAGTAGTGGGAAGAAAGAGAGAGATATTATGTACTTACATAACAGTAAGCTGTTATGCTGAGACAAGGACAGCGATGCATTGCAGAACTAGCTTATGAATCTGTTACTCTTAAAAGTATGGATTTGGAGAGTTTGATTAAAACAGGGAAATCCTGTTCTCAGTACAAGTTATCCAGGCTTTCTCAAATGTAAATGCTTTTCTGGTGTTTTGGAAATATAGGTAAATGTTAGGATGTTAGGGTCGCAATGTTGTTCTGTATTTCTTACGTAATAGAAATGCTCTCATTCCCCACCCCCACCCCCTTCCTTATACCAGTTTGGATTATTATTCAGAGTTATTTATGGGTTTGGGGTGTTTTGTTGTGTGTATGGTGTTTCTTTGGGTTTTTTAAAGATTCATAATTAGTGTAAAAGTAAGCTTTCTCTTTGCCACCATCTATTGTTACCTATGGCTTTGCCTGAAATGAGATGTTTTCTCTCTTCTAAAAAGTGACTGTGTTGATGTAAAGTCTTCCAAAACTTCTCTTGGAACTTCAATTTCTTTACAGTTCATGGAATCTCACTGCAGTTTTACAGACTAATTTTGCATTTGTGTGCAAATCATTGCATCTTCACATCGATTGTTGGAGGATTTGTAACAAGGTTTTAAATTAAAAAAAAAAAAAAAAGTGGTTGCTTATAGATAATCCTCCCAAATTGACTTTTGTTTAAGAAAACTGTTGTTTTCTGTTCCCAATGTTTTGCTCTGTGTTCCAACTTTTAGTGAAAAGAGACCTTTTTTTTTCCTGTGGCAATTTAATCTCTGAATTTTGTGGGGTTTTTGTTTTTTCCCTAAGTTTGGGGATTTCAAACATTAAGGATTTGTGTGCAGGGGTTTTCTTCTCCTTTGCCCTCCTTCCTTGCTCGCCTCTTCATTAGTTTTTGTGTTTATTGTGGGCTTCTCTAATGTTTCCGATTTTCCACTGTCTTGGCCTCTCCAGAACTCCTGAATTGTCATCTTCCAGCAGCTCTCCCAGCTCTTCTGTTTGGTGGTTTTCTTTTTAGTTGCCCTCACTTACTCCCAAAGCTGGGACATCACCTAAGTGGGAATTCCTACACTTTCACTTATTGCACGCAAACTGAAGTCAGTACAAATTATGTTGTTGATTGCCGAGTACATATGAAGATATCAAACTTTAAATTGTAAAACTACTGGGAGTTGTGTAAAAGTTAATTGGAGTAACAGTGGTAGTAATGCTCAATGTCCTTCTTGTTTCTTGATTTCTTAAGCTTCCGTGTAAAACTTCCAAGGCTTCTTACATCTTATGCTTGAATATAGATCTAAAAGAGAAGACAGTAACCAATGAAACAGCAGCTTCTTAACTTATCTTCATTTCTATACTATGTTTACAGAGCAAGAGCTTATTCTGTTTGATCCAAACTGCATAACACTGAATATGCAGCCTTGATAGATGCACGTATGTGTGCATATAACTATATTTTTGGTTATAAAAGTGTAGCAAGGTTTTTTCTTTGTTTTAATCCAAGTCTTGTGTGTTACAGTCCTTTGTTTGCATTTACTCTTTATGTCTAGTGTCACCTGGTTAGATTTCTGTAGCAATGTAATACTTTCTTTTATGTTGGAATTTTCTCTTGTTTAAAGTGGTAGGTTCCAGCCTGTTTACCATTTGCTTTGTTATTAAGTGACTATACCATGGGGAATGTCTGGGTTCAAAGTTAATCTCTGGAAGTCTGAATTACCGGAAGGGAATTACTATGTAAGCATGTCCTTGTTAGTTTAAAAGTAAAATTAATGTTATGTCTGTTTGCTTAGCTATACAAATTAACAGAAGCAACTGTTTCTTTTATTTTATAGTGGCATTTATTTTCAACTGGATTGGATTTTGTTTATCCTTCTGTATAACAAACACCATAGCTGGAAGGTATGGTGCAATCTGTGGATTCGGTCTCTCCCTGATCAAATGGATTCTGATTGTACGGGTATGTTTCTTGATGCACACTGTACAGACTCTGTAGAACCAAACAATAACAATTTATTCAAGGATGTATAATAATGGAGTTTAAAAACGAGTATATTAAATTCCAGTGCTTAACAGAGGGCCTAGAATTTTCCTAACTTCCACTTCAGTAGAGAATTTATTTGCTGTATATTCATGTATGCTTACTAATGATGAAGGTTAATCTATTTTTATCTGACATAGCATTTCGTATTCATGTTTCCACTAAAATAAATGCAGAATGACTCATTCTTTGCACAAGTATATAAAAGCCTGTAGAGGAAGTGGAGCTGGTATTCTAGTTACTGGTAGTATGGTGTCCTATATGAAAGATCTATACTGAGTCAAGTAAAAATTGAGTATGAAGTGAGTCACATTTTTACTGTCTTAGATACTCAATTTCTTTATGTTTTCACTGCAAGACTAATACTTTTCAAAGATATGTTAGCCAAAGGGAAGTTACTTAGCTGACTAAGTGGATGCTAGGTGAAATGTAATGATTCTTTCTGAACTTGAATTCTACCTGTCCGTGAGACACAACATTTAAAATCTCATCCTGTTTAATGAAGAAAGAGGTCTTGGATAACTTAGTTACCTTTTATGCCCTCAAACTCTGCTTTATTTATTTATTTTTTCCTGTGTGGGTGCACTAGTAATTTGATTTAGTCTTAGCATGGTAGTACAAGGATTGTAGAGAAAAGAGGTTGCATGGTCCTTCCTGGACATGTCCTGTATACTCCTTAGAGCTGAGTGATTTTCTTTCTTCCTTTTTTTTTTTTTGTTCTTTTTTTGGGTTGTGTTCTTGGGTTTAGGGGGCCAGGGCATGCTTTGGGTTTTGGGGTGGGTTTGTTGTGTTTTGTTTTTTTTTTTCCCCAGGGCAGCGGAATGGTACTGGACTAGATGTGATTCTGGTGTATTTAGTTGGAATTCAGGGTTTGGAATGAAATTTATCTTAAGGGAGCAAGAAGACTATGCTTTTGTTGGGGATATTTTCAGCTTCCATTGAGACACACTGAACAGAGGGAAGAACTTGCTTATTGTGTCAGTTTTATTATTCCTGTGTGCTTGAAAATGTTCTTGTAACACACACAAAAATCCATATGTGCTAAACTTCCTTGAAGAATTACTGTAGTCTAGACTATATTTAAATTCTTGTATTTAATCGGTTTCTCATTCTAAAATATGAGAGCTGATCAATTCCGAGACTTCAGGGGTGAGGTTTTTTTCATAGTGAGGACTGTCATCATCCTGTGTTGTCTGTCTGTCTGGAGACAACAGCAGAAAGCTCATAAGGTGTATGTCAACAATTTTTGTTTATGGTGACACACAAGCACTCGGGAGTGCACAAAACTCTTCTGTTCCTTTGTTTCAAGCTCCTCCGAAGGTTTGTGCTGCCCTCTGCGCTCAGCCTTAGTAGTACAAAACTTTACTAAACAGTCCAAGTTCCCATGTACTTTCTCTGTATCAGTTTTTACAGGTGGCCCGGGGCAGGGGGGGACGAGGACAAAAGCACAGTTTTGCTGTTGGAGAAATCCTGAAGCCTTGGCCACTTCTGCCTAAAGAAAGTGTGAGAGTAATGCACACAGGCCATTATTTAAATACTGGTTTTAGTAGATCTTCTTTCCAATTAAATGAAACTGTAACTTTTTTTAAAAAAGTGTATTGATATATATGTTTAGAGAATTGAAAACACTGACCATCAAGTGAGATAGGATTAATAATATTGTCAGCTTCCTGGGAACTGAGTATTCATTTGATATTTTAATGAAGTGTCAAAATGTTTATTCAGCCCAGTCATAGAAATGCTAGTATTTATGTAATGATAATGTAAGTAAAAATTCTTTAGTTCAGCTTAGCAATTCTCAGTATTTTTTTCTTGAATTACCCATAGAAGTGAATACAGTACAGGATTAGACCTTTAAGGAATTCACATGGCCTGGCTTTATTCTGAAGAAAACGTGTATCTCTGTGCACAGTTACTTGAAGAAAAAAGTAACAATTATATCTAGAGTTCTTTAAATGTCTTGGAGTTTTATCTGGTTGTGTATATGGTCCAGTATCTTCTTTTTCAGAGTAAACTGAAATACATGCCTGAATTATGTGATTTCTTGGTTGATACTACTGAAATGTCCTAGAAATGGCAAATGGGAAGCACTGTGGCAGGGTGCAGTAAACATACCGCATGACAGTAGGATGGGAAGTGGACGAAAAGTGTGCAGAGCTACTAAATAAGTTACTTTATTCTTTCTGGTCACTTTTCACACATCCCCTCTTCCTACTTCTTATGTGAGTTTTGGAGACATTTGGTTAGTCTTTTTATCAGTGAAGCATGCAGTCTGGAGTCTGGTAAAGGCACAGATACCTGTCTCCATTACCATCACACCCTGCCCTCCAGCTGCCTTCCACATCACAGGGAGGACAAAACTGTCTACCATGGTCACTAACAGGAGCAGTTGAAATGCCACTTCAAGGTTCATTTAGTTGCGTTCAGCTCACTGCTGGGAACTGAATGCTGGTTTGAAAATAAAAAGACTTTAATGAGTTGGGGGGTCTTTATGGGCCTGGTATTCTTGGCAGCGATTAACAGTAGGGGGTATACAGAAGGTCAAAAGCTCTTCTTTTGAGGGGTCAGCAGAACATCCCTGTCTGATAAGATTAAACTAATGTGGCTTTTCGTGTTAATATCTAAAGCAGCAGGCTGCTGTAGTGTGTTTGGGATGGCAGGCATTGGGGGGGGGGGGGGAAAGAAAAGCGACAAGTGGTGATTCATTATAATAGAAAATGTCAGATGACTCTGGCAAGTAATAGCAGCTTTATATATATAAATACACATTTTTTGAGGTTTTAAAATAACTTTGCCACAGACCAATCAACATTGGAATTTAGTTGTATATTAAACTGCTTCACAAATACCAGTTTCACATTTTTAGTTGTATATGTTACTTATATTTAAATTTGCTTTTTCCTCTGTGCTTTCTGAATTTGCATAGTACATTAAATGTTTCTTAGTCATATGTCTTACTGCAGCTAAGCCTTGTGTATGAAATTCAGTTTTCAGAGTATTTTACTGGATATTTCAATGGACAGTACTGGCTTTGGTGGATATTTCTTGTACTTGGTAAGTGGCAATTGGAAATATTTCTGTTTTGATGTGGAAGTTCTTAAAGATGAATCATGACATTGTAAGTAACAGTTCTGTAACATGTTTAGCTATGTGTTTTTCTTTAACTGCTGATAGTTGTGTGTGTTGTTTTTATTTCCATAGTATTCATGAGGTTATTGGTTGCCATAGTGGTGTTACTGTGTGAACTGCGGACTAGTAAATAACTTTCAGCTCAAAAAAAATTTGTTCTACATATGTAATTATGTACCAATCTGAGACTTGTAATTTGTGCTATTTAAGCTGCTTCTACTGATCTAGGGGTGCAGAACTGTGTAATTAAATTTCAGCTTTATGTAGAGAACATATTTAAGCATAATATCTAGTACTGACGTATATAAACCTGTATGTCAGCTATTAAATTTTAAGAAATGTGACTGATCCTAGGAAGGTGGAGTCTGCCATCTTGTACATAGTTCATGAAATGTCCTTTTCTGGTGCTTTGAAATGCATACTGCATCAGTAGTTTCTCAGTCAGACAAGAGAATAGTTTCATGCTCTCTGATCACAGTGCTCCCATGATGTCAGCTTTCTCTTAAAGAGATCTGTCTGCCCTGGTTCAGAGTCTTATACACATCAGATTCTGCTCTTCTGTCTGTTCTTAATTAGGATATACCAAACCCCAACCACTATACCTTTTTTCCTACTGTGGATTTTGTAATTTGAATATGGAATCTGATTTTCTTTTACAGAAGTGAATGTTGCTATGCATTTTATTTTCTAGCTCTGGAAGCATCATAAACTGTGACTGGTTCAGTAGGTGGCACTCTTCCCTTTGAGTCAATTGACTCAAATGGCTAACAGCAAATGTTAGAATGAAATGTTGAATAAATAAAAAAAAAAAAACAAAACAACAAAACCCAACACTGAGATCCTGATTGTGACTCTCTCTCTCACAAGAAATGCCAGGAATCTTGAACGATTTTACATAAAACTTTCTCTGTCTGCATTTTAGTAAAGTTCAAGGGCATTCATTAGACTTCTTAATACTCAGCTTGCTCTACTGTTGTGCACTTGGTTCCTCGAGATATATAGGAACTGCAGATGCTTAACACATCACAGCATCAGTCCCTCAAATGCTTTCATATTCTGTTTGAGGCGATTGTATTTAGTTAGGAAGTGAAATGACTCTTTACAGGTACAAACGTCTCCAGATAAATCTTTAATTAAAACAAAGCCTTGTGGTGCCTGAGATTGAAGTTTGATACTTTATCCAGTTGCATGAAAACAGTGTGTTCTTCCCCTAACATTTTCCTGCACCATATCTATGAAAAAGTGGTGCGTTTGTAGTTCCTCTTCTTACTAGTCTTTTGCAGCACTTGTTCAGAAGGTAGCTCACTTAGATTTGGGAAAGTCTTATTTTCAGTCTTAACTGTTTGAAGATTTTTTTTTTTCCTTTAACTCACGAAGTTTATAATATGGCTTGGAATAAAAGGCACTGTGAGGCATGCAGTATGCATCCAGCAGTCAAGTATTCCCTTGTCTTATGAATGTTTTGCCTGAAATATGCCAACAATGGTTTTAAACTGTTAAAGTAAATATATGGAGATTGCTAGAACACCATAGAAGGATTTAACCCAACAGAGCTACTTAGCAGGATATGGAGTAGTACTGTCAAGTCACGGAGCACTGCCAAACAGATCTGTACTTCATTGTTACAAATAACTTTCCCAATTAGAGCACATGAAGTAGCATGTCCTGTGTTTCTTCAGAAGTGAATGAACTGAGTTGGCTTCTTTCTTTTGCGTAGTCTTTTGATATACTTGAGCCCACCTGTTGCCATCTTCTCCTCTCTTCTGGTGTTCACCTATCTGTTTCTGCTCCCTTCCCTTCTTTCAACATCTGGAAAAATATCATGCCTTATGGAAAAGTGGTCTGCTTCCAAGAGGCTGTCATATACAGTGAACAAATTGGGGAGAGATAATTCTAATTTATAAATTTAAAGGTTAGATGATGTTTCTTTTTGGGGAACACAGTGGAAAGTGGAGTGTTGGTGTTCGTTGTTCGGGGGTTTTTTTTTGTGTCCCTAAACAGAAATATAAAATATGGGTTGAACTTAGACTGATTTTTCCAATGTGTAATGCAGAAAACATGCTTTCAAGGACCTTAAGAGCTGCCTGCTTGCTTTTTCAGCTGCTTTTCAGCTGAACATGGGACTATCTCTGGTAATGTCTGGGTAGCAGCTTTTGTAGTACACTTTTGATCCAGACCTTACTGCTTTCTTCTCCATGTAGAATTAACCATGATCACAGAAATGTGTCTGGTTTAGGTCAGGGTTCCACTGGTTAGCAGACCGTTCTCTGTTTTGGGTTTTTTTGTATGTGTGTCCTAATGAGGCTTTGGTTTAAAAAAGCAAAAATAAAGTTAACGACAATAATAAAAACCCCAAACCAACCCACAAGCAAAAAGCATTTAGAGAAGAAATGATCATAGGAAAAAGTCAGGGTCTCTGCCAGGACAGCAGGAAGAAAAAGTGCATCCCTTAGGAAAATACCAGTGTAACCAAAGAGATTGTTGATTAGGATGTAAGAGAAAAGAATGTAATCTGTTGCTAAACTTGTTAAGCCTCAGTTTAGATTTTTATTTGAAACTTTGGAATCTTAATACTTACATATATATATACAAACATAAACATGTATCTTCAAGGTACCTGTGTGTTCATTCAGTGAGAATTGCTCTCCAGGCTCATGTTTCTCTCCATGGGATGAGGAATTCAGATTTGGACCCCCCAACTCTTTGGGCAGATTGTTTTATTTCTGTTGGGTTCTCCCTGATCCAACAGATTAATTGATTCATCTGTTGAAGTTTCCTTACTCCACTTACTGAAGTGGAGGAAAATGGGCAAAAAAGCTGTGTACATTATGCAGCAATGTGTTTTTCTGTGTTTGTTCATATGTCCAGTGAATCTCTGAATTGGTAAAATGATGTTGACATCATGTTAATGATTTCCATTGTTGCAGCTAGAATTTCTGTATGGCTATTCTGTATACCTTGTTCCTCTAACCAGAGTTGAAATATTCTTTCAAATGCAGTTAAATTTAAATATTTAAAAATAATTTGAAATGTGGAATTGACCGAAAAAATGTAGCCATAACACATGTTGAGTAATTCGCTTTGGATCGATTGTTGTTCTTCCTCCTCTTGGACAGGTGTGTTTTCCTGGATGGTTAAATCTCAAGCCATAATCTAGTATAATTTCTTAGTGGCTTGTTGCTAGAGCAGTCTGTACTGTCTGTCTTTGCTCCCCCCCCTCTACCTCTTTGACATGCAGTATGTTTATCTTGCACGTTTCTAAAGGCACATTTTATAGTTCAGTTAGTCTTCTAACACACTAACAACTTATTTTAAAAATTCTTGGAAAGAATGTGCAGCATGTATTTTTTTTCCTCTTTAAGTATTTTCATGCAGTCTTTTTAGCAGTTGATACTTGAACCAAGAATGAGTATAAAATTTCTGAAAAGCCTTCCATAACGCTGTCTCCTTATATCACAAGCAGGAGACTCGCTTGTTGAATTGTGAGTGATGTGTAAGGACCTCACTTTACTTTGTATAATCTATATTTTTTAAAATTATTTTTAAAATAATAATGTGGGACAGCTTGTAATTAGGTTGATATACTTAATTTTGTGCATTTTCTACACTTTCAGGACTCCTCCTGTTCTTTCGAGGCTTTGTTAATTATCTTAAAGTCAGAAATATGTCTGAAAGCATGGCAGCTGCTCACAGAACAAGATTTTTTTTCTTGTACTGAAGGTAAGCAATTTTTAGTGATAAGATTTTCTCTCCCAGGAAAATGGAGAAGAATTAAATACTTACATTAGAAATAATTGATCAAACTTCTGTCACAAAACAGAAGTTGCATGGTTTTTGAACATGTGTCACGGACATGGTGTGTGTTCTACATGGACTTAGAAATATCTGAAGTCTCTTGAAATCATGACGTTTGAAAGTAAATAATACATCCTCGTTGCCTCTAGTTCTCCTTGGAACTAATGTTTAGTAACAAAAAAGAAGAACAACCTGTTGGTTTTCCTGAGCAAGAAACAGTATCTACTGCCTGTCAGGATACTGTCCTTTGTGTTGGAAAACTGGCATTAGTAGCCAACCTGTTGTCAGCCCGTTAGGAAGCACTAATCTGCCTGCATATTAAATCTGATTGACATGCGTCTGAACACGCAAACAATAGATGAGTATTGTCTCTCTTTACATAACTGGATTAAGAGAGTCATGTACAAGTATGATTATTGTGTATGCAACAATGTGCTTTATATATCCTTCAGGTAGCTGACTAATCAGTCTGGCACATACTCACTTTTTTTTTCCCCCCCTTTAATACTTTTTATCCATTGGGTGGTTCCACTGGATTTCACTGTGTAACTTAAACCAGGGGTCTCTGTTTTTGTGTGCAACTTTTTTACTTAAATTGCATGATGAGGTAAATTTAAGCCTAGAAATAAGTACTGTAGTATTTTCATTGCAGTTTACTTAAAACGCTTAAATAGTGTGTTTTGAGTGAGAAGCTATGTTTGATGTATAAAGCAGGTTTTCATAACTTTTCTCCAAGATTGGTCACAGGATCAATATGAAGTAACCAGCAACACATTATTGAAGCCAGTAAAAAACCCGAGACAGCGTTTGCCTAGAAAAAAAAAGATTCCCTTTATATAAGACAGTGATACACAATTAAAAACAGCTAATGATAAATATCTATGCTATACTATATAGTTCTTGATCACAGAAGAAATCTGTTAGCTTAATGTTTCTTTTTAATGTGCCACTTTGTCAAAATTATGTGGTAAGTTAAAGTTAAATAAGGCATATATTGCCTTTTAGTAAGCAACCTAATTTAGCAATTACATGGCAGCATTTCCTTTATACAATAGTTACATATTGCTACTTTTCTTACTAATATAACCTCCAGAATACCAAAATGTGTAGAGATGAGACTGAAAATACCGGTTAGCTTTCAGTACAATAAAGTGCAAAAAATACTATTTCAGAAATAATTGTTATGACTAATTGGTATTTGAAAGCTGTAGCTTGAAGAGAATAACGAAAGCGTAGGATAATGTGGTCTGGGATTCTTTGCTCTCCTGCTGTTAGAATTCTGCCTTGGGACAAAACACTGTTTAATTCAGCGTTATCTAAAGTTTATGAGTTGTCCAATCTGCGTTCAGTGTCTTTGAGTTTTTCCTTTACCTGTAAGCATCACTGAGATGTGTGGGCTGATAAGGCTTGTGGAGTGTTTAGAGAGCTGGACACACAATTATTTTTTGTTTGAAGCATCTTAAGTATTGAAATAAGTTCAAATTAATTGCTGTCATACTTAACTGTCCTTGCTCTTGCATAGACAGGTAACTTCCTCTATAGTGACTGTCAGTTTTAATAAATAACAGATATTACCTCTACAGTTACAAAATATTCTAAGATGTTCTTTTGAAATAATAAAACAACGGTCAATTTTTGCTTTTTTTCTCCCATCCTGAAATGGTAGGGGGGGAAGCTGATTCTGTGCTGCTTCTAGGTTTAACATCAATTAGCAACACCAATCTTAGTGAATCACTGCGATGAACTAAAATACAACTCTTTCTTTATCTCCAGACTGCATCGAACAGACATTCCTTTCCTATACCAGTGTGAAACTTCCAGATGATCTGTAACCCTCTGAGTTTATAGGATAGAAGACTACTAAAACCAGAAGACAAATTAGTGAAGATAATGGCTTCAGAAACGAATGACAGGATGGTTTATGCTCAAATACCAGTTCTGGTCATTCTAGTAAATATTTATAATTGCTGCCTTTTGTTTTAGCACATTTGTATATGTGCTTATTAAAAAGATAGTATTGAAGTAAGAACAAACCATCTGATAGTATAGATTAGGTACAGTCAGACTCAGTTAATCTGTGCTTGTTGTATCTGAAAGATTTAAGTGGTAACTTGTTTCACAGCGTGTATGTACCACTGACCTGTTGATCTGAAATTTAAGTAGAATGAAATGCATTAAAAGATTCAGATTAACCAGTTCAGACAGGTTTTTTATATGTTAGATTCATCTAATGATTATGTAGAACATTTTTAAGTTTACTAAAGCCCAGAATTCCTTGTTGTCAAAAACTTGCATTCACCAATATTTTATGAAATTCAAACCAGTATACTGGTTTGCTTAAAAATGATACTCTACTTCGAGTCCCCTGTAAATAACTGCATAATGACTGTTTGAAATGCTTCTTAGGAAATATGTCAAAATATATTTTGTAACAGCATATTCTCTAAGTTTTGTTTAACCTTAGAGCTATATACATATTTTTTGTTAATTGGCTATTAAGGGTATAGTTACTATTAGATGTAATTTTGGACATAAAGGTATTGAATTGTTTTGTCTTATCCTAACTTTCCTCACATTATTATTAACTGGTTTAGGCTTCAGCCTGAAAGTTGTTATTCATATGCATGGTCCCATCAAAAGATAGTTTGTTCATGGTAGCAGGGATGGACAGCCTTACATCTTTAGTCCTCGGTTATGCTGTTGGACCCTTGTAGGTGCACCTTTGTTCCTGAAACAAAAGTATTGCAAATGTATTCCTGGGTTATAACACTAGCTCTGTTTAAGAGGTCTTGAGTTCAGTATAAATCTAACATCCACCATGAGGTCTTCTCAAAAAAAAAAAATAAGTTCACATAACTATTTTACGATGCTTGTTTAGAATAAATAGTTTGCCATTTCCTAAGAGTAAACTAATTTAAATGTAAGGTGATTATGGAAATTATCTATGTAGGAAAAAAATAATCTTACTTTTAAGGCTCTGAAAATAGGAAATGTGTGTTGTACCTCTCCCGGTATTCATTTTAAGGTATACCATTACTTTCTTACAAATATCATCTCTTTAAGGGGTACTGTCTGCTGTTCATGCATGTGTGGTTTCCTTTAAAGTTTGTAAAACTTATGCTTCTCCTTAAGTAGGAGAATACATCTCTTGGTCCTTTGTACAACTGGAATCTCAGTTGCAAAAATACATTGGTTGTTGCTTGCACCTTCGAGGAAAAAAAAACAACCCACAAATACTTTCCTCCATATTTTTTTTTTAGAGTTCTGCCTTTTTGTTACTAACATTAAAAACAGTGAGGTTTATGTTGTTTTAAGCTAGTGCTGTATTCAGTTTTGTATCTATAATGAATGTTTAAAATATATATATGTAAACTGGTCACATTATTCATTTTCTTAATCTTTCAGAGATACTGAAAGTGACTAAATCTTTAGGGGCACCTCCACTTCCCAGCTTTTTATGGAAAGAATAAAATCAAGTATTATGTTCAATATCTAATTGGGATTTCCTTCTAAACTTATGCTTGTTTCTGTGTTCATTTGCATTCGTTGTCCATATGAAGAAGCAGATAATAAAACATTGCTTTGTTTTGCTAATTGTCTTATGCTTTTTGGGGTTTTTTGTACTTCACATTGGAAAATGCACACTGGAATACTTGTGCCAGCATGGAATTACAAATTACCTGGCAAAATAGGTACTAACCAATCCTCTCTACTCTGGTCCTTTTCATCTCATATTTTATGGCAACACTGTAAGGACACTTATTTTCATGAGTTAATACAACTGTACAAAGCATGCAATATTGATTCATTTTTTCTTTATGCACATCAACTCGTACTATTTTCCAACTATATCAATTTTCCCAAATTAAGTAGCAGTCTTCTGATGTAATTACTTCTGTTTGCTCCAGCGCATTTTACAGAAAGCTTGGGTTTGTTGTGGTTTTTTTCTGGACTACCTTACAAAAATTCTCATTTGGACAGAAAGAATATGTAGGGTTAAAAATGTACACGTTATCTAATCCGCTGTAGTTGATGCAGCAGTTTGGTAGCCTGAAATCTCATCAGCAGGAGGAAGGGAATTGGGACACTGTTTTCAAAGACTCTGCAATCTATTCCAGATGTGTCAAATGCTGCATATTTTCCTTGCTATTTCCTGTGAGCTTGGTTAAGAGCAGCTGGCTCTGTGGTTTAGAGACACCTGGCCAGCTTTGCTTTGTGTCTTAGTTGGAGGGGGGAGCTCCAGTATCACAGTGAAGTTGACTGTAAACAGATTTTGTATGAATGCAAATAAGGCTTTGAAGTGTGGGGTGAAAGCTAGGGGAGGGGAAGTGGGGAGAGAGAATACCATTTTATTCAGGCAACTGGCATGAACATGATTTCTTTAGTTTTGTCATCTACTTTTATTGATGTGGACACCACACTTGAATACAATTCAAGTAGCCTGCAACTCTATTAATGCATTTCAGAAATGATCCATCACTCACACTTCCACTCCCCTTACGTAGAGAAGGTTGTCTCTAAGCTTTCATTTTGCTGTCTCATCTAGAGTATGGACACGTGATTAGCATATGTACATAGCTACCCAGAAAGAGTAGAGTCCAGTGTATCGTTTGTCCTATGTATGTTGTTCTTTTCCACCATCCCAGGTTCCCTCTTCTTCATAGTTCTGAGGATGCCATCTCTATCTTATCAACTTAGCATATCCCTTCCACTTCCATGTCCCTTCTCCTCTCCCTGTGCACTTGCTATGCACACTGCAAGTTCAGGCAGAAGGCTGCCCTACTGCATGTTGGCTGCAGTTAATATCTTTTTTTTTTAATTATTTTTTATTATATGTTTTTTTAATTATTATTATTCTCTGTACTGATGAGAGGTTTTTTCATACATCCATGTTTTACAGGTAAGCCAACTTTTTAAAATCAATGACTTTAAGTCTGTGGTATATTTTCTGCTCGAGGAAACTTGTATGCAGTGAGGCTTAAAAGTATTGCAGACTGCATCAGCTTTCCGGCTATTGTTCTTTTGTGTGTAAAACAGAAAGGCCTATATTAAAAAAAGTTTTAAATGTTTTTGTTCTTTCATACTCAGGGATAGTTACAGTTATCTCCATGGTTTTATATCTGTTCTTGTGGTCTTCACTCTTAATTTTCCTTGTGGTCAAAGAAACACTGTATTTCTGGGGATATCCTTAGGTTAATACGAGAAGTTGCTCATTGATTTTTTTATTATACAAGGCTGTGCAGGTGCCCATCCTTCTTAATTTTCTAGGTTGGTGTAATCCCATGATTTCCAAATGCCCAGTTTCACGTGGAACAGAGTGCTGCTGCTATAATTTGTTTATTAGTAAAACAACTATAAAGCACACTTCACTTGGGTGTGTTCATTAATTCAATCTTGTAGTTAAATATAATTGCAGTAACATTGCTGGTCAGTCCACTTCTGCTGCTGCTGTACGTAGCCGGTGAGAGCTCACTCCTGGAGTCAGAAGTCTTTGGTGTATTTTTTCCTTTAGTGGTGACTGGGTCTTTGAGCAAAGTCCGTGGGTCTTACTAGTGGAGGCATTACTGGGAATAAAGCCAGTGCTAATTGTCATGTAATCAGTAGCATGAACACCTGCAGGACCATTGCTAAGCTTTTCTTTGAGTGTTTAACTGACTTATAATTAATTAATTAATTTGACACTTTGTCTTGGAACTTTCATAGAAAACCTATGTTTTCCCTGAGGAGTCAGAGTTTTGGGGTTTTGGTTATTTTGGTGGTGGTTTGTTTTTTGTTTTTGGTTTTTTTTTTTGTAGAAAATTCACAACACACAGTTCTGCTAGTGTTCGTCATAGTATGGACATATGTTAAATGCAAGAAGCACCGACAACATAATGCTGTGGTTAAAAAAACTTTTAAGTGTATGTATTCAGCAGACTTAATTGTGTCTGAATTCTGACTGAAAGCTACATGGTGTGCTGGACTTGGCAGGTTACATATGGCTCGACTTGGGTCTCTCCCTGGTTCCTCCTTCATAAAGATGGTGAGTGCTGCTGTGCAGTGCTCAAGGTATACCATGGGTTCAAGCTGAGATTGCTGCATATTAACCAGAGAGTCACTGTGAAGAGAGAAAGAGGAATGGGGAGGAGTGCTTGGACCTTTAACTCTGGGTTTGCAACAGCTGATGTAGCAGGTGTTTCTGGCAAGATGATGGGAGCACATCTGGGTGCAGTCCTCCACCCTCTTCCTCCCCAGCTGACCAGCTGCTTTGTGTACCTACATAGTCTGTGAAAAGGGCCCTTAGGTTTTCTTTTCTTCCTGGAGACAAACAGAATTGCAAACTCCCCTCTGCTTGGGCAGGGAGAAGGGTGTCCCAGCTGGCTGTCCAAGAAGGCACTTGGCCAGCTAGTTAGCCTAGCTGGCCCCATGGGAAATGCCCCTGCCTTGCCAGCAGGAATGCAGTTTGCAAGCGCTATCTTGGATCCTACAATCTGCGTGGCGTACACAGCCTTCTCAAGTCTTGTAATGCTGAGGTTTACGTTAACGAAGAAATCAGTGTTGTTGGCTTTGTATTTTGTCACAAATCTTGTGATGCTGGGCCACTTTCTTACCATTTCACATAGTGTGGTAGCTCCAGGAGGTTCAGTTTAGGGTAGAAAAAGGTATGTTGCCTCCCAGCATGTTTTCCAAAATCTCTTAGATGGATGCAATGCACTCATGAACATTTGCTCCTGATCTTGGGTGGACCTCTCTAGAACTACCTGGTACAAAGGAGTCACTAAGATTTATGACTGATTTCTAAAGAATTACCATTCTATTCATAAAATATACATCTTTTAAGAGAAACTGCTGCTTATTAGAACTATTGTCTGTTCAGCAACAGCAACAGCTGTAGGAGAAACAGCCCAGAACACTAATAGTACTTACTAATACTGTCTAATATAATACATATTTTAGTGAATGAAAAATTGCAAGTACTGTCTGTTAAATTTTTCATGTTGGAGTGTTTTCCTTTGGGTTTCGTGTTTTTTTTTGTTTTTTTTTTTACTTGCTTCTAACTTTGATTTTTACATTTAATTTGTATGTATGGAGTCTTCTTCCTTTGGGGGCTGTAGATGGCTAAAGGGTGAATGTTGCAGTCCTCAGAGGCTGTCAACGTTTTTTTCTAGAGAGTCATGCTTCTTTGAACTGTGAGCGTGAAAATTACTTAGAGGTGTTTCAAGAGCAATGAGTTATCAAGAATTTAAGAATCACACTGACAAAAAGGCATACCCAAGAAGTAAAACAAAGAAAAAGCTACCTCATCCCCCCCCCAAAAAAAAAAAAATTAAAAAAAAAATCAATCTTTTTGCTTTTTGACTTTCATCATGGCCAGTCAGGCAAAAGTAACTTTAGTTCTGCAAAGTCTTGCTTTGCAAGTCGTCAGTGTTAATAAAAACAGCAGAAGAAAGGGTCCTTCCAATTCTGCTCTGACGACTGAATTTGTGTTTAGAGTCTTCCCCCAGTTACCATACATATATATCATGATAATAAAATTCCTTACAAAGAAAATTCATGATTTTGTAAGTCAAGGAAGGTATCTGTCCTATGTTAATAACTAACTAAAAATGTTGTGCACTTACCATTTCCTGATAAATATCTTCAGTAAGGTGTCAGGAGTTTTCTTTTTACGTTCGTGTTTAGACTTTTCCATGGGGTGTTGTGAAGTGAGTACAGTCCTTAAGACTGGGTACGTATGTTAACTCTGACAAGTGTGATGCAAGATGTGTAATTCTTGCCTGCTTCAATTCTTTTGAAGATGTGTAATGCAGGAAGATCCTTCAGCTTTGGCAATTCTGTGGTATAAAAATGAATCACTTTAGAATATGGGAAGAGACATTGTTTTGAATTTGCTTTTTGCGTTCAAAAATGAAATAACTTTGCAAGGTCCTGCACCTGGGTCAGGGCAACCCCCAGTATCAACACAAACTGGGGGATGAAGGGATTGAGAGCAGTTCTGCAGAGAAGGGCTTGAGGGTACTGGTGGATGAAAAGCTGGATGTGAGCCATCATCAATGTGCACTTGTCCAGAAAGCCAGCTGAATCCTGGGCTGCATGAAAAGAAGCATGGCCAGCAGGTCAGGGGAGGTGATTGTCCTCTCTACTTGGCTCTCATGAGACCCCGCCTGGAGTGCTGCATCCAGCCTCAGGGTCCCCGGTGCAAGACAGACATGGACCCATTAGAGCAGGGCCAGAGGAGGGCCACAAACGTGATCAGAGGGCTAGAACACCTCTCCTGTGAAGGAAGGCTGAGGGAGTAGGGTTGTTCAGCCTGGAGAAGAAAAGGCTCTGGGGACATCATATAGCAGCCTGCCAGTACCTAAAAAGGGCCTACAAGAAAGCTGGAGAGGGACATTTTACAAGGGCATGTATTGATAGGACATGGGGTAATGACTTTAAACTAAAAGGGGGTAGATTTAGACTAGATAAAGGAAGAAATTTTTTATGATAGGAGTGGTGAAACACTGGAGCAGGTTACCCAGAGAGCTGGTCAGTGCCCCATTCCTGGAAATGTTCAAGGCCAGGTTGGACGTGGCTTTGAGCAACCTGATCTAGTTGAAGATGTCCCTGCTCACTACAGGGGGATTGGACTAGATGATCTTTGAAGGCCCCTTCCAACCCAAACTATTCTATGAACTTAGTAACTCCTACATGTGCTGCCAGTAAATGTCACAAAGCATTTTTTATGTATATTGTTATTTCCCCACAGCTTTTGTAAAGTCTTTCTCATCGTGATATTTGGGCTATACGAGTACTATATAGAGAATTTGATCTGTCTGTAGTCCATGCCTATAAAGTGACCTACTGTATTTTATATGCATACAGTATACATTTCTGTTATGATATAAAGAGAAAACGTGGTGTGTGGTTTGGATTTTTGTTTTGTTTGTTTTGTTTGTTTGTTTGGGGGTGGTGGTAGATTTTTTTGTGTTGCTTTGTGGGTTTTTTTAAATCTAGTGAGGTTTGCTTTCAATTTGCTTTGGAAATTTCAGCAGACCATTACTCTATCTCAGCCCTAAACCATAAATTGCAGTGACAATTGTGATTTTTGCATCTTTATTTCCTTGGAGCTTTTTCTATTCTGTTTTTTTTGAGGCCAGTGTTAATGTTTGTGCAGTGTTTAGCATAGTCCCACTCCCCATCTTTTTTAGAGCTTCTAATTATACAGCATCTGTGTTATAAAAGTGAATTAAACAGCTAGTGTGTGTGATTTAATCCAGATTTGGGGCTTGTGAAATGCATAAAATGCAATCCAGTAGTATTTGTGCTCCTAATTAGTACAGAATTGTTTTGCCCTTCAAATGAGAAATAGCATACGGTTAGCTCTCAGCTATCCAGAGGCAGCTTATCTGGATGATGAATCAGTGAATGCCATGGGCTGACACCTGCACTGGTCTTGTTTGGCTGCCAGCTCATCAGTTTAGTCATGGCAACTATACTGCTGTGAGCTTTGATTTAGGTTTGAGTTTGGAAAAGTTACCACAGCCACCAGGTCCTGAGCTAGTAAGTCCTTTGCAACTGTGCTAGTTGTGCAGAGCCGTCTTTGGTTTCCTAGGCTGTGTCTCTGGTATCTGGACTACTGGGAAATATCATGCAGAAATTTCAATACAGAGCCAGCTTGGGTCTGACATGGCTGGTCGTAACTCAGGCAAAACACATTTGGTCAGGCTCAAGCATGTGCCTTTTGGACCAGTCTGAGCGTCAGCATCATGCTCTTCAGCGCATTTTGAGTACCTGTATTAACTAGATCTTTTTTCATGATAGTGAGAAATGGCTATCAGGCTGATGTATGTAACATTTAAGTTCCTTTATGAACCCAGTTTTAGGTGCATTGTTTGGTTATACAACAGGTTGAAGCTGAGTTCCTGCTCTCAAGACTATTTCTATATTTAGCATAAACAAATATCTCCTTCCCTGAGTATCCCAACTCCTGAGTCCTATAGCTAGGTTAAAGGGTTGGATAGCCTCCTACCTGCTTTCCTTTGGACCAACAGTTTCCACACTCGCTGCAGAATCAGTTATTTGGGTTGGAGGGGACTGCAGGAGGTAATCTGGTGCGTGCTCCTGTTCAAAGCAGGGCCAGTGCAGAATTCAGACCACATTGCTTAAGACTTTGTCAGCTAGGTCTTGAAAACCCCAGAGCACAGGGATTCCCCACGTTCCCAGAGTGACTTGTCCCAGTGCTTCGTTATTCTCTTTCATCATCATCACTGGCCAAGTTTTGTTGAGGGATGTGCTCAGTGGCTCCTTCTTCGGCACCCTGGAGTTCCAGGGTCTCTCTTGACCGGTGAATCCTGACATGAGTGAGGGTGGATGTAACCTCGGTCTCTGGGTTACTGAGCAGCTGTCAAGTGACAAAGGGGAGAAAGCATTCTGAGATATTGTCCAGTCTCCAAAGAATTGCTCACATTTGCAACGCTGAAAAGGGAAGGTGGGTCTTCCGCTGTTTCCTGCCAGCTTGTGTAAGCATCTTAGTGTTCAGAGCACTGGGTGCCGTGAATTCTCTTAATCGTTCCTAAAATTGTCACTTTCCTGAAGTGGAAGCACCTGGGTATTTTCCTGTGATTCCTATTTCAAACTAACTATAAGTTTAACTATCTGGATCACTTGCAGCAGGACTCGTGTCATCTAATTTCATTTGCCTAAAAGTTTAGTCATCTAGTCTAAGCTAGTCACCAAGGATTACTCTGTAGTCAGATCAAGAGCTGCATCTGGAATGATGCTTTTTGCAACGCAATGCCTTATGTCCAAAATGGAGTCAACTGAATCAGCGCTGAAAAGTATTTGAACTGCAAACTGCTCTTTTCAGTACCTTTTAAAAAAACATGCCCTGCAGGTTCTTAAGAAAACAATAGCGTTTGGTCACACTGAAGCTTGCTGAAGAGTTCCTCATTTATAGGAAAATCGATTTTCTTTCTTTGAAATTCAGTTGAGGAATTTGCCTCAGCTTCCAGTGTTCCTGCCTTTTGGGGACATCTGTCCTGTGGCTCAGGATACCACAACTTCCAGTTGCCAGTTCCCTGGGTTCCTCCACGATCCTGTCTCATACTTGGCAACAGACTTCCGTCTGTTGGGTTTGAAATGGAATGGTTTGGGCTTTGTTAAATCCTGTTTTCTTACAGACTTTGTTTCTTAAGCAAATAAGAATCAGCTGTTTGCTCCCTTCTGATCCAAAAACTGAAGGGACATAATGAAGCAAGTATGCAGATGTCAAACTTTTTTCACAAAACATGCCATTGAGCTGTGGGACTCCTTTCCCCAGTATTTTGGTATTTGTTGTCATTAGAGTGGCTAAGTTCTTTACAAAGGCCAGAGAAACCAATTTCCTGGGCAGCCTGTTCCAGTGCTTGACAACCCTTTCAATGAAGAAATTTATTCTAATATCTAAGCTAAGTATTCCCTCTGTTGTGCTCCAGGCCCCTCACCAGCTTTGCTGTCCTTCTCTGGACACGCTCCAGCACCTCAGCGTGTCTTTCAGTGAGGGGCCCAAACCTGAACACAGTGTTTGAGGTGCGGCCTCACCAGTGCCCAGTGCAGGGGGACGATCACTGGCCCATCCCTGCTGGCCACACTGTTTCTGACACAAGCCAGATGCTGTTGGCCTTCTTGGCCACCTGACTTTGAACCTGTGAAAGCAAGAGCTTTACCTGTTCTGAGTCTTAGCAGCTTGGTATGAAGAGTAGCAAACCCGCTGCAGGGGGTACTGCTCGGCAGCTAGACAACACTTTCTAGATAGGGCCTGGGGATTTGCACTGTCATGGTTTAAACCAATTTTCAGAGACAGCCTTGGGGCTCTTAATACGCCACTAAACATCTCAGCTGCAGAAAGGGATCCTTGGCCCTCAGGCCAATGGTGCCGTGGTTTACGTCTGCACTACTGCAGTCCAGAAGTCCTGCAGCAGGCTGGCTGTATCCACACTGCATATACATGGCCTTGGCTGTTGTTGGACCCTAAGACAGAGTATTATTTTGATTTTTGTTTTAGTTCAAAGCACCTGATATGTGGCCTACACTGCAGCTTTTCAGACTGGTGCTTTTTTAGTATGAAGCAGATGGTCTGCAATATTTTTGAGTGCTCAGTGGTTCTAAGGCTGCTGAGAGCATGTTTGGAAGACTGAGACAGTAGCAGAGGAGAGTCAAACTTGGTGCAGTCTTAGCCACACTGCCTGTTATGAGCCTCCTCTGGAGTAAATCCCTGCCAGAACTGCATCCAGGTTCAGTCATGGGGAGAGTGCTTAGCTAGAGCAGTTCAAAATAGCAACAGAGAATGACCTAGCAGCTAACCAGTGCAGAAGATCAAGGCTCTGGTGCTTGCGTTCAATCTCTGACTCCTTCATTCAGCAATGTGGGCGTCATCTTAAAACCTATTTTCACGATGCCACAAATTTACTGAGCTGCAAGCTCAATCAGAGAAAACCTTGAAAGAAGTCTCTATACTGTTCAAGAAGTTGTGCAGATTCCCTCTCCAGCTCTGGGAAACTGGTTCAGTTGCTCCAAACTAGGCAGGATTTTCCTGTTAATTGGAAGGTTAAGCCTGAATGTTTTAGTCTGTTATATGAAATGAGAAGTGATCCAAAACATAGTGCAGTAAGATGGAGGACTTGAGCATTTAATTGTGGTCACTGGGCAAAATGAGGGTCTACCACCGCTTGAAAGCTCAAACCAGCCCTTGCCACCACTATGCCAAGTTAATATGCTATGACCATGTGACTTCCATGCAGGTAGCAGAAAGTGCACATTAGTATTTTATTTTCATCCTGTGCTATGTAGGAGTGCCTCTGCGCTCCAGACTCACTCTGCATCGTGTCTGCTGGCAGGCTCGTTTCCATACAAAAGAAGGGATTTGCAATGAGCTTTGAAAACATCCCCAGGTCCAAACAGCTATGAAAAGGTGTCTTACCAAGTATGCTCGCTCTCTCCAGCCAGAGACACCACATTTCAGAGAGTTGCACAAGCTGTAAGGCTTCAAATCCTGCCAATGTTAGCATGTAATTTTTGCTTTGCATTTGTAAGTGGTCCCCATGCTTTCAAAGAGATGGGGGGTTAAGAAGAGGAGGCCTCTCTTTGTAGGACTGGGGTTTAGCCTGATTTTTAAAAATCTCAATTAGTGTTTTTGATTAAAGAAAAAAATGCAGGTTTCTATAAAGAGGTACAGAGTAGATTGCAGATCTGTTGATGCAAGGATAAATGTTAACTGGGCTTTCTCTGAGTGGCTGGGTGGGTGTCTGGAAGGTAGTGCTTCACCTGGGCTTCGTGTTCATGCCCCGTAGTTGTGCTCACCCAGAAGGCTCAATAAATAACTTTTTTCTTTACTATTGTTCTACCAAGAGGAGGCTTCCTGAATTCAGCTGTATAAACTTTTAATGAGTGACCTACTTGCAAGGCTCCTTTCCACATCAGCAAACAGCGTGGGTGGGAGGGAGCTCCTTGTGCTCTCTGCACCACGGCCACCCTCTCCTCCCCATCCCCTCTCAGTGGGTCCCAACCAGGGCAGCAAGAACTTGACCTGAACTCACCAGCCATGAACTACAGAGGCTGGACACGGCGTTTCTGCACCTTACTGTATCAGCACGCAAAACCGTTGGGACCTTGTGGTGAAACTGGTGGTGTATACCATCTGCCCCAGCCAATGAGAGGCTTCTCAGCATAAAGTGAACAGCTCTCGGTAATGATGAGGCCTGCATTATTGTTGACATAGTGATAAAATAATGTTTGCAATGTATAGTGTCCTTTCTTTCACTGCTTTTGAAAAGTGTAGTGCGTTCGAGCACCAAAAAAGCCATGGATTTGGATCTCTTGTGCCATGCTTTACAGGTAGAGATCCCAGCGTCTGTCTGCATGGGGCATAACAGTGCTCACTCTTGCTTTCTCCTCCTCTGCCTGCTGCTCTGAGGGTTGGGGTTTTTTTCTCCAAACATAGGAAACTTTACATTCATTTCTCCATACAAAGTAAAGACACTTTCTTGAAATAATATTTATTGTATGTTGATACTCTCTAGGCTTAATGTATTCCTGAAAAGGGGATTAGAACAAGAACGGGGGGGGGAAGCTGCAAACCTGAATCCAAATAATTAACAGAAATGATTGGAAAAGATAAAGATGCAATTTTACATGTTCTTTGAAACCCAGATGACTTCATACTATGCAAGACAATATGGAAAAAAAACTTTCTAATGAATATTCCAGTTCATCATATGAAATTCCAGTAAATACTCAAAAACAGAATTATTGCTCAAGGTCATGCAGTTAGGTGTTTTTGTATGAAAATATTCCTGAGGTAACTTCTATGGACAACTCAGATCAGAATTTGTCCCACAGACAGCTAAGACTTTTTAAGGAAAATATCATCAGTGGACTTTAATTACTTATCTTTTGCTTTGACAGGAAAGAGTTCATGGGCTGTACTGATGACAGCTTAGTCCTCCGTCTCTGACAGACTTGAAAGATACTCTTACTGCTACAGGGAAGATGAAATGTGTACATTACATATGTTGTAAAGAGACAGGATATATAAAAAGAAGAGTAAACAAACATCAATTAACATCTGGTTTCACCTGAGGCAGATGTGGGTTTCACATCTTGGACTTTGTTCCATTTTAGCAGTCACATACAGGCTTTGTGAGAGACCAGATGCATGTGTTGATTACAAGCAGAATCCATCTTTCATGTCTATGGTACCTAGAAATGCATAGCTTAATGCTATGTGCAGGGGGAAGGACAAAAACATCCACGTCTGTCTGGAAGGTGTATTCAGAGAGCGAAAGAAAAATGCCCATTTCTGCAGTGTCGCCCCCTGTTCCAGTGGTTTTCCAATGAGCTGCTCTGTAGGCCCATTTGCAGCTCTGTAAAAAATTGTCATTACAATTTGCTTCCCAATATTACACCCTGCTACTTCTCTGCAGTAACTAGTAATAATAGGTGCAAGAGTAGCATGCATTTGAACGAGTGGCCTTGAAATGCCAAATTATGGTTGCAGTGCAGTTCAAGGTTTGTGTAAACATCTTCATCCTGAAACTTGATGTCAAACGTTGGTTAATTCAGCCTGTTGCAAAGAGCCTGATAATTCATTTGTGTGCATCTCAAAACCACTGTGTAGTTTGGCATGGGAAGGGAATAGCAGCGAACTGGTGGGTCAGAAGTGAGGTCAGCTGGCAAAATGGTGAGGAAGCTTGCACAATACCTGCCTGCCATCGGTTTTGCTCTAGCTGGTGCTAATGTCTCTTGCTGTCAGGAGCTCTGAAGTCACCCACAAATCAAACAAAGTTAAAGCAACACACCGTGTGTTGCAGATGCATGTATAACACAGTAAACATGAATCAATTTCATTAGTGGAATGTGTTTTATCAATGGAAATGGGAGCCTGGATTTAGAAAAAGGAGGTTGATGGGAGATGGGGATTTTTTGGGGGTTGGGGGAAGAGGAGTTTCTTCTGTGCAGTGAGATTCATTCCTCTGGAAGGTCCCTACCAGGTGTTTTGGTGAAGTCCTGTGGAGGAATGTGCAGTAATAAAAAATGGAGATTCAGTGAACAAACCAGGAGGCAAGGATAGATTTATGACCTTAGCGACTCAAGCCAGTCTCCATATGTTGTTAACATTAGATGGCGAGAGAAATTAACTGTATCATGGGCTATTGCACAGCCTGTATTTTGAGCCTCTCCTGTTTAAAAACAGCTTAAAACAAATGGAAAAGATAAAATGAGAATTTTCCTCAAGTGAGAACAGATGGCAAAGTTTTCAGGCTCTGGAAGGCTGAAGGAGATGTCTCCGTGGCCAGGAGGAGGTGAGATGAGGAGTTCTCCTGAGGGTTCCGTGTCACCTCTTTCTGCAACAGGAAAGTCAAAATCCTTCAACAACGGGCTTCTTGTCACAATAACTTACCTTTTGTAGCTAGCCACCCTCCCTTTGCTTTAGTATGGTGCGAAGCTGAAAATATTGTGGACATAAAGTTACTTGACAGACATGGTCATTACTCCTCATGACACTTGGTTCATTAAGCTGCATTCTCTAATTCCTCCTTTGGCAGGGCTCGGGGGGCTATAATGCAGTACCATCAAGCATCTTGGTCTTCTTCCTTTCTTATATATCAGGAAATGTGGGAGTTTATTATTGATTTTTGTGGCATCTAAGTCGCTCTCAGGTGGTCTGTCTGCCCAGCTGGCACCTCTGGCTCTTCCTGAGCTGCAGTGCCGGCAAGCCAAGGAGCCATACCAGGCATTGGTGGGACCTGGAAATACCCTGCCACCAGTGTCCAGAGCCTCCATATAAAGCAGGGAGGATGCTTTTAAAACAATTATTTCAGGAACTGTGCAGTTTGGCCCTATGTTTAATTAATTTAGTAAAGCTGTAGGCTGGCTCAAGTTCCTTAAAAGCCTTAGTTGCAGTTATTTTCTTTTAAGATGTGGGCCTTTTTACAGCTCTGAAGCAAACAAACAAGCTCCACTTCCCATTTTGTCACTAGAGCACCTGCCTGGAGAGGCTTCAATTCTCATTTGACGTGCAGGAGGTTTTTTAACTTTTGTCCATTTGAACATGACAATTGCCCCCCACAAAACAGTGCTCCCAGGTAACAAGGTGTATAGGGGCTATTTTCACAGTCCCTGATGATGAGTTTTTTTCCCCAATAAAAAATTATTTGGTCACTGAAATAACATGATCATTACTGAATTATTCACTGGTTTGCTTTACCTGCCAGTAGAGTGCCCTAACTGATAGGCCTTAAAGTTATTTCCCTCTGTCTTTGTTCAATGTATATTTAAGTAATTACTTCATACAAAGGGGTGGAACAGCTCCAGAAGGGGAGCTTGGCAGAGCAGGGCTGCTTTGTCAGGGCGGGCACGATCCTCTCCCAAGAGATGACTGCTGAGATTTTCACATCCCAGTAGAGAAAAGACAGAGGTTGAACGAGTATCTCCCAAATTCTACATGTGGGCTGTTGAATAAAAGCACTACCGCCTTCATTTTGCAAATGATGCTGAAGCACAGCCATTTGAACTTTTTGTTTGCCCTGAAACAAATTGATTTGGTTTGGTTTAATGTCAGTGAGGCCACCTCTCTTCAAGTCTCGTTTTGCTTTGGAAAAATATGCCTTTTAATTTTTTCAGTGGTGTACTTCCAAAGCTTAAGTAAAATGAAAAAAGAAACCCAAAGAATGTATCGACACATCTATAGCTAGCTGGGCCTTGCAGAGAAGAGGCAGAGAGGGAAATGCAGCTGCAGGTTGATCCCTGCAGGGCAAGGAGATAGCTTTTCATTTTCTGTCTGCTGCAAGATGATGAATTTCATTGCATCTGGAAAATAGTCATGGCTATAGGATCACAGTTCAGCTATGACCTTCTGGGTGGTTCATATCGCTGTGGAGGCTGGGGGTTTGGTTGGGTTGGTAATCACCTGTTGCACCACCTTATGCTCAGTAAACATTTTGAAAGCCAACTGCAGCTCCAACTGCCAGAGACTTTATTTTTTCAGTGTAATCTGAGATCTGCAGCGTGTTTTGCAGAAGGGCCAAACTGTGGGCACTCTTGAAATATACAGCAGAGGCTGCCGTTGCTCGTGCCTGTATTTCTAATTGCTGACAAACCTGGTAGCAACCAAATCACTGTATAGCCGCCGCAAATGAGAACTGCTGAAATACTAGGCCAGCCAAACACCATGATATGACTACAAATAAACTGCAATGTCTGGATGGATCTTGGGTGAATTATCTGTCTAATCAAAACTTGTAAAGTGTATGCAACAGTACAGAATCTGAATTTCTCAGCAACAAGCAATCAAATAATTCAACAGTTGGCCAGGAAGTTAATTGTTTACACTAAAACAGCTTTCTTTCAAGACCTTGGGTGTGGATGAAGCATAATATTTATTTAAAGATGGAGATAAAAATTTACCATGCACACATAATCTTGTGTGTACATCTCTGATGTAAATACCTTCTTATCCCTAATGCCTCTGACTGCTGTAATTCTGTATTGCACTATTTATACAACCAGGAAGATATGAATTAAAAAGGAAATCCTGTACATCTTTTATATTGGGGCACACAAAAGCACCCAAAGCAGGGAATCAGAGCCTTTGTTTTCATACGGATTTTGTGGTTTTTAGCAAACAAAATGGCTTCTAAGCACATATATTTTCCTCTCAGCACATAGTTTCTAACAGTTACCATGTAGGTTGTGTCTAGAGAAGATCAGTCTGGTTTTTTTCTCCTGTCTTTGGGCTAACAGTATAGTAGAGGGTCACAGGTTTGGCACTGCCTCCTCTGCCTTCTTTGACAGCAGGCATGGGCTCCGTGCTGCAGCAGCCCTGGGAGCAGCTGATGGCACAGTGGTTGCTGCCATGAGGAGATGCTTAGCAGGCCGGTCCCAACATGGCACACGTCTCCCTTACCAAGGATTTTAAACTTGTTGACTGGGAAAACCCTACTTGCCAGAACACGATCTTTTCACACACAGTGAGAACAATCTCCTATTGTCTCTGGGGATAAAATGGTGCCAATAAAAGATAAAACCCCCATGCCAATATGGTGATACATAACTACGTTAACTGCTTCACCACTATATTTAACTGTGAGGTAAAAGCCTCTGAGAGAGGTGGAGTTTTTTGATCTCGCATATCCAAATAAGTGGAATGTAGCAATTACATTGAAAAAAAAAACAACCAAACAACACCCAAATGTTACATTCACAGCTATTACTGGTATTTTTTGTTTGTTCATATGCCCTGGCTGAGCATCTGTATGGCAGGGCAGAAGCAAAGGTTGAAGTGTCTCCCGCTGCCTTCCAGCTTTGTGGGGCTGCTGTCACAAGTGAAGCATTCATATTTTAATTCTCTGTAGATGGAAAGAAGATGCTCTGACCCACTTCAGTTTTTCATGGGAATGCACCATTTCTTGTGCCTCCTGTCATGATGGTTCCTCTCCTCCTGCAGAAATAGAGGCTGCCTCAGTTTCCCCTCACTAGGGCAGCCAAGCTCTGTGTGAGCAACGGCTGTTTGGTGTAGCCAGCCATTTTCAGGGAACGGAAGGAGACTGGGCATGGGCCTTACCTAAGACATGCATTAGCTAGAAAATTGTGGAAGCTGGATCTGGTATTTCTGATCCACACAGACACCCTCCAGCTTAATGTCCTGACGATAAGCCTGTAGGGTTGGGTCTCCTCTGTCCCTGACTCCTCTTTCTCCTCTGACTCACACTCTTGGTGGCCTGTGCCCATCAGGTGAGGCATCAGGCCCTGGTGGTGGGGCTGTCCAGTGGTGAGGTATTTCTCTGTACCATGGGCCCTCTAGGCAGACTTGTAGATGAAGCCTGAAACATCTTTTCCAGAGACATCATCCATGTAGGGCACCAGAGCAATTCCCAGAAGGGATCCTGGATGCAGCAAGCACCTATTTGAAGAGGAAGAGTGTTTAGCAACATCCCAGACCTGTTATATTCAGTAGTGTAGATAAGGTCTGCAGGACATGAAGCAGGAGCTTGCAGAGCCTGTGTGGAAGGTGGCCTCTTCCTGGAGAGGAGTGTGCTCAAGACAAGGGGCTCTTCCCAGGCTCACCAGGGAGGTACTGGGGGACTGTAGGGCCCTCAGACTTTCTGCTGCGGGCCAGTATAGGCTTTCAGGATCTTTTGGCTACTTGGATGTAGGTAACCACAAGGAGAATTTAGTGGTCTGAATCTTGCTCTGTGCTTTTGCCTGATTTTCCCTAGATAAAGTGGTGATTGTGCTGACAGTTTTGAAACAAATCTGTTGCTTTTCCTTTGATCTCCCATTGCTCTTCCTGTCCTGCTCAAGCCCATTTTGTAAGTTAGCTAAGGGAGTGATGGTATTTTTCATGCTGATAGTACTGGCATTGCCTTTGAATGGTCCTCAGATGCTTGCTGAAGGGTGCTTTACCTTGAACCATTTCAGCCTTTCCTTCTCTTTTTGTTCCTCCCTCCCCTGCTCCAGCTTCTCTTCACTAAGCTCAATCAATCTTTCTCCCAAAGATCAAGTAGAGAGGCAGTTTATAGTATATATTGTGTGTATGTACAACACACATGTGCATGCACAAATAAGGTGTATGTATATGCACAGACTACAAGTTTATATATGTATATGCATATATAGAGTATTGCAGAATACCTCCAAATGCAGCATAGCCTCTAGATGCTACTGTGTTACAAGCAACCAGCCCCTCTTTCAAAATGTCTTTTTTTAAGTTTGGATGTGCTCATTGTGGAGAGCTGGCCCCATTATGGGACTTGCCCTTTTCCATTGATTACATGGCACCAAAATGTAGAATTGAATGCAAGTCTAGGTTCATGCTGAGAAAACCCTGCTAACCTCAGGGAGAAGGAATTAGTCGGTTTTGGAATTTTAATTTGGTCCCAACTGTATTTCAGCTTTCTTTCAAAAATCTGAAAAGCATAACAGTCAGGAAAACCATGCTACATAAATCCACATCTCTGAGTTAAAATGTTTGTTTGGAATAAATAAATGGAAGTGCAAACCACTGCAAACAATCTGGTTGTAGACTGTTGTCAAAATTATATACACACATGTATACATTTTCATTTCCTTCCTCCCAAAGATAAATTATCCTTTAAGCTTCTCCTGTGGAACACATGTGTCTCTGGAATTTCAGGAGACTAAAATGTGTGGAAATGCAACATGTGAAATCAGAATTACATCTGGTTACGTACTTTTTGACTCCAGTATGGCTCAGTCTCTTGCTTCCCAACAATGTTTAGATTAAGGCCTCCAAGATGAAAATTGATTCTCTTTGTGTCTCTGAATTTGCAGCCATGAGAATTAAAAAAAAAAAAAAAAAAAAAAAGGGTGTGTGTGTGTGGGGGGCGCTGTGCAGCAAGAAAGAGAGACTTTTTCTGGTGTAATCTTTTCCTGTATTGCTCTACATCTTTTCTAATTGGTAAAATCGGCTGTTATGACAGAGACAGCATCATAAATAATAAGCAGCAAGCTGTCCAACTAAGAGCTTCTTTCTCACGCTATTTCCTGCAGAGTCAGATTGTATGGATGCCTGCAAATATCTAAACTTGGGGCAGTATTTGAACATCCCTATTACCTTTCTGGGCTTTAGATCCAGCTCTTTGATTTGTTCTCTTGAACTCCTTAAAGCTCCTTCTCTGCCAGTTTGGTTGATGTGTAGGAGTCTGTGATGAATACGCTCATTATCTAATACAAAGTGGCATAAAACACTCATGCCATGAACTCCGCCACACAGCTATACCCTGCTGCAATTCTGCAATTCTCTGATTCATGCTGTACGAGATTAATAGCATTTATGTTATTCATATATCTTGGTTGACCTTGATCTGTTAGAAACTCCCTCCTTTTTATCTCTGTCCCATACTGGGGAGGTTTTGTCCCACATTAACAATGGAACTTTTGTACTTCAAAGCACATTCCCCCCACGCCCAACATCCTGAGTTTTAATTTTCCTTACATATATAATATCTGTTCCCTTCTCTTTCCCTCTCATATTCTTACCTATGTTTAATGGACTGATACTATCTCAGGAGCTGTAAGCTTTCATTTTATTTTTTTTAAAAATCATCTCAAGTTAACCCTTTGGAAGCTAATTGCAGAAAAATATTTCAATTCTACTGGAAGAAATGAAAAAAGGCTCTAAGAATAAACAGTATTTGTAGCTTTTCACTGTGGCGTTTGTAGGGCAAATAATGTCATTTCAGCTGGGGCAATACATAAGAAGACGTGTGTGTGCAAGGAGAAAGATGGTACAGGAGTTCGAATAAGGGAAAAAGGGGGTCACATAGCTATTGATGTGACTTTTCAGGAAGCTACAGTTCCTGAGTTTCTCTTTGGGCACATTACAAAATGGGTACGTTCCTGCCTCTTTTGTTACTTCTGTTCTTGGAGGGAAGAATTGCTCTCTGCAGCCCCTCACTTCTGCTCCCTGCTGCAGCACACTACTTCCCACTCATGGTGATGTGAGATACCCTTCATCTGTGAGAAAATTTGGGTTGTGTAAGAAAACGCATCCCAGCGAGTCTGCCTTTGCTGGTTGCAGCCTCCCACTACTGGTGATGCACCGGGAGATTGAGAAGTGAGCAGGAGCTGGGGCTGAGGCTCAGAAGAGCCATCCCCTGCAGATAAGAAGCCATCCTTCCCTGGTCCCTGGCACAGCAGCGGTGCCTTGGGGGAAGTTTGCTGCCATGCTGGTGGTGAAGGAGCTGTGGATGAGCCCAGAAGCTCTTGCCTTCTTGCCTTGGCTGTGTGGAGCACGAACTAGCTGCCTGCTCTGGGCAGGACGTGCCTGGGAGGAAATAGAGGAACAAGAGCAGAGCTGGGCAGGGGCTGCCGTCAGTGCAGTGGGGCAAGGAAGTGCAGAGGAGCACAGAAACGGATGCAGAGGGAAGGCAAGAGAAGGGAAAGACCAAAAATGGGAGGTGGTGACACGCCTGAGCATGAGTCTAGTGAAAGTAGGAAAATAGCCCTTACATACGGTGCAAGGGTAGACTCTACCTGTAGTTCTGGGGGCAGCCTCAACCTTGAGGAGTCACAGCTCTGCTGTGGACTGAACGTCCTACATCCTTACTGTACTTACTGGCCATCTTCCACCATAGCTGCAAGCAGGATCTAGCTCTGTCAGCATCCCAGTCTGTCGCAATTGCTGTGACAGCGCAACAGGTAAGCTGGGAGCTCCAGCTACTGCCTCCCTCCCTTCTCCTCAGCACATGCCAATATTGAAAGCTTTCAAAACAGGTATATGCCTAAGTCCAAAAATTACAACTGGCAAGGACCATGTGGTTCTTAGGGTTATAACAGCTTTCCAGTCTATTTATTTATTTACATCTCCCTCTGACTTGTGATTGGTGGCTTGTTAATTTTTATTTTCCCATCAGCTTTCTGAAAGGCTGGATTAGAAGGATCTGGAAATATGTATGAACCAAGAGCTGTGGGGAGAGGCAATGTCTTTTATTAGACACACTGATGCCGCTGAAAAAACCAGACAACTTCCAGTTGTAGTGGCTCATCTTTAGGTTGTGAAATCTTGTCTTTATTTTTTTCCCCAGTGATACTGGCTAGAACTATTTAAAAGACAGGCTGACTCCTTCCAGATTCTTCCTTGCTTATGTCCCTAGACCATCATCACTCCAGCAGTGCTTATCAGCGGATATTTGTGGCCGGAGCTGTGCTGCTCGGAGCAGTTCCTCCCTCTGACTCCCTCCCTCCCCAAGCTGTCATCTCGTTGTCGTGCGGCCCCTGTGCTGAGCAGCGGCAGCCCAAGGAGCAGGGGGATGCCTGGCTCCACTCCACATCCCTCATGCTGCACCAGCCTGCAGCTCTGTTTGTAGGGACTTTGCCGAAAGGGAAATAAAACAATTGCGCTTCACGCAGAGTAAAAAAAGCAGATCCTAACAACCTTTCTTTGCAATGTACAGTGAGTTCTGCATATTTTTTCTGGCTGTTTTATGGGGTTTTTACAGTACATGAATTACCATGGATCAGAGCTTTTAAAGCAGACAGTGCTTTAAAATTCTTATGAGTTTTCCTTGTGTTCATGCCGTTGTTGCCCCCCAAGTCTGAAGCACATTAAGATCCATCTCTGTTATAATCCATTGAATTAGCTAAGGGAGAAAAAAAAAAGAGACCAAGATAATTTTTTCTTATCTCTGCTTTAATCCTGGAAAGAAAAATCTGACACTTTATAAAAGAATTCCTAAGTGATAACAACCTTATCGGTATTAGTCCCACGGTTTAACTGTGCTGTGCCTGCGTTAAAGGAAAGCTCTGTTGACTCTGGCTTTGCAACAGAGCATATACTACTTTCATGGGATTAGAAGCCCATATACTTTGGCCTTGTGAAATTGTTTTGCTTTCTTGGCATGTTCGAACTTCTTGAGGAAGTGAAGGACTTCCTCTATGAAGGGCCATGCTTACTTCATTTCTTTGTGCTCCAAGTACTGAGACAGCAAGTTCCTTGGGAGATCTGTTCTTTGTTCACTTTGGGTTTATTTATGACATGCATCTGCCTGCCTTTTCCTCTCTGCATTCAATACTAAGAACAAAAAAAATAAAAAAAAGAAAAAAAGAACAAAAGAAAGAAAATCTAGGTATTTCTATAAAACCATATCCTCTAATCTTTATTCAGGGATAGACTGACAGTATAAGGCACAGTTTCACACTAAATGAAATTGCAGGGTGCAATGCCAGAAAGTGTCTGAACATCAGCAGGGAAAATATCCTACCTACCACCATCATCCTGGATTTTGAAGGAGCCCTGCTTAGGTTTTTTTTGGTGTTTGGGTTTTTTTGTTTGTTTGTTTGTTTGTTTTAAATTATAAAAAGCAAGCCAACCACCAGGATGGCCAAACTTTTTCTAACCTTAGGGCCTCCAGCAGGTCACACCTAATTAATAGGTTTGTCTTCTGGCTTTGCAAGCCTGAGGTTTTGTCTAAGGTTTTCATGTAACTCCATGTGATTAATTCCTTGTTTCCATGTAGGTCATGCGAATCTCCACCAGTGCTACAGCACTCAGGTACTTCTTGCAAAGCTGTGCAAAAAAATTCCTTAAACAGGATAGGGTCCCAACACACTTCGGGTAGGATGGGGCTGGATTATTGCTGTCCTAAAGCACCACAGAGGACATTGATTGAAAAGTGGTAAAAGCCTTCTTATCCTGTCCTCTGAAAAGTCTGCACTTGAAAACCACAAATTTTTGGCAGGAAGCAGGCATGTAAAAATGCAATTTGTGATCCCAGAGTTGATTGCTAAGGTTAAGGTCTCTCTAGCTTCAAGTTAAACATCCTTTAAGGTTCCCTAGCAGTCAGGGATGATGGATTCATCCCACTGAAGAGGAATGGTCTGAAACAGGGATTCTTCTCTCTCTCTCTCTCTCTCTCTCTCTCCAGGGATTAACTTCTCTCACTTCATTCAGGGCTAATCCAAGCAGTATGCTTAGGCTAGCTGACTACATGTTAGATACTTAAGTCTAGACAAGTTAAATCCTACCACGAGCAAACAAAGGTAGTTCCGACCTGAAAGTCAAGTTACCCGGGAAATGATCACGTTAATACAGAGACACTTGCAACAGCTCCTCAAAACATCCCACAGCACAAAGCCACACATAGGACTTCTTTAAGAGCTGGATGGTGCTTTAGTACATGTGACAGTTTGTACTTACTAAAGCTATTGGCTGGTTCATAGCATAACAGAAGAAGATGCAATGGAAGGGGTGTGTGTGATGATAGCATTTCAATTAAACCTCCAAAAGGAGGAGATTCATCTATCCTATTTTAGAAACCAGGACATTTACTAAATGTCCATAGGAATGTTATACTGAAGTGGAGAAGATTTTGGCAAAAAGCCTTTCTGACATAAGGGTGACTAAATGCTAAACTAGGCGGCCGTGGAAATCTACCACTAGAGGTTTGTCAATAAGAGGTTAAACAAACTATGTTTAGTTTGTATAAAGAAGCAAGATCAGTTGAAGAAAGATGGGCCTGCTCCAGAGAGAAGGGAAGAGATTTAGAGAAAGGATTTCCCAACACTGACCTCTGGGCACTGAAGTCTCCTTCCTGCTGCTTAGTTCATGCAGTGCTGGGGAATGGCTGAGCTGCTGACTCTGGATTTGGGGGAAAATTTTGCATCATGCTAAGAATGTGTGAATACAAAGTTTATACCAGAAGTCTGAATGGGCACCGAATTGCTGAATAAGGACTACTGAAAAGCCATTTGAATTAACTAGTTACATGACACAAACCTGGAAACTGGGCAGCCAAGCCCTGTCTGACATGAATTTACCAATTTAGCAAAACATCTTTCAGAATGAATGCAAAGTAACAAAATAATTGTAAGAAGCTCCAGGAAACACACTGAATGGAGGTAGCAGGCAGCATGAAATAGCAGTGATGGTATAACGTTGTGTCTTGCTGTGCACACGTTTGTGCATCCCTGCCACTGTATCCCCTATAACCATCTGCAGTTGCTGCCTGCCTTCTTTGGGATCTGGACAGGGGCTGTATTTTTAGCTTGACTTCAAACATCGTCAGTGCTTGGCTCCAAGTTGCGCAGGCTCTTGCCATTTCTAACATTCATTGTTTGGGACTGGAAAGCCTTATATAGCCTTAAGTTGGAAGATAATGTATTCAGCTTCTACAGTCACAGGAACTGACTGATTGATTTACACCCACTTGGTGTTGAGGATTTAGGTAAAGTCTTCAAAAACCTCTCAGTGTTGTTGAGCAGAAACTGGGAAACTTTTCTAACTGGTACTATATTCCACAATTTCACTTTATCTTGTTTGTTTTAAATGATCCTTTTAAAAGTGGGTTCAACCCAGCATTTTAGATGGGGCTGTTGTGGTAAGGGATAAAGCACTGTATGGAAACACCAATTCCTCTTCACTTACTCTAGAGGGAGCCTAGAGGGCTAGTTTAGATTCGACATTCATCTTTCAGACTGCTGACAGTAAATTAGAGGAACCTGTGTCATTGCCAGTAGTGAAATCAAACCACAAGGAGAGAAAGTGCCAGAAAGCAGATGCACAGAAGTTGGTACAGAGTGGAAAAACTTAGCTGGCTATTAAGAAATACTTTTGAGGTAGTGTGGCTTAGGCACTACTTCTGAAAGCGAAACACCTATTTTGAGGCTACAAAGAAACGCCTGCTGCTAATGGAGTCCCAGCTATGAAACACCTCCTGAAGCTGGTTACCTTAGTGCATCTGTTCTCATAAAGGCTAGCAGAAGATGGGAGCCAGGGTTAAACTATCCTCTGGCAATGTCAGAAATATGAGGCTTTTCTTTCCTCTTTTGACTGCCACTTATGAGAAATGTAAGTTTGATAGCAGGCATCCAGGAGGGGGTTCTTGGTGGTGAATTCCACATGGAGGGATGGAGGTCCCTGTGCTTCAGACTTCAGTGCCTGCTTTGTTTGTAGAGATGTAGAAAATTATGGCGCGAAACCAGCTCCCAGATCAGCCTTTGCAGGCAGAGGGGTATGTAGGCTGTGAATTGTCTGTCTTTAGATGTGAATTAGGTGCCAGCTTGCTTGACATCATCAAAACTCAGGTTGTTGTGGGCATGCTTAGGAGGAAGATGTTTAGGTATTAAAGGAAGTTTATTACGGAAACCATGAATTGAGTACTTCCAAGGTGACATGGCACCTAAACAGAGAATTTGAAAACCCAAATATGTCCTTAGAGACATAGAATAGAAGCGAGACAGTTCTGCAAGGGCCATGTCCTGGTAGCTGCTCTGTATGGCCCCATGGAGCTTAGCCCAGGGTCGCTCTTGAGTCCTTACCAAGTTCACTTTTGCTACCTGCCATGTATTCCAGGCTGCAGGGGGTTATAAGGCTTCCAGTTCTCAAATAACAGGTCCCACCGGGTGGGCCTATGCTGGCCTTGTGGAAGTGACTCACTTCATTGTCTTTTGCTACCTGAGTTATGAATATTTCTACTTGTCCTGCAGTGCCAGTTCTAACTGTACAGGGGTTAGACCCCACAGTTTTCCTAGACCTTGTTTTTAGCCACTGAAACTCAAAATCTGAGAGACTCAAAAACTGGAGCTCAGGTGCGCCTGAAATCACAAGAAGTATCTCAGTTTAAGAGCCGTTGCTTTGCCTATATGGGCAGTGGAAAGAGCGAGAATCACCTGCAGAAAGAGGGTACCCCTGCCTCTGGGTTGAGATGTCTGGGACACCTTGGTAGTGTTTGTGTGGGGACATTGTACCGTACCACTACCACAGCTGGACTTTTGCCACAGATTTGATGGAAATGGATCACTCTTATCTTACAAACAATTTTTTGAAGAGAAGCCAGGAGCAAAGCAGTGCTCACCTTTCATAAAAACAATTAATTTGGAGACCAAGTTTGACTTTGCATGTATCCTAGGTATAGATGTTTTTGGAACAAAAGTCTAATGAAGTGTTTTTGCTGAAAGAGTTTCATAAATCCTGTCATGTCATAGGATGTTACTGGTCCTATGTGTTTACTTTCAATTTATGTTGCTAGCTCTGTTACTGCCTTTTATTAAAGTTCATCAAGCAGATTGGTTTTAAGTCTTGTTTTGAGAGAGATGAACAACAGCATGTGGAATAACCTAGATAAATAAACTGAGAGTAGTTGAAAGCTTCTATACTCAGAAGTGCCTTATTTGACTTTCTTGCGTGGGAGTATTTACTTGCGAAAGACAGGATATTGATGATCAAACATGCAATTAACTGAAAGTGTTCTGTGTTCTTTGTGTTAAACAAAAGTATGTTGCATAAAGGCTCTGGCAATTTATTTTTTTAACTCTTCTTTCACTCACTTCTTTAAATGAATGAATGCATATGTTGCAATATGCTTTACCATACGCTGACTAAATGTAGTCACACATTTGTTAAAGGAAAAAGATCAGCTTTCGATGACTTAAAATCTCACAGAACTGCTGATATAAATCGCTTCATCTATGCAAGCTGATCTCTCCATCTGTTATATTTTATACTGGTTCGTTTCTATATTTTAATCAGAGGATCATTATGAACATCCTACCAGATCTCCTATGTAATGCAGTTTGTAGGTCAACTAGAAGTTTTGAATCAAGTCTGTAGTATGTATAGGAGCTAGAGAGCCTTTCAAAAGACATCTCATTCACTTATAAAGACTAATGGCAGGGCATTTCTGCCTTAATATTTACCACTCTGGCACGTTTCAGAAATGCTTTCATGTTACCATCGTCCCTCTGTGCCAGCCATTCTAGTGCACCTGTTTCTTTTTTTCTTTTTACTCCCCCCCTCGCCTCCACCCCCACCTCCCCACCCCCGCTCCCAGCTCCTCACAAGTGTCTGTATTCACAGTTTTTGTGTGTCTGTGTTTTACTCCGCCATCTGACACCGTGTTTCTGTGCTGGGATGTACCTCTACAGCCCCAGTCTTTCACATTTCCTGTTCAGTTGTCATTTTTATCCTACCCTCTGCTCCCAGACACAAAGTTACCTTTGTGCTCTTGACATCTCTAGCAGTTGTCTTTATCTGACCTGAGTGCTCCCCAGCACCTGCTAGCTTTTCCCCAGTTCCCATTTTAATAACCCCTTCCCCTCCCAATTCCATCAGTTTTCTTGTTGAGTAACTTGGCTCCACCACGCTGAGTACTCCTTTCCTTGTGTGATCCTTCCCCTCCTTACTATTTAGTAACAATAACTCTCCTTTTACATATCTTCTGCAAATACACAGTTTTCCTTGCCAACTGCTGTAAGGTGTAGTGATGAAGAGGAGTTCAGGGTAGGGTTTGTGTGGCAATTCGAGCCTTAATGACTGTGTAGTTGTATAAAGACATGTGTTCTGTAAAATGTACTTCTTGAAGGGATGAACTGCATTAGTACCACACTACTGAAGTTTGTGAAATTTGTGAGAACCAACTGGTATATACAACTGAAATGGTTCAAGAGACCATTTAATAACCTAGAAGTCCAAAATATAAACCATGCCCTTGATAATCAAAGCATCACTCCCATGAATTCTTAACTCCTCCCCAATATGTGTGATACAAGGTTGTGGCCATGGTGAGATACCTTTCAGTCTTGTGATGCACAGAGCTACCTCTGATAACCAAGGTCTGAGGGTAGAAGATGCTGGATCACAGTTGCTGCACCTGAGAGGAGCGACTCCTCTTTTGGTGGCAATGCAGATGACATATTAAACAGGAATATGACCAGCTGTTGATTTTCCCCAGCCTTTCTAAAGCCTACATGAGAGTCACCCAACTTGATGCATCCTCTAGTGACATCCAACCCAAATTCTGACCCCCAAGATGGAACTGCCTTTTCTTAAAACTGTTCTTCCCCTTCCCAGTGTCTTTGCCTGCTGCTTTTCACCCATTCCCATCCCCACTTGAACATCTCTAAACTCCTCTGTCACATGCTGTGGATTTTGGTAGTGTGGTGCAGAAATAGTCAAGCTGGCCCCACATAAAACTTGCCCAGATTCAGTTAATTTGCTTAACTGAGCTGCAGCCCTCACGTGTTTGAGTCACATCAGTGAAGCATGCTTCCCTGCTTGTGAACCAGTGTATAGGCGACAACTTAGCACATGAAGCAAACCATTTGCTCTGTTTAAAAGTGAAGAAAACTTTACTCTGAGCTGTGTGGTGTGAATATCTCTTGTAAGAGATGTTTTTTTCTTAAGGAAGAAGAGAATACACCATCTGCAAAATCCCCATGTGGAAAATATGATCTCTGCTAAAATCTAGCAGGTGTATTTGAATTAAACAGAAGACTTCAAGGTTCTCTTTTTAAAATATATTTCTCATTAAACAGTACCCCCAAAGTACAACAAGGTGTGAGATTTAGCATGGTGGTATCCAGATGTTTTCTAGGCTCTTCCCCTTTTCCTTTTCCTCATTCACAGACCACCTTGCCCTGTTCCTGAGCTGTCCCATTAGGTAGTGGCTATACTTGGTTGTTGACCCTTGGTAATACATTGTATGACATTTTTGTTTGTTTGTTTGTTTGCTTTACATAGGATCTAAGACTATTTAATACGGTGCAAAAGTACATGGGTGAAATGTAGGAAAACACCCAGGGTGGTTGCTTAATTCGTCACCCAACTGTGGCCATTTTAACTGCCTGCGTGGCCACCTCTCCATACGACGGGCAGCCTATAGCACATCTGTTCGGGACCTGCAACTGCATTAACCTCAGGATTATGACATCAAGAATGGCATTTGTACAATTAAAAATGTTATCTCACAGGGCAGCCCCTGTTGCCCTTGGCCACCTTTGGGTAAATTGTGTTGTAAGAAAGGTTAAAAAAAGCTGCTGGAACTAATCCTTTTGATGAAACCTTTAACAAGTATGTCAAGCTCCTCTGATCTTGGCCCTGGCAGAGTGTAGTTGTAGTTAATGTCCTCGACTCTAACTCACCGTCTAAGACCCTCTTTCCTGCCGAGTGTTTTCTTCATCAGTTTGTATTTCTGCCAGTCAGTGTCACAAAGCACTTCCTGCTTCATCCCTGCCTGACGGGGTTAAGCCATGCTGATGGTCTGCAGTTGTGTGCAGCTTCATTTTTCATAGATTCTTTCTGATAACCATAACATGAACTCTGGAGTATGTGTTAGGAACTGAAAACAGGCCAAGTGTTTTGTATTAGAGCCTGTATTCCCACATTCACCAATTCTCCAAGGGTTGAAAATGCATCAGTGACATGTATGAGAAAAAAAAGGCTGGGACTAAAATCAATTTTCTCCCCTCTTGCCTACATGAAACAAAATTAAAAGCACAATGAGCCTTATTCTTTTTTCATTTACTGCTGAAATTCCTCCGCCGTCTGTGAAGCAACTCTTGTTACACCACCCTAACTGGAAGGACAATCAACCCTAGTGCCTGCTGCAGATGGTTATACCTTAAAAGACAGGAGTACACACAGCTTCTCTATCTACCATTTTTTTAAAAAAGTCAGTAAATATTTTATCTTTATGGATGGATCTAGACCCCAGAGAACTGCATTAACTGAAACTTGTAACTCGCTCTAAATGAACAATTTGATACTCCCTTATACATGACTGGCTTTCAATATCATCGTACATATTGTGACCTAAGCTGTCAGTTTAAAGCCTGTGTTAACAAAGATCAAAGGAGAACTGAAACAAAATATAAAAATATAGCAATAAATAACCTAGTGTGCTTTCTTATCTCCAGCGAGAATTTTATATTAGGCTGGTTTATTTGCTTGGTATTACACAGTCTTCTTTACTTCCGTTGAAAAAAAAAAAAACAAAACTTGGGTGAAAAGCCACAATAATCCCTCAGATAAAATAGAAAGAGTTAATTATGCCTGTGCTACTAACAGATGTCTCTTCTTAGAAACCAGCCATTTGTGGGGTTTTTTGTAAGCATCAACTTTTCTCCTTGAGATCTCACAACCTTTTTTTTTCTTTTTTTTCTTTTTTTTTTCCTTCTTCTTTTTTTTTTTGAGTGTAATGCAGACCCATGTTAACAATTCTGCCTTCCTGGCTGTCAAAGAGATTTCCTGTGGTCTGTTTTTGGCTGTGCACTCAGCCAGTTACTGTGTATATCAGGCATTTGTTTAAAAAGCAAACAGCTACAATCATCATCGGCATAAAAATTAACCCATGACGTGCAGGATGTTTCACTTTCTTAGCGCGTATCCAAGAGCCACCTGAAGACTCATTGAAGAGATGGACAGCCAAGGAGTTGAATGCGTTTGAGGGTGGTTGTTGCCATGAGAAGGGCAAGCCAAGTGTCATCGTCTGAATGCTAAGCAGGGGTAACCATGGATTTGCTCATGTGATTTGGTCCCTTTGCGCTGCTTAGAGAAAGAGATGGGGGGGAACACTGCTGGGGCCTTTCCAGCCAGGGACAGAAGGGGACAGTCCCTCCCTCCCTGCCACTACCAGGCTGTGCAGGTCCCGCATGCACCCTTAAAATACATCAGGATCATTTTCTAAGAACAGATCAGCTATGGATGTTTTTCTCAGCATCGTTTGAAGAATAACTGTGGTTTCACAAGTTATTTTCAACAGTAACATGCGAAGAAAAGGCTAAATTACTGTGGTCAGGATGCAAGGGTACGTAGTAACATTTACCAAAAGTAGGTGCCTTTAGGCTTAACAAGCTAATGACTCCTGCCCCACACCCCACACCCTGCTGCAATTTTGGAGTAAGATGCCTAGTCCTGTTTTAAACATCAGATCATTGTTTGGCTCTGTCTTGGAGTTCCTAAGTATTAAAAATGTTTGTTGAGGTTCGCCAAGAATGCTATATGAGTGAGTAATGCCATTTGACTTACTGAAAAGGTTCTAATGCAACTTTAATCCAATGTAACAAACCTGTTGCAGAGCAATAATACAGCTTCCTTTAAAAGCTGATGAGATACCATTTTATAATGTCACAACCATAAAGATTTGCAATGCATTAGTTTTAGGTTGGCTATTTAAATTTGGGCAGTATAGAGATTAATCTGTATAATTATTTGCTTTAAGAATGAATCAGAGTATATATTTCCTGCCTTAGACAGTATTTTTAGTGTCATTGTGGATAAATGCCTCTGTTTGCAGTAGCAATGTATGTTAACACATCTTCCAGAAACCTCCTGTTCTTTCTCATACAGAAAACAATACCGATAAATTAAGTAGAGCTCCACAGGTTTTCATCAACCTTGGAAAACCAAACCTAGGGTTATAGCACTAAATTCTTTATGCACAAACTTATATACCAAGGCATGGTAGAAAGTAATTGGTATAAGTTTCATTTCATCTAACTTTAGAGCCCAGAAGATTAGTCTCCAGGTATGTGTCCTTCTAGTGGGTTATACACCCCATCTTTAAGTTGGAGATCTAAGATAGTTGAAAAGGTTCTCATTTGAAGCTGTTTTTTTCTCTCCATCCAAACATATAACATCAAATGAGACTAATCTTAATTTTTCCCTGTCTAGAAATATTGCAAGAAACAGAAAAGTTAATGAGCATGAAAAAAAAAAGTATTTACTGGGAGTAAACTCCTCAAAGACACAGAAGAAGAATAGTACCTCTCAAACATGTCTTAGGTAGCACTAGGTGCTCATATTTGGAAGAACAAGCCATTTGCACCTCCTGGGGTAGATCTGTGAAAGGATGGACAGACAGAAAGTGAACTGATGCACTGCTTGGTCTTGGCAGCTCCCTCCCACTCTTTCAAGACTGTAGCATTTGTTAGCTGCTGCCTTCTTGTATCATCACAGTGGCAAGTTCTTAGATTTTATGTTCATTCAAGCGTATACAACAAAGTCAACCTCTTCCAAACAGTTCCAGCCTAGGCAGCAGAAAACCCAAGTGTCAGGGAAACTCAGTGATTTCTACCATGTCTTCTGAAAATGTCCTGTTGTGGTGCTCTGGACCAAAGCTGGGGAGGTGGGACAACCTCCAGCCTTCTTTTGAAGCTTGTCCATGTCTACATGAAGACAGCAGGAATCCTGAGACCCAGGGGAGATCAGGAAAGAAGGGACATGGTGCTTATGCGGTGACCAGGAGACCAGGCAGGCGGTTGAGAAGATGGGGGTTTGGATCTGTGTTTGGAGAGCAAATTCCCTCTTCCATCTCCTGCCCAATGTAGAAAGTACATGCAATTCAATCTCTGCAACAAGGGAGGGACCATCCAGAAAAGAGGATTTCAGTGACTCTCAGGTCAAAGGAAGAGCAGAAAAGGGAACCCAAGACTTGGAGTTAAAGCTGCTCTCAGAGCAATGGGAGTGCCTGGTTCCAAGGGGGCTTGCGAAAGAACATCACGTTTGGCGGCCCTTTGTGGGACGTGATATGAAATCACTTGCTAAACTGAAACTCTGTACTTCCAGTGCTGATGAAGATGCCATTCCAAGTCACTCGTTTCACATATTAAGTGGATCAATTATTTTGGCTCTCTGACCTTCCAGTTCCAGGAATGCCCTGGACTTTTTTGTTCCCAAGCTGTATTTCTTTTTGCACAGTCCACGAACTGAATTCATTTCTCTAAGGAACATGAATAAAGTTTGTTTTTCCTAAATTCCTGGCAAACAAGTTGATGAAATCCATATGGATCACAAAGACTGAATGCTTGAGTACAATGTTCCTCATGTGAGCAAACACTTGTCTTTTAAAATAGATGACTTTTAGCTGTGGGGATTATATATATACATATTTGAGATCCGTTCTGTGAGCCATCAGCTAGATTTCAAAAGCATAAGACAGGAAGCTGACTGCTTCTGAAGGTGTTTTCCTTCTTCCTCATGTTAAACATACGTGCTTTTCAGATGAGGGTTGTTAATTTTAATTTTAATTTGTCATCGTATCTGATAATTAAAGGAAAAAGTTAAAAAGTGGTTTAAATCTTTCATTTTAAACTCTAATCCTTCTCAATCTGAATGGCTCTGAGTTTTCACCTTATTCTTACTGTTGTCAAAATCCCTTCAACACACACTCACACACAGACACCCTGCATGTCCTACTTAGGTCAAGCTGCAGATGATCCACCCTGCTGTAATTTTGAGTCAATCTCTTTCCAGTATGTCCTGCACACACCTCCGTGCCCCAGCATGTCTCCAGTCCACACCTTTCTGGCACCGGACTACCTGAGACAAGCTTGAGTGCAGACTAGGATGGGAAAGCATTTCAGGGGCAAGCTTTCTTATCCCTGTCTGTACATGAAACGTAGCAACTTCAGGTGTTAGACCCTATGGCTGTGTCACCATCAGGGGACTGTGGCCTTCCACGTCTTCAGCATCCCCAAAACCCTGCCTGGGGGCTTCCACACCAGCCAGGTGCTTCACCATGCACAACCTTCACTCTTTCAGGGCAGGAGCAAAAAGGCGTGTTTAGTCATATTCTCTACTGTCTTATCTCCTCAACTCCTCAAAAGACAGAAGTGGTGACAGTCTTAAAGCTCCATAGGAAGTGTGTGTAGTTGACAGAGCTAAGAGTGTCAGTGGGAGAGTGAGCAGCAAAATGGGGAGACGACAAAGCAGGACAGCTGGATTTGAGTGCCTAGGAGCATGAGGATGGGGTTGGTGTCTCCCCGTAAGGAGGCTGGGTAGGGCTGGGCAGCTGCCCTTGCACCTGGGGCTGGAGATGGCTCACTGTCCTACACAGTAGTGCACAATCATCAGTTTATCTGCAAAATAGAGCATAAGCTTTTTAGTGTACAGCCTCAGAAATCTTTAAAATGACTTTAAAATAAATTCTTTAAAATGAGAGAAGAATAAAAGCAATTAGCAAAATGTGTGGTTAGAACCAAAGCAGTTTCCACTGATTTTTATTCTAAATGTTTATTCTGTAAGTGGAGTGAACCGTGTGTAGTAAAAAAAAAGAATTAAATAATTGAGAAGAGTTTTCCTTGGCAAAAAGAAAGCATTTTAAAAGCAGCAGAAGATGAAATGTCAAGGCAGCTGTTGGTTTGCAGTCACTATGGTAATCATAACACAACACTTTGATTAGTTAGGCACACGGTGGAGACTCTGGGTAAGAGTCCGGGGCTGGTGGTGGTGAAGGGCAGGTTACTGTTTCTCGAGGAAGTTTTAAGAACTCAACACAAACTCATCCTTTTGAAAGGACAATGTACGCTGAGTTTTCTGCTAAAATGTATTTGTAAACAAGTTTTGTGCTTCTTTTTTTTTTTTTGGTACTTCAAAAGAAGCCCATCTTAAATTTAGTAAGTCAGGTGCTTTGTGCTAAAGTAGTGCTTACAGGACAGGAGGATGATTCCCTTAACAAGCGGTCTGAGCATCTTAGGTCTTTTATGTATTTGTGTTCAGAACACCCTGCAGAACAAGGAAGGTTTTTATTCCCATTTTTTCTTGTGGGGACAAGAAACCAGAAAGACTACAGTGTGGATTTAGGTGAGAACACAGGTGTTGGGACAATACATCACCTAATGAGTTAGGCTCACCTGTGTCCCCATTTGTGCAGATTTTTGATGGTGCCTTGAGACAAACATGTTGAAGGCAAGGCAGAGCTTCTTTTCCTCTTCCTCCTGCTCTCCTCCAACTCCCACAAACCAGAACTGTGCCTTAAATACTGGATTATTGGATAGAAGTGGACAGTCTTTTCAGTTCACTTTTTGAAGGGAAGGAAAGAGGGTTGGCAAGTTTTGAAGAACTGCTTACCAACTTCAGCAGTGGGTTGAGATCTGGGAAAAGCTGATGGAGCTGAGTTAATGGTATGTCTGGGTAGAGTTCACATCAGCATGTCCCCTGCTGCAGAGCAACTGCCTTGCTGCAAACAAGGACATTTCAGCCCTATATTTGCAGTTTCTCTTCACACCTTTTGTCTGTTGTGTTTATTTTCACTAGAAACTCCATCATGGGGTGGTGAAGGGGGGACACTGGCTTCTAAGGCATGTGCGCATAGCACAGCATGCCTCTGAGGTGATTTGGATGCTGTGAGTACACATCACCAATGCAAAGAGTATAAATAATGCCGTATATTCTTTAAAAGTGTTGAAATACACGAATTACCCAGGATGAAACATCACCTGTTTATCCTTTTGCCTTTCTAAAAAAGACAAATCAAGATCAGCTTCTTGTTGTTTTTTTTTTTGCACAGGGAACTTTGAACAGGAATGACAGTCCCAAATCTTGTGACAGGTTTCCCCAGGACAGACTTTCTTACCTCTTTCTGAGCTGCCGCTGATTTTGTATGGTGTTGGGCTGCACTCTCAGAAGCCGGGGGGTTTAAAACCAATCCCTTCTTCATTCTGTTTGTCAATTAAAAATCTCTTCTCACCTTTGTGAATTCAGAGGTCAATCCCTTCTTTCAGCTGGAGCTTGCTTTTCTGGGTAACAGCTGGCTTCCTCCGCCGTCCCCTGTGGCCATGGCAGCCCAAACACCCTCAATCCCGGGGAGCCGCATCCCCAGTGCAGCCCCTCACCTGTGCGCAAACTTCTCTGTTTTGACTACACAGATCATCTTGCAAGACAGAGACCTCAGTACACAGCCTGAAAAGTCATTTCAGCCTGAAAAGTGCTGGGGTAATACAGTAATGTAAAGTAATACCTAAACAAACCCACAAAACCTAGAAGGGAAGAGTTTTAAGTCCTATAATCACCCTAAGCTTTGCTAATTGTGAGACCACCAGCTGTGATAAAGGAAATTGATTTCATCAGTTGTCAGTTATCCTTCTTTTATTAATGATCAGAAGTTCACATCTCCCCCAGGCAGGGCAAAGTCCTGCTCTGCTCTGCTCCGTCATGATGAAAGCTTTGGCTGTAGCAAACCCCTGCATGTTACACAGGGAGTTTTCTCTCTCCCTGGTGGTTTCTCTTGCTGGAATCATGCTGGGACAAGTCCTTGTCCTGACATCACTTGTAAGTTTCTTGTCAGGCTTCTTCCTTCATCCCTTTGCTTATTAACTAATGTATCTGACTTCCAGGGCAGAATATGTTTGTGCTGTGGCTAAACCGGTTTCTGTTAAATGCAGCTAGGCAGCTACATTACCCGGAAAGGGTGTTGCTAAGTATAATGGGTCATATAGACATGCAGGACATCACTGATTGCTTCTATGAAAGAAAAAAGGTACGCTTCTTTCAATTTTACATCAAATTGATTTAAAATTTGCCATATTGCTAGCTAAGTTTTTTTCCTTGACAATACAGCAGGAAATGTTCCTTGCCACCTCTCTCTTACTCCACTGCACAACTAACTCTTAAAAAAGGTGTTGAAAGATGGAATTTTATCAGAAGGGAACTTGAAATGTTGCTGGCTAGGTATCCCTGAATTCTTGCTTGTTGGGGTTTCAGTTTCAGATTGACAAGCCATGGTACTGCTCTTGGAAAAATGAGACAACTCTTAAAAATAATCAAAAAAATTAAAAAGAAAACCAGAACAGGCATGTCCTTCTCCCTCTTCTAAGCAAATGGTTCTGGTAACACTTCTCCAGGAATGCTGACTGGATCTGTACAGAAGAAAAAGCTGTACCAGACTTCCCAGATGTCAGCACTGAACTTTAGGCTCAGTAGAAATAGATCATTTTAAAATTAATTGAAGGAACATTGTGGGGGAAAGAACCCCAACCAAACCAAAACATGTTTTGGGGTCAGGTGAGAGGTTTTGCTTAAATGTTGAGTTTTGTTTTGCCTCTTCCTGTCTACTGTACTCAGACTTGTCTATCCAAGATTTAGACACCTGCAGTAGGGCACATGAACCTCACCCCTGCAGTCTGACAGAAGAACTGGTACTGTGATGTACAATACAAGGGACAGTATTGCAGTCCCTGTCAGAACTGTCTTGCCTCCACAGTTACTACCTGAGTATTGCTCTGGACCTGAAGCAATGTCTGGCAGTACTGGAGTCCAACTGGGATGCAGACAAGTAGAGGTTAGGGAACAGAAATACCAGTTGTTACAACTGCTGGATGACACTTTGTGTTGAATTAATATTTATTAGCTTTTTAGACACAATTGAAACAGCTATAGATTGAGTTAGCTGTGCTAAAAAGTGATAAACCAAAACTTGGAAGCCATTTCCAGCTTTTTTTGTTTTCATCTCCACTTTGGGGTATGTGGCATAATTTCTTCTCTCTATAAAGTTCTTGGGGGACTTCCCTCCGTACTGTGTATTTTAAAACTTTTTCTTTGTTTTGTTTAAAAACTTGAAGTGGTGCGCAGCAAGTTCAGCCCATGAGTATAGGCAGCTTGCTGTGATTCTACCTCTCTGGAAGTGCCACCTCTTGCAGGCAAGAAGCCCGGTGTCCATTTGAAGAACATCTGCAGGGGAAAGCAGATATTTTTAGAGGCACCCTCCAGCAGCAAACCGTCCGTTGCCAGTTTATCTCTAAGTTTAAAAAATAATCAAACTCTTTCACTCTCAGTTGGTGATTCACAGTAATTTTGTCCTATACAGGCTCTAGATTAGATGAAGGCAGCTGTGTGCATTTGATCAGACTTTCACATCAGCTGAATTCTGACAGGTTGGCACTGTCCTGTTTTAGCACTGTCCTTCATGCATACAAATATTTTGGCATGAGCGTTTCCTAAACTACATGGCTGAGGCTGACCAGCATGGGAACCCTGCTACTGCAGAGAATGAATAAGTGCCTTGCCTATGAAGTTCAGGCTATTTTGTTTCCCATTTAAGTCGCTGCGCTGGAAATGCGGTATGTCCAGTTAATCTTCAGTGGGCAATCTCAGACATTATAGATCCACTTATACCTTGTGATGAATTACTTCAGCGTTTGGCAAATATTAAATAACATTTTTTTGTTGACATGGAAGTGTGACCTGCAGGCTGCAGCTGGTCCCAGTGTTTGGTGCTGTTTGTGTCCTGCTGTCTGGCTATTCCTCCTTCTGTTCTCTCGCTATTGCGTCGCAGCTGGTTTACGTCCATCACAATCAATGGAAGGACATTTCCGAGCTGGTAATTGCTGAGGGGATCTGGTCCTGATGGCTACTGGAGCTGCCAATCCGGGGAGCAGCTTTTGGCTCCTGCTGTGTACAGTACATCTGCAGTTTGACCATTTATCTCACTTTAAATACTTGAACTGAAAGAAAGGTTTGTGCAAGCACTTGCTGCTCATTCCTTGGCATGTCTTTCTTCCCCTCCCTCTCTTGTGTCTTAACAGCTATTGTGACAGCACTAAAATGTGTCAAATAAGGTGAATGCTGTTGTCTAGTTCTGCAGGAATGCTTCAATACTCTATTGAAAATGTAACTTTGGAATAATCACTGATTCACAATTATGGGAAAAGAAATACAGTTATACCAGCTACATTCTCAGTGTTGCAGTCCCACACTGTCAAACTTTGGTCTTTAAATGCAGCTGCAGAAGATATATTTAGGCATTTTCATAGGTATTTCTAAGCTCAAAAGCTGGTGAATACTGTCTGTTAGGGAGGTACAGAAGGTGACAGAATAATGAAATCAGTCTGCTGCTGTAGGTAGTTGGATTTCTTCATTTAGGTTATCAGATGATAAAGGTACTGAGTGGGAACTGGTCTACAAACTCCTGCTTATGCTGGGACTTAGGTTCCTAAAAGCCACTCAATTCCCAGTCTTGCTTACTCCTGTAGGCATCTAAATTCACTAAGCCACTAAGCCCCACTACCTAGTTGAAAGGTCCTGTGGTTGGTTCCTGGTTTTATTCACCTGCAAATGCTTGGATTGCTGTTGCTAGGAAATCGATGTCTGTCATCTAAAGCAGTTTGGGATTCAAGCTGAGGAGGACAGACACTCAAATACTGCCCAAGCCCCTTGGAAGAGAAAATGAAAAATGAGATTTCATCGAACCAATGATTACTTTCATTTGACATAATGACACTGCCCATGTGTTGCTGATTAGCTGAGTGTCTAGCATGCTGACAGAAGAAGGGAGATGCTGGGTGGTTAGCACACTGACAGAAAACTGACAACAGAACAGAAATGCTATTTAGCACCTTTCTTTCATCCAAAGAACGTGTGGAGCCCTTAAAGCTCTTAGCAGAGCCTAGCTGGACACAGCTAACAGCAGTGTGCACCCACTTTATATTAGATTATCAGTGGATAAAAAAGAAAACTTCCTTGGGAGCAGGGATCAGAATAGTAGGTGTCTATCCTTTCCCTTTCAGTTTCTCATTTTTTTTACCAAGCTACACAGAAACTGTATTGAAGAAAACTCCTAAAATAAAAATATTCCCCTTTTCCCCTTCCCTTCCCTTCCCTTCCCTTCCCTTCCCTTCCCTTCCCTTCCCTTCCCTTCCCTTCCCTTCCCTTCCCTTCCCTTCCCTTCCCTTCCCTTCCCTTCCCTTCCCTTCCCTTCCCTTCCCTTCCCTTCCCTTCCCTCTTCTGATTCTCAGTCCTGTTCATTCCCTTTGCTTAATCTGTTTAAACTTTAACTGGTTGCTACTCTCCATTACAAATGTCATGGCTCCTATTTTCTTCTCTACTGCTCTGTGTGTGCATATTTGTGCAGGGAGCGATGCTGTCCTCCTGCTTTGGCATCATCTTTGTTTAGCTCACCTGTTGGTCAAGACTGTTCACATTCGTTTGCTTCTCAGGCTCCATGGAGACTGCATATAAATCCAAAGTAAGGTGACAAAGACATCATAAAAAGGTGTGTTTGCTTCAAGACAGACATTGAGAAATATCTGATATGTAGCCACCAGGTAAGTGGTAGCAAACATCCTCCCAGCTCTATGTGATAAAGAAAGTTCACAATGATCTCTCTTGTTTCTTATCTCGTGCCTTCAACAAGGTGTCACCAGATGGCAGGAACTGCAGCAACACCCCCCCACCCCCCCTCCTATTTCTCTCTTCACCATTTTCATCATTGGCCTATCATATCAGGTCTGTACTAGGTGTAGGATGGAGAACATCACTCTTTTCTTTACAAAAGACTGAGTTTAAATAACTACTACGCTGATCTGCAGAAGCCTTAGCCTATGCATGCCAGACTCCCCTGTCTGGCTGTGTTCTGGTACACATATAAATAGTGTGGCATGTTATTTGGAGGAAGGAAAAAGAGGGTCTCAGTCTGCTCCCCTCTTACGCTCCATGCCTGGGTATACACAATGCAGCTTTGCAAGGATCAGCCCAGAAGGAAGGAGATCAGCTTAGCAGTGCATCTGGTCTGACTGTGGAAATCCATTCCTGATTCAGTTCCTTGAACATAGACAAAAATAAAAAAAATATTTATTTTGGAATAAATTTCTGGCTCAAAACTGCTCAGTTACTGAAATGTGGCAGAACAATATGGAAGGTTATTGGTGATTAATTTCACAACTGACAGAAATACTTCTGTGGAGCAATGAATTTCTAATTACTATTAAATTATACATGGTAAAAATCTGTCCTAAAGTGTATTCTTAATGGGAAAGCTCTTTAAAACAATGGGATAAAATGTGTGCAAAGACCTTTTGTGCTGACTTGCTAGCAGTGTTCATCAGCTTTTTATAGCTGCAGCTGACTACAAATAGAGCATGACAGAGCAAATCAGGCCACAGCAGAGTATCAACGATAGCTAAACTGGTGGGCAATAAGGCAATAGATAGCTGATAAAAATACTTGCCTTTTAAAAAATTAATGGAAATGTTGTCCTTTGTTCCTATTTTTATATGACAGAGAAGGCTAGGATGCAAGCACCTTCAGTATGATCTAGAACAGCCTTGTTCCACAATTTTGAATTTAAGTTGAATTCTTACAGAAAATTGCTGTCTTCATAAAATTTTATAGCAGTAGGTGTTTGAATAGACAAAACATCACAGACAGAACACTGACATGATTTCCTACTGTCTAGGACTTACCTGAGGGAATAGGAATGTTTGCCTTTATCTGCAAGATATGAAAAATATTAACCAAATATAAATTTTGGTAGAAAAACTATTCTAGGATTCATTCACAAGAAAGGTGAATAAATAGATTTTTTAAAAAGAGATGGATATCGTTCAAGATTTAAATAATCCTAAACTGCAACACATTTCCACAGAATTTACTGTGGCAAATACTGTCCTTAAAAGAATCATTGTGCCTGTGTTCTTATCCTAAACCAAAGAAATCATTCACAAATAAGAATGTGATGTATTTTTCTGTAGATTAAAAGAACAAGCACCTTACATGACAACACATTCACAAAACTGCAATAATGACAAAGAAATGGCAGGAACTGATCTTTCCATTCACACCAAACAACAGCAGGTGGATTAACCCATTTCAGCTCCTTGGTGGTGGGGGAAGCAGCTTATTCATAAAATTGTGGATTTCATTTTTTATTTCCTGGGATAAACAGTGGAACTCTATCAAACACCAGGTGTCCATCGCATTGCAGCCTTGAGGCCTAATTCCAAATATTTGAACATTGCATCAACATTGGGATGTGAGTATGACTGGAGCTTCTGTGACCTTGGTGAATGAACACATAAGGCAAACTAGGCAATAGACTGTGCATGCAGGGCTGGGTCATGCAAAGATACTCAAAATGATAAACAAAACCTTCAGAACTGACTCATACCACTAATTCTGTAGCAGATCAAAAGGACAAAAGGAAAGTAGTCACAGATGAATGCAGGATTCAGGTTTGCCAAATCAAATCAACAATTGCAGTCGTAACATTGCTTGGCAATGGCTTTATGTGTTAAGGAAACAGTGCATACACTGCACGATTTGGACATATATATATCACATCAAAGAAAAAATAATGGCAAAGAGCAGAAGTCAAAAAAATATCTGTACTGGATAGTACCAAAAGTCTTTTTGTTCCAGTTTTCTCTCTCCTGTGAATGTATAAATACACTCGCTACATTGGCCTCTCTCTCATATATTAGTAACCACTATTTCTGTTGCTGTTGTACCTGAGGTGAGGCAGAGGAAGGCTAAGGACCTTCAGGACTCCATTAACTCCTCTGCCACCCCCTACCACTTGTCGCCCAGTCCTTGGGGACTGTGCCACCCTACAGCTTCTGTCTTCCCAAGAAATACTGTGACGTCCATCAGCTACCTGCCACTGATTTTCCCACCACATCTCCAGACACAACTCTGGGGGAAATCCTGTCATCTGATACAGTGAGGGTGGCTGTGCCCCTGTCACTTGACAGAGGTGGTGGTCTGTGCACTTGTCCAGTTCCCATCAACCCATCATCTTGTTCAGAAATTAAATGTGCAGTAAATTAGTTTCTTGGAGAGTTCTCAAGATTTTCTTGACAGAGACTTCTCAGATAAAGTTGGATGACCACATATTGGGAAGAAAATTGGATTTTGTTCTCTGCAGCTTCCATCTTTCTTGAGTCAGGAAACGCACTTTCTCTTCTAAAACAAACAGAACTAAATTATAAGGTTCTTGGTCAAGTTTCATAAGTTTCTGCAAATAGGTTCTATGTTTTGTTTGACCTGCTGCATTTGCAGCTACACCCCAAGTACAAATTGGCTGCTTCCCTCATATTCCTATTGTATAAGAAACTGAGCTGTTGCTGAAGGTGGTTTCTGAAGCTGTACTAAGAATAGTTTGTCTTATGTACGTAAGTTTTGGCATTACTTCACATTAATGTCTTTGCAAGCTTCTTTATTGTCCAGTGTCAGTAACATTTCTTGCATAACATTTGGTTTTACATAAGGCTGTATTCTGATTTTATTATTCATACCAAGCAGTGAAATCTCTGACTGTTCCCTTTGCCTTTTTTTAACTTTGATTTGTAGGTGAAAAACACAGTTTCTTGATTAAAGGTTTGAGAAATAAGATTTTTACATTAAAAATATATTACAGATGCTCACAGGTTTTTTTACTCAGCTTTCCTTTTTCATTTTCTTTCATTTTCTTCCTTTCCCCACCACAAAATTAGCCTCACAAATGTAACTCTCAATACCAGAGATTATTTCTTACAGTCAGACAACTTTGCTGGAAAGAGAACATAAAGTTCCATAAACCAAGTATTTAATTTGTTATGCCCTGAAATATAGCATCTCACCTGCTTTGACTAAAATAAATCATTAACACCATGAGTTCATAAATAACTTGAATAACATCCTTTCTGAGAGTATTTTTGATATAGTCCAGTCAGACTGAATTCAAAACATTCCTATAGCTCTAAAAATATACATACTCATGGTTTCTCCTGTTACGGATTTGTTATTACACTTGATACTGAAGTCTGCACACTAGCAGCTCCAACATGGAATTTTCTAACACATTTGTTTATCTTCAGCTTAGATTTAGACACAATAACACTGGTTAATAACTGCCTAGTTGTGCTTGCTTTTTGAAATACATAGAGCATTTGCTGTCCTGTGCTATGATAACTGAAAAAATGAACAGCAGTAACATTGATTAACTCTGATGGTGACGGGTTAGACTGTACAATTCAGTGAATTCTTCATGAGTATGCTTCTCTACCTTTTGGAGGCTTAAATCAATTTTCTTCTTTGCTACTAAGGACTTTTTCATCCAAACTAATTGCATACTTATTTCCAGAAAATGTCCTTCTGAATTATAAAAGATGTAATTTCTATTATTCCATTTTTGAAAAGAGAAACAAGCCAAAAATAGGTGTGAAAGTTTATTTTTACTTTTTTCCCCAGCTGCTTTGACATATCAAATCACCTTCTGCTTGCAACCAGCGTGGATGAACACAATTAGAGCCTACCTCTCTTCAAAGTGTTTTCAACTTGCTCATTGCAATAGCTTCACAGTGTGAGTCCTTGATTGGCAAAATAGCAGGTATTACCCAGCATTTTCTTTAAGATATTTCTAGTTTTCTTCTAAGAACACTGAAAACTTTGTGATCTAGAAAAGAAAAAAAGGAAAAATAGAAGCGCTTGTGGATCATTGGTCACAGAAAGTAGCCTGAGAACTCCCGATTCAGCTCTCATTTAAAAAAATCATTGAGTATGAAGGCTTTAACTGATTTTTTATAATTTTTTTTTTAGTTGAAGGATAGCCCATGTTTTAATGGTACAGCATACAGCCATACCAATAAAATTCAGAGTCACTAGCTGGAGAATAATGGACAATTTAAGCTCTTTCAAACTGAATTGGTTCCTCCTGAGTGAAAATGGTTAGCAAGCTGTTCCACCAGCAGTGAAAATGATGAAACTACTGTGTTATAAATGTTTTCCTTACATCCCTGCTCCCTCGCAGTTGTTCTACCTAGTGAAACACAAAAATAACAGTAACTAGCATTTACCACTAAGAGTTCATCATACTTATAAATGACCTGGGCTCCCTTTCCACATCCCCTCTGGAACAAGAGGCAGCCTGTGGCATGTCTGATTTTGGATGGTGCATGCATTTGGTGGCTGGATAGGAAGCACAAACCAAATAGCCAGGATCTCCATCATCCTTTACTGGGAAATCTAGATGGAAAATGAGTGGATAAATAGAGTAAAAGGGAGGACTTACACACTGAGTAGTTCATGGACTCTTGATTTCTTAATGTGGAAGGGTCAGCGAACATTTCTGCAGCACACATCTCATTGTCTAGCATGGCTTTATCCTCCGTTATATCACCCCCATGGCAGAAAGAAAAGTAGCAGCCACAATCACAAAGGTTACCTCTCCACAGCCAGATTCTGCAAGGGAAACCTACCCAAGCAGTAATGAAGCTACTGTGAGCTCCAGCAGGTTCCATGGCATGACCAGAAAACATTATGGCAAACAGCCATCTGCCATTTAGACGTGGCATGATGTGCTGTGTACTGTAGCATGGTTTCCCCATCAGTCCTTGTCTTTTCTAGGCAGTTATAACTGGATTAGTTCAAGTCATGTCATGTCTGAGGGCACAGATGTCTGAAATTGGAGATGCTGCCTTTAGGTACCTTGCTGGGCAATTAGCTCACTGATATTCATGTCCCTTCTTTCTGGAATATGAAGGAAAACTATTTGTATAATGGGTTCACCTCTATTGCTAAGAAAAAGGCTAGCTCAGGCACTGAAGCTCTTATTGAAACCCTGATTGTCCACAGAGCTCAAGTGCTTGCTCACTCCCTGTCTGGTTTTGGGTCATTTCAAAGTGTCACAGAATCACAGAGTGGTGTAGTTTGGAAGGGAACTCTTGAAATCATTTAGTAATGATTTAGTACTCAAGTAGGGTCACCTGCAGCAGGTTGTCCAGGACAATGTCCAGTCAGGTTTTGAATACCTTCAAGGAAATTCTGCACCCTCTCTAGACCACCTGTTCCAGTGTTTGATCATCTTCACAGTAAAACAGGTTTCTCTTGCTTTCAGATGGAATTTCAAGGTTTTTAGCCTGTGCCCATTGCCACTTGATCTACTACTGGGCACTATTGAAAAAGAGTTTGGCTTCCTTTTCATCATCAATATATCAATGTATATTTGTATCACATTGATAAGATCCACCGCACCCTGAGCTTTCTCTTCTCCAGGCTGAACAGTCCCATCTCTTTCAGACAGTATTTATATGAAAGATGCTTCTACCCCTTAATCATCTTCATGGCCCTTTGCTTGAGTAGCTCAAGCCTGTCCATATCTTTCTTGTACTGGGGAGCCCAGAACTGAACACAGTGCTTCAGATGCAACCTTCCTAGTGCCAAGTAGGAAGTAAGGATCACTTCCCTTGACCTGCTGGCAATGCTTTTTGTAATGCAGCATCTAACGAAAAGGTCTGCCTCCTTTGCTGCAAGAACACATTGCTGGTTTATGGTCCATAAGGACCCTGAGGTTGTCAGTAAATCTGCTTTCCAGACAGTTGGTCTTCAGTGTGTCCACTAGGCATTATTCCTGGGGTTACTCCCCTCCAGATGTAGGACTTTGCATTTCCCTTTGCTGAACTTCATGAGATTCTTTTCTGAGCAGTGCTTCAGGCTGTCAGGATCCCTTTAAATGGCAGCATACCCATCTGGTGTGTCAGTCACTCACCCCATTTATTTTTTTTTTAATCTGTGAACTCTTTGAGGGTGCACTCTGTCCCAGTATTGGCTCATTAATGAAGAGATTGAACAGTGTTGGCCCCAGTATTGACAAATGGTTGAGCATGAGAATGTTGTGGGAGACAGTAAAGTGCCTTAACTGATGTTGAGGTAATGTGGTGGTTTGACCCTGGCTGGATGCCAGGTGCCCACCAAAGCTGCTTTATAACTCCCCTCCTCAGCTGGACAGGGGAGAGAAAATGTAACAAAACAGTCGTGGGTCCAGATAAGGATGGGGAGAGATCACTCACCAGTTACCATCGTGGGCAAAACCAGACTCAACTTGGGGAAAATTAATTTAATTTATTACCAATCAAATCAGAGTATGATAATAAGAAAATAAAAAATAAATCTTAAAACACCTTCCCCCCCTCCTTCTTCCCAGACTTAACTTTAGTCCTGAATTCTCTACCTCCTCTCTATGTCCAGCAGTACAGGGCTATGGGGAATGGAGGTTACGGTCAGTCCATCACACGCTGCCTCTGCTGCTCCTTCCTCCTCATGAGGAGGGCTCCTCACACTTTTCACTTGCTTCAGTGTAGGGTCCCTCTTATGAGAGACAGTTCTCCATGAACTTCCCCCAAGTAAGTCCTTCCCATGCGCTATAGTTCTTCATGAACTGCTCCAGCTGGGTTCATTCCATGAGGTGCAGTTCTTCAGGAGCAAACTGTTCCAGTGTGGGTCCCTCACAGCATCACAAGCCCTGCCAGCAAACCTGCTCCAGTCTGTGGTCCTCTCTCTCCGTGGTCATAGGTCTGCCAGGACCCTGCTCCATCACGGGCTTCCCATAAATCACAGCCTCCTTCAGGCATCCACCTGCTCTGGGGTGGTGTCCACTGTGGGCTGCAGGTTTGTATCTGCTCCACTGCTAACCTCCATGGGCTGCAGAGGGACAGGTAAACAACATCCATTGCTAGTTCTACCAAAGTCAGTCTTCCTCTGTGGTCTGGGTGATAGTTCACTCCAAAGCTTGTTTCTGAAAGGTGTTACAGGTAAGGCTGTACAATGTCTGGCACCTTCTGCTCTCCACAGACATCTCATATTATCCCACCTGGTTTTGTACACAAAGAAACACCCATGTGTCCTTTTACCACATCCCAGGGCATGCACTACATCCCCTTGATTTCATCCTGTAAAAATCCCAGTTTGGTGATGGTGAGAATGTCCTCAGTCTTCAGACACTTCAACCTAGAAGCAGCACTCAAAATAGTCATCGTGACTCAGGGCTGAAGGAATACTGCAGTGGGCAGAGAAGATGGTCAAGGTCAGCAGCTACATGGTGGCCACGCTGTTTAACGGGACACATGGTGAGCACTGCATATGCAAGCAAGTCCTTGCCATGGGGCTTAAAAACCAGGGATCAGTTCCTGGTCTTTTTTCATCTAGCAATAGAGGCATAGCCAGTTACTTTCAGCAGGGCTGCCTCTAAGTGTTTTTATTGGAGGTTAGGAAAAGATTTTTTTTCTTCTGTTTTTCTCATTATCTGATTGATAGGTGCATGCTCTGACTGCAAAATCCAGTCTAGGGCAGTTTTGTTCAGTAACCTACATTGTGCCATTAACAGTTTTAAGGTACTCTATTTCCAAATCATACATGCATAACTGAAAAAAAAAAAAAATCCTGTCTGTATTCTTGGGGATTTTTTATGGGTCCCTTTTAACTTCCATGGCAGTTTCAGCTGCCTGTGGCCTTATCAGGTAAAGTCATGTACTTTTTTATAACATAAGACCATAAACAAAATTATTTGTCTTTTTGAGTGCTTAGTTTTTGGTAAGACACGCACAAACCACTGATTTGCATTTTTGCTTGTCCTGCTGCCTGAGAATTATACTAATCACACCCTGTGGAGGCACCTGTGGACAAGTAAGGTTTGAGGCTTCTGCACTAGATTTTGTTCTTTTTCAACAATTTTTTTGTTGTATCTCATTCCCAACTTCACATTGTAACAGCCACACTCTTGTATCTGTTCCTCCTCTGTTCAGTCAGGCAGGCCATGATGGTCCTGATCTTACTGCAGTCCATTTTCTTTCCCCAAAGTTGTTTGATGGACTTTCTCTTTTGTTTATTACACAATGATTATTTTTTTTGACAGTATATCTCTGTCTCCTCCAAAACCGCTCATATTCACTGGTTATGGTCCTCAGTTATCTTTCCTCAAGGAAAAAAATGCTATTTACATAGATCTTAGTAGTGTCCTTACCATCCAAGTGTTAACTTTGTTTTCACTGAAAAAAACCTGTTACCAAATACAAGCCAGATGGTGGGTTATTTTCCCAAAAGATAACATTTAATATAGACAAACATGCTGTTATGTCTCCAAGGGTAGAAAATAATTTGATGTCAATGATACTCCTCAAAAAATTTACTTTGCAGAGAACGTATTATCTTTTTCTACATTTATTGATAATTCTGTGTTTATACAAGTGTATATGTCTATAATTTCTCTCTACAGCAGGGGTTTTTTGTCTCCTTTACTTACTTTCTGATTTGCACAGAATTTAGTCTTCCACTGATTTTGCTCAAAGGGAGCTTTGCAATGGCTAGTCTAGAAACTCAGGTTTGATCACTTGCTGTTGGGATTTTACTTTAACACCAAACAAGGGGGAACTTCCTTTCATAGCATAATGAATGATGTTGCTTTCCAAATGTATTATTCACATCCACTGTATAATTTCCTCTATATTATAGAGGAATATATATTATATAAATTCAGCTTTGAAAGTTGCCTGAGTATTATTGGTTTTATTTCTTCAGCTTGGAATTTTCTTAGTGTCAGTGGTGTTGTCTCTTGACTTTGTACTTGCCTGTGCATCTGTCCAACTTAAAATTAATGATATTCCACTTGCTTTCATGATCTACTTATGTTCTGCTGTTCAGAAGTAACTTAGTGACATATGACAAGTGGACATAGTCTTCTCCAGAAAGGCTGAAGCTGAACAGCATGGATATAGGCTACTTGCAGCATTTTTACCATGTGGCACTAGGCATAGGCATCACTCTCTGGGAATAACATGTTTAACAATGTTGTTTATTTATCTACCATATGAGCTGATGAAGGGCTGGCAGCCTTCAGGCTCAGTTCCCCAGCAATCCGCTTGGTAGTCTAACAGCAAGACAAGCTAAAAGACAGGAACAAACAGCTTTTGTATGGAAACTTTCCAAATCAGCAAATTCTGAAACCCACATGTGCTTCTTCACAACTTTGTTGGTCTCATAATTTCTGAGAAATATTTCATTTTTGATTAATCACCTGTCTCCATCGGAAAAGGTTCCACTGAAAGACTTCTAACAAGTTGTATACATGGCTATAATTTCAAAGAGGCCTACACATTTAATAGGATATTTTTAAAGGCAAGGTTTTCTAGAAACATAGAGTAAAAGTCCATTTGTATCTCACAGAGATGGCAAAAGACTGTTGCCATGAGAGATCTAAACAGACAAACCAAAAAGAAGATAAACAATCGCACAGTATTAGTTAGCATGTTAAATTGTGGTATGGGTCTATCAGCCTACCAGCAGACTGCCTAAGGATTTTTTGACATATTTGGAATTAAACATTTTAATTTTGAATTGATATTTTCATTTAAAGTAGTGACCTGAATTAAACAAACACCAAGAGAAAGATTAAAAAAAAGTTTAAAAGTGGATGGGAATTTATCTAAACTACAAATTAAATATTATCTTTCATTGGAAATTGAAGTATTTTATATTGATCCAAGAATCTTCTTTCAAAAGCTTGGTTAGTTATTTTGCAAAAATGTCTTTATTTATATGGTTCTTTTGAAGCTATTCTCACTTTCCCACTGTCTCTTGTTTTTTGTTACTCTACTTAACAAAAATATGAATATTCATACAGTTTTTTTCTGAGATGACTGTTACTTTTCTGCAAATGTTCCAATACTAACCAGGAAAAGCTGAGATTGCAGCTTTCACTAGGAAAATATTAGTACTACTAAAAAGCAACAAGAAACCTCTTTTAAAAAACTATTATTTGAAGCCATTTAGACAAAATTGGAAGCTATTGCGACAAAATAAGAAAACAAAAATGCAGCAATTACAACCACTCCCTTTTTTACTTGATACTAGTTTTTGTTAAGGATGCCTTCCTTGCAGTAAAATTCAGATTGATAACTCCCTCCTTTGCAAACATTGTAAACAAAGGATATACTATTCAGTCTTAATTCCAGGTGTTAAAGTTTGTTACTCCTTTTCATCCTGAAGAAAGATTTCTATATCTAAAGACTTGTCTAATTCTTCCACCTACATCAGCTGATCAAATAACAGCTATTACCTCTGCCTGCAAATATTGTCCTACTTGTACTGTTTATTATTATTATGATGATGATTACAGCAAAATACTACTTTAAAGAGAGATGTTTTCTAGACAGTATTTTGGAGACCCTCTTTCTGTCTTTCTCTATTGACTATAGGGGAATGTAAGGGACACTAGTCTCCTAATTCAGGCACTTCATTAAGTAATTTGAGACTGGTCTGTGCAAGATATCTATTTAAGTCTTGATCCTTGCTGCCTTACCAGGTAACCAACTATTCAAGCAACTCTAAAGATTTCTATGTCACGTGGTCAGAATGTCAAAATAGATAAATCCACAGCATCTAAATCAGAACACAGCACTGATTTAATTTCAGTTTTTAGACATACAGCTTTTAGATTGCAGAATATTCTTCCACAGAAAGAATTCCAAACACCTGAACTTTATCTAAGGGCTCCTTGCCAGCAGAGACCCTAGTGGAAGATGCCTCAGCCTCTGGGGACCTTCAGTCTCATACCATTGTGTTGCAGCTTCCATACACACATTCCATTCAAAAGAGGGTGAAATCAGGGAATGACATCCAACATGCACCCTGTGTGATTTGTCATAGTCACCGGGAAATCACTTTCTTGTGATATTCTGGGCAGTCTCTCTTGAAGCATATAAAAAACCCACTGCTCCTCCGTGCCCTGAAATAGCTTCTGTGGTAATGCTGGAAAACTGTGTAATCTTTCAGGGGCTCTGTATTCTGCTTTCTTTCCTACTAGTGCCTTGAATACTCAGCAAAGTCAAAGGAAACTGTAAAAGGAAAGGCTGCAGAACTTAACAGGGAAAGGTGAGACAATGGCATAGATAAGAGTTTCAGGTTCCAGCTTCAAAGGAGTTCAGATAACAATGGCTAGGGCATCAAGTGATGGGGAACATTTGTCTGTCTGGCTTAATCTTCTCTGGGATCAAAAGACATGGAAAACCTCAAAGACCGTTGAAAAGGGAGGGTACTCAGGAAAGTGCCCAGACTGTGCCAGTGAAAAAAATGCCGGTGGGGTCCCTTATCCCACATTAAAGGAGGGAGCAGGGCACATCTTTTGACAAAAAAAAAAAAAAAAAAAGGGAATAAAACAGGCCTTCCATTTGATAGGGTGGAAAAAACTTGGTAAATAATGTCTGTGGGTAACATAATTTGAAAAATAATTTTCCCAGTATTGCTTTCCTTCTAGCAAAACCCCAAATGTTTTGCTTTCCATTACAAATGTTTTCCTTATTGCTGTAGAAGATACTCATGCTCCAGGAAAAGAGCTCTTACAATGGCCAACACTAGTTATATTGGTCTTTTATTCATAGCTAAGAGGATGATCAAGCGTCACAGAATGTATTTTGGATACTGCCCTAAGAATGGGCTCAATGAAGCCTGTCACTTTTGAAGGTACATTCAGAAATTGTTGGTAATGTCTTGCACTATGGATGTCACCCTGTGAATAGTAAGAAGACAAGGTAGGCCATGTTCAGACAGTATGTCTGTTTTTTCCTCAGGAGACTCCACTGAACACAAATAGCGTGGTCATCAGATCCACTTGCCCAGCATGCAGAGCATTTACTGATTTCCCATAAATGTCTGCAGCCTATGTGCTAGTTGACTGCACTAGAACTATTGATCATGACACTGTATGTATGAGCAAGAACAAAACTATTCATATTGTCAGGAAGCTATCTGGCTCTGTTTGGGCCTGTGGTAGCTATTACAGGCATATGTCACAGGTGTTGTGGTTTTCAGGCATTCAGGATTTGCTGATCGACTTTTTAGCAGTTGATCACATCTTAATAGATCACTGTTCCTTCTCCAGCTCTTGTTTTAGCATTTCTCTGTAAAACATGTCAGTAGGAATTAGTAAACCTGGACTAATTCTGTTGTCAGTGGAAAGAAACAGGTATCTTCAAAACATACTCTTCATACCTCTGTTAGTTGGGTTTGGATGAGATGACTAACCTTGGGACCTGTGTATGTCTTTACATTGACAACAGAGGGAGAGTCAGTTTACTGACTGTATTTTCTTATACTCTATTACTTGTCAATATGTTGACTTAAATGTCTCATATATGTATGTGATATTACAGATCTGCAAACCATGACCCACAAGAAACTTTCAAATAATTGAGTATTTTTAATCTTAAGAAGAAAACACTGAAGCCATATATTGTCACCCTGAATAATGGAATGGTAGTTGCAAAGAGGAATGAAACATATTCTTTCATTAGTTCACTGGGTTAGGAAAATAGTAGCTGCCTAATGTTGCTGTAGGGTATATTTAAGTTAGATGTGAAGAAAAAACAAGTATGGTTATCAATTAAATGAGCATCCAATGGCGATTTTGGGGTCTCTGTCCCTGGCTTTTTTTGAGAACTGGATGGACAAACATCTGTCAGGAACAGTAAGCATTTAGCATGCATGATTTACCCCACTGCAAGAAGCAGATGATCTTATCAGGCTCCCTATAGCCCTGTTTTCTGAGGCTACGTCTATGCTGATAAGTTAAATCTGCCTAGGATCGTTTTCTGACTTGATTCCAACTAGTATAGCTCAATGCATATCTATAGTACTAAACCACCTTGGCCACCCGGAACAAGGTGGCCAACTCCACCTTACTTGAAATGGACACTGGCCTGGGCCAACTGCCACAGTATGCCCATGAATTGCTTGGGAAGCTGCTAATTGATGTCATCCAAAGTTGTGTGGAACTCCTCTAGCATTTGAATAGTGCAGATGATCAAGAGAAATTGTTTGGGAACATTCCTTGTCCCAGTTTAATTTACTAGTATAGTTATAACTGATAATTCTGTGGCCCAGTCTGTCCACACGCTCATCAGAACTGTTCTCAAATTGAAAAATGAGATAAAGCTCAATGTTCTCTACTTCTGAAAACAATCAGTCTTTTATTACATGTACTAGCTAGTGGAGATTCTCTGTAGCTCTCATATTTAGACTTCTATCCTTTTTTTCTCAGTAGAGGGCATCCTTAGTACAGTCACTTCAGTAGTCCGTATCCATACCGCAAAGAGGGAGCAAACTTCATATTGCCTCCAAAGTAGACTAACCTGAGTAAACACTTGGTGCATGTGCATATTTATGAGAAACACTAGGTCCTGTGGAACAACTTGGGCCAGTATTCGCTTGAACAGGCTTTCTCCTTTTCACCATAATAGGCAAAAAAGGGCAAATAGGGACTGGCAGACTAGAAAACATTTGTGAAAGTTTCTTGCTTAACCTTTTTTTTTGAGTAGAGAAAAAGAGCCAATATGAGCATAGAGCTAAAATAGCATATTTACGTTCTTGTCAGAAGAAGGAAGGGAGATTTCTCCATTTACTTTAATTAAAGTTCTCCACAAGCTTTTTTTTCCCCCTTAGGTTTGGGAGCTTGGCAGGCTTTATGCTTTTTAAAAAAATCCAGCTTGCTCACGAGGCAAATTTTCCCATGCTTTCAAAGCTGTACTGTTTAGGCAATCAAATGTAGATCCGACCACAGCCTAGCTTTTGCTTTCTTCCCAACAGCTTGATATCTATCGCCATTAATGTTATACCCTCAGATGCAGGGTAGACAGTGATGTCGCTGTCCAGCACGTAAGTGGTAACAAACTGCAGCACAAATAATGAATTGATAACATGCATGTGTTCCTCACCCCCAGCACATATGCATGGGTAAGCCAGCTGCAAATGATTTATTCTACGTACCAAAGCTATACTAAATCAAGCCAAACAATATTGCCTTTTTTTAATAAGAGTGAAGTATTTCCCACGAAGCTGGTAACTTCTATCTATTAGCTTATAATCTATATAACCCATATGCTTTGCTTTATAACTCTCTGCCAGTGGTAAGCATGAAAAAAATTGAAGACAGTCTCTAGGGGTCTGTGTTAACTTAATAACTGGGAGAGCGAGCATGCAACTGAAATGAAGAAGTCACGTCTAAGAAAAGAAAGAGTATAAAAGGGAAAGTCTAAACAGTTAAGAGATCTCAGCCTTTGAAAAGAGGTTTTTCACTGAGTCTGATGTGCAAAGTTGCCACCATGAATATTTTGAAAAGCAGACTGATGTAAAACTTGAATTACAGCCCTTAAATCTACTTGATCTGTACTGCTTGTCATTGGTAGCTTTCACTGATATATTCAATGTTCATTTAGGATTCTGGTTATATCTGGCAAAAGGGAAAAAAAATACGGTGGAAGTTTTTAAAAATGCAGTGTTTTATCTTTTTCTAACATCTTCATTATAAAGGAGGTTTGCAATCAAACTTATGATAAAAATGTAACATTTCTTTATTACAAGCTAAATTTGAATGACAATAATTTTGCTATGATTGTTTTTGATGATAAACTGGAAACAGCATACAGTGATCACTACCACATGTATTTAGACTGGGGTTGGCTAGACTTGTATTCTCCCAGGGAAACTGGGTACTTCAACTGGATTTCATTTTTTAAAATTTATATCTCACTGAGAAATTTCCAACTTAGTTTCCAATCTATTTATTCACAAGAATTCTTAGGGTTTCCACTAACTGTTGCAGATGTTCTTTGCTAGCCTGGGTTCCGCAATCTTGGAACAAGCTCTCTGGAGAGAAAAGGCCTATTTTACAGGATCAGACTGTTTATTCACACTGAAGTCAAAAGGACTAGCTGTATCATGTTGCAAACAACAGCAAATTATCTGAACAAATAGATTCCTTTTCATTACAGGCATAAATGTGCACGTACCCACACATACACACACAGATGCACAGGCACATGCACATGTATGCGCGAACTGTTTGGGAGTAAATCTGAGAAAGAAAGTGAGGGAGGGATGAGGTTAGAAAAAGTTAATGGAGAAAAATAACCCCCTTGGGCTTAATTCTATTCCTGTCAAAGAGTAATAAAGGGGGTTTGTTTGTTTTGGTTTGTCTTGTTTTTCCCCCAATGAAAACAGATGACTGAGGACTGATGTTGTTCTCAGCAACGTTATTGTAAAATCTAGAGCTGGAAGTTGAGGAAAAGGGGACGCTGCCTGGTGTTTTCTCAGAGAGAAGAGCTTGAAGGTTTGGGGTCTAAAACGGTAGTGTGACATTAATGTCAGGAAGTTTGGACTTCTTTATTTATGAAAAAGTGTCCATGTCTTTTCAGGTCCAGAAGTTAGATGGATGCAGTGGTAACAAAGGACCCAGTTTCTCAGAGATTCTTAAGAGCTGCCAGATAAAATTAGGGTTTCATGAAAGGCTGAGAGAGTGCAGACGCTCATAAATAATGATGCTGTCCTCCTTCCTTCAACAGCGCTGCAGTGGGGCTCTTCTGGCAGCAGGCACTGTGTTAACGCTTTTAATATGCTTTGAAAATGAGTTTTATTTTTTAATGAAACAGTCTTGCATGTTCTGAAAGAGATTTTTTTTTAAAATGAAAACCCAAAATTTATTTTTGTTAAAACAAAATAGCCGTCTCTTCTTCCTCATCCAGAATGTGAATTTCTCCCTTAAAATATTCATAATGAGCTGCATAAAGTACATAGCCATGAGCATCCTTGGAGTCACCCTGTCTCCCAGAGGTGCATCTCTGGATGTCAATTGTACCCTAGGCTGCACCTTAATCTGTGAGCATGGGAGCAGAGGGGGGTCATGGTTTGTCACTTGTTATATTTATAGCAGAGGCTATGCTGTTTCAGCAGTCAACAGAAAGCTGGAAGTGAAGAAAGGTGACAGAAATGTTTCTTCCCCAATCCTTCCTCTCAGCCCAGAAATAACCCAAACATTTCTTCTTATAAACATGAAAGTTTAATTTATTTTAAAGTAATGACAAAATGTGTATCTGTGCCAGGCTGCAAAACTAACTGTTACGTGGTAATATTTTGTGCCCCAGGAAACCCTTTCTCAGGTTTGTTGCTTAATCCTTGCCTGTTATAAGAAAAACTATTCCACTGAACTTTTTAAAAATAGATTAAAAAAATGCAAGTACGAGGACAAATCACCAAAAAAATCACAAGCCCTAAGCAAGCGCATATAATATCTGGCTGAAATTACCTTTCTATTTGAAGCAAAAAAATGCCAAACAATTGAAACAACAACAATAGCTAGCCTTCCCTTACTCTGGAACTCTGGCATCCTTCATGCCTTTTTGTTTTGCTTCAGAAGGAAATCCACCTTCCAGCCATCCAGCCCCACAAGCTCCTTGGAACAGGTGGTCTCTAAGCTCTAGGGGGAACCAGCAGGCTGAAAGGGGAAGGCTCCCAATTGCCTCCTACCATAGCCGGAGAAAGTACTTCATTATTTGTGTTTCTTTATTGAAATACAGTCTCTTTTATAGCTGAGGCGATATAGACAGCTGTTCTATTTGTTTCAAATGCTCCCTGTTTCTGGGGTAATCATTTAGAGCTGGTAGCTGAACCTCTGAGCAGAGTCTGCTTGACTTCTTAAATAAAGATGAAGACAGAGTCTGGAGATTGATAGGAACTTTTCTGGTAGTTCTGGTTAATTAATTAAAATTTTCTTGTTATTCTTTTCTTCATCTTGCAGCCAGACAGTCCTCCCTCAGGAACTGAGGAAAAATAAGAATGCAATTTGTAAAAACCTGCCTCAAAACTAAATCTTAACGTGCAATGTAATCTCTCCTTGGGTGAGGAGTTTGTTTTTTCCCTTGACCAGGGTATATTGCTGCTATTTTGGTGACTCCAGAATTTGCGAGTCACATCTTGATCTGTAAAGGAGCTGGGGCATGTGCATCATCATATATTGGACTTGCCTTTCCCATTGCTACTGTCAGCAGGTGTTGCCAACTTCATTAGCGTGGCTAACAGTTTTAAATTACTTCTCGTTTATATTGGCTTCAGTGAAAGCAAATACAGTAACCCTTCACTTTAGGTGGCACCAGTAGAACTAGATTTGCCATGGCACAGAACAGCCAAAAGAAATACAGTTATTTCTGGGAAACAGACTTATTTACATGTTATATTCTTTTAGTGCTGTATTGTCATAGCTGTCTGTATGTTTAACAGGCATTGACACAAAAGGGCTGGAGAAGAATTGTAAAAGAAGCAGGGAAGAGTGGAATAAAATAAATGAAGTATTGGAAATAACAGAGAAAGCTAAATGCAAAATTGAGACAAGAAAATACCAAAGAGAAAAACATCGGTAGCGTAAAAGAAGGAATTGAACGTGGTCAAATCCAGGCCCTCTACATTAAAAAAAAAAAAATCCAACAAACAAGCAGAGAATGGTAAGCACTATAAATAGATGCTTTCTGGACACTTCAGGTGTAGAGTGGACCCTGCCTTCAGCAGACAGCTAAAGCTGGCTCTTGGCACATATAAGAACCACAACTGGGCCCCTTGTTTTCCTTGTCACTTGAACATCTGGGACTTTTGTTCCTATTTTATCTAGGTAGTAATTACATTAATGTATTAATGTAGATTATTTTGTCAGGACCAGAAATAGAAAGAACTACATGAGTATTTTACAACATTGATGAAAGAAAGTCACAGGAGGGCCAACGGTTTCCAGAGCATGTCTGTGTGATGTTAATCAAAATGTTAGACCCTAAAAGGGAAAGCACAAGGGACTGAGCTTAAGACATTTAAGATATGGGAGAAACGTCAAAAATCGCTGAGCCTTGCCAATCTCAGAAGACACCACAAAAATTGTGATCTTGGCTTGTGAGATAGGGGTTATGGAGAAGGCTAAAACATTTAAAGACTGATAAATAAGCATATATATTTTAAAAATTTGTCTGAAATAAACCCAAATTACAGCCTATACTGAATTTGTAAACTGCAGTGCACACTGAAGGCGTGTTAAAGGGAAATTATGTTCTTCATTCATTGGCAAACTGGCAGAAGAAGATATTAATCACTATCATTTTCTTCAGTAATTTCAAGGGGTGTGGAGAAGGCTTTCAGAACAATTCAAATATCTGAATTGCAGAGCACCAAGTGAAAGGAGACAATCACAGCTGATTTCTGTGAACTTTTGCCCAATAGCAAAATATCTTTTCTTTTTGAGGAACGTGTATTCCAGATATCCGCTGCTGGCATTTTGTCATCTACTTCATCGGATGCTGTGCTTCCTGTTTTGGATCATATACTGAGCACATGTGGTAACTAACTTTTATCAAATCTGACAGCAGGCCACTGTTTAATAGACTACTTTTTGAAAAGTATGTGGAACATTTTGGACTTAAACACAAGGAAGTTCAAACCCAGTTGGCCACCATCCAGTGAGCTTTATGCAAAACTACTCTGGTTGAAGATTATTAAGAGCATTCTCTTAGAAATATCTCTAAATCAATTTTGAGACATTAGAAGTCCCCAGATTGTCTCACTATAGGGAAATTGTCTGGAAAGTTTGATTTCTTGAAGGCAAGTAGAGATGACTTTTCCAGATATCAAGCAGAGGAAGCCCAATTGTGGCATCTCCATAAGTGCTCAGGTCACAGCTGCCGATTTTAAAGCCAAGAGATACTCTATAAAAGGGGGGTGACAAAAACTGTCTTCAGAAACTCTGGATTCAGTGTTTGGCTGGGAGAATACGAATCCTAAAAAGACATTACTCTATTTCTACACAATTTCCAGTCACCAGATGAAAAGCTTATGTAATTTAAAGAGAACATTCACCTTTCAATCATCAATTTCTAAAATGCAGATGTAATCCTGTGTCGAATTTTATTGAATAGCCTGTAGACTTTCAGAAATGATCTAATTCTAAATTAATTTCTATCAAACTTTTCTCTACATTGTTACTGGCTTCATCTCTTATATTCTATGGGATTTTCTACATGGAGTTGGAAAAGTCCTTTATTACCTGGAAGAAGGGAAACCTGTCCATTTAAAGGCCGTGGGGTGTGTGTATGTGTGTGTGGCACAGTTCAGTGCCATGCAGAGATACTGGAAGCCACCCTGGATAATCTTGCCAGGTTATGGGAAGCATTATAGCTGTATTAACACAGGACTCAACCCAGGCTCTTACCATTTGCTTCTCAGCTGAGTTTATCAACCTATAGAAGGTGTTGTACTGATGCAAAGATTTTTTTGGTGGTTCCACAGTAACCTATTTAGATTTCACTTGGCCTTTTTGGGGCATAACACCCTGCTAGGCAGACTCTCCAAAAGTGGCTGGAAGGAAGAAAACATTTGCATGAGATATGACTCATCCAATGTAAGTTAAATTCACTGCATCCCCTATGGAAGGTGTCAACAAACGGGTAGGCCGAATGCAATTATCTACTGTTGATCCTAATCTTTGAGATTATCTTCCAAGAAATAAACAGACTGATGTACAGTGAGGAGGAGGAAGGTGTTTCTCGTGTGGTTGGATAGGTTAGCCACACGCCTAGTGATCTGATCTGAGGCACTTGAGCTGAAGTTTTCAAATGCCTCTCCCTTCCCACTTGTGCACTTTAACACAGTAAAGAAACCAGTTCTTCCAAAGCATGTATGAATCTGATCCCAGACTCTGTCTGAGATTTTAAAATAAAGGCCTAAACCTTCCTAGAATGTACTTAGAATGAATACTATGTACTATAATTCACACCGTTTAGTGGTGATTTTTATTATTCTGAGGGCAGCCTCCCCACGTCATACACTTATGATAAAAAAAAAGATACATTTTTTGCAAGAGGCCAGCTGTTTTATCTGTACAATGATAACTGCAATTTCAATTTAAAAATTCACCCCCTTTGCAAGAGCCAGGAATTTCGTTCACCACATGTGTCTGGATTCCTTTACATTATCCTAACACACACACAATTGTCAAGCTAGACTTTGACAATGAAATTAGTGTCATGGATAAAAAAAATTAAGAGCTTTAGCCTCTAGGTGCACCTGTTTACAGCAACTAGTCAGGCTTAGTCAGGGTGTGGGTGTGTGTCAGTCTGCCACTGCAGCTGTTCCATTACCATAAACCCCATAGTACTTATTAAGTTTTAAGCCTTTCTGAACTCCCTAAGTTTGCCTTACAAAGAGAGGTTGTAATGCTATGTCTGGACTGTGATAATAGTTCAGATAAAGATCCAGCATGTGACTCCTAATGACAGCATTAAGTCTATTGGAAGGAACTATATCAAACTATATGCAGTAAAGCAGACAGCAAGTATGAACCATGAGAATTAATGATTAACTGCTTGCTGCATGCTTCACTGGGAACAGCACTGCCATTGAAGGAGCCTGCAAACTCTGCAGAAGAAATTAACTCATGAGCTAGAGTTATCACAACAAGGTAAAAATCACAAAGCCACTGCTTAGATTTTGGGTGTGTTTCAGTGCAGGAAAGTTCCTTTGCAAATAGGTATCAGGTCTTGCTCCTGTCTCCAGTCCTGCAGCTGATTCTATACAGAAAGGACACCCCTGTACCTTCAAAAGACTCCCCCAGCATTGAATTCAATGAGCAGTCCCAGGCATGTCCACATGGATTCAGCTAAGGCATAGGAGTTCCAGTTACAACAAACAACCAAATTCTTAGACACTGTATTGCATCTTCATTGTTCTTTAAAGACTTCTTGTGTTTTTTCTTTTTCTAGGTGAAAGTTGTATGGGATTACACTCGTTAATCTTTGTGCATTCTGTAATTTTAGCAACCCATAGCATTTGAAAGCTTTAGAGACCCTGCCTTGTACATGACTTCTATGTTAACATCCACAGCTTCAAACCAGCTTCACTGAAGGAACTGACTGGAAATCCTGGCAAACCCAATGCCATGGCTACTGACAGGCTGTGAAGATGACATCTGTCTCCCTCCATTCCTGGCAGCAGGGAATTGTGGCCTTGCAACTACTCTCTCACTTCTGTGCAAGGTACAAGTCTTGGCTCCTGCTGCTCTGGGAGTTCAGCAGGAGCCAAAAAAAAAGCATGCAGGGGCATCTGCCTCTCCCAGAGATGAAATCCTGCTGTCAGCTGGTGTGCTGTGGGTCACCACTGCCCATGTCCACAGCCTGAGAGCTAGCCTGCCCTGCTGCAGTGCAGGGTGCTGGTGCACTGAGGACCTGCCTGGCCTGTGAGGTCCCAGGCCTGCACATCCCCAAAGGCACGCTGCAGCCAAAATCCTGACCTGCCTCCCCACCCTGAGTGCCAGGGATGCACAAATGTGACTGCACGAAGCTCTTCTGTAACCTCTGTCATGGAGGAAAGCAGAGAACCCCAAATGTCAGTTCAGCCTGCCTCAGATGTAAATCGCCTAACTGCAGAAGACTGCATTGACAGTGTGAAATGATGAGGCTCCAACCTTAAGGCTTGCTGGAAGTGCATGTGGTTGTTTACCCAAGTTAAAGTGCCAAGTACAGAAATTATGTTTATGCCAATACAGTTCTATTTATAGTGCTTCTATTTATCTTGCACTCGTGAATGGGCCTAATGAAAATGAGGATAAGCTCCAGCATATTGAGGAAAGTAGGTTATGATGTTCTCTTCCTAAAACTACAGAAAATTTTCAGTGTTAAACAAGAAGTACTTAATGGTTTGGGTGAGCGTTTTGGCCCAGACTGGTGCAACTCTTGATTGCTCCACCCCCTGGCACTGTATCCCGTCACTTTGTAACCAGCACAGTGCATGTTGGTTCCATTTATATTCTTGCAATGGCTTTTACATTTGTTTTCTGCTGCTAGATCAGTGGAAATTTGAAGGACTCTGAATTAATTATGTTTTATGACAGGTATGAACACCTTAAGCTCCTGCAGTGGGCTGACCTTGGCTGGCTGCCAGACACCCACCCAGCCGCTCTCTCACTCCCCCCTCCTCAACAGAACAGGGGGGAGAAAATAGGATGGAAAAGGTCATGGGCTGAGATAAGGACAGGGAGATCACTCACCAGCTCCTGTTACGGGCAAAACAGACTCTACACAGAGAAAATAAAATTAATTAATTGCCAGTTAAAATAGAGTATAGTGAGAAACAAAGACTAAAACTAATACACCTTCCTCCTCGTCCCCTTCTTCCCAGGCTCAGCTTCACTCCTTCAGTCCCAGCTCCTCTACCTCCTCTCCCAGGAGTGGTACTGGGGGATGTGGAACAGAGGTTGGGTCAGGCCATAACAGCTCCTCTCTGCCACTCCTTCCACTCGCACTTTTCCCTTCCTCCAGCATGGGTCCTTCCCCTGGGCTGTAGTTCCTTTCAGGAGCCTGCTCTGGTGTGGTGCAGGGAAATGCCAGCTCCACTGCGGTCTCCTCCAGGGGCTGGCTGCAGGGGAACCCCCTCCAGTGCCTGCAGCACCTCCTCCCTTCCTCTGACCTTGGTGTTCCCTTTGTTGTTTTTTACTCCTCTTTTTGTTCCCTTCTCCACACTTTGTCCTGTGGTGGTTTTGCCCTTCCTTAAACACATTTTCCCTGAGGAGCCACCATGGTGGCTGCTGGGCTCAGCTGTGCTCTGCAGTGGGTCCATCAGAGCCAGCTGGTACCCCAGCACCAGCTGCGCCTGGCCTGGGGCAGCCCTGGCTCCCCTCCACAGAGACCCTACAGCCCCCACTGCTGCGCCCGGGCACCTGCACTCGGTGCAGCTCCACAAAGGCCCAGATCCATAGGAAGATTTGTTCTTTTCTGTCTCATCTGATCTAAACATTGCAGTCATTTTTATCAATATACAAATTTAGTCATGTGTGGGAACTCTCTTGCCTATTTTATTCATACAAAAGTCAGGTCTCCAGTCTACACTTACCAGTCAAGGTCCCCCTGTGGTTGGTGGAGAGAGGCAGGCATATTCAGATGCAGATTCATTATGTCCTAAACTATGGATGGATAGATGGATGGATGGATGGATGGATGGATGGATGGATGGATGGGTTAGACATCCATTCAGCAGGCTTGTGCCTCTCCACAGGCTATGGAGGTAAATGAGACAAGATATTGTTTCCTTCTTTCTCTTTCCTGGAGGCTGTTGGGTGTCTACTCTAAAATAACAAGTTTCTCTGCCTTTCCTAGATGACAATCTGATTTTAGTGCTCCATGAATCAAACAGCTTCTAGAATTTCACTATCATAGCAGTCCAGCATCTTGTTATGGAGATATCACAGCTCAGTACCACAGCAGGACTTCATGAAGTTTCATGCAAGTTTTTGAATCACTGGATCTTGGGTATGTGCATGCATGCGTGTGTGTGAATACGTACACAGGGCTGCATGTCTGTGTGTTTGTGTGTATTGTGCATATGCTGCGAAAGGGAAGAGGTTTGAGTGTGACACCTGCGATCACCCACTCTGGTCAAAGAATAGCTCTTTGGCTCTATTTCGGATTGCTCCGACTAGCTCTCTCCATGACAAATCTTCTCAGGAGGGCTCAGGCTGGTTGGTGCCAAATAACTTTTAATTTGGCAACAGAGACACAACTATTGCCTGTGCTAGAGCAACATTAGATTACTGTGTGCTGAATGGGCCCAAGGTACAAATAAAGTACTGGGTTTCAAGGAAGAAGTTAGGAAGTATTTTTAAAAATAAGGATGTGGTATGATGACTCTATGGGAGAGGTCCATTTTCTCAGACAAAAGCATTTATAGCCATTTGAGATGCCCTGAGGTACCAAACACATCCACTCAGTGCTGGGAAACACAGCACAGAGCCTATAGAGGATTTGCTTCTGGCATGGAAGCCAGGCGCCACTGGGCTATCCTGCGGTGCCTACGGTCACAACAGGGATGTATGTTTAGGCAACTGTATCATACACTTATTCATTAATCACAGGTTTACACATTTTCTTTAAGGAATTGATTTCAAAATCTGGTTTTTCTTTTCTTCTTTTTCTATATAGTTATATAGGGAATTATGAGATCCTTACTGAAAATGAGTAGCACTTTAAATTATGAGTAGACATTAATTTCAGTATTATTTACCTCAGTGACAACTCTGCCGATTGTTGATGTATGTGAGAATGGCAAAACCAGGCTAAATATGAATGTATGAGAAAGGAGAACTATTCCTAATATTCACCATTAATTTTAACTCTTTTTATTTGGACAGGAATTCCCTTTAAAAAAAAAAAAAAAAAAGAATTTGGAATTAGGTAAATCTTTCTCCAACCTGCTTTTTGAATTAATCATTGCTTTGGATTCTCCAGTTTTAGAAATAATAATAAAAAATCATCCTTACATTACAAAACCACATTTTCTTCTAATTTAGTGGCTGCTTTCCAAAGCAGGAAGTTAAGAAAATAAAACAACTTTATAGCCAGAGTAAGTAAGATAAATAGTACTGTCCTAAGAGGGAAAGCTATTTATACTCCCTTTGTATTTATATTTCCTATTCCGTCCTCTTCCTTGTTCCACTGACTGAAATTAAAATCACAGCTTCTGAAGTAATTTTACATTTCCTTTCCAATGATAATGCTGTTTTACCCCCTACAGAAATTATAATGGTGTGATTGCTAGTGTAGGCAAGCTAAAAAAGACATCTAACACTTTAATCTGTGCCATTTAAACCTGCTCTTTGTAGGCAGGTTATTATGATGAAATAGGTGATGGTTTCACAAATATCATAAGTCTTGATGTTGCACATGTTCTAACAATTACACTGCTGTGCAAAAATACCCACCTTTTTGAATGTGGGTCCTCTTCTCAGAAGAAGGGGAGGTGACCTGGGTTTCAGCTGTGATGGAGTCACACAGCATCTACATTGACTCTTTGTTCACTCCGTATAGAGAAATGTATGCTTAGGGTGCTTGGCCTGTCTTCTGGAGCTCTTCATAGGCACATACACCTCTTCACTGGGAGTAGAGGGAAGCACATTGCGTCATTTGTCAGGACTGTATTGCTCAATTACAGTGATACACATCAGGTCTAGGCACATATGCCGTAGAGCTACGTACTTAAGTTAGCCACCCTAGACCTGGATGTAGGCTGTTATATAAAAGTGGTGCTATCGTTGCCATCACCATCAACTTGGCAAGAAAAACCTGGAAATAATTATGGCTTTCTCTCCCTCCAAGTAGCAGGGATCAGATGAAGAACAAAGAGAGGAAACATTTCAGGGACACCCTTGTCCTCAGTGGCTGTATCTATGCAACAAAATGCATTTGTTCCAGCTGATGCAAAGTAGCCATGTTGCTGTAGCTGGGGCTGATGGTGGCAGTGGCACCAGGGCAGCAGCCGTGGGGGCTGGTGGGAGTAATCTCCAAGTTGTATCTCCCTGGGGTGGCTCTCAGGTCTGGTGCCACAGGGAACCAGTTGCTTGATTTCAAAAGAAAGCTGGAGAGCTAATTGGTGCTTATGAATTAGCTTAGGGACGTTATTATAAAATTGGGAGTGTATGGGGGGTGCCAAGATATCTGGCAGTGTAAGAGTAACTATTATTTCCTAAATGATTTCCCTGTATGAGTAATGTGTTGGCTATGCTGGAGTCCTCCTGAGACACCTGTCCTGCAGCAACTAACTAGGTTAAGCTTAACAGAGTGTCTGGATTTAACTGTAGGTGCGGTTTGAGCACTGTAGTCCTTTAATGAATCTAATTATGAGGGCATTCTTAATGTGGTATTGTTTGTATGTGGTGCTGGGCAGGAACTTAGTAGGACTGAAACCCATTAATACAAAATGTGCTCATAAAAAACGGCGACAGAATTATCCTGCTATCATAAATTTGTATCTTTTGGGACTTACGAGTCATTGTAAGCAAATGGAAAAAACAAACTGAAACAATGCAGTGTTAATTGGCAAGGCTTTTTCAGGATGAGCAAATATTCTTTCATACAAATCCAAACAGGGCCAGGCACAGTGGAGGCTGATCCATATTTAGGATCTACAAGCAATATGGGAAAACTGCACAGTCTGAGGCTGCCTTGTCACATTCCTTCAAAGGGGAAATAGAGGTGGCAGAGTTTAATCCCTCAGAATACTGGGGCTCCAGTAGGAACAAGCACTGCCCAGTATCGAACGACCTAAAGAAAGGCTGATGCAAAACAGTGAAACCTAGCTTTATCTCTCTCTCCTCTAAAGCCAGTGACAGGTTTGAGTAAAGCTCAGTCATACCTAGAGCTTTTCCAAATCAGTTACGTGCATAAGAGCTGTCTGGCAGATGTGGAATAAACCCAAGCCAAACGCAGAACACGCTGGACGGGCTGCACGTGCGGCACAAGGGGCAGTGCTCGGGCTGCCTGGCTGCGGCTGCTCCCTGGAGCTGCTGGGTGGAAGTGGGTGGCCGGACAGGGCACCTCAGAGGAGACAGGACTGAGCTGTCCTATGGCTGGCAACCCCAGATATAAAGCTTTTGACCTGAGCCAGGACTACCAGACATCCAGAAGTCACAAACAAAACTATAAATGTATCAAAATACGCCTAGAGGGAGCCTCTCAGCAGAAAGGGGGAGGGACGTGTTACGAAAAATTTGGAAAAGCCTGCTACATGCTAGAGTGCCTGCGTATGGTGACATGAAACAGATCTCAACCCTTCTCGGTGTTTCTGAGGCTGGAACAGTGCTTTTTAAAATATTGTTAGTGTTTGCTAACCTATAAATGTTAAAACGTGATCAAAGCAACGGTTTGTTCATTAATAGCATGCTCGAGAACCAAGCAGTGATTCCTAATTGCAAAATGGGTAGTACTCAGCCCAGCTTTCCAATTGGCTTTAGGGAGCTTGAATGCACAGCCTTATTTCACTGCAAAGCCCTGGCAGACTTTGCACATTAAAATTCTAAACTGTCTAAGTAGGTGTGAAACTAATTTTGTGTTTATTTTTTAAAAACCACCTATGATCATTTAGGGCCATCCACTTTACTTTGGGAGGCCCTTACCTAGCTGCAGGTGGGCCCTAGGAGACAATAAAGCCCACCTCAGAGAGGATAATTTCTTGAATATCATAACCTGAATATTTATAGCTTCTGGAATCGTTGTAGCTACTTATCCATGTTTCCAGCCACAACTTTTCTTAATAAGAAGGGCTTTGAAAAACTTGCTAAATCTGGACATAAAAGGAAACAGAAGTTTTCCTAGTGCAGTGGAATTTTTTGAAAGTCACATAGTAACTTTATTGATGAAACAAGGAAGAAAGCACTTTTCCACCAGACTTTGCAGAGCTTATTTACAAAACACAAGATTTTTTTCATTAATGTGTAGGCAAGGCAAAGTCATGACGAGGTTTCCTGCAGAGTGGGGATGCTTATATGGCTAGTCATTTCATCAGTGGGTTATCTTATTCCTTTGCTTGTGGTGTTTTAATATGTTTATGAGAGAGAAACCTTGGGGGAAAAACAACTTTCAAAGAGACATGAAAGAACTCAGAGACATTTTTGTGTTTTAAGGTTTTATTTAACATGTGAAAATGTGTGCTACATCCTATTTACACAAATGTAAAAACGTTTGCAAATCACCTTGTGCATCTATAATTGATATCTTGATTGACTGCTTTGCAGTTCACTTCATCATTGACAGAGACAAGCTCCAAGTCACTGAAATTGGTCCATGAAGTCGAGAGAGCGTTGAAATCATGCTGGCTGGCTGGGATTCACCCTCAGATTCAGACACCTAATTTTGGGTATATGAATAAAAATGTCTGCATGTAAACTAGAGAGCTAAGCTTCTTTTCCTGTCAGTGGAGAAGTGGTGAGCTAGGGCAGGGTTCAGTTACCTATGTGTATGTATGTGCTGTCATGTGAGATGCTCAAAGTGTCTCTCCCACCAGGCTCCTTCTGGTACCTCAGAGAAGTTCAGGTCACTTGTAGGTGGGTCCTGTGTCTATCTACCAGGCCCATGTGGGTGACCTGGATAGCCCAGGTTATTTCAAATGGCACAGGTATGTTAGGCAGCAGAACAGCACTTCCAAGTGTTGTAGTCTAGAGCTGCATCCTGGCCTCAGCTGGTCTGCATCGGTGCACTGCAGCATGCACATAATAGGCAATCTTTGCTTCTGCTCTTGTGTGCTCTTCCCTGTATTATTTCTTAGTGCTGCTGTTCAATGGTTTTTGAGAGGTCAGACCCCTGGCTTTGCTATCTTTCCCAACACCTATGTAATGGTTGCATGTAGCTCTGAGAAGGCAGAAACTATGACTTTAATAACAGTGTCTCAAGTGGACAAATTTAGAGAACATATTAATGGTTAACATGTATTTAGACTAATGCGGAAGCATAAACATGCACATACACATGACACATCCACTGTATTGAAGGAGGCATAGCTGATAACTTAGTATTTATTTATTTATTTCTCAGACCCCAGAGATCTAAAGATGGAGGGACAGACAAGATGTAGGTGCTAAGCAATTGTGTATCCCTTCTTGGCAATGACAATGAATGACAATAGAACTACAGGTAAGAGTGAAGATAAAAAACAGTATCACTAACTAAATTTTTAGAAACTGAGCCATATTTTCAAAGAGTCTGCAGCCAATAACTTAATTGTCCTCCACAGGAATGTTAGGATGAAAGTATTTTTGCAAATGTGGCCCTTCTTTCTCAGAGGTACAAAAAGATCCTGCCACCACCAAATGGGGTGACATATTCTGCCGAATGAGGTTTCAAACTCAGTTTTCAGGTTATAAGTTGTCTGGGCAGGCTGTAATGCCTTGTGAATGATGGGAGCTAGGAAGCATTGAAGTTCTGTGGAAGTGTGATTACTATGTATGCTGAATATGCTACTACATATGTTTGTGTTTATATTACTATGTATGCTTGTGTTATTACTATGTTTATAAGCATAGGGATTAAAAGCTAAAGTATCATTTTCCTACTATGTATTGTCCTTCTAAATCAGGAGTAATGACTGTAAATGCATAAAGAGTGAGTCAGCAGTGCCATTCTCTGTCCTGTGAGTAAACAATTGCTCTGGAGACTATCCACAGTTCAACAGCTTTTACCATAAGACACTATCAAACAAGAAACTGCTCTTTCCAGCCATGAGGACATCTCTCCTTTAAGGCAGATACTGTTGCCTTTGTATCCAGAAGGAGGAGGCTTTGGTTCTTTAATTAAGCAGTCTGAGTCCTTTTTTTTCTGCAGTGTTGGAAAAATAAAAAGACTGATCGATTATAACAACAAGCTGAACACCAGATGTTTTATGAATATATGGCTTCCCCAGCCCACACCCACGTGCATGTAAGAGAAAAAGAAAAACAAAAGACTGTTTATAATTGTCAGAATATTAAAACCTTTGCTTATTCAATGTTCTTTCTTTGCTGGCCTGTTCATGCAGCCAAAAAATTCATTTATGACATAGACCATTCATTGCTTGAGTTTTGCTTTCCAAACTTGGTAGAAGTATTTCATGGCCATAGTCAGATGTCTTTCTTTATGTAAATTTTGATAATTTGGAGGCTATCTTTAAACCAGTTCCTGAAACCGCAGGCCGTACTAACTCACTTGGTTTCATGTACTCTGCTTAGTCCCATCAAGACAAATTGCTGGGTTCGGTGTCCTTTGCCAAAAGAAAGGAACATTCCCTTCTCCTGTTACATAACACTGAGACACTTCAGCAGGAGAGACAGGAACCGAGGCTTGCTGACTAGCAAGTATTCTGCAGCTTTGGGGCTTTCTGCCATGCTTTAGACTATCTTTTATGGAAATCCAAATACTGTTCTGCAAATTTGCAGATGCAGCTATTACTAGTACATTAGCTTTTCCTTGAGAGAAAGGCCATGGACCAAAGCTTTCCTGATACAAACGCTTCCGTTTGCTATTGAAGGATATTTTTGTTTCAGCAAAGCAAGAAGTGGTCTAAGAACATATTAAAAAAAAAGTTAATCATACTGTTTTATACTTTCTATAAAAATCTAACGTTATTTTTCCAGAGGTGTCAAAGAGCAAAATCCTTCTTAGGATTCATTACTACCTTTAACTTCTTGGTTGACAAGGTACCTGAAAGTGATTTTTTAATGACAGTACTGGTTTCATGGGTTTGCTGTTTCACATCATTTGATAGTGTTCCCAATCACACTTCAGACTTCACAGGTTGGTTTGAATCTGGTGTGGCCACACTTTAAAGACCAACAGTAAAACTGGAAAGTATGCATTGGCAGGAAACAATCACCTCCTGTGCAAGGCTACTGTTAGCTTCAGTTAGGGTGTCGAACTGCCTGAATCCATGTTTTGCACAGGCTACACTTTGATGTAGCTGAAATGAGAAATGACACGACTGCCTTGTTTAAACTGTGAGATGGCTAAAAGTGTGTGACATAAACCCCCTGCTTTTCTGTTTGAACTGTTCTTCAGCAGTTTTGATAGTCTGTATATTTAAATTGAGATAACTCCCTTAGTATTTTCCCTAACTTAAATATATACACATATGTGCATGAGTTTAGCTTGGTTTCTGAGAGCAATGAAGATTAGGCCATCACATGGTGAAGAATATGTCCATACGTCTTGCTTATTCCTCCTCTGTAATAACTTTTGAACTAGTTGCTATATGACAACTGAAACTAACAAGCAGGAGGTCCAAAAAACCCTAATTTCCTACACATTTTGTGGAAACTGATGGCTGCAGAGTCAAGAGAGACCCAAATAAGGGCTGCTACTGAGGGAAAAGCCATTATAATCCATCTCTGTAGCATTCAAAGGGATCGCAGGTGACCAGTTTGCACACACTGCTGGCCACAGGACACCACATGTTCCTACTCTCCCAACCAAAGAGCCGAGGGACACATAAGGCATCTCAGGGGACTGTGGAGGCAAGCAAGTGGGAACACATTGGGAAACAAAACTAGCTCACCCCACTGATCACTGAACAATTTATGTGTATATCTGTCCATATACAGCATGATTAAAAATCTGGATGAGTTTTATATGTACTGCTGAGGCAGTGAGAACTGCTATCTCCTACTGTCAAGCTGGCAATGGCCAGCTGAGGATCTTGGGGTTTTCTTCGGCAATATTTAACCAAGGAAGGAGAAGAACAGAGAAGAGAAGATTCATATCATAGGCTAGTTACTTCTGGGACTTAAATATTTTGTTAGTTTACTAGACTTCCCAGTCTAGACATCAAGTCTTCATTCTAATGGACAGATTGGCAGGTTTTTTTCTGGTGCAGATATGGAGACAATATTCTGTCAGCACACTTACTCTCAGTAAGACCATCAAATAGACTCTAAAGTTCTTCTTCAATCTATAAGCGAAAACATCTGATAATACATAAATGTTTATCACTTTTCCACTTAAAATAGAAGCTCCAAGATTGCCTTTTACAAACAAAATTTTAGAATCCCTGATATTAAATTCCTTAAAAAGTGCATCAGGTTATGCTGTAACCTAGAGAAAATTAAGTGTATTTTTAGCCCTTTTACTAACAGTTTTTATTTCTTGTTGAAATTCTATTTGCATTTGAGAAAGAGTCACTGGAAAACTACCAAAACCAAACTCAGCACACAGAATTTTAGTATAAGGCTTGTAAGAATCCCAGTTATCCCTAGTGATAAGTGGAAATTAATGTCCTCCGTTTTTTCTTCTGTATCTTCCCTACTAACATGTAGTCATGGATTCAAAGACCCTTGTGAACTAAGGTGTGGATTAATTTTAAGCATCTCATGGCATTGAACATGGTCTTTCTATAAAGCTCAGCATCATATACATACATACATAAATATTTATAGTGCTTTGTATTGTCACTGAAAATGAGATTCAAAGATTTCAGCAGCTGACATGCTACATGGTTAGCACAGGCCCAGTTCTTCAGTATCACCTCTGCCAGATGTTACAATCTCCTCTGTTCTTGTTTAAACATCCATTTGACTGTGCTCCAACCCAAATTGTTGCAAGTATCTTGCTTTATATATATATATATATATAAATATATATATATATATATACACACACACACACAGTTTTTGGTGGTGGAGATAGTGACAAGAAAATGCCTTAGACTGAGAACATGGTTTCCCTATAGGCTCTGTACATATTCTTTGAAGAAAGCGTGGCACCTGCAAAATGCAGTTAAATATTTTGATGGGCTAAGTCACCCACTCCATTGAGGAGAAGGTTGTGAGCAGCTATGTCTGTTGGCACCTCTGTAGGTCTGCACAGTCCCTAAGCTGGGAGTGCAGAGCCACTGCCACCAGTTCCAGGAGGCCCATGCAACAACGCTTGCCCAGGCAGCTTCAGAAGCCAGGCAGGAGGCACAGCATGTCATGGTACCTTCCACCCACGGGTGACACTGGTATTACTTACCTCTGGGAAGTAGACGGTGTGTTTGGTGAAGGGTTAGGTCTTGGAAGATTTAGTAGTAGACCTGATCGCGTGCATTCAGATTCTTCCGATTTCAATGGGAGCTGCTCATGAAGCTGTTCCTAAAATCTCCACAAAACCATGGCCGGAATCTTCTCTTTGCTCAAAATCCTCAAAACTATTCAGATATCAAACACACAGTACTTATAAGAGTCTGTGCCTCACTTTCCCCAGAGTAAAGAAATGCCTTGGAGCTCTGCCATGTGTCATGGGAGTTAAGGTGCTGCAATGGAGCCCCATGGCTGTAGGGAGCAGGTGCTCTGAATGTAGGTTACAGCCTGCGTTTTCTGCTGGCATGCTTCACTCTCAGATCAGAAAATCTCCTTTACAGAAGGTTACATTTCCAGATTTTATACTTGATTTCATCTGAACTTAACACTGAAATGTACCAAAATTCCTAAAGATCTCCATTCATCTATGTAAAATGCTGTTTTCGGTAACTAAATGTGGCTTTAGAGAGCCTGCGTTTATAGCAACATCCCAAAACCTGAAACTGCTGAATTGACCGTGATCTAAAATATTCTTTGTAGCATTTCAGCTAGTTGTATCAAGACTAAGAAGTGGACAATGTAACTTTGAATAGCTAAAGATATTTTTTTTAAAAGATGAAGAATGGAAAATACATGAAATATCAGACAGTTTGGCAGTTAAAGCAGACAGAAGACAGAAAGAGGAATCGTGATACAATAAATATACAGGGGGAAGAAATAATTCTTTCTCTACTTTTTCCACGCAGGAACACTTAGATGCAACTTCCTTTTTTAAAATGCACCTATGTCAAATGCATGTGGAACCTGATAATGACATTAACACTAACAAAAGAGGGAATTTGATAGCCTAAAACATGCGTAGTATGAGCGGAGATTTATATTACACAAACCAGATAGTAACAGCGAAAGATAATCCCTGTCACAGAACAGAGACTGTGTTTCTCATTCAAATAACGAACTCTGCTATATATAGCTGGCTTTATTATAAACTTTATCCTTCAGAGATGAAATTATGTAGCTCCTTATGAGGTATAATAGTGTAGACCAAAGCCAAAAGCACCTTTCAAAGCTGATCATTTCCATTAGGATGCATTTCACTATTCTCAGTTCTAATGTGGTAGGGTAACAAGGGAACTATTTTGATTCCAATCAGTAAAGGAAAAGAATAGAGAAAAATAGAAAAGCAGCTGGAGAACAACCTTTTTGGGAGTCAGTCCTGCAATGCTTTGGTGTTGAGCCACATAGTGCAGAGCAGCCACATCTTCTTCCATTCATGGAGGTGCCCATCTCTTGTGCAACAATCCAGAGCCCGATACAACTGGGAAAGCTGAGTGCAATCGCATGAACAGTGCCCGAATGGAGGAAATCTCCATCACTCCTATGGAAGCCGGGCTGCCATTCAGTCAAAGCGGAAAAAAACCCCCACAGGTCAGGGGGAGAATAGTTTACTCCCCTTTAGATCCAAATTCTAGTGATAAATGTATTGGCTGGTTGTGAAGGAGGGACACATGCATTCAAATCACTTTGCACCTAGTTTATCAGATCTGGGCTCTAGGTTAGGACTTTCAGCTAGGGGATTGAATTCTAATAACTAAATAATAGGGTCCTCGAGAGAGGCTTTTTGTTTCTGTCCTACTGAAATTGGTAAACTTGCTGTAAATATGAACTGGGCGAAGAAAAAGACTAAAGGTTTTCAGTGCAGATAGTTGTGAGAGAAAGTTCATTCTTTGACTCCAGTCCTGGTGGTTCCTGTTTGTCATGCAAAGCAGAACAGGTTTCCACTGAAAAACTCATATTTGCTAGGCTGGTTATGTGCTCTGGAATGCCGAAGGACACATTTTAAGCTCACACACTGCATGAGGCAAAGGGAAGATTTGAACGTTGGCTTCCTATATTGGATAATATTATCCTAACCAGTAAGACATAAGTCTCCTCTGACTTGTGAATTGTTCCAAACCTCCTTCATAAATGTAGTCTCTCTTTATCGGATTTTTTTCAGAAAGACTTAGGTGAGCCAGTGTGTAATTTTTGACATTTTTTGTGCCAACCCAAATTTGCCAAATCTGATCCACATTGAAGAACATCTTCCAGGTGAAAATTATTTTTTTTCCCCAGAAGATAAATCATTTATTGAAGATAATTCTCTTGGCCACACTATGGTACAGCATTCCTGGCTATGTTAGAGGAGAGCAACATATTCTCCTCAGTGCCTGGGCTCCTTGTGCAGTGCGTTTTCTGAGGCAAGTTTAGCAGGTTAATTCCATATAAGCCAAAGAGTGTGATCAGAGGGCCAAACACAGTGGAATATTAATTTTCCATCTGCATAAGCCTCTGAACAGAGAGGTGTGAGCAAGCTGGAATTTTCTAACCCTACAGAGTAAAAGCGTGAAGGGAGAGATTCAGCCAGGCAGCAGCGTAAGCTGCCAAGTGTTCGGACACGAGTAAGAGAGGAATCTCTAGCTGCCCTTGATAATCCTTCCAGAGGTACAGTTTGCTGATGGCACTGCCAATCATTCCCACTTTTTTAGTGCACTGATTTCCCATATGCCTTTATCTATTTATTTTTTTCATTTTATTTTCTGTAGGATTTAAATTATTAGAAATTACTTTTGAGGCTACAGATTTTCCTGTTGAAGCACTGTGCTGTCAAGCCCTATACAAGTGCCATGGCCCGATGTTACTGCATTGCTCTAGTTGACATTTACCCAGTTTTGTGAGGGAATTTGTTTGAAGACGGGAAAGGTGGGAAATTTCAGATACCAACAGAATGTATCACTGAAAAAAACCAGTCTAATATGTGTCTTTGTGGAGGTTTTTTCCCTCTTGTGTTTTAGAGCCATGCAGAAGGTCTGGAACCATGTAGGTTCCCAGAATTTTGCTTAAAACAAAACCGAGTCCCCTGTTTCTTTTCAGCCTGAAACCACCTGATGATCATCTAAATCTGGAAGGCTGACATTCTCTTTGTTCTCTGCTTCAATAAACTAAGTGTATGTGCACAGCTTTTTTGAATCTGCTTACTCTACTTACTGCTTACTTATGACACCAGAAGGATGTTCCAAACTGGTGGTCACTAAATTCTTTTACTAAAATAAAAACATTCTGTGGAAATCTAAATTTAAACATCTTTTATTTCCCCAAGATTGATAATAAGCAGACTCATAAACTAAAGAAGTACAGTATCTCTTTCCAACACAGTGTAAAGACAGAACTGCACCATATATTTAGGCTAGCTGGTGGAGGTGAAATTCAGTCCTCTTCTGCATTCTTTGGGATCATATTGAATTCAATGAGAACCACCTGCACACAGAATTTAACCCCAAAATGAAAGCCTGGCCACAGATTTGATTTGAATTACTTGACTTAGAAGTGACATAGGCTCCCTCCAACCCCCCACCCCCCCAGTAATTTTGGAGTAGTTGTAACAGCAATAACAAAGATAGCATATTTCACTATGGAATATGTGTGAAAATATTTAGACTTTTGGAAAATAGTGATGACCTGCTGTGAAGTACCATCTTTTAAAATGTTACATTTTTCTGTGGTATATTGGAGCCATTATGTTTGAGATAGCAGGGCTTTTTGGTGTCAGCTGGCTTACAAATTCACCTGAGCAGCAGTTCAAGTGGGTTGAGTCCACTAAGAAGCAGAACATTGCCTGGTCTGCTTTGGTTTTAGCAAACCTCTGCACACACCATGCACTGTGGCTAACTTCCTGAGCTGGAAGACAGGGACGGAGAGGAGAGTAAAACCTCCATATTCCAAGGGGAAATGGTCAGTGACCTGCAACACCACTTAGACATACACAAATCTATGGCGCCAGATGGGATCCACCCGAGGGTACTGAGAAACTGGTGAAGGAGCTCACCAAGCCACTCTCCATCATTTATCAGCAGTCCTGGCTAACTGGGGAGGTCCCAGAAGACTGGAATTTAGTAAATGTGACACCCATCTACAAGAAGGGCCAGAAGGAGTATATGGGAAATTAAAGGCCTGTCAGCCTGACCTTGGTGCCAGGGAGGGTGATGGAGCAGACCATCCTGAGTGCCATCATGCAGCACATGCAGGATAACCAGATGATCAGGCCCAGCCAGCATGGCTTTATGAAAGGCAGGTCCTGCTTGACAAACCTGATCTCCTTCTATGTCAAGGGGACAACCTTAGTGGGTAAGGGAGAGGCTGTGGATGTTGTCTACCTAGACTTTAGTAAAGCCTTCACTACCATTTCCCACAGCATTCTTCTGGAGAAACTGGTTGTTCATGGCTTGGAAGAGTGTACTCTATGTTGGGTGAAAAGCTGCCTGGATGGCCGAGCCCAGAGAGTGGTGGTGAATGGAGTTACATCCAGTTGGTGGTTGGTCACAAGTGGTGTTCACCAGGGCTCAGTATTGGGGCCAGTTCTGTTTAATATTTTTATCAATGATGTGGACGAGGGGCTTGAGTGTACCCTTAGCAAGTTTGCAGAAGACACCAAGTTGTGGGGGGAGTGTTGATCTGCTTGAGGGTAGGAAGGCTCTGCAGAGGGATCTGGACAGGCTGGATCAATGGGCCAAGTCCAATTGTGTGAGGTTGAACAAGAAGTGTTGGGTCACAACAACCCCATGCAGTACTAGAGGCTTGGGGAAGAGTGTCCAGAAATCTGCCCAGAGGAAAGGAACCTGGGGATGCTGGTCTACAGCCAGCTGAACATGAGCCAGCAGTGTGCCCACATGGCCAAGAAGGCCAGCAGCATCCTGGCTTGTATCAGAAACAGTGTGGCCAGCAGGACTGGGGAAGTGATCATCCCCCTGCACTGGGCACTGGTGAGGCCGCACCTCAAACACTGTGTTCAGTTTTGGGCCCCTCACTGCAAGAAAGACATTGAGGTGCTGGAGTGTGTCCAGAGAAGGGCAATGAAGCTGGTGAAGGGTCTGGAGCACAAGTCTTGTGAGGAGCAGCTGAGGGAACTGGCGTTGTTTAGCCTGGAGAAAAGAAGGTTCAGGGGTGACCTTATTGCTCTCTGCAACTACCTGAACAGAGGTTGTAGTGAGGTGGGGGCTGGTCTCTTCTCCCAAGTTACAAGCGATTGGATGAGAGGAAATGGCCTCAAGTTTTGCCAGAGGAGTTTTAGGTTGAACATAACGAAAAATTTCTTCACCAAAAGGATTGTCAAGCACTGGAACAGACTGCCCAGGGAAGTGGTCGAGCCACCATCCCTGGAGGTATTTAAAAGACATGTAGACGTGGTGATTAGTGACACGGTTTAGTAGTGGATTTGGTAGTGCTAGCTTTATGATTGGACTTGATGATCTCAAAGGTCTTTTACGACCGAAATAATGTTATGATTCTATGATTCTAATTGTTCTTAATTTCTTATTAAATGATGAAACATGGAGGTTAAGGACTTTTTCTACTTCATTTACAAGCAAGAAGTTAAAAATTATGTCAATCCTTTAATAATAATAATTGTCTCAAAAAAAAAAAAAAGGAGATAATATTTCTCACCGGCTTACACAATGTGCTTCTATTAGATCTATTGAAGCTAAAAGGATGAATGGAAAATCTGAAGCTAAAAGGATGAATGGAAAATCTGGTCTGACATTGCTTGAGTTTTTCTTAATTTCTTCAATTAATCATGGTAATAATGAAAAATATGCATTCTGTTACTTAATGTACACCTGACTACATGCCTGTCTGTGAAGCAACATGACTTCTGAGGTCAGAATATCTCCGGTTCATGTTCCTTCTAAATAATAGTCCAGTGGTGGCAGCAACATCTAGTTATTAGAAGCTAAAAGGAGTACCCTTGAAATATTTCAAATACTCTCATGTACTTGAAAGTGAAACACTCATTTAATAAAAGTGTAATCTTGAACAATTAAAAGTGTGAGTGATTAAAACATGTACAGTAATCTTTTGAAATACAGTTTCTCTCTCCTTCTCTTTCTTTGTCCCCTTTGTAACTAGAAAAAAAAAAAAAAAAAAAAGAGTGCATTGTACAGGCAGCTCTGAGATGTGTACTTAAAATTGAGTGACTGGATGCCAAAGGTATTTTCAAGGACATGGGAGACATTCACTTAAACCAAGGACTGAAACCACTAGAACATGTTCTTAGGTATATTCTCACTCCCCTTCTTCTCTTCTGCTCCTTCAGCTCCTACTCTTCTCTAAAAAAATGTTTGATTAAATAGAAGAGCTCTCTTGCTTTTTGAACAGTTACCCATTTAGGGCCAGATCAGATACCTTTTCTTAGAATGAGTAGTACCCTCCTCTACAAGAGTCCTTAAGATTGCAATAGTACCAATGGCAACGTACAGTGTTCCTTCAAAGTAACAATATTCTGGCCATTAAAACACATACCTGTTATAAGGTCACCTATACAAGATGTTTCCATTATGTATTGCAAGTGTAAAGTTATCAAAGGTAGTTTGGGTATCAAAAACAGTGTCACTGCAATAAAAAGGTGATAGCGTGAGCTGAGCGAGCTTTCCCAGGACCCCAAAGACAGGTGCTAGTAATCAAACTATGTAGAAGTGTGTATGCCATGGTGGCACTGGTACTAAAGGGAGCTCACTTGGATACATGCCAGATGCAGGGAAACTCATCTAGTCCGAGCTTTGGCATGGTTTAGCCACGTACACCCATTTTCCCCCATGCAGACATTGGTCTAGAAGTTGCAAGTGTGGACGGACCTCAAAGTGTGTGGCTGGGCTACATCTGAGGCAACTTGCTGCAAACAGCTTGTGACGGTCACAGGCTCCCAAAGCATTACCTTTGCTTGATTGTCCATGAAAGGATAGTTTTGCATCTCCAGATTGGCAGTGTTCCTGTGGCCTAATACAGAAGGTACTGGAACAAGCATTTAGAAACAGGAGAAACCCTCTGGGGGAGTTGGCTGCCTGGGCTCAGGGCCAGCACAGAAAAGATTTAGGTGTCCGGCCACAACACACCTCAGTGAGGCCACTTCTCCTTTAATTGGGAGCTGCTTTTAAGCTCTGGATCTCACTCTTGGTCTCTGCCTGAGCTATCCTGGAGGTATGCCTGCACGTGGTCTTGTATTTCCTTGATTTGGACCTTGATCCTGATCCACTGACTAGACTTTGTTGCTTGGCCTTACACCTGGTTCACCACTATGGATTTGCGGAGTGACTAACCGGCTCTCAGATGAGGCTGCTCACCACCCCCAGGCTTGCCCTGCCCTGCATGGGTGCTCTGAGGCTGGCTGCCTTGTCAAGCAGGCTGCTGCCTTGCCTGCTTTGCTGTGACCTGCATCCCCCAGGCTGCCATCCCTCTTGGTGCAGCCTGTTCCCACTGCTCCCTGGCCCGCAGCATGGGGTTCATGACACCCATCTGTGGGCTTCAGCAATACTGACATTGTGTCTGGTCTACAAGCTTGTATTGCCTTTGTAATAAAAAGAGAAGAACAGATGCTTGTGGCCCACCTGACATATCTTACATGATAATTTTAGATGAAATAAGCCCTGGCAGGGGCTGATTCTCTCTATTCATTTGGACAGATGAGCCCCAGCTATGGTGTCTCTGTACCTGCCTCTGACCTACTGTGGGTCAGCTTGTTTGTTATCTATATTCTACTCTAAATGATTAGGTTATTATGTGTTCTTCATTGAGGTAGAAATTGCCTCTTAGTGTTTCGCTCTGTGGACCACAACATAATGCCCCACAAGCTGGGTATTGGGACACTAATGTAAATAAAAATAATATTAATTTCAGCATTACATTAAATAAAAATATACTAGTTCTCTGTGGCTAAAATTATACTGAAGTCAAAACCTCATCTTAGAAGAGCAATACAGCTTAGCAAAAACTTGAACTACCTCTCCTCCCATTTGAGATATTGAAGAACTTTGTGCATTCCTATTCCTATCAAATTTGTCAAATCTATTCCCAGGGGTGTTCAGGTGATAGAGGAGAGCTTGGTTAGTGAATCAAAGAATTTGTGACTCAGTTCTAGCAATGTTTATTAGTAACCTTTTTAATCCCTGTAAACTGTATATTCAGTTGTGATAGCCTCTTTTGGGTCCAGCTAAACCACTTACTCTCCTAAAAGAAGATGATATAGGCAAAACCACTACTGTGTCATCCCTGAGTTGACAATGCTCTCTACTATGGCCAGTCTAATTCCTAAATCTGAAGGTGGTATTGCTTATCTACATTTGATCAACACATTATCCCCCTTTGTGTTTATTGCATTTGGTGACCTAATGGTTGCCTGCTTGAGATATTCATTAAAAGAGTAGTTCAGAATTTTTAAAAGTAGATTTGAAAGGTTAGTTCATAGCAAGAACCAACCTGATTTTGGAAATTTCTGAGAGCGTAACAGCTCCCATATGTAAGCTATGGACAGCTTCTTTTCCTTGACCATCCTTACCTATCGAGCTCTGTTTGATTTTAAGTCCTTGTCCTGGGAGCTCATACATTTCCATTCCAAACAGTCTTTTCTTTGTTTTCATTCTTCTGGAATGTGAACAAGGATCCTAAAAACCCCATTTGGCTACAAATGTGTCCAAAACTCAGCTACTGCAGGCCTGTGATGTGTTTCTTTGCTTGCTAGTCATATTCAGCACGTGAGTATAATTTTGCTTTTTGAAAGTTCTGTGCATGAATTAATGAGTTAATCTAAATTAGCAGACAAAATAATTGGCAGAATTGCCTGCCTCTTGTTAGCCTGAGGGTTGAGAGCACATGAATGCTCTCAAAACTGCATCTCCCACATGGCATCCCATTGCTGTGCCCACTTGAGTCAAAGGGCAAGAAACAAGTACTCCTTTGAAGTACTACCTTAAACAAGAGATAAGGAATAGTAAACTTAACTGAAGCCTAACTGATGGCAAACAATTCTGTCTTCTCATGCACAATAAGCAATTGCTGAAACTGTCTTTCAATCTGTGTAACGTAATCAGGACAGCAATCAACCAAGCCCAGTCTCTTTTTTGCTCTTCCTATGTTATTCTTTTACTTCAGCAGATCTTCCCTATAAAGCTGAGTGATAAGACTTTGCAATTGCATCCATGTTTCAGAAGAAACAGCGCACAAGGTAATGACAGGTTTCATCACCATAGCGTTGGCTGTAAACAGTTCCCAAGCTTCCTGTTCCTGAATGATATTGCAGTGGCTTCCTGTAATTACACAATATATTGTCATGCAGATTAGCTACGGGTCACTGCATGGGGATAGGAAACTTTAGAGATTTCTGTTGGACCTGTCAGGTTGGCAGATCTAACATAATGTTGGGATCCCCTCCAGCATTCCTCTCCATAACCCACACAGCTTATTGCAGGCTCTCTCTGAGAAGGGGGTGTAAAACAAGCTGTAATGTTCCCCTGAGGAAATGCCCCAAACCCTTGTTTTAGGAACAGGCATTCAGTCTGTAATTGCTTGAGGGAAGGTGAGGACTGCAGGCTTGCAGAAAAGCAAACTGAAGGAAACTGTAGGGATACAGAAGCATCTTTTCTGGGAAGACAGAAGAGTATGGGACCCTTAGGGGCTTGGTCTGCCTTCCTCTGAAAAAGGGACATAACAAACATGCACATCTAACTACTGTTCTGGGAGTGGGAGGAGAAAAACAGCGAATGTATTGCTTTTTTATTAAGGTGCCAAGGACAAATCTGGGTAAGAGATGTGCTTCCTCATGCTCAGGAGCTGGCATTCAACAGCAGTCTCGTTATCTATCTAAATTCAGGGGAAATATCCAATTAAAAAAAGAGCTGAGGAGGAGACATCAGAAACAACCATTAAAGTTGTTTAGAAAGGGTAAGCTGACAAAAGGGTCAGGGGTAACATAAAAAAGGAAGGAACCAGTCACAGTCTGTCTGTCTGCAATTTAGAAAAATCTCACATATCCAAAAAGAGCAATGCATTTGGCATACAAACTACACGCTGATACTATAACATAAGCCATGCATACTCAGAAGTGAAAATGCAGATTGCATTTAATATGGAAAAAGCCACGATTTAAGCTTGGACTTAGCAGCTGATATGAGTCCTGTCAGACAGCACAGTGGTACACTGTGGTAAGACTAGACAGTTTAAGATTTTTAAGATCTAGAAAAGCTGCTTGTCCTCACTGCCTGCCCCTCGCCCTGGTGCTTTTTTATATATATACTCAATTAAATTGTGTAGCAAATGTGAGTGATTCCAAAGGACATTAGCCATCTTTTGAGATGTTCTTTTCAGAGGACCTTAAAAATGTTTTCTCCTTTTTAATGGGATCATCTGTGAGAGGGGTTTACACTTTCCCTACCTTTGCAATAGACAAAGTAACAGTCTATGACAATATCAGCAACTATCTCTATTAAACTTCTCCCTGCTTTTCTGGGATACTGTGAGTTACAGTTTTGATAGTACTTTGAAAATCTGAAAAACTACTACAGCAGCAGAAAACTGGACAGGTCTGGGAATACTTGGGTTTCTTTTCCAACTCCTTTCACTTAAACTCCTGCTGAAGGCAGGAGTTCTGGTCCAGGCACCCTGGAAAGCCCACTGGTCCCTGGTCTGTGATGTTTCTGTGGTGGAAGAAGAAAGTATGTATTTATATTCCTGCCTTGTTTTAAGCACTCAGCAAAGTCATTGACATGAAAATCCCCTTTTTTCTCCATTAAATGAGTAAACCTAAAGAAATTATTTTTTAAATATGATCTCCACTCTCACTCAACAGATGTGTGTCCCTCCTTCTTGTGTTCCCACTGCTGCAATTATCTTCGTGAAGCCATATGGGGAGGAGCACAGCCCAGGCATTCCCTGAGTTGACTCATTTATTAATCATTCATTATCTTTTGTAAGAATGAGTGAATTTACTGGCTTGTGTCTGAACAAGAGTTTTCTGAGCGGATTCTACAAGTCAGCATTTTCTGAGGCTGAAAAGAGCCTGAAGACGAGAAAAGAGCTGTCTTCCTCTGTTAACAGCACTTCCCCCACAGTCTGCTGCTTACTCTGAGTAGCCAAAGTAGCCAAGATGTGGTTTGTGCCCTGGCACTAGCTTTGTGCATGCAGAACGTCTTAACTTCTGTCGTGGTAGAGGACTGTGTTCTAACAAGCTGGTTGAAGCTTATGCTTCAGCTTGTCATGGTATGTTTATTTAAAAGCTTAAGAACTTGCCATGGTTTCACTTGATGTTATTAATAGGAAGTGTTTTGTTTTGACTCTCTTTCCTTCCTGATTTAGGGTCCTTTTTTCATCATGGCCATCCCCAGACACCTAAATGTATGTTCCTTCAGTGTCTTCCCACATGTTCTGAGGTCACATCTGCACAACCAGATAGGCAGCACAGAGATCACAACAGCGAAAATCAAGGCCAAAATGATCACAGGTTGCCTCACAGTAGGGTTGGCCAGATTTGAAATGTTCTGCTTGGAAGAATTTTTGACATATAAAAATATTCTTTAAGCCTTGGTACTCTCGCTTTCTCCCCCACCAGAGACAAATTCTGGTATAAAATCTTTTCGGGAAGTATTACAGAGAATTCAGGTTTCATCTGTCATTTTGGTTACAATTACCTGATATAGGACTATCTTAAAATGAAATGTTTTACAGAAAATGTAAATTAAATGCTTACATATCTGGGAAGAAAACAAAACCCACACAAACCCTTCATATTTCACTGGAATTAAATTTTAGAGTGGAAGAACATGCCTGAACAAAAGCCTCTTAAAGTGAATAGCATCACTCCTCTTGACCCTAGTGGCTTCTGGGTCAGGGTCTATGTGACTTAGTTTACCTCAAAGAGGGCCATTTAGTAGGTAGTTGATTGGTGTAACTAAATTCTGAAAACAAGTACAGTAGCTGCAGTGGGCTGATGAATATAGCTAAACTGCTGTTCTCTAAACAGTCAAACAGCTAAATATCACTTAAGTGGCTTGGCTTAAATTACCTTGGAACAAGTTACTGTGAAAGGGAAATGAAAGCATATAAATGAGTCTGAGACACTTGTATTCATTTGCAGAGAAGTGAGGGAAACAATTAAGATAAACCAGAAAATGGCAGGCGTGTTGAGCCATATGGCCCTTTCCTGTTTCTAACACTTCTTTTGTTTAACTTTTCCAAAGCAATTTTGTCACTATTATTACTGGGGTTGTTTCAGTTTTAAACATGTTTTCCTAGCATTCAATCTTTTCTCCAGCTGCCCCTCTCAAAAAAAAAAAAAAAAAAAAAGAAAGTTCCAGCCCAACTGCCCAACTAAAAATAAATGCTGGAAAAGTCTTTAAGATGCTCTTTGGCTCACATTGCCTTTAAAACGTTGCATTGTATGCTAGTTTCTTTTGTTTTTGCTTTCTGCGTGATTTGCCCAGCTGTTGGGCACTCCTATGTTCTGCTATAGCAAAACAGATGCAGACTAAGATCACATGGACTGCTCCAGTTGAATGAAAGCAGCTTTGGCCATTAATCCTGTCTATAGACTCTTTGCCTTTTTTTTTTTTCTCCTCTTTAACAAGTTGTCTTTTCTTTTGTCTTTTTTTTTTTCTTTTTTTCATTCTAGCTTTTAATCACAGTTTACCAAAAATTAAGAAATGGGTCTAAAAAAAGTGTGAGAGACAGAGATCAAGCAGGCTGCTGTGAGCTTTGAAGCCTAAAAAATAAAGGAAAAAAAGAAGCTTTTATTGTTCAGGAAATGGCAAATACCTAGCTCAGTTTAACAATTCTGTCTGGCTGCTAGATAGGGAAGTAATGCCTTTGGCAGTACATAAACTCTTGTTTTCTTGCTCTTTGTCTTCCGGTGTAAAACACTGTTGAAAAAATCACCTGTCCATTGCAAAGTTAAACTACTGGCTTTAACACAGTTGCATGGGAACTTCGGTTTATTAATGAATACAACATACCCTCTTTGATTTGAATGCTTTCAGAGCGCTGAAAAGATTCAAAAGGCATTGCTTCCTGCATCAGCGGCGTGCCTTTATACATCTCAGTGGTTCACCCCTACCCAGCTGCTATATCTCATTAACAAGCGTTTGGCCATCGCAGCAAACTTTGCAGTGTTGACACTTGAAAGGCCCAGGCAGGCGCTGGCAGGCTATCAGCTATGGCAACAGGAAACTGCCCCAAGACAACACTGAGAAAACAGCAGCTGCAAAAGCCAAAAGCAAAAGAGGATGGAGAGAGCTAGGTGTTTTCAGGCTGCGCTGTTTTCCATATGGGCTGTTTGTGCAGCAGAGCCATGCCAAGGGAGCAGGGGAGAGGAAAAAAGAGAAAAGAAAGGTCTAATAAGGAGGTTGATATAAGCTCGGTATATGCTAGGGCATTAAATACTTTTTTGTTACATTTTAATGGCTTCCTAAAGTCTATTTTCATGCAAATAAAAGCCTGCCTGTCTTAACGAGTTCACAAAAGCCAGGCCTGGGGCCCATCCGTGAATGGTGAATCGTGCTCCCTGAGCCATCTCTGGTCTGGGGAGGCTGCAGCCAGCCACACTTGCCAAAGGGACAGGCTGCCCCTGTCCCCTTCCCGGCAGCACGTCCCCTCTGCAGACACGTTGGACACTTAACTGGGTATCATTATACCCCACATAACTGAGGCTGCAGCCCTCAGCCCCAAAGGGGCTCTGTTTCCCTAGTGTTGCTGGAGTCAGCCAAAATGGGATCTTCACCATGCCAAGAACACCTGCTCTGCCGCTGCCCTGCTCCAGGCAGAGCATGTTTTCCACAGACTTTACATCCAACAGAGAGCTACTGAGATCAGAGGGGGAGGAAACCTACAGAAGCCGGTGGGGTGAATGCTTTTACGACTGTACATTGGGGTGGATGAAGCTCGCTGGCAATTGATGACAAAGGGCTGAAGCAGTAAAGGGATGGGGAAATGTGTAACATTGAAACTAGGATTCTAGCTTAACCATATTATACTTCTATTTTACATATGTTAAGGAAAGGTAAACCCTAAATGCAGTTTATCCTATTACCCTGTGTTTCCACGGATGTACCTAGGGTAGCCTGTGGGCAGGCACCAGGTTAACTGGTGCAAGTTAACTAAAACCCGCTCTGCGAGCAGCTGCAGCGAATCTTCAAGTAATGGGCAGATTCATACAACAGCAGCAAAAGCAGCAGCAACAGAAAACAGACTGACATGAGCTCAAGACTCACCACCACCTTAACATTTTCAATGGTCTGGAAAAAACCTCTCAAATAGTTTTAAGTTTTTAATAAGAGTCATTATTTTTCCAGTGGTTCAAATGTAGCGCTAACCATTACCATGTTTCTTCTTTCGGCTCCTTCAGGGGTTTTGCAGCTGTGAGAGGCTTGCAGGCGGATGTTTAGATAATCGAAGTTTGTATTTTACATTTACAGGTAGAAGTTGTATACACTATCACTATTACAGAAAATGGAAACTATTTTCTCAAGCCTCATGCGCGTCAAGCTCTGTGGTTTATACTAAAAGTGGATTTTATAGCCTGTTGTGTACACTTCATGTTTCCTGTGCCAAGGAACCACAAGACAGAAAACCTGCAATCTGTGAAGTTTCCCAGCCTCAGACCTCGGTGTAGCATCGTCATCAATGGTTTCCAGCACGGCTGCACACTCTTCAGGCTCTCTGTTGTTCAGCCGTGGGGTGACTCAGGTGGTGATGCACTAGGTGGCAAGCTTCCTTCTGTCAATATTGAACTTATGCCCTGCTATCCAGGTATGATACTACTATTTAAAGGACTGATGGGATACAAGAATAATGTGGTGACCGATTACTGTTGTTCAAGCTCCCATGGCAGTTAATTTTGGCGTGAGCGGAAATATTAACTCCTGGGCACAGGCCAAGTTTGAGTTTGTAGGAATACATTCTGCTTAAGCTTTCCTTTCCCATCCTTATGCTGGTTTGTAATCTTGTTCTTCCTGATGGCTTCTTTCCACATGACTCAAGGCTGCACACTGTAGTGTGGGAGATGATTTCTCTTAAGCCCAAGGAACAGGGCACAGTGCTGGTATCCTGAGTCAAGCAGAGAGAAAGTATAGCAGAACTGCTGTTAGTCTCTGTGATTAAAAGTGCTTACTCACCCTTTGTCCGAAAGTACAAACACCTAGAGATGTTTGAGATTAGTCCTGGATTTTTACAGATCTGTTGGCAAAAGAGCATGCACCTGACAGGGTAGAGCAAATGTAAGCTTACCAGGCTGCTTATTACCACAATACAGGACATTTGGAAATATCAGTTAATTTTCAAAAAGTTATTTTACTAAAAAGAGCTGCATGCTGCAAGAAGCACATAAAATGCCAGTTTTCCTGAGTTCATACTGGTTCCATATTATGTAACCAAATTACATTATTATTTTATATTTCTGGTACAATATGAAGTGCTGATCCCGATAGTCCTAAAAACCTTCCATACTTCAGATGTTTGCTAGTTGAGAAGCGATGCCCCTGGCAGTTAAAATGAGCAACGCTTGCTCTGCGGCTGGCACATCCCTGTAACAGAGCAGTTAGCTGTCATGCTTTCATGCCAGGAGTACGTGGGTGTGTTCACCTCAGTGTGTGACTCTCTTTTGCTCATTTGTGTAGCTTCTTAGGTTGTTTTTTTTCCTCTCCTGATCAGATACTTTCATGTTTTGGTATGAGTTTACACAGACACAGCCTCTGCTCTCTTCTCTTGTTTGAGGAAGAATTGCAGGATTCCCCCGGTGACATGCAAAATCATATCTAGAATATATAAGGGTGTTTCATGATTTACTTGTCATTTGTGTCATCCAGATAGGAAATTACTGGTCTGATGAAACAGTAAAGAGAGAATTTGGAGATGTAGTGTTATTTCCCCTGGGTGCTACACCAAAGCAATAAAACATTTATTGATATCAAAGTTGGTTCTTCACTGTCATCAAAAACAATTTCCAAGCAAAACAGGCTTACAGAAATAAAGAAGAATTTTCTGAGTCTATACTAAGAAGTACTTATTTCTGATTTTGAGAAGCAGCAGAATATACGACAAAATATAGCCTTGTTCTAGAAACGTAGAAAAAACTGTGCATCAGTCCTGGTAGACAAAACTGGTGCTCTGGCTTGCTGATTGGACAGCACTATTTTAAATTTATACACAAGAAGAAAGACATATGAGAAGCAATTAGCAGAGGAGAATATCACCAAATAGCTACTTTTATGACTATGATAAAGTATGACTGTACCTGAAAAAAACCCACTATAAAATGCAGTGCATATCTGTGCTTTTGTTTTTATTTTCTGTAACTTGATGAGTTCAGTGTCACTCATTTTGTGAAACTACATATCTCAGGTAATCTGAAACATTATGTATGTGGTTAAGACTAAATCTGTTATTTTAATGTGATGTCCTGCAAGTATTCTTTTCTCTTCTTCATCAGACCTGAAAAACATACATCTGACCTTATATTTTTAAAATGAAAGTGTAAATTATTTTTTATCTTCACGCCAAAAAAGGAATACTAAGGAATCTTTTCTTTTTTTTTTTTTTTTTTTTAATTTGGGGAGTTTGTTTTTTTTTTTTTTTTTTTAATTTGGGGAGGCCAGGAAGGGATTATAAGTTTGAATTTAAAATTCTATCACTTCAATATTACCAGACTTTCAGGAACATTGACGATACAAAACAGTCTACCTATCAAATAAAACACTAATTTCTGGAATGAGATTTTAAATGTGAAGTTTTGCTCCAAGATAATTTTTTTCTCTCTTTCTTAAACCTAGGATAAGATGAAACTATAAATACATGTTAACATATCCTTAATCACAAGGATACTACTGGGTATGTTTTAAGGAAATCCTCACCTTACAAATGTGTTTTAAAGGAAGCAAGTTTTGGGCTAGTAACTTGGCCACATAAATTTTTTAGGAGTCTTTTGGGTTGGTTTCTTCATGTGAGCATCTAAGAATATCTGTGGTAGACAAAACAGCTAGTCCCTGATGCACACAGCACACAAACATTTACACATTTTCCAGTTCATAAAAAGTGCCATGAAAAATAATTCATTATAGGCATATTTATTTGAAAGATTTCTTGGTGTTCTGCTTCAAGAAACTATGGCTGATTTGAAATTGAGAAAAGTGCCATAAAATGGGTTTCTTCAGCTCGATCAGGTTCAGTGAGGATTGTAAAGGACTGTAAAAGCCTGGTTTCATTCAGTCTCGTGCCTTTGCAAAGCTCCTGTGAATGTTTTGTATCATTGCTGTCAGATGTGATTTTCTCTGCCGCTGCAGATGTGCACAACAGATTTACTGTTACAAGTAATACACAGTAAATTCCTGACATAGAGGCATTTAGGGCCACTGCCAGATGTCTCATTTTAATAATACATTTGTATATCCTAGTTCTAGGGGGACAATTAAGCTGTGAACAATAAAGATAAAATCAGTGGAGGACAGGTATTACCACTTTATTGTTGTAGTCAATCTATGGTGCTCAATAAAATGAATTAATTCAGTTTTGGTTTTGTGTTGTTACAACAGGATTACTATCATCTAGGTCTCATTCAACAAATAGAGGATAAGGACATGTCTTTATTACAGCTGTCTGCATGGGAAGAAGGTAGCCTGTTGCTCCATCTCTTTGACAGTTTGGATGCAGAATTAACTCTGTCAAGCTCCAGGATGCATTAAGCAAATGCAGTCTCGATTCCATCCTCAGCAAATTAGTGACATTGAGAGATCCGTTGGCTGGGCATTGCCACTTGCTTATCTGTGTAATTGCTTGGGAAACATTGTCTGACCTTGTGAAGGACTTATCTGTTTGCTACAAGTACGGGGACACAGTTCAGGGAGGTTTTAATACTTTCTTTCTAGAGAACCCTTGGACAGAGTTCTTGAACAAGTTTTGTTTAGCTGGTACAAATAACAAGGGCTACCTCCACAGCTAAGGGTGTCTGGGAGTTGCTCAGAACGAAAGCCTCAACCCCAAAGAGAAACAGAGGGAGAGTGCAGGTCTAAATCATAAGTTGCCTTAAAATTAGTGGGATCATGCAGACACTGTTAAAAGAAACAGTAAAAAGTCCCTAGTGTTTACTGTAGCATTAGGCAAGTTAAGACCTGACTTTTCCAGAAATTCAATATTGTTTGAATTGAATGAGAAATTCTTAGTTGGTACTCGCTGCTCTGTGTTTAGCCCTATGGCACTCTCCAAGACGTACTAGGATTTTATGGTTATATGTTAATATTAAGAGGGGACGAATTATAACCATCGGAACACAGAAGAAATAAAAGGGTTATCGAGGGAAGTCTTCTCTAAAAACTTGTTAGTTTAAGTAATGCTCCTTTCTGGCCTTAGATAACCCAGTCTTACCTCACCTAAAGGTGTCATAATTTTTTCCAGCCAACTCCTACACTGAAACCCCACAGCGTGCTTTTAGATAAAGCATATATTCCAGAAGGACATTCAGTTTTGATTTAAAGGCTTTGCGAGATGAAGGACTCTGCGCTTCCCTGGGTGGTAGTTTGTGCCAATGTTTAATCACTGCCATGGGGAAGAAAGAAAAAGAGAAAAATCCATCCTGAAGTTTGAAACTGATTGGCTTTGACTCTTAGACTTCACTTCTCATAATGACTAAATAAGCAGTCGCATGGGCCCAGACTGCCCTTGTTCTGGCCTGCAGGGGTCTAGAAAATGGCTAACAACAGTTGGCTGTAGGCAGGGAGCCCTCTGGGTGGCTGTTTCCGATGGTGGCATCTGTGTGAAATTGCCAATAGCAGAGTGCGACGCAGTCCCTGTTCCCATGTTCAGGGCCTTTCTTTGGCTGGCTCCATGGCTGGCTCCTTCCTCTGGGGTTGTATCCTTTCTCTCGAGATGACCTGGTCTGAAGGCTGAGCTGGGCAGTGTGCCCCGCCGTCATGCACCCCAGTAAGCCTGGGCTGCACGCTAGGGTTGGAAGTGGCTGTGCTCTATCCTCACTTTGGGGAAAAAAAATCACATGCAGAGCTGAGGGGTGAGCCCTGGCATCCTCTAACAACCCACTGAACTAGAGCACAGGGAAATTAGGATGGTGGCCTGCATCTGCCTTCACTTTAAACGCATCCCTTATGATACTGAAGAGACAGGAAAGGGGTATAAAAGCTATGCTTTTAAAAGATTTGTTTTAAAGGCTGACGGTTGGAGAATCCCTCTCTTTTCAGAGCCATAGTAACATCACTTAGTATACATTATATCTTCCCACCATAGGATCTCCCTAAACTCTGGTCTGAAGCAAGCATGCTTGATTACAATCGATCTGGATTGCATGCTTTAGTAAATTCAATTTACAAGTGTCCCTCTTCAAACTACCCCTCCTTTCCTAGTGAAAATGAGACAGCATGTAGACAGACAGTTTTAAGAATTATCCCCTGGGCCCTGTTAAAGAAACCAATTCATAGATATTCATGTGTTAACCACATGTGTGTCACTTTGCCAGTAAGTACTTAGAAGCTAATGGTGATGGGGTAATGAAAATAGCTGCAACCATGGAAAGCCACTCAAAAACACACAAACTTTTTGAAAAGCAATGAATCAATTAACAAGCCATTGACCGATCAACATGGAATATCAGAATAAGAAGAGCTATTAACAGTCCTGCCAAACCATTATTAGTAATTCTTAGCTTTCTTCAGGCACATCCTCTTCTCCTCCCACCCCTTTACAGTTTTCCTTGCAAAGAGTAGAAGCCAAGTGCCAAATTACTTTCCTGATTTCAGTGGTCCAGAAAGTCTCCCTGGCATAAATCAAGCTGTTCTGGAGATGTCTCCCCTCAGCTGGGTCTGGCAGATTAGCAATGAAGAGGGAAGAGACAATGGTACACTCAGCCTTCCAAAAAGCACATTAGTTGAGAGCTAATAGCTGATTAGTAAAATCTTCCCATCATTTAAAGATGCATTTTCGTTAGTGATGAAAGCCAGGTCTCTTAGACCTCAAGTCAGCGTCTGGTCTTTTAGGTCAGTTCCAGGGTAGGTTTACATTGCGATTAGCATGGAGTTTGCAGTTTGAGTAGGCATATGTGCAAGTTAGCTTTTAACGTCAGTCTGGACAAGATTCAGTGGTGTAGCTGCAGCAGAACCCAAAAAGGACACTCCAACTGAATTATGTGCTGCTGTTAGCGTCCAGTCAAGCTAATGAACCACATAAAGCCTTAAGTGAGGTTGTAGCAGACCATACACTTCACTGTTGCTCTCCGCAGTAATTTCAATATTACCTTTGGACTGTAAGGCAAGTAGTGTCGTCTGCCTCAGAACTGAAAACTACATTGATGTTTTACCTTGCTTTTCCTCTGTAAGATGAAAAGAGTGTCAGCATGGAATTTGCAGCACATGAGTTATGATTTTCTCAAGTCTTGAGAATGACATTTGTGTAATTAATGACTGGTAACTATTGCATCCAACTTTAAACTCAGCTAAGTGGCTTCGTGAACTGTTTTTTTTTCTTGGTCTGCTGATACATAACCTCAACTTTTTCAAAAAAGTGATGGAATGCAAGGGTATATGATTATAAAAGAAGATGCAACTAGATGAGTATTTAGGGTCAAATATAGTTATTTTAGAGAATATTTGTAAATAATGACTTTATTTTTGAATCTCATTTTACTATGAGATTGCAAATTCTTTATGAAATGAAAAATTATGTTGTTACATATTGTACTTACATAGATACTGTTACCAAAATACTTTCCTGTTAAAGAGCTCACATGCAAAAAAGGTTTTTTAAAACACTTACGACTTTGCAGTCTTGATTAATTTTTTGTTGTCTCAACAATATGAAATATAAATTATAAATACATTATTTTAACACTGATAATCTCTTACAAATCTACTGTTAGTGTTAAACGTTATAACATTCTTTAGCGTGTCTACTAAATAGATCAAGAATAAATTGACTGCAATGTGTAAAGATGTAATTTAACCTGAGTTTAGCAGGACATTTATGTGTATATCTGGTTTTATACATATAAAAAAGAAAACAGAGATATACGATACACATAAACAACTCTTCTTTTCGCAGAAGAACTTATACCAGTGCCTGCCAAAAACCAGTTTCCATAGGAGGTGATTACCTTGAAGCACTAATGTTCCTAAGTCTTGTGATACATGTCTTCTTGCTTTTTTTCTGAAAGCTTTCACTGTCGGAGTAAGGTGATTAAGGAGAAACCTCAGCTTTCATTTAAAATCTTAACATTATCTCCCATCTGACAGCTTGTACAAATCTGTTGACTAAATCCATTTGACTTTTGTAGCCACCTGAACCTCAACAGGCACAATGCAGAAGCTGAAACAGCATCTTCTCGATGCTCGGGTGGCTGCATATCCTCCCTCATTTCTGAGGCATTCTCTGACTGTGGAACTACCGTGATAAACAAAAGAGAGGCCACAATCCTCTCAAGTACTGGAGCCTTGATTTTCCATATTGCTTAACTACTATTTCGTTCTCCAACTCAATTTTGGACCGCCCCCACCAGCTGCCACTGTAACAAAGCTCAGGAGTGGCTAAGGAGGGTTGCATTCAGAGGACATGACTGTACCAGTCTGGCCTCAATCTATCCTAAACAATCCTCTGATGGCATCCCAAACCTCAAACACCTATATGGGCCTTCACGCAGGCAATAAATAACTTCAGTCCTCCCTGGCAGCTGTGACACAGCCCTTACACTATTTTAGACACATCTATCTGGAACAAAACATGCAATAAGTAATAAGAACATCCCAAGAACTCTTGGTACTGAGGAAAACTCTGGACAAACTGCTATGTAGCCTGGGCAAAGTCAGCCTGTTCTAGGTGTCACTAGCCCTGGGATTCCAAGGCCAGGCAGCCTTGGGATCAGTGCCAGTCTCTAAATAGTACAGTGGACTTTGGAAAATGAGGCTTCTATGTTTGTATGCGAATCTAATTAGTATATTAATTTTCATTATGCCAATATTCCCCAGCAGTCAAGCCAGATCTCCATTTACCAGGTCATTAATGATTTGCCTGATAATCAGATCTAAGTTGATTTTAACTGTTTGTTTTAAGTCCCTGGGGATTAGAATACCTGGATGTTTTAGTGCTATTGGGGACCACTGAAAAATCCCACCGACTAAGTAATGCCTGGTATGTTTGTTCAGTTAATCCTAACAGCTCAAGCTTGTTCCAATTAATTTTATACCCCGACAACTGCCTGAACTTTTCAGGTTCTGTACAGATCCTTACAAATCACTATAAAATAGAACAGTCTGAACACCAACTTTAATAGACAAAAAGGTTTTAAATCTCATGGAACACTTCTCTGCACACTAAAAGAGCTCTCCTTGGTTTATTCTATGCAGCAAGCATTTATGCCTGGGTTTAGCTTCAGCATATGTAGGGTTCTACTGGTGCATCTATGCCTAAAGCTCAGACTATATTTATAACTGGACTGGCTGGGTCAAAGCCTTGTTTAGGACAGTCCAAATAGCCATTCTTGCTGGGAGACTTAAAATCAGGAAGAAAATATTTACCTATAAAGCCATTTTTCCTCCAACTTCATGCAGGCACCACAGTTCAAAAGTGTTTTCATACAGACCACCCTGACCTCTGGACCCAGCTCAGACTAGGCAGAGACTTACAACAGAAACAGAGGTAGCCCAGCTCCCCCATTTATGGGCTCATCTAGAGTCTTTTGTGGTCATCTCAGATTAAATGCACCTGGAGGCCCTTGCTGGGTTAATGGCCTTCACCAGGTTACTAAAAAAAAGATAGGGAACTGAAATTTGCCCATGTTCCAGCTTGGCCCTTAGTAACAAGGTCTCCTATTATGTATGAGATAAAATAAGGGGGAAGTAAGCATAAATCTCCAAAAAGATCACTCTCAAGTGTTCTGCCATGCTCTCCTGCAAGGTTACACGCCCAGGACTCCTTTCTCATCTGCCACCCATGGGTCATCTCCCTCAAGACACAGGTGCTCACCATCTTTATTACTGTCTATCCAGGTGCCCTTTATGACTTGATCCTTGGAGGCATGGTTTCCTAACTCAGGTCTCCAAACTTGAGGCTGTGGGAGTTTCAAAATCAGTGGATTTTTAAATCAGTTTAGCTAGAGTATCTGTCTCCTGCATATTTAGAGGAAGCATGACCATGGCTGAGGTGGAACAGCTGAATGAGGGGAGGCTATAGAATTCCCTCTGCAGTTTATAGTCCATGATTTTAAACTGTTGCTCCACACTTCTTACACCTCTGGGTTTACTGTATCAGAAAACATGGCTAGTCCTAACAGTCTTGTGATGGAGCTATTGGCTCTTGGCAAGGTTATGAGCTGCCCAATTGCCCATCTTCCAGCAAAGATCTTCCACAACTTGGGCCCTCTCTGCTTCTGTCAGGAGCTGCTGGATGTTCTGGAAATGGTGAAGTGTAGTCATCCACAGAGGAGATGGTGAGGGACAGCACCGTCTGCACTGCTACCAGCCTTCATTCTGGGGCAAGATCACCCCTTGTGTCATTGCAGGTTCACAAATAGACTGGTACTGGGTAAACATAATTTGGTCCTTTAAGCCAAGAGCTCATGCTACAGCAGCCTGTCAGACCCTTACACCAAAGGTTTCTTTAAGGAAAGCCTGAGGTCTCATTCAATGACAGGCATATCCAAGACCTGATCTGTTTCTCTTGCAGAGGAACAGCTGTCTTCTCCTCTCTGCACAGTTTGCTCTGCCCCCACAGGTCTAGAGACCCAGAAATGGACTCAGAAACACCCTGTTCACCAGTGCCCTTGGTCAAGGAGTGAGGAAATCCATCCAACAGTGGTACAAGCTCTTCCATCTCTTAGGCAACGTGTATCACTTATGGGTTACTTCACTGGATGGCTAGTGGGCTGCTCTCTGGTGATGAAAGATGGGCTGCCTGAAGAGCTAGGGGTTTGGCAACCAAGGGGAGGCTGGTAGGAACTCGCTGGGAGGAACTGTGGGACTGGACAGTGCCATATTCTTACAAAAGAGAGCACAGCATGTCATACCAGAGCCACTGAACTGGAGGGGGATGTTATGTCTAGCAGTATGAGTTTCCAGGGACATGCACGATACTGGTGGCCTGCAGAAGTGTATCAGTAGGCTATTCCCAGGCCACCTGGAAAAGTCCACTGGAGGGTGTTGGGAGAGGTGGGTGCACCTGAGGTATCATTTGCATTCAGAATGCCTTGAAACATCATTCTGAAAACTGCATAAACAGGGAGTGTACCACTCACACCAGGAGGTAATATCCGAAGACAATTTGTGCAAGCACTCCCCAGAGCAAGGAAGGGGTCCACAGTCTCTCTCAGAAGTACAGGCAACTTATAGATGATGAGTAAAGGAAAATGTAACAGTGACCGAAATAACTGGGAGTAAGAAGTTAGCACTGACTGTCAGTCTAAAGTGTCCCTGCTAGACATTTGTCTCTTGCCTTTTCTATCCCCAGAGCAAGAAAGTAAGACAGTGGGTTTTGTTGACAGCTGCAAGAAAAACAAAAGTCTGGGGAAAAGCTTACTCTAAGCCCTCCTTACCTTCTTCACAGAGGGAGGGCTGGAGTCGGGGGAGCTCACAGCAGGGACAGGGTCGGCGGTTCGGTGAGCGATGGCAGGGCTCCGGGGAAGACGACGGGAAGTAAGAACCGACCATCTCCCTGCCTGGTGCAAACACACACAGACTTAACCTACAGCTGAACTTTTGCCCTTAAGTGACCAGTGCCATTAGGACGCAGGTCAAAAGGTTGCAGGGTGACAGAAAATGGAACTTTATTGAATGAAAGAGAAAATGAAAAAATTCCTTTGTTTGCTTAACTCCGTGTGGTTTGTATAGCCGCTGTGATCCCATAATAGAGTCCAGAGTGAAAAAGTAACTTGATTTATCACATGCAAGATAAAAAATAAAAAGGGGAGGGGAGGGGATTTCACTAAGGGAATAACTAAAAAAAAAAAAGAGTGAAAGAATAAAATCCCCAAATCCCTAAAACATTAGAATAAATGTGACTTTAATCAATAAACCCCCTTTTCTATAAATGAGGCAGAGAAAGAATTTGCACTCTTTAGGAGCAAGTGTATATTAAGAACACCAGTGTATATATCAGTGAATATTAAGGACACCAGTGAGGCATGTTAAAAGAATATTCTTCCTGTTTGAGTCAGGAAAAAATGGGCATGTGTATGAGCATGCGGCTTGAAAATATTTTGGTTTGACACATGTTGGAGTGCAAAATCATATCCTTAGATGCATAGTCCATTTGCATTTGCATGCAAATGTAAAACCCAGATATTTAAAATCAGTCTGAGGAGAAGAAATATCTCTGGATAAGTATAGAGAAAACATGGTAGGGCTCTGGCCTATTATTTGGAAATTAGAGATTCCAAATGAGGTCAGCTAAATGTAACCTGAAATCTCAGCATATTTGTCATGCTTAGTATGTGTTGGGATTTTTTTTTTCATTTCTTGACAGAATGCGGTCCATCAGTAAATATATGACTGGTTAAAATCACATGTTTCAAAATAATGGATTTTTAGTGGAGTGGCATATTCTGAATGAGATCCAGAGAGTTTTAAGGAGTAATGTGCTACTTCTGAGCTGTCTCACTAGTGAGATAGAAATCAGTGGATCTAAAGCAGAATAAATCTAATGAAGTCCAAAGCTATGCCAGGTAAGTACTTTTCAGGACATATAGATACTCCTAGAAACACACACAAAAAAATAATAATTAAAATAAGTGTTACAGACAGACCTTTAGTGAATTAAATGTTTCATGATCTGTCTTTCAGAACACTAAGGAGCAGATTTTTCCCCTGAAGTGCATATAAAAGTTCTGTGAGTGTGATGAGTGGTACTGTACTCAATGTGTTCATAAATAGTACTTGAGGGGCAGGAGGCTGAAATGCTACTTGCTATGAACAGGGCATCAGAAGCTGCCTTCCAGCTGAGGCTCCTACATCTCTATTACTCTTCCTACTTGCTTTGCAGTGCCTCCTCTCTCACTCTCCTTTCCGTCAGTCAGCCCACAACCTGCATAGTGCAACAATTACGTCTATGCCCTCAATGTGTCCCACAACCTCTTCTTTTTGATCACTGTGAACAACTAAACCATCTGGCCTGCCACTTAGCGCCAGAGAGTGACATAGTCTACAGACCATGTCTCCAAGGGTCTTCATTTCCAGAATATGTCTATGTCTTGCTAATACTTTTTGTGTTGTGTCACAGACACAGGCCATTCTTTCTCATCCATACAGCTAAGACTCTTACTCAGACTAATTTTGGGTGTTGCAGTCATGTAACTCAGTTACTGCAGTACTCTGTGTTTTTGTTCCTGACAAATGCAGCCATGCTCTCTTCATATATATTTGGAGTGCTGCTGTCAAGATCATTATCCCATCTGTTGCCTTGAGTTTGTCATAACTCTATTTATCTTTTTGCACTGCCTCCTCCTCCTCCACTGTAACAAGTGCACCACATCTCCCTATTCCCACTTAAATGACACTGTAAGCCGTACTAAAACTCTGACTGTTACCTCCATTTGGACTGTAATATCAGTTTCCGTCATCTCCTTTTCATTTTTCAGACAAGCATTTCCAATTTTTCATCTTCCTTTCCACACACGTTTGGGAGAAAATCCCCATAAATATGTGCAAACCTGCCTTGTTTTCTGACCTCAAGAAGTCTGTTCCATTGACTGGTGCTATAACACAGGTTCCTTCAGCTTTTCCATCAGGCTGTATGATTCCATCTAGTGTAAGCACTCAGACTCTTGAAATCTTCCCTTTTTGTTCTCATTAATACAATGCCTAAAACAATGGGGTCCTCATTCCTGACTAAGGTTTCCAGTTTACTTGGGTAATATAAATAGTAATTATTAGTAATAACCCTCTTGGTCACATAAAGCTATATCAAGAGTAACTCCATTAATATAAGTATAAATAATCCATGCTTATGTGGGTATAATGGAGAACAAAATTTTCTCCTTATTTTAGTTTTTCTGTTCACCTATAGAGACTAGTTAACTACTATATATCTCCCCTTACACCCCCCAAGATTTTAGAAAAGGTGGCTTTAAGAAAAATCAACAAAATCCAAATGTATAATGAAGTGTATTTCACATGCAATATTATGAATGAACTTTGAGGCTGTAAATTAAATGCCTACGAAATCCCTTAAAATGCTATTTAAAAATAAACTTGTTTCTACATGAAATCTTCAAGGCACTTTATGTTTATTTTCTCATTCTCTCTCTTCTGTTCTCACAAGCATAGTTAGATACATCACAGTTTACTGGCTTGCAGCTTGTCTCTCTGAAAACAATGAAAGCTGCTTTTAAGGTCATGGGAAGAATCTGAAAGAAGGATTTTATATTTTGCAGAGCAAACTTGCTTCTGATCTAAGATCCTTTATGCCAAGTTTCAGTGAATTTTTACAGCCAAGTTATACACTTCCTCTGACAGTTTTTTAATGCTACCAGACAATTTGGCTACATGGTATTGTTATCAAAATTCTAAAAGAAATACTCAACAAGTCATTATGTCGGGGAACTAGTGGCACTAGACAGTTATTATGATTTTAATGTTGTTTCTGTTCAGCAGGTATTAACATGTTTGGAAAAAGGGAAGAAAGGATGGTAATAAAGGCTAGAATTTTTTTGTGGGTGGATGAATGATTAGGCTTCAGCACACTGCCAGAGACAGAAAGTAATCTGTGGAAGGCATTGTTCAAAGCAGAGATATTTTGGGATTGGAAGTATTGTGCATTGTATAACGTATGCCAACCTTTCTGGGAGGTCAAGTCAGAGTAGTGGGAGAAATTTAGAAAAAAAACCACCACAACAAATCCCACTGTATTTCATCATCTTCACCTACTCGCCAAGAATTTGGTGTCTGGAAAATATGAATCTAGCAATTGAACTTGCCTTTCTCAACAATAATATCTGCTAGACAATATAGATGTATCCTTATAAACAAAGCCAATGTATCCTGTACAGTGATGGAGGGTTTCTGCAGCTATTGCAGAAGAGAATGTAAAAAATATTGAGTACTTAGGGTAGAATTTTTCTGTAATCAACTTACACCTGTGCTTGGTATGGACAAAGCATCTGTGGATGCATCTTTTAATCAAGAGATTTGGAATACTGTGGCAGACTAGATGATTCATTTAGACCAAACAGATGACGTCAGGTATAAGACTTGCAGATGGTTGCAGGTAAAGGATATGAGTCCCACTTACAGAAACTACCTATACTTTTTGTTTTGGCAGTGCTCATTGTGCATGTAAAGCACCAATCTCTGATCACTGCTGGTAGCATCACAACTACAGTCATGATGTTGAATGCAGCAGAATGCATTTATACAAAAGCAGCTAGATGATCCCATTTAATATTAAAAAAGCCCACCATGAAAAAATTATGGATCAGTTGAAAAAAACAAATAACCTCCTTAAAAATAACAGAACAAAAATAGGTTAATTACTTTTCAGATATCAGCAAGTGCCATGGGCAATCAGTCTGTAGCTTCTCTGTGAAAACTGCCAGCTTGTTCTGGCAGAGCTAAAGAGGGGCTACTGTTGGGAAATAACTAAGGTGCTCCCTCATTTAACACAGACCACAGAACAGCTGCAGATATGAATGCCTTTCAGTCACCATTGATCAGGGATCGATTCAAATTACTGACCTAGAAATAAAAGGCTGTCTATTGAAGAACGAATTTCCTATACCATTCTGTCTTCAGTAATGAGAAATGGAAGTGTCTGCCACATTTAACTTTCAGCTGTCAAATATAGAATAGATGACCTCAAAGCATGACAATATGAAAAAACCTCTAAAACTTAGGGCATTTTTCCTGTTAAGTGCTTTTTTGGTTTGTTTGTGTTTCTTTGTCAGCTTTCTCACTGAGCTTGGTAGTTAGGTGTTTACTATATTAGGCGAAAGTAGGAAAATAATATTTCACTTTCCACACCTCACAAAAACTTGCTTTAGAAGTACTTTCTCAATTCTAAACTTCTTAACTTACATTAAAATCCTCAGGGAGGGTGTGCTTTCAAGTGCTAGGCTAGAGCACTCAGGATTTGGATTCCAGTCCTTGACTTTGTAAGGACTACCTCCACAGCCTTGGCAAGCTGCTCTATATATATTTTCTCCATCTCAGATTCCCATTTACTAATGGTGAAAAGTAATGTTTCCCTATCCTGGGAATATCATGAAACTGAAGTCACAGGTAACTGAAAGACGCTCTGCTACACATGTACCAATGATCAACTTGACAATCTTACTGGTCTCTTATGACTAGCTAATGTTTCCTTTGAAGGCTGAGTTAGGAATACAAGGCTGCAATGTAAGATTTATGGGTATCATTTTCATGCTTATGGACCTTAGAGATAAAAACAAACAACTCTCCTCTCTCCCCAGCCACTGAAGAAAATGGGTCAATCGAAAATTATCACAGTGACAGGTTTTTCCTTTCATTAGGATTACAAAACATTCAGCGTTAGTAAGAATTGTAGAGATTTTTCTGACAGAATTAATTATTCTGAATGATTAGTTTGTTATGCTCCTTGCAGGCACCAAGTTTGGAAGAGGAAGTGCTTTGTCTTTCGATTAAAAATATCCAAACAGCTCTGTGGAGTCATGATCTGAGAAACCAAAACAAGTCCTTAACCATAGATAAATGAAGGTTGGCTGATCCCAGTTTGTAGAAAGCCAGAGGAAGCCCTCTGCTCTGACCTCACGCCCTCTGGCATCACAGCTGGTGCACGAGCACAAAGACAACTTGGATGTAGGTGCTGCTATGGGCACTTTACACAGGCTAGATTGTAAATTTGTATATTTATGAGTGTCCTGCAGGGGTTCCCACCAACTCAGAAGACAAAGCAAGAGCTGAACTGAACAAAGCATATCCATAAAAGCTCCTCTGATTGCTACTATTAAAAAAATGGAGGCCATAAACAAATTTACTGTGTACTGTTTCTTAAGCAGGGGAGGCAGGAAAGCAGAGGATGCCTCCCTTGAACTGAAGGAGGTGTATGTGCTACACAGGGTGAGTGCAGAAGGTATATGAGCTCTATGAAAAATAAATCTGGCTGCCAGAAATGTTTTCCTTTACACTTCTTACTGCTGGGCTGTGGACATGAATTTCCTTCTACCTGAAATCTCAGATTGCCTTGGCAGAAGCTTGTAAATACGCATTTGTAGCATATGTAAAACAGGTACTTTGGGATTTCTGGAGTGGTTTTGGGTTTTCTTTATATAAATTCAGAAGGGGAAGAATAGTTTTGAAACTGTCCTGGCATGTACCAGCATACTCCAAAGTACTTCAAGGTCCACCTCCAACTTGCATATTTTTCATTTTCATTCACCCTTTCTAGAAATAAGGACAACTTGCTTATTTTTGATGCCAACACCTATTATGGAGCATTAGATATGGTTCAAAAATCACAGCAGTTTAAGACAAGAGACTAATTTCTGGGGGAATGATTGACAGAGAAAGCTACGTTTCTTTCAAAATGCCAGGCCTGGTGGTTCCTTCCAGTCCTGTGTACAAAGAGAGCAGTTCATAGAATCATAGAATGGTTTGTGTTGGAAGGGGCCTTAAAGATCATCTAGTTCCAACCATTTTCCAGGACTGCCTGCTCTGGTTTCCTACTCACGCTAAGGAGTTCTGCAAAGCACCACAGAGGCTGGTAAAGTGGGGAATGAAGCTTGGGTAGAGGTGAAAACGTAGCAACCTCTTTAAAGCTGCCTTGATGGAAACAAGTTTTTGTCTGACTGTGTGTCAGTCATACACTTGTTCTGCTGTAGTCTGCCTTGTACTGCAGGTACCCAGCTGGAAAACGTTACTGCTTCCCAAAGCTGCTACTGTGAAGTTAAATACATTGCTGGCTGACTGCGCAATGAAAACCCAAAGCAAAAAACAGTGGATATTCCCAGTGGGTCTGCAAGTCCCACAGGTGGTAAGGAGTATCTCTGTGGCCCAGCAGTGGGATCTCCAAAGACCTTTAGCACACCTGGGATCAGTCTCTGGCAACATGACCCACTGAGGTGCATAGCAAATGCCAAAGTCACAGGGTATTAGAACATGAAGATACTTATGCCGTATCTTTCTGCATTGCACTTGGATCCTTTTTCAGATAAATGGTTTTTAAGACTTAGAAGAAACTTTATACTGATGCAAACTGGATAACTAGCATGGCACCTAATCTGCTTCCCAGGGCAAGCATCAAACACAGCCAAGAGGTCCACATGGACTTATTTTTCTTCTTTTTTTTTTTTTTTTTTTCCTTAACTTTAATTAGTGCCAGGTAAGTTTTGGGTAGAAATTGGAAATTGGATATCTAGCTTAGTTGGAATTCATGGTCTGGAAACCACTAAGAAAAGCCAGTTCCAGTGTTTTACATCTCAAGCCTAGCGTCACGTGGTCGCACTCTGTCATGCAGTAACACTGACAGTGGCGCAGGAAATAGCTTGGAGGAACGCCCTCATTCTGTTTCATTTGGAGCTCATTTGTTCTGAAACTCACAGTGACAGAATTATGGTGCAGTTTTAATAAGAGTATGTGTCTAAACTCATACTCATGGTTTTTCTGCAAATCTGGATTAGAGGATCTCATTTTTCTCCTCCCACACATGCATTCTCTGCCAACTGCTCTAACAATGACCTGTATTCATCCACGCTGTAACTCTGTTGACATCATCAGGCTACAACAGAGATAAATTTGGTCCAATGAGGCAAAGTGCTGTGAAATGGTTTGATTTTTCTCTTTTACCCAAGGAAAATGCATCTGGAAGCATATCATACTTTCATGCTGACACACAGGAATGTCTTTATCATTATCAGGTGACTGATATTCCTGCAGATTCACGAGGTTTTCTTTAAATAGATACTTAAATTGAAAATTTGGTGCATAATATTTTTTTCTATTGCAATACAAATCCATGAGTTCTTTATTCTTCTTCTTATAAACAAACTCTCAGAATTAGCAGTATGATTTTTTTTTTCAAAATGATAGGTGTTTCCTGCCTTCTTTCTGTTTTTGAGGACATTTAAGTTCCATGAGAGCCATGATCCAAAAATGCAGTATTCAAGAGTGCCTAAGTGTTTCTGGAGACTGATTTACATCTTCAAAAGTAGCTCAAGCAATGACAACAACAGGATTTAGGAACACAGAGTCAGGAAGAATTCAAGAGTAGTGTCACAGTGCCATAATGTCTTTTAGCTAGTTAAATGAGTGATGCATGCAACCTTAATTTAGGAAACTAAGTTGCCTGGTCCATGAATAGGAATTGCTAGTGCCAAAGACTAGAATTTGCAGCACCTAGCACACTGAGCAGAGGTACACCTAAACAACCCAAAAGTAAGAGCTGTGAAAGAGATATATCTGAGATCGTGCCTCTTGCCCAGACACAAGAATTAACTACATCCTTCAGATAGGTGACTCTAAAACGAAGACCTAGAGCCAGAAGTTGCCTTTGTATGCACATGAGTGGATTGCTGTTTTCCTTTAAAATGCAGCTTTGTAAGAGTAAAGTGTCTTTTACTCAAGGAATGTGAACTTCCTTTTTTGTACAGTACAGTGGAACTGGAGACAGAGAGATTTCTTTTGCATTGATTTTATTTTTTTATCTCAGGTTTATAACAGAAAAGATAATCAAAGGTGGTGTTCACAGAATAAAAAGCTCTTGAATTGTCTAGCTAACATATGCAATAAAGTCTGTTGCTAACAAAATCAGTTATCAGGTTGTTCACAATGAAATCTGAACGACCAACACCTGATACTGGCAGATTTTTTTTCAGAGCTCCTCAAAATATGAGATTCTGCTGCTTTGAAATGTGTTGCAAGATGAACATCTCAGATTCACCTGTAAACTACTTACTACAAGTGGGACTTAGAAATGACCATATCTGAGGTTTTGCAGTTTTCTTTGGCTTTGGTATAATCAAATTCAAATTATCTTCCTGCAAAATTGGTATAGTAATACTTAAATGCTTGCAAAAGACTTAATTAGTTACTTAATATTTATACAGTCATCAAAGATCCTTTTCTGTGAGATATCATGCTAATTTTGCTACAAGAGATTTCATTGAAAATTTAATAAAAAATTGTAATACAATGATTTAAATTCCTTACTGTATTTGAATTTAATGTATTATTTAACAAAAAAATAAAATTAAATTATTAGCACACCCTGACACACCCCACTTCCCCGCAAGCAAGCAAACAAACAAACAAACAAACCAACAAACCAAAAATATCAGGTAATCAAAGCCATGTAAACAAGAAAATGGGAGAAGGAAGATTCTGTAGTAAAATCTGATCAATTTGAGTTACCTCCATGCCCTGTGAAGCTCATTTTCATCTTGCTGCCTGGTTTACGCATACTGCAAATAACACCACGCAGAAGACGGTTCTGCATGATGGGAATTCAGGCCCTGGTGCCAGTCCTTCAAAAACTGACTCCTTGTATTGCTTAAAAAAATGGATGGAAATAAAAACAACCAGCTGGTTCAGAGTGAAACTGTAGTCTGGTTTGGGATCACTTGCTTCCAGCCCAGATAACTTTTTGCAACTGTTTGTTCTCACTGCATGCACAAGGGCAGAGTCCTATGCTAAAACTCATGCACAGTTGACTGCGAGGTTAATTTGTGGCAGGGCTGCCCACAATGCTGGCTAGCCAATCTGAGGAGCAAATGAAGTACTAGAATCCATGATCTACAGATAAACCGAGCATGTACCAGACAAACCAAGTAATGTACCAGAATGGTACATTACACAAGTTCTGAAACTGAACAGCTCATAGAGCAAATTAAAAATGGAAATGGGGGTGTTTGCCTGGCAGGACATACTTCCTCTTCCCATCTTCCAGTTTCATATATGGTGAGGGAAAAAATACCAGAAAAAGAAAGCAAACCTTAGGAGATTAGGGAGACTAGCAGATCCCTTTTGTCCATATCTGCTGGAGAAAAGATTGAGAAAAAGTCTGTTGAGCCCAGGCAAGTAGAAAATAGTGCCTGGCTGAATCCATGTAATCTATCACCATATCAGGCTGGGCCAGGCCAGCAAATATGAGAGCACCACAGCGCAGCTCAGGGTGAGGCAGTATCTCTGAGTACCAGATCACAGCAGTACCTGTATTGCTGAGGAGTCGCACACAGACAGATCACGTCTTTTGAATGGCTGGCAATGTTCTAATGCAGCCCAGGAGGCTGCTTTGTCTTTTTTGCTGCAAGGACACAGATGGCTCATGGTCAAATGCAGTGCCCAACAGGACTCCCATGTCCTTTTCTGGAGAGCTGCTTTCCATCTGGTTGGTCTCCAGTGTGTACAGACACATGGTGTTGCTCGTACCGAGGAGCAGGACATTGCACTTCACTTTGTGGAATTTCATGGTGTTCTTGTCGGCTCATTTCTCCAGCCTGTCAAGGTCCCTCTGAGTATCACCCACCTCTCCCAATTTTGAACTGCCTGTAAGCTTGCTGTGGAAAGAGTTTATTCCATCATCTCAATCATTAATAAAGAGCCTTCATCACAGTAGATGTTGTCTTTAAAATTAGTAGATACCTGCTCACTTGTGCAGATGACGTGTGTATGACCATACTGAATGTCTGAGAAGGAGCTACTAGATCCTAGATCCATACTAGTAATTGTGTGATGATGACAGTGAATTTGTCATCTCTATTTGGATTATAAATTTAGTTGGCCTTTGTTTGAATTGTGTGGTATAAGCAATTAATGGACTGAGTTTTCTCACCACACAGATCATATGCTGTTTTTTCCCATAGCTAGGAAGCTAGTCTCAAGTAATTGTTGGTATCCCTCTACAAAGAATCAAAGTTGCACACGATATGCAACACTATGCATGTCTAGAACATACTGGAAAAAACTAGATTACGTCCCTTGTTGACAAATTCAGCCTAAAAATTTATTTTATTCAAGCACCAAACCTGTTTAGAGACCAAGGAATTCTGGATAGCTGCCCAAAATCCGTGCTGTTTTTCTCCACAAAACAGATGGTCAGAACCCTAAATCTAATGGTTTGAAACCTCAGTAAACCTTTCAGATGCATAAAAGCCCACTTAGCTTCCTGGAGCTTCTTCTACAAATTCTTCAGGACCGGGCATGTGAACAAGACTGCCATAAGAACAATAGGGGGGAACACCTGGTGCGCTCCATGGCTAGCAGCCATCTCTGACAGACAGGAAATTTCAGCACGGCAAGAGAGGGGCGTGCTTTGAAAAAGGCAATAAGCATGCTTTGACACTCGTTATGTGGAAATCCAGCTGGTTGTAGATGACATCTTTTGAAACTGGTCAAATATTGTGGAAAAGACAAGCCTCTAATCTGAGTATTAATCAGCCTCTTCAGTAATCTTTCTGTTGCACTTTATGGCTGGAAGGAAATGAAGGTGTTTTCACTTCCAGCTCTTTGCATGCCATCTCAAAGGGATGCTGAGTGATACAATACACAAATCCCATTGCTACAAAGTGAATGAATACTTGAAAGCTAAATCTGCCCATCAGTACCTGCGAGAAATGTCAGACTTGGGAGGAAAGCTCCAAAGGGAAAAAAATTACCCACGTGCTGACAGATCAGGCTTTCATTTCCCATCTGCTGATGAGAAATGAGATGAAGGTGATAACTTCTTGAGAGATGGTTGTATATTGGTTCCCTTCCTGAGGAAAGGAAGATGTGACGCATGATATTTTCTTACCTTCCCCCTGCACTTATTACACACTGGGAGTGGTAAGCAAGGTTTCCATATGATCTGAACAGTAGCCCTTGAACCCTGCTTCTCCCTACAATAAATACCTGTGTGTATACATTGGTGACCCACCAGTCCACCACTGTAACAAATCTCAGGATCTCAGGATCAGCAGGACTTTAATCTTTTCTTCTTAGAGCAGGGGTCCTCAAACTTTTTAAACAGGGGGCCGACACGCGGATGAAGTGGCAGGCCATCATCTGCGGCTGCTTGGTTTCCCCCTCAGCCCCCAGCGGGGGGTGGGTGTGGGGCGGGGCGGGGGGTCTATAAATACCAGGGGCTGGACTGAGGACCCTGGGGGGCCGTATCCAGCCCGTGGGCCATAGTTTGAGGACCCCTGCCTTAGAGTGAAGTGTGATTTGCCCTAATCAACCAGGTCAACAGTACTCAGTCACATAACCAGTTCCTTACTTCCAAACCAAGGTTTCCTGTACGTTTTGCCTTTGACCTAATTGCTATAAGAGAGCTTCCCTACTCCTTTTGCTTTCTCTCTTGGCTTGGGCTATCCTCTGTGTCCACCCAAGCATGGATTTAGATCATCTCTTTCAGTTCTGCAAGCTCATCCCAACCCATGCTGCCAGCTGCTGTGTCACAATCTCACGTATCCACAGTGCAGCTCAGATAGCTTCTCTTCTACCTGAGGGACTACTCAGTATGCTGTTTTCTGAACCCCAGAAAAAAGTGTTGGCATTACACTGGACTTTTCCAGATGGCAAGTTTCATTGGTAGTAGCCTGACTTCAAGCCTTCTCCACCACATTCACCCACACACCTTTTGGCTTATTCCTCAAACCATGCCAAGAACTTGCACCTCAGCTGCACGACTTGGACATTGTCACACAGCCACCCTGTCACCAAATCAGGAGATCTGTCAAGCACATAAACGGATTACATTTTCCTCAGACTTGGTTGTGTAAAACTGTTTTCATCTTGTGTTCCCTAGCTCAAAATCTGCTCATACAATTTCTCCATGAATGATACCTTATCACGATTCAGAAAGGAAATACTTATTTAAAAGACATTTCTGATAATGTTCTTAACCTGGAATAGGCCAAAAAAGGTAGAATGAAATTGTTAATTGGAGTCTAATTTACTAACACAAATAGCCCCATAGATTTCAGTAGAATTACACGAATTAATGAAATGAGCAAGTTTTCCCTGAGGTAAACCTTTAAATTGACAGTCAGTTGAAAGCTTGATATGGGGTACTGTTGACTGAATTTGAAATATGTAGCTCTGATTCTGGACTAATTTTTTACCTTAGGACTTGGTGTGCTTGCCTATGTATATTTTACACAGCAGAGAAGAAAGGAGTGTCTCACAGAAAAATGAAATGTCAGCATATTTCCATGTTTTTCCTCTTTGCTCTTCATTTGAAAAAAAACTGATTGTTTTAATGTGTTGTTTTTTTAGAAAAATAATAATTGAAATGATTGTAGAAAGCTAAGTCAAAACGTTTGGGGTGTTCTTTTGAATTAGGTAAAGTTAGATTCTTATCTGCTTCATGTTATTTATTGTTTGACATATTTGATTTGTAGCATCTAAAAGACTGGATCAAGATGGCAATCCCACTGAGCTGTACATGCTGAATCCTGCTTTCAGTGGAGCGGTGAAGGGATTTCATGGCCCATACCAACATCTATTATACATGCAAATGTAAAGCGGTACATTCCACAAGCATATGCGTATTCCTACGCATGTGGGCGTAAGTGTGTGTGGACGCACTTGCTCATGCACATGTGCACTTTGCCCTAGCTTTGAAAGTCTGATGTGTGGCGAGAGAATTTTAATCCCATTTATTGACCTTTCTGAGAAGTGAAGGGAAAGAGGGGAGGGGGAAGCATACACACCTGCAGTTTATTTCCTTTAAAGACATGACTTTAAGATAATAGAGATGAGATGGAAGAAGAATACTGCCCATTGCCAGGAGCCTTGTTCACAATGCATACAATGCACGGCCTCAGAAGCCGACAGGGAACTGTTGCCACTGGAATGAAGAACAGTATTGCCAGGGGGTCACAGAGCAGTGAGTGCAATTGATTAGAGATATAAGTCTTAAGATGGCAGCAGGGAAAATGTTCAGTGACCAAATCAATCTGCTAAATGACCTTTCCTCCAGATGCGTATAACGTTATTCTTTTAAAGCTGAATTTGCATTCAGGTGCTTTAGCTTAGCTAGTTTTGAAGGCACTGGAAGTTGAACAACTGTCTGTGGGAAGAAAATTTAGAACAAAGGGTTCATAAGAGCATTTATTTAGCATGAAAAATACCTGCCTGATATTTGAAAATGGAACTACAAGGGAATCCAGAAATAAGGTGCAATAAGCATAATTTAGCTAATGTTTATTGGTGATAGGTAACTGATCACTATTTAAAGGGCATTCCTAGTACACTGATGTCAGTGGTAGCTTTTCAGGAGACGTTTGACTAGGTCTTTGGTGAACATCATCCCTGGTCTGTAGAGATCATTTACACAATGTGATTAGATACTATTTAAGGCAGTAGACTCCTAAATAATTACATTGTTTATGGCAAACCACATTTATGTTTGTTAGAGTTTGACATATTCTGCACTTCTCTTACGAACTTTAGTGAGAGTTTTTGTATGTAAAAATTAAGACTGGGCTATTTTAACCATACTTAGTGCCTCTTTGCCCCTGCTTTCTTCTGGATTTTCTTTGCTCAGTAGGGGAAAATAATACACATTGCAGTATACTCAAAATTAACTTATTTGTATATTCCTGTCACATATTTCTGTGTACTGTCATCCCATTGTGACCAAAAAAAAATCCCTCTCTTTTGGTAATGAAATGTTTTTCAACAACAGAAATTTTTTCCTCTTCAGATTTTGTTTATGCCATACTGTGCCCTGATTCTTACTGATGTGGAGAAATGCACGGCTCTTTTATGATCTAAAGCAGATCTGAATGTAACATTCCAAAGATAAAAGCTGCATGAACAGCAGCATGGAGTTCCTGGCAGAAATTGCTGTTCTTAATATCCTCTGTCAGGAGAAATGTTTTTGGCTACAAATTTATGCTCTTCAAAACTGAGTAGTGAAAGTGCCTACTCCCAAATAAAACGTAGTATTTTGCAGATGTGATTACGCTGTTATAAGTGGCAGGAGAGTTTCACTGGTCATGTTGGTATCTTGTATTTGCACTATAAAAGTTTCAACCATGAAGACAAGTTATAGTTTTCAGCTTCAAATGTTTCTTAATGGACTGCTGCATATAAATATCTTAATTTTCTCATGATTTCTCTTAGAATTCACTCTGCTAAAAGCTATTATTTCAGACTGAGTGAAAAAGCAGTGTTTTGTATAAAATTTATAATACAATGTTTCATCATTATTTTTTACATACTCTGCGGTTTCAAGATCTTTTCCCAAGACACTTTTCATTTCTTTTAAGTCTGACAGTTGAACATGTTCTTTGTTATGACAAAGTATTGATGCTCATGTCTAAGAAAGATGACATGACAGAAAATGTCAGTAAAGGTTTCAATCCCCACGCTAGCAAGTATAAAGGTTACATTACCAGAATCTGCTGTGCTTACGTGTAAAAATAGTACTTATTCAAATACCTTGAACTCCTACATGTGTTTCTTTTTTATCATAAGAATTCTTACACTAGAACGAAGGGTAAAGTCATCTGTGAATAGGATTTGTTGAAAATTCGATAGTGCTGATAATGAAGATTTCCCTCAGTTTGAGTACACGTATGCTGAAGGAATTCTGTTGTTCTACCATCCTGTTTTGTTCAGTGTTTTGTTATCCTACAGCTGACATCTGAGAAACACAGTAAGTACCGAGTATAAGAAATCATCAGCATTGTACTATATTTAGCAACTATCTACACGCACTACTCTTATACACACCTCTGCAATCAAAACCAAATCTCCTATTTCAGCTGTAATATACAGCATTGAATCTCCCAGTTGCTGTAGCCAGGAAAGAAAAATGTGCTTAAAGCTTTTTTCTCTCTCTTTTTTCTTTTCTTTTTTTTAGGGGTAACACACTTCAACAATCAAAGGGCAAAACCAGATAAAAAGTCACACAGAACTGTATTTAAAACCCTTGGTTTGGGAGTATGGGGGTGGGGGGGTGGGTTATGTGTGGGAGAAATCCCCTTAACTAAACGCATTAGAAAAATGGAATGAATGTAAAATTTAACAGTTTAATTGGATCCCAAGGAATTATCTTGGAACCTGCAAACTGGCTTCCAAGCCCTGCTAACCAACTTACCTTCATCAAATGCTTAAAGGCTTTCCTCACATTGTCAAAAGCATTTTAAGCAAGCACAGCACTCAGCTACATACCATGACAAATTTTGCCTGTAGGCTGTTAAAATGGCTTTAAACTAGTGAGGTGTGCTTTTAAAATACATATATATACTTTGTACATATTTCATCCTAAGCTGGCTCCCTCCTCCCTAGCTGCTTTCTTTTTTTTTCCTTTTTTTCCTTTTAGCCTTTCTATCTTTGCAGTTTAGCAGAGTTATTAATTAATGAACTTGTGTATTTTCCATCTTTAGCTGCTGAAGAGCGAGGAACTGCCAATCAGCCGGGACCCTCCTGAATTAGGTGAATGCTAACATTTGGCAAGTGTCATCACAGTTGCCTGCCCATGCCCTTGTAATGCTCTAAGCCAGTGACCCTTCCCTCTTTGTTACACATTTCAGGTAGCACTCAGAGCTCATTGTGTGCAACTGAGGTCAACCGCCAACCAACCAAGTGCTCTGTCCTGCTCACACAAAGCTTTCCCTGAAGGCAAGAGAAAAGAATAATAAAAGGGGGAAATGGCCTGCTGAGCAAAGGCTCTCAGCCTTTTATAACAGGAGGTCGTTTTTGATTATAGGAAGGAACCTTCAGTGGCCATGGAAACCAAAATGCCACACAAAAGCCAGAGGGTGCTTGGGAGGTAAACAAGATAGATGAAAGGTGATGGTGCTTTTAATCTCCACAATCAATGTGCTTAGGTGGGTGACTTTAATTTAATCCATGTCTGATTAACCCTCTCCCTTTGTTTACACCATTATAGGAGTTTTTCTCCTGTAAAATTTTTAAACAAATGTTAAAAAATTCCAGAAGAGGGCTGATCACTGCAGTGTTTTCATCCTATTCACCCCCCTGATGTAATCATGGATGTTCTCATTATCCACATAAATGCCTAATCCTTCTTACTCCTGCTAAGCTTATCCTCAGTGCTATATTTGTGAATGAGAGAGTGAAAGTTCTTATACAAATACAAATTCTTGTGACTTTCTTTTTTGGACACCTAGCAAGATGAAATAACTGGAAACAATGGCACTCAGTGAGGAAACCTTTTCCATCAAGAAGCCTTGGAGCAGTTCGGTGAAAACTGGATTTATTTGGTTGAATTATGAGCCCTTGAAAACTGCACATTGTACATGCTTAGACATTTTTAAATAACAGCAGTGGTTCTAATGACAGCTGAATGTTCGGAAGGAAGTTGTGCTGTGCATGCGTGCATGGCTAATTTACCTACTTACTGAAAAATATACTCAGGGGTAGTGCTCCGAATGAACCCTGCCACATTCAGTTTGGGTTGGCTTACACGACTGAAAATTCTCTCTGACGGCTGCGCAAAATTTTCCACAATAATGAGCATTTTATGGATGAGATTTTCAAAAGCCTGTTCCCATTTAGGAGAGCAGATCCCATTCAGACAGGAAAAGGAAGGGAATAATAATAATAAAAAAAGGCCCAGAGGAATTTGTGTTCCTACAGACAGGCATTTAAGCACTTATCTCAGTCTCAGTGTCATTAAAGTATGAGCTTTAAAACCTCTCGGAATCTTGTCCTGGCTCATGAATGAGAGTAAAATGCACAATCATTCAGTTAGACTTCCTAAACAGTCTGAAGGAAAAGAAAGATGCTTCAAAATAGCATTTGCAGAAAGAACTGCCCTTTCCAGAGCTACAATGCCTTTGCCACGGCAGAAAACAGCTGCCTTTATCCATCCAAAACCTTAGTGTTTATTTTTAAAATACAGGCAAAGGAGGCACTGCAACTGATGCTGCCCACTCTCAATGCAATAACCTGGCAGTAAGAGTGCTTGCCCAGGAAGCAGGAGAACTGAGCACCATACCTTCCTCATTGCCAGGATGCTTGAACCTAGTCCCCTGCTGCCCAGCCAAGCAGGTCAAGTCTGTGGAAGAGGACATTGCTGGAGCTGGACTGCCTCTCAGAAACAAACGTGAGGACTGGGGGCTCAGAAAGAAAAAAATGCCTGTGAGCTCCTAACTGTCACTTGGGCTTAGCAGGGAGCAATGTGCCTGGATGCTAGGCCAGTGTAGTTCTTAGCTTGGACTGCAGTAGAACTGCAAATACTTCAAGAGCTTCAAGGTAAAATAAGAAATTATAAAAGAAAGCCAAAATCCAAGCACAGCTTTCTGAGCTGTAAATTCAGGCTAACCAACCAAGTCTGTCTAAATCATGTTTTTTATCTTGCCCTAATTCCATAAAGGGCCACAGATGTTGCAAGGCCTAATTTTTAATTGATTTGCTCTTATTTGCTTGAGAGGAATGTGGGATGCAGAGAGTTAGGATCCTAATTATGAGCTTCCCAGTAGTCACAAAGCAAGAGCACGAAGCTGCCTCCACTAGCCAAAAAGAAAGTTAAAGACCTAGTCACTGGCTCTGGGCAAAAGAGGGTCCTTTTTCAGTAAGAGCTGGCAGCTCTGAACACTCCTGTAGAGTTAGACTTTTCCTTAGCAAGGTAGCACTCTCTGAGGAAAAAAACCCAGATGTTGTTAGTTGCGGCCTTCTGCTAACAGTGGGCACTCACATGCCATTTGAAATATTCAGATCCTGCTTTTCGGTTAGGTCTGGGGCTTGCTTCTTCCTCCACAGCTCCCCAGTGGGGCCCCTGTCCACTAAGCTGGAAAATACTCTGAGACAAACATCAGAGTGGTCCTCAGCCTAAGACAAAGCCTTTTATACAAGGTGAGAAACATTTTGTTTTTCGATGAATCCACGGCTACTTGTTAGTGAAGAGACTGCATCCAAGAGCCATATGTGTGCCTACGCTAAAGTCATTCTCTCTGAGTCAGCTGGCATTTAAATCATTTATATGAAATGGAGCAGCATAAATAAGCAGGAAGTGAAAGGGATCCGTACAAGCATCTTTCAGTAACTTTTACCCTGACAGCAGAAATTTTAGATTCCAGTATCTGTGTGATAAGATCTTGGCCATGGATCAAGGACACAACCAATTCTTCTTTATTCTTTTCTACTTTGATTAACCACAGTCAGAGATTTCCTTCCGGAGCTCCTTGTTTATCAAATCCCCAACATATAGCTAAACAGTGTCAAAGTCTGAGTATTACATGTAAAATTAAAAGGAGAAATGTCAGTTCCAGATGACAAATCAGCAATTACAGACTGGAGGTGCTTTCAGATTTAGCTATCAGTTGAACAATTGCTTTTCAGGATCTTTGTTGTGAATAAATTTTACAACTCACGTTCATGACTGAAGCTTTTCAGCCCCAATCATAAAGTGTTCTGTATCTAATATTTTGGAAGGTTCATGGTCACTCAGTTGGCACAAGAATTGGCCATGTGCATGTAACCTACATGTGAATGCAGTGGGCAACAAGGAGCTTTCCTTCTCCTTTCCTACTTGTATCAAAATAAAGGTTGCCTACAGATGCAATGATCCATGCTACAAAGATTAAAATCTGAAGTAAACTTGCTTTAAACATCACATAAGCTCGTAGCCATCTTTCAAGGAGTACTAACCTCTGGTAAATTTCTTCTTTTGTCTAAGTGTGTTCAGGAAGTTTCCTGAGATTCTCTGTAGCACACAAAATTTTGTTTGCTTCATCTAACAAACCCAAGGATTGCTGTTGACAATGTATTGTGTCACACCAAAGCACTCACAGCACCATTCTCACAAAGGAGCAAATGCAATCCTCCCCTGATTTTGCCTAAGCAAAACTCAGCTTAGTATACTAGTCTATTTAATAAGAACCTTGTGATCAGTAATGCCAGTTGGATTTGTAGAATTCTGGCTTTTGATAAAGTACACTGAATCAAAAAGCCTGTGAAATATTTCTCAGATGATAACTATGCAGCAGGGCAAGATCAGCCCTGTAGATTGAAGAAGGAAAGAGAAAGGTTTTTCAGGATTTGGGCAGGTTTTAATAGACCTTCCACTCATCTGTCAGAGGGTGACATTCTCATTTTTGCCCTGGAATTTTTGTTGGTCTCTTTGAGAAGGTAAAGAATGAACAGAAAAAGCAAAGAAAGTGAGTGGTGGACATACACTACATAATGGGATCAATACCTTACTCTGTAAAAATAGAAGTGATGTATTATGTCATTTAGACAGCAAGTTATAGAACTACTCCAGAAATAGAGGATAATGATCGAATGAAGGGGAAAAGGCTTTTTTACTGACCTGAAGTACAAAGACTGAGAATATTGCTATGAAGTTGAGGAACTGAAGAGAAAGATGACAAATTGCTATTTTAGATTTTGCTTGTGTTCCTACCAGGAATTTTAAGCCATTAGTCACTGATTGTGACTGTTTCCACTTGTCTTCTTTGGCTGTTTTAATAACATTTTGCAGATGCAGTGCAATTTTTACCTATTATTTTGGGTGAATCTTCCAACAGTTGTTGCCAACTTTTCTGGTATATTTTAAAATACTTTATTTAAAATAATAATAATAAAAAAAACCCCAAACCAAACCACCTCCACACTCAATAACTTGAACACATCAGAATGAATGCATTATTTATTACATGCTCCACTCTGCTGAAAATGTCTCTAAATTGCGGTGGATAAACCTGGGGTCCTGGAAAAGGAGAAGACCATTCCTTCCTTCACTGCGTGGTTGTATTGGAACAGGCATGGCATATGAATCCAGACAAATTGCTAGGGTCCTGTGAAGTTATAAGTGTCCAGGCCTGCTGCACAATAACAGAAAAGTTACGTGGCAAATTCAAGCAACCCAGTGACCACCTTGAAATCTATCGAAGTTTTCCTTAGACTTAATGTAGATACTTAGCCAAACCTCTCTGGGTGAGCAACTGAGCTTTATCAGACTCCTTTCCTCTTCTCCCAGCTAAAAATATAAATACCCTTATATTTATGCTAGTGCACCACCTACTAGGAGGCAAGGGTAAGAAAGCTAGCTCTTTTAAAAATTAATGAGCCTTGGAAGGAAATGAAGCTGAGAGAGTATGAAAGCATATGAATTTCTCCTATACAGAAGAACCAGCATTCATTAAACTGTAACTCTACACTGTTCAAAGCTCCAGTCCACTTCAGCAGTAGATTAGTATGAGTAAGGACTACAGAGTTCAGGGTACATGTTTTTTTCCCGCCTGGAAAAACATATTACTGAATCTGTGGATAATGAGATTAGCAAAGACATTTGCTTTGTCACAGTGACATGGGCCTACCTGTCCATTAGATGCAATAAAATTGGGTCTTGCAATAGTCTCAGAAAATGGGAGATTTATACACCGTGCTAAATCTGGGGTTCTTTGCAATGGTAGCAATTGTAAGCATAATCCTATTTTTAGACTGTCGGATGATGGGAATCACATTCATTGAGCGTGTTAAGAATGGCAGCCTGGAGTTTTTGGTACTAATTAATATTAGAACTTAGAAGAGGTGGAAATGAATGTTCTTACAAATAATTCTATTAAGCAAGATATCTTTTAATTGTTCCTTTGTTGCTCTTTTTACTTAAAAGTATTAAAAACTTACCCCTTTGTAGCTCTCTTTTAAATGCAGAGATGGAAAACTATTGGAAACCAATAGATTACATTATTCATAGATATTTGTTTCCCAGATATGACCACATAATTCAGATTTTTGTACAGGAGGGTGTTACTTATTCTTTCCCATCCATCAAGACATAGGCTCAAAGAAGTCTTGTTCCAGGTCAGAATGTTAAACAAAAGCATATTGACCTGGATTCCTCTTGTTCTGTACATTTCTTACTTTTTCTTATATTCAGTCTTCCGCTGAGGGTCATTTCTATACAAAACAGTTCTATCAATATATCTGTATCAAATGAAAGTTGATTGCCATTGACATATTAGTGCAAATATACTGTGTTTGTATTTACATAAGTATAAACTTTATTCCTAATACCACCTTTGAATAAGCTATACACATGTGACACAGATCATACAGAAATGACTGTAGCTATTCTAATGAAACCTGAATCACTAAATGTAAATAAAGAAATACAACCTTACAACTGTGAAAGGAAATTGCTGTCAGATATGATAGATTGTATTTCGTGACTCTACGGTTGGTAATTTTCTATTTATTCTCCATTTGTTTATCAGATATTCATATAATTTTGTTATATCATCAGTCACTAAGGGACAATCAAATAATTTCCGTGAAGACACAGTTCCACCATTAAAAATGGAGATTGAGGAGACCCATTTGCTTTGTCTTTGAAAGAACAGCTATACAAAGGATGATTTAGCAAAAATGAGGAAAACTAAGTCTGTATTCTTTCCAGACAGCCCCACTGTCGCCATTTTTAAACAAAACTAATAAAAGCAAGTAGAGTTAAGCTGACGGAATCCAGTATCTGAAACAGCTCTGCTTCTCGCAGAAGTATACAGGATGTGTAGTTCCAAAATCAGAATAATGTTCAGGTGCTAGTCACAAGAGGGAGCTCAGTGCTTCATAGCTATAGTAGAAATAGGTCTGGACTGAGAAGCAAAATTTGAATAGTTTGTAAAAGGATATAGAATTTATAAATCAATAGCAATTTTCTGTGCTTGGACTATATTAATTCATCTTGGATTTATCCTAGAACATGAGCCTTTGGCATCTAAGAAAGAAGACTATTTTCTGCTTAGTTAATAAATAGCTCATTTTCTCTTCTTTCCTCTTCCCAGTTCCTCATATTTCTATCTCTTTGTCAAAAGTAAGGTTAAAATGGAATGGAAGCTGACAGCTCATAACAGCAGTTTAAGGCAAAAAATTACAGTAATGCTACATTAGTCTTAGAAGTTGACCAGAAACAACCTTTCTATCAGGGCTAAAAACATTCAGAACTATACATTTGAAGTATCATTATACTTGAAATAATATGATAAATAAAATGCAGAAAAATGGAAATGGGTTTTTTAAAAAAAATTTGGTTGCACATCTGAGATATCTTGGTTTGATAACTGCACATTGTAGCTACAGAACATCACAGCCATGGGTACCATATTGGTATGCACCCAAATGATCTGCTACACCAATAGTCCAGGAACGAGAAAGTGGACAAGCTGTCACAGCTGATTATTTTTGGAATTAATGCACTTGCCTAGAATATTTTGGTTTTAAAAAATGGCATTTTTTAACTGAGGAACCATTGACTGATAAAACAGTGGTCAGGTGAACTTGAAAGCAAGCTAGGAATCATGACAACTAACATGAAATTTTCAAGAAATCCGAACTTATTCTAATCTTTGGATGTGCATACTACTGAAATTGTATTAAGTCCTCCCCATCAATTATATCATGGGAAAAAGTATGATTTGGTCATTTCAGTGTTTGTTGTTCCAGATTAAACTAGGCCGATTTTTTAACAATGGTTCTTTTCTTATTTGCCTCACCCACTCCTGGTGTTGCCTGGGTGATGTAGCTGTTCAGATGTTGTGGACTTCTTTGAGTGTTTACTTATCAGCAGTATAAAACCTGTGGAATGGTTTGACTTACTGAATTGGATTTACAACTGTTTTTCTTCCCCAGAACAGTGGAAAGTAACTGAAATAGTCATATATTTCTTCCTTCTTTCTGTAGATTCCCTTATCTTCATGTCTCAACCTACACTATCTTTGACATTCTCTTCCTTTTTCACACTCTACATTCCCTGGCACATTTCCCACTCCTTCTTGCAAAATCTACAGTATCTTCAACTTCTCTTGGCCATCTGTTTTGAAAATATCTGGTGAAATGGGTAATTTAAAAAGTAGAGTCTGTAAATAATCTCACCAGAAAAAAGATCTGTGATGACTGCAAACTAGAAGCTGAGGCGAATAACCTCTGCAACATTTTTCCTAGGAAGTTCTGGAACCTGTGACAGTTTAAGTGCTTATATCAAGTTTGAGTCTAAAAGGTATGTTCAGCCTATAGTCATGGACTTGATGGCAAAAATGCTTGTTGAAATTCTATACTCTGTGTTATGCAGTTGTGCAAAATAAATAAACCTAATTATCTCTTTTGGCGTTATGAAGACTAGCTGTTTTAATTTCAAAAGACCACCACGCCCTACCTTTTTTTGGTAAGCATGAAGTCAAGCTGGTAAGTTACTAAAGAAATTTATTAGGGAAAAAAAAAGTGTGAAATAGTGTATTTCTAAAAAACTCCAATTTAAACCAATCAATTTATGAATTATTTTATCTGTAATTTTTGAGAAGCTGTTTTCTAAATTTAAAGAGAAAACACTGTAATTTTGTGTAGCATAAGCTTGTGCTTGCAAGTAGTTGAATCCTTGCATTAAGAAAAAAAAACAACTTCAGTTATGAATAGAAAGAATGATTCTATGATAGACATGCACAGAGCAAGATACAGGAGTTACAGTTCAATGTATACATAATGGATATATAATCTACAAAGAAATAAAGACTTGATTAAAATTTTCCATTGAAATTGTCTTTGGTAGAAAATGGGATTCTAAGTACTTTTTATCCATTAAAAGTTTTCCTCAGAACTTTTTGGCCAGAATATGTGAATGTCTGGCTTTAGGACTATTTTCCCTCTCATTTCCCAAAGAAACAAGGTGTATGTTACTATGCTGCCTGCATAGCGTTCCATCTTTCTATTGTCAGCCCCCCTTAAACTGCTAAAATGTGTTGGACACTTTTTGATAGAAGTCAACATGAGTTTAACCAGCGTTAGCCAACTGTTTGGAAAACTGAGATGCTGTTAGGGTCCCATTTAAGGAGGAGGTATAGAGGGAACGTCTCTTGTCTTTCATGTGTGGATGTTCAGAAGTCAAGATGCAACTACTCTCTGACCAAGTAGCATTTGTATAACCAGTTAATCAACACATACATGATTCAGCCATAAGAAATGGTACCACTTCCTTTCCAGCAGGTCAGAAAGTGGAGGATTTGGGAGGGAAATAGGGGAATTCCAGTGTATGGAACAGAAGGTACAAGTCTGTAGGAAACCAGGCTTCATTGCCTGCTCTTCTCAATAACAAAGACAATACACGTAACAGAAGAGGAGCCTTGTCATATGGCCATGAAGTAAGTTCAAAGGAGGCTGGGTGGCTTACCCTGAGAGAAATTTGGAAAATCCTGCTTTTAACCATCTAGGTGCTTTTGTGATCAAGGCAACAAAGCAAACTATAAATCAGCACAGGACATTTTGAGCTAATTCCTGTAGCCCTTACAGGCAATGCCTTGGAAGCCAGGATCTGATGGCTGTGAGACTCCTCAGCCACACTCTTCACCTAGAGACATCCCATCCCCAAAGGCTGCTAGCTGTATCCCACTGCTCTTCTCTGAGGGAAACCTGAGGAGGCACAGATGGTCCTCTACAGCTGTAAAGGCACTGAGAACATCAAAGTCAAGACTTCATTTCCCTCCAGCACAGCAGGTTTTAAAACAACAACAACAAAAACCTCCTAAACTGTCTATAGCTCAGGAAGTAATCTCAGCCCAAATTGGCAAGAACTCAGATAGCTTCAAATTGGAAAATGTGCAATTAATTTGCTAAATGCAAGGTGACATGCCTGAGAGGATGGTCTGTATTTGAAATCAGGGAAAGTTGATTAAAAATTGGGCTCTCTACTAAGAAGGAAATAGTCATTCTGAATCTATGATTTAGGGCATGATTTTATTGTACTCTCATTCAAGTGTGCAATGCCTGATTGAAAATGAAGCAAATCTAATTAATTAATATTGGCCTCCTGCTATCGTGCATCTGCGCCACACTCCTTGAATGACAATCCTAAACATCAGAAAAATATAGAACTTTTTATAACGAAGGATCTTATAAACAACAAAATAAAAAAGAAAATTAAAAAAAAAAACAAAAAAAAAAACAAACCCCAAACAGCTCCCTGAACTGTATCCTATTGCTAAGAATAATCCAATGGTATTTTAACCACCCTGCTGAACAGACAGGCCTTACATCGCGCTCTGACGTTGGCCAAACTGGGGCTCTGGCGGCGGGCCAAAGGAAGCAGGTTTCAGCGGCGCAGCCCTCCACCGAGAACACCCCAGCACCGGTCCCCCCACGCCGGGGCACTGCACATTGATTTTATGTGTAGTGCTCCTGTGCCTCACAACTGCTATGTCTGATATTTTCTTTATGACTTCAGCTTATTTGCAGATTTGGCTGCAAGATGTGTTTTCGCACAGTACTCAATACAAAGTCTAAAACTGAAGCTCAGTAATACAGTTTAGCAAATTTAACTGAATTAACTTGATCTCTAGAAATAATAACTGTGGAAAGACAGAGGGATTTATTCCTATGAAGTTTTGACAATTTCTGGCATGTATGATGACACCAAAAAATGTTATACCAAAAGTATGTGTAACCTCAGCTGTCAGCTGGGTGAAATTGCTTCACAGATACCTGATGGAGACACAGAGAAGCCAGAAAGGTAACATTAAGTCAGTAGTAGTAGATAACAACCACAAATGTTCGCCACCACATTTGTACTCTACATCATGCACTGACATTCTAACCTGTCCAACTCTTCTCACTGCAGCTTCTCCTTAAAAAGCTACCAATGGCCAGTGCATCTTTTTTGTGGATGAAGGGATAAGGTGGGGTTTTCGGGGAGGTGGGGTGGTGGGGAGGGGCACGGGGGAGGAAAAAAAATATCGGCGTGTGTAAGATGCGTAAGGAGCAGAGTCACAAGTGCATGATCTGCAGGTAGGGTGTCTGTGGTCTTTGCAAAGTTGTGGATTGGTGAATGGAAGAAAGGGATATCTGCTAGATGGCCATAGACTTTCTTTTCCTTCCTTTTTGGGTTTCCATGTGTTTTGTACTCTAAAGATTAATTTCCAGTCTTTGCAAACATAACATGAAAGTCAGCCTGCTGACAAAAAACATTGTTTCAGATTTGTCTTCTCAACTGCTGATCAAACCCCTTCTCAATTTATGCATAAACGTCAATTATGAAAAAATATTTTTTTTCATAAACACAAAGCACCAGATCTTCTTTCACTGTTTCAAAAGGCTGTATAATATTGAATGAATGAAAATAGAGACGTCAGTTTCAGAACAAAATCTCTAAGAAATTAGGAGATTGTGGTTGGATTCTTCTCTGTGCACACTATTAGGCTTTCAGACTTAAAAAGAAAAAATTGTTTATATTTCTCCACAGAAAACTATGCCAATGATCTGACCTCAATCAGTGAACTCTTAAGAGAACAGCACAGGTGCTAGAGATGGCTAAGGCAAGACGGCTGGAGAAGCATATTTATTATTTTTATTGTACACCTCACACTGACACTTGACTGATTAATACAAAACATCCAACTCTTTCCAGCAGCTGGAAAAAAGATTTATTTTTATCTCATCATTAACATTCCCATCAAGTGATGAGCTATAAAACTTCTGCCTGCAAATCCAAATTGAAGAACAGTCAGATAGAATATTTTTTTCATGCAGTAAAACCTTAAAAAACTGTCCAGCTGGGATATCTGTAGCTCTGCTGTTAATATCTGGAGTGAGTTCCATGGACAATGCTATGATTTCCCAAAGTACTTAAGCACATGGCTGATTTTAAGCTCTGAATAATCCCATTTGTCTGCAACAGAATTTAAGCAGGCATGGTAAAGTAAGGATGAAGCTGGAGCCACAGAGCAGTCCTTCCACATCCCTCAGTCAGTATCTCTAGGATTTCTGCTACCTGGATGCAGGTGGCTCAGCTATTTTGAATTAATTTAGGTTTAGCAAGTATTTACCTGGAGGACAGGATATAAATGCAGGAAAAAATTTAACCAAATGATGTGATGGAGAAACAGCAAAAATCTGTTATTATGAGAACTAAGCAGGAAAAAATATACTGTAGATAACATATTTATGAGCTTTAGGGTATATTTCTGTCTGCAGTTCTCACCACACTGTCATATTGATACAAAGCAGTATGAAAACTCTCTTTCCTATGATATTTCCCATTCAAGCTGTGATAATAACTTTATATTTGCCCAAGTGTGTAAAAACTTCCAACTGCATGCAAAATGAGCAGTCTGAAGACAAACATACGACAGTATCAGAGAGAAATTCTACTGGATTCTTGTTTCACATGTAGAGCAGAAAGATCGGGTCTCAATATAGTCAGGGAGCCTGAATGCTTCATTTCTCTAGGGAAGCCATTCTCCTAGCATTAGAACCATATTAAAAATTATTAATATCCCTATTTTCATGAAAATCTATACTTTATTTGAACATATATGTGCATTTTAATAGATGGCCACTTAAAGTACTCAAACGTGGAGTTCCATGTTTGGTTTGTATGAGTAAAATGCTGCAATAATGGGAAGTATCAGTACAACAACAATAGATGTAATCACAGCCACCGTTTGGCAAGGTATTTTACATAAAAAAATGAAGGGACACTTAAAATAAGCTTAAGCCTGGCTTTAGAGGCATAATTTAACCAAAAATGCTCTTGGGTAATTAAACAAGAGAACAACTGTTTTTGTTCTGTGTCTTAACTTCTGAAGTTTTAAATTCTGTAATCACAGTTGTTGGCGAGTCTGTCCCCAAGATTCCCCTGTCACTAAGAGTTTTCCTCTTGCCTTCACAAGAGTAGAAAAACCCTCATCACTCTGCATTCATCAAGCTAAAGGGTTTCACTGGAAACTCATCACATGTGGTCAGTGTGGGTTGGCGAAGGCTGGATTTTGTTAGCAAACTCTATCCACTAAATTTACCACCAAAGTTGAACCTGCCAGAGACTACTTTCCTTGACGGCACTACTGACAGAGTCTTTGTCAAATCTGGAATGGGCAAATAAGTTTAAACAAAAGAAGAACTGACTTAACTGTGCAAAACTCAAAGTGTGTTTCCAATGAATCACTACTTTGGTTATTAAAAAAAAGGTGACATAACCTTTCTTGACTGGTTTTTGTTCTGTAGTCACTTTTTAAATTCCTGGTTTGAGCCAGGCCAGTAAGTAGAAACAGAAAATGCTACAGTACTACCTTTCCTTGTGAAGTTTTTTATGAAAAAAAAAAAAAAAAAAAAAAGGAAAAGGAAGTTGGACAAATCTCTCAGTATCTACTGTATATCTCTTTTGGCAACTTTTACTACCAAGTTTTACAAATTCGAGATTAAGCTAATTTAAACCTAACGTATCCACCCCCTACCCCACCCTGAAAATGTAGTGGTGATGAAATTTTATGTCAAAAATCCGATGTGACTTCAGGCTGGATTTAGACATGGATACAAGTTTCCTTAATGGTTTAAGAGATAGAAATATTGCAGAATCGTATTATTATGGGAAGCTTACTTTCATGTAAATACTCTGAAAAATATTTGTACTTTATATTAATAGCATCTTGATCTACAGCTGGGTTTCAGGGCTGGAAATTTTCTTCACTAGCACTGAACCAACAGGGGATAATGCTTTTATCAGTTTTGTTTTGGCACATGGTAAACAGATAATGGAAGTTCTAATTACAGCAGATAGCTTTGAATCCTGCTCTGATTTAGTTAATATTAAATATAAAAGCATACACAGGCTAGACAGTGATGATGAGTCTTTATTTCAAAAAAGCAGGCCTGGAGCTTTATGAAAATTATTCCCTAAGATTTAAGAGAGAGTAAGACATGAAGTCTTTCAGCAGTGAGAATGGGATTTAGGCTGAACACAAAATAAATGTGACACAAAGAGAAGAGTGGTTTTGTGTCATCCAGAAGGGATAGCATTAACATTAGGGCCAATAATTTTAGATAAACTAGGTAAATTAAGAAACACAATGAAGATTATTGCAGACATAATCCAGACAAAACTCGACACACATGTTCAGATAGTCTCCATCTCATGTTGCGGAAATAACTAATCTATGCACTTGCAAGATCTTGTAGCAAGGACTTATGATACCTTATCATTAGATGTATTAATTCATCAGGTGGTGCAGCATCTTAGTAAATATAAGGAACAAGCATGTCACAGAATCATGGAATCATTTAGGCTGGAAAAGACCTTTTTAAGAACATTGATTCCAACCATTAACCTAGCTCTGCTAAGCCCACCACTAAACCATGTCACTAATCACCACGTCTACATGTCTTTTAAATACCTCCAGGGATGGTGGCTCAACCACTTCCCTGGGCAGCCTCTTCCAGTGCTTGGCAACCCTTTTGGTGAAAAAAATTTCCTTATGTCAAAACTAAACCTACCCTTGTACATCTGGAGGCCATTTCCTCTCATCCAATCGCTTGTAACTTGGGAGAAGAGACCAGCCCCCACCTCACTACAACCTCTGTTCAGGTAGTTGCAGAGAGCAATAAGGTCACCCCTGAACCTTCTTTTCTCCAGGCTAAACAACGCCAGTTCCCTCAGCTGCTCCTCACAAGACTTGTGCTCCAGACCCTTCACCAGCTTCATTGCCCTTCTCTGGACACGCTGCAGCACCTCAATGTCTTTCTTGCAGTGAGGGGCCCAAAACTGAACACAGTTTTTGAGGTGTGGCCTCACCAGTGCCCAGTGCAGGGGGACGATCACTTCCCCAGTCCTGCTGGCCACACTGTTTCTGATACAAGCCAGGATGCTGTTGGCCCTCTTGGCCATGTGGGCACACTGCTGGCTCATGTTCAGCTGGCTGTAGACCAGCATCCCCAGGTTCTTTTCCTCTGGGTAGACTTCTGGACACTCTTCCCCAAGCCTCTAGTACTGCATGGGGTTGTTGTGACCCAAGTGCTGGACCCGGCACTTAGCCTTAGCTTTGTTGAACCTCATGCAATTGGCTTTGGCCCATCAATCCATCCTGTCCAGATCCCTCAATCAGATCAACACTCCCCCCTCAATTTGGTGTCATCCACACACTTGCTGATGGTGCACTCAATCCCCTTGTCCAGGTCACTGATAAAGATATTATACAGAACTGGCCTCAATACTGAGCCCTGGTGAACACCACTAGTGGCTGGCCACCAGCTGGATGTAACTCCATTCACGCTCTAATCCACTGACTACAAGGAACGGTGAAGTCACTTTAAACTCCCCAGACTCAGGAAAAAGAAGAGTAGCCTGGAGGAGATGACTCCACAGACTTCTGATAGGAATAGCTGGACTTCCTGAAGTTCTGATCTTTTGCTCTGCTTTGTGTTTTGTTCAATGTACCTTTATGTTTACTTGAATACACAGTTCTTAATGCAGATAAAAAGAATCTAAAATCTCTTTCCCCTCATAAAGAACTGTGATCATCACTAAATAATGGAGTCAGCTTTCTTCTTGCTTATTTTCCCAATGGCCCTATTTTGCTCTGCATAGTGGAAGACCTTCAGCTTAAGGCTCTGTGGTGGTAAATGTGATTTATGAGGAGGTGGGAGCTATGGGACTGTGTTTTTTAAAATTGAGGGAAAAGGTCTTACACCTCTGGTACTCTAACTACTAAACAACTGTGCAAAAGTCTGAGCACAACTCGTTCTTCCACCTATGTGTTTAAAAATAAACTTTCCAGATGCATAATGTGGGGAACATCATTCATACCTCCAAGTATGGCAGATTTTAAACTGTAAAACCCTGCTGCATCTAGGTTTTTATCTCAATTGTGAAAATATGCTTATATATATATGTGTGTGTGTGTGTGAGAGAGAGACAAGATTTTAAACATACTTCATTCCTAAATATTTCTCTTACCTGGCTTGAGGCTTTCTATCTCATACTTTAAGTACAGGCATCTCACAAATCCAGAGTTTAATGCGGGTGAGCATCTAACTCAGAACTATGAATACCATTCTTAGTCTGCACAATGAACTTCAGGTGCTGCTATATTTAGCTGGGCATTGTCTATATCCCTTTGGAAACTGTTTTAAAAGAACAAAACAAACAAAATACTCCATCATTTTGTGTCTATCACTCCACCTTCATTGTGAGCAAGCTGCCTTTCTTACCTTTGCTCATATCTTTTAGACAGCTGAGAATGAAAATAACTCATTAGATCTTATTGCACCTTAGTCCTCTGAGGTTGTTCTTTTCCGGAAAGGGTTTTTCTTGAGTTAGGATTGCCAGGAGCAGGCCAGCCTGAGTGATCTCTTTCTCAATTCTTTTGAAACATTCTGCAATATTCCTGGCTTTTAGATGACATTAAGGATTTGATGTCTTAAAATTGAGCACTCATAAGTGGTTCTGTGAGGGAAGTTCCAAACCACTACCCAGCTTTGAACATACAGATTTTGTCCTGAAGTTATAAGCTTGACTGAAAAAGTGTATTATGACATTCCTGTGAGAAAAAAAATACAGTAAGAAATTATTCTCATTTATATGCTTGCTGCAAAGCTGATATGAAGTTCGTATAGTGAGAAAATGTTTTTTCTGCTTTGTTTTCTTGCTATGCTATTATACTACCACTTATAATATTTTTTGTTCATTCTTTAATGATCATTCTTTCCAAAAACTTTATGAGTGAAACAATGCAGCCTAAGTTTTTTAGGACATCTTAAAGCAACATAGTTGGTAGCAGGTGTAAGTTTGACACTTTTTAAAATCAAAGTAACCCATTTAACTTTGTAACTCTGGAAAGGGTAATCCCCTCACAGATCACATTTGAAAGTAGAGATTTTTACACGTACAGGTACAGACTGATTACTGTAGGTTTTGTTTCTTTTGTTTCTTTTTCTTCTATTTGAATTCCATGGATTTTACCAGATTTACAGAGACATGAAGTTGAAATAATATAGTGTTAAATCCAGCACATTAAAAAAAGTACTTCTAGTGCTGTATTGATCCAAGTAAATCTACAGTTACATTCCCTTACCTTTTGCCAGACACTGTTTTTGCCTGTCTTTAATTTGCAAGCTTTTGAGGAAAGAAAATGTCATTATTTCTTTTTGTAAGTTTACATAAACTGCACTCTTTAGTGCAAGATAAATAATGCATAAAATCTATTCATGCTGTTTGAACAAGTTTGAGGAGACTTGCACAAAGAGAGCTGACAATGCAAACTTAATAGCTTGATCACTCAAAGCATGGATTCCCAACAACTGAATCAGGTTGATTCCCAGCAATCACCAGCCACTGATTTTGCATTATCAGTTGGAAATTGATTTAATGGCATCCCCTGAGCCCTAATCTCTTTCCTAATTGCTTGTAATGTGTTTTTCAGGCAAGGGGGCAGCTTTGGAAAGGTTTGAGTTGCTCTGTTAAAATATCTTTTTTCTCATCTAGTGTCATAGATTGACGGGGAATACAGGGATATTGGGCTTTTGTGTAACTTCCAGACAGATTTAGTAGTAATTATGTAGCAAAACAAACAAAAAGACTTTCTGCTTTGCTTTTCATCACGTTTCTGTCCCCCCAAAAATGCAAGCATAAGCTTCTGAGAGAAAGGTGGAGGCTGAGAAAGAATGTAGTACTACCTCCACACACTAAAGCTTGATTCACTGGAGGGTCCCACGGAGAAAAACATCTGATCTGTGATGGGCATCTACATTTGGACTGGTCACCTGAGTCCTTTTGAACAGTGTGGTGAAAAAAGCATGATGCATCTCATCATAATGCAAGCAGTTAAATTATGTGAAATGTATTGTTCTTTAACAGTATTTACTTCACTTTTTGGCAATAAAAGTAACTTAGTGCGATTAGCTCAGGTGAAGACATCTGCATCGAAGACATGTACAGCTAGGTTAGGTGAATCATTCCTTGAGGTTTTTGTTTCTACTGGTAAATTAAGCAATGCCAGGGAATGTTCCTGGGTACTGGAATTCAGTCATATATAATATTCAATTATTTAAACAGCCCATGGTGTGGTTTTGGTCTATTCCACTTAGGACTCCACCAAACAATTCTTTGGCATGCTTTGGGAGCACACACAGGCCAGCAGCTATTCCTAGCAGGCAATGTGAATGTAGCCACCTTGTCTTTGAAGGTAAAAGAGTTTAAAAATACAAATGCAGCCTGGTCCTTGCCAGCCGGCTTCAGTGCCAGAAAACTGTTCAAATGATGTTCAGTTTTCTACTATAGATGTATCCTGAATATCTAAGTTTGAGAGTAATGATAAGGGACAGTAATTCTTCATAATGAAATATGGCTACAGCATCTTAGTTTATCTGTTCAATGGTAAAACTGTACACCAATGAAACCAGGATGAGAAACCTTAGAGTATTTCCACTGTACCGTACTGTATACAGTACAAATCACAGTGAAACATGCTCCTGAATAATGTGATACATTGGAAAAAAATAATGTGGTCTAAGTATCTGTGTCTGCTGTAATTACTTCAGTACAGCTTGTGCCGGAGAGTCCTGATATAAGGAAAATGGTAAGAATAACCAATGGATTTTTCTAGTGCAGTTAACTTTCTATACTCTGCCTGCCTCCTTTTCTTGTCTGAATAATTAAAACAGGAGAGTTCATGAGCCTTATGGAATATATTTTAATTAAACAGCTACTATCATATTATTCCTTTACTATGAAAAGGTGTTTATCTTTGTACAATTTAATGATCACTTACTATTCTCGTTGTAGCAAAACAGTATTTTAGACTAGAGGTAGGTTTTTCTGATGTAACCAAGACTTTCATATGTGATATGGAATTATCTGCTTCAAAGCTAGATATATATGTGTAGACACCAGTATGGAGTAATTATACAGGTTTTCTCTCTAGTCTTGGTTTTTGTGTGCTATTACCAACAATGTAAATACAACACTGAATGTTTTTAGAAAAACAGAAATTCTGACAGTGGATCCAAACTCTGGGAGGAATTATTCCGTGACAATGACATCTGCAAAGTATATACTTTAATGTGAAACATATATCAAGTAAATAAATTATTCCTTTTAAATATTTTAAATTCCTTATATGGAATACATACTATGCTCTCTGTTTCGCACAAAAAATGCCAAAGTCAATGAGAAGTGAGAACAGACTGTTTGCAATTTTCTGAGATCACGAGAAACTGCTGAGCCAATTGGTAGTTTCAACTCACTTGCTTATTTCTCAATTAATGCTCCTGTAAAATGAAGAATAAACAAACTTTGCTCTGCCTGTTGCTTAATTAGCCATAACAAAACTTTCTGAAGTGTGGCACCTCAGCAATTGAAGGTATGGTTGTAGGCAGGGGCCTGCCAACAACAATACGAAAAACTTCTGAACCTTGCCAAGACTGCTCCTCAGCAAAGCTGAGGCTTCTCCAAGTTATATGAACCATTTCCTGCAGATGCGTTGGACTTTTTCCTTCAACACAATTTTTTAAAGTTACGTGTTTATCATATTCTGGGTATCTTCTCTTAACAATACTGTCTTGGGGTTGTTTCTGGAAAAATTCAGATAATTGGATCTGGGTTACATGTACTGAGAGTTCTACTTCAGGGCCTCATGTTTCAGTAAATTCCTACAGTTAGTTACACTGTATAGTATAAACCATCTTCCACTGATTTTCCACAAGCACCTGAGATGAAGGAAAAGTTTACCATGACATCCATCATGGACTTGGTGCAGGATGGTTTGGATTACCCAGGTGAAAGAGTCAGGCGCAGAAGAATTGATGCCCCTTGGTCAGTGGTCTGCTGCAAGCAGGTGGACAGAGAGCAAGTGGGGTATGGTGGACAGGGAAGGAAGGGCTGAAGGTGGCCTTTGCTTCTTTACTGACTGGCTAGAGCATCTGAGCTAGTGCTGACAGGGAAGTAGTTCAATGCTGATGTAAGCCTGCAGTAAATTAGTAGCATTTGGGAGCAAACAGGAAACAGAGGAAATCGTGCCACAGCATCTCAGAAATGCTCTGCCTCCCAAGACTTTTCTTGGGTAAGTGCCACGGAAGATGCCATTCATTACTCTGGAGAGGAGCTAATAAAACCTAGTTTTTGCTGAGAGCCCACCAGCCTCAGGCAGGCAGGAGCTGCAGGGAGACCTGGCCAAAGGCATGTGCGTGTGCCTATGGTTTTCATGGAGGCTTTTTGTGAGGAGAGTTCTAAAACTGTAACTCTGTGTGTAATGTACATCTAATAAATTTATGTGTGCAGATATGCAAATAACGTCCCTGCTTGGACACTCTAGGTCCTCCTTGGCTGTAAATATTTCCTTTGACAGTCATGTTATTTTAAACACACTTTTGCCTTGCAACAAAAGCAACATTAACTGTAATACAGACTTGGCTCAGAAGTGCTCCCTGTTTTCTTAGATTAAACTCCTTTCTCCAGCTGCATCTATTTTAGGGTCTGATCAACGTTATAGTTGGCTCTCATGCTTCCTAAGGGTAATGAAAACTTGTGGAGATCACACAGTTTGTGCAACAATATAAAAAAGCAGAAGCCCTCTTGAGCAGAGGTTCAGTTGTTGTGGCAAACCCAGTGACACCTCTAAGGACACTTAGATGAAAATTATAAATTCTCTCTTAAGAAACAGGATTGGAAATGCTGATGAGAAAATTTTCAAGTCAAACTATGAAAAACCAGTGTGAGGCCTCTCCAGACAAACACTGACATCTGTAATTGTTTGCCGAAACTCCTAGGTACAGTTTCCAAGCATTTTAGATTTTTCTAGCATTTGTTCTTTACATTTTTAGGTCTGTTTGCTGACTTACCAGAGTTTAATACATGTTACATGAAGAATACATACTACCATCTACTTTGTAAACCAGCAGTGTTGCCCACAACTTCCAAAACAACTGTCTAAATGCAATTCATCCTCATCTGGCAAACTCCATTGGCACTGCAGGATGATAGAAATGGAATGGGAGACACTTCCATCACCTCTCTTTTATAAAAATAGCCTTTGGGGAGACCACCACTCATGAAAGCTGTCCTTTGGCTAGAATTAGTCACTGGAAGATCCAGAGATCCCAATACAAAGACTCTCTTAGGATAAAGAGGAGTCACCTTGCATCCAAAAGCAGGACAGCCAGTACCAGGCTTAATGTAGCCTCATTCCCCAGTCCCAGCTGTGGCACTTTATGCCTGTACCAGCCCCGCAGGTGGTCTGGTTCTTGAGTCTGTGGAAAGAGCTGCTCAGGGGGTGGGCTATGTGCACTCAGGGCCATAGGGGTGTTATGCTGAAGGGAAGATTGCAGGATGGAAATGAGCGGTAGGGAGAGTCTGGGGGACAGTAACGACATTTGTCAAGGTAACACTTGTGAAGTTACACATTTATTTTTGCAGATCTACAGTTCTTTATTCCTTTGGAAAGGTGGGTGCCAGATGGGAACCTGAACTGGTATTATTTAGTGCTCATCTTGCAATTCCTTTGGGTTAGTTTGTGAGTATGTATGTAAGCAAGGCAATGGATAATCAGGCTCCTCATGTAGGTAGGTATGTATCTTCTACTTTAGAAGTCAAGAGAACAAACTGTGTGATGTGGTTGCTTTGAAGGTGTTTTATTTTGCTTTTTGGCTGGTTCTCTGAAAAATGGGAGTAGTGCCAAGCCTTCTCAAATAGAGAATGAAGACACAGAGTTCTTATTTTGGGATACTTTTCCTTGGTGGAAAGGACAGAAAGAAAGGATTTCAGAGAGGTGCGAAAAAAGAATGAGCAGATGAAAAAATATTAATTTCTGGTTTAAAAATTCAGTCAAGATATTTTTTATAAAAATGAATCATTATTTAAATTTCCAGCCGTAACATTGCAATGTGAGCTTTCTGCTGTCTACCTGAGAAGAAAATTAATTTATGGTTTTATTGTTGGTGGCTTAGCATTGGACATAGCAAATTAATTTTAATTTTTAAAGAACATCTTTGCATTCTTAAATCAAAGATTTATTTTCTTCTCTCTGCTCTAAAGCTACTCCCCACCTTCCTTAAAAAAATTCTCAAAACAAAGAAAAATTCAAACTTTTTAACATCATTTTCAAACAGCTTTACTGGGTTATTGCTAGCTATGTAACTACGAACTATATGTTCTCCTTCTCAGAGATTTCAATCTCCACTTTTTTTCTGTTTTGGGTTTTTTTTTTAAAATTATTTTCATAAGAGTCACATCCAAAGTTTTTGTTATCATCACCTCCTTCCATGTTACCATTGCAGCAACGTTACTGCTGGTTGTTGAATTTGATTTTCCTGATTCCTTTTACTGTGATTCTGCATATAGGGCATGTGAACTGTTTTGTAATACTTGTTTACTACATTCCTTTCTGATCATACTAGTCCCCAAAACATGAATAACACTAGGATGTCAGGTAAATCAAATCAGCATCAGTGAGTCTGGTTGATTATTTTTCTTCACGCTTCCCAGCAGACACACGCTTTTGAGAAGAACAGCAGCCTGGGTTGTTTGTACCTTCAAAGGAACTATGTGGGTAAACCTGGGGGGCATGTAACAAAGGCTTTATTTCAAAAAGACAGAAGCAGGAAGTGGAGAATCAGGACCCAACCTCCAGGCAAAAAAATGCCTCTTGGCCCGGGATTTAAAGATGCTGTTGGAAGGATGAGTCTCAATTCCTGAATTCGGCTACCAAAGTGGTCCTTCTTTGTTTGGGACCTAGGCCAGACCCCAACCTGATACACCCTGTTCTGTTGCTCTGGAGTTTCTGACCAAGTTTGGCACCATCTCTGCCAGCAATTAACAAGAGCTATGGCCTAAAGCTTGAATATGATTACCACAAGCATCTACTACAGTAAATATTTCATTAATGTGACCGTCTTCTTTTCAGTCTAGGTCTCCTATATTTTCTTTCACATCTTTAATAATTTCATGTCCTCTACTGCAACTTTCAATCAGTCATTTCAAAGCACTTGGCAGACTTCAGAAAATGTGTGCCAGTTCCTGCACTCCTTTGACTACATCCCTTCAGTGAAATCTTGGAATGAATTCATTTGGGTTTTCCTTGAGAAAAGAATGAGTAGGAGCTGGGTCTGTCAGAGCTGGGATTGCTGTAGCCGAAGCTAAAAGTGAGTCACCTTTGAGGAATAGGCAAGGGCTGCATGCATAGCGGCAGGGCAAGTGGGGCAAACAGAAGCTTTATAAATATCTCTCCGGTATGGCACAACACCTAAGGACTCAGCATGAAGAATAGGATGCCTGTCTTAAGCTGAGAGTGACTTCTATCTATCTACAGACATGCCACATGGGATTCCTCCAGGACAAAAGGAGTCGGTAATTTGGATCGGCAGCTGCCTGGAAAGCTGTCCTCACAACAGGCTGCTGTTTCCTGACTTCATTGTGTGTGAAATGACTGTTCTTCACTTGGTATAAATGTGCTCCTACGGTATGTTAAACAGTACAAATTCTCTAAATCCTGAGTAGATGAGAACTGAGGCAAGTATATGAAGTTCCACATGCAAAAATAGTACTGCTTAAAAGCATTTAGTATTATTAGACAGGATTTCCCCAAAGAAGAAATACTGCTCTGAATGTAAGATCACTTCATGGTTTTAGTCTCTTAAATCCATCGGCTTGTTACAAATTTCCTGGGTTTTTTGTTGTGTTTTTTGTTGGTTTTTTTTTTAACCTCTGTTTCTATGATGGACCTGAAGAGTCTGTTGTGGATATTTCTGGTAATGTTAGCATGTCTATTTCCTGCTCAAGACAGTCAGTATCTATCCAGTTGCATATCTTTAACCATCTCACTAAAAATGGACCCTAAAAGGGATGTAAAAAATGATATTTCTGCATATAGAGGCATGTGGGTGAGAACATAGCTCTTTCCCTAAGCTCTGGTAATTTACATGCAATAACATCATAAACCTATCTCAGTGTGGGAGGTTCCATGACTATAGCATGAATCTGTCAAATTCCAGTCTCTCTGGTATACTTGGTGCCAGTTCAAAATCTAGAGACAGAAAAAAAGAATCCTAAACCCAACATCTCCCAGATACATAAATTAGACACCACAGAGTGCAGTCTTAAACATTTCACAAGGATATTAACGGAGATTTGCTTTCTTCTTTGGCTATGTTTCACTTCCTACAGGTTTTTCTATGATTATAAACCTGTCTGCTTTATCTGCAATGGGGTCTGCATCAGTACTGTGACCTGCGGACGGATGATTCCTCACAGGACTGACTCCACTGGAAAAAAAACCAATAAATTACAATAAAACTTTTATCTATGTGCTTGGTCAAATACAATTTGCTGGGACTTTGAAAATCTACATCTGTTCTGTATACAATTTGTATTGCCATTTGTTACACAGATGTGTAACGAGACAAATACCTGTCCAGGCTTACATGTGATTCAGAAATGCATATGTTAATCACACTGGTGGAAGGAGGTGAAGGAAAAGACAATAAATCAGCCTACAAATGGTTTCACTTGGAAAGGTCTAACAGAACAGGGTTATTTTTATCCTAGGATGCTTTTAATTTGAATCAGAAATGCTTTACCACATGTTCTGCCAGCAGTTCAAAAGGACTGGTAACAAACATTTAATCTTTTTTATTCTGGGATTGGCACTAAGCCCTCATCAAAAAGCGTATGCAGTCAAACAGCTTATCTCCACTGAGCTGTTTCCCTTAATGTGTTCCTAATTATAATCCTATATATTGCTCACTGTGGCCGATTGAACAATATGGCAGTAATTTTTTTACAGGCCTCGCTGTTCTTTGAACTGTGAGTACAGAGGGCTAGAACGGAACCAGATCAATGGGATTTGAGTGCAGGGGAATCCAGCCAGATGCAATCTCTGGAGAATGCATTTCCAGCTGTCCTCCAGAAAGGGACTGAAGCAGACAGCTGGTAACTGGTGCAGCCTCTTTCATACAACCCCACGGATCTGCAAGGTGCAGTTCTTCTTACCTTTATTGCATACTGTACTTCTGGGGAGGACTCATCCAAATTCCACACAAAGGGTGTTTTTTAACAAAAGGGATAGCCTGCCCACCTCCTCCTCTTAAGATTTCATTAGACTATTAAAAAGTTTCTGAAGGAATATTTGAATCAAACTTGAGCAAATGTTTCCTGAACATATAAGCTAAAGCTCTAATATAAAGCTGAGAGGAAGTAAAAGTATTTGTGCTACAGTTTTAGCTGTGTTTGTTTGTGGAGGGTTTTGGAATACATACAGTCTGAAAAGTTAAGCCTTTTATTCTTAAAATGCCTGTAGCCTTGGGAATTGCAACCCTCTCTGCCTCCTTTTTCCTGTATGGACGCCTGGTTCACAAAGAATACATACAGCTGTAACATGCTATATACCAAATAAATGAAAATGGTAATAACTGGAGTTATGTTTATACCCAAACAATTGTTTGTCTTTGCCAGCTTCCACTTAGCTCTGATGAAGTGATAGACAACAAGGACAAAAAAAACAGTCAACTAAGGATTTGATACTCCTGTGCTTTCAGTAAAGTTTCGCTTTACAGGTCATATTAATTAATTTCTGATTGATGTATTCACTTCCTTTAATATGATCTTTTTCCCCTTACCTACATACCCCTCACATACAGAGGGCCCAAGCAAAATAGAGTATAGTGCTTAATCTTTAAAACAAAGCAGATCAGAGAGACAAACTCCTCAGACTATCCCAGCATAATTTGCAAACTCGGTAGCTTAGGGCTATGGATCAGCTTTAAGGGAAAAAGGGGGCATTGCACAAAGTGCTTCTAGTGACCCTCCAATTCCTCTGAAAGGAGTTTTGGCAGGTACTATCTGCCACAATAGCCCCAAGCCTGGAAATTGGGAAGCGCTATGTTTCAGGTGTGTATGTTGCTGGTGTTAGAGGGAGTGAAGGGCAAATGAACTCATTTTTAACGCCATCACAATATCTAAATACAAAATTGTTGTGGGGTTTTGGTTTTTTTTTTGTTTTTGTTTTGTTTTTTTTTTTTTAATATCTCTTGCATGTTGGCAGGTTTATTTACTGAAGCTGCACAGAGGCATGTGGAAGTGTTATTAGAGATGCAGCTGCCAGAGCTGCTGGCACTCCAGCTGTGCATTGTGTAATAGAGCTACATATCCACCAGCATCAGTGGCCACAATAAGGAGTAAGTACTGGGCAGTACCAAGGAGGATGGAGGTGAATATGGGTCCCTGCAGAAAGTTCTTCTGATCATAGCCCACTGGAGTCACTATGAAGACATCTCATGATCACAGCAGGCTTCAGACCTCCTCCTGCCTGTGTAATACCTTCACATCCACTGGCACACAGTGAATTGTTGGGAAACTATTCTTAACTTATGTCTTGAAGGTTTCATAAAACCCATTTATTCTATATCTCGGTCTAACTGCCTTTGACAAACAATGCTGAGAGCTTCACAGTACTCCATTCACACTTTTTTAAAGATCTGGTGTCTGCTACATCAAGGTGCAGGATAACATCAGTTGGAAAACAGCATTACTTAACACACCTTGGTGCATACCAATAATCAACCAAATAATTAAACTTACTGAGGAAGTTCAGTTGCTCTGTGAGGCAGTCTAGGTTCACTGAGGCTCCCCAAGGAATAAAGACCATTGCTTTCAGAAGGTGACACTAGTTTTTGGTTTTTGCTTTCATGCCTTGTGCCTCTAATCCCTCAACTTTTGGGATCATTGCTTGCCAGGTACATTAGTTTTTGCCCTTCATATAGGTGGAAAACAGGCACTGTTTGCCCATGGTTCATATCTGTCTAGGGTGTCAACTTCTTAAGACTGCAAGACATCTCTCTGGTCACTACTCCTGTTCGTGTTCATTTTTCCCCTCAATGACAGCACTATTGTCACAAAGTTTGTTTTGGATACCAAGTAATATTTTGTGATACAGGATATGTGTCTTTTGCCATAATTGTCGTTCAGGTACTGTCAAGTCACCAGTGACCTTGTTTCAATTTCAAATAGAGACCGCACACTTTCAAATAAAGAGATGAATAAACAATTTCTTGCTGAATGTTGATCCTATCACTTTTGTTGAGTGCTCTAGAAAGTGTGCCTGTGGCTGTCATATTATTTTACAAATCAGCCATTTGTAACCGAAAGAATATTTCCTGTGTGGTGGGTATTTTTGGGATGCTTTTTGGCCTTGAGGGCAACTTTATGGGCAGTTTTAGTTACCAATGTCTTCACATAAATAAAAGCATGAAACTTTTTATAACACTAACCAGGGCTAAAGCCACTTCTATTTGAGCAGATGAATAATTGTTCTTTGATAGCATCTGTGATGAATAAAAACAGGCTGCCAGTTTCAGATGTGCTGTTATATGAAGACCAAGCCAACTGCCCACTTGAAGCATCTTCTAAGAACTTAGTGTTGCTCATCATGTGATAATATTTCAGGATCAGGGCCTTTTTGCCTTAGTTTCCCATGTCTGTTGGATAGCTTTGCACTGTAACATGCCCAAGTAGTCAGTTTAGGCTGTTAGACTAAGTGTGTTTACATAAATCATAATTTCAAAGAATTTTGTACCAGTTTCACATGTATTAAGACATGCCTGCTACTGATGGCCTTAACTTTGATGTGACTACCTGAACACTTTCTCACGTCTCACCCACATATATTACCATCTTCAGTGAGAAGTTACATTTCTACTTGTTCAGATTTATCCCAGCTGTTCCATCTTTTCCCAAAGCTTCTGGTTATGCTATACAACCTTTTCTTCCCATAGTTAAACATCATCTTTATAGCCTTTTGTATCCTCCATACCAACAAAAAATTGTTGTTACATTTTGAAGTCAAACCCCTCAGGGGCTGGAAACAACCCAAATGGCAGTCTGCAGAAACAATATTTCTCAAAGGGACTGTTGAGTGTGAACAAATATCTTCTGTTTTTCTTAGGGCACCCTGTTGAAAGCTATTTGGCATTATCCTTGATCCCCAATATGTCTCCTCTCATAGGTAGAGGAAAATTGTTATATCTAATTCCTCAGATCAAAAGATAGGCAGAGATTTGTCTTTATTTTAGTCTGAAGGGCTAGCAAGTATATACACCCTAGTGGTTCTTTTTTGTATGACTCCCAGAGCAATAAACAACACAGTCTGTCTTAAGAAGATCTTTCCTCTGCATATGAGTTGCTGAACTTTTGGCTCTTTCAACTGTATTCCCAGTTTTGCTGGGACTTTTCCTATTCCTTGTCCCCTTTCTTACAGTGGTTTGAAACCTTTCACTGAAATGTTAGATAATGTCCACCTTCAGTAAATTTCATTCTTAACTCAGAGATTTTGCCACCTGTCAAACTCCAACTGTTTTGTTAATAATGACTTCTAGATTCCTCATATGGATTTTTCTTCCCCCCTCCCTCCTTTCTTCCAGATTTCTGTGACCTGTTTTCTATCAGCATGTTGTCTGTTAATATTGCAAGCTTTTTAACCTCAGAGCAGTCACAAATTGCTATGGTTTTGCCCTTCTCCTGCATCCTCTCTCAGATAAATTCATGTTTCTGTGAAGATTTCTTATTACGTTTTAATGAATAGCCTTAGCAGATGGAAAACTATTAAAACCAAGTGCATCAGAATCAGCTGTTGTAAAAATAAGCTGTTTTCTGAATTTTATTGTCTTGACTGTCACTTATATCTCAGAGACAGGATGAATGGTCTGTCTCAACTTGATTCAACTACATGCCAGTTTTCCAGAGAGCTACAAGTTTTACACACCTTCCGACTGCTGCACTATTCCAGCATTCACATGGTGCATTTTGTTAATTTCTTATTGCTTTAACATATGATAACCATATGATAATGAGTAACCAGATTTACAAAGGACGTAGCTTTTAACCCAATCAAACATGAAAATTTCCATTTGCAGCTTATGTGACTTCTAGTTTTGTAGTTTTACATGTAGGCAGCTAAGTCACATTTCAGTACAAACCCTTTTGTTACATGTTACAATTAAAAAAATGTACCACATGTGACCAACAGGTGGATTGAATGCATAATTCAGGGCATCAGTGCTTCCAACCCTAGTAGAAAGGAACTAATTTTCCATTAAAGACTCACTAAATTTTGAAATGCATAATGAGCATGGCCAGCAAGAATGAGAACTCACAGCTTCCCTTATAGAGGACTGTTCTGAACACAAAACAAGATCTCTCTTTATTTTCTCTTTGACCTATAAACATTGGATTTTTCTCTGAACAATGACATAGCTTTGCAAGGAAGAATGTATTGTGGCTTTATCTGGCTTACCGTAGCCTTTGCTGCAGTGTCTAAGACTGTCTTCTGGGAAATAAAAAGCAGGAAGTTTTGAATCCCCTCAGGTAGAATTTTATTCCTGTTTTCTCATTTCCCAGACAAATGCTTGAACTGTTGGGGACTGCCTCCTCCTTCTGCTGTTTTTATATTTGTTAGGTGATTTCATGGCATACTGCAGACTTTGCTTTTCTCCTCTTACATTTCCTAATGAGGTGGCTTGAAAGCAAAAAGGCCATTCATTTAGATTAGGTTCAGTTCAGGATCAGGCTGGATTCATCCCACTGAACCTAAGAATTTCATTGTGGAGGCTAGTTTGCCCTAAACTCCATCTATATTCAGTAAATCTCCCCATAGAGAGAGTAGGATGACAAGGCTCCTCTTTTAGGTATATCTCAGCTAAGTGGTTGAAGGTAGGTAGGTAAATCCAGGCCTGAGGGAGTGTCCTTTTAGGCCTTTAAGGCTCTAGTTCAGTACTTCAGTACTTGCTTAAATACACTTCTATTTGGAAAAGCACGTAAGCACATGCTTGCAGTTAAACACCTACAACTTAGGCATAGAATCCTGCAATTAATCATCTTTTTCATGACTACTGACTGTGACATATTTTTGAAAAGAGAAATGATTCCTGCACTTCTATTTTTCTGAAGTGATTTTAAACCTCCCTATGGTAATCAAATATTTCCTACTGAGCTAAACCTTATTAACTTTCTCAGATTTCAGTGTTGTATTTCCATCCTGTCTTTCTGGTCTGGAAAATTCCTGAAGTTTACAATTCCATTCACTTTAGCTTGGAAAGCTGACGTTATATATTGTATTCAGATTACTTGTTATATTTGAAGAGATAATCTGGCTATACTTGAAAAGGCAAACTATAGAAGAATGATTATAGGAATTGCAGCAATATGAAAAATTGTTCCACTTTCTGTTTTTGCAGATTGGGAAACCCAGCATATCAAAAGAAGCATATTAAGTATTTAGTTTTGTTTGATCTTTCAGTGGAACTACTCAGCCATCCTGTTAGTTGGCACCTAGTAAAATCCATGTTCTTTGGCTAATGAAAGTCTAGCGGTCATATATGGGATTCTCTGAAACAGCCAATCTGATTTTTCTAAGCATAAAGTATGCACAAGATACAATAACTGCAGAGATTTCAGTAAGTTTATGAGACGTAACCCAAGGTAGGATCCACCTATTCCCCAAATACAATGACTGATTATGCACCAGCTAAGCCAGAAGAAAAACTCTGCTTCAGGTATTGGAGAAGCAAGTGAGGTCACTGGGAAGTCTTAACCCTCTTGACTCAAAAGGGTCAGAATTCCAAAGTCCATCATACTTGTAATGGGGAGCTTGCAGCAAGACAAAACTACGTGCTTTATTTCCCCATTCCTCCAGGCCAAAAACATGAGGAGCTTCTCCCCTCTCCAGGCCTCTAGCTGCACTTTCTTTCCCAGCTGTGCCTCTTGTTTCCTAGGGTCCCTTTCATGGACTTCCCCTGTGCTGAAAATGTGGCTTGTCTTCTCCTTGTCTTTCCTCACTCTGCAGTGAGCCTACTTTCACCCTGTATTAGCATCTCTGTAAAGAGCTTCTCCAAGCCCTTTTTCCAAACCACCTTAGGCATTTTTGTTGGTAAAAAGACACCAAATAATCTCCCTAAGGAGGGAAATATTTAAGTGAATGTCTACTTTGGTGGCATGATCACTCTTTGGATTATGGTAGAAACCAAACCAAGTTAGATACCTATCTGATAGACGACCATTGAGCCTGAAATAATTTTGTGTACAAGGATAACTACATTTTCATCTGTATTGTGTCCAGAGATGATCCACTGAAGTTGTCGTGTTCATCTTGATGAAAGTGTAACTAAATAAGATCAAAATGAAACAGCTGAGGCAGAGGGTTTTGTAACTGGCGCCAAAACAAATCTACGGGACCAGATTTTTTCCACCTAGATTGTTTCAGTCTAAACAGACTGAAAAGTTTTCCCTCTAGTAAGAGAGAAGCCATTAAATAAGCAATTTTAATAGCTCAGTCACCCCCAATTTATTTGGTGTCCCTTTGAGATTATCGAGTGAAACAAAAATAGTACCTATAGAAAGTAATGAATACAGAACATACTTTCACACTTTCCAGACTTTCTCTCCAGGCTGCTCAGTCTCATTTCCTTATTTTTAATGATAAATAAATTAACATTAATTTTCAATGTTCACAGCACACCATATACACCAGCTAAAAAGAAAAAGAAAAATGGTTAGTAAATTTTTTTTAATGGAATGCAACATGTGCTGCCCCTTCTGTGAACTCACCAGTAATTCAGGAAATTGATTTGTCAAGATGTAAAATAAAAATGCATCATTTCATCACGTTTTTAGAAAATATGGGTCCAATCTTGTAAGATGCAGAGAAGGCTCAGCTCCCTTAAAGCTTTTCAATGGAAGCACTTAGCACCTCACAGTAACAGGCTGATTTTACATATCGTTTTAATGATCCCTTTAATAGTTCATTCTGGAACTAGCAACACTGAGCACTGCAGTGCCTAATGCCCTTGTTGGGCCTGGCTCCAAGCCAGCTTTATGCTTTGCAGCTTATTTGTACCCAACAATCTCACCTTAAAAAATATTTGTTTTCCCCAGGATGCAGGTGTTGATATAGCTGCATTGTAAGTAGGATTCCTGGACCAGGTTGTAAATCAGAGCATGGTGCTGACTGGGGAACAGAGTCCAGGCCTTGAGGCGGATCTGAACAGTCACTACCCTCCTCCTTTGCAGTGAACCTGTGCAGCCCGAGAGTGGTCCAAGAAAAGCAGCTTGTACAGGCACTATAACGTCTGGAACACCTTGCTAATATTGATTTTCATACAAGAGGGGTAGATGTATCAGGTATGACTTTCAACACCTTACACAAGTTTTATACCAGTGCAACTGGACTTTATTGAAACTTTGCTGGCATAAAACTTTACTACGCAACAGATAGTATGGCTCATTGCTACCACTACTCTTTTTTTTGCAATATGAGAAACAATTATTATCTTTGCCACACTTTAGAATGTGATCAGTCATGACAGAATAATTAATGGATCCCTGATTCATCTAGTACTGTAACCTCCAAAAACACACGGTGTACCACCTCATTATTATTTTCCAATATTAAAAATCAATCATACAGAGATATTATCTTCTTATCTGATCATATCTTTGATTTGTATTTGATACTTTGCACACTGAACTTTGACCTTCCTCCCTGTTGCTGTCTCTCCAGTAACTTCCATCAATTCCTTCTGCTGAATGTGAAGCTTTCGAGTTCATAATTTTCTTCTGCAATACTAAGACAAAAACCCTTCTCTTTTTTAAATCTTCACCACCTTCATCCTCATCTGTTTGTACATCTTTCTCATGTGACACCTGGACACCTGCCATATGCTAGAGTCCTACCCACAGCTTCATTTTTTCATTTATCAATTATTATTCAGGAATTAATTTAACAAATGTCTGCAAGTCATCAATAACACACGCTATCATTTTCAGCAAAGTGTGAAAGAAGAGCAAATATACTGAATGTGGCACTGACAGAATTCCTAGGAGTTTCAGGACAAACCCTTGCCTGATCCCTTCCTCTGGTCATTGTTCAGGTAGGATGACAGATCTTGTCTTAGAATGACAAGGAAAATAACAGATATTTTGGTGTGGCTACCCAATCCTGAATTTTGTAGCTGAGAGCTGCTGTTCTTTAGCTGCAGATCTCGACCAGTTACCTGCAGCCCTCTGGGTTCATGGTACACACACACCTGACACAACGTCAAGAAAATTCCACTTCCAGAAACGCTGAGAGACTGTGAATGAGTTTTTGAGCTTGCTTACTCAGTTTTTTTATCAAAACTATTTATCTGAAAACTGCTAACCTCTTCTAGGTATAAGCAAGCAAACAAAGTACCACTGTATTTAATGGATTAGGAAACACGAATGTTGTTATTTTTATGTAGGATGTGATTTCTTTAATGTGTGATTGAGCACAATGAGGAAGTGAAAATCAAGTGAATAACTAGGAAAATCCTGTGATCTTCACTCTGATTTAACAAAAGCTGGCTAGCTCTGGTCCATTCAAGGGAAATTAAATGTGATCTGGGTCTGAGTAAAACCTGAGTAAGGTCCTCAGGACTTGGTCCACAGTAACTCAGAATTTCCTTTCTATTTTTAGCCCAATGACTTCAGAAACAGTAGCAAACAGAGACAGGGCGTGTTCTGTGGTATAGTTCTATAATTTTGAGATCAAAGACTGTTAAGAATTTTTAAAGATGGGTTTTCCATGCCTGTGTAGTGGATGCTAGATTCAGAACTTTGAGGTGATATTTTTGAAAGTTGCTAGTTACCCAGATGAACAGGCAACATGTAAGACAAGCCAAAAATTGATGCTTAAATATATGAAATTGTTTTTTCTTTATTCATAGTTCTTTACAACAGATCATGTGTCCAGTAAAACACTACTAAGTCTAAAAGGTGAACTGGGAATAGAAAGCATCTGGCATAGGGTGCAAAAGTGGAACTACATGAATAATTCAGAGGCATCTACAACTTGCACATACATAACACCTCAACTATTAGTCTATGAGGAATGTGCAGCAAGAGTTGACAGGTAATGTTTTATTTCAGAGTAGGTAGTGGTTGGTATAGTGTATTCAGTACATGGGATTGTGATGGCTGTGGTGTGACTTATGCTGTTAGAACAAGGCTGTGGTGTGGCACTTGGCCAGTGGTTGAAGTGAAAACTGAAAAGCGACAACAGTATCCTGCCAAAATCTGGTATTGTCCCACAGGCTTTTCATTTTATTCCAGAGGTCATACATAACACACCATATTCAGCCAAATCTGCTCAAGAAATTCCCACTCAAAGAAAAACGGTTCTTGACAGAATAAGTGCTATGTTGATTTTTTTGTAATTTTTTTAAAATGAATTTTCTTTGTACAGAAATAGGCTTGTAATGTAATGCTTGTGTGCAAGAAGGTAAAATCCTGTGAAAAATCTGGCACAGTAAATAGGTAAATCTTGTAGCTCAGCAATTTGTGTCAATGTTTTACATAGGAGGAAATCCTCTGTGACATGTATCTGATAATGGAATCATTTCATATAAGGGTGCTTACTGTATGAGGGCTCTACTGTTTGCAGTGCCATACAATGGAGTACATTAGCAGCACAGCACAGGTTTAATACTGGGCATTGAAGGCTGAGCTCTGCTTTTAGTTATTGCATCAGCAGGAGTTAAAGAAGCCTTGTTCTAAAAGTAAAGGCCAGAAAGGCAGGGTTGAGAACTAGCAAATATTGAAGAGTGAGGCTTTTTGCATAATTTGGACCGAATTCCCTTTCCATTGCTGTTTTTACATACTGACTTGCACTTCTTATTTAGAAAAACACTCTTCACAAACCGCTAGTTTTGAAAATCAAATCTATTTTTCCATCTGTCTAGGTTCTTTCACTTCATTACCTAAGTGCCTCCATCATCCTAAGTACCTAATACCTCTCATTATCTTAGTGAGTCATTTAGGGTTGGTTATTTAATATCATTAATTCATTATGAATAAATATTAGGGCTAAAAGCTACATTTGCTCTGGAAGATGGAAATATTTTTTAATTTCTGAGGCATAGGCTACTTAACAGTGTATGAAACCACCGAAAAAGTTTTATAAACCCCCCTGAGAGTGAAATAAACAGCCAGTTGCTAATGAGATATAATATTTTGCCTTATAATAAATGATAACTATAATTTATTTTTAAACCAACAGGTGCTGAGCAGGTAGACTAAGTAAGTTATGAGCTGGATTTCTTTCCACATTGAACTTTCTAGCCCTGTAAGGGAAAATTTGCCTTCAAATTTTAGAAAGAATTCAGTCATATTTACTCCTAGAGAAGGCATTTGTGCTGGAACAACAGGCAGGTTGGACATATCAAAGCAAGGTGAAATGTATTTCTTTTTCAATGCCCAGCCAGTTTTGCTGGCCATGCAAAATGGGACAAAACAATGGTCTTACTTTCCCACACTATTACTTTAATGGCTACCACCTAATGCTATGCTATGATGAGAGAGCTCTCATCGCTGGAATTTCATTTGTAGGATCACAAAGGTGCCTTTTACTTCCCCAAGACTACACTGCCTTGGTAGTCTTCTGATCAGAAGTGTATGCCAATAATTTTAACTTCTGCACTTTTTATTTCGTTACAGTCCATATTTACACACATTTCTAAGTCTGTCTTCTATGAGACATCACAGGTGGACACTTCTTCCTGCTTTACCTTGTAGGACAACCCAAGCTCATGGGTCGTATGCAGCATGCACGGACAGGGCATAACCACAACTAGGGCTGTTCAGTACAGTCTTTCACCCTGTATCTGGTGATGTCCTACAGGAATGTCAGATAGTTGGGGTCAGGTAAGCAAGCCATGTAAGTGTCTTACTATCAGTTAAATATTATGTTAAATATTGCAAGGAATGATGAGAAATATAGGCAGAGTAAATTTGTAATGCCTCATGCTTTATGATAGCTCTCATGTGGAGTCTTACTCTTTGCAAATATGATGTAGTCCCTTCATTTTACATTTTTTTTCTAATATTAAATCTCTTTTCAGTCTAAACTAGGACTGAAACCACTGAAAATGCTGCTTTAAATTTGAAAATTTGGGTGAAGAAAGGGCCAGTTGTGGTTATTCAGAAAATCACTATCTAGACTGAACAGAAATTTGGAAGGTAGAGAGATTCATGTGTCTGCATCTTGTCTTGCTATATGTCTTACCACTTGCTCAGAACAGTACTTAAAAGGGGGGGGGGGGGGCGGTTGGGGGGGCGGGGAAGGTCTTTTCCATTGGCTGTGAGAAACACTGTAGAGCTCAGACAGTGTGGTACTGTATGGGAGCACAAGGCACGCTGCATTCCATCCTGAGCTCTCCTGATTCCCTTCTGACTGTGTAAATACCAGTCTTTCAGACGGGTCTGGTGCCTACTCTGTTCTTCTTCCTACCAAATCTGAACTCCTTTCTTGATCAGGCAGGAGCTCAGAATTTCAGAAAGCAATTCTTAAAGAATACCTACATTACATCTCTAGCAGGAAACCTTTCAGGAATGCTTCTGATCTGAACATTGCCATACCCTGCCCTCCTGTTCTCTTCTTCCAGCCACTTCTTGTTCTCTTTTGCTATACAAAGACCATTTCTCATACTTGTGTTTCTGCCTTTACTTTCAGGAACTTGCCTTGTTCCTTTCTCTACCCCTCTCCACCTTTCTGTTATTTCTATCACCCTAATTCTTTTTGGCCTTATTTCCTGCAAAATTCTGACCATGAGTGTATCTGTCTGTCTTTGATCTCCTACTCTCCACTCTCAATACCTCTTGAAATTAACCTCAGCGAACTTCAATAAAGTATTGTCATAAAATATAATGTTTTTTCATGCTTTGTAATGATCAATGGACGATTAAGGGTCAAATACTCCAGATGGTCTAATCTATTCCTCTCCTCTCACTGCCTCCACCTATGCAAAAGCTATGAAGTGAACTCCAAAGTATCTGCTCTGACATTCCAGCTTGCCCCTCCACATGTGTCTTCTGCCTGGCTCATCAACATATGTAGCACATGGGTCTATGGGTCTGTCAGCTGGGAAGGGGGAAGGCAAGAAAAAAGGGACACTAGGACATTCAGAGATGTTACCAATGAGCACGAACTCAGGTGGGTCATAGTGTGAAAGCTGCTGTAGCTGGTGGGAGAGAGGCAGACACACATCACAGACAGTTCTACTGCTCAAGAGCAACTGGCTTTCTGTACTAAAAGGGACTTAAGAGTCCTCAGGAAGCCTCAGAAAGGGCTTTTCTTAGCCAGTCTTTCACTAACATTGCCATTTCTTAGCTTTGATCTCAATTTTGATGCATTCCACCACATTATAATGACTCTCACTTGATTTCTAGCCATGCTGTGTGGAAGGACCAGGATTTATTTTATTTGTCATACTTACCACATTTGCAGGAGGGATAAATACTCACAGGTCAAGAAAGGACCTGGATTTGGGGACTGAAGAAAAAAGCTGTTGAAACTCCCCCCCAACTTAGTTTGAATTCACAGGCAGTTTTCTCTTTCAATGGTTTTCAAATCTGTAACACTACAGCTATACAAGTCAACAGAGAGTTTGGCAGTGCATTTTTGGTCATTATGTATGGAACAGAGATGCCAAAAATAAATGCAGTGAACCTCTGTGCATATTATTTAATAAAAACATTTTCTATATTGGCAGGGGTGGGGGGTGGATGTCGGTATAAATGGTAAAATTGCTGATGTATGTTTCCAGGAAAATCCCCATTTTGTTTCTCAGCCAGAATCCTTTTGGACTATTTCTTTAAACCAAATCCTTTGCTTTCATGTAGATGCAAAGATTTGAAAGAGATAAACCCAAACATGGACTCATCATTTTGAGAATGCATGAAGTACTCCTTTTGTCACTTAATTTCCCCAGAGTATTCATACGTGGTTACTTATCCTTTTAACAGAAATCTCTAGGGAGTTAGGAAGCTGGCTATCCCATGATCAGGAGCATGAACCAAAGTATTTCTCCCAATCAATGACATCTGAAGTGTTTACTGGAAAATTAGCTCCTCTTAGGTACTACACAATGCTGCAGCCTTGCAGTGCCTGTGTTACAGAAAGTAATTCATATATCAAGCATGTGGTAACCCCAATGAGGATGTGATGTGTGAAAGTGATCTGGGAAGACGGGATGTTTTTTTCTGCTCACTGTGCCTAACAATGCTGAAATGTTTTTTCCCTGTCCATTCACTTTAACAATGTGCCATTCTGTACCTCATAAGCACTTAATTTATTCCAACTCTTTGGCCTGACCTGTAATCCCCCCTCTCCTTACCCATCTGACCCATCTGTGTTTCATTTCCCACTCATCAGCATCCAAAGAGCTAGGCCCAGGCCCTGTTTGGAGCCATTAGACAGAGATTGGCACTGTTCCCTCTTCCTGCACCACATCCTCTGCTGAAAAAAATGACCATCAGATCAGAGAACAGAGCCTGCTTTGTCCCCAGCAACCAAGATCTGGAAGCACTTTCAATCATTTGCACTCTATACCCACTCAAACGCATTAATGTGATCAACATTGGGCCTGTTGTGGGCATTTTTTCCAGCAAATAGCTTGCTAACATTCCAGGCATGTACTTCCCTGAAAACAAGACTGAGACAGGGCCCTGAATATTCAATTGGAAAATCACCAAGAGCAAGAGCTTAGCTTGGCACGGCTGGTGTTGATTCTTAATAAGTGACTTCCTAAAGCTGAGGCATGGGGCTTGCAGCTTCAATGACTTGTTTGAAAAATATTTTGTAGGTGCCTCATACCACTTTATTTCCTGTGGTATGCGTCATATTGTGAGCTATTCTGAGCCAGGCTGTTTAAGCACACTAACATTTTTTTCCAAGATTGCGGTGTTTAACTAAAAATGTGCTTATACAAGATGAGCTCATAGCTATTAGTGCTGATGTAGTTTTAACTACTTGGATACCAATAGCCCAAGGCCTAAAACCTGCTGAAAAGAGGGGAAACCTAAGGAGAAACCATCCTTCACAGTAGTTTAAAGCTTTTCAAAGACAAGGCAGCAGGGAAAATATTTTAAAAGTCATATTTTGTTCCTATAGGATTTTCGCTATACTAAATACCTTTCAATCTCATTTCTAAAGCTCACTATTGGAAGACTTTCTGATATGAACAGCTGAAGAGATTTCAGACATCCAGTTGAAATAATTTTCTTTAATGTTTCTGCCTGTGCTATGTACGCATCCAACAAAAGCAGTTTATATGTCCATACTAGTGCAGCTGGATGGACTAGGTACATCCTAATGTTTTATTCATTTGAATGGGTCTTTCATTGACACGGCTACCATGACAAGGCAAGTTTGACTGTGCTGAAGAGGGTCAGCAAAGATTTTGTCAAGGCACTTCATTGTGGAGGAGGGTGTCTGGCTGTCACAGTGCTATTGTTCAGTGATGTGCTCTTGTACAATTCCTCATTCTCCAAGCTGAGAGAAAATGACAGCATTTTGCATGTGACACTTGAAATGTCAAGGGGAGGGATTTTTGTAGCATACCTTGGTGCCTAAAGAGGAATATGAACGTGTCTGTGAGGTATCTTACAGAAACCCAAATGCCTTGTTTCAAAGCCCATTTTATAGAAACTGCACCCACCTGGATTATATCAGGTTGTGTCAGGTATAAAGGCCTAAAAAAAAATTAAAAGGAAGGGGCTGGATATATATATATATGAAATGTTTGGACTGTTCATTTTGAAGCCAAAAGCTGTATCCTGGGCTTGATTTGTATCTAGAAGTTTGATGTAGAAGAGATAAAATGGAAATAAACACAGGAGAGAAAATGGAAATAATTTAGTTTCTTAAAATGTGCTACGTATGGAGCAAAGGGAACAAGAAAGGAAACAACATGCAAATGACAGATACCATGATCACTTTTTTTAACCCAAACTATTTAAGACACAGGGATTCAACTGCAGAATAGTTTATATAGAAGTACATTTGCACGTATGTGATTTAATTTTATCCAGACTCCTTTTTCTGTATTTCAGTGAAAAACAAAAGGTTTTATACCTGAAAATGTCAACAGAAATGTTTTACCATTTGCGTTAAAAGACCTAATTTTGTTGGTGAGATTGGTTTTGGTACAAATGCATACATATGAATTGAATTTGGACCCTTTCCTAATGGGGAACCTGGTAGTTTCTTCCTGAATTACCTAAAAAAAAAAAATCTCCTGTATAATTCTAACAACTCTGCTTATGCCTTTCTGTGGATTCTATGGTAATTTATGGCATGGTGTTCAAGTGGTAGTACTTTTTGAAAGAGTTCAAGTGTGTATGTTTACACTCACACATCTGATTCTTAACTATATAGATACCTCACAGGAGCAGGAACCTAGATTCTGTCAGAAATTTGCATAAATCAGTGATTATGGTAATCCCCACCCCCCCTAGTTTTTATAAAGAGCTTCTCTTTGAAGTGGGTTAAGATCTCAGTGGAGTATAGTTTCAGCTATAGCTGCCCACAAGCTCCCTGCAAAGCAAATTTCAAAGCTTCAAACCCCTCTTATAATACACTAGGCTTATTACAAATTGCTTTGTATTATAGAAAATAAGCTTCCCAATTTAGCAAAGTAATGGGAAGAGAATGCGTGTAATAGAATGTCATAATAACAAACTCTGTGATCAATCACGGGATTTCGAAGCAAATCTAGTAATGCTAGTAGTGTCTGCTGCAGTGGTGCTGAAGTTCTGTGCTCATGATGTTTGAGCTGATTTGAGTTTTCCCCTTATTTGGCCCCATAACAGAGCTTTAATGTTTAACATGGGCATAAATTCACTTTAGCCCTCAAGTGAAGACTATATTTGAGAACTGAATAGAATGCTTGAATTTACTCTCCAGATTTTTCTTCCATGATCAAGTAAAGTTCCATGTAACTTTCCTTCCCAGCGTAGTGCACACAAAATCTCAGGAAACAGCAGGGTTTAATTAGGACCCTGGTTTATAGTTTCACCTGAAAAAATACATTTTAAAAATCATATAAGTTTAGCTGTGCAGATTTTTTAGTCAATAAATTCTTGCTAATTAATCACATTAACGGCACTCCTTAAAAGTTGAAACAAAATCACAAAACAAACCAAATACCCCATAAATATTATGTATAAAGAACCATTCACCAATGCATAAACTACGCCTAAAAACATTTACAAATATTTATTCTCTATTTCTTTCTTTTCCATTCTTCTTGTCCTTTTTTCTTTTCCTTTTTATTTTTATTTTCTTTACTCTTTCTTTTTAATTTCTTTTTCTCTCTTTTGCTGTCTCTCCTCTCTTTCTTTCCTTCTGCTTTTCTTTCCATTTCTTTTTCTTTATTACAGACACAATGCCAAAATGATGCGTATGTGGATAAATGCGCCTCTGCTGCCAGTGCAGAAAGGGTAGCAGTGCATGGGGGTGCAGAGCAGAATGGTCTGAATACAGCTATGGGTACTTACTGTACACCCTGGAAATAATGCCGAACTGAAGTGAAATCTGAATCATGCCTGGGTCTGTGGCAGCATCTGTCAACATATTATTTTCAGTTTGGTTTTGATATGGGACTTAATTACAGTTGGTATCTACAGTTGACTGCTTGAGATTTCCATGTGTACTAAAACTTTCTGCTCTTCTTATTTTACTAAACTTTGTCTTTCACACGCCTGTTAAAAACAGGTGAGGATTGAAGATGAGACAAAACTTGAGTCTGAAGTGGAATAGAGGTTTGTCCAGCCAAACACAGCAGTCTGCAAATGATGAACCAGCAGAGATGTAGGAAAGTAATGTAAGCTGTGCTTAAGAAAGAAGCCATTGGAAATGGTAGAAGCTTCTAAGAGACTGGGGTTGTTGGGCAGGTGAGTCACTTAGTTCATTTGGGTAGGCTGATAGAATATATTTCCTCTCTTGTTGATTATCAAGGCATGAGATATGAATTTCATCTTTTGTTACTTCCCCCATGTCAGCATTGGTATAGTCTTTCAATTTTCTTCCTCAACATCTATATCCTTCTGAATAACACACTGAGACAATCAACTAACACATCTGTACACTGTCCCTTCTCAGCTGGTTCTGGGGGATCTGCAGATCACACTTTCTATCCCTTCAATTTTACATTAAAAATGCTCAGATGCTAAGTAGTGTGTAACAGTGCATAATCTAAAGATAAATCTGGTCTATGCTCATGTTTCTGAAAAAAAAAAAAGAAATTGTTTTGCACCAAGACTGACCAGAGACATTTTAGCGCTTGAGTACCTTTCCCATGCGTGTCTTCGGTAAGCCACATGCCAGCACAGAGCATCAGTAAAAGGAACAGGTCTCCTGCTGTCAGTCCCAGCTTGAAGACCAAGGGCTTCTCTCTCTTCAGAAAGATCAAGTACAGCCATCTTAGTGGTCCTCAAAATCTCACATTTTTCTCCATTTGATGACTTCTAGAGGCAGGTACAACACATTGGGCACACCTCTCATTCCATCCTTGCTATATACTTGCTTATGTACTTGCAGTACTTCTACCAGTTCTCAGCCATGTGCCACCTGTATTGTATTTTGAAAAGAGTAAGTAGAAGTGGTGACATTCTTATATGAGAAAAACTAAGCAGACCCTGCCATTCCTGAAGGAAACAAGCAGGGAGTTTGCTTTTTCAGTTTTGTTGTCAGACTTTGCATCTCTATGATACCATCTCTTCTGTTATTCAGTTCATTGTAGTGGACAACTTTCTAGTAAAAAGAAGAGTGTTCATTATTTTCTCTCATACAAATGGATGTATGTGATAATTTTAATAATAATAGCGAATACTTTTTTTGGCTAAGAATGACATTTAAATGGTAGTATATGGACTTATCCTGAATAAACGTCTTATTTTCTTTTACCAAAACATTTTTTTTTGCTGTTGTCCTTAAGTCATGTTATAGTCAGAGTTGCCTTTAATTTGGTAGCACTAATCAGGTTGTTAAAATATTGAGTGTTGTGGACTGATTGGATGTGACTCCACCAGGAAATAGGATCTTCTGTGGCTTGACTGTACTCCAAAGACTCTGATTGTCTAAGTTTTTTTTCAAATCTTAGAGAAACTGAATGAAATTGGTGAGATGCCACAAGATATCGTAATGCAAAGCCAAGAGGAATTATAAAAAATTATGCAAACCTGAAGATCTTTCTTTCTTTCTTTTTTTTTTTTTTAATCTGCATTTTCTCAGATATGAAATGCCATTATTTGATTCCAGTTTCCTGGAATAGAAACTATACTAGTACCCCAAAGTTTAAGAATTTCCTGTGCCCTACAAATCCTGGAGTTTTGCTAATAATTATGGTCTTGGAAAAATTTTCCTGAAACAGTAAAGAACATTCTTTCTGGTTCTCTGTTTTTCTTTTTCAGGTGACTCCTTATAACCTGCACAGTGACAAAGCTACTAGTCAAGAGAACTTGCAGGTGAGAAGCCATATGCAGTTGGCAGCTGTAGAAGATTTCCACTTTTTTTCAGTCATGACTGCGGGCATAGTTAGATGTGTGTGTTAATATTCAAAAAGAAGAGAAACATGAAATTATCAGGAAAATATACTTATTTATAAGGGTGGAAAGATTAATGGACCCTGAAGCGTACCCAGTATCTCTCCCTTTGTTTCATTCTATGTGCAGATCATTTCATGTGTGACTCCATGTGGTCTGATGCCCAGTTTGACTTCACATTGACAAACATATCTGCTTTGTGCTTCCAAAGCACTATAGTAATATAGTCCCCCTACATGTTCTTCACACTCTGCGTGGTTTCAGAACAAAAGAGAAAACAAGAAACAGGAAAATAATAGTCTTTTCTAGAGTCTCTCTACTAAAAGATAGTGGAAGTCTCCACAGTCTCTCAAATATATCTATTTGGATCTAATTCAACAAATCAGTTTAATAAATAGATTTTTAAATACTTTCTGTTTTTCCTTTTTCCACATGCTCATGTGAGAAAGGTTTTCAGCCATTGTGGTGTCTGGGACAGAACAGAGAGATAAACTGCACATCAGCAGTATTTGGAGACTGAATGCTTTTAGCAACAGCTTGCTTCCCAGAGGCATGATATTATGGGCTCCAGGAAAGTAAGGGACATCACATTAGGGAAAGGTAAAATTTTTAAGTAATATTTTAGTAATACTCTTTCATGCATTACTCTGTATTGTTCTTCAGCAGTGATGAGCGAAGAAGGAGGTGATTGCTAAGAAATTTTCTTTTTAGGGTCTATGAGGACAAGTTTGACAAACACCTGTCAGGAATGACATAGGGCAGTAGAGTGGACTAAATGAGCTCTCATGATCTCTTCCAGCTCTGGGACACTGTAATTCTACCGTAATTTGGAAAAAAGCTATGGATAGATCTAACTAATGTGTTGTAGTTTAATCATATTAGAGAAGTGAAAGCAGAGCATGGTTCAGACCCATCTTTCATTTTGACAGTTGTAAAGAGCAAGCAACTTCATAGAAATAAAACCTAATGTAAGAGAGTATCCATCAATAAGCTCATACATTCATTTTTTGGGGGGAGGGGGAAAGACTTTAATATTAATATTTATGGAAATTAAGAGTATTAGTAAATAACAGCAACAAATAATAAGTTTCATAATTACACATAATGAATTCAGTTGAAAAAAAGTTTATTGCAAAAGCAGTGATCAAACTAGACATTGCAAAATGTAAAGAAGACAGTAATTTCCAAATTTTTAATACCTATTTTGAGTTAAATAACCATATTCTTCTGAGGCAGTAAAAGTCTTTGTCAGAGACAGTTCCCAGGGAAGGCCTAAAGTTCCTTTGGATCAGATCTCATTTCTTTAATAGCAAAAGGCATCTCATTCCTGTTCTAACATGGAACATTCATTCGGAATTATAGCTAGCTTCTCAAAGTAGAATTTTAAAAAGTAGTTTCTTACTCAGGTATGTATATGAAGGACTGGGGATATTAACAGTCAAGACTTTCTTAGAGAAAACAACCAAAGAAAATAAAATATAATATTTTAATATTATATTTAATATATAATAGTCCTTGAGACTAATTGGGTTTATTTCCTTGGTAAAGAAATTGCCCAAGTGATCATTTGCACTCTATATGGCAGAGACCATGGATGGGTTTATATGAAAGTATAATTTAAATTAAGTGAATTAATGGATAGATACTACATATCTACATATATTTCACTGACATCTAAATAATAGAAAATTGATATAAAAAGTTTTCAGCTTCAGTTGTGTAATCTGGTATATCATGTAATTAAAAAATGAACATTTGGTTTATTTTGACAAGAGCTTTAAAAAATTTATAACAAAGGGGGGGTTATATATGCAATTAGGAATATTGAAACAATCAAAAAAAACACATGAAAAGACTTTCAGTTCTTTATTTTGAATAGTATCTTTTTAAGAGGAGTAATTAAGGGAATTATTTTATGTAGATATATATGATATTTGTAAATTCCTTAGAATATAAGCAATGTCAATTACAATTGAAAGTATTATATTATCATTTGTATATTAAAGCTGAGATATGAACACCTGGCTGGAAGCTGGTAATTGTGACACTTAGATTTTTTCATAATTATCGTCTCTTTGAATTTTTAATAAATAAATTATTGACACTTTTTCCTCCAGTTTATTTACTTATTTTTAAGATAAATCACGCTAGTGAGCTGTTGTTTTAAAAAAAATAATAGTTGATTACCATTTCTAATGACTTTAATATAGCCATTTTTATTAGATCTTCAACTGTTAAAATATACTCCTGTCTGCTAGCTTGATGTGTTAATTTAGACTCCTATAAAACACTTCTAATAAATTCATTAACTTATTTCCACTTCTTATGTTAATAACCACCTAAAAGGACTCCTTTGAAAATACCTGTCCTATGGCAATTTTCATAGCTAAGCCTATTCGCTCCAAGAGCCGTGGCAGTTGGTCTCATGTCAAACACCCAAAGGCACTGGGCTGAACAATGCTCAGGGATATAAGATGAGAAGTAGCCCACTTTTTCAGATACATGAGAATATGTGGGGACTAAAGGCTAGTAAACAAGAGGTTTAGCTATAAAATAAGAAACTATAAAAATCACATTCAAGCTATTTTAAGGAAAAAAAATATGATCTTTGGCTCACCGTATCATTGAGGTACTATTTTTTTATAACACAATCTGCAGCTGTGCACAGAAGAAAAAGATTTGGGTAGATTTAGGTTGAGACATGGCCAGATTCTGACAGGTGTAGACTGGCATACTTTGCAGAAGATTGGCTCAGAATGGGCCTCTGGCTCAGGCTATGCATAATTGAACATACAGACATCATGACTATTTGATTTAACCTTGGTTAGTACCTCTGAGCCTGCAGTATTGCTTAGGGGAACAAAATAAGTGGCTTTGGATTTAACCATCAGCTTTTTGTTTTCAGATTACTCAATATGTTGGAGCTTTGACTAAGCTTACTTTTTTCTGCCCAGAAGCCTCAAAATATGAATTGGAAATGACATTTCACTGAGAAAAAGAGTATAGATAAGCAAAAAGCAGATGAATACATTAACCTCCTGTATTTTTCTTTGATAGAAAGACATCAAAATGCTGGAAGATAATGTGATACATATACATTTATCTGAATATAAATATAAATATATAAATATATATATTTGTACATATATATAAAATATATATAAAATATAAATATAAATATATAATATATAAAAATATATTTATTTAAATATTTAATATATTTAAATATTTAATATATTTATATAAATATATAATAAAATAAAATATAAATATATATAAATATATATATAAATATATATAAATAAATAAATATATAAATATTTATAAATAAATATCTAAATAAATGAATATAAATATATCTGTTCAGAGACATCTAGGATAAATGTAGAAAATACCCTGGTCAGTCATTGCATAAAGGTGATGTAGTGATACAGTATTATACTGACAGAACCAGTGCAACTTTTTTCATATCAGAGATGCAAGAATGAATTCTGACTTGCAATCTTGTAACATGGGGGGAAGTATTCTGAGAACAAGAATGGGATCTGCTGCTACAGAGTGAAAAAAATAGAAAAAGACATTGTCCTGCATAGTAAAATACTATGGTTTTGGAGGATTCTGCTTTTTTTGTATTTTGTTGCTTTAGAAGACTTACAAAGGAAAATGGTGATATGCCCCAGATTTGTTTGGCAAATCAAGTAGTCAATCTTTAATCAAAACTTTCGCTTCAATAAATATTATGCAAGGCATTCTCATGTAATATATATGTTTTAGATTTTATTAGTTGAGATTAACCTTTATGAAAATATACATGAGTTCAACAAAAGACACATTCTAGAGATGGCTTCTTCTAGTCTTCTATTTTTCAGGTGAAAGGGGGGGGGTGGAAGAAGAAAGAAATATAGTTTGAAACCCATTTTTTTAAAAATTGCTAGTTAAAATATAAGTGTTTTCTTTCATGTGCTTTGGGGGTTTTTACGACAAAAAAAAAATCTCCTGTTTTTATAATATAAAAATTATATTTAGTGGACTGTGGACAATTGGTCTTGGATCAGCTCGAGAGGAGCACATTTACAGAAGAATTAAAAGCAGGAGAGAAAAATTAATCTTTTACTTATCATAAATGGAAGCTTATGTTTAATTTCTATTACACGTGAACTAACAAATTCCATATTTTCTTTCTGAAAAGTAGTGGGATGTTGGGTAAAGCTGGTTGGAATTTTACAGTTGTTTTTGATGAGAAAAATGACCCCTTAATCTAATACTTTGATGACAGTTTTGTGTTCCTCCTAACAAATACGAAATCTGAAATCTCAGTTTTCAATGCCAAATTTCTTGTGTTTTCCTCTTCTACTGATTAATTCAAAAAAAGAAAAACTAACAAAGAATTGCTTGTCTCCAATTCCTTTTTGTTATATTCATGATCACTAGACAATGGTCCGATCACAAACACCTTCCCCAGGGAACAGTATGGAACATGTGCTGAGTTATAATTAAGTGAAGTTGTGATAAAATTAGCACAAATAAACAACTATTCACACAGTGAAAAAACAGTAGGAAAATGCTACCACAGAAAGTAAGTTCTTATCATATCAAAGGTGCAGCACGAATACAGGCATGTTTACCATTTCTCAAAGCAAAGTGTGTCCTTCTCCCATCTCCCTACAGACAACATACACAGACTGTAAAGACATATTTTACTCTAAAATTTTCACAGGGAAGATCTTGTGAACATTACCAAACTGGACATAAAGCAGAGCAATAGTATGTGGTAACAAAATAACAGATGTACTTGACTTAGGTCAACTTACAGTTCTCTTTCTTCTCTTTAATAGAAGACTGACCATCTGTAATTGGGAAGGAAGATAAATTTCTTCCTGCCTACTTTTTTTTTTTTTTTTTTTTCTTTTTTTCTGGAGTGGCTAGATGAATTTACTCTGGGAATTCAGTAAAAGAATGTTAAGAATGACCAACATTTTTCCATCCCTGCACACAAAAAAATACATTAAAGGCAAAATGCTCCATTTACTGCAGCAGCAGTTGGGAGATACTTGACACAGCCAGGAAACTGTGAGCTGAGTTTCTCCTGGAACGTTTGCTACAGCTTCTTGTGGATAACATTAAAGGGACCTTCATAAGGGTTATTTTGCACCTTAGTTGGGGTGATGCCAGCCATTCTTCAGACATTTTTATGTCTCAGAGGAAGAAGATAAATGGTAGCTAACAAGCATGTAGCCAGGACCATGGTGTGACAATGGCAAGGGAAAAAAGACAAACAGCACAAATAGACAGACATCTGGATGGGGCAGGAGAAAAAGGGAGGAGTAGGATGATTTATTTTGTTTCCAACTGACTTATGCTGTGATCTACGATGTCTTAAAGGCATTACTGTCCCCATTGTTCTCCACCAGCAGCTATCAGATCTATCTTCTCCAAGGAGTTCTCTAAGAAATCACAATGCCCTTGAAGACAGCTTCCCCTTTAGTCACTGGGCATTCACTTGGTTCACCTGAGACCTCTTCCAGCCTCATGAAATTTATTTTTTCATGCTGATCATACTAATGGAAACCTGCATCTGTAGTGGAGAAGCAACAGCAATGGTAACATCAAAATGGTGGATTTACTGCATATTTGCATCCATATGTGCCCCAGACTCTTTTCTCTTTCTACACACCTTTTCCTCAGACTTTTAAGTCTTCTCTTCAAGAGGATTCCTTCCTGTAAACTTCCTATAACTATGGCTCATCTTTGTATTGGCTGTAAGAAGATAGAAGCAACTTTTTGCTGCATAATTGTCTAAATCTGTGTCCATATTAACCAATGGAGAGTTCTGCCTGATGGGTTTGGCTGCTTTACTGACTGAAGTGGAACTTGAAAATTCCTGTTCCTAAGCCCTAAACACAGCAGAACTAGAGTTGCACCTGACTCAGGTGTTGAGTGCAATCTGAGGTCTGGTGGACCAAATGTGGCCTAAGAAAGCCAAGCAGTAACTAATTGTTCTGGTTTCAGCTGGGATAGTTAATTTTCTTCTCAGTAGCTGGTGCGGGGCTGTGGTTTGGGTTTGGTGTGAGAGCAATGCTGACAGCACACGGATGGGTTTGGTTGTTGCTGGGTGATGTTCATACTCAGTCAAGGACTTCCCAGTTCCTTGGGCCCTGCCAGTGAGAAGGTTGGAAGGGCACGGGGAATTGGGAGGGGACACAGCCAGGACAGCTGACCCCAACTAGCCCTAGAGGTATATTCAATACCATGGGATGTCATGCTCAGTATACAAACTGGGGGGAGCGGGGGGAAGGTGTTGGCTGTGGCCTGCATATCGCTGCTTGGGGACTGGCTGGTCAGCAGGCGATGAGCAGTTGTGTTGTGCGTCTTTTCTCTTCTCCCTTCCCTTTGCAATTCATTCCTCTCCCATAGCCCCTCTTCTTCATTATAATTGTTTATTATAATTATTTATTGGTTATTATTATTATTATTATTAGTGTTGTTGTTGTTATTATGGGATTTTATTTTATTTCAATTATTAAATTGTTCTCATCTCAACTATTGAGTTTTAAATTCATTTCTGATTCTCCTCCTTGTCCCTTGGGCAGGGTGGGGGCCAGTGAGCAGGCATCTGCAAGGTACTTAGTTACCAGCTGGGGTTAAACTACATGACCCAGAGAATACAATTGATGTAACATGCTATTCAGAAATATGTAGACTCTAAACAGAAAGGATTACTTTTGATTTTTTTCTACACTGCCAAGCAGGTAAATCTGTGCAAAGTGATTACGATGATGTATGTTTCATTGGTTGTTAAACTCTTTTTAGCCTCACAAGCTAAAATCACAGCAGAAATTGTTTTTATGTAAAATTGCAAACTAGATCTGTACACTATGTGGGTGAAGGCTAGGGGCAGTGAACAAAATTCTGCATTTTGCCTGTACTGGCCCTGATTTTCTGGTTTCATTGGCTATATTGTGGGTACTGGAACTTCAACACTGAGTTTTCTTTAATTAAATGCTTCATTCATATATTCCTGGCATCTAATGACCAGTGGGGAAGAACCAGGTCTATTATTTGAAGCCACTGTCAATGGTTCTGTCACTGAGGTTAGACTACCAGTTACTACTTTCTAAGAGTAGGTGTCCAAAAATAAAATCAATAAAAAAAAGTTTTGGAAGGCGAGTATGGCCTCATACTTGAGAGCAATAGTCAACCTCTAACTATGGGATATTAAAATAAAACTTTCCCAGGGCAAAAAATATCTTGTAAATGACTATTCTGAGGTTTTTTGCTCCCACCACTGGAATCAGCTGGTACCAAACATCATTGATGGAAAGCTGGTGTGCATGGCTTCTTCTCCAGGGGAAGGCATTTTTGTCTCCCAGAAAGAAAAACAGTACAGAACTTTATGTCTACAAACGACTTCATCTTTAACTGGATTTGAATATTCCAGACTTTTTTGGGTTTTATTAGAGCACTGCACTTGAACAGCTTTTCAGTAGTTAGTGTGGATTGACTTGGCCTATGTCAGCTGATAAACAGGTATCATTATAGCACAGGTGGTATACCAGATTGTTACTCAGGCTGCAATGGCAAATAGCATAAATTATTGTATTGAATTCTATGTAGAAATTTCATTAGATAGATCAGTACTTAGAATTGTGTCTTTTTGTGTAAATATTTTCAATGGGTTATTGAAAGTAGGCTCTATTTTGTGTAGAGAATTCAGCCAGTGTGCTGGACAACTGGCTGAGTGTTTCTCACGAGGCGCTAGGACTTGCAAGAAGATGAATGGATGTTTTTTGATTAGGAGGACCGAGCTGAAGAGAAAAGCATGGATTTGTCTGTAACTGAAACGGTATAACATCTATTTGTTTCAAGAGTCAGGAGCCCAAGAAATGTTCTGGTCCAGCTTTGCTAGAATGGAGAAATCATTCAGAAGCAGTGACCAGAAGCTTTTGTTCTCTTGTGTATTTGCCAACACATAACCCTGGTAAAAACAAAAACAAAACCAAAAGAATATGCTGATGTAATTTGTCTCTAGATTTGATTACCACTTGCTTTTCAATAGAATTGCATATTATATTGCCTCAGGTTATGTCTCTTCCTGGCTGAGTGTATGCCCTCGCTAATCTAAGGTATATATAGTGGAGAGATGCAGGTGTGCACCAGCACAAAATATATATGTATACACAATATACACATCATACTCACATCCACATTTGCATGTACATGCAAAGACACATATACATACAGTATATATTTGCCACATATATATCCCACCACTCTTACCTATGTATGTGAGTTTTTGTACAGAGCAAATCCAAATGCATGCCTTCAGTGACAGCAAAGGCACGCTCCAAGAAAGTGCCAGTCAAGATGGCTGAAGGGCAAAGGCCAAAAACGTGCTGTGATAGGTATCAAAAGAGGAAGTGTACATGTAGCTTTGAAATGTACGCTTTCTGTACATGTGGAGCAATACATGAAGGCATTTGTGAAAGATTGGGTGGCAGTTCTTGCTATATGTGTAACATCAATATTCTGATGCATCCTGGCTGGTTACTGAATTATGAGTAAAGCTTAAGAAGTTGTTTCTGATATTGAAAGCACTTCATAACACGGTACTTGGCACAAACGCTGTGTCACATACCCAGGCAGTGGATCAGAGCTGACTCTCAGAGTGGGGGAAGTCACTTGAAGGAGAGAGGGCTGCCGGGTGGGTTGTCTCAGCAAGGAGCTTTGAACCAAGAAATTCAGTCCCATACTCTTAATCTAAAAATCGGAGTAATTTCCTGACCCTCTTGGTTCTATGCTTGCAGGGTGTCTTACTGTTTATGGTTAGGGAGAAGAAAGCAGATAGTGGTATTTGTCAGTGGTGTAGCAGTAACAAAAAGGGTGAACTTACTTCTGTGTCATATCAATGAGGTGAAAAACTCAATCTTGTCCAAATCAGACATTGGTAATTCCTATTTTTCTGTGTTTATTGTCATGACAGTCATATTATATGTCATACTGACATAACAAACACAAATGGTGTTTGTTAACAGTACAAGTCCTTTTATTTTCCAGAAGGTAAATTTAAATCTTTATTCTTTTTATGTACATATTTTCTGATTGGAAAAGCCTGTCAGGTATATCCTGATAAAATTTTATTTTAGACATATAAAAGGACCAAGTTTAGAAAGTTCATACAATAAACTGGTTCTTGTACTCTGTATGTAGTTTAGCACTTTTTCTATATGCTTTCAGGTCTAAAATCACACTTCACACAGCTAGCCACACCCTATTTTTGTGCAATTAAATATACCTGATCAATATATGTGTAAAATGCCTTCATAATAATTTTCCACTAAATTTTGTGTAAAGATAAATGACTATGGTGTGCAAAGCAACAAAGATTAATGTATCTGCTCTACTGATCTGAGCACCTGATATGAGCATGTTTTGCACTGAAGGCCATCTGTGAAAGATTTTTCTTTTTTCCTTCAGCATCACTTAAACACTATTTTACATAAGTCATTTTGAAATTATCCATGTACCGAACTAAGGAATCGTACGCAACATCTTTCTTACACAGTTTGGAAATGAAAATGGGTAAAAGAACAACAGTCACATGTGTGCAAGTTTAGGGTGGATATTTGTCATGTTAACTCTGAGCACAAATAGCAGTACTCCAGCCCAGTTCCACTAACATCAATGAGAACTTCAGCAGGACATGGTTTGGAAAAAAAAAAAAAAAAAAAAAATAGGCTTAAAAATGAACTTTTAAAACCAGGACGAGTTAAAAAATGTAGAAGTTTGGAAAAGAAAGTGGAAGGAAAAAATAGTCAACAGAGACAAGTCTGTAATGGCATGAAACAGACACAGTATGGTATCTTCTAACTCACCATGTTTCAGTTCAGTAAGATTTCACAAACCTTCCTGAATAGCTCTAAAACTGAAACAAGAACATTTTCTTGAAGCGACTTCAATATTACAGAACACCCCATGAGGTCTGTAAACTTGTTAAAATATTAAGAAAGACATAGCTGTTAAAAGAGCAGTTCTTAAATCAGCTCCCAGGTGGAATATGAAAAAAAAAAGCTAAGGGTTCAAAGTAACACTGGTGCATTGAAAACTGATGTTGCTCAGTTCATTTAGAAAATACTATAAACTACTTTACTATGGGAATTTGGTAAAGGAATCTTTCATTAATAGGAAAGATTGGATGGTACACTGCAAATAAAGTGATGTTTACATAATTCTGAAAGATCTTTGAAAGATTCAATATCCTTCTGCTGTGGTTTACAGTAAGCACCATATTAAACTTGCCATTTTTAATAAAATGAAAAAGTCATAATTAAGTAATTACATTGTGGGAAATATGCTTGCACTTTGGACAGATACACAATTACATCTTTAGTTATTCCTGAGTTTTTTTATTTTAAATAAAAGCTTTTGCACTAAAACACAACTCCAAGAGGTTGTTGTCAGCACATAACAACTTTAGTCTGAGACCAAATTCTGTGAGGTTTATAAAATGTCAAGTTTTAGGGTAGCTAAAGAATTTGTTTAATTGCAAACTCCCCACGTTCATTTATGCCTGAGTAATTTCATTTTAAGATACAGCTACTTCTTTTCAGGGTTCAACCATTCTTCTGTTTATGGCTTTTAAGTGATTCAATTTTTCTCCAGAATGTTAAAAGAAATTACTTTTACCTTTTTGACAGCTCATTCAAGAATAGGATGAATTCCTCGCAATTTGACTGATTGCCATTTTCTTTGCAGAAACACTGCTGAATTTTCTCCCACTGTCCCACAGCTAGGGCAACAGATGAGACACACAGGCTTTAGTGAACACCTTGGTTTTGTACTGAACCCATAATTTCAGAGGATTTGGCTGTCATTTACACCTTTCATGTTAGTTTTGAGATTAGAGTGGAACTAACTCAGACCTTCAAGAACTACACAAAGGGGAATGCAGATTTCTGAAGACCTTATTGCCCCACAAGACTTTGTCAGAGATACTGAGGAGCAGCATGCATGACTGTGGGCTTGCTGGTGTGTTGTGGTAACCATTGCCTGGCCAACCAGCACAGCCCACCTGAACAACTGTATTTACAACTGTAAATAACAATTCATATGCAATGCTGTAGAAATGCAGAGGGATGCATTTTATACCAACTTGTTTAAAATTAAATATTTAAATTTAGATATGTATGGGATGCATAAGGTCTGCATAAGTATTTCCAGATAGGCTGGGTAGTTTGGATTTTGTAGGTGTTTTTTATTTATTTTAAATACATGAGAATGAAGAGTTTGCAAGATAAAAATATGTGTATTTCCAATGGAATGAATATTATTATTTTTATCTAGCTGTTGGAACTCCCTCTTGATTAGCAACAATGACAAGGAATTTTGGAAGTAGCATAAAAAAAGCTGGTTGACAGAAAGGAAGGAGGAAAGTTCAGGGAAGGAGAAAGATGAAGGAAGTATATATCCCTGTAGGTAAACAGTAATGACCCTTAAATTTAAACTCCATTAAGAGAGATTTAACATTGACTATGACTGTTTTTCATGGATCTTTTAAGAGAGCATCCTCTGTGCAGCATCACATATCAGTGTAATGAATAAATAAATAAGATATATTAGCAGTTGATTTAAGACAACATTTATTTCCAGTCTAAACTCTTTTTAGTGACACAGTTAAATTGATTAATATCTCAGACTTTCTATATATTTATGATAATACACAGAGTAACCTTGTTCACTTGTGTTGAGTAGAAAAAAATTACAAAATGGTTTTGTAACTTGAATGAATAGACATCTAAGGTTTCTTGCTTTTTAAGCTTTTGTACTGCTTAACTGCTTTGTACTCTAACAAAATCAAGAGAACAAAATTTGTCTTGAAATTTTGATATACACCTCACAGTACAAGGGCTGCAGCTCATAAAGAAATCCTGATTGAAAGATTTATCTTCTGGAAGAAATCCATGTGGATAAAGTGACTAGATAAGAGAGGATGGAATAGCATGCAGTAGAAATAGGTTCTTATGCTTTTTGCAAATGGCATTCTTTTGTTCATTGTGTAAATTATTCTAATAGAAAGGTTCAGTGTACATATTAATTGATGAGATTTAGGACCACTAGATATGAAGCCCACACACATTACCTCTGGTTGGCTCAGACATCAAGTTTAATGGAGTATAACAAAATAAAAATATAATACCTTCTTTCTGGGTCATCTGAGGAGCACCTGGATAGCACTCAGTTGGGAATGTGTGCAGGAAAATTACAGGCTTGCTTCTGTGAGATGTTGTCCCAATAGGTAGCATCCTAGGAAGTAGGCTTGTTGTATAAGAAAAACAGGATTGGGTCCCGCTGCTATTTTTATCCTTGCATTAAAGTTATTTTGTTTACTGTATTAAAGAGCCGGTTGGTGTTTGGGCGAGGAAGCCCTTTTTAGCTCCATGTAGCTGAAAGTTCTGTCAAACCTGAACAGTTAACCTAATAAAAGTCATTATTTCTTCCCACAAGTCTTGCTCACAGTGATGAAAATTTGTCTTCTGTTAAACCCTGGTGTGGACTTGATTCAGGAAAATGCTTAGGTTTGCATTGAAATCTGACGCTTTCAGACTAATGCCTAATGTCATGACTGGCTTTAAGCACATGCTTATTATATTCGTTGATTTCACAGGGAGAAACATGCCCTTCTGTTTAAGTGCTGTCCTGCACAGAGATGCTTTCCAGAAGTGGACCAATGACCATCATAATTAGATTAAGCTGAACTCCCCCAGCTTACACACAAATCCCTTTGTTACTTCATCCCTCTGATTACTAATAGTTCTAAAAAATACTGTTGCTTTTTATCAGTTTGACCTGTTTCACACATATATAAAGCTTACCATGGCAGTCTTGATAATTGCTTTTACAGTCCCTGACAGGGTGTTCACTTGTGAAAGTTGGAATAAACAGAAATTTGGTTTAGTACAGGAAGGATAGGAAGTGTTTACATGGTCTGCAATTGTGGTCATCTGTATCCAGCCAAAGGGGAACCTCTAATTTTCTAGTTTATGTAATTGAATTTTTAACTGGTGCACAGTGAAAAGCCTTTTCTTCTCCACCCACCCACCCACCCCCCACCCCCCCCCGAGGGAAACAAACTCTAATTATAACATATGCAGGCTGCAACATTTAAATTAGCAAATAATGGTGTATTTTTGACATTTCCTCTTGGGGGGGGGGGGGGGGGGGGGGAGAAAAAGGAAAAAAAACCCAAAAAACCAGACCTGTAGGAAAGACTTGAATGTTTTACAAAGTGTTTACAAATTTCCTATAATCAAAATTGCCTTGCTTTTTAGTCAAGGAATTTGGGTCTAGTAGGCATACTAATGATTTTAAAAGACAATCACATGCATGTTTCATTTTATCCTTTCTGGGTTTTTTGCTTTTCAGTAATTGTAGCATATGTTCTTTTCATATGAACAGTTAATGACTAACAAGCATCTGAGAAACTGAAAAGCCATAGACAGTCCTGGCTTGGAACACTGCCATGGAAGAGAAGTGACCCAGCTACATTGCCTTCACTTAAACCACACTTTGCTGATGAGTCTTGTCTGAAACAAAGGAGAAAGAAAGGTTATTCGTGGTAACATCTATAAAATATTAAGACCTCTGCGGATACTCAAAGGAGATGAGCTGTGCTTCAAGGACTATGCAAACCAAAGCCAACCACAGATAAAGAAAAATGCTAGAAGGGGGGAACAAGGTCTGGGGATTAATTCTGTCTTTCTAGGCACTATATATTCTCAAATGCACTAGAGCAACCAACTTCAATAAGAAATGACATTTTACCTCTAACATTAAAAATGAAGCAACAATTCCCAACTCCTTTCTAAGAAAACCTAGCTACTGCAATGTGAATTAAAGGATATGTGACATTTTTCCAGGCCTTCTGCATTTACATAGGGTGCTTCATTATGAACTGATTTTACAGTACCCAGATCTACCATCCCTTAACCTGTGTGTAGGAGGAACCCTCACAGGCCCCTAAGGGCCTTCTTTATTGACCTCTCAGGCTTCTGTTTGTTTCATAGACAGTCAGGCTGTCATGGGATGCTTTTTGTTGCAGCAGTAATGCACAGAAGAAGCTTCATGTGCATCAGTTTAAGTGTGATTTAGAGGTTGAGAAGGGAAATACTACCAGGTTTCCTCCCAGAGACCCACAGAATGATGCCATCAGGGATGAATGCATTTATCAAGTGTATTGAGTCATGCATTGGCTCTATCACAAGTGGTGAAGGGAACAGAAGAACATGGTCAGAGCTGGCTACCAGACAAATAACCATCTGCATCTAACACTGTAAAGAAACTCTGATAAGAGAAAGTGATTTCAACCATAGAGTCTAAAATGTCACAGTATTAATTTTCAATACCCTCAAACACAGGAGTGTTATCTTCTTACAAATATGCTGAATGCACTTGGATGCTTATCTCTATCTCTATATGCACTGATACAATGTCTCCTGCAATTCACATGGGGACTAATCTAAAGTCCACTAAAATCTAATGGAGTCTTTCTATTGCTTTCATTGGTCTATGAATCAGACCTCCAAAGAATAATAATGAGGTGAATTTTTAAAGTTCAGAACTGTATCTCATTTTGGACAATAATTTCAAAGTAAATATGTTTCTCCCAATTTCACCAAAGCCTGCCTTCTTGTGATTTCTATAAATCATTCTGAGGTCCCGGAAGAAATGGTGTGATGTGGGATTCAGTTACTTTTCATTCTGTCTGGACCTGTATCAAAGATTCTGTCATTATCCTTCCTTTTATATAATTTCTGTTTAAAGGTTATCAAACATGCAATTCAAATTATTCTGGGCTCATTGGCAAAATTCTCAGGTATTTATTTGGTAAGCCAGACCCTGTGAAAATATCTGTGAAGTCTTTTGAATAACTTACTGAAAAAAAGCAGAACCATTTGCATCCTCAGGCTAATTTGTGTGCCATTACAGATGAGAAAGTTTCTGCCATGTACTGATCAAGAAACCAAAGAACTAGGATAAGTGTATAAAAAGTTAGTAGAAATAAGTAATTATTTGAAATACAGGAATGGAAAATGCCATGCTTTGATCTAGAGAACTAACATAATTATTAGATAATCTTAAAGAAAAACTAAGATTTAAAATAATCTGGAAGAAACAGGAACCGTGGCTTAGGTCCTCAGAGATGCTTAAGTGCCTCAGTCAGATGCTCTGTAGTCTTTATCTATATATTTGTCTAAGATGTCTATTTTTCCACCAATGTGCAGGTAGAGTACGGTGGTTGGCTCCCTAAAGCCCAGAGCACTACCTACCATAAGCCAGTCTCACTGATTCTGAGGGAGCCTTTCTACAAAAAAGGAAGCTTAATTAACTCCAACAGCTCCCAGTTCCTCTAAAACGCCCAGAGACTTAGGCAATTTGGGCTCATTCCATGCTTCCTTCTGGTGGGGTGTCTGATGAGAGCATTTTCAGCTATAGAAGGCTGAGGATCAACTCCATGCTGCCCCACAAGGTTATGATGAGGCTTCCATCTCATCCCACATGGACCACTCCAGATGCTGAACAATTGTCCAGCTTTGGCTTAAATATCCCGTATGGTATACGTTTTGAAACACACATTGAGACCTATTTCTCATCAATCAGCTGCTGAAACATGAAAATCACATCCCTTCCTTCTCTATTTTGTCCTACTTAGCTTGGATTGGGCTACTTACCAGATGTCCAACTCCCCTAATACTGTTGGAGAGGACCCTGGAAACACACTAAGGTGTGAGAACCTGGAAGCAAGACTCTTGAGATTTAGCTATTGCAATATCTATGTGCTTTTAAGGACCTCATCTGTGTGCATCTGTCACTTGAGATAAACACGTGGGAAGAAAAAAAAACCAAACCAAAACCAGGAAGACTATTCTCTTCAAAAATGTTCTAAGATATGAAATTATTCAACCATAAAGAAGGGAAGCATTGAGAATTTACAGAGCTCGTAGCTACAGTCTCTCTTGCAGAAAGCCAAGACAAATGAGATACAGTCTGAAAAAGGCTGAATAAACCACTACTTGTTCTAATAGTACATTGATAGAAATAAGTAATATATTTAATGGTATTAACAGATAGGAACTAGATCATGAAGGTCCTTGTTAGTTTATCACCTGGGTTAGTAGGGTAAAATCCAATGGGAAGTAATTTGGAACTATTCTGCAAAAAAGCTGAGTAAGAAATGAGTAAAACCTGAAGAACAGCTTCATAAAAGCAGACAAAGGACTGTAAGTTACAACTGGACATCATTGTGATTGAAATTGGAAGAAATCCATGCAATGCAGGAAGACCTTATTTGTGCATCAAGGTATAGAAGAGCACACAGCTGGACACCAGAAAGAAATTTCATCTGTGCATACATCACACTGTATAATTGATAGATCTGTGGAAGCCATCGTCATTACCATCCTGCTTCATCTGACACTGGTTACTGCCAGAGGCAGGATGCTAAAGAGAGTTTGGTTCCCTTGGGCATGGTCTCAGATCTAATGGCTGTTGGGAATAGTTGCTCCCTGAGAGAAGCAGAAAAGCCTGTTCAACATAAGAGCTGTTGGTGAGGAAGTGGCTCTATATATGCTTAAAGCATGCTTTTATTTCCTATCTTCTTAGACAAAGTGTATGCTATTTAGCAGCACATTTCTGTGATAAACAGGCCTAATGAACATGATAAGTTCAGTGGTAAAACTAGAAAAGGGGGAGGGGAAAAAAAGCTGGTAATACTGAGAGTGCACTTTCATTTAAACTACATCTTAGAATTCACCATCAAAAGCCATGGATGGCCTTAGACTGAGCAAGGTTGGTGGACACCATTGAGGAACCAGTCAGCTACAGGAAGGGTTTAATCTTTTACACTATTACACTTGGGATATTTTTTGATTGCGTAGTTTGCTTATTTTCTTAAAGAAAAAGTCTGCCATTTAAATGAAAACTTATTACCAATTTTTCATTGAAGGAACTGGCAGTTCAGAAATGAAAAAAAGAAAAGGGAACATCAGTGCTGTGTTTTTTCCGTGCATCAGTCAGAAGGAAGTTGTGTTAAAGGGATAACTGTCAAACTCACCTAATGCACAATCTGACTGAAAGCAAAAGTGTTGCACCAAGTACAATTCTGGCTTCTTAGGCCTCTGACAAATGTCTCCTCCTTTGAGATTATGCTGCTTCTGATGACTGTGATTACTGCTGAGACTCAGCAATATTAATATTAATAAATATCAAACATTACTTTTTCTACCATTCTGTTGCCATTTCTCTGATTTCCAGAGTTTATTATAAGCTGCATTTATTAGCACTAGGTACCTGTTGTTGATTTTAACATCCTGAAGGAAATTTCAACAAAAAAACCCAAACAAACAAACAAAACAAAACAAAACAAAAACAAAACAAAACAAAAAAAACACAAAAAAAAAGGGGAAAGAAAAAAAGAAAAAAGCTGCTACTTTATCTTTGAAGTGGCCAGGCTCAAGGGGAAGTAGTTAATTCCCCATGGGTAGGCACAAACATTCCTTTACTTGTGACATGTGTAAAGGTTGTTGTTCCGAGCACACTCTTTTCAGGACCCATTTCTTCTGGGCACTTACATTTCTAAACCCCTCAAGAGGGCCGTAGTTGTGAAAAAGAGAGTGGAAGCTCTGGTGTTCTGCTCTAAGATTACACCAGCATTTTTGTGAACAAACTTTGGATCAATCCAGAGTTGGAAGTGAACATGAAAAGTGTCAGTAACTCTTTTATAAGTCTTTTTGTGGTGCATCTGATTGACCCACATTACGAAGTACAATAGCATGAAAGAGTGTTAGTAATCAGTGCTAATGAATACATGTACCTACCTGATTCATATACTGGGCATTACCCCTCACTAATGCTTTTGTTTTGCATTCATTAAAATTCCCATCATGACACAAAATGCTGAACATTTACTATAACAAAAACAAAAGCAAACAAAAAATGAGACACATTTATTGCAAATTTCAGTCAAAAAAGATATAAATAAGGAAATCACATAGCATAGGCACATTGTCCCAATCCTACTCTACTTTAGTTCATTAATTAATGCTTTTAGAAAAGATATTTACAGTGAGACCTCAGGCAAATACTCAGAGACAGCTTGTGGCATAATCCTTCTCTGTCTTCCCCTCTTCCCCTTCCCCCTACTGCAAATGAGACTGGTTACTCATTTCTTTTTTTTTTTTTTTTTTTCTTTACAGTCTAGGAAGGACTTCGAGAACTTCACTCTTTATAGTTTAGATTTATATAAGCTATTTCATAAATCTTCTAAAACAAACTCCTTATAGAGCTAAAATTGACATTTACTTGCCTAATTTTGGTAGAACTATTATTGAAGTGGTTTCAATAAGATCCTAGCAAAAATCTGTGTATGTAAGTATGTATTTAAGCTACAAAAAGCTGGTATTTTATTTTTTGCCACAGTATTTAGCTTCAAAAACTTGCCTGGATAGATAAAACACCAGAAGAATTAATTCCAGTACAATTAAACTGTCTGTCTGAGATGTTTCTAATACAAGCTATCAAAACTATATGCCACAATTATTTTTATGCTTTGTAAAAAAAGATGTTAATTTGAAATAAAAAATTGTAACAGAATCCACTCCTTACTACATGAAAAAGATTATTAGATGATGAAGCATTTACAACCAGAGCCTTTGCAGATTTTGCAGTTCTTTTAGTCCTGCTTCTTAAATATAAGGACTTGAGGATGTGTTATGAAAGCCTTATTCTCACTGATGATGATTCCATGTAAATTCTTGTAGATCACCATACTGTGTGTTGAAGTGGTACAACACATCTACTGAGAAGGAAAGGAGGAAAAGGTTCTGGTTTGGGAAGGTACTTACTGTGGTATTACAAAAAGGATTAGGTAATGCAAAATTGGCTTGTATGGTGACAAGGCAAAAAGGCTTCTCTGCATGTAAGACACTATCTCGAAGCAGGCTGAAAAACTGTTTTTCCACACCTCTTTATTTTTCTATACCACTTACCGCTGAGGAGATGAGATTGATGTGAGTATTTGTGAGAAGTTCAGGAATGGGCAAATCTGGAGTATAAGAGAAGTAGACAGCCAGCAGCGCTCAGGAACATGACTTGCAGCTGTGAATCTTTCCCAGGCTTGGACTATAGATGCAACCAACTATAGATGCAGCTTTCCAAGCTGTTAGGGAAAAACAGGGTACTAAAGTTATTTGAACACACACGCATGCGCGCGCACACCTACACACACCCACCCCACACACACACACCCCCCTCTGGTGTTCTACCCTGCTGCTCAGTGCTATGAGAGCATTAGCACTTGTGTTAGCTTGTTCAGGCTAAAAACAAACTAAGGGGAGCTCTTACTTCTCTCTGCTCAGCTATCATGAGATCTGTTTGCTGACATGAAGTCTATCAGACTTAGTCCTCCAGGGCTTTAGGTAAAGAAATTATTAGTTTGAGGATTAGTCTGAGGATTCCTCATGGGCATAAGTATAGGAGTTGTGCTGCTCACACCTCCCAAGATAGCAACTGTTGCATGGGTGCACAAAAGCAGGTATAAATTTACTAGAGATGTCATAAATATTATAGAGTCTTAAGGCATGAAGGAACAGGCTCTTGAGCATGTGCTTCAAAACTGGGCCTAAGTGTCCCTTCAGGAAACTGGACCTTTGTCCATGAGGTAAATGTGGTTTCCCTTGTGGATTATAGATCTGAACTGCAATCGTTCTGCTTTACATACAGAAAATTCCACATTTTAATTAAACCCAGCATATTTCTCACCCAGGTAACACTGGGATCTCCTCAATGACTTACCTATATGCAGATTGTTAGTTCCATGAGATGGGGGTCCCATGTGACTGGGATTTTGTTTTTAATAATGATTATTCCAGTTCAGTCAACATAACTATTTCTATTCAAATCTTAATTTCTAGACAGTTCACCACCATCAAAAGCAACTTGTTTTTGTTTGTTTGGGTTTTTTTTTTTAAGACTTTCTCTGTAATTTACATAATCTGCCCTCTGATTCTAGCAACATATGCAGCTCATGCAGCCAAGTTAGACACCCTGGCTGGTACAATTCAGCTTCAATCTTATTTGGCTGTGTAAAGTTATTCAGTACCTTGGCTGTGTTTTTATGGTCCTGTCATAGTGGTATGAATATTTGCCCCTTATCATAATCCTTCAGATCCCCTATTTCCTAAGTGGGGAAAGTGAAGCGCCGAAAGCAGAGTTGCCCAGTTTACCCAAGCCTGGGCTAAATTGGTAATATGGAAAACCAGAATCCATGAGTTCTGATTCTTAGCAGCATTCTCCAAGTTCTCGTAAATACCCACATAAATCAGGTTAATGTTGGAAACCTAGTAATAACTACTGTGAGAAAGGAAATGTATAGAAGGTTTTTGCCTACTATTGAATGCAACTTAATTCCAGATGAACACCTAGCGATATATTTAATTATATACCTTTTCTAGAAGTACAAATATTGGATTCTGTCTGTTCTAGCTGAAGTGTAGATGCAGTATTGGTGTCAGACCAATGCTGTCTTTCAGCCTTTGCCATCATTCTGTACAACTGGTGTTTATCTGATGTGGAAAAAGAAGGAAAAGAAACAGAAGCACCAAACAAACAAACAAAAAAGTGTGCTTCCTGAAACAGAGCAAAAATAGACTGCAGCTGATCCCCATGAATTACTCTTGTTGAAAGCCTGGCTTTTTAAAGTTGGTGGGGTTTTTTAATGGCTTCGCTGAGGGGAATCACCTTCTGTGTGACGATGGGGAAGCCCAAATTTAGGCATGCTGCAGTTTGAACCTCACCCAAATGATCTGCTTCTCATCCTTATTTATTTTTTTCATGATATGACTCAACTTCTTAAACATTTCAGACTCAAATTAGGTCCAAGAGAAAGTGTTTCCATCCTGCCAAAGCATCCTGAGATGGAATCCTCTTACCCATCAAACTCTTAGACAGGGACTTCCTCCTACTTGATTCTGAGTAATAGTTTGGAAGTGAGACCTTGGTATTCCCTCTGAATGACTGGGCTGAGCTTGTAGTTCATAATGAATCACTTGCTTAGTAGGTACATTGAGGAGAGGAAATGGTGTTGTAATTGATTCTCATTTTGTAGCTGGAGTGTATATTTTTCATTGACTCCATTTGCTTCATCAGCATCAATTCAGCCTTCCAGCAAACCACACCCTTGTCAAAAATTATTACAGAAAGAAGAGGCTGAGCAAGCATGGCTACTCATTTCCCTCAGGGCAAATTGCCTTATATCAGCCTTCAAAGGATGCTCTCACAAACAAAACTGGAGATCTTGTCATTTGTTATTACTTAGTGAGGAAGTCGTTGCACCTGCTGTGTGATGGCAATCACACCAAGCTCCTGTAGTTTCTAGTCTCCTCCAAGCAATGTTTTCACAGACCTCTGGAACTGTTCCACTTACGTCTCCTGGATTCTTTCAGTTTCCAGATGGAAAACCGGTAGCTCTTGAGATCAATAATCAGAAAAAACAGTAGCCCAAGAGATTCCATTTCAAAATGGAATTGGCCAAAATGAACTAACTTAGAGCTGGCTGACATTCTTTCTGAACACAATTTCCACTATAGAGGCTGAACTGATTTCTTTGGAACATACCTTTGAAGGCTGCATAACAAATTCTTTTATTCCACCCTTTCTGTATTGCGAGGGCCATAGAGCCAGGATCTGGGCCAAGACCTATACTCATAAAAGTCTCTTTAAGTACTGTATCCAGTAACAAAGATATATAACAAAATGGGGTCTGGAAAGGAATCAATCACCATTGTCAAAGACCAGACATCTTTTCCCTTATGAACAATTTGATCATGTGTATTTCACACATATAATAGCTTTAAAAAAATAATGGTAGCCACTATATTTACAGAAAGACTCAGAGCAATTGCAAGCCAGTTCATAAGCTGGCATCTAGAATTTTTAAAGGATCAAATGTCTGGAAGTTGTCACAGAGAAAAGAAGGGAGGGTGGGCATAAAAAAGAAACAGCTTATATTTGAATGCCCATATGTATATTTAAGGCCAGAAACAAAAAAGGAATTTATAAATTGTGATGTTGAACATAGAAGTGCCTACAAGTTTAATGGACAGAACTGAAAACATTGAACTAAGACCCTAAGAACCTGACCAGCAGAGAGTTAGGCTCCCAGAGTGGGACCTACACTAATAATGGTGAAGCACCTTCTCATATGAGTAGGAACTAGTAAGGGGGTATGACTGAAACTGTAGAAGGAAACTAGTTTGAGGACTCATGGATTTCACACTGGCCAAAAATGAACATTTTGTAAGAGACAATTCAGAGCATCTAAATTTGGATTTACAGGCATTTGGCTCACTTTTTTCGTTGAACATATAGGTGAAGGAGGTAAAAACCTACCTATTAGAGCCACGAAATGAACCCTAGGACCACAGGCAATGAACCCATTGAGTGTGTCTACACTGCTAAGTGAAAGACTGTCAGGGAGAAGGTTGATCACTGAAACTCTGATTTCCCTATGTTTAATTTTTCTATATGTCTCTCTGGCTCTGTGCTAGACCTCTCCATCTAAATTCCTCTAACACCTATCTGCCTGAAGGAGTCTAGCTCTTGGCATTCTCTTTTATTTACCAAGAGAGCTGCTGTGATTGTTTAAAGTGAAATAGATCACGTCTGAAGGATTTGTATATATGCTCCGTGACTTTATCAGAACTCAGGCAAGCACCTGGCTTCAAAAGATAAGTTCATGTCTTCGTCATCAGAGCTAGATGCCTAAAATTAAAGTAAGCTTGCATCTTATTATGTCACATTAGATGCTGTACTTAAATACTACTTATTTTCTATTTCACACATTGAGCACACACAGGGAAAACCAAACAGTAACAGCAGGAAAAAGGGATCTGTATGCAGTTGGTATAGAGTTAGCAAAGGTAGGACAGGGGAAAAAAAAAAAAAAAAAGTAGAGAAAGGGGAAGAAGATATATTGATGTTCTAGAGCTGTGAAGGAAAAGGTTTCCAGAGAGGTCTCTGTACCGGGCACCCAGTAAGGTAGACTGGAGACTGAGCAGTGAAACAGCTGGTCTTGACAATCTGGCCCTGGGCCTCCCAGGGCCAGATTTGTTCCAGCTTTGCAGAGTGACTACAAGGAAGTGTTTTCACAGCTTAGTTCCTCTCCTAAATGCCAGGTGCCTACTAAAGCCGCTCTATCACCCTCCTCCTCAACCAGACAGGGGAGAGAAAATACAATGAAAAGCTCAGGGGTCAAGATAAGGACAGGAAGATCACTCAACAATTACTGTCACAGGCAAAACAGACTTGACTTGGGGAAAATTAGTTTAATTTATTACCATTCAAATGAGAAAAAACACACCTTCTCCCCACCCCTCCCTTCTTCCCGGGCTTAACTTAATTCCCGATTTATCTACCTCCTCCCCCTGAGTGGCACAGGGGAACAGGGAATGGGGGTTATGCTCAGTTCATCACACATTTCTGTTGCTCCTCTTCCCCTGCTCCAGCCTGGGGTCCCTCCCACAGCAGACAGCCCTCCATGAACTTCTGCTATGTGAGCCCTTCCCACGGGCTGCAGTCCTTCCCACCCTGCCCCAGCGTGGGTCCCTGCCCCGGGGCGCAGCCCTTCAGGCACAGGCTGCTCCAGCGTGGGTCCCCCGCGGGGTCACAAGCCCAGCCAGCAAACCTGCTCCAGTGTGGGCTTCCCTTGGGTCACAGCCTCCTTTGTGCATCTGCCTGCTCCAGTGTGAGGTCCTCCAGGGGCTGCAGGTGTGTATCTGCTCCACTGTTAACCTCCATGGGCTGCAGGGCACAGCCTGCCTCACCATGGGCTTCACCATGGGCTGCAGGGGAATTTCGGTTATTCTGCCCCGCCTTCTGCACTGACCCTGGTGTCTGCGTGGTTGTTGATCTCACATATTCTCACTCCTTTCTTCTGCTGCAGTTATTTTGTGCAGATTTTCCCTCTCTCTTCTTAAATATGTTATCACAGAGGTGCTACCACCATTGCTGATGGGCTTGACCTTGGCCAACGGCAGGTCCCTCTCAGGGCCAGCTGGCATTGGTTCCATTGGACATGGGGGAAGCTTCTGACATCTTTTCACAGAGGTCACCCCTGTAGCCCCCCCACTACAAAAACCTTGCCATGCAATTCCACTGCATCTGCTCTCAGACTCTAATGCTTATGAACCAAGGTACAGAGATGAACACGCTATAGCCCAGGTCACGTAAAGAAGATCAGTTGTTTCCAGCAAAATCCTGGCAATGGAGTAGTAGGTATTTCTTCATTTAAAGTCTAATTCTCTAAGACAGGTGAGGAATATTCTCTCTTCACCTGCGCCTGTTACCAAGAGCTGGAAACTTAATTGTGTGCAGTGCTTTGATGTACCTCATACCTTGCAAGTTATGTCCTGTATCCTTTTCACAGAAGACTTTGCAGGGTGAATATGATTTTAGTTATCAAACTCAAAGTGTTGATATGATCATATTAAGAATATGCAATAACAGGTGTCAGTAAAGCTTCCCTGTCCTTTATGCTGAAGCCAGTTGAAGATGGAGGCTGCAATATACCACCAAAACGTTAGCAAAGGTACACAGAAAACTTTCCTTGACTGTAGTACCTCTTATTCATGAGAATCTTTCCAGGGTAAGCAGGAAAACATTTTTCTACTTTATCTGAGTTTGCTCAAGGAACTGAAATCATCCAGGACTGACTCACATGCCGTTTACAGAGCCCCTGACTATGGCAGAGCAAATTCTAAGAAATCCTTTATTCAGAGTGTCCTCTGGTTCAGCAAAGCCCTGGAATTTGGGTGACCACAGGAAGCAGTTGAGAGGTTTTCCAGCCTGACCGTATCAGCCGTCTCACCACAAGAACTTCCTATTTTGGCTGAGTCCCTTCAATCAATTTAAGACTGCTCTGTGTGATCAATAGCAGGGAGTTTAAGGATGGCTTGTTTGCCTTATGTTTGTGAAGTGGTTCTTGTTCCCTGGCTTCTCTTTCTGACAGCAGAGCTACTCCTGTTTGCTTTAAGGCTTTAAATCATTGCTAATTTTTACAAAGAGAACAGAGAGTAAAGGCATATAAAACATTTTATACTAAGTCTCTTGAAACGTTAAGAGTAAAATAACCAACATGAAGCAGAACAGAGAAAAACTTATGAGATAAATGAGACAGGAAGTGTAAGAGAAAGGATGACTTTATAGGTAAACTGCACCTAAATAATAACATAATATATAATATCCCAAATAAATATATTTAAAATATACGTAAATTTTATTTAAATGAAAATGTAAATGTAACTGCAAAACTTAAAATACAGACTGTTAAAATAAATATGATATTAAAATGGAGAAATGAAAATAATAAACCACAAAGTACTATTTGCATTCATGCAGCCCTTGAAAAGTTTTATTATCATAGGGAGAAAACAACAGTCACAATACAAAGCCATTAGTGTCTCATGAAAATAAGCTAGTGAAAGCTACCTCAGTAACTGAAAGAGATTTGCATTCACGGTTTTCTAGAGGTGTGGGTAAATGAATGATTTCAGTTACTGGAAAATAATATTTGCATTAGATAACATTTGAATAGGGCAAAAGGAGTGCATCTTATCTGTATCAGACCACTGCATCCTATCTCAAAAATAACTATGAATTTATTGGTTTGTTGTTTGTTGTTTTTGGGGTTGTTGTTTTTTGGTTGTTTTTTTTTTTGGTTTTTTTTTTTTTTTCACAAAGCAGCTCTTCTTTTTCAAGTAGGGGTACAGTAGAACAAATGTTTAATTGTTTTGTGTAGCCCATGATCTTTTAATCTCAAATTCAGCACAGACATATAACACTGCTTAGTGGGGGAAAACAGAGGTATGTTTGATTGAAATAAATGTTTGATCGTTAACAGGACATGTAGACTACCTGGAATACAGTGACTATCTTGTTCAAAAGTTATGCACATTAGTATTAGGTAATTTAGTTGATTTGTAAGATTTCTGAGGTAGGAACTTTTTATCATTAGCTGCTCTTTAAGAAATTTAGCACTAAAATGGCTTAATTACAAAATTGGTGAAAAATACATTTTATTTTGTTGGGGTTTTTTTACATTAGAGTAGGCCAGTAAACTATGACAACTAATATCCTTCCTTCAGCACAGAGGAGGGTTATCAACATACAGGACCAGTGTTGGTTTAGTTCTTTTAATATACCTACCTACATGTACAGTATTGGAAATGAAAATATATTCCTTCCTTCCATGGTGATCAGTTTCCAAAACCTGGAATGAAGATTACCATCAATGAAAGGATATTTGTTCAGAGGGTGTTCAGCTTCTCAACAAGTATGAAACAAACCCCACTCTATGAGACACACCTAGCTCCTGATAAGGCCCAGAGGAAAAACTTCTGGCTAAGGAAATCCTAATATGCTACTTGATGTGAAAACACAGGCTTCCCAGACCTAAGAAAGGCGGAGAGCAGAATCAACCCTCAAAATCAGCTTCCTGGTTTCACATTCGCCAGGGGTATGGGACTGTATGGAAATCATTTGAGATCTAAAACATACTGTATCATAGATCACAACAATTACTCTGAAAAATACAATTTCATCTTAAAAGAACCAGTCATAAACAGTGAATACTGCTTCAGTGATTAAGGTTCTAAAGCAGTTCAACCCTCTTCCACCACCATACTTCATGCAAATGTCAGTTGTGACATTTCAAATGAACACAAATGTAAGATACAGAGGTAAGAGAGTTTTCAAAAGGTGGTGAAGTGCCTTGAAAGCACTTAAATTTATCTTTTTTCCCTTTGCTCAATGTTGGTTGCATAAAGAAGCTTTGAAAGATACATGTGAATAGTTCCATGAGAATGCTTCCAAAAAGGAGATCCTCCTTGTACAACAAAAAGTTACATTAAGAGGTCTTTTCTTGTTCTAGTCCTAACAGAATTTCCAAAACTGGTGGAACAAGAGCTGTGTTCTGTTATTGCGAGGACACACCTTGCTAGACAGCTTACCACTTTCTCATGTGGCTCTCACCGTCCCCTTTTGCTCCAGGCCAGCCCCACAGCACATCCCTTTTGTCTCCCCTACCTTTGTCCAACAAAATTAAACTGACTTGCAGGTTTCAGGCCAAACCATTTTGAAGCTTTGGCAAGTGAAAAGAGAGAAAACAGAAAAAACATTCATGTGAGATCACTTCAGTTTGAACCCTCGTATTGACAGAAATGCTTTGCTTCATTTGCCTCAAACTGACCAAATAATTTTTATTCTGGCATATGATCACACCTGTGGCATTTCAGAAGGATTTGCTTGGGTTTCATGATGTTACCACAGGTCATAATCTGGCTTATAAAAAGAGGCTGGAAGAGAATTAGAGCTATGGAATGGCTATTCTGTTTCCCACACATAACTATAGAGACAAGTTATTCTCCAAAAGCAGCTTTGCTTCTGAAAACAGAGTTTGTCATCAAGAAAATAGCTGATGAGAAACGCAGCATTACTGTCTGAGTCACTGGTATTTGCTATATTTCCTCAGTGCAGTTCATTATGCAAAACAATGAGTTGGAGTCATAGCTAAAGCTGAAAGTGATGGAAAGAGATAAATTCAAAACTTTTCTGCAGTAACAAGAGGAAAAGAAACCCTGGAGACCCCATTAGCATAACATGCATTGTTTGTTTGCTAACCTTTAGCATAGGGAAAGATATGGAAAATATGAAACCATAACAAGGAAAGTACAACTTATATTAGACTTCAAATAATCAGTTTGACGTGACATTTTTAAGAGATACTGACAGAAATTTATCGCACTATAGAAATGGGTTCTAGACTGATGGTTTTTTTCATGGTGAAGTTACAAAATTTATTCTTCAAATATTTACATTAATCTGCTGAGCGAATTTTATTACAGTTCATAATTACCTTACACATCATGGCTCTCTGAAATAAGGTCATTATGTCTTAATCGTTTAACATGCCTTCCCTTCTGCATATGTACATATAAATATACTTTCTTTTTTCTTTTTTCTTTTTTACAACAATAAGCACTCCCTATTAAAGGAGGAATGCTTGGCTCTCTCTTGCAGCTTTGCATAGCTTTAAGGAAGCAAGGCTACAGTTCAATCACACCTTTCTTTTCTCACTTACACTTCAAGACTTCCACATGCTGGCAATTGTATTTCAGTTAAAATCAGACATATAGAATCCTCTTGTCCCCTGGACAGACCATAAGCCTCTTCCAGGGTGTTTCTGCTATTATGGCTGCATTCCTTTATTTTAATGTCAAGGCTAAGTGGACCACGGCCAAGAAACAAAATTATACCAAAGTCTCTGCATTGCTGCCAGATCATCTAAGCCAATGACTGAAATACAATTAAAATTAATTTTCCTTTTTTCTGTGGAACTGCAGTGGACATGGAGTGCAGCTGTTGTGATCTGGTTTATGGGCTATCATTCCCACCTCACTTAACTCTTACTGGTGCATTTTCAAAGTGAAATAGTAGACGTTCTTTCCGCCTGTTTAATGGAAGTTGTATGCTCCAGATTTCACATAATATTTTTCCTTCTTTATAGAGTGTCACCGTTATTCAGGGTTCTTTTCAAAATAAGTGGAAAGTAAGGTGAGTCAATTCTGCCCAGCATTATAGTGGTGTAAATCTGGAATGGTTCTACCAATGTCACAGGGAGGAGACTGCATATGAAGCAGCATAACAAGGCACAATATAGACTAAAATCCAACCACTATTCACACTTCAAAATATTGTATGTGTTATCAAAGATACTTTGCCACATTGTACGGCACTGAGATTAATCTACTGAGAATCTAACAGTGATGATGCTGAGTGAGACTAAAGACCTGCATCACACACACCATTACATCCCTGGTACTGGTAAAAAGGATCCCCTTCTTGTCCAGGAGCAGAGTGTCAGAATCCCTGTCAGGAGGCCTGAGGACACATATACTCAGTCCTATATAAATACTTCCTCTAGGTCCTACCTGTTTGCATTTCATGGATTTTCTGTCAGTGTTTCTGTGAGCCTTCTTATAGAAGCATTGAGATTATTTTGCCAAGATGTTGTTATACTGTGACAAATGAGGGAAGAATATATCCTTTGGTCTTCAAATTGTGCCCAAATTATACTTTTTTCTCCTGGACAAGGGTTAATAGAAAAATTTCTAACCACGAATCTGCCCTTCTGTAATGATGTATGGAGACCAGGATATAGCATTTCCTCAAGAATTGCTCTTTATGATACACAAGCTCTGAATCACCCTTCATGTTGGAGGAGAAGTCATGTAGCAAATACAAGCTGCCAAGGCAAAAAATACTTTTTAAATGTTAACTATCGGTATTTTCTATTGATAATTTCATAGGTTTCCACACAGAAATAATTGATTACATTGAATAGAAACCATTTTCTGATGGAAGTGCTAAAATTCAAATGGATCTAGATAAAGAAGTATTATTTTTGGCCTGGCCATTCAGTGACTTTTTTTGTACCTGCCTTTACACTATGTTACATTTGTCATGCAAGTTCTGTGCTCTATGTAAATCAGTCACTATGCCAGTTTAGAAGCTATAAATTGTATATCTTTAAATAGATGATACAATGGCTGAGACCTATCTTTGCTTAAGCACATGAAGCTGTATTATGGGAGGGACATTAATATGAACCTATTAATGCATATTGATATTTCAAGGAATACTTTCAGTTTAGGATTTCTCTTTAAATAAGGATCCAAAGGTATTTTTATCCTGATTAATATCTTTAGTCCAATATAAATCACACACGTTTGTTAAGATATGATTTTATTGGATCCTAGTTTTCAGTCACATGGAATAGTGTTACTTACTGATTGTTCATTTGAGTTTTGAGGCCACTTCCAAAGTAAGAAACTATGCACCTAAGCAGAGACACACAAAATGTGTTCCGTTATGTATTCTGTCACACAACAATGGGTGAACAAACACAGAAACTTAATGTCAAGCTTCTCAATTCTACATGTATAATTCTGTTAAATAATATCTGCATAATGATTCAAGTGAATAAGCATAAATTGAAATTATTGTCCCATGTAAGCTTATAACCTTGGGAAGTTTTGTCATTTTGTTCATTCTAACTGAAAAATAGAAAAATTACAAGCATTTTTTATCAGTTCTGAATTTCATACTTCTCTGTTTTTTCATCTGTAATTTTGAGAATGCTTTTTTATGAAGGTATATGCTGAAGGATGCTCTCCTTTTCATGGAAGAATCTACCTTTGTATGTCTGTGCATACAGGTAATTCATTATGTATTTTGGAGTTTAAAGTCTCAGTTTTATTCAGCCAGTCAGGCACCTTTGAATTCTCTCCGCTTGGTAATGGACAGATGATGCAGGTAGTCAATTTATACTTCTAATGTGCTTACATTTAAGGAACTCCATTAAGCTGTTTTCAAAAAGGGCCCAACCTTGTTACAGTATCTGTAGGACCTGTAGAAGGAGCTTCTTTTCTCTGCCAAAGGACGGACTTCCCTCCATGCATTGTATGAGTATCCTATTGAAAAAGTTGTCTTTACTAGCTTAAACAGTACAAGGAAATGTTTCCAGGCTCTGAAACTCATTTATCCTACTAAACATTTGAAGTTTGGGTTGTGCCAAGAAAAGTCTCCCAGAAAATATCTGTGTGTTGTCTGGGAGTTAACACAGAGTAAAAACCCCTTCACTGAGCAGTCTACATACAGCCCCTATGGTTCTGTCAGGTGGAGAGTTTGACTGGGTGGATGTGGGCTGTTTGGTGCAAGTTGGACTCTTGTATCAAAAGTTACTGAGCAAATGCTGAGTATTAGTACCAATGTCAAATGACCTGAGTCTGTTAATGCTCTCATTTTTCATGACAGCCTTTTAAATGCAAAACAAAGCTGGACTGGCTTTATTTGTGCAACATCTGTATTACAATTGTATTTACTCTGGATATCTTTCACCTTTTTTTATTCTGCTTCAACAAACATCTATATTTCACAGTGTTTTCCTCAAGAAGTAAAGTTTGCATATTATTTGTTTCACTTCATACACCAGTTATCCGTTCATGGTTATTGCCTTATGAACTGTGCTAGTTCTTTAATTTTTTATTAACAGAGGATAACAGAATGAATCACATGGAAAGGGACCTCAGGAGGTCTCTAGTCCAATTTCCTGCTCAGAGCAGGGGCAGCTCTGAGGTCAGACCAAGTTGATCAGGCCTTTATCCAGCTGGGCCTTGAAAACATCCAAAGACTGAAACGGCACAACCTCTCTGGTCAACCTGTTAGTACACGTCTTCCCAATTTACATATACTATGACTTCACATTTCATTCAAAAACTCAGACAGAATTGCAAGGATTCAGACAATTTTGTTGCTGGCCAAGAATATTGTTTGAATATGGATTTTGTTGCCATTCAGAAGCATGCGTCTTTTTTGTTTGGTTTTGTTTTGTATTTAACCCTCTTCAAAACTATGCATCACACACCTTTAGGAAAGTACCAGAGGTCATTAATTCTGCATCCACTTCCCCGAGAAAGTAATCTCACTGTTTCTGTCCTGCTTCTAGCATCTGCAATAGTTTTGCTATACTCTTGCATGGTTTGAGACTTTCTTCCCAGTACTGAATAGGTTTCTCAATCCATGGCTTTATGACAAAGTGAAGCAATATTCTAGGGTCAATATACAGTTCAAATAACTCCTGGTAAGAGCAACAAGAGTTTTTCCAATAACAAATGATTACCTACTGAAAACCTACATTTTCTGTTGGTCAGAACCAAATACTATGGATTCCAGCAACACAGGAGTTAAACAGTCTTGATTCAGTCTGAAGTTAAAGTATATTTGTAGTTGTCATTTCAGTAATTGGAGTGATATGCTGGCTCAACTAAGTATATGGCTTGTTTAGTATATTTGGGAGAATACAAAAGATTACAGTTTTGCAGCAGTAGATGCAGAATGTAATTCATCAAAGTAGTTAGTGAAACTGGACAGGGTAGTGAATGTACGTGGAACAGTGCTACACTTAGTGAAGCTATTTTAAGCTCTCTAGGAAGTTAATCCTGCTCCAACAACTTGACTAAAGACTGTAAAAATATCATTGCCAGGAAAAGGTATCAACATTTTAATCTACTTTCTGCCGATAAAGACAGGGAGAGGGGAGGGGTTCATTTTCACGGAATAAGATGGAGGCGAAACAAAAACCTCTTTGTGTCAAGAAACATTGCACCTGCATTAAGTTCACTGCTGAGTCCTCAGTCGAAATTTGATTTTTTCCCACTCCTTGCTTCCTTCATTATTTTCAGCACTGAGGAATGTGAGGCATGTAAGCCATCCTTCTTGTCACTGACAAATTTCTGTCTTCAGCTGTGAAAAAGAATAGACCTTCCTCACCTAAGTTACCATCAGCAAGTCATCTTTAGCAATGCACCTGTACCGTGCAACACTATATTATACTTTCCAGAGCTTCATATTTGCGTGACAGACAAGAGATCCATTTCCTCTTCATCTAAAACCTACAGTAAGGGCTCTTATTCTCTAGGAAGGTCTTTTAGAAATACATTGTGGTTTCCAAGAAATAAATCTTTTTTATTTGATAGAGAAGACCTTTTTACATGAAAGGAGAAGGTACAATTTCCATGGTATTCCCCTTCCCCAAATGAACCTATTGCACCTTCAACACATTCCATAGAAATTAGTTTTTCTTGGATGTGCTTTTATCCTTAATTTTACACTTTAATGCCCAAGATCCACAGAGGGTAAGGTCAGCTCAGATAGGCCTTCAAAGACATTTTTGTCTCTGTGAAAACCTACAAAAATAGAAGATCCATCTAGGCTGGTCTGATAGTTCTAAAAATCATTACAAACTGTGTAGGCAGGCGGGTACATAAAGTTGAGTAGAAAGATTTTATAAAGGCTGTGGGATTATGAGGGTTTAGTAGATTACACAACCTTACAATAGGTGATCAAAACTTTTCCTGATTTTTTCAAACTTGTTGGGCAGGTCTTCACTCTGCAATCCCTGGGCTGGCAACAGCCTGGGAAGATTTATCTTCCAGTACCACCCTCTGCTGATGTACCACGCTGATATTGAAAGAAGCCTAGCAATGTGAGTGTGGCTAGGTTGTTTCCAAATTGGATCTAGTTCAGTCAATGATGAGTGGGAGAATCTGTATATCTTGCTTCATAGAATAGTTATCAATAGTTCCATCTCAGGCTTGCAGTATTTCAAACAGGATTACCCAAAGTCTATCCTGAGCCTGTTTTTATTTGTACTGTGCAACAACTACTTCACTTATGGAATAGAGTTTATATTGATGGCATTCACAGATGACAGCAAGGCCACAGAGGCTGTATGCATTTAAGTATCTATTAAGATATGCATTAAGTATCTATATTAAGATCAGAATTTAAATTAATTTATGAAAATTGAGAAAATGTTCAACTTTAGTAAGATGGAATTTTGAAAAGACCAGTGCCATATGTAGAAAGCAGAAAATAAGTTCTTGCTTTTGGGAAGCAAAAACCTCAAAATACTGCCTGGCAGGTTATACCAGGAACACCTTATCTGAAAAAGGCCTTAAGTTAAGATGCAGAACAATCTTATTATGGACCAAAAAAATGTAATTACTTTGCATAAAATACTAGAAATAATAATTCCAGTTCTACTTCATCATGTAATTAAAAAAAATAAAAATGTATTCAGCTGGCATTCCTGTGCTTTTCAACCTCACTCTTAAAAAAAAGGTATAACTGGTCTGAATAGAGACCAGAAGACAACATTCCAGAGGACAGCAACACAATAGATGAGAGAAATTAAGAAAAAATTACATAGACTAATAATGAAAGGCCCTAGTATTCTTTAAGATAGGAAATACAAGTAGAAAGAGGAACCTTGATTGAGTATGTTATAAGATGGCAGTGACCAGTCCAGCAGACCTACTGGAGTAACGACAGGACAAAATCCATTAGACAGCTAATGAGATTTGAGAAACTTATTTGAGAACTGGCATGTAGTACTACAGAAACGGAAACACTTAGTGATTGTAGTATCTCTACAATCAAGTTGGAGAAGAACTTTTTACAGGCAGAGTGTATTTGGTCCTGCAGTAATGTAGGATTAGATGAGGTTGTTTCCATGTTTTTTCAAACTTGTTTTCTCAATTTAAATGACATTGCATAAGTCTGAAATTTTATTCCTTATAAATCTGTTACAATTATCATTACTTATGGTAATTTCTTTGAATTTTTTACTGGTAAGATCCTGTATCTACTCTCCCTTATAGTGACCAATTAGCTATCAGTATCTAACATCTACTTTTTTTTTCTATTGAAAAAATAATAGCTTTCTTCAGCCTTCTGGCACTTCCCATTTTTCAAGACTCCTTTGAAAACATCACTTAAGTTCTAAAGAGATCCTCTTCCAGATGTTTTAAACATCCAAAGTGTGAATTTTATAGTCTTATGACTTAAAGTGTCTAACTTTATAGCCTGCTATTCAGCTTGGCTGATGAAATGGAAAGAATTTCATAATTGTCCTTAGTGACAGGAACATATTACCTGTCTTTTCCTTTTGAGTCCTTAAGTCTTCTTCTTTTTTTTTTTTTTTTTCCTTTCCCCCTCCCTCCCCCCACTTTTTACTTATAATTCTGCTTTTTCTGTAAGTTGGGGGTTGTGTTAGAATTTTTAGCCAAACTGAAAAGAGTGTTTAATCAGAAAAAAAAAGGAAGAGTGGTAGCACCTGATAACTCTTCCTGTCTCTGCAGCAGATTAATTCATGATCTCATCTCCACTCCCACTGAAACACACAGATCTGTATAACCAAGAAGCACACAGGAGGGAGGACATGCCAACCATCTCATGAGAAGCTAATTGTGGATGCATTTGTGTGTCAGTATATTCAAATAAGTTAAACATTACCATGAGCCAGGTGAGTCACCATGAGCCACCACTATGATTTCAATTACATTGCTTTGCATTTAGAGCAGACTATGACTATTTGCATAATCATCTGTCATGGATCAACTGATGGATGGCACCTTCTTAAGCTGTTGTAACCTGACCACTTACCTGAGATCTCACTCTATTAGGAGTGCTTTACAGGGACTTCTAAGGAATATTTGTGTGAGAACTGACTGACATCGTGCAGCAGGTTCTAATTTATGTAAAAGATTGTTAAATGTGTTTGCATACAAATCTTTTCAAAATCTCTTTCATCATAGAAATGGTCTTAGACACCAACAAGAAACTTCTATCACAGAGATGCAATCTGTATCAGCAAATTTTAGTGTTTTTTTTTCTAATATATTTTGTGTAAATTCTGCAGATGAAATCATATACACTGATAAATTGTCTGGTTTTGTAAAATAATTACAGCCATGAGGCTTCATGCAATGGACAGACATGAAAATGTCAGCAAAATCAGTTCTTTCAGCTTTAGAGTTGCATACATATGAAAGGGTATAATGTGTTATAGAAATTGTATTTCATACAACTTTCTTGTCACTCAAACATGGAATTTAAATGATGTCTACATGGTGAGAATAACAGTTGCAAAATGCAACTATTACACATATGAATTTAGCACATTGAATACTTCCTCTGACTAAAGCTGTATGACTTGCCTGAAGTACTGATAAGATTTAGCAATGTCCTCTTATTGATCAGCTATTAATCTCTGGCATATGCCTTCTATCTTGATCATTTTTTTCTCATAAATGTTGTAACTAGAACATTTTGTGGATCACCAAAGTTGTAACAAACAGGAAAGGACAGATATATGCACATGTGCTAGATAGATATACACCTGTATAATGTTTCACAATTTGTTTTAAAGTCAATTGATACCACATAACAGCAGTCTTATCCTAGAATTCCTAGGCATCATACATTGTAAGTTCTTCTTCATTCCTTAGTATGTCATTTGATTATGTTCTATTTTGTAATTTCCAACATTTCCGTTCCTACCATATATAGGTTTGTCATTATGTTCACATCAATGTCACTCTAATTATTTTTCTTTCTGGGTGAAGAAACTAGTAGATGAAGTTTCCCAGCTGAGATCAAACCAAATCAACACTCATTAGCAGATCCCACATGTTTAGTAAGCAGTGAGTATTAAAGTGAAAGAAAATGACCTGCCTTTAAACACATGGCATTCAATTATTTTCTGAAATATAGACAAAACAATTAAGTGTCCACAGTGAATATCTTCGAAAGGTAGCTACTCGTCGAAAGAACTAACAGAACCCTGAATCTTAACTAGTGGCAAGTTCAGCACGGAGCTACACAGTAATTATTCTTTTAATCCTTGGAAATTAATAAAGCTTGATGGATTATGAGGTTCTGTCCCAGCGGATGTAGACCAATTGACGACATTGTTAACACTTTAAAGACCTCTATTAAGGGCAGGGTCACCAAACCTGCACCATTTGTTATTGCATTATGGAAGAGTCACAAACATGCAGCATTTTCCATGCTCCTGGCTGCAGATAACAAAGATGAAAAAATGTTTCCCATTACTTCCCCTCAATCATTTATTGCTCCTTTGGTTCTTCTCTTTCATGGAATTTGAAAGAAGCCCAGGAAATTGTGTAAATGCCCTTCAGCACCAGCCACTGAATTCTTAAGAAATGCAGAACCCAGTCTGACCTCAGAGCTGTCCCTGCTTTGAGTAGGTCGTCAGACTAGTGGACTCCTGGAGTCTCTTCCCACCTGAATTTTCCTGTGATCCTGTGATTTCAAAAACTCTGCTAGCAATTAAATACTCCAAGAAGAGCTGAGAGTGCTTAGAATCTTACAGTACCAAATTTCAAGCATGCAAAATTTTCCTGCTTTTTGCCATATATACCTTCTTTCTTGGAATTTCTATAAAAAATCAGTATAATTAAAGAAAATATACAATTCAAATACACAAACAATCTCCATATAAATCTGAAACTGCTTGGTTAAACAACACTGGAATCTGCCCATCCTTCACTACAACTCAGCTTCCCTTCAGCTTCAGTTATTTGGCATTTTATCAAAAATAACAGGTTAAATGCAACACGTACTAACCATGTGGTTGACCTTAATGTTATGATGTGAAATTGTCTAGATCTATCCCATACACTTTAAATTGAGCAGCAGTTATGATTTTCCTCCTTTGAACAGCATCTTGTGGGATACTTCTTCATGAAAGGCCTCGAACAACTGCAATAATGCTGTTACATTTTCCATAGTTCATTTCACCTGAACTACACCAAACTTCACGTAACTAGGATGCATAAGGAACTAACCAATTCTGCTAGAGAGGTTTAACTCAAACATAGCTGTTTGAGTACCTTAATACTGTCCACTGCAAATGTGAATAAGCAATAGAATCTGATACTCAATTTCGGAACAAACAAACAAGTAGTTCAAATACATACTTCGGCCACTAATTTCTGTGCACTAACACTATCTAAAATCCCCGCTAATCTTTGTGACTGGTACTTGACACTTTGTTTCTAAATTCTCACTTGCTCTCACATTACAGAAAAATGGTAATGGTGCTAAATTTTCTACATCATCTTCCTCCTTTTTGGGTGGTGTTTGCTATTTTTGCAGCCTAAGTGTGCTTAGATGACCCACTGAGTTTATCTGACTTGACAGGACAGTGGATCTGCCCTGTCTCTCTACATACAAATCCCTTTTGTTTCAGCTCTAGACCTTGTAAAGGACAGTGACTGTAATAATGTTTTCATGGAATTCTGTCTGCTCCTCCAAACTGAAGTGGTAAACACTATTTGGGAACCTGCTAAACTGTCATTCCCCTTCAAACCTCACTGTTGTCCTCCCCTGCTTGTGAAGAAGATTACCCATGTTATGCTATGTGCTGTCACCTGACACAACTGGTTATCAAGGGGTACGAGTGCAACAGAGACTGCTCAGGACCAGACCTGGAGGAAAGAAAATCTGTCTTAAATGCACTAATATGAACTTGGGCACATTTAAGTAGGTAGTGCAGAAAGTTAAAGTTAAAACTCTGTGACGTATAATGAAGTAGAAGTAGTGCAGCCTCTACATAAACATTCTGCCTGTTTGGAGATGTGGATACCCCAAATCCATGTGCATTGCATGAGGTCCTCCAGTGAAAGTATATGCTTTATGGAAAACCTTGAAAATCTATCTGCCTAAATACACTATGTACATACATTACAAGCTCCGGCCTTCCTGTCTATTTTCCTTCTGGAACCGTGATTTTTGGGTGCCTGGCCATGCATAGCTGTTCCAGAGAAAAGGTGGATGTGGTTTTCTCTAGTCTACTCAGGTAGAAGGCTTCCTCCTTTCTCACATCTCATCTTTGAAGAACAGAGGGAAGTACCTCACTAAATTCAATTGAATGGTCAAGATTACCACACTAAAGTTGACACACAAAAGGTCAGTGAGGACCATATGTGATATGTTTAGAAGACAAAGCTTATGTACTTTGACTACCCTACCTGTTAAATCAGCTTAAGTATTATCTGCTACCCACTGCTAAGTTCTGAGCATGTGGCAAGCTTAAGAATTTTGAATACAACTCAGGATGAGGACTGTACCAATAAAGAGACTTTTCTGTTTATTGGGACTATTAGAAAAAGAAAGGAACATTGTCTTGAGTCCAGTTAAGCATTTAATTCTAAATATGAACAGTTACTTTAAAAAAAAACCTTAAAAAAATCAATTGAATAGATAAGTTATTTTCTTAAAAATCATAAAACATTTAATATCTTTAACATGAGAAAGCTAATGAGTTATACCTACAAATCATGTATTCACAATTCATCCTCCTGTTTCTAAGCATACTTTCTGCCAAAAGGATTTTGGCCAGAAATTAATTTAGCATTATTTGATATCTTTTCTGATTTTGCTTCTGTCTTTGTAGGTCAAGACAATGTTTTGATACAGTGCATTGCAGAAAAATAATTTTTCAAGCCCTGTTTTTCTGTGCATGATTTTGAAATGGTTCTTTTGAAGAGATGAGAATAATCTAGCAATGCTGAGGTTACATTCTAGTATGTCCTTAGAAAACTATTTTTCAAGTATGAAAAAAATATATTAAAATTAATGTAAAATATACTGAACACACGTAAAACATGGCCTAAAAAGTCTCACAGCTAGATTCAATCCAAACCCATGCTCTTTGGTCCAAATTTCAGCTTTCTGTGCTTGGTCTTTTTTGTTCAAAAAAAAAATTGTATTCTGGAAGCCTATATGAAACTTTTTATATTACAACTAGAAGAATCAATTTTGATCAGCATATCTGCAATGTGGGTAAACACTAAATTACTTTTATTAAAACAGTGGAAATTTCAGACAGCTATGCTTTTTTGCATTGCAGAAATAGAGGTTAGAAAGAAAATCCTTGCATGAAAATATCTTAGAACTTCTTGACCAAAACACTAGTTTCGTTTTCGGGGGTGGGAGCGCACAGGAAACCAAAACCACCAAACTGTAGTCTTCAGATTTTGCTTTAATATTGCTCCAGTATCAAATTTTCTATATGCTTCACTGAGTTTCTTCTGCCTCTTGTGAGTTTCCTTTTCTTTCAAGGAGGCCTAGAAGATATTATTTCATTTCTGTGCTGCCCAACAAGATGTCAAACAGTCTTCAGGACCAGCTGTTTTTCAGCCATTGTCTCTACAATTAGTACTTTCACTTGCTTTTGCTGACAATTAAAGTATTTTTTCACTATCACTTGAAAATTAGTTATATTCAATGCCAAGTCATTGAAACATTGGAGTAAGAGTATCTCTGTCACAGGTAAGACACAAGAGAAGTTTTCTTATTAGATGCATTTTCTGAGTTTAGTATTATTGACAAACAATAGAAAGTCCTTAGAAGTTTTACATTAATGAATTGGCACTTCCAGGATCTTAGAGGGTTTGGTAAGTTGATGCTAGGCTATGGTGATCTGAAATGGCAATGACAGAGAACACTAAACAATTTGGGGTTTACAGCTTTTCTGCTTCATCCATCATGTTAAGAACAGGACTAAGCCTGTAAACTTAGCTTATCCCACGTAGCATTTCTCCCTGCTCCAAAGGCCGGAGTTCAATAAGGCTAGCTGAAGTATTAGGTTTCCAATTTGATCTTATTCAGAAGTTGCAATTTGAGTCAGTTCCAAACCACAACTGAAACACAGATTTCTTCCAAGTTGCTACCATCTTGGAAACATCATGATTTGTTGGCGATAATGAAAAGTATGTGAAGTACATGGACTACAGATTAAGTACATGATTACACATATAAGAATACTAGGGTGCATCATGTCCTTATTTGTAACATCTACTGTTTGGTTATTGCTTGCTTTCTCTTTTACTTAGTGTGGTTTTATTTTTGCAATTAAAGTTTTACTGTTTAAAAATCTGAGAAAGTAATGTATAATTTTTCCATGTACCACAAAGTATAAAAATACTAATATCAAGTCCTTTACATTGTGAAGTACTAACAGAGGATACTCAGATGGTTTCTCAAATCTGCTTAAGATTAGGCCTAAAAATAAATTGGAGTAAAAAGAATGTTTTTATGTGCTCAGATATTAGGACCAGCTTGAGCTGCAGATCATCTTGGCAGCCATTACTGGACCTCCCTGGTGTCTAAGGAATTGCAAACTCCTTTCCAAATCCTTTCGGAAATTGCCAGTTTGATAGAATAACATTGCAGGAAACCACTCAAATTTAACATATTTGCTGTTTCATGTTCTGCCAAAACAATGACAGGACACCAGATTAGGTCATATTTTGAAAAAAAAGCACAGACAATAGATTCAAATGCTGCTTTTTATTATTAAAAAGATATCTTTTATCTTTGAAAATGTAGAGTTGTAAGAATATGTGCTGTTCCCTATATGATTCCTTTGTGGCTAGTTTCACAAAATAAAGCATGAATATTTTGTTTCAAGGAATAAATCTTACCTTTTTTTTAAAAAAAAAAATGCTATCATGTAGCTGGAAGGGATATTATTTACATTTTGTGTTACTGGGAGTATATAGAGAATGCATTGAGAGAAGTGATTATAGAAAAAAGGATTGTTCTGCCCACAAAGGATTATAAATTTAAGTGAGTACAGCAGAATAGTTCTGGTTTTAAAATTACTACATTTGGTTTACAAAGTAAATTATAAACTATTGTCCACTTCCTTAATTTTGATTGTAACTTTGATTAGACTGCAAATTTAATGATTTACAAATAATCTTTTATTTTAAAAAAAAAAAGGTACATGAAACTGGTGCAACTAATAGCGTGTTTCTACTTGAAGTTGCGTTGAAATAAAATGAAGAAACTATAGGACATCAACAGCAGGCTCTATAGGAGCTAAATTCATGTGAACCAGAGACAGGTAGTTAAATATCCATATAGATATAAATTAAGTTTTCTTTATATCTTGACAGGAACTTTTAGTAAAGAAAAAATGTTTTTTTCTGTTTCCTGGCTTTTTTAGAGATTAGTTGGCAAGGTCAAACTGAACTCATCACAGACCTGGAAGGGTTATGGAAAAGGGTGTGACATGTTTTGAAAGCCACTAAGCCTTGCTCTAAAATATGTTGAGACCATCTGCATTAATTCCTAAGAAACAAGCAGCATAGAACCCATGTATTATGACATTAACATGAGTAACTCAAGCTGGGCTTCCATGGAATTGTTTTGGCAAATATTGATCCTAAATCTAGCAGCTGAAGGAAGATTAGGTAATTCTGCTGTTCTGTGGCACTAAAGAGGCTCTGATTTCCTCCAGCAGAACATGGAACTTCCTTATTAACATTCTGATCTTGCATGCTTTTGTGGAATTTTGAGCACTCAAAACTATGATTTTGTTCCCAGCCAACAGCGTTTAACACTGGAGTTTGAACATCTCACTGAACATCTTTCCACTAATAAATGCTGATTAAACAAAAGCAAAGTATTTACTGAAAATAACTTGCATTGTCAACATTTTCTATGAAAATTATCAAATATCTTATTTCAAAAACGCTGAATTTTTTTAATCTGTTTTGATTGAGTCATCTGCATTCTTATCTAGAGGAGCATAAAATAGAGTGCTTTGGCTTTTAGACCATTTTACTGTCAATAATAATACTATTAAAAATAAATGTTTTCGAAGAAAATTTTCATTTAGTGTTATTCATTCAGTTTAGCACAATTATTTTTCAAAAAAGATTAAACTTTACTTCTGATGGAAACAACCAGCATCCACCGGGACCCATCAACACCAGCTTTATTTTTCCTTTGTCTGATAGCTTCTGAGCAGCAATGACATAGTTTGGTGGGAGTGGTGGACTCTTTGGAAGCACTCCCATCCTCTGCAGTTTTCAGTTCCTTATAACATTGATACATAAAAATGCTTTAACTTAAGAAAAGAAATTATTTTAACTCTTAGGCTTGTCAATATTATGCATAGAGGCTGATATCTTTTTAAAATGTTGGCTCATCTGTGTTATTAAATGTGTTTGAGACACACTAAAAGTGAATGGAAGGATCAGTCTATTTTTCTTTCACATTAGATAAGAGGCCCTTGTTTCCCTTTTAAAAATTGAAATGGCAGCTGTTTTGGCAGCTGCATATCCATGTAAACAAGATACCATTTTCAAGTTTCCACATATTTATCATATTACAGGCACTGGGAGACTGAATCAATAAAACAAAAAACTCTAAGTAGAGGTTGAGTGGGCTAGACTACCAACAAGGAGATGTGTTGTAACTCCTAGCTCAAGAAAATCTAGGGCAATGAGGAATTAAAATGTTGAAATTAAAGCACAGTTTCCTTATTAAACAGAAGATTGGTATTTATATAGAATACAATAAAGATACAACTAATGGAATGCAAAAATAGATAAAGATAGAAATAATTCCTATTTTTGTTATTTTTTTTAAAAAAGCAACAGTAAAAGTATCTATTAAGCAAAATGACTCACATAAAATGCACTCACTTTCAAAATATTTCTTTCAGAATTAAAATGCAAAATAGAGCAATAACTGCATTTTCTTTCATAGAAGCTGAGTCATTAATTCGCTTTCTTCTTGTAGTCATAGAAAACTGATCTAAGAAGAAATGAAAATATTCAGCTGGAAGTGTAAAGAGTAGAACATAAACTAATTTTAACAAAATAGATATGAAGATATCTTTGGACTGCATTTTGGAGGATTTTGTATTTATTTTCAAGCCCTACACATCCAAACATGACTGTATTATGTAGATTTTGAATGCAGACACACCCATAAATTCTGGTAAAGTCAAATATAAATTACACAATTAAAACAGTGAACATTGCAACTCAATAAAGTGGTTAAACACTTGGTTTACTTAAGCATATGAGCAGCCTCACTGATTCTAATAGAGCTCAGTTTTGCTCTTCTCTCAGGGACAGTATTCAGATACCAATGTTTTACATACTTTTATTTGTTTTGCCTGCTAGGTAACTACGTCTTGTCTTTCTGTCATATTAGATAACTTTCTGCTTTCCAGTTGCTACAGATTTTGCAGAAAACTATTCCTTAGATAGTCTTTAGAGATTCCAAATTTTGTTTAATGTCTCCATCTTTCAAGGTTACTAAAAAGCTGACTGTAGAGGGCTTTCAGAAAGCAATAAAACCTTTTAAAAATGGATCACTGAGAGTTTAGTCTAGAGTTTGGTGGGTTTGACGTTTCCAGGATAAAAACAGTTGAGAAATGTTCAGACCACATGAAGATTGCCTTGTTTTGGATTTAGTGGAAATTCAGCCTTCTGTAATCCAAAAATGTATTCCAAAAATCTTATTTCCAGAATACCCTATCTTATATGCAGTCAGTGTTGATAGTTTGGATCACAAAGTTACCTAAATCCAGGTATGTATACAGGCAAAGATGTACTTATTTAACTCATTAATGAGCTTGGAAAATCTGGTCGCTATGTCCCTTTTGAAACTAGGAATATTCTCTTTATAGGAGGACAAACTGAATACTTCTGTTTCTGCAAGGGCTGGAAAATAATATGGGTTTAACTTTCATTTTTACTAATGAAGTATAAAGTTGTGTAGCCGCATACTAGACCCAGTTTTTCAGATAGTGTTCTGTCCTTGGGGAAGACAGACAGAAATGTTTTATGGTCACATTAAATAAAATATGTGGCAGTTGTCTGAGGTTGCTCAGATGTGTGTTTAATTTCCAAGACCTGTTCTAAAGTATCTAGGAATACGAACCAGAGAGTAATGTGACGTGGGATAAATGAAAGTGTGTAACTCAGTTATGATGTAGCTGTTGCAGGTATTTAGATATGTGCCATAATGTGTGTGTGTATGTGCACTTGCAAACAGTCACATACCAATACGTACATATACATATATATTTATATGTATCTATGAGCTTTTAAAATATTTCAGCTGGGTGTGTGGCAAGAAAACTTTTTTAAAACCCCAACAAACCTATCTTGCCTAAAGCACTGAACTTCTAAGTCCAGGCCTGACTGGTAAGTTAGTTAGCATCGATTCATGGTTTCTTTTGCAAGGACTGGACCACAGCGTGTTTAATGTTCATTGGCAGCTTTCCCTCCCTTAAGGCAATAATAAAATACCTTCCTTAACATTCAAACAAATAAAACTAATTAAGGGATTCATGCAAAAGGGATATAAATTGGGAGAAAGTAAAAAAAATAAATAAATAGAGAGGACTTTCAATCATGTCAGAAGAAAGAAATACTGAATTCTTTTTTTAAATGTAGGACAGAGAAATTAAAACAGGTGTCAGAGGCAGACAAGGTCCGCATCCCACAGGCAGTGCTGAAAGGCTGTATGTGCCAATGCTGAGGTAAGCCACTGGTGACAGGAACCCTGCATGGGTGGTCAGGCAGATACCTATCAGCACAGAGCTGAAATGTAGCCAGAACATCAATTTTGACTGCATCTAAACTGAGCTGCAGGTGTGCACTGCAGTATGCCCCAAATCAGCAGTCTGGTGGAAGCGTGTGATGGCTGCCATCCAGACAGCACTCCCAGGTAACCATCCTATAGAAGACAGATGAGAGGGAGAAGGTTTATTCTGGTTTGGAGGCAGGGCCCTTATCCAGACCCCTCAGCTCTGAAGTGTTCCCAAATCTCCTCCTAGCCTAGATTGCAGCCTCGAAGTTTTCAAGTACCCGCTGTACTTCCTGCCTATCTGCCAACTTGTATAACAATAATAATCATCACCATCAAACCAGTTTTCCGGGTGGAGTAATAGGTCTGCAACTGCTAAAGCAAACAAATTGATGCTTTTGCCTTCTAGAAAAGGAGTCATGTCTTAAAAGCAATTAATAAACTATTTAGGCACCAAATACGACATATACCCTAAACTTTGGGTGAAACAAACTAATCCACTTTGCACTTGATATATGCTAAGCACTTAAAAGGCCAGGCAAAAAGCCTGTCTATGTGCCCTGCTGTTATAAAGATGTAAATGCTACCTAGGATCCAGCTTGTGTGACCTGAATGTTTGAAATCTGTAGTTTTCTAGGGCAAATGGCATCTATTTCCTGTACGTGGTTTGCTGAACAGGTACAAGACTTAGCCACTGCATCTTGAAGACTGATGAATCAGGCATTTCCCTGGTCACCAGAAAGTGCAACAGTGAGACATATAGTGTTGTTGTCCTACCCAACATTGGAAATGCACCTTTCAGACTGGACCAGGTCAAAATCGCTGTTTTGATAGCAATCAGTACATGTCTTTTATATATTCCTGCCTGGCTGACTAAATTTTCTAATGAAACCACAATATCAAGCAGTCTTGCAAATAAAACAAAAGAGCATGGAAAAAGTTTCTAATTGATATAGCTCATTCCTACAAATATCTATTGGTGTAAATAAACCTTCTTTCCTTCTTTAACCTTCTCTGATAAGATTGATAAGCCAACACTGCAAACTTACTGGTGTGAACCTGGATAAATTTTAAGTGGCTTAAAATTCTGGGAGCAGGATTTCTACCTACTCAGCAGAAGTTTCAGATTTGTGACTAAACAGCTGCCACATCAGCAGCTAAAAATAAGAACTGTAATTTTCATAGATTTAAGGAAGCTCTGATTTAAGCCTGTGACTGGTATCTGGACTCCTCTTCCATGTGGTTATCTCTCTGTCTGTCAATCAAGCCAGGAGTTTTCTGAGGACAGAGAGAAGCAGCTGCAGATTCAATAGCAGCTCTGAGTAGCTCATCAGCACAGCTGTTCCCCTACATTTGTTTCCAAAGCAAAAAGTCTTTTGTGTTTATATTAGGTAAGGAAATGTACTATTTGTGCCTATGAGATTTTTTATTAAAACTTCTGAAAGGCAGAGAAGGCAAAAAATACGTTTAAGGGATGGAATTGTATAGAAGAAGGGCTCTGGATAAGAGACTAATACATTTCAACTGCATTTGCTTTAGTAACAGCTTTTGATGGCAATTTAAAGTTAATTTCTTTAGGAATAAAATGCCCATTAATATTAGTGAAGATTTTAGTATGTAGTGGTTGTAAAGTGGATCTTAGCTCGGCTGTCAGTCAAACTATCTTGTATGGATCGCTTCTTTTCTTTTCCCTCTGCCCTCCTCTCCTCTCCTCTCCTCTCCACTCCTCCTTCCTCCCCTCCTTCCTCTCCTTCCTTCTCTCTTCTACCCTTCTTTTCTTCTTTCTCAAGGAGAATAGTATAAAGTAACTACATTTAGAGATATTATATTCATACTTATAATCTATAAATGCAGGGAAGTCATGGTAGGGTTCTCTTCAGTGCATTTAAGAACAGCATTTGACTTCGAAAAAGACAAAAAAGTGGGGTTTTTCCTCAAAATTCCGAGGCATCCTCCTCTGAAGTTTAGGGAGAACTGATTCTAACCCCTCATCTTCATGAGAAAACCCCTGGTTTAAGAAGAGGGACATTAAAACTTATTTCTGCCGTAGAGAGATTCTTCTGACACTGCAAGAGAGATCATTGTCTGCTGCCAAAAAGATTACAGTTTGTCTTGATTTTATATTGCTTTCTCACATAGATTCCACTGCATTGCCTGACTAATAAGCCTATCTAAAGTAATTTGTGATTAGTGTTATTTTCTAACAAGATTTTGAAGCAGAACAACTTGTGAACAAACGCTGCACACCAAGGAAGATAAAGTGATTTCTAATTAGAATACATGAAAAATCACTGTTTTTGTAAAAAAACCTCATACATACACAGATCAGCAGTTTTCTTTTTGTCTTTGTACCATTTATATCCAGTGGTTCATAAAAGGACTGACCCAAAACCATTGAAATCAATGAAAGTTTCTGTTGACTTCCAAAGGCTTTGGACCAAACCCAGTGTACATATTCATGGCTTCAAAGTGGGAGACCTATTAAAAAAACATGCAGTTCTTGTTGTCTAACGCTATAGTCTTTTGTGTTTTCATTATAACAATTACAACAGAAGATCTTTGTGCCAGATGTTGGGTCACTCACAAGAAACATCTGTTACCAGCACGCAAAACCTGGCTGGATCAGGGCCATTAGGAAAAATAAACAAAAATACATTCTTTGTTTTCATTACAAGAATTATTGTAATTCTCCCAAGAACATGATCTTTCACCACAAGAGGAAGATTTTGTAAGCCTCATACACTAAAACCTGAAGACACAAGGTCAGTGCCAGCAAGAGCTTTCCTGGAAACTTCTAGGCTCATTTGGATCTGGCCTGAATCAAAGCAGAGAACCAGCTTCTCTCTTCTCTGACATAATAAATTTCTCTTTCCCCTGCTGTCTGAGGGTAAAAAAGTAGCTTCAATAGAAGTTGTGGATAAAATAAGGGCATACACAGTTCCTTTTTCCTCCTCTTCTTTTCCCCCGCTTTTTTTTTTTTTGCTTTTTTTTTCCATCCTCTTTGGTACACTATTTGAACTGGGCTCTATTTCAAGCTGTTTAGATTGCTAAATGTTTAGGGAGAAGCTAGGTCAGGTTTTTAGGTAAAAGCTGTGTGTTAAGTCAGTTTTCAAAGGCTAGTAGCCAAAGTTCACACAAGGTAGTCATCTACCCCAGCAGCAGATGGGACTGAGTCCCAGTGGATTTGCTCTTGGCTGAGTGTGCTTGTACTGGTTTGTGCTAGCAGGAGCGATGTGGCCTGGGACACAGACTGGAGGTCTTCTCCCTGGGAAGGGTCATGTGCTGAGCTGAAAACTTGGGGCCATGCCCAGCCATTCTTAGTAGCTGAGCTCACATCTGCAGAAGAACTCTGAAAGGAACTCCCAAAAGCATCCAGACCAACCAGAGGAGAAAGGCTAGTTTCCCTGCAAAAGAGCATAGCTATTGTGTTACTGAAGTATCTTTAAAATTATGAGGGAAGGTGGAAAGTTCAAATTGAATGGTGATTGTACAGAGGCTGTGATTTCAGCAACAAGCCCAGTGATTAAAATGAAATGCACTGGGGTCAGTGGAGATGGTGGAACATGGCCAAGGGCTCCAGTAGGGTAAGAACTAGGCCTACTGGAGGAAGAGGACGTAAGGAAAGGCCTCATCAGGAATTTTCACATAAAATGTTGGGGAGACATAGAGGTTTGGTGAAAGTGAAAACTTCTCAAAATATACAGGGTTTTTTGCATTAATATATTGCTTTTATCTGTGGAAAGTGTGGATTTGCAGATCAACAGTTATTCTCAGATCAAAGGTGAAAGTTCCAATTGTAGAATCAAAGAAATGTTAAAACCTCAGGGAAATCAATAGCTTAATGACAGCCCCTTCTTTTCTACCCTTATTTTACCCAACCTATATTTAGTGATGACATTTTTCCCAGCAGCGCCCCCGTCCCCCTTCTTGTTTTTAATAAAGACCTTGGGTTTGTTCTGGCCCTAAGAGAGGAAGATCGCTCACATGTGTACCACGTTGCCTGTTACAGCCTTGGTGTTGGTCCTGTACACACAGGTAAGAGATAGACAGAAGTGCAGATGCTGTTGAAAACTGCAGGAGAGTGGAACTTTAGGGGAATATTAGCTCGTTCCTCTTCGTATGTGGATTTGCCTGTTGAGCACATAGCATGCATTGCCCTCGTGGGAGGCCGCAGATGTCACGCCAATATTTTTTGTGACCTGTCTCAATATTATTCTCTGCAAAGACCTCCAGGGTGATACTGTGAATCCCCTTAGTGAATTTTGCTTTTGCTGGCTGACACTGGCTCAGTACAACTTTCCTGCCTGGAAGGTCCTGGTCATATAAGGGAAGGAAACGTGGATGGTCACAAACCTCATCCTCCTGGAATGAAACAAAAACATGCCTCTCTGGGAACACCTGTTGCTGGTTTAAATGTCTGTTTACACTTACCCTTAAAACAAGCTGGAACTCAAAGGAGGATGGATCTTGGAAAGGAAAAGACAGCTGAGAAAGATCTGTCCTGCACGGAGTGAAGATTTTTAATTTGCAGAAAAACAGAACTCAGACAACACTGTCTAGTGGTGTCTTGATGGGGCAGTAGGAAGCTGGGCCATAGAATGTAACTTTTGTCTAATGTCAAGCCAAATGCCCAACAGGTGTAAATTCCTATAAATCACTGGAGCTTTCCTTCTTTATGTCATGTTGCTCTGTGCTGTGGGGCATACAGACCAGCCTCTGTTTGGGCTTTCTACAGGAGGTTAGAGACTTTTTGTATGATCTGCCTCCTGTTTTCGACATCTTGCCATCACTGTTTCAGACAAAACTGACTGGTCTGAATGGCCTTTTTTAACCTCTTTTGGTCACTCATTACCTCCTGCATGCTCACACTCATGCCATTCACTGCCTTTTGTTGCTCTCATCCCTCCCATTCCTAACCAAACATGAGAGATATATCTCCTAAAAGAGAAGCTGATATTACATCAGCTGGTCAATGTGATGGCTTGACAGCTGTGTGACCAAAACCATTTCTTGCTTCCTGGATTCCTGGACTGACAATTCTACGTAACCTCCTTGAAAGCAGAGGCAGATGTGCTGCCAGCAAGTGTGCCCTGACTGAGTACAAGCTATCAGGAGTTAGTAATTTTGATTTGGAAACAGAATTATTGTTCACATTTTAAAAATGGTAATTTTACTGGTTTAATTATGCAAGTTTACAGGGACATTGCAAGACCCTCTGCCACTGGAGTGTGCTGTTTTGAAAGGATCACCTATGACTGACGATGGAAATATTTAGTTTCTCAATCTCTGCCTAGCTCTGCTAACCTATTTCTTTATTTTCTCCTGAGTATTAACTGTTCTGCCTTGAACATATTTTAGGAATTGCGAATTCAAAAAAACCTGCTGGCTTTTTTCCATCACATGAAAGTTTCTTGGAATCTCTTGACAGCCTGGGTTAATCCATTTCTAATACAGATTAACTGACTGAAACAGAAATTATCATCTTTTATCCTTACCTATAGGGTGAATTTTTTTCCTGAAACAGTCCTGAGTTCAGGTAACGTAGGTAGGTTTTTTGTGCACAATGGATAGAAGTTAATTCTTACAGATCTTTGGACCTGTCTTTAAAAAGGACAGGGGCACCAATATGTCTGCTATCCAATGCAACTAAAGGTAACACAGAGAGCAAAACCTAAGAACAGAACACTTCATCATGATAACTGCTAGTGGAAAATGGATCTCAGAGCTTTGCTTTTCCTTGTAGGTGTTGCAAAATGTCTATATGTCATTACACAGCTCAAACAACGGTTTAATGATGTCCTAGATTTTAAAGGTGGGGACAGAAAGCAGGGAGGAAAAAGAGCATAATTCACACTGTTGACAACCTCAATCATATTTCCATTGATATTTTCCTTGATTTGCCATGCATATAATACAGGAAAGCTGGCATACTACAGGACACTGCTGCATTTCAGATATTAGGACTGCAAAATCTGATTGCTCTACCAACAAGCTTCAGGGAAAATCTTTACCCATATTTTATAACATGTCATGCATGGTGGTAGCTGCAACCAGCTGACTGCAGAGTGTCTGGGTTTTCTGCACCTGACAGCTGAGGAACATATACTGTATGAATCTGTGATCTGCACAGTACACATCCAGCTGACTAAGTGATACTGTAGGTTAGGGCTTCAACAGAAGGTAAAAATTTTAGTTTTCCTTAGCTAATAACAATACTTATCCTGGCACCAGAGAAATTGTTTCTGTTCAGCTTTCACTTACTACTGTGTAATTTCAGGACAATTCGTAACTACAGGCACGTTGCTATGGAACACAGAGCACAGGCTGAGAAAGAGGACAAAACTCTGGAATTGCAGCTTTTCATTATGCTTGCCTAGCTTCTTACAGATCTTATGAAAATACCAGAGAAAATCTTAAAGAAATTAAGAGAAAGGTTCACCCTGATTTTCATTTTATTCAGTGCAGTGGTAGATAACGTCCAAAACATATTTTCCAAGCTGTGGTCTTGAAGCTCATTGAGAAGTATGTTAAGATTGAAACAATAATGGGATGGTAGAAAGTAGAGATTTATGAAGTCAATCTGTAAGTGAATGAACGAGTGCTTTTCTGATAAGCAGTCAGTGCCTCAGCAGTTTTGAAGGTGTTTCAAACAGAAGCATTTCAAATCCAGATAGAAAAAAGTAGTTTAGTTAATGTTGGAGATCTATTTTAGACAAAATAAAAGTTTATTTTATTTAAAAAAAAACGCTGCAGAAAATTTTGTTTCAGCATAAGCAAAAGAATACCTTTAAATAGCCATACAAATCACATAATGATACAGAAAACAAGATAGTACTGGTGGAAATGTGTAGATGCCGTTTGAGAAATAGATGTTATTTACTGTATAAAGCTGTTCAATAATTATTGAAATGAAATGTGAAAAGCTGAAATGCCAAGTCCTTCAGAGAAGAACTTGTCCCATAGTGGGTGGTAACAAGTATTGACGTCATACGCATTACTTTTTCTTTTGATATTCCTCTTCCTTTTAAAAAGGTCTATGAAAGACCACTGCAGCACTTTGTTTAGTTCCAGATGCAACACAAACACTGAAATTCATTACACAGGCTTTCAGACTGTGAAATCATTATGATTTTCACCTAAGAATTAAAGGTGGACATAGTGTAGAACAGAAGATTTATACAGTAGACCATAACAAGTTGTTACCTGAAGTGTTTATATGCTCTTTTATCCAGACATGTCTCTTCCAAAATCCCCAAGTTCCAGCCATGAATGATTCTGAGCATCTGATTAAACAGGCAGTGAAAAGTTGAAACCGAGACACTTACATGCATAATGTTGTGTCTCATTAATATAATTATATAGGCACATTGCTATGGCACATGGTGAACAATGAACAACATTAAGCAATGAATTATTTACATGTCTTTTTTAAATTCTAGTGTATGCAGAATAACATGTGGACAGTTGAAATCTGGTTTATTGCATGATGAGCTCTGCCAGAAAAGACCCTAAATATAGGGCTTTTTTGCCACCAACCAGCACATGGTTAACAAAAAAAAAAAGGATTCCTCAAGACTCCAGCTCAATCAAGGTGTGGAAATTAACTTTCAGACAGATATTACAGGTGGACTACAAATTTAGTGTTGGGAGATCAACAGTCTGTTGCAGTTCTTTCAACTGAAAAACTACACCTTTCATTGCAAGGCTGCTGTGTCATGTTCTTATGATATTAAACAGTAGTTTCAGATGTTGTTAGCACAAAGCAAAGACCCGTTCCCTTTGGCCTGACCCAATACTCACTGAAGTTAAGAGAAAATCTCCCCCTGATTTCAAGAAATTATTGGTATACATAGGTATCAAAATTTATCATATTGAATGGCTGCATTTAATTATTGCATATTAAATATTGCTGCCGTTGTCACCCCCTGTTAATGCCAAGAAAGAAAATGATGTATAGAACTTTTCAATGGTCAGGCATTAAACACCATAAATGTTTTTAGGGGACCATCTAGGAGAAACACACCCACATTGCTGACTAAGTAGCATATTTTGGCAATGCTGATCAGATAAATATTTTATTTGAAAACAGAACAGGTTTACTAGCAGCAAAAAGGTTGAAAGAGGCTTTACATTAATTGAGGTATTAAATATTGCAGAGGTGATGACTCATTACACCCTTTCTGGCACAAAATATGTATCAGGAAAACATATGCTCGTGTTTTGAAAGTCTTGCAAAAGCCTTGCTGGAATGTCAGGCCTCTTTTGATGAGATCATTTGCTGCATGCTTATTACATAGAAGTACTAAGAGCAAGTGAAAGGAGCAGATACCAGTCCTACAGAGCATTTCGCCAGGGCACAGCTGGTAAAAACAACTATTAGTGTAGTCTGGTTGAACTTTTATTTTTAATCTCAAGATGAGGAGTTCAAAAACAGTTCTATAAAAGATTGTGAAAGAAAACCATATGGAGTTCTGGGCTGCTGAAAAGCGCAGATAAATATGTTGGCCAACAAAAAGCTGATTACCCTTTAATTCTGTACAACAGCATTGCCTAAAAATGGTGTTCAAAGTCAAGAACAGCATTCGTGTTTATGGCAGCTATGGGACCCCTTTTGGTTTGAGAGTATGAAAAGGGTGCAGTCCCAGCCAGAAAGAGTGTTATTAGTAGAGCTCTTTTTCAACATCTGTAAAAGCATACAGAGAAAAGCTTCAAGAAAAGCTAGTATCAACAGAGAAAGATGGGAGTTTTTAACTACCTGTGTTAACCTATTCATATATATGTTGATGAACAAATACAATAAAATCTCCACCCACCAAAATCATCTCTGGTCTCCCCAGGTGGCTTCCCATGTACTGAAGACTCATTATAATAAGAGCTGTGATCCTTATAATCTAACAACTCCTAATTGGCGTATGTAAGCATAGACAGAATTTCATTATATGAATTCAGAGGCCAGTTCCATTGTACCTCATTGTCTCCAGCTTTGGTGATCTTGATTGTCTGTTGCTCGTTATAATAACTATGTGATTAAGAGACTGGAATTATCTACTAAGCATTGCTCAAAGCATAACAGGATAAAAATGGAAAGACTTATTTCATATCAACACTGATGAGTGGTTTATTAAAGTATGAACAACTGACAGTTAATAAGAACACAGCCATGGTTTCCTTATGAATATGAAACAGTTACATGAGTAACTTTTCTGTAAGTTTATACTTGGCAAGGCTTGTTCATTAGTCTGCACGCAACTTCTTTTCTGCATTCAATGCAGAAAGTCTGATGAGTTAATAAAAGGGGGGGGGGGGGGGGGCGGCGTGGAGAAGTGATTCAAGCAGTGAAGGCTAAATTATACTCTTGTATTTTTTGAGGCCCAATCTTTTATTTGGTTGTTTGCACTCTGCTCCTATTGACATCAATAGGCATAGCTGAAGCACATATTAAATCATAACTTATCACTGAAAGTTATATTATGGTATGTCTCATTCATGTTTCAGAGATGCTCATAAAATGCTACAAACTACACATTAAAATACTTGTATTTAAATAATGACAGGTCAGAAGATGCAAATATGTATTATATGAAATGATTGTCATGAAAGCCTTTGTCCACATTTGGTAAAACTGAGTACTCATTCACACTTAAAAGATATTTTCAGATGTTTTAAAATTCACTTACTAAATCAGAATGTCTCTGTATGTTCCATGAGAAAAATGAGTTGCGTCTGTGCTCCAAATATGGGACTATCTATAAATAAGGTCTCCAAAATACAGTAAAAAAATTTAGAAAAAGAAACAAGCACTCATAAAATATTTCTTGTTGCATTCTTGGTGCTCAAACTTTGCTTCTTTTGGTGGATCTCAGTCTTTCAACAGTTATCTCTACCAACACATGAAGCTCATTTGTCCCATGGACAAAAAATATTAGAGTGGATGTTAAAGGAAGTTGATGGCTTTCAAAATTGTCTAAAAGAATGGAACAGCACCCATGCAACAGAGTTGCAATAGATCTGCATACTGTCCTGGTTTCAGCTGGGACAGAGTTAAACCATGACACATACAAACTTTCACCTTAGTGCAAGAGGACATGATGTAGTCACTATCCCTGACTGACATCTAAGTGATATTACCTGTTCAAATAGTACATCTGGCAGAGCTGTGAAAATGATGTGTGGATATGTTCCTCTGCTAGAGAAGGATTACTTGCAGTAAGGAAGCATTCCTTCATAATTTTTATAGCTAAATCAAAAGAGCATCTAATTACTATGAACTGCTCATGATGTCATACAGTTCAGTGCAAATTATTTTTTTTTTGTATGAAAGTCTTAGACAAAAGCAAAACCATTCATTGATCATTTAGCACTGATTAGTCACATCAACAGTGAAGGCAGTTGTGATAAGGCATTCCTGGTTTTGAACAATGGATTTAGGTGTCCTCAAGATGAAAAGATTCTAGGGGCACCTATCCCCAGCATGAGCGTTGATAACATTTTGGATTCATACAACTTTTCTGAACACATAGCTAGAGGATAGCAGGGGTCAGGATAGCAGGTCAGGATAGCCTAATTTACATCTCTGCTTCTTCATGGGAATTCTGTTTTAAATCACAGTAGTTGTTAAACACACACACCCCCACCCACCCACACACACACACACACCCACACACACACCCCACACCCACCCCCCCCACCCCCCACCCCCCCCCACCCCCCACGAAACCCTTTTGTTTTTCATGCAGTAAGATTTGTTTGCCAAGATTAACAGAATAATAAGATTGTTTAGGTTGTAAGAGACATTTGAGATCATCAGGTCCAACCATTAACCCAGCACTGCCAAGTCCACCACAAAACCATGTCCCTAAAAGCCACATCTATGTGTTTTTTAAACACCTCGAGGGATGGTAATTCCACCACCTCCCTGCATATCCTGTTTCAATGCTTGACCAAGCTTTCGGTGAAGGCATTTTTTTTCCTAATATCCAATCTAAACCTCCCCTGGCATAACTTGAGGTCATTTCCTCTTGTCCTGTTGCTTGTTATCTGGGAGAAGAGACCGACCTCCACCTGCCCGCAGCCTCCATACAGGTGGTTGCAGAGAGCAATAAGGTCACCCCTGAGCCTTCTTTTCTCCAGGCTAACCAATCCCAGTTCCCTCAGCTGCTCCTCATAAGACTTGTTCTGTAGACCCCTCACCAGCTTTGTTGCCCTTCTCTGGACACACTCCAGCACCTCCACGTCCCTCTTGCAGTGAGGGGCCCAAAACTGAACACAGTGTTTGAGGTGTGGCCTCACCAGTGCCCAGTGCAGGGGGACAATCACTTCCCCAGCCCTGCTGGCCACACTGTTTCTGATATAAGCCAGGATGCTGTTGGCCTTCTTGGCTACCTGAGCACACTGATGGCTCATGTTCAGCCAACTATCAGCCAGCACCCCCAGGTCCTTTTCTGCCAGACAGCTTCCCAGCCACTGTTCCCCAGATGACCTAGAAATCCAAATATATTTTTGGAAGATGAAACTTCTATCCCACTTTCCTAAACTTCTCTGGGCTCACTGACATAAGGAAAGCTAGGGACCTTTTTTTTTCTTTTCTTTTCTTTTTTTTTTTAATTTCCCCATAAGCTTCAGAAAAACTTTGCACTCTCGTGATGGCTTTCCTACTTCCTAGTTGTGTCACTGTTCGTAATGAAATTTCTGTAGTCACTCTCTACTGTGTAAGTGATCATCATGCTCAAACTTTCCCATGAGCTGTACTGCTTCTTGGTCATTGCTGATCTACCAACAAAAACATCTCATCTTTTAAATACAGCTCATAGAATTTTACTGAGCTGGTGTGGTAGCAGTGGAGGACAGGGCTTTGTAGTTATCCCTCATGCCACTAAAAGCTTTCCTCAAGCTTTAGTACATGAATCATGACAGTGTTCTATTAGTGACTCAGAAATCTTTCCACTTCATTAGACAATGCATTGATATTTGATGTTTAATCGCATTGATATTTGATGTTTAATCTATGCATTAATTTTCTTTAATGAAAAAAATTGACTAAAGAAGGTGCGTTCAGGAAAAAATCCCATGCTAAATCACTTGACAGAAGTCTTGCATTCCTGAACTTAAATAAGTTTTTTTCAAATCATTCTTTTTTATAACTCTTCAAACAGGAACTGTATTAATAATATTTATACCCAGAAAAGATAAATGCAGTTTGTTGAGAAGAATGTTATAAAGAGAATGAGATATATGTGGGGTACACCATAAACAATTAAACAAGGAGCTTTCACATAAAAAAAAAAAAGTATTTTTGGTTGAAAGAAGACAGGTGAAAAGGTGATAATCAAAAAGTTGCTTTTGTAGGACACTAAAGTATGTACCTTGAAGTTTTAGATGTTCTCTAATTAAAATAGGTTTATCTTTCACTGTTGAAAAAAACCCTGTGATATTTACTGTTTGCTGGGAATATTGTACAATTGTAAATATATACTTTTAGGGGCAGATCCAGAAAAGATAGTTAGGTATATGAAGAATGACTTAGGCAGGATCCAGACACTTGAGTCTAACAGGCCAATCCACAAGAGTTACAAGAGGTTACTTACTCTTTGCTGAATACTTGTGGAAAGCCTAAGGTTACATAGACCTGATTTTCCTAAATTACATAGGTTCCCTCTAAATTATACAATGACAGTGATTCCAGAGCTAGCTCTGACCTCACCTAATATATCCACAAAGAATGAAGAATTGTCCAGAAATGTTAATTTGTGCCCCTGTCCAGTATAGCTATGTTATCATAGCTCTGAACCCTGAATAATAAGCCCTGTTTTCCAGAAGGGTGGATTTAGGTTCAATTAGGTGTTGACAAAACTGTACAGTTTCCAGTTTGGGTGAGGCACAGCTAAAGCTAGCTTTAGTCCTTGCTGCAAAAGAAGACAACCACTAGCATGGCTGAACTAAGTATTAGAGTTGGAGATAGTGGTAAGCGGACATCAACAACAAGAAAAAACAAATTGTTTTTGTGACTTAAGAAAAAAAAAGGAAGTTTGCCAACCTAGGTGCAGACAAATACATATTCATTGTCTTAGGTACAGAATATATTCTAAAAATTATAGTATGCTGCAATTATTTAATTATCACCCCACTAGTGTCATCAAGCAATGACATGGTAGAAACAGAAAGTGATAGCTGAAAAGATGCTAGTGTTCCTTCTTTAGTAAATCACAAAGAATTTATAGCTTTTCATGATAAGCTTTGTCCTAATTACACCTTGAAAAACTGAGATAAAAATCAAGGTTATTCTTTAATACATATGTATAGGAGATGAAATGATGACTCTTAGAAGCCGTGTAGTTAGAAACCTTATAAGTTTTCCCTTGAAGATGGTCTACAGTCTTCAAAATAAATTGATAGCCTCTTCCAACACATCTATTCTACTAAGGGTTTTTTGGGGATCTTTGGGATATGTGGGTTGCTCTGACATCATCATTGGTAGACTTAATTTCATTACACAGGGAGCACTGTCCCCTAAGAAAATGTTTTGAAGGTTAGCAAACTGAAGAAAGTTATATATTCCTTTCCATTAATTACAGTACCCTTAGAAGTAAATGGGTAGATGACAAAGGTAAATTTTGTATTGAATTGTTACTCTGCAGCCTTGCCTTTTCCCTCCAACAAGGAGGCAGCACAAAGATCTAAAAAGATGATACCATTTGCTCCTTACAGGTTGTGAAATGAGAGATCACTTGATTTTAATATGATGGCTGAAGAAAATCTGTGTACAGCTGTTCAGGACTTTGTAAGTCTTTGTGATTTTAAACATTAGAGTGCTCTGTACTCAAACCAGAGATAATTTCCTGACTACTACTTAGCTTATAAAAACCTTAACCTGTTCCAACCCGACAATTTGAAGGTCTACAGATTTCTGGAAGTTATTATCCTTCTTTCTATAAAAAGTACTAAACAACAGCAGGAGTGAAGCTAGTGATTTAAAGAAAAGAAATGGGAAATATTCCTTTCCCACATATAGAACTGCAGTGAAAATTCATAGTTCACTTTAACAACTTTGCAGCATATAAAGGATAAACCAGTCATATGAGTTTCTTCCTTTCCAAAAAGAAGTTATCCACATGATCTGATAGATGTGACACAGGGCCAATGAGAGATCTGAGATCTTCAAAAGGAGCACTTGGACACTTCTGAATGCTCTGAAGTGAAAAAAAAAAAAAAAAAAATGGCAATAGGTGTATGCATTGGTAATTGAATCCCAATCCCAGTTTCAGTGATGAACAGAACACAAATTCCAAATGATTCATTAACTTACAACAACAATAGTAAAGAGGTTAGTCAGGCTGCAAAACTGATAGTGTTTTTTCTTCTCTATGTTTAGGCCATGGTCTATGAGACCAGAAACTAACTGATTTGCTGTCTAAATTTGAAATTAGTTTCTTTTTTATAATTTATCTGTATGGAAAGTGTTCATAATAAGCATGCAAAAAAACCCCTTGTTCACCTGTTTCTGTTCACAAACAGAGAATTTCTGTGGTAAGTAGTAGGCTATATTTTGGAACTATAAAATTCATTAAAAACAAAAGAATAAACAGAGTAATAGTAGCTTAGTTTTCAACTCTTAGAAGCAGAAAAAACTATATCCTCTATACGGAGGATGTTATTTCATAGAGATTGATTCAGGCAATAGAAACCATAATAAATATTTAGAATATATCTGAATAGCTTTCAAAATCTATTTTAGATGGCTGTGATAGATAGTGATACAGTGATATTTGTAAAAACATCCTAATTTAGAAATTTTTGCAAAGAATTCTGTAAATGTGATCACACTGAGAGCTGTGAGCATAGGAGCAACACAAAGTTAACATCCTGCATTATTTTGATAGCCAAGGCTATTCAGATCAAATGTTGCGATGGTTCAGGATATGTTACTGTGACCCTACTTGAATAAGCTTAAATGATTTCTTCATCATCCATAACTAAGCTATCAGTTTGGCAACAGTAAGGTGACAACACTGAGGTCAGGCTGTCTTTAAGCAGGAAAAGTACAAAGACAGAAAGAGAGAAAAATTCACTTCCATTTAAACTACAGTATCATGTGCTCTTATCTCATATTGGTTATTTGCGGTTAATGAATATTTAAAATAATAGTGAAGACTAAGTACATGAGCTTGGGCATTAACCTAGGATATAAATTTTTAGCTAAAACCTTCAGAAGAGCTCAGACTAAACCAGATTGCTTTTACTGCTAAATTAGTTCAAATTAATTAACTTGAATTATGCACACTCTGAGTTTGATCAGTGCAGACAAGCCCTTAATGGGTCCAGTTTTGCAACCCTTTCTCTCATATAAGCAGTCCATATTCCTTTAGATAGTCCTAATTTGCTCACTGGACCTCTACGTGTTAATAAGGATCATAGAATCAGGACCCCTGTGCTAATACAATATGAGCTTGGAAATGTTAACGTTAAGTATATTGGACTTGAGAGACATTGTAGTGCCAAACAGGCAAAATTCTCAGAACAGAAATGTGACATCACTTTATCAAAAGTACTGCCAGGTCTAATTGCAGATATATGTTAGGAAGTTGTCTTAAAAGCATGTACTTAATAAAAGGTGGTTATTCATGCAGACATGTATCAGCTGCTTTTGTATAGTAAAACTGGTTTGTTTACGTAAACACCAGCCTAATTTACACAATACTAAAATGGCATGGTTAGCCTGTATCACACATTATTTCTTCAACTGCCCAGAGGAAGGGTGTTTGTTGCATATTCTGAAAAACAGCATTTATGGCAGTGTCAAAATAGGTAGACCAGCAGCATATATGCATCCCAGAACAAAGGGGTTTTTCCAAAAGTTGTACTGGTGTGAGAGAAAAGTGGGGTAATGTCTTTTTCAAATTAAGAGTCAAATATCATCCATTTTGAGGAACTGCTCATAAGATACCCTATACATATGGGTTTTCTAGATACACAGTTTATGATCAGCCATGTGTAAGTAAAGGACTAACTTCAATGACATGCACAGTACAGAGCCAGCATTGAAAAATTAATTCTTGGCACACTTAGGACTTTGAAGCAACTGTAACGTGCTAGAAGTCTGGATCTAAATGAAGTAGATAATCAGAATCTGACATATTTTCATTTATCTCAATGGGAATTGAGCATATTCAGTGTTTCCAGAATTTATTTCCAACTGTAGATACTGCCTAGCATGATAAATACATTTTCTGTGAAGCTTTTAACTGAGTTTCGATCTCTGCACAAACCATAGAACTTCAGTTCCTGAGGCGCAACCCATCGCTCATTTCGGTCTTGTGTTAGGTGAGCCATTAAACACATTTTCACTTTCAGCTTTCCTGCAGTCAGTACGGCTATTAATCTTTCCTCATGTGTTTAAGCGCCCTCCTAATTGAGGGTCACACTAAGGTTGGTTGTTTTCCAAATTATCTGCAACAAGCATGAATCCACTGTACTGACATTGTTTTTTACTAGCCACAAAGAAATGAAGAGCATCAGATTTCCTCTGAATAAGAGGTTTCCAGATGTTTTTCGGGCAGTCCTTCTTCTGCCACTTTCTCCTCTTCTTTATCCCCCTTTCCACTAAGCAGCCCCCAGCCACTTCCCCTTTCTTCTGTTCTGATCCTTCCCAGAAAATTCCTTGCAGCTTACTCCTTGTGTCAGAGTCAGCTCCTGAATAAAACATAAATTAATAAACCCAGGAGATAACTTGGGCTGTCCCCTTCCCATACGTTTAATGTTGTTTCACCTCACTAGTGAGAAATCAGTCTTCATGGTTCAAAGCTGTTTCACCCCGTGCTCAGAGCCTCACCAACATGTGCTTTTCCACGCTTAGGCTTAAGACCTGAGACAAACTTTTCTCTCAGCCATGTTCATTACTAGTGGGCAGAACTGAGTACAACTCATTTGCTTTCTTCTCACACATTTGAGACTTTTGCTGAAATATCACATTAAGCAAGCTATCTCAGCAGTTTAGTCCATAATAATCCATTCAACTCAAAGGATGCAAATTCAGGAGAGTGGCTGGGTTGATTTCACATGCTGTTGGTGTGCATGGGTTTAGCGTTCTGCGAAGCAAAGAGCCTGGGCAGCTTGCTATGGAGCTACAGGAGAAAACAGTCCCTTTTATAGTTTCCAGCACAGTAAAAAGGACACACACTGTTTGAGATGGGACTAATGTGTTACCTGATCATTCCCAAACTGTTTCATCAAATGCAGGCACAAAGGCGTCTATCCCTACCTCTTCCTGAGCAAAAGGACAGATGGCCTAGGGTCTGAGCTCACTTACATCATCTTACTTTGTGCTGCTGAGCCGGAAACATTTTTCATTTGTTTACAGTTTGGACAAGCAGCCAATATCATGTTTCACACAAACATCGATAAGATTTTCACAGGACAGTGCATAGCTAAAGAGTAAAAAATGTTGTTATGTAATAGTGAGGAAATGTCACCTTTATTAATTAAAGTATGTCTAATTTAAATGAGAAGACGGCCTTGCCGTGCATTGTTGCAACAGTGTTTGATTAGTGTTTATTCCTTTTTAATAATTATCTTTCCTAACCACTGATTTAGCCAGGTAGAATGATATGATCTCCCCAGAAATGAGAATTAGGAATTAGGTGAGCTGGAAGGCGCTGGGAACAGCTGCGGATCTAGATTTTTTTGAGGTTACTGTGAGTGAAGTGTGAACTGCTACTGTAACTGAGGTTATTGTGAGTGAACTCCTGCTGGGTTATCCTTTAATACACTGGTACCACAAAGGAAAGGGACCTGACCCTGCATATTCTGATGGTACTTCATTACCCTTCACTTTACTGGTCTTCTTTTTGTGCTTGTGGATGTGATTTCTTGTACATATTATTGGTATTGTTAAAAAATTAATAAATATAATGGAGTGAAACAAGCCTATTTAGTTCAATAATTTTTTTTATAAAGTTTTACATGAAGCATTTGATTCTCCCTGAATTAGTGCATCATTTTTCAAGCCCATATCTCAAATTAACTTCACCTGAAACAGGCTGAAAATATGAATTGGCTCAGGTCTGCTTGGAATTGGATTTAACCCTTGGATTTTTTTCTGCAAAGTGCAGTGAACCTTTCAATTATCATTGACCAAATAGTGAGCAGCAATGGAAGTGAACCAGATATATGCATGTTTTTAAGTTTTACTGCAAATATTTTCCACTCTCCTTGGTGGGCCAACATCATCCCGGGTTTAAATACACCAAAGTCAGTGAAGTTCTACCAAAGAATAAATTGGCTTGTTAATTTTTAACAGAGTGCTAAAGGAAACTCTGATTGCATTTTGAAACTCCAGCTCTTTTCTTTTAAAAAGAAAAACAAAAAAGAAATATTTATACAGAAAGAATATTGAAACATCACCTAGTTACTAAACTGTATACTGGTGTGACATTGGGCATGTTTGCTAGCGTAGTTTTTAAAGTGTTTGGAGAATGTATATGTATTACTGAAAGGGATTTTGGCACTGTCACTTGATATTTGGATTGCAACAAGCATTTTTTTATTACTGACAAATAGAAAGCATGTGTTTGGCATTATTTATTGTTTTCTGTGGACCATGTGTCAAGATCTGAAAGTGTGTATTTCACTAGTCACGTACTAAGTTTGGTTGTTATAATTAAGTTGCTAATATCTGGCACAGTAACCAGTCAGCAGGATTTGATTTGACAGTTTTGGAGACTGACTTGACACTTCTGGAAGCTGAGGGGGACACATTCAGCAGTACGCTGAGATAAGTACCATCACTTTCTTAAAGAGTCAGACCATATTTTCCAAAGTAGTCATTAGTTCTGATCCTTCCATTTCTGAGTGAAAAAGCATAAACTGTCCATCAGTAACCTCACTTGGCTGGAGCTGTAAAAATGTTCCATGGCTAGAGCCCCCAAAATTAGGGGATGTTTTGCATACAGCTCTTTGTGTACATATTACTGCTAATAAGGAGGGTTGTGGTTGTTTGGTTGTTGGGTTTGGGTTGGTTGGGGTTTTTTGTTGGTTTTTTTGGTTTTTTTTTTTTTTTGGGGGGGGGGGGCAGATACCATCAAGGTTTGCAAACTTAATATAGAATTTCCTCCTAAAATGACCATTCCAACATTTTCCCCTCTGATTCTGAAATTCCTGGAAGAGCTGGTCAAATCACAGTGTTTCTATTCCATGAGAAAATCTCAGAAAATTGCTTTAACTTTGCACTGGAATGAAAACAATTTACTTTGCAGCTTTGAAACAAATGTTTCCAAGTGAATCATGTTTTGTTTCATTTTTTCTTACTATTACCCCTTCTTTATTTATGTATGTGTATGAATAATAGAAAAAATAGCATTTTGAAATGTAAAATCAAAATTATTATTCCTAACATTCAAAATAGCATCTGGCATTTAACTGAAATTTCAGACAGGCAAGTATTTTTCAACAAAATATTTTTATTTTGAGAATTTTCTTTCAATGGAAATAGCATTTCATTGAAATTTAGACTTCTGGCAGTACTTCATTACAAAAGTGACTATGGGCTACATATTCAATGCTAAAGTAACTAGCAGGTTGTAAGTGTTATACACACAATGAAATCTGGAGTTAAATGCTATATTTCAGGAATTTTTCTTTGTCTCTGTTTCTTCATAATGTTCTGAAGAATTCAAAGTATTCAAAATACATGGCCATGCAAATGGAAAATTGCATTAGCTTGACAAAATTGGCATAGTGGTTGAGATGATCAGAAAGCCCCATTCAGCCTGTTTTTTCATATACAAATGATAAACATTTCGTGTAAATCAAAAGGCATAAATGAAGTATGCAATCCTAGGCTGCATCAAAATAAAACAGGCCAGGGAACTAGTATCTGTCCCTGGGGCCAAGCACCCTGGCACAGCTTGGCTCTGTACAGCTGCACTGCTAGCTGGCAGGAGACAACACTGCTCAAGAAGCATTGTAAGCAGCATGGATGATTGCAAACCAGTGCTCCAGTCTGTGTATTATTGACTAGCAGAGGCATAGCCCCAGTGACTCCTAAAAACTTGCCTCTACTAGTAAGGACATTGGTACAGTGAGCTATATAGAGTCAGGTAGAAGATTTGATAATTTACATTTTAAAAAACCAACAGCACAAGTTTTTAAAGGGGTGGAGCTCTATTAATATCAAGAAACTAAGTGATAATGCTTTCTTTAAAGCAGTTCTTGATTTTCTTAATATGGAGTGGCAGTCATAATTTCAATATACAAAGCAATAGAATTGTGGTTATTAACTTTCAAAAATATATTAAGAATATGTGTCTATACCCTACACTTCACTAGGAAATAGTCTGGGGATATGAATAAGCTATGCTATACTGTTGTGCAATGAGTAAATAACAGGTAATGTTTTTCAAAATCGAAATAGGGAGCTATGTACTGAAAATTCCCTATCTGGCTGAAACTGGGAGCCATGTGTTTTTGCAGCAGGAAAGCACTATCAGAGAAGTGAGTGACTACATAACTGAGGAGACCAGCAACACGATCAAAAACCTCACTTCTTACCTCCCACTTCCAGTTTCAGTATGTTTTGAGGCATGGGGGACTTCTGCCCACTCACGGCAGTTTATGCCCATTGTTGGCCATGGCATGGCTTCCTATTTTGTCTGATCCTTAGTTTTGCCATTTTTTAGTCTTTCTAGGAAAAATAGATTAGAGGGAATATGACAGTGAAAAGTTATCTGGTTAGTTGTTCTCAGCAAAAAAAGTCTCCTGCATGATTTACCCAGGCTAAAGTAGAATTAATGGACCCCAGCACCCCCTGCATGAAAGGATGAGAAACAGTTCTCCCACCATGCTGTTATTCAGAAGAAACCACTTCATGCAGAGATCCAGCCTAGGTCCTGCTCCAAGGCAAGCCAGGAAAACCAGCCCTCATGTAAGCAGATGAAGTCATACCAGTGCACATTCCGTAGAGGTGATCTAATGACATTACATATAGCCAGCACTATATGACGCTATGGGGCAAGCTACAAATGGGTGCAAGAGCTGGTTGCCATTCTGTCAAGAGATGTGTTCCCTTCATCTCAAGGTGAAGTACATTGTGCACAGCTATTTGCTCATACCATATAGGTAACTGGATCTTGCATATAAAACCTGTTTCCAAGTAATAACTTTTACATGTTATCACCAATGACCATTGATTTTTTAGCAAATTTTTTACAGTGAGCATCTGCCAAGATCTGTCAAAAGGAGGCAGAAAAAGCTCAAAATACTTGAGCACTACAAACAGGAGACTTTTCCTTTAAATATTTGTAATGCTATCAGTCACATTAAAGTTTTCCAGCCACTCTCACTCCCGGTGCCCCTTGTTTAAGGTGCTCAGTTATCTGAATTAGCAGGGCTTGCACAGGTGTGACCGAGGGCAATAATTAGCCCATTCATTCCACAGTCTGTGCTTCTTTGAGGATCCCTGGGGAACATATTACTGGCAACGGGTATTTGTGGCACTTAGTAGTTTCATGTTCAAAGCTGAATACAATATCTTACTGTGTAAATCTCTTAGGATTAACACTTTGATTAAATCTGAAACTGGACATGTGTGCCAGGGAAGAATGGGGAAGAGTTTGTTTTGTGTCTGCCTGTGCTTCACAAGCATGAGGGAGACACAGTGATTTTCCTAGGCTACTGGCTGATCTGACCAGTACAAATTCTTAGCCCCTTTCCCAGCAGTATGCTGGTTTCATCTGAAAGCTAAAAACTTGGAACATGCAAGCACTGCACAAAACGCATCAAAATGTGGTCTAATGCTTTATGTCTCATTTCTGCTGCTCCAGATGGAGAGAGCTCCGCCTGAGGAAAGACAGTCAGATTTCACCCGTCGCACACTGCCAAACTGGAGATGTCAGCCAGAAATATTTTGGCAAGTGTGTTACTTATCACAATCCAGAAAGCGTTATAACACAGTTAAATTGTGGCTGTTAAAACACCAGAGGCCAACTCTGCAGAGCAACGTTGTGAGGCCACCACTCCAGTGTTTAAAAATTCCTGTCACACATGACTTTATCAAATAGCCTTATTTACATTCATCTACAGGTGTCTTTACTCATACTACGTGACTAAGATGGGTGGAGATATCTACAGAAAAGAACTTTTCTTCATTCATTTCCAAGGACCACAATATACAACTTTAGATGGTCAAAGCAGTCTGGCCTAGGGGTTCAAAAGTAGTTAGCGCTGGCTTAATTGCTCCTACTGCAGCTGACAAGAAGCTTTTTAATGTTTTGAACTCTTGAAAACTCCTATTACATCTGTTTTTTTTTATATTCAGCACTTAAATCTGCTTGCTGTCTTCAGAGATCTACTTAAGCTAACCTCCAAATTAAAAAGGCAGTTTTCATGAGCGTTAAAACTGAGGAAGCCACCTTTCTTATGAACTTTTGTCTTGTCCCTTGATTCTTCTGCACTAAGGTGCCAGTCCCCATACACCTGCAATCATACAGCTTTCCAATGGATGGACTATCTTGTATATAATAAAGATTATGCTGTAGGATCTAACATTTTCATGAAACAGGAGAATCTCTTATCTCAGCCAATGTCTTCTAAAGTGACAAGCAGAAGAACATATCTATCATAGCCAGTGAGAGCAGTGTGCCTGCAATTCCCTAGGAAGCCAAACTAAGAAAAAGCGTTTAGGGGAGGTGGGATGCATTTAACATGTTATCCAAGATTTTCAAGCTAAAGCAGGGCTTTTTAATTGCATGTAGACTGGGTGCTGGTGAGTTCTGCAGATGGGTCATATGCAGTGTTGGACACCTGCGTAAAAGAATTTTGGGAGGAGGGTCAAAGACATGGTAGAATAAAGTGATGTTCTCTGCCCAGTCAATGAGCCATGTTTCCTCCAGGACCCATCCTGTAGGTCTCTGCAGATCTCAATTGCTTGAATTTTCCATAGCTGCCCTAGGCACTTGGTTTTGTGAACAGTGAATGTTTCCTTTCACTGAAGCAGAACCATAGATAATTTCAGAATAAAAGAATTTTGTGTAAAGGGGGGGAGGGAGGGTGGAAGAAAAGAAATTGAAGCTTTGATTTGAGTTAAGCATTCCTTGTCCATTGAATTTGTAGCCATCAATTTCGTATACAGATCCTTGGTCTCAGCGCCCTTCCTGCTCCTTATCTCAGCTCCCCCAGGTGCGTTCAGAGACAGCATCTCACATTTCCTGCAATGGCCTTCGGTGAATCCAGCTTATGGCTTTCACTGCCACTGCCAGTTTGTTTGCTGACTTTATTTTTTCTGGATTGCATGTGAGATATTACTCATCAATATGACTAGTCAAGTGATTTAACAAGTGAAGCATCATCCAATGAATGCACGTTTGTACTTCAGCCTGACTAAGCCAGCTGTCAGGGACAGCAACAGCTGCTGATTCATGAAAGGAATGGAAATATTTCTTTGTTAAATCAAAGCACATCCAGAAAAATCTGTCTTAAATGAAAATGATTGACTACAGCTATGCATCAAATAATCCCATGTGGATGTCTGGGGGTGGAGAGGAGTTTTGCAATTACAGAAATCCGTTTTAAACCGAAAGTTTTTAAGAAAGGGAGCACTGACTCTCTGTTTTACTTTCCCAAGATTTATTCAAACTCCAATTAATTTAACATAAATCCCAATATAGGCAGGTGATTCTGCTAGGTGAAAAAGTCCACATACAGATTCCCACTGTCTTTTGCATCTGTCAGTTTTCATCTAAGTCTTCGGTATCTTTCATTTCTTGAGGTGCTGTTGTCTTCCTCTTTTCTCAAATGGATAACCATACACACCTTTACAAATCCTCATTTTCACAGCCCTAATTATGGTCTACATAGACAAAGGATCCTGCTGAAAGCTGTTTTCCCCAAATCCCTCTTCTTTGCTTTTAGACAGACCCCCAAAATTGCAAGCTGCAACACCAACAACAAACTTACTGTAGACCAGTATGAAAGACTTAGGAGCATCTCTATAATCCACACAATAAAAGTTTCCAAAACCAGAACCACGAAAATTCTTGGACCTTCTACAAACCCTTCTCATAATGTAACATATTTCTCCCACGGCAGCAAATGCTATTTCAGAAACTACAGAGATGAAACAAGCCAACCATCATGTACCAGAATGAATTTGCTCAAGCACTCACTAAAGGATGGGGACACTCAGACCCCAGGGGTATAATGTCTCCCATGATATTCCACCACTAACATCTCAGTCCTCAATTTCAGTTGAAACCAGCAGAATAATTTTCTAAGATGACCATGGACATTAAAATCATGGAATCAATGGATATATTTGTTTCATTGTACACATTAATATCTCTCCTCCAAGTAAGCACTTCAGAGGTGTTATTTCATGAGTTAAAGCATCTTTTCTTTGCACAATGGACACTGAGTGCATTTTTTTCTTAGCTGATTAATTAGAAGTTGGCTTTCTTTTTTAATTTCAGTTCAGAGTGTTCATTCTGAAACTGTATTGAGCACTGAAATTTGCTTTTTCCTCTTAGAACTGTAGGGGGGTTTGAACGTTTGTGTTTCTTTTCCAGCTCTTTCAGTTGGTTTTATAAAAGGTATCATCTATCACAATATTATTTTCCTATGCCACATCAAAAATCACCATGACTACAAGTACAGTAATACTGTTTTATTAATTTATTTTCACACAGTAAAATTATAAAATAATTTATTAATATTTCATTCAGAACTGTCTACTCCTAGAAGTAATAATTACTGAGGTTCCACATAAAAATTTTATTTGAAAAACTGGAGGTTCCTGAGATTAGCAGTGATTTACAAATTCAGTTCAATTTGTTATGTTTATTCTATGTTGTCATACAGGAAGACAGGTGCATTCAATAAAATTGAAAGATCCTCATGTTTTCTGAAACTGTAAAGCCTTTCAAAGCTGACCTAATTTTGCAGTGGTTGAAAAGAGCAGAGCCAGTGCTTTTACTCTCTTAGCGTTAATAACATGCTTCCTCACAAATTAGCATTCTCCATAGACTGAATGAAGGCTCTCCAACAACTTCTAGAAGGATTCCTTCTGCACATTAAAAAGAAGTATTTTCCTGTTTGTGTGTATTTTATCTTCACATACAATATTTTATTGTGTCAGAGATGTGCCAGCATTTACATAGAAGGATGCAGAAACCCCTGAAAGAAACCTCTGGGTTACAAAACATCATTCTGCTTGCCTGAAGAGATACATTTCTTGCTGTTGCACTATTGTTTCTAGAACTATGTTATGCCTTGACAACAGTGAGAAGAAACTGGGGGGCTTTCCTGTAGTTAGATACAATTCTCTACCAGCAGGTATGTTTGCCTTTGGTATTTTTAGGTCTATTTTGATTTTGCAAGGCATTCCGCTCAGCAGGTTAGTTAATCTGTCCTACAGAAAATGGATGTGTTGCCAAGTTTCTGTTTAAACAAAGGAGGAAGTGAATATGAGTTTACTTTCTGAAAAGTAAATGTGGGAAACAGCCTTCCGTAAGCGGAGAGATTGTCTAAACTACTGGTGCTGAAATTCTTTCCAGTGAATGAAAATTATAACTTGTCCTAAAGAAGATAAATGCCTTTTAAAAAGATTAATGTATTAATAACCTATTTCTATTATCTTCTCAAAATACAGCTTCCTATTATAATGGTGCCTTTACTGTTCAGTTCTCAAACGTCAGTTGTCAGATAGGCTAATAATATATCCCATGGTGAATCAGCCCTGGAGTGGTAAACCTTTGTCATAACAAGCAGGCTGTCTAGTTGCTGAGAGCAGTCTTTCACATAGGTTGTTAGTGGAATAATTATAATAGTAGCATTTGAAGAGAGTTAAAAATTTCCCTGTCTCTGTAAAGAGTCATCCCAGCTTTCAAGTGTCCTTCAGTGGGAGGACATGTAGTATTTTTAATATATCAAAGGATAGGGATCTGGTACTATTTGTATAATGTGAACAAAATAAGCTCTAGATAATAATAAAAAAAATATATTGTATAAAACAGATAAATCTCCTATTAAGAGCAAGGAGGAAAGAATATTCCAGGGATTTGATCTTGCTCTGTGTTGTCAAAGGGCAATTTCTCATTGACTTCTAAAGACATTAAGTCCATATTTCAATAAAAACAATAATGCAAGTAATCTAATTATCTTTTTTTTCTGTGTAATGCATATGTGAGAGTCTCACAAACCAGCACAAGATGAATATACACATATATAACCATAAGTCCAAAACTCAGCACTATTTATCTGTGAGGCAAACACCACTGCTTATTATGGATTTCATGTTGAGAAACAAAGACAAGGTCTGTCTCATGAAAGCTGAAAATCTAGACAGATATCTTACTCAGATTTGGGCTGATTTAGGCTGTACAGACCAAAAGTATGATGACTGTCTCTGGAAAGTTGGGATGTAAAAGGAGCACAGGAAAAAAATCCTATCTTCATTCTGGCTTTACTCTCATGTTGTTGCCCTACTGTGCAATGTGTGCTCTGCTAGGTAACTGCTGATGTTAGCTCCTTAAATGCAGGCATGGTCCATCCTGGTCTCATGGGCAGGACTGATGAGTGTAGATGGCTGAACACAGAAGAAAATAGTGAGTTATTTCTTCCCAAAGGTGTGTGTGGGGGGGAAATAATATAAATCAGCAAGCTAAAATTCTTTTGGGTTTGGGTTTGTTTTGTGATGTTTTGTACATTGTGCTCTTCACTTCCATGGAAACTGCCCCTAAGTGCATGTTTTGATATACTCCAAGCTATTGGCATAGAAAGGAAGACATGTCATATCAGATCCTGGTTGGAATGATTACCTTTCCTTTCTCACTCATGACAATCAATGTTCCTGCTCAGAATGGAATTAATTCATTAAGACATAATTACCTTCTTCATACATTTTGTTCAGTCATTTCACCTCCTTTATATCCATCCTTAACAAAAGTCTTCACTGATAGAAGAAAATGTGACTTTTTTTTTTTTTTTTTTTTTTTTTTTTTTTCTAATAGACAGTGTTTGTGGCAGGGTGATTTATCAGACCAGGAAAAAAAAGAATGCTAAATAGCTCCAGGGGTTATTCATTACCCAACACAGAAAAGAGCTGTCTATAGGGTAGGGTACAGCTGTGATAGTTGTGAGGAAGTTTTATAAAACTACATGTTGTACCCCTCCTCGAATGACAGAAACCAGGCATTACAGTGCATGGCTCTAACAAAGGGCTACATCTTCTTCCCCCTTCCTCTTCTCTTTCACTTCATCTTCCCCTTCCCTTTCTTCTTCCCCTTTCTGCACAAATGGGGTATAAAGAAGAAAAAGAGGAAAGAAATTACTCAGTAAAGAGAGACAAAAAACATGAAATAAGTTTCTGAACTGGAAAGAAAATACACAGCCAGCAATTGAGAAAGTAATGTCTATAACTTCCAGGATAATTCAGCCAGAAAGTAAAGTGACCATGCATGCATGGTTTTCTAGGGAGGATTTATAGATGCATTTTTTTTATTGCTATGTCTTTTAAATGCAGTATCGTCTTTGTCAAAAGGCAAACTATATAACTGGGAAAAAACTGCAAAATTACTGTCTTCTCATTAATAGCTTCTGTACCTTCAACCGATAGTTACTAAACTGTGACCTACCCTGTGACATAAGTGTTTCAGGAGTAAAGGGGAACACAGTGCTCAGCCCCAGCTGCTACCTGACCTAAATCATGTTTTCTTTCCTGTAGCCCACTTGGTGGTGGGCAGCAAAAGACAGAATAATTGTCCATATCTCTACATTCACCCTTCTTTAAGATCAAGTATAGTGTTTTCATTTTTACTCTCCCTTTTTTCTTTCATATAGTATTAATTTCTCTTTCTAGCCTATGACAGTCTCTTTGTTCAACAGTGATAGCACAGGCTTCACTTCCCCTGTTTTACTACATATATAGAATCCATGAGATGCCTCAATTAGGAATACGGTTGTGTCAGATGACCTCCGTAATCAATAGTGTGAGAGAGAGAGAAATCTCACTATGGAGGCCTGAATTACCCTCTGGAGGTCATAGTTTCTCTCCAGTCATTACGAAGAGAGCCATGGATGACCCCACACCATCAGGCGCTGACAGCTGGGCTGGAAAGAATGAGCTCTGGTGCCTTGGTGCCCACTAAAATCACAGGGAATGAAAGTTACATCATCTCTCTTTAGGGTGACCTGGTTTGTTTATGGGTATCCTTATGTGAGGAGTGGTAGCAGTCTTCCCACTTTAATAAGATTTCAAGAGCAGATGAATATGGTCCAATTATTGTGCATACTTATCAGCTGTTAGACAGGTTTTTCTTCTTCTTAAATGTTTCAACAAATAAAATTGTTGAATGTAAATAACATATTCTAGCTTTCATTTTTGTTGGTATCTCGTTCTTCTCTTTCCTTTTTCATTTGACATGACTTTTTTTTTTTCTTCCCTATCTGTTTTAATGCAATTTCAGCAAACCCAAGTCTCTTTCTTTTGAACACAGGAAGGGAATAAATGCAGAGAGTGGCATAAACAATCTTTTCCAATTTTAACCATATTAAACTTTCACTGTTTCTTGTGTTTTAGCAGAATTACAGTGACAGCCAACAGAGGCAGAAAAAAAAAATCCTTGTAGTTGACATTTACCATGCCGTTGGTCTTCCAAAAGCATTGCATACTAAAAAGAAGAAGATCATTAGTATCATATCCCTTAACATATATCATATTCCATACAATACAAAGTATTTTAAAACATAGATTCAGTGCCTCTAGAAATCCAGAAATGGTTTGAAAATACTGAAAGATTGTTAAGACTGAAATAATCAAGCCAGACATGGGGCAAATACTTCCTCCATTGTGCAGCAAAGTGTTCAGATACTGGGAAAGCTATCCTCGTATTTTGAGGGCTCTTCTTGTTAGTTCAGTGTTGGGTGTTTGCTGCCTTCTGAATAGCAAGCCAAAATGACTTAAAGATAAACAAATGGAAAGAGTCTGTGAATCTAAGTAATGCTTTAAGAAAGACCAAAAGGCTAACAGGCTGACATCCTTTCTCACCAAAAATGTATTGAAGTCTTACAAAACATTAGGAGATGACATTTTATCTGAGCATTCATTGCAGAGGAACTGTTGTATTTTGTCTGATGTTTATACTGGCTGCATGAAGGAACCCCTTCATTACCACTGCAGCGCGGGTTCATGCAGCATTTTTAACATTGTCAAATATTCTATTTGTAAGCTAAGGTAATCAGCTACTTAAGTGTAATGCACTTCTTTTACAAATACTCAGAGATTTGTTTTAACTAGCAAAGTATTTATGTATTGATTATGAAAATGTTTTTCAAAACTATTTTTCTATAAACAGAAAGCTCTCCTAAGCTCACTTTGTAAGCTACCTACACAGTCAAAACCACCACAGCTTCCTAAAGGTGTTTCCCAATATATGGCCATCTGGGTACCACAGGAATGGTAAGAAAAATAAAGGTGAAGATAAGAATCTTTAATATTTCTTTCTAAACTTATGATTTATTTTCCTGAGTTAAATATATCTTCGTTGCTGCACTGAAAATACATACTTCTTCATTGTTGAGATGAGTGACTCCAAGCCTCTTTGACCAGGTAGCTAACAATAAATGGGAAAATATGGTTTTCTTAACATTAGTCATTTGCTAGCCCTTTGAAAATGTTTTGGATTCACTTCAGTTTCTGAAATGGTGATACATACTTGAAATCAGGCAGCTGAAGCTGTTTAAGCAACCATTATAGTCAACAGAGATGTAGTAAATACAGTCAGCAGATTCTGAAGACTACTTTTTGGGTTTTTTAATCAGCTTCAATTTAATGCAATTTAACAACTTGCTTTACTTAAAAAGTCATTTTGATGTTTCCTGGCAAAGGCAGTACAAAAGGCAATCTAAACAGCAGTTGTGTTCTGACAGGTCTATCATTCCTACAGCAAACCAGGCATCATCTTCATTTATTTATTTACAGGATTACTTACAGATGGATTCAATCACTGAAAATATGTAGGCTGCAGTGTTTTTCACTTAGGAAATTCATTGTTCTGAAAAGTCCTTTATGCATTCTTCCCATCTTTTCAACATTCTACTACATCTTTTTTGTCTTATGGAAATCAGTAAGAAAGTGTAATTGTTCTAAATATCAATGTCATTATGCACTTAAAACAGAGCATTCTGAGCAAAATTTAGAAGAAAGAGGGAAAACTACAATTTTTGAGCAGTTACAGCTGATTCCAATTTATTTTTGTATAATTATATTCTTCTGCAGCATTTATTCTCCTTGCAGTCACTTGCAAAATAAAAGGATTTTGCAGAAAACCTGATTGAACTTAGCTGACAAACTGAATCTTGTAGGCTTTAAATGCTATGGAATTTTCTGGGACCAGAGTGCATGTTAGCAAAATTAGTGGTAGTTACTTCGGTAGAAACTTTTACATCACACGTTCAAAAACATTTCTTTTCCTTAACTAAGAGAATGGTTGTAGCATGTATTGTACAAGAACTTGCTGGTGATGATTTATACAGTTTGATGTTGATGATTTTGGCCAATTTTTATACTTGTGCTGGAAGGATCTTGCTACCAGAATGTCAACTCACTGTTGACAACTGCACTGTTCTCTGAAATCATTTATAACACAGATCACCTTGTAAATGCTGGGCAGAGGTACATCCTGCTAGTGAGAAGATTTTTTAAAAATGTTCTTTTCTTGTCCTTTCCAAGACAAGAGCAGATCAAACTTTTTTTTTTTCCTTCTACTTATTCAGATTACAACTAGAATTATTTTTTTAAGGACGTCATCTTGTTTTCAGAATGTTGTTCCCACCTAGATCAGAATATACCAGAATGGGACAATGTTCTGCAGCACTGGATCATCACGCTCTGGGGACAGAGGTTAATGTGTTGTACTCTACCTGGAGGCCAGTTACAAGTGCATTGGGACCTGTCCTTTTTAATGTCCTTATCAATGGTGTGGAGGAAGTGACAGGATGCGCCTTCATCAAGCTTGCAGATGGAACCAAACTGGGAAGATCAGTCAATATGCTGATGGGCACGGCTGCCTTTCAGAGGGACCTAGGCATACTGAAGGAATGGGCCAGCAGGAACCAGTCTCTTCACGGTGGTGTGTGGTGGTAAAATGAGAGGCAACAGGTGCAAACAGAAACAAACTGGATGTAAGGAGAAACTGGATATAAGGACAACAGTTGGAAAGTGGAACAAGTTGCCCAGAGAAGTTGTGTTCTTGTTGATTTTCAAGTTCCAGCTGGAAAAAAGCACTGCTCTGACCTCTGAGCTGCTCCTGTCTTGAGCAGGAGGTTGGACTATGGACCTCCTGAGGTCCCTTCCCACCTGAATTACCCTGTGATCATATGATTGCATCTTTTGTCTCTTCCATCTCTTTCTTAATACTCTGAATTTCCATATGGACAGCATTTATGATAAAGATTCTTCCAAAGGTGTTTTATAATGTAGTTCTTCTGCCTCAATGGGGAAAGGGGCAGAAGAAAAACGCAAAACAAAAAAACAGCTGTACAGAAAGTATTTGGTCTTAATACACCAGTTTCAGACTGAAATAACCCTTTCCTTAGCGAAGTAGACCAAAATACTGATTACTGGGTGTCACTGAATGTTCATCGTATTATTTTTTTAGGGTCTTTCCCTTTAGTTGAATGTCCCTGTAGATTAGGAGATTATTTAGATTTCTCTCTTGTGTATTAGAAGTTGCAAACTCTTGTGATTTCATTTTGGCAAACTTTATCTTTCAAAATTTGGAGCAAATGTCATATCTGTCTGACCAGCTGTTTCTCAAAACCCCTAAACCTTTCATTTCCCGATGATGGATAAAATTATTCTTCTTTTGGACTGGTAGTCCTATTTTTGCTCTCTCAGTCCATCACTGTGTGCAAATTCTTCTGCTTATTTTAATGTATTACCAAACTAATTGGATTCCTTTACTGCATCCTCTCTGTTGTAGCTAAAACAGAAATGAAGGATCAAAAATAATCAGGGGATTGGGGGTGTGTAGGAGGAAGTTTCATCTAATATTTTCACTTCATATATTGTATTCACTTTAATTTTTCTAAGCAACTTCTTATTCTCCCACTAGTATTTTAATTTCCCTAGATACTGTCATTCCATGAAAATATTCTAACTAGTGTTCTGCCACCTTCTGAAAGATCATATCTTACCCAGTCTACTGCTTATTTCAGTAGAAAGTAACAGCTTTTGATGCTTGTTTCATAAACTGCCTCAGCTGCTGTCTGTTTTTCATTTACACTATTGTGTCCAGGTGCAAAGCACAGGAAAAACAAACCTGATGCCAGTGAACACATATACTCTGTCCTATGAAGCAAAGGCCTCTGTCTTCTACCATCAGTTTGAATGCATATTCTCAAATTCTTCCATTTTAACTTAGCTCTTCTTAGAAAAACTGAACTCAGTAAAGATCTTGTTTCCCACACCCAAAGACTGAGCAAAGCCAATGAAGCAATTTCACTGTGATAAAAAGTATTTGTTTGCTGCTTTTTTTCAGATCTAAGATTTCAGCTGACATAAACTCAATTGATTTTCTATAAAACGGGTTGGCAGCATTCTGGGAGGTCCAAAGTTCACTTCTGCTATGTTGGCATTGTAACTTTCTTTGTAACTGAATATACGATATTAATTTTAGAAAGGTGGGGTGTGTGTGTGTGGTAAAATTATTCCATTTATATGTATCATATATTTTTTGTTAAAGTTGGCCAAAAGATTTGGCCTTGAAGACACACCCTAAGATCTGTTGGAGAAGTGTTGAGTTTAATCTGGAAAGGTGGCTCCAGGAAGCAAAGTGGAAAGGAGAAAAACAGGGATGGACTCTGCAGCTAGTCAGTAAGGATACTAACCTGAGATGCAAAAGAGTCCCATTGCAGTTCTTGGTTTTCTGGACTTGGAGTGAATGAGCTGGAAAACATTACTCGGAGTTTGTCAGAGTCTGATTGGCATTAAGAAGTTTAAAAGGTTTACTTCTTTGTGCCAAGATGGAACAAAAACAAGATTCTGGAACCATGCAAATGACTGTGGAAGAGAGCTGTCATCCCAGGTCAGCTGTCCCTGATTAGGGCTGCTTCCTGACAGCTTGTAAAGGAGGGGGTTAGCCAATAGCTGGATCTTCCCCCTGAGCTGCCAAACATTTTTCTCATGGAACAGTCTTCCCAGTGGACTGATTTGCCCCACTGACATCAATTTAATATCAAATCCTAACTTCAAATTTTTAAAAGTGACGCTATAACAGCAATATGATCCAAAGTGTCATGTCAACATGACACTAACACAAAAATATTTTTAGGAAAAAGGGGAAAGAAATTTATTTGATCAGCAAACCTCTTGGTCACTTCATGACTACAAATTCCTACCGCTGGAGAAAGAAGTACTTGGATCCATCAGCTATTAATGTGAAGTTCTGTCAAAATAGGTCAAGGTAGCCAAGTGGCCTAGTCTTACATCAATGTAGGTTCATGCTATCCTGATTATTATCAGACAGTGGCTGCGGTGCAGAAATCCATATGACTCCTGGTAAATGGTGTTTTTGCTGTCTGGATTTCTAAATGTCAAGATCTAGCTGCTCATTTCAAAACTGGACTTTGCTGCACTTGAAAACCAGCTACATTTCTATACACACTCCCTCAGTAACTATATGACAATGACCTGTTTCACAGGCACTTCCTAGACTGATCAATCAGACACTTACGTGGCCAGTACTGTAGCATTGCATAATAGTATTTATATGATTTACCTGAGTTACTGCAGATGCAAAGTACTGATGGATGTGAATATCTGAGCTACATTTGTCAGCTACGTTTCCTGCCTTTCCAATGCCCAGAGAATCTGAGATCTCAGCTTGGTCTTTTATCCTTAATTTTTAATGCTGGATGTCCTTGGTGTATATTTTTAATGTCAGATAAATCACAGAAACATATTGCTATAAACAGGGCAAATACCTACCTATTTTATGCGTTTGCTGTGTCCATCAGTACAAATTTAACTATTAAAAAAACCAAATGCAATATAACCCAGGCAGAACAGATCTGACTGAATGCTTTTTTGAAAAACACAATTGCAATCTGCATTGTCCCTTACAAGCTTTAGACAATGAGCATATATGTTTATTATGCAGCATACCATTTATGAGAAAACTTATGGTACCATATCTTTTGGCCTCATCCGTTGTGCATATCCCGCAACCTGTCTAAGAGAGTGTGAAAAAGAAAGCATAAAAAAAGTACATGTGCAACTGGTACAGAGCCCACTGTGTCAGCTTGCTGTGCGGTGCCGGGGTCTTCAGGCACTTCTGTCACAGTCAACATACTGAGCACGCATCCATCTAGAGCTAGGTAACAGAAAATACAGAGCTCAGGGATACATCTTCCCCTCACTCCTGAGTTAGTGACACTGAAGTAGCTCTACCCACTTGGGATCTTGGGTCTGGAAACAGTAGGAAAATACTTCAAATGTCTATTTAAGATCTTGGTTCAATAATTCTCCCTACTAAAGGGATTCAGACCCTGTATTTTGCTGGAGAATGCCATAATCAGACTATGGTACTATTTGCTAGGAGGAGAGAGGAAGAAAAAGAAGACAAAAGGCTTTTCACTCAGCATTGCAGGATCTCACATTGAATGTCCATTCAAATCCCTTTGTAGACATCCATTCCAGCCCATAAATTTTGGCTTACTAATTTGATAGTGCATCTCAGTCACATAATTCTACAAACCCTACAATCCAAACTGGGCTGTTGTGTCCATGTTGTACAGTTCAGGGCTTTGGAATCGTGCCAGCTTAGAATCAAAGAACAGCCCAGTCCTACAGTACAGTCCTACGAGTGTCGCTGTGCAGCCCCAGTGATATGTCCTGCTCCTCAACAGACCCGTCACTGCAGAGTCTGTGCAGAACTGACACAGCTACTTTGCTATGTGTGCAAAGGCAGCCTGTACAAGATCAGCATCTGCTGTGCAGTGTAGATATGCCACACGATTCTCATTAACAAGTGGAATTACTCAAATTATATACCTTTGCATTGGAGGGCCTGCTTCCAAGAAAGGCCTCATCAGCACATTAAAGACTGCGATCTCAAGTACAGTGGAATCACAGCAAAAATAAAACGATGAGAGAGGAAAGAGTCATTGCTCATTTATAACAATATTTCCTGTCACATTTGAGTGGATACATTCTAATAGGAAATTCCGTTTCATGGTAGGTCCTGGCATTCTCACTGGTTTTGTAAACTAGATGTAGTTCTAGTTTCTCTGAAATCTGACAAAGCCTCTACTGCACTGGGTATTCTACAGCAAACAAAAGTTAACAGCAGGTAGAATGGGTAGATATACATCTCAAAGCCTCTGAAGTGGGTGATATTAATCTCTCCTTTAGTATCCCAGACAGGTCTCCTCCATATCTTTCAGTTGCTCCAGCTTGCAGGAAGGTGGAAACAATGAGTATTTTGCAAGTGGAGCAAGAATTACTACGGACACAAGCCAAACCCATTTTGCAGATTTACCTCAGCTGAAGAAGAGGTTTCCCTGTTGCGCTACTCTCTCTCCCAGTTAGTTGTTTCAGGTTTTTTTTATTTTAAAAAAATAAACGGCACTAAGAGGAAAGAAATCCCAGTCACCTACAACAAGGTAGAGTCTTTTATGCATCCTGTTTTACTTGGCCGAGGCTGTTTTAAATATATAAGCAACTTTACACAATCATAAACGGCCATAATCCCAGGTCTAGAGTATACATTTAGAGCTACAGGTTTCTGGAGCCAATCTGAGAACAAAGGCTTACCTTTCTTCAGTCTATATCATTACCACTGACAGCATCAGTCCTCTTCTCCTTTACAAGTGTAAATTTGCAGCTTTGTTGAAATTAACGGCTCTCCCTAGGACATTGTTAGCCTGCAGGGAGAATCAGATTCTGGATATCTAAAGTAATAAAACTTGCAAGGCAATGGAGAACTGAATTACCACTTCAGACTCCTTCTGCCTTCTAGAATGCAAATTGAATGATTCACTGGCACATGGTGTGCCAGGTAAGGTCGGTGGTAAAACAGTAGACAACAGCAATCCCTGGTCAGCCTGGTAACCAGCAACTTGGCCACATGCTAGTTCATATTATTTAAGGGAATCCAGATGTTACAGATGCGTTTTTTTATTAGAGATATGGAGATAAATGGGGAGCACTAAGAAGTGTGTGTTTTCTTAATTACGCTGTGAATTTTCTTTCTAATGGTATCCTGCTACACTGTGAATTTTCTTTCTAATGGTATCCTGCCAGTAAATGCCAAATGAAGCTGATGACATGTGATCCAAGATGAGGCACAGATGCACTTTTATAGAACAGTGCTACATGTGTAGCACTACATATATAGAACACATGCATTTGATTTCATAAATGCTGTACTGCCAGAGGCAATCACTATTTATTTTAACCTTACAGAGTCAGGGAAGTTCTGCCTATGTTGGAGGATTTTGGCATTCCCATTCCTAGCAAAACTGTAATTAATGTGCTAGATGCTACATGCAAGTTTGCAACCACTATTGTACAGGCATTGTTACTACCACTGAGACTGCCTTTATGCTCAGCAAAGCTAACCACTGCATTCTCCACCATCCATAAATCTGTGTCTCTTCAGTGCAAGTCTAGACAGCAAATCTGGGCACAGAACTGGATTTATTCAGTAGATCCTCCTCTTGCTCTCCCAGCAGATATTCTGCTTTAAGGACATGAATTAGCCTACTTCAAATTGTTCAAATGTTGTCCCAAAAGAAAACAGGAATATAAACAGGAATATACTAAGAACTTCTGCTTCCTTCCGTTTTGCTGCTTCTCAACAATAAACAAGAAGCATCAAAGGACCCCTCCCAACCAACATCAAAAGCCCAACTTTTTACTGAAGAGAACCCAAAATTAAAACAGTTTCCAATTGTGGTCAGTGGGAAAAACTCTTTTTAAAGTGTTTAATAAGTTTTCTCTACATTTTAAAAGACAAACATTTCACACTATAGCAAAGGTTTTAATTCTGTGCTGCAGTAATCTTTATTCATCTTAAAAAGATAAAAATAAAACAGAGTTATAATAACCACAGCAAAGAAAAAAAAGCATAGAAAACCATTCACAGCCCTGAGACTGTGGCCTCTGATCTCTGTGTTTTTCTGACTTCAGCTGGAGATAAGGCAGAGAATTATTTCTTGGCTAACAGCAATTGAGAATAAAACATAAATAAGTATCAGGTACAGAGCAAGTTAAGAATGTTTTCTATGGTAACATGAAAAAAGTGGCGGGGTGGGGGAGCAGGGGCAAACAGAGGAAACATTGGCTTTTAAAGGCAAAGCACCAAAGGACTCTGCAAATTAGATCTCAAGCCTGCAAGTTTCAGTGAGTGCAGTAACTGTCCATTCTCCAGATAGTAAACCACCTGATAGCTGGTGCTTACAGGGCTATTTTTAGCAGAAGAAAGGCCATGATAGGAACAAAGTGGGAGGATTTTAGCCTCAGAATATTCTTTGCTCACCTTAATAGAGATCTGTTTGCTACTACATCGGAGTCAAAAGAGATGAAAAAGTTCATGGAGAGGGCTTGAGGAAGTACCCCCTATTTCCAGGAAGCTACTAGTGGGACAATGTGTTATTTATGACATTCCTGTCCAGGTGCCTCGGCTCCTTAAGGACCCGTTAGCTCTCCATGTCACCACTGATCTTTCACCTGCCCTCAGGTGCGTGGTACTGTCCATAGGGCACCAGAGCCATCTAAGAGGTAGATGCAAGTGGGCAAGTAGTTCCTGGAGGGACCACCTCACCTCTCACCCTGACCCTCAACAGGTCTGCTCCTGAACACTAAAGGGTTAATAAACAAACAGCCTGCTAGCATGCTGCATTACTAAAATCCTTGAAAAAACACAAGGTGGGAAGCATGGGATCTTCCCTTCTTCCTACAGCCTTGTCACTTGGTAGGGCCAGTTGTGATGGGCCCCTCAGGCTCCTGGGGGTGGTGGGGGAGCAGGATGGTGTCTGGAGCCCACACCTCCGCCCCGCACCAGAGACAGCACAGTGCAAAAGGCTTTCCTCTACAGCACAGGCTCAGACCTTTGGCAACACTCCCCAGCTGAAGCTGTTGGGCCTGGTGGGAGAGGGAGGTGAGATTACAGCAAAACAAACAAAGGGGCGTTATATAACAGAAGCAACAAGAAACTGAAATTATTAAACCTGGAGGTGAGAGTGGGGCAAACAGGAGACTTGGTCAGGCTGCCAGGAAAGCCAGCATGCTTGCATGGAGCTGCAGAAGTCTCTGTTACCCAAACAAGCAATGGGTACTGGCCCCAGAACCACCTACAAGGTGTCTGGAAGGTCTCATCCCAGCCAGCAAGCTTGCTGATAGCAGAGGGCAAGCTAGCACGGTGCAAAGTAATGGGGGAAAAAATAAACACACCTCTATCTTTTGTAAGACCTTGCTATGTTGCGGTGTGTCACTGCAGTGACTGAAAGCCATCACCCTGGAGGAGCACTGCAAGCTAGTAGGACTATTGATACGAACAGTAGTGTCTTCTAGAGAGAAATGGAACTTCCCAGTACTTTGCAGCCACATTTTTAAGGAGCAGGTTGTGAGCTTTTGAGGCAGCTCATCTGAAAAATGGCTGTGTCTTCCTGGCTTCACCAGGTTTCTGGGTGTGAAAGTCAACCCACATGGTTCTGCCTCTTGACCCCTTATACAGGTAGGAGCTGTATGGCAAGGATGCTATGGCATAGCAGTGCTTTCACCGTCAGAGCTGTTGCTAGTGTCAGACCAGAAGCTGTTCTCTGCTGGTGAGCTTTGAACTCTTTGCAAATACTTCACTGCAAACTGTGTTTCCTTTCAGACCTGCAAATATTTTCAGAAAATGTGCCTGACTTGTGGGAGAGGGTCACAACCAGTTTCTCTATGATGTGAACCGTGAAGAAACTATATTCATAATACATTGTCAGCTAATTGCCCAACTGTTAAATAGCATAATGCTGCACTTGAATACAAGGTAGCTTGTAGCTATGCAGTCCTGTGTATTTGTGTGTATGTGCACCTAACTGTACAGGTAAAGCCAGAGGTTTTCTTGTTTGCCAGCAGCTATCTGCTACTGCAGCCTCAGCTCTTGAGCAACAACTGCTACACTAACATCTTCCTATGATGCTGAACTCCCAGTTTTCAAACATGAACCATTCTAGGTGTTTTCTTTAAGTGATAGCTGCATGATGGAAAACAACAGAAGACAGGTAAACTGAGATACAAAAGCACAGTGATGCACCCACAATCCATCATCAAGCTTGTAGCAAAACTAGAAATGGAATAAATATTTCTGGAGTGCTAGTGTAGCGCTCTACTAAAGAGCTATTAGAGATGCAGTCTCCTTTGCAAGCAGGCATCCCGTGGTTACCCTCCAGCTACTGCTTCAGTTTAACTCTTCCTTCAGATAGGTCATGAGGAGGGGTGACTTGGGTTGTGCCAAGACCTGAAATGGGAGATTGGTGTAAATGGCAGATAGCCAGCAGTGTGGAGACATCTGGGATAAGACAAGGCTCTAAGGTGTGCTGTACATAGTTATGAAACTATTCTACCTTTGTTTTCTGTGTAACGTTATATTTTTAAGAACCATGCCGGCCTGAGGAAACAGTAGTTGTTTTGTTCTCTGAATTGCTGTAGCCTCGGGGTGTCAAAGTCATTTAGCACAGAGGGTTGAATTCCATGTTAAACTATGGTTCGTGGGTCACAGTATAAATATACGAATTGCATACTTTCCAGCACAACAGTATCCCAGTGATGTCAGTGGAAGTTCACAGAGAGATCGGCATCACTCAGCTGAACAATTTGCTCCCTTTTAAGATCACAGCTGTTGAGCTCCATATTTCCTTCTTTCTGCCAACTCCTAATTCCAGTTCCTTGAGAGATGCACTTCTGCCTCTTCCCTGCTGCTTGCTGAAAACAACCAGCAGTGATGCAGAAATGTGTTCAGGGAGATTCATCAGCCTGGAGCATTTCAGGCTGCCGGTGGACATGAGTATGTGTCTCCCATCAGCTATGCTAAGTCACACTTGGAGACATTTCTTCGTAACCAGGAAGTCTAAAAATTGGAAACAGGATTTTATATCCTGTGTCCCTGGATATGGCCTACAGGCTATGTTTCATCTCCTTAGTGCAGCGTGAACAGAAACAAACTCACTGCTCTTAGTAACTAGATGTTTTTCTTTCTTTAGCCCCAGATCTATCTGAACCAAGGACATGTACATAGAAGAAAAGTACTTCTGTGAACACTGAAGTCTGTTTGCTTGTAGATTTGTGCCCTGTAACACTCTCACTTTATTATATGAGGGGTCAGTCTCTGACTGAAACTTTCCCAAGCCTCTCCCATGTGGACCCTCTGGTGTCTAATAGCATGATGGATCATACCCAGCCTCAGCCTGTCTCCTGTTGTATATTTTCATAAAATTGTAACATCATTATTTTTAGTCTTTTCCCCCATTTTGTTTGAAGTCATTCAGTGTATGTAACGGAAGATGGTTTGTTTGGAAGGGAAATGGGAATGAGAGCAGGAAGGAAGGAAACCAACAAAAAAAAGGATGTAAAACTCTGTGACATGACTACTTACTGTTCATGCTGCTCTTAACTTCTAAATGCTAACATTAAGGTTGGGCTGCTGTTCCCCAGCACAAGGCATGGGTTGCCTTGCACATAAAAGAATGGCTGACTTTCCACATGGGGGTCTGTGCTTGCATATGTCTCTGTATATTCATGTCCTTAAATCTCAGCTTCAGTCCTCTTGTCTGCTCATCCCATCCCCTCCTCCCTTTCCTTATGCAGGATGTGGATGTTGTGAGATGTTGAGATTGGAACATCAATTTTCTTTTCTCCCTCACAAATGAACAGGAGATTGCTTTTAAAGGTATTAAATGGACGCAGGTGGGACTGTAAACTTAAGTGCCTCCACATGGAACATCTGCTGCATGTTCTCCAGTTCCTGTTATCTTTATAGCAGAACTTGATCTTTTAACCCTTTCACAACTGCCCCCCTTGGTATTTGTGCAGAGAAGATGTGCAATGGCTACTCTTTGATGTTCAGAGAAGTCACAATGGATCTCTGTGATGTGACTGGCATATGGTGTAGTGCTTTGAGCTGCTGTGCTTAGTGATTTGCACAGGTGGGTGGGGGAGGAAGACAAGTGTTGCCCAGGTGTTCCCAGTCTTGCTACAGATAAGAAGATTCCAGACGTACCACAATACATCGAATATTCCCATTCTCCCTTCTTCTCCCTCCCTCCTGCACTCCCCGCGCCCCAGGAAATGTCTGTCTTGGGGGAACAGCACACTTGTGGGGATATTCCAGGCTAGCTAATATAACCTCAGCCATGTGGAGTTTAAAATAAATGGTTTCTAAACATTTGCTTGGGATCTAAAGCAAGTGATTTTTCCTTTCACCTCCAAAATCCATCCCTTCTCTTCTTCCTCCTACTTCTCCCAACCCTTCTTGCTTTCAAATTTAGGTAAAAAACAGAAATCTGACCCATGTTAGCATATATTTAACCTCTTCACTGCTGCCTCTCACCACTGCACAGCATTTGGGCAACAGGGCTGTGTGGCATTTTCCTTTGAAGTCTTAATGAAGTCACAGTGGAACCTTGTGCTGGAGCTGCAAGCTGGCTGCCAGGTGAAGCATTCACATATCTTTTCCCTGTGCTCAGCCTGAAAATAAAAGGAAAAATTGGCTGAAGGCACACAAAATATGTAGTTCCAAACTGATTTTAATGTACAATGAGGCTGAAAGCTGCGAGTGAGGTTTCACACCAGCTGCTGAGTGTACCTAAATGCTAAAACTGATGATGCCACATGTGTGAGTTCATTCACAGCAGGAATGGTGAAGAGAGACAACATGACATAGAATATGGAAGAACTGTATTGGTGGAAACTGCAGTTTCTTTTAAAGCTGGTAGTTGTACTGTATGGGCGGTGACCCAACAGGACAATGTGTAGGCAAGGTCCAGTGTTGAGCCATGGGAGGAACAATAAGCAGGCCTAATTCTCAGCTGTCTGCGTGTGCACTAGGTGCATGTAAAATATTACTATCCTGATTAGCAGTCTTACACCCAGTTGTGCAGTTATTCATACCAAAGCAACTGGACAATGAAGTGAACAACCAGGACCAACCAAATATTCCCAAGTAGAACGAGAAAAATCTCAATTGTCTTTGAAAACCCATGTCAGTACCCCCCATTCTGCCCTTCCTTTGCCAGGAATTAGGATCGCATGTTGCTCTGTTTCAATACATCTGATACTGTGGCAAGTACCTGTCTTGTTCTTGTAGTTTTTAGGAATATATTTGCTTGCTAGGATAGGGATTGGAAAAGAAATAAGTTCATGCAGATCCTGATAAATGCCTCTTCGCCTGTATGTTCCTTCTGTATGACTTGAATGACAGTAGGTGAAACTCTTCCATAAAGTGGTAGCAGTTTTGGCATTTTAGCCATGAAAATTCTAATTGTTTTGCCAGTTTCCCTCACAATCTAATGGTGAACTTTTCCAACAGGGTGGTTTCAACAAAAGATATGGAACATAATCCATATGTTTGCATTTTTAAGACATTATTGCCACTTTTATAAAAGGTTTTGGGACAGCACCAGGGTCTAATATCAAAACAGTCCACTTCATCTTGTCTTCTCACAGCTCCTGAACTGTTATTAGATCTTTTTAACCACACACTAAGCATCTTGGCATACTTTGCATTCGTGCTTGGAATGTGCTGGAGCCTCCTGTAGTCTTTTCCTGTGTGCTCTCTTTGATTTGGAGTCATTCCATTTCTGTTTCAGGCTTCTTCCTCTCATGCCATTTCCCTTCTGTCCTTTGTCTTTCAGCTTAGTAAAACACCATATAACAAAATCCCACCCCAGCAGCTTAAGAACGCGCCACTTCCTCTCAGAGGAAAATGAACAAGCGAGCAACCAAATATCCTTAAACCAAGAAGACTTATGCAAACCATCATGCCGCTCAGTATGTATTCCATCACTTCTCTCCAGCTCATTGTCCAACTTGTTTACTTAGATCACAGCTCTCTTGAATAATAAATCTCTTGCTATGCCCATACTTACCAGCACTCTTACTTCGTGGCACTTTTCATGTCCCCTAGCACCCACGCCTGATGCTTCTTAGAGCAGTCCTTGCATTCACCTGGAGCATGTGCCTGGGCTGAGGTCGCCTGGGGAGCAAGGACATGGCCAGTGCCGGCTCCTTGGGAGGGACTTGGAAGCACTCCTGGGCTCTGCAGCCTAGATGTCCCCTCTGCTATTCTCTGTGCCCAGAACAATGGCATTTTTCTTAATTGTTCTTGTTTGGCCCCTTGGCAATCTTGTAATTTAGAGAAATAATTCTCTAAGAACATATGCCTGGCTGTCATTCACAGGATAAGCACTGTGCGTGAACACTTCAGATTTTTAACAGCTACGTCTGTGCTTTTGGTTTGGTACTAGGACAAAAAAATAATCATTACTTAAACAACAGTCATGTCTGAAAACAACTGCCATTTCTAGGGTAATAAAGGGGACAGTGTTTCCCGAAGTGTATTTAAAACATGAAGAAATTACCATGGCTGTCAGGAGGGACAGCATTCATGGAGATAGGTAGTTCAGCAGAATTTTGAGTGGTATTTTGCAATGAAACAAGTCTTAGTGGGAAATAAAGTACCTCCCTTACTGTAAACCCTGTGAGAGGTGGTGAAGCCTCCTGTTCTTTGTGGTAAATGCCTTAGGTCAAAAAAGGCTTAATATGTACAGGGAGGCATAATTTCTGTTATCCCCCTGTCCTGAATCCTGCCTCTTTTAGCTGTAACAAAAATTCTAAGCCAACCCATACTTTTTGGATTACTTTAAACCCCATCGCAGCGCTTTTCTTAAAGCACTTTATTATGAATAGGAATAGCTCCATGAAAGGACTCTGATACGGGCTGAAACCAAATCAGTTTCAAGGAAATGCAGCTGGAAGCACACTAATCCAAAAGCTTCCCAGGCAGAGCAGCACAGGCGCCTATTCTGCGCGGTGTCTCCGCCCCTAGCTAAAGTGCACCAGGGCTTTCTGAGATCCCTTAACCCTTGCGCTGCAGCGTTGCTTCACCAGCAATATTGGGGGGGGGGGGGGGAGGGAATAAGAAAGCGTGTTTTCTTTCAGTGCAGTCTCTATATAGCATGCAATTTTCATGTAGTCAGCTGGGTAGAGGATGGAGGGTTTTGTTTTGGCTCTCCCAGACCTTATGCATTACATTGCAATACCGGTTCAATCCCTGGGACGCAAGTTAGAGCTGTTTCTGTCATAGGCTGTTCCTTTGAATCCCAGCAGAGATGACACAGTTCACGCTAAGTTTTATAACACCTCTCATTACCATCTGCTCTGCAGCAGGGTGCGTGCTCCTGTGGGTATGCAGCCGAGGTTCACGTGTTTCAAGTCAAGATGTGATCGGATTTTTAAAAAGTGTTTCAGCTGTTTACTGAAGGATTAGAAAATCTGTAACTGACACAGTGTAAGTTTTAATTGGGAGCAAAGCCAACTAGTGGTGTGGGGATTGGGAGAAGGGGAAATGTCAGTAAGTATATATAGTTCATCCTTCCCTTTACATAGAAACTTTTTTTTAAATGAAGGGGGCAAGAGAGTTGATCTGTGTAGATGAATCTGGGCCTAACCAGGCTGTGGAGTGGCAGGGATTTGTTTTGCTTTTCCCATCTTTTTATCACATCTTGTGTGTATATCCAAATTTTTCACTCTCTCTTTTTACCACGTTCAAACCAGCTACAACATACACAGCTATCAAGTCTACTGCTCTCCACAGACTGTTCCAGGATCCAAGCTATTGCCACATCTAGGCAGAAGATAGATCAGAGTTTCTTTTGTTCTCTTAAATGTAAGCCTTTAAGATTGCAGGAGAGCTTAGCTGCCACAGCTAAGGCACTTCCCTCATCCCATGTCCATTCCAGCCATCTGAATTTTTTGTCCAGCAAAATGCACCTGCAGCAACAAGAGCAAGCCTTTCAGACACCACTGTGGCCCTGGCTGCTCAGACAGCGCTGACAAAGTCTCTTTTAACCACAGCCCCTTGAAAGTGCACTGGTTTTGCCCCTGGAAGTCACAGTTTGCAGTAATGAGCTCACTGAAGTCAATCATTGGTATGATTCAAAAAGATTTTAAAAAGCACTAAAGTCTGTTTTGCCTTAAAGACAGTAAAAGTAGAGAAAACAATAGCTGTCCAGGTGATACGGTGATTTCATGATGTGTCAGGTGATGCACTTACATTTACTTCCAGAAGTGTTTGTATATTGTTTAACTTTTAGCCAGCAGAGATAAGACCACATTCAGGACTAGAACATGTAGGTGCTAATGGATTTTTCCACACAGTATTATAATTAATAGATACATCAGAGATGGCAGCAATGGGGTTAAGGTTGAAAACTCTAGCAGTTACATGATTTGTTTCGAATCTGCTTTTATACTTACATATTTTCACTTATATGTCTACATATAAACCTAGCCATATTTATAACTATCAAAAGAGATTCACTGATATATATATACAGGAATAACAGCGTACTACAGTCTCAAATTCCAGCATGTCTGATTTTCTATATTATTTGCTGTATACTTTGTATTATTTGCTGAAAACTTTTTAAGTTATCATTGCATTCTGAAATAAGACTATCAGTCTGTCATGTTTTGCAAATGTTTTTCACAAGTTTACATAGAAGCATGTAGAGTTTAAAAAAAGATGCGTGCATAATTAGTGTATTATGAATGATGTATTAAGTAAGAGCCATGTTAGGCCTGAAAATCAAAAAGAGGAAAAATAAATGCTATTGATACCCATCAGAACCTCTTGCTGTTTAGTCAGAGGCAGAAAATTAATTTATTTGATGTATGAATGGTTTTCCTGCACTCTTATGGTGAGGTCACACACTTTTATGATTGAAAAAATTGGAGTCCAACCTAGAAATGACACTACAGGCACAGTGCCATCAGAAGAATAATCCTGCCCTCCCTCCCCAAATAGCCTTATGCTTCCATTGATGGTCTTGCAGATACGGGGGTCATGTCCTTGAGAAGGAGCTGCTGGGGAGGAGGTGGGAGCCCATGGAGAGAGGATTGCACCCCGGGGTTTGATCAGCGCTAAACCCGGTGACAAAACCACATCTTAGCTCCCAGCCTAGCCGCGGACCTGTTTCAACTCCTTCTGCTTCAGGTCCGCCTCCTTTCGCTTCAGTGTCCTAATTGCCTGCATTTTCGTATAACTTTTGGAAGGAAAGTCTGATCCTGTTTGCCACAGTTGCTGCATTTGCCCTCTGCATCGCTCAGATGCTGAAAAAAGAAGGAGCACCCAAGGCCCTCCTGTGAAGAAGACGGCCTGTGAGTGTGTTTCGCCAGCCTTGCCTCAGCCCGGGTCAGATGCTCAGCCCTGAGCGAGCGCTACGGCTTTAAGGCTACCGTCCCGGACCCACATCACACCCACATATTTGTCCTCTCTCTGCACAGCCAGTGCCAAGCGGTGACATCTACTATAGTCTCTGGGACACGCTGGTCTCTGCGGCGGAGGAAAAAAAGGGGAGGAGGGGGAGGGGGGCGGCGGGGGGAGAGCACAAATCCCGCTGTGTTCCAGGAGGATGAGTCACTTCCTCGCACAGCTCTGCCATGCTTTATTTATTGCCTCCGCGCCCGTACGAAGCCCGGCTCCGCGTCCCCCGCGGGTCCCTGCGCAGCCGCCCGCTCCCCGCGCACCGAGCCGAGCGGGGAGCCCTGCCCGGCCGCCTTCGGCCGCCTCCAGTTCCATGAAATTACCTTGTGTGAAGACTTGTTTTATGAGAGATTGGTTTATTTGTAACTAAACTACTTCCTCCGTTATTTGATAAGCTCAAATATTTGCTACTGATAGTTGGAGAGTGTCACATTTATTATCCTGTTTCAGGCATTGCTTAACTCCTTTGTATTAGGCTTCTTTAACCCCTTCGAGGACGGCAGAAAAAAAGGCTGGAAAAGTCTTATTCCTCTTACTCATGCTTTGAAAAGAATTGGGGTTTATCTTGTAAGGAATGTGGCTTGATTAAATTAAATTACTTCACAGTAATTCATTATATGTTTAACACAACATTCAGTAGAGCTGATTCACACTGATTTTTAGAAATCCAAAATAAAAGCAAAATGCCATTTTCTTCCTTCATATATTGTAATACTTCAAGGTTTAAACAAATGGCTGCATGTGACTGTGAAGCACTGTGGTCTCAAAGGATGGGACACATATATCATTACTAAGTCCTATTTGCGGTCTTGTCCCTGGTAGCTATGTCACTTGTGACCTACTCTTGTGTTTTATGAACCCTCGCTGAAAAACAGACTTGCTTAGCTTTTTAAAGACATCTGATGCCTTTGGAAAAATCAAACACCCTACAGCTTTAAGATGTAGGTAATACTTTTGTAATAACCTACTCCTGTAGGCTCTCAAATTTTCCACAGCCTTTTTTTTTTTTTTTTTTTTTCTTTTTTTTTTTTTTTTTTTTTTTTTTTTCTGGAGGTCAAGAGGTTTTTATTAACTATTTCTTCTGTGGACTTCAGCAGTAAATCACAGTCCAAATACAAAAAGGTACTTGTATATGTTAGGAAGAACAAAAGAGCTTAACTGTACCAGGGCGATCTTTAAGAACCCCATCTACCTACTTTGGCTCTGTAGTACTTCTTACAAAATTTTCTTGGGCACTTGATGTTCCAGTAGCATACATGCTGTAAGCAGTGCTGCCTTGCCTAACCTGAGCATTTCAGCTCCTATCTTCCAACACCACAGATCTCTACATCACTATCCCCCAGAAGGTACACCCAAATGAGGACAGGGCAGGGAAAAGAAGAAACAACCACTCTTTGTCTAATAAAGAGGAACAGGAGCTCAGAGTCTGGGGTTGTGAGGTGAAGAGGGTCTCCAATCTCGTTTGGTGCTTTCACAGCATCCCAGCTTCAAGACCTTAAGATACCTGAAGCCAGAGGGAAAATCCCTAAGAGAAAGACTGTGCCTGCTGCAGCTGGGGAGTGTGGTCATATTTCTCTAATGAAAATTAGAGAATGGTCATTCTTCATTATTAGAGAATGGTCATTATTCTTTAATGGGGATGGTGTCGTTCCTGGACCGCTTATGCGTTTTGCACAGAGAGCCTTCAAGGCATTTTGTGTTGGAGCCAGCAGGCTTTGGGGAAGGGCTTTGGGCTGGGGAAACAACATTGGTGCCCAGAGCTTGTGGTGCATTTGAATGCAAGAGCAGCTTGCTGTATTTGTGTTTGTCTGCTTGTCAGGGGATGCAGTGAGCCAGTCCTGCTGCTCACAATACAGTACACTAAATCTTATCTGAATTTAATGGCACTGCTCTTAAAAAAAACAACACGAAACAAAAAAGGCTGAGCTACTGAGAACAGGGTGAGACTGGTTGGAAATCTCCCTCATGTGGAGGAAATAGGATTTTTGTGAAAAACATAGCTAAAGCAGACTTGGATAAAAACAGACCGCTTTCCCATCACAGGTATTATTTACCTGAATATGGCTATCTTCTACCCGAGTTTTGTTCTGAAATCATTCTGGAGTACAGACGTGAATGAGTTTATAAAAATTTTTTAGACGTGACTATTCACATGGAGCTTTTGATCTTGCTGAAACATTACAGTCCCTCAAAGGCCATGGAAATAAGTCTTATTTCTCTCTGATTTAAAAACAATTGAGGGGAAATATATGTTCACTGTGTTAGATAGAAAGGAAGCAATGGTTCATTCTTCCTTTGACAGCTGTACAGATATAGGCAATCACTTGCATGCTTGCAATCAGGTACAGCAAGCTCACTGCACATGGCTAGATGCCTGGTGCAAAGGGAAATATCAAGCCTATCTGAAACGATAAGGACACTAATGCTGACTTAGGACTGTGGCCTGCCGGAGCCTCCCCGGGGGAGATGAGGCCTTTTGCAGGTGGTGAAGTTGATTTCTAACCAAGAGCCTGCTGGTGAGGAGTCCAAAGTGGCTGTTTCAGCTGAGGTCTGCCCCGGAAGACAGGGACTGAGAGCTGAGCCTGGGGAGATGGAAGGTTCATTAAGTGTGTGTTTGTCTTGGACTTTGACATGAAGATGCTGCTGTTTCAGGTGCAGCTGAACTCAAGGCTGTGGACTTCTTCGGAGATATAGCTTCGGCTGTGATTTCTGTACCACAACAGGACCTTACAAAGACAGCATTCTCCTTTGACATATGCATTTAAAAAATGAATTGTAAAATCACGATAAGTTGGATTTTTACAAGAATATATTCCATAGTTAACTGCAACTTTAAAAGCAGATGTGTTTTTTAGATTTTATCATGTGTTCACTAGAACACAATTAAGCCCCGATAACTGATGAATTTCTGTTTAAGTTTCAAGGCACAAACATATACTTAATATAGTGTGAAGACACTAGCTTCCTATCAGCAATTATAAACTATGATAATTCCCAAAACTTACATTCAAATTGAAGCGCACTGCCTTTTGTGTTTTGCTATTGATCAGAGAAATGTTGTTCCTCTCTTCAAACACCTAGATTCCTCAGGCAGCACCTGCTTTCTGTACAGATGTTTAATTCAGTCAGAACAGCAACTTGGGATTGAGTCTACAAAGTGGGTTTCTTGAAAGACTTATGTTCTCTCAAAGAAATTAATCTTTCTTTGACTGCAGCAAAAAACTCCACTACATACCTCATTTTTTCATAGGTGTGAACTATATCTATTGTTGCGATGATTTAAAAAATTATCTGCGTACTTCTTCCAGACACCTTCTTATATTTGGAATTTATTGAATGTGAATGACTTATACCTTCAAAATATGGAAATATAGTTCGTCGGGCAGAAAAAAATCCATGGCCAGGCCTGTGTCCAAACGGCTAAATTCATGCTCTTCCAGAAAATAGGGCAGGTAAGTGCTAGTTACCTATAGGGTACAGCCCAAAGAGTGTGGTGTTTGTGCTCATCCCTGTCTTTGAATTTTTTTCTCCTGACCCATTACTGCTGCTGAAAAGTTATTCATTACCTTACTCCTCTGATAATTAGAAATCTTCTGTTTTCTCTTCTTGCCCAGAAACAGTTTATACTAATTTTTGCTTGTGCCATCATTATCTGTAATGTTAGTTGAAAAAAAGCACTTTTCTATCCATGGTGTTTATCCGCTTGCCTGTTTTCAAATAATATCTGGATCTGCACAGGCTTAGCCTTTGTTTCAGTAATGTGAACAGATCAAGTTCTTCTAGCTGCACCTGATTCTCAGGGAGAAATGTATTTGAGTGACCCTCTCTGTTCAGCAGTTTCCTCTTTGCTGGTTGTCTTGGAACTATTATTTTACAATTCAAAAAAATATGATAGGCAGTGGTGCAGAACCTTTTCTGCAAATGGTGGAGACTAACAGACTAACAGCCAAGAAGACACAGCCTAATTTATTAGCCACTCATGTTCAGCATCTGTGCAGAAACAAATACTTAGATTTCCTGCAGAAGCAGCCAATTGAACTCAAATATTTTGCTACCTCAGACTCAGGTGCCTTCAGCTCCTGTTGTTGCACAACCGCAGCTCTGAATTATGAACCAAACCAATATTTTATGCTGTTGTTCCTCGCACTCAGGTCTTTACCACAAGTTTCATCTCTTCCATGGAAGACAATGTCTGACAGGACTTTATTCCCCAGAGATGTATTATATGTTCTGCTTCCTCTCACCCTGATGGACTAAATGCTCCATTTTTACATCTAAAATTTTCTGGTTTTAGGATGGAGCAGTGTACTTGCACCTGCTTACACCAGCACTGTGTCCTGTCTTCCATGTTTGCAAAATTCAGTTCTGCTGTGCTTTCATACTATCAAAAGAGCTTTGTGTGTCACTAAACCACACAGGAGATTAATATTGTTAGCAACTATTAGTCTAGCTACCACCTGAGGTTATCTAGGGAAAGAAGAGAGTTCAGAGTCCACACAGCGGCCATGTGTTCTGTTGACATTTATTTTAGCTAAAACTGTCTTAAATAGTGTTGGGAGAAATTTTAGGCAATCTGATACTGCAAGTGTCCTGCCAAAAAAAGGATTCACAATCTGCAAGTCCTATGTGGCACCAAGTGCACTGGCAGCCCAAGATAAATATCATAAACCAAATGGAAAGAAAAAGTGTGATGAACTCTCTGCCAGGAATCATGAAAGAAAAGACAATAAAGAAAGCAGGGGAAAGAAGGTGTGATTTGACTTGGGAGCTGAAATAAGTAATATCTAAATAGATGAACTCTAAATATAGCTTCGTAAACAATACATCTTTAAAGACTACTTGGATGTGCTTGCCTAAGAGAAAGTAGTAAAATGAAAAAAACACTGAGATCCAAATTTTATTTAGGGATGCAAGGGCAGAATACTCTAATGTCAGTAGAAATTATATATATATTCAAGTACAACGCTTTATCCTTGATTTATCTACATTTTATTTCAATGGTGTTTTTTCTTTTCTTGTGTATGAACTGTGGTAAAATGTGGAAAAACTTAAACCCTTATACAGGGATTTATTACATGTCACAAGATATTAGAACATACTTTACCATCCACTTTCTATCTACTACCCACTTTCTGTAGTAGAATTCCTTCTTGTTCCTTTTAGCACTGCCTAGGGAAGACCTGTTTTCACATCTTAATTTAGGATTTACTGTAGTGAACATCTTTGTACAGTGTCAGTGTTGTAATGCAATTGATTCCACCTTCATTATTTTAAAATTATGTGTGGATACATGGTTTCTCAATCAATATCATGGTAATGCAAATTGCACATGAATTAATCTGACAGTAATTTAAGGGAAAAAAAAAATCACCAGTTCTGTTAGGGCTGGCTTCTTCTTCCATGGGAGTGAATGGGAATTTTGCCATTGACTTAAGTGGGAGTAGGATCAGGCCCTTAATGCTGTGTATTTACTTTATTTAGGCCAAAAGACACACAGACACAGAGAAGAGACTGTTCAATGGCTGCAATTTTATTCAGTCAGCTCACTGCTTGCTGGCAGTGTGGCACCTCTAACAGAGCAAAATATTACAGCATTAGGGATTGCTTTTGGCAGTATGCATATTATAGCACGAGTCAAAACAGTTACGGTTATGTTTTCAAAGATGTAATGAAATTTTAGCTGCCAGACTAAGAAGCCAGTTGGAAATGTTAGCTTGAAAGCTTGCATGAGTCTTGTTGGGAAGTGGCTGATTCTTAATTATTATTTTTCTTATTCTCTATGAATTAAGGCTGTCTGGGTGACAGACAGGAAGGTGCAGCTTGAGATCTGGATTCATTTCCAGGGCTCTGCCCTGGACATCCTGCCTAACCTTGAGCCAGTCATTTAATCTCTCTATATTGCTGTGCTTTGTTTGTAAAATGTGGGTAACAATTCTGCCTTTCTTCTGTCCCCAGCCCTGCCTGCTTAGCCCATAAGCCCCTCAGGGAACAGACTGTCACTTACTGTGTGTGCCCTTCCTTCCAGATCAGGGCCTTGGCTTCGCCTGTGACCAGAATGTTTAAAACAACAAAATAATACTTACTGCTCCTTTCAAGGAAATGCCTCTTTTTACATGCCTATATTGAGAGTTAACACAGTTTAATTTAAACTGATAATTTTTTCCTTTGGTGAGTCTGTTGATATTTGACTGGCTCATCTATCTACCATGAGAGTCTGCAGGGCTACAAGCCTCCAACTTGTTTTTACCAGCTTGTGCTTTCTGCTCTAGCCCTTCTCTGCCTGAGTAGGACAGCCATCAGCTTTGATTACCCTCAGGTAACAATTGCTTTGCATATGTAAATAATCTGACTATGTGCAATAGCTCTAATATATCTAGAACTTTTGAGATCTGCTGTACGTGTGTGAACAGACTTATACATGTGTAGGGAGACCAGTTTGTGCTGGATGTTGAAGGGACCATATGTGAATGTATCAACGGCAAGGTGCACACCACAGGGATCTGACACTGTACCAGACCTGGTGCTCAGGTGCCGTTGATTTGCGGAGCGGTGTGAATCCGGTGTGTCCAGGATGTATTGAATTTCCTGCGTCTGCATAACTCAGCTGTGTTTGAGTAGTAAGCCAGAGGCTGGTAACTAGCAAGTTTATAAAAGTGTTTGACAGCTCTAAATCTATCTTTGATGTACCTTCACACTTAACTTTGTATGTGTATATGAAACACCTTAGTAAAATCAGTGAGCCATATTCACGCATAAAGTTTTGCTTATGTCTTGGGGTCAATAGGAGCTTGTGGGTGTGTTGTATTTGCTCTGAAAATTCTTCTTAGAAAAGCTCTCTAGGGTTTTTAGGAAGGACGAGATGTCTTCTTTTCTGGATCCTAACCTAGGATCCTGACAAGATGGGTAGTGAGCTACCTTGCTGTGCCAGGAATGGTGCTGTTCTGGGTATATGCTAAGGCATAGCTCTGCCGGCCCAACAAAAATGTATGCAGATTTAAAGTGCTCTTGTTCAATGGCAGTGTTTCCAAGGCTCAAGCAATTTGGTTTCACTTTAGCCTTTTGGGAATCCAATTTGTCTTTTTGGATACAGCTCTAAATGATTTCCTCAGATATAGGTGTAAGGAAAAGAATTGGACCTAGTGTCACTGAAATAAAAATCCAGTTCCTACTGGAGTGTTTTGGCAATATTGAGGTCACACTTGGATATGGTTTGGTTAACAGGAGAATGCAACAGTCATTTTTATTACCCCCTCCATATCTCACGCTGTTACATCTGTTGGCAGAACTGGAAGTTCTCATTGTTTATTCTCAGGTCACTCAACTTGTGAATATAGTAAATTAGAATCTTTTATTTTTTTAGGAGTCCATCTGCCTGTGAACCAGGCATCACAGTCCTTAGGTCAGATGCCAGCTGGGGATAATGGAGAAAGCTCATACAGGTTCCAATTCAACCCAGGAGATTGGTACCAGAAAGAGAGGCAGTACAATATCCACAGGCTGCAGCACAATGATTTCATTGATGTGAAACACCACAGAAACACTGCTCCTTCCATGGATTACTGACTTGATCTGGTGCAAAAGCCAATTTGCCTAATGTATTTTATAGGAGGAACAGAACCAGCCTTTCTTGAAAGAAAAAGAAAAAAATCAATTCCTCCTGTCTTTGGTGATTTTCTTATCTCTGCATGCATGCCAAGTGGGGACAGGGTGAATACCACCGACTTACCTGTCACAGGTAGCATTAAACAGAATGGAGACTGTGCTCAGAGGGATTTCTATTTACTGTAAATTATTTCAGAGGGCTGAGAATGGCTTTGATTGATATTGCAAAGACTGCTTGTGTTCTGTGATGCTACTGTGTGGTGAGGCCATGGATACAGATACATGCAGATACATAGAGCTCAGCAACTTATATACCAGATGCCTTGTCAGCATTTCGTGTCGCAGAACCATACAAAAGATAGGATAAAAGAGTAATTATGGTGGTGTGGTTTTTGGCTGAGAGAACAACAGTTCTTCAACCCCAATAACACAACATTAAATCTTCATATGGAAGCCTACTACTGTAAAAATCCAAAGCTCATAGGCTTAAAATGGATGTCTGGATGAGGTGCTTTTCACTTGCATAGGTCATGAAAATAAATTTGTTTATTCATTCATTTTGTATATAACAGTATTTTATACTCTTGGAAGGTTAGGAAAAAGAAGCGCTAAACATCTCCTAGCATTCATTTACTCCTTAGGGCAAGAGTTTGTTACTGTCACTTAGTGTGTCATATAGCACAAGCTCAGAACTTCATTCTCCTCTTTCTGGAGTTACAGTTCATATTGCTTTTTCTAACAAAACAGGTTTAGTGACCTTTAGCCCCAGTCTTTGAATCTGCCAGCTTTTTCAGAAAACAAGAGTTGTACTTCAAATTGTGAAAAGTGCTGAACTCTCATAGATTCTCTTGCAAAACCTGTGCCAGAAATATTCTTCTCTCAGTAAGTGCTAGAAGTCAAGCTGCTGTGACTGACTATGTTATCACTAGTACAGAAATCCACTAAAGTCACCTAATATTCCATTTAGTCTGTAATCATTACCAATACTTGGCAGGAGTCTTGTGAGTAGCCTTCATTTAGTCTAATCAGCCTCACTAACAGAGCAGTCATTGTGCATCACCAAAATTTTACAAGTAATATAGTTGCCACTCTTCTGGTGTCTCTTCTACAGTGGAAAGTATGTTGCTGTAAAGTACTTTACACTAAACCCGTTTTGCCTGTCCTTGTTTTATTCTTCAGTGTTCAAAGATGTGTCTGTATTCCTAAATAATTCTTTTCACTCTAGAGTCTTTGCACCTTTCAGGCATTTGTATACTTATGTCTCCATGTTTAAGAGTCCTGGCCCTACAGGCAAGATTTTCTGGTTTTGCTACAGAAATTCAGTGAAGCAAAACCTGGCAGCTCTGCACAGATCCGTACACGTACAGTACTGTAGGTCTTCTGTAGTGTAACTGTAGGTTATACCTTGTACAATATCATAGCTTTCACAGTAACTTTCATTGCTTTTGGCATATTCATGTTCAATATTCTTCACAGACTATTTATCTAACCTACCAAGGAATACTTTGTGTGACAAACTACATTTTAGACTGTATTTCTTCCTATAAATGTGTCAAATATGCTGCTTGTTTCTTTTATAAATACTGGCCATCTATAAAATCATAAAATAAATTATGGTTATCATTTTTCCTGGATTGCTTTTATTCTCTTTGGAGATAAAACTAAGAGGGGAGGAAGAAAAAAAGCCTTATTTTATTCTAGTACATTTCCCAAAACTTCATTTAAGCACTCACTCACAAAAACCCCTGTGCTTCTGGAAGGAAGCTCCCAGAAAGCATTGGAGAGCCTTAGAGCCCTACAGTCCACCCATCTCAGCAGGCATGGATTTCAGTGTGCATCTCCATTTTTCGTGACACACTGTGTGTCTCATCTCTGGACAAGCAGAAACTCTTAAAATGTTCACCAGTGTCATGGTGTTAATGTGAGCATGTTTCAGCTGTGACAGGGTAATTACCTACGTAAGTTTTTATAGAGACTGATGGAAAAAAAAGTCTAGGTTTAATGCTGACACTGTGTGCAAGAAATGCTTTAACCAGTCACCATGCAGAACTCACTTTCCTTATTCTTCATTCAGATGAGTTTGTTCTTCTCTATGAAAAAAAAACCCACAAAACACAAAACAAATCAAAACAAAAAAAAAAAAAAAAAAAAACAACAAACCAAAAAACCACCCTATTCACAAAGATGTAACACCTAGGACAAACCCTTCCCTGATGCCAGCTATCCCTTCCTCATAGAAGCAATATCTCTTGGAGTGCTTCCTGGAGTGCAGAGTCGTATTGTTTGCCAGGAACCTGCCAATCTCCTCTTTAACTCTGAGATTGCAGTAGGATTCCCAAATCGGCAGATAATTCAGCAGGCATGGCACACCGAGTCTTGCAAGCTCTTGTTTTGCACCAGATGAGTACAGACAGACAGATTTCATCACTAGGCTGATTTCTGTACAAGTTACTTGGAGATCACTGAACTACATCTCCACCATTTCCAGGTCTGGAATGAACCCAAGTGAACCCAGAGCTGTACCTCTGTGATTTTGGTGGACCCAGGTCCTATAGAATATCTCCTTTGCCCCTCTCAGGAATTTCCTTAAGAAGGGCAGCAGAAAGGCTTATATTCATATTCCACTTTCAGGCAGTGCTCAAAACTCTTGAGACACAGAGTTTCGCAGGAGGAACGCAGTGTTTACGGTAATCACCAGTGTATGTTCATGAAAATAAAAGCATACAGCAGTCATCTTTCCATTCTATCAGTTCCCATTATTCTGTGATAATTAGCCCTGATTTGTTTTAGTAGAGCATACATGGAAGATTATTGTAGTTCAGTGAAGGGCTACAGACACCTGGACACAGATATGAATTTCATTTTTAACTGGATATAAACGCTGAACTCCATAAGGACCAGTGAGAGGCCTCTCTTCAGACGCCTAGTCCCACGTTCACTTCATCTATATACATGTAGGCACCAAGCTTAAGAGTACAGTTACTTCTTCCTGATGTAGAAATCAAGTCTTCAAGATAGTGATTTAAGTTTCACACTAACTAAATTCACTTGAAGAAATACTTTCTCTCTACTAACTTGGTATGTTACCCAGGACAAGTGTGATCCTAACTTAGGTACTTAAATTATGTGGCTAAAGTTGGGTAGGATGGATCTGTAACATAATAAGCAATAAATAAAAATACAATTATTTTCAGAATAAGGAAAGTATGTTACTAACCAAAACAGCAGTCCATTGATATTTTATTTAAAAACAGAAGTGAAAATAAGATTATCTATAAAGAGGGGATTTTTTATCACCTTTTTTTTTTGAATATTCAAATCATATCAAGCTTACTATTTCCTTAAAGCACATAATTTGTAGATGATGTGATCAATGTGCTCCATGTGATCTCTTCTTTTCAGAGAAGTTTCATTAGTTTACCTTCTTTAACTATGAAAATCATTATTTCCCAGTATAAAAAAGAAATAATTCTCCTAACATGTGGCTCACCCCAGCTGTAACTCAGATGGTACACAGATTATCCTAGGTGTCTCTCTGAAGTCTATAGACTTGAATATCATATGTCTCAGAATTATTATAACTTGCTTAAAAAAAACCAGCAACAACAAAAACAGAAGGAAAAGAAACTGACTTGCCATGTGTCCATTAAAAAAAAAAGACTATGATGCGAAAAAAGATTTGAAGATTCTGATCATAAGAAAGGCTCTAAAGAAAAATCTGCAGATGTAATTAGTTCAGCTAATGCTGAAATGCTGACTTTTGAGAGTATATTCCATTTATTTTTAATACGAACTCTCCAGCGTTAACACTTCTGGCATACTTAGCTAATTTATACCCTTTGCAATCTAATGCTTCATCAGGTTTGTATAAAATATAAGTAAGTGTAGCATCTGACTCTTTAAAAAATGTCAGAATTAATTAAGGTGATCAGCCTAGCCCAGTATCATGTCTTAAACTGTTTTATTATCATACTCAAACGAATGTGCAAGAGACTCCACTGCAGATAGTTATGGAATAATTTGCCAGTAGAGACAAGATATTCTGAAACCTCCAATGTAGCAGTGGTATCTTATGCTTTTCAACAGGAGAGTTTATATCCCATTTGAATTGGACAGTATTAGATTATTTTCTGCCCAGTCCTTGTATGAGTAATGCTGAGCTCTTGCTCTCCACAATATCTTGTGCCAATAAAGTTCACAGCCTAATTAGGCATAATTTGAAAAGGGATTTCCTGTTCTTAATTTTTGTTTTTCATTTATTGACCACTTGACCTTGTGATATTAAAAAGACTGAAAAGAAGTGGTCGATATAATTTCACGCTATTTATACATCTTTATTATATCATTTATTTCCATCGTACCTTCATTCCCATCCTGAAGTTCATTATTCCAATCTTTTCTATAATCCTGATGATACATGTTGGCTTTTCTGGATTATGAAAAGTCATTTTCCTTTTAAATAATTGTTTTTTACTCATGCACATCTGAATTAGATGAAATTATTACTTCATTTTACCTGATTTTTTGCAAGCAAGCATTAAAGAAAATTTTATCTGCCACTTTGAATAACAGGGATTAGGTAGGCATCTGTAGAAAGTCTGTAGTATTCAAGGATTATTTCTTTTATCAGCAGCATAAACTTAGTAACTGTCACATCTGCAATTTTGAAACTTGCTGTAGACTTTTTTAGGTAGCCATGTCAAATAAGAATTACACATACAATGCTGTCTCAGACAGCTGGAGGTTAAAATGACTTCTGTCCCGTCTCTCCCGAAGTTCATGAGCCTTTTGAGGTGCATCAGATTAGCTTTCATTTTTGAGTACGTAAGCATATATAAATCAAATTTTAAAATAAATCAAAAACTTCTTTTCATCAAGTTTATAAAGCAATTCCTTATTGTGATTATTACAGTTAATTATTCACTGATATATTCCAAGGCACTGGTAAGGAATTCCAAAGCTTTGTCAGTGTGTGAAGCTCATTCCTGCTGTGGGTGGTGGGTGCACACCCACACCTGCATGCTCAGGTGCAGTTTTGAGGTACAGGAGCACTCCTGTGTGATGCAGAAAACACTGCGGTGGAACACTGGAGTTCAAGCACAGTACACTGACTCTGTGTACCCACATTTGGGGTACTCTTTATGCTTCATGATGAATACTTATACCAAGGATTCAAACAGTTTTGTGTCCTCTAGGCCTAAAAGAACCAGCTGTTCCTGTGGTCTGAGGCTGTTTTCAACTTTTTGTCTGGTAAAAAGTTTCCTTTTTCCACATCAGTGTTGCTCTCATGTTCAAGTTAAATCATACTTTCCTTTTTATAAATAACAAGAAGAAAATTATAATTAAGTGGAAAATGGGACAGAATCATTGCTTATCTTGTCATTTTCCACACTGTGGAAGCATGCTTTGCTTGGTATATTGAATACCTGTGCTCTTCATGCTGGCCTCTGTGGGGCTGCATGGGGCTGCAGGAGTTTAGTGAGAGAGATGAGGACCCCAGAGATCTCATAGCTTCACAGAGGACATCCTCACCTAGTTAAAATAATGATTATGGCCTTCCTGGAGGCATATACGTTAGGAGAGAGGGTAAGAGCACGGAATCTGAATTTCTTGTTATGAGTGGTCTGACTTGTGGCATGTTAGCACATCGGCAAGGTGAAAGCCTGTACTACTGCTTGCATGTGTTCAGCTATAGCTTCAACCCTGAATGTTTTGCTGGTGCTCGTGTTCATTAGCGTGATGCACGCATGTGGGTTTTTCTCCTTTAGTATGGGAAAATGTCGTCTGTGGGTCAGAGTTTTGGCAAATACACCCAATTTCTTACTTCACAGGATTCTTCTTAGGAAGAAATGTGTGTGGGACCATAGTTCTGCAAGAGGGTACAGCATCTTCTCATTGGGAGCTTCACGTGTGGAAGAGGGAAGCGTGGAAAGGCTTAAGAGAAGGCTTCCATCACTATGGTATGACTGGGTTGTCCCAGTAAACTGCAGGGGCACACCGTAATTAGGCTGGAAAGAGTTTAAATTGCTTCATCCAGACTCCCTTTTATATCTATTTTCTTTGCCTCCACCGGCCTTTTTCTGGGGTTTGTTTTTCTTGTTTCTTATGGCTAAGTTTCCCACTCTGTTGGATTTCAGCCAAAGCATGTTTTTATAGGCTGGGAAGAACTTTTCCCACATTACAGACTGGCACCTAGTGGGTGCAGGTTAGTTGCCATCCTAGGAGCATGCAGGAAGCCTGGCTAGAGAGGGGATGTCACTTCTTTATCAGAAATTCTTTATTGCAATCGTATACTTGGTGTTCCTAAGAAACTAATTGAGGTAGTTAATTGATGATGCTTTCTGTCCCTCATAAACATTTTGCCTCTCTTTATGTTTAGTGACTGTGGTTTTAATTTGTTTTGTTGTTTGTTGGTTTTTGTTTTTTAAATTGCTTTCTGACAGTTCCTGGTTATCAACTTTTACTTCATTTAAGTATTTCAAAATTACAGCTGTCCATTTCTTTCATTGCCTTATGGCTTTTGTTGCTGGAGCCAGTATTATACTGCTCCAGAAAACTCCTGTTATAGTTTATATCACCTTCTATAAAGATGCTCTTAAAATCTTGGCTTTCTGACGGGCTTTTGGAAGGCCTTTTCTAAGGCCTCTCTTATTTCTACCAAAACCGAGTCTGTCACCTTGGCTTGCTGGGTTCCTCTTGACTTTTAATGAGCTCGAGCTTTTGTCCTTTTGCTAAAACCCCAAAGTGACATGCAAGTGGGCTGCTTTGTATTCGGTCACCATTCTTTGACCCTTTTGGTTTAAGCAACCCTACGACAAGTTAAAATTTCCCAACAGCACAGTTCATGGGGTCATTCGTACACAAAAACTGTCTATGGTGTAAAAGTGTTCTCTGTATACAGGAATATCAGTAAAAGCATTCTGTCTTATGCTTTTCCTCCACTGTGGAGGGTTACTTACCCAGGAGACATTTCAAATAGTTTGAAAAATACTTAAACATCTTTAGTTGTTTATTGATGTTTTTGTTGTTGCTACTGTTTTCCTGCCCCAGGTTAAAAGCAGACATGAAGCAAAGCAACAAAACAAGATGCATGTGTTGAACACATGAAAGCCAATGGATGCACTTTCTTTTCCCAAAGGTGATAGCATGAAAAGTATTGAAACTTCCATTGTCTAAACAGTAGATTTTTTTTTTATATTGGTGACTTGACTGGGATTTTTTTTTTCATGCTGCTATAAAAGATATAGACGCAGAATTCTCCCAGTGAATCTTTTTAGTGAGGAACTATATCGTGTGAGCAATAAGCTACAATGTTTACAACTCAGATTTGCACACTTGATGTACATTTATAACTAGCAGGTTCTATAAGAACTCTGCTTTTGTTTTCCATAATCCTTAGTTTTATGTCACTAAGATTATTAACTTTTTAACATGAATTCCATATGTTGAAAACATTGGCAGAAAATACAATACATTAAATCTGATAGAAAAAATGTTAGAAAGTTAATCCATAGACTTCTTTTACTTTCATCTCTTGTACAGAGGAAAAGTCCAATAGCACTCGAGTGATTTTGCCAGACCCTATTTTTATTGCTATTCATACCGCAGTTCCAGGGAACTAGTACATATTTCTAGGAAGTACTCATTACCAGTTTCAAAGCAACATTTTTTTTTTTTTTAAATAAACTTGAAGGATTTGGGTATTGATGCTATTAAAAAAAAAAAAAAAAAAAAAAGAAAAAGCACCAGGATATCAGATGCACTTAATGTACTGTTTCTGACAGCTGATGATTTGTATGCTAGCAAACAGCTCTAACCCACCAAAGCATCCTTCCTTATGCAAATGGATTTATGCTCCTTAAGCAGTGTTTTGACTAAAGAACAGTTTTTGATGTTTCACAGGGGTACATCTTAATGATGGAAACTGTTGGTACTTCTTACCTCTAATGTTTATATGGAAGAGCTGGTAAAAATTTGACCTTTAAATCTTGGATATTGCTTGTGACTTGATCTATATGTGCATGGATTCATAGGCTGCCAGTATTATGGGTATATCAAATCAGGGGAAAGGGGTGTCATGGGCTTACAAGCATTCTCCTGCCAAAGTCAGCAACTAGAAGGTTATACAGAGGGAAATACATGCTACAATGTATTGACCAGACAATGTAGCCTGACTCACTGAGGAGCCTCTTGCCTCCTTTTACAGATACCTGCAGTAAGAAGTGGAGGATTAACCTCCATAGACCTTCTGCCAGAGAAGGGCCTACTGAACACTGTCCGGAGTTAAGGTCTGGCCTGTTCTGAGCTATGAAGTTGTGCCTGTCTTCACCATTTACTTCAACATTTACTTACCGCTTACCCCCTTTTCTCCTTTGCCTACATATAAAAAAGAGCTTTCCACAAACACACGGGATAGAGCTGTACAGAAGACTGCACATGATTTTTGCTCCTGTTTTGGGCTAAGAGGTCAGATGCATACATTTTTCCATGACTATTTTTTTTTAAAAAAACTATTTCTCTTCTGTATTTGTTTCTAGACAGGCCAACTTTATACAACACCACCAATTCAAACAGCACAGGTTTTGAAAAACTGGAAAGGCTTTGCATGATATTAGGTCCATCTGTAACTGGAAAATACATTAGTTTGTACCTTTTCAATGAATTACTTAAGTTAAAAAAAAGGTAAAAAATTGTGCAAAGTGCAGATATTGAGGTTTCTGAAACTCGCTGTCAAAATTTTGCACAGCCCTGTGTAATAGTAACTTTAACTTGACACAGCCCAGTTGTTCTGGTTCTTTATTTCAGGCTTCTTTATTACATGCACCTGTTTCAACTAACTCGTAGCTGTTTTTGAAACTCCTGATTGGCCTGCAGCCAGGAAGCACTGCATGTTCCCACAGTTAATATGATCTAGGCCTTTAGAGGGTTCATGGAGATGTGTGTAATACTAAAGTACAGACAGATAAAAGCTTTTCCCTTACTTCTGCTTAACAATAGCTTCGCCTGTTTACTTCTAGTCTCACTACCAAAAATTTGGGAGAAGAGATTGTTCTTTTAAAATGTCTCCTGCATAGGCTGCGCTTCAAGTTCACAAGTTCAGGGGAGTTTTGCATGGTTTTGGATTTCATTGCGACCAGTTCATGCAACTCTGGACTAATCCTGTCTGTCCAGTTCCATAGTAAAAAATGTGGGCCTCTAAAATGACATCAACAAATAAAAATAACCAGCTAATTTAACAATAAGCACATTATGCAGCTGAATATAAATGTAGAGATGCATTTTCTATTTGTGCTTTCATGTTGGTTCTGGGTAAGATTAGGTAAAGTAAACCTTTTAGTAAGAAAATATTATATGCTCACCTTATTTCTGGGAAAATGAGGCTTTGTGTGAGAGTTCTCTGTGGCTGTAAAGCAAAGAATATGGTAACAAGCTCTCTGGAGAAGGATTTGCCCATTGAGTTCCAAGGGACTTAATGTCCACAACTGGTTACCATATTTTTGTTTGCAATAGCCACATGCAAAAATGTGCATCCTTCTCTAGCAGCAACCCACAATTTCAGCATCTCCTCAAAATATAAAAATGGGACAAACCTGTGTTAAATTCATTATTGAACTGCCTTCACGCAATTTCACTTTTAACAGAAAAACATTAAGATTCTGTTTCACTCCTTAACACTTTTTTTTTTTTTTTTCCTAAAGGGCACAAAGGACATATATTTTCATGTGTCTCAGGAATATTTTGCAGAAAACTCACCCCAGCAGAAAGTAGCTGCACACAATTACATGATTTTTTAGAGGATTTTCCCTTTGATATCTATGGAGATATCAATCAAGAGGAGTAGACAGACGTTAACTGCAGGCATGTAGGGAAGCACTTAAGGTATTTTTTCATTCCGCAGCACTGTGGTTGCATGCAAGCAAAATGTGATACTTGGTGAGATCAGAAAATCAGAACCTGAATCAATAATACTGCAGTGGTTTTGGGGAGGGTCAGTTTAAAGAAAGAGCAGCAAATTGTGATTTAATGAAGTTAAAGGAGACACACTGCACTGTAGTCATGAGTAAGTTTATTTTAATGGTACTAAGCACACTTTACTAATCATTTGGGAGAAAACATACAGATTTTATCTAAGCATAAATATAAAAACATTTTTAAATGCCATAAAACACTTAGAAAAAAGTACATTTCTCTAAAATCTGTTAAGTAAATTTGCTTACTGAATTCTACAAGGGATGAGGAATGCACACAGCCAAAAAAAGTGGGGCAGTGGTCAGAGGAAGAGAATAAAAATGTCTAGAAGTGAAATTTAATTTTATTTTTGCATTAAAAGCCTTATTATCTAATTCTTTGATCATCTCTATGCAGAAATCAGGCTACTGGGAAAAGAAAGATCTGTATTTTGAACTGTACAAGCAATCAGCCTGAGGTAAGTCTATCCAGCCTGCTGGAAACACCTCATTCACTCAAGGTGCAAACAGTCTTTGACAGAAGAAGCCAGGTACCTCCCTCGGCAGCCTGTCCCACTCCTTACTGTAGGGTACCCTCTGCTAGCTGGGCTGGTGGAACACAGTTTGCTTTGCTTCCTGTTCTGGTCACGGTTTACAATGTTTTAAATTGGAAGGTGGATTTTATATTAAGACGCTGAGAAGTGGAGTGGCCGTGGCATCCCATTTTGCCAGCTCTGGCTGCAAAAGACCAGTAATAAAATGCTTCAGGGTGAAGCAACTTTTCAGTGTGTCACTGCTTTTAGGGGATTGGTAACGCTAGCCAAACGAGCCAGAGGACTGCTACTGGTGGTCAGTGGTTTCTGCCCAAGATTTGCTAAGATTCTGTGACCTTGACCTCTGTTTCAGTCTGTGGGCAGGAATGTGTGCAGAGGACAGCATCTTCTGCCCCACCCCTCCCACCCAACTCTCTACCTATGTAACCATTTCTCATTTTGTAACTTTCTGCCTTACTTAGACAGACTAATCCCTCCTCCCATGATCTCCATGTTCATTTAGTTCCAGTATTGCCCCACTGGTCCTCTCATCCACCCATTCCTTTTTCTTTCTTTTCTTGTCTTTTTTTTTTTTTTTCCCCAAGCCATTTCCATTTTTCTCCAACCAGATATTCTTTTGACAACCCACCCTGATTCCGGTACACATTTGAGGATCTCGTGACACCTCTGGCTCGTACTTTTTGCACTTTTCTTTTGGGTCCCCCTGTCACCATTTACCTTTACATGTACCTCGGTGCTGTCGTTTCCCCTCTGTCTTTGTAACATCTTTCACACAGTCAGTCCCAGAACTTCTTAAAAACATCTTCTGCATTTAGAACTCTTTTTGCAGTTTGTCATCACTGTCTTACTTGATCACTAGGTCTGAATAGACACATTTCTTTCCCCAGCTTCCAAATCTAATCTCTACTCAACCAGCCTGTCTTCACCACCAAGGATACTTCTTCCCATTTTTTTTCCCATCTTTTGCAAAATCCTTTCCCCCATCTAAATTTTAATTATTCTTCTGCCTACACATTGTTTGGGCATCAGCAAAGAAGCCTTTTTGCTTTTGTTCTTAACATCCTGGAATAAGCAGAAGTAGCTATTTCAGGGAAATCCAGATTCATTTTACAAGCCCTGGACTGAAGACTGGGTATTCTGCAAGTCTTCTTGGATCCTTCAGGCACAGAAACGGTGAGGGAATAAGATTATTGCTTATAATCATACACAATCCACTCAGTACCAGCAGCTATGGGAGGATCAGACATGATTATTTTATCTGATGAATTCCAACAGTATCTATAAGGCAAATGTAAACTAACTTTTTTTTTTTTTTTTTTCTCCCACATAACTTTTTAATTTGATTGCATTTTGGATGGGTCCAGGTTTTAGTAATTTGTTTCAGTCCACAGCTATTTTGGATCTTCCCAGGCTAAAAACAAAACTATCTTTTTTTGACCTTGAAAAACTATATTTTTCTATATTTTTAGTAGTGTATTACATGCCAGTGTGCCTTGACAGCCAAGAGGGCAACCCACATCCTGGGGTGCATCAAACACAGCACAACCAGCCGGTCAGAGAGGTGATTATCCCACTGTATTCGGCACTGGTGCAGCCTCACCTGGCGTGCTGTGTGCATTTCTGGGCCCCACAATATAAGAAGGATGTGAAGGTCCTTGAATGCGTCCAGAGGAGAGCAACAAAGCTGGTGAAGGGCTGGAAGGCATGTCCCATGGGGAGTGGCTAAGGGCTTTGGGCTTGTATAGTTTGGAGAAAAGGAGTTCGAGGGGTGACCTCATTGCTCTCTGCAGCTTCCTGAGGAGGGGGAGTGGGGAGGGAGGTGCTGAGCTCTTCTCCCTGGTATCCAGTGACAGGGCGCATGTGAATGGTTCAAAGCTGTGCCAAGGGAGATTCAGACTGGACATTGGGAAGCATTTCTTTACCAACAGGGTGGTTAAACACTGGAACAGGCTTCCTAGAGAGGTGGTCGATGCCACAAGCCTGTCAGTGTTTAAGAGGCATTTGGGCAATGCTCTTAACAACATGCATTAACTCTCGGTCAGCCCTGAAGTGGTCAGGAAGTTGGACTAGATGATCATTGTAGGTCCCTTCCAACTGAAATAGTCTATTGTATTCTATTTTCAAAACAAAACCAAAGAGAACAAAATCCCAAACGAGCAAAATATCAGATAAATCCTTTTAAATAGGCATTTAACATGCATATACCCTTTGGACATTTTTTTTTTTTTCAGTGGGAAGCAAAGTAATGAAGGATACTCATGAAGAACCTCTAATACATGATATTAACCGCTTACCATAGGATGACTAAACTACAAGCTCTGATCCTTCCAGGTATGAAAGATGTGGGTGTTTTGTTTTAGTCTGTGGCTTGTAAATATCTGAGAGGTAGACTAATTTTCTGAAAGTCTGACTCTATTTACTGTAAATGTAATTTTCCCTAAAAATATATTGACTTTTAACACTGCTCTTCATTTCTTTTGTTTCACTGGGTGGGACAGATTCTTAGGGTAGGTCGATCTTGTTCAGAGATGAAGACTAGACCGATTCCAGGTCTTGCCAGGGACAGATATGAGCAAGGAAAAGTAGTTTAAATCTTGGGGGTTTTAAAGGTAGCTATTGTTGCCCAGTTTCTAAAAACTAAATGGAATTTCCTCATGCCTAGTGTTGTTGAAGTCAACTTCTCACTGAGACACCAACTTTAAGTTTATCTATCTATGGGAAAAAGAGTATCTGGAAGCCTCTGGATTAAATTGGGCTATTTACTTTTTTAACAACTCTGGATAATTAAAGTTTTAGTGACAGTAGTAATTGTTCCCGCCTTAGCTTTGCTGCTTGTAAAAAGAGACTAGTGTGCCTAAAGTTTTTTATTTTCTTTCTTTCCTGAAAGTTACTAAATATTTAAGTCTAGTTATATTTTAGTTTCCACTTCAGAGGCTGTCTATACGACCACATCAGTGGCCATTCTGTCTTCTGGTCTGGAAGTTTCAGCTTCTTAGGAGGAGTTAATGTGTAAAGAACTGGTAATTCTCATTTTTCACATTATCTTAGGGCTTCTCTTCCACTTTTATGCAAAATGGTTTAGTAATAATGGAAGCTAAAACATTAAAGGTCTGTTTATCACTGGCAGGCCTTTAACATTTAGCGGCCCAGATTTAAGATCATGCTTAAAACTTAGTCGTGCTTTTCTGTGTATTTTAGGAGCAGATCTTTTGCATTCGATGCTGAAGAAATGTAAGAACTGTAGACTCTTTTTTCTCCTTAATTGAAAGCCACATTTATTTATTTGTTTTCTTGCTCATTAATTTTTCATCCTCAATGGATTATTTATAGAAATACTTTAAAACTCAGTATTAGAAGGTTTCGTAAGGAAGGGAAATGTGGATGTTGCTCATCTGCATTTAGCCAAAGGCTACTGGGCATGGTTACCTCAGTGCCTACACACAACTGCATGTCTCCAAAAACAAGTGGCAGTGTTGGATGCAGTGACTAAATATTTCTCCCCATTCCCACATCAGTGATATATTTGGACCTGTAAGAATTAAGGATTCAGAATTAAAAAAAGAATTTGTATACTTTCCATCCATATGAAGAACTAAACGCTATTGTTTCCTTTTCTTTCAGGTGTTTTTTAGCCTGTGTTATTTGAGATCAAAATTATAAACATTCAACACCGGCAAAGGGTAACATGAGATGACTAGACTGAAAATTACAGAAAGCAATATTTACATAAAATGAAAAGTGTTTCCAACAACAACAGGATGTCACAATTAGAGAAATAAATTTTCAATTAGAGTTTCATCTTTTTGTTGAACTTTCAGGTGGTTGTTTTAATGCCTTATAATAATGATGAGGTACTATCAGGTTTTAAAGTGTGAAGAAAAGAAGTTATGCAAACATAATGATCAATAATCAGTTGCTAAACTGTATTCCAAATGAGTTGAAATATAAAATGTGGGCTAACATTAACAGCCATTTGAATTTAGAAAGTGCTGTTTCAGAAAATCAGGCAAATGTTTCACATATCAAATTTCTAGTGATCTATTAGCATAGGTTTTGATTCAGTTATGTATTAGACTTTCAGGTTTTCTATATCCCCTAAATTATCTCTGGCCTCTTCAGTTTCCTATGGTCATTTCTCTCTCTCCCCCCCCCCCCTCATTTCCAGTAAACCCAGGAAAGTAGAAAAATATGTGAATAACTCAGTATTATTCAAATTACCTAAGATACTGTGCAAAAATATAAAGCTCTGATCACTCCAGTATAAGCAATAAGGCTGCAAATTATGTTTTCTAGTAAAAAAAAAAAATAATTAAGAAAAATCTAACAATGCACTTTCTGGAGAAGTAAATCATTGTTAAGACCTTCAAGTCTGTATGCTTCCAGAAGAGTTGATGATGTCCTAGTAGGCAGCATATAAGCACAGTATGCAATGTCTGTTTGGCTCTTTTAAACAGAAGTGGGGAAAAAAATAATTGGGTTGATAGTGTGAAAAAAATGGAATGGAAAGAGCTTAGGAAATAGAATATGACATACTGCTGAGTAGATTACTAGTCTGTAAATTTACTTAACGCTAGGTAACCAAAAAGTGGTGCTGTCTACTCAAAACTATTTCTATGGTTCCAGTTACAGCTTCGATGCAGGGTGGTGGGATGGTAGGTGGGGATGGGGGTTTTCGTTGGTTTTTGGGTTTTTTTTTTATATGGCTGGTTTGAGAGTCTTTATCCAGGAGCAGTTCAAGGTAAAATAAAACATAAACATTTTTAATAAGAGGAACTAGAAAACACAGCACGTCCCTTAAATTTTGTTTCTCAAAAAATATATGTTCCAGAGTCAAGCTCTTTCCTACCTGTACGTCCCTTAAATTTTGTTTCTCAAAAGATATATGTTCCAGAGTCAAGCCCTTTCCTACCTGTTCCCTGTCTGACCCCATGACTTCTACATTCCTGGGAGTACAGACAGCTTTAGGAGGAAAGGATACTCCCACGTAAAACCCTGTTAGTTCAGATTCTCAGGGAGCTTGGGGCACAGGTCTGTTCTAACAGCCCTAGCTGCAGATCTCTCTTCTTGGGCAGTTATTCAAATCACTGGGATATTGTATATATACTCATTCATCTATGTTTAAGACTCTCTTTCTGTATCCCAGCTGGAAAAAGTTGCCCAAATGTAGTCTCATAAAAAACTCCTGTATTCCAGGGTGATAGGAAGGGCTTGAGACACACTTTTTAATGTTTTGCTCAGTCCTAACAGTCCATGCTGGCTCTTGTGAAGACCTTGTCCATCCATGGTCAATAGTCTGGATATGCCAGAGTGCATAATTCACTGGTCTGATTTCCAATCTGGTTACTGGATGACTAAGTTTTGGGCTCACAGTATTCAGGCTCCCTTACTGAATTGCAGCTGCACTTCCACACATTGAAAAAAAAAAAAAAGTAAATGCAGCTTCTATAGATTCTCAGTCTATAGACTCTTATCTATAGATAATGAATTACTCCTCCATATGCAGTTCAGCTTTCCCTTGCATTGGTAACAGTTAACAAATACTGTGCAATTAACCCTTCCTCTTGCCTACTTCTAAACAATAAATTCACATAAGCTTTTGGTTTTTTTCAACTAGAAAAATATCATGTGCAAGTTTTGTTAAAAACAGCAAGGTGCACTGACCCTTCTGTTTGTGCAAACTTACAATGTTATGTTGCAAAGAAAATCAGAAACAATACACCTCCTTCTGTCTCCAGCCTTCTGACATGCTCAGAGATCTCAGTGACATGAAGTATACATAATTAATCAACAACCACCCTCTGAGTACACTCTCAGCATGTTTGCCAATGGAAGTCTGCAACCTACTACTAAGCAATTTCTCATGGCAAGGTCAGGGATCAAATAACAGGAGGCTTAAATGATCCAGCAGGCAGATTAGATAAAAAGTGGAAGACTTGCCCCAAAAGGACATGTTACCTTTTCTCCCTCCATCTACAGCTTCGTCGATAGTACAGCTTCTCGTTTCATGAAGAAAGGCTAATAAAGACAGTGTGATGAAAACTTTGGTGAGATAATCATCTTTAGGGCAAAAGCTCTATCTGAAAACAAAATACCGTATTTTATTTAAAGCAATGTACCAGTGTTTTAAATATCTGATGATTTGGTGACATTTTTCTTCCTTTTAAACAAATGTTATCTGTTTACTTATAAAACACAATCTTAGAAAATGAAAGCTCTGTACCTAAACAATATCCATATTAGAAAGGTTATTTATTGATATTCAAAGTGTGTTTAGTCTAACATCACATCTTCAGCAGGCTGGTAGGTGGGACTTTTAGTGACCTTCTACAAGTTCCTTCACCGGTCAGTTCAGGTGTGCCTTTCTCACAGCTGAAAGTTGGTAGGAAGATGTGCTCTACTCACTGCAGTCCATGGAAAGCCCTCACCAGAGCAGGGGAAAAACGTGAAAGGGAAGGAGCAGAAGAAACTGCTTCATACTGACCATACCCACCTCCATCCTTCGACACTCAGGGCGGGTAAAGTAGTCAAGTAAAGAACTGATGCTAAGTGTAGGAGAAAGAGGAGGGAGAGGTGGTGTTTTAATGTTTGTCTTTGTTTCTCACCACCCAAATCCTTTTTTGTTGGACCTTGCCACTGGCTGGCTGAGCCTGTGGACAGCTGAGATAGCCCTCTCAGTAAAGAAAGATAAAGATAGCCTTCAGCTCCCTCGGGGGCTGGTGCCCAGGATCTTCACAGCTGGGGAGAAAAGAGCATTGGAAAGGCAGTCTTACTATAATGTAGTCCATGCTGTGGGACAGACTATGAAGTCCTGAGCCAGAACTTTTGACAATTTCTATGAGATCCCTGTTTTCTCCACTTGGCTCAGAAATACAGCCAGGCACTGGCCTGGAGTGATTAAAGTCCTATGTACAAATGGATGATCAATAGGAACGAGCCAAATAAAGGTTACTTAGGGGAGGGAGTATAAAGAAACAGGACAATGTACAGTAATAGTATTCCCTTTCTGCAGTTAAGGGATTTCCTGAGTCAGAGGACAAGCCAGTAAAGCACCTGTCCTCCACAACTTTGTCTAATTATTGCATCCAGCTGCACATTTGCCTCCTTGTCGTCCTGTGGCAACAAATTCTAGCAATGTGATTTCTTTAAAAAAGAAAAGAAAAATGAAAGCCTTGAATTTATTTTGATTTTCTGGCTGCTATTTTTATTGTTTGTCTCTTAGTTCTGTTACAGAATATAATAAATAATTGATATCTGTGCATTTTCTCTATAACATTTATGATTTTAGAAGCCTGTAGCAGTCATCTGTTCTAAAGTACCTACTCAGTTTAATCTCTGCTTAGATAAAAGCTATTCCATAGCTCTGATTATCCTTGCCATTATTTTCTATGCTTTTTCTACTTTCATGATGGCTTATTTGAGGCAGGTGACCAGAATCATAAAAGATGTTCAGATGGTGCTATGATGTTGATTTATACCATAGCATAAGGATGCTTTGATTTGGTTTTTATATTTTCCTAGGATTTTCTAACATACAAATTGCATTTCTATAGCTGCTTAGTATTTAACTATTTTTTTAAAAACTATCTGTAATGACTCCAGTGTCTCTTTCCTGGATGATAATACGTAGTTGGAAGTGTATATTTGGGAAGATTTGTTTGTCTCCTTTTATGTTTCTTTCTGCTTATACGGATTGAATTTCACTACTCTTTTCTTTACCCAGTCACCCCGTCACCATGTGATCCTGCTACATTTTTACTGTCAGCTTTGACTATCCTCAACAGTTTTGTGTCATTGGCAGGCTCTGTCACCTGAGTAATCTCCCACTTTTTGTGTCAGTTCTGAATATATTGAACACATCACATCACTGAGGGGCCAACTAGTAGCCTTCCCTTGCTGTGAAAGGTGATCATGTATCCACAACAAGTGTTTCCAAGTTCCTGAGTGATTAGGTATCTATCTGATAGAGGTCCAAGTCATGTGAAAGGTCTTTCAACTTTCCCATCATCGGTTTCCTAAAAGCTTTGGAGGCTACTCACCTTTTCTCCAGCAACAGTGATAATCTCAGGAGCATTTTCTATGTCCTTAGTCATGTAAATACTATTTTTATGATGTACACTGCCTTCACTAACACCTGTCAAGCAGGAAACGCCAGAAAGTATTCTGGCAACATGAGAAGCCGTCCCCTTGTGTAGCTTGCTGAAAGGCTAAAAAAGAAAAGAAATCTGAGTTCTAATGCATATACATGCACATGTGTTTATTTTTAGTTGTTTGGGGTTTTCTTTTCAAAATGTATGGCTTATCCTTTTGAGGCAATAAGTTACCAGGGTGACTGTGTCCCCCCATCCCAGAATTATAGAGTCCATAGTCTTTTCAGATGTCTAAAAACAATGGCAAAGCAATGTACCTTAAGTTCTTCACTGGGGACAGCTTTATTCCCTAGTGCAGACAGTATATTAGAAACAGGAGAAAAGGGCATCCGGTTGTGGATGCAAAATATAGTCACTTTTTTCAAGATACTGCAGCTTTAACATATTACTGAAGTTAGAGTCTCTAATTTGTGGAAGCTGGCATAAGTATAAATCTATCCCAGGACTTGTGGCATTCACCCCTCACAGAATTGGGATCATAAGTATTAGTGAAAGATTTATTTTTGAAGATTTAAAATTAAAGGCCCTGTCTTCCCAGAAAATTATCAGAGTCAACTATATTCTTCCCAGAATACGCACATTGCAGATACACACTTTCCTGAAAGGAAATAATCTACAACAATTATTACTAAACACATAATTCTGTGCTTTCTTGAAACAAGAGAGTGCTGGAAAGAAACCAAGTCATGTATTTGGATATTTTACATATCCAAATGATTTTTTTGGTTTATTTTAAACACATATATTTTTATTAATGCTGGGCACTAACTTGTGAGAATGTAAGAACCTTCACTGCCTTTTATAAATTAATGAAATTTGGGGCTGCTCAGCAATTTGCAGATTTGGATTCCAGTTATATAGGATATTACACAGCCAGCTACTGAGCTGAAAAGACTTGTTTAACCAAAAGACTGAGCTGAAAGAAAAGACTTGTTTAGAGTATGCCAAAGAGGTAAAATGAGGAGAGGCTTTTGGAAAGAGATTACGGATGGGTATAATTAGGTGAAATATCAGGAAAACACTTTCTAATCGTGAGGATTATTAACCTACAGAACAGTGTCTCAAGGGAACCATTTCAGAGGCAAAGGAATCTACTAGCTGAAATACAAGCCCTAGTCTTTGCTGTCCCATGGTTAATATTCCTTACCCTTTCATAACACATTCTTTGCAGAAACTGTATTTTCTATTTAAAATGTATATTACATTTTATAAATATGTAAATATATATACATATATACAGCTTTACTCTCTCCTTCCCACACCTCCTCCACTCCTTCAACAAACATAGCAGCTACGATATTTAATTTTTGCTCACTGTGCCTGGGACAAGGTCAGTGCAGCTTGGACTTGATCATGCAAACATTTACTCATGTAACTTATCTTACTCTTAGACCTAGCCCAATTACTCCATGTTGAAATCAGCAGCATGTATGGAAGTAATGACTTCCATGGTAGCGACCGTTAAGAGCACTGGGCTCTAATATTGCATTTCATACTGATAAATTAAGGAATATGGGGGCTCGGAAATGCAGCCATCCATACTGTTGCAGTGCTAGAACAGTTTTGTTCTCCGTGTTGTCCTGTGACAGCTAGCATCCTCCAACACAACTTCTGGACCTAGTTTGAGAGTTAGCAAGCTCCCAGTAGGTGAGGGACTGAGTTTTAAAGAATAGCAGAGTTTAATAATTTATCTGTGGTCTTTTCCATGTCAGGTGGTCTCAGAGTTAGAGGATGATCCTGGTACTTCCAATTTACTGAGTTAGCCTTTAATTTTGAAAATCTATATAATCAGTTACATTCCACAGCTTTTTAGTATACAGAAATGTTTATTTGGTATTCATTGTCTCAAAGATACTCTGTTTTCTTGGCTACAGAAGGTAGTACTTGGGAAAAAAGATTACTCACTAAAATTCTGTCCCTTTTCAATGCTAAGTAAAATCTCAAGGTGGAATTCTTTTATAATGCTGATCTGTTTTATCATAATCCATTTGATGAGTTCTAAATTAAGTTTGTGTGCAAGACCACATCATAAGATTGTGCATTAAGACACTAACAAACCTCAAGTGAAGTACATCTGACAAAACATAATTAATCTGACTATATTAATTTCAAAAAATTGCAGCAATTCTCCTTTTTCCTTTTCCTCTTAGTTATTCCAATTATGTGCTTTTATTTTCAGCATCATTTGAAAAAAAAAAAAAATTAGCTAGTTTTCCTTTTTTGGGTAATCCAGGGCTCAGTGCCAATTCCCACCACTGAATTCTTGTGAATGCATGCTGACAATCATCAGTGCAGTGCATGCACAGATTGTCAAAGACACATCTTAATGTTGATTTGTCTTGGAGTCAGTGTTCACAGGAAGGATTTTATTCAATTTTCTTTTTTCACTCTTTATATGATTCAGAGTTTTGTCACCAATCTGCTGTGGTTTTCCCTCGCCTTTTTCTATGAGTTTTGTTCACTGTTTTCTCTTTGCCATCACCCATATCCTGAAGACCTAAGAGTAAAAATAATGCTTTGTATGGCAGGATTTGTATTCTTTATATTTAGCATTTTAAATTTAAGACATCTAATGTGAGGATCACCTGATAAAATGCAGCTATATACAAACTAGTTGTCAAGACTCCATGTATATAATTTTCATGTGATTCATTTTGGTTTAGAGAAGTTATCTAAAGCACATCAGATGAGTTGAAAAAAGTGCTTATTTCTCTCTTCATTATGGAGGTCAGCAGCTGGACTTATGTGATTCTTGCTCCTTAATTACACCACTCATTCAAACTTCTGTCTTCTGTAGTAAAACAACATCTGAGTGAAGCATTCTCATTTAGATTTGACACTTACCAGGGTGGGATAACTTGCCCTGCTTAGATCCTTGTTCGTCTCTGCTGTCAATAAAGCCCAGACAATTAGCCAAAGTAATTACAGTTGGTAGAGATCCTAGATTTTCAGTCCTGTGTCCAGAATGTGGTGTTCACTTTTTCCATGTGAAGAGAGAAGAGACTCCACAGAGGAGTCTTGGTCCTTAGTTTTTGCACAGACTGCTGCTCCGAGCACATGCCCTTACACTGGCTGCAGTGGATGAAATGCCTGTTGTGATAATCCATCTGACCTCTTTAGCTGGAGCCATGAGGTCCTCTTGAATGGATACCTGCTTCAAGCCTGCTAGCTGTGCTACAAAAACCCTTAAATTTTGAGTTACATGTGTTGTATATCGCCAGCATTAGTAAGCTTTGTGTCGATGGCTAATTACCACCGTTTTTGAACGCTGTGCTTTTATTTCAAGGCTGTCTCTTGTCAGCTTTTAACTTTCATACACTGCTTGAACGCCAGACTGAAAATCCCTCTGCTATGCGTGTGACCTCATTAAATCTTTAGCAATAATAAAAATTTTCCGATTCTTCCTTCCCTAGTGTTTGTTTCGTCTCCAGTGCACGTTCCCTCCAATGCAATAACACATTCTTCAGGTGTGGGTGCTGGATCTGGGCTCAGTGTTGCAGTAATTGTTGTACCAGAGGTAATATGATCCCCTTACACCTACTTCATATTTCTCTGCTCATAAATCCCAGAATCATTTTAGGTCTTTTTAGTCACAGAATAACAGCACTAGCTTAATGGCAGTATGTTTTTCCTTATCATAGTCCTTTCTTAGATAACGGTGACTGAAATAATTCCTCATCCTTAAAGTGTGGCCTGAGCTGTCCTTACGTTTTAAAACACATATTATTTCTGCTTAACTTATAAAATGGTGCAGATGACTCTTTTGATGAACTGTATTGACATTTACCATTTTGTTGGTTTGTTGTTTTATTTTGCAATGTACCAATGTCATTAACAATCACTTAACTCTTTCTTACAGATTATTATCAAAATATTTAATGCTATATCATAGAGAGCCAATTTCTGTGGACCCTCATTTAAAAAATTTTCAGTGATGATTTTTCATTACACTTGCATTTAATTGTGGAACAAATTATGGGAAACTTTTCCTTTTCTCAGGCAACCTCTGATTTTTCACTTGAGAAAATTTCAGCCTTGCATTTAGTATTACAATAAGTAATTAATGCTACTAGAGCAAGTAACATAAGAAACTTTCTTTCTGCATTTCATATGACAATTTCATCTATAATTTGGCATATAAAAGAAAGATCTGAATAACAAAAGCGTAAGGTATATTAATTTTCAGAACTTGTTTAAGTCAGCTCACAGCTGGTGTGTGATTTGGGCTGCCTGGACCTCAGGTAACTTCTCTACAGTATCTTCTGGAGTAAAAACAGACTAAAACTATGTGGCAGTTAAAGAACAGCAATGCCAACGGATAGCTGTTTATAATGGGGGCAAGTGTCATGGCAACCAAGCAGACTCACCTTGGGAAAACTGAGACAGTCCAAAAATGTTTTTCAACATACCCCAAGGCCCTGTCACTGCCTATTTTGTTTGCAAAAATACTAGCACTTTCTTGACATTGCTGCATTTTCCCACACCATTATGCTGACTTTGTAGCATTCAGTTGCAAATGTGTACTAAGATGTTATTACTGTTGTTATTATTACTATGAAGCAGGTAAATACAACTCTGAATTTACAGATATAAAAATGACATGCTGAGGAAAACCTTTATGTATATTTATATATATATATATATATGTATGTATGTATGTATGTATGTATATATGTAAAATTGCATCCAACATAAGAGAGTTGCCCTTCAAACTTAACAGGAATTGCTAGCCAGAAAACTTGGCAGAACAGCTACAGTGTGATCGATCCACTTACTGCTGCAGATACAAACTTGTGTGTGAACTTTAAATTCAAAATCTGGCCCCTTTCTTCATTCCTGTTCTCTTCCTCTCTAAATATGTCGACATAGTATATACTACATACCAGAACTTGTACAATATGCACATTCCTCTTAAATGGGTGTTATATTTCTGGAACTGAATCTGGAAGAAAAAAATTATCCTTTTTTTGATTTTTATTTGATGCCCAGTTTGATCTAGATGTTTTGTATGAACCATTAAAAAAAATAATAATTACCAGTTTTAGTGTTTATAACATAAATCTCCAAGTGTGTAAACAAAACAACACAGAAAACAGGTCCCATAAACAGAACATTAAAAAATATAACCTCTTGCTGGAAGTCAGATGAATGGTTTATCTGGAACCTCCTAGGGATTTTCACCATATAAATGCCATGGGTTTAGTCTAAACTTTAAGTAAGAAATGGCAGTGATGCCAAAATTGACTGCAAAAGATCTGCTCTTCATGGAGAAATGATTATTCACATTTATTATCTCCCTTCTCAAAAAAGGAAGCAAGCCTACCAAAAATATAAAAAAAAAAATCCTTATGAGAAGTCCAAGGCAGAATGCCAAAGATAGCATTCAAAATTGCAGTTAGTTAAAATGAGAGGGACTGGATTTGTACAAGTAGAAACTTAGCAGCATGACAGGTCACCCTACAGGCACATGTGCTTCTCCCCGCCACCAGCCCCCACCCCCCCACACACACACCGCTAAATATAGAAAAGAAATAAGGAAAGAAATTGTGGGTTTGTGGGTTGAGTATTGACCTGGGTTTGGTTCCTGTTCTGCTTCCAGTCTTACTTTGAAGAAATCACTAAGGGTCAAACCACATTTGATGTTAATGCAGCACAGTCAATAAAGCCATGCTGCTTTAATCCTTCTAAAAATCCTGTTAGTAATATTTCTGTGCCTCAGTTCCTTACTTCTGACATTATAGCTAACACTATTTCCTTTCTCCTGCCCTTTGTCAATCTTGCCTATTTACACAAAAAAAAGCCCTGTGTATACTTAATTGTCTTAACAAACGCCTGTTAACACAGAACAAGCTCTGGGCACTCTTATCCGCACAGTAAAGTGAAGGAGTGCGCTCAGAACACAAGACAGTTTATAGTCCTAATTCTGATGTTGCTAGAAAGCTGTTGTTTCTGTGCTTTTGCTGTTGCTGGCAATGCTTAGGGTGGTGGGTACGCAGGAATACTCTACAGCTTCTATCAGTTGAGCAGATGCAGCCAAAATCCAGAATGGCATGGAAGCTTTGTAGGTATTTTCTTTCTTTCTTGTACCCTATGGTCCAGGTTGGGCATCTGGCGGATCAGTACAGCCATGATTTGCAATTCTGAGGGTGTTTTGAGGTACCTTGGGCCCTCCTTGGCCTCTATAGAGCCAGACTTGAGTTCATCAATAACCACTGTGCAGTTCTTTCCCCTGTGAGACTGTGATTCAGCATCCAGGGATTTTGTCACTACTTTTCTTCACTGAAGTACAGACTAGTGATGCACAAAACAAATGATTTAGTGTGAAATTTCTACCTTATCTTAGTAGATCTAGTTTCTTGAATTCTGAGTGGATACACCAAGGGAACAATTTCCTCACAGTTTTTTGTTGTTTTTTTTTTCCTGTGGCTAGGAAGCAGATATGCAAAGGCAATGGAAATGAGATGGAGTTTTATTCAGAGTTTCATTAATGTATCTCACTTCCGGGAGAACAAATATCACTCGCACTAGGGAGAATTGATGAAGACTGAAGGTGTAGAAATGTATTCAAAGTACTCGCATAGAACCTGAGTGTTCTCAGCTAAAAATCTTTGCAGTTTTTATAAAATGCAAAAGAACAGATAGACTGCTTTCTTCACATCTAATTGCACTGGGTATCAAAAGATTATCTCTTCTGAAAAGTAAACATTTCACAGTAGCTGGTCTGGTCTGGGGTTTTTCTCTTTGTTTCTTGTTTGTTTTAATGCAATGATTCAGAAGTTCCTTGCCTAGAGAAGGAATGGTGATACTTAAACTTAGTCTTCTAACTAGTGACAAACATACAGAGCAAAGCAGATCTCTGTTCATTAGAAAAACTATAGACTGTACTGCACCACAGTAGTCAGCTGTGCCAGTAATTTTGACATTCCTTTGCAAATTAGCCAGGCTTTGTGAGTACAGGTCTACTTTACTGCACAGGGGGGCTTTCAGCTCTTGGAATCTGGCAGGGGTTCAAGATCAAAGTGTTGCTTTGAACCCACTTGTTAGCCATGCAAAATAAACACAATTCACCTTGCAGTAAAAAGCCGGGGGGTGGGGGGGAGAACATTTTCAAAAACTCTTCAAATGCAAATTCAATACTTACACTATAGCTACTAAATTAGACCAAGGAAAAAAATAATCAAAATGCTGTGAAAATTTATCTACAAGCAAGTCTTCTACACAGGGAGAAATTACTTTTATATAATTTTTTTTCCATGAACACAATTGCAGACAATGCTTAAAGCACAGAGAGCATCCTGATGTTGCCATAAAAAGTTCCCTGGCTAATTATTTGCCAGTACAACTGTTCACTTCCTGTGGTGGATTTATGCTAAATCCTGTTATTAGTCTTGCTCTGCAATTGCTATTGTCTGTGACTGGAAGCAAGGCTCAAAGGCTACAGTCAGCCTTTTATTACAAAACATGTGAATGGAGATTTGACCCAATGGTCGACCACTTCCCCTTTTGGTTTTATGTAAGCTGCTGAGCCTTTCCCTATAAATCACTATGTTGAAATGAACTTTTACTCTTTTTCTTCTCCTCTTGCAACCCTGTAGAGTTTTGGGTTTTGGTTTAGGGTGTTGGTTTTTGGGTTTTGGTTGTTTGTTTTTTTTCTTTCCAATAAGGCTTCTTTCTTTTTTATTCTTTATGTTTTTCCTTTCCTTTAAAGAAAGCTTTTCAGAACCCTTTAATTACAAACTATCACCAAGGTCTCCTACATCATGGGAAACATAAAAGAAATGCTTGAAGTCTTGAGAACTGTGCAATTCCTGAGTGTTTGTGTTTAAAAAATAAGCAAATGCCCCCCTCCCCTAAGTATACATTGTCTAAAGCATAATACAAAAAATAGTTTACTAACAAGCAAAACTTAAAAACAATTACTGTACAAATGAAAGACTTCCTATCATATGGAAACTGACCACATATTTGTCTGAAGTATTTTATACTTTATGTGTTCAGGCAAAATTTGGCAAACATTTTTTACTGGAAAATAAAAGCTTGCTAATGTAAATATATAGAGACGCAGGGATGAAAACTGTCTGTAAGACTGAAACATTTCTGAGAAGTTTAGTCATTACAGATGGAGGACCTAGTCCTGCAGTCATTGGACAGAATAAAATTCTCATTAAAGTGATAGAGCCAAATGCTCAGTAAGGGCAAAAGGAGATTTACTTGCATAATTATGTTCAAGCTAGATACCTGTTTTTGTTGGCACTTGCGTCACATACCTGTTGTTCTTTTCATTTAAATTTAAATTATATTACTTAAATTAATAAGCCCTTGGAACTAAAACTTATTATTGAAGTATTATTCGTAATCTTTTTCCTCCTCATACCAATATAAATTGCAATACTTGAACTTAAACTGGTGTGCCTCGAATCCCTTTTTCTGTAGTTAAATTCACTGAGATTTGCCACTGACTGCAAGAAAGTAAAACTAAACTTGCAAACAAGTGAAATAGAGGTGGATGCAGGGAATGCTCAGACCAGTTTCTTTCATGTTTCCAAAGCACAAAAAGAAATCTTCCAGTGATATCTAAAATACTTTTGCAGTGGTCTGATAACCGGTTACTCATAAATAATAGTGCAATAGTTAAAAAAACCACAACAACCTAGCCATAACTGTCCGGTGGAAAACCATTAACAGTTGGCAGCTACAAATGTCAAAATTGAAACAGTGGCAGGCTGCAAGCACCTCCCTCCAGCTCATTCCCTCTACCAAGTTTAGACAGATCCACATCTGTTGTTTAGAGAAAGTGAGACTGAAGAGTAGCCAAAATACCCTCTTTGTTTCAGATCCAGAGTTTGAAGTGCCTTGTCCAGGGTCATACTAAAACTAACATCTTTAAGAACGCTGCAGGATGGACTCATCTATATTTGTTCACCCAGATGACCACTACATCTGCCTTTAGACAGGAGGCTAGTTCATATTCAGTCTCCAACCTCAAAATACACCTGGAGCAAAGAGTTCAAACCACTAAGGTAGTGTTCAGGAGGACTTTATTAATAGTTGGCTACTACTTGGATTAACAGTTAATTTGTCATGTTAATCCACTCGTGCATCCTGTTGAGGCAAATCCTGTCTTCCCTGACCCAAGCCTAAAGAGCTGGGCTTTGCTCGGGAGCATGCCTCAGGCAGCAGGATAGTTTTCTTTCGTTTTTGTTTTGTTTTTTTTTCCTCAAGTGCCACAAAGCACTGAAAATGCCGTGGCTATTGCCACCACAGTAACATCTCCACTAGTTTTGCTGTGGGCAAAGCCTGACTCCCAGCAGGAGTAGCAGGATTTTGCCTTCATAGCTTATGAGTGTTAGCTGTTCACGTTTTAAGATTTTTAATTTAAAAAAAAAACTTTTTTTTTTTTGACTTCTGTTTTCTTTCTAAAACATCTTTACAGATAGTTTTTCAGTTATTTGTTAAGAAACAATGCCTAAAATCATTAATTATATTGTGTAAACTGCTGATCTAATTTGAGGGGAATGCATTTAAGGAGAATGTTTTACATATGACCTTTCTGAGAAAGTCACAATTTCTTCGTGTAATCTGAAGCGCCCATCATAATTTCTATAGACTTTGTTGACATCTCCTGCTGAGTGTAGAGCTGATCAGCTTCTGACTTCCTGGGAAAGAGCTCCACTAACAAGGCTGCCCCTATTCCTTCATGTTAGCAAATGGTTCTGCCTTCTGGGCTGAAACCTCCTCGCGCTGGAGACAGTGGCAACTTGCACTGCTGCTGTCAGTGGGATGAGGACCAGTGTGCCTTTGTCTGTGGGAAACTCACAAAGAGTCTGTACCTCCAAAACAGATTCCAAAAACAATCTGAGAATTTGGTAAATCTAGTAAAGCTGACAAATTTGCTTTACTACCATGTCCACAAAATTCAACATTTATTTACACAAAATATTAGTTTGCATATTTTAGGCGAAAAGGGGATGTCAATCCTTTGTGAAAAGTGAGGTTTAGTTCCTAATTAACAATATATGTCCTGTAATTTTAATCAATTTATTAAATGTAGAATGTGCTGAATTTTAGTGTGTGCAGACACTGAGGAAAAGAAACCACTCACAAGTCAATTAATTCTGCACAATTTATTCCTTCCTGGGATTTAGAGTTTTGTTTTGCAAGTTTAGTGTGACTATTTACAATGCTATTAAAAATAAAATGAGTTGTAATTTAGTATGAAATTATTCAGAAAGTTCATCATGTTTTCACCAGTAACAAGACCACATATAATAAAAGCTATTAAAAATCAACATTTGCTTATGGTTGCTACACAGTAGGTATCTCCAAATATTTTGAAAGAAGTGTTGTATAACACCAAGTGGTAATTGTTGACAAATGTTAGTTTTTATAGGAAACTTGGAAGATGGAATTTACAATGAATCTATTGAAAATGTATTTTTACATTGACATTAATTATTTGTCCTATAAAGGAAACATTTTTTAGATTTCTTTTTCTTCTTCCCTACCTATTCTTAAAATTAATTGAAGAAAGAAAAAAAAAAAAAAGCTATTGATTGTAGTTCATTTGGCAGGGGGCTTTTTTGGGGAGGCATAGTAAAAAAGCACCCAAAACTACAGAAATCTGTAAAGTGGATAATTTTATCTGGAAGTTGAAAAACATGAAGAATTATATAGATTCTCCTGTTGTAACTTGTGGGAGAGAAGAGGAAAGAATCTACCAGTAACTACCGCACAGAAGAGGATGATGGAAACAGTACTTACTCGGTGGAGAGTGATGTTCAGAATAAGATTGTCTCTTCTAAAGATGAATATATTTGCCATAATGCTGATGCACCCAGATGTTAAAGAGAAAGGTAAAAACTGATGGGTTGTCCCACACTGTGCAGTTCTCCTCCATCTTGCATTGACTACTTGTTTCTGTCAGAGGAGAAGACTATCAAGTCTAAGTGACTTAAATGCAAAAGTATCCCTATTACAAAACCAAGAATCAATCAGACCAAAAAGCCAGTCTGGGCACTGTTTAGACAAGATTTCACGCAATGCCATGGGGAACCCTTACTCAAAACAGAGGCAGGTCCTAGGGCTGTGGGAAACCTACCTGAAAAAGAAGCTGAAATAGCTCGTTAGCACTGGCAGTGGGACTGATTTGCTGCTGAAGTCAATCAACATTACAGTGGTTTTACCCCAAAACAAATCGGATGCCAGAGACAGGAAAGCAAAACATCCCCTAAATAATACAGCTTTCCTTTCAGAAAGAGTATTTATGACTGAAATTCTTACTAAGACAACGTATTATAAAATTAGTGAGTGAGGAGAATAAAGCATTTTGCATCAATATTGAAGTAAATTCAGCCCCAGCTGATAATAACTTAAATTTGAGACTTCAAAATGGCTAGAGTGATTTAATGTACTTGACAAAATTAGTACTGCGGTAGGATACCACAAACAAATATTACAACAGAAAGACCAACAACTGAAAAGAACAGCAGCTGAAGTATCTATACTCCATATGGGAACCTTATCAAAACTAAAGAAAATATAAAAGCCACAGAAATTAGTAGTATTTGGAAATAATACATTTTCCACAGTTAGTTGTTGTCTATAAGAATTATTTCCATCTATAGCACAGTCTATAGTGGATTTTCCATGTCATTTTATCTCCTGTATCTGTTTGCTAGGCTAGGTCCCACCACTCTTTACAATCAAGTCCTTGGTATAGCTTTGTGTCTTGTATGATGCTGTACGTGTAAATAATCAAAGGCCTGCATGTCTTCATTCTTTCCTTTTGAGCTTTCGAGTTCATGTTGCCTGTATTATGTCATCCTCCGGGCTAATGGATATTAGGCTGAGATTTATATTACTGAAGTGTAGACATCCTCATCTTGACACCTATAAGTCTTGGTCACACTCCCTCTTGGGTCAATGGAAAAAAAGAGGCACTTCTAGGTTGTGATTCATCTCATCCCAAAGCAGATGATCTAAATAACTCAGTTGAATCAAGTCTTAAAACTGCTTGTTTCCCTCTCCTTACTATAATGGGAGCCTGGGGCAGCAAATTCCGATATACACAATATTTGCTTCAGTGAATGCCACTCTTGAGAAAGCAGGTTTGATATGCATTTGGACCATATTTTCAAAAACATAGAGGGTTCAATAGTTTCCATTGTTTTCCGTATTCCATTGAGAACAGTGGGAAGTGTTAAAAATTTCTTTGCATCATAAGATATGTTTACAGTATATATTATGAGCATGCACGAGTAAGTTCTGCTTGTGTTCCAAGCTGTAAAAAGCCACATGACAAAGGTAGCAGATTGCCAAACCCCAGCTAATACACCCTGGAAAGGTTTCCTAATATAATTCCCAAGCTGTATGATTTCTGCTAGAGAATAAAAAAAATAGACTTTATGTACTTGAAAATCAGGATAGGATTTGGTAGTTTCTTTCTGTTTCGGTTTTGCAACAATGTTCTAGCTCTTAGTAGCTCAATTAGGATACTTACATTGTTTCGTAATTGATTTAATGAGGAGGATGATTTAAATGCAATATGTTGAGACAAATAATTAACTACTGTGGGGTTTTTTGGAACGATGATTAATGATGCTGTCCTAGATCCAAATGCATGTTCACAATGATGCATTCATAGGGATGTGACAGGTGATAATAAATGTGTTAACATTCAACTATTATAGTCTGGTATGATCCAAGCAGGATTTCCTCTTATTACCTAGTTTACAATAAACTTTACTACAAAGCTGAAATAAGAAAGACTGCTCCAGTGATTTGTAGACTGCTGTAATTTTTGCTGTCTTGAAACCCATAATTTTATAAATTCCATTTCCCACCAAAATTAGCTTTGAGCTAATGTACTTTCAGAGAACTAAAAGGAGGTTTGCCCTGAAGGTCTTTAGCTTCAAGAATGGCACAATATGCATTTGCTAGGCTAACTTGAGGTGTATTTAGTTCTGCTTGTCACACAACATAGATAATTACTAATACTGTACTCAGAGGAGCCTCTTCCTGTCTTGTGCCTAAAGTCCGTGTTTTCAAGCTTTACATAGGAGAATTTGAATTACAAGGGAGCCAGTGTGTTATCTTGGTTGGATCACCTATTTTGTCTTGAGGAAAAAACTCAAATTGACTTGGGAATGATAGGGTGATCCAACACAAGTAAAATCTTCCAAGAATTCATTGGGAGTTTTCTCGTTTCAGAGCTGCATCAGCAGATCCAGAACAAAGGTTTGAGGTTATGTGCTGATCTGTATGGAAGGAGACAGGAGATGAGGGTGATTGTGTCAGCTAGGGAGGACAGAAAGTATGGGGAATAAAATACAGATACAGAACCATCTATTTAATATACAGTTGCTGTAAAAATGGGGATAACTCTGTTGTCTGGTAAGCGACTACATTGATAAATAAAATGTGAAGCTACAAACTGTCGATAATTTTCCTTAGAACAGCAAGGAGGTCAGCCCAAAAATGTTTTGGCTAATTAGTATGTGATGACTCTTCTGGCTCTCTGTAGGGTTGGTTTTCACAATAAAAATCATTTTCCCTTTCCATTTATTAACATGTTTACACACTTTTTAATTATATATACACACAGAAATATTGCACATATTTGGGGAGCAGGCTCAGGGCCCAGCTTTTTAAAGAATGCACAATACCCATGTGACTGCAGTTAAATTGTATAATAATGCCTATATACATTAAAGACTTGCACTGTAGCCAAAACATGTCTGCTTACATTCCTCATTTCACTTAAGTGGCTTTTCTTATGAAAAGGTTTTGTTTGTATTCCTGCAGTTGGTAAAAAAAGAAGTTGCATGCCGAGAGCAAGCCCCTAAAACACAGTGGAAAAGGTCTCTCAAAAAGACCACTTCCACCTGTTTTAGTTCAGATATTAAACTAATGTTTAAAATACTTAACAAGCCTCTAGAATTTAACATCACCAGTTCACAGCTCAGAAGCTTGTGATTCTGAGGGGGGATGCCTCTGCACAAGCAAAGGGATTCCAGAAAAGTAACTGCACAGAGTGACCATTTAAAGAACAAATGTGCAAAAGTGACGTTTTATGCCTGCATTCAGGTATTCTTTATAGTCAAACTGAAGCAATATTGTCTGCTAGAATTTACTTGGTTTATTTACTTGCTACTGTAAAATTCCTGGTGCAGTTCTTGTTGGATTTCCTCAGGAATGTAGAGTTTAAATATACTGGAAAAGCACAAATGCAGTCTTAAGTAACTTCAGTCAGTTTGCTCAGGATTTTTTGAAGCAACTTTAGTCAGTTGATCTTTCTCTATAACTCTAAAACCTGCTGAATTCAGTTTAGCTCTGTTAAATTTTTGCATTCCTCCTCTGAAATCTCACATACACATCACAATCACTGTAAATGTTTTCACATTGAAATTGAAGATGTAAATGAAGTACTGCGGTTGCTGTCTGGTTTTAGTTACAATGTCTGTTTGTTGACATCTCACATGAAGGCCTGCTGTGTCTCTGGCTCTGTCTACTTCATTTCCCCTCTAATTAGGCTTTGCCCTCAATTAAGTTAATGATGCAACTTTTCCTATAGATCATTTGCCCCTTCAATCAATTAGTGGAATATGAAGGGTGCATCCCTCTTTGGCTTTGGATTTGCCTGCCTCGGGGCAGACTGTTCAGTTCACAGAAGTACTTAGGCAAAGCAAGCTGTTTGCTCTGAAATACATAACCTGACTAAATTGGGCTCACAGAAGTGTAATCTTGATATTAAATATATATATATAAATAATCAACAAACAAACAAACAAAAAAACCCCACCAAATCAAAGCCTAGAATAACCCCAGTTATTTATAGGACAGTATAGAAATAGCTACGGCAATCTGCAACACCACAGAAATTATAGAAATGTAGCAGATATTACATGGCAAAGATTTTGCTGAGTGCATGCAATCATGTCCAAAAGCAGAGCAAGACTAAGCAGTGGCTCCCCACATGTTCTTTCTTCTATATTCCTGCCTTTCCTATGTCCCATCACAGATTTTTCTTATCCTCCCTTTCTTGAGTCCTCTTTGACCTCCTCCCCAAGTGAAACAGCCTAGTTGGCCAAACTTATCTCTGCAGAAAGCAGTCCTCAATGACCTGAGTTTACCACCTGCTGCACCGCTGTGAGCTGGGTTCATGACTTCTTACACATCTCATCATATTTCCTGAGGTCTATGTCAGTCCACCCCTGGCATGGTGTAATGCTGTCTTGCTATCCTAACACGGCCATGGGTTCATTGCTCATGCTTGCTCCTTTTGCTTCACCAGTCAGTGTGCCTCCAAATGCAGCCCATCTCATGTTCTTCCCTCCAGATTCCTATTTCTTTAAATCCCACCAAAAAAAATATTTGTCTCTGCATTGGATCTCTCCCCATCATTACTCCACCCTTTATTTCCTTGCTTTCCCACCTCATTTCTTCTCTTTTCTTCTCCCTGCCTTATTTGTCTAAAACACTACTGTAATTGTACATAATATTCAATCACATCTACCATTTCTACTACATCTTCTGCCTCATATCATTTCTAAATTTCCTTTTTCCTCTTGAAGAAGTGAAACAAGCCCTGCATCTCCTCCTTTGATGTCTAGATGTCATACATCAGCTCTTAATTTCTTCTTATTACCAGTCTGTTTGCTTCATAGACTTAGCTTTGGTGATAAAAGAAGGTGTGATTTTTACCTTCAGGTAACTAGTGAGCAGGAGCTGTCCTGAGGTGAAAACAAAGTAAAGATCAAAGCCTGTTGGTTTTACCACAAGGTAAATTTGCTGAGGTCAGCCCTACACCTTGGCCAGAAGCTGACCTCAGCAAGTTTACCTGGTGGTAAAATGACAGAGCTTGCTCTTCACTGTGTTTTTATAGAGGAATCTGCTGTGCCTTTTAATTACTTGGGGTCAAAAAATTACATCTTTTCAACAGGCAAGGAAAGCCCTTCCTCTTTCTTTCACTTTTTCTTAGCCATGCCTCTTAAACTGTGTATGACAGCATTCTCCTTACTCACAAAGAACTCTCTTATTCATAAATAATCCTCTTTCTAAAACCAGGTAACTCCTTTTTCTTAACTAGCTTTACCTTCTTTTCTTAGCTGCAGACCTCCAGTTTGTTTGGACTCATTGTCCAGTATAGAAGACATACTCTTTAGATTAAGTGATCTGCCTTGGTCTGTACTTGTTCACACCTATGCATGCAATCCCCCATATATACAAATGGTCCTTAGGACAAGAGAGGAATGGGTTCCTTATTTAATAGCCTCCCTTTCCCTTACTTTCAGCATTAACTGAAAATAGGATTATTTACATTAATTAACATTGTCTAATGCCTGCTATAAAATACTTCTTTATAAAAACAACCTAAGAACTAGTAGTTACAGTGGGAATGTGTCAAATGTGCACTGAAAAATCTTCAAATATCAAGATCAAAGGGGCCGCCAAGGCAGATCTGGTGAGGCCAACTTGGCAGCAATAGGAAAGGCTCTCACCTTGGGGACGCTGGGGCTCGTCCCAACCAGAACTTTATAACTCTGATGAAAATTCTGAGTCTTATTTCACCCTTGTGCTAGGTGTCAGCAATGCATGTGCTAACATCAAGCCCAGCAGTGCAGCCCACCAGAACAGGAGGCACCCTCCACCCCCCTAACAGCCCTCGGCAGGATGCCCCACCAGCTAAAAAGCATCAGGATTTCCACTAGACAGGAATATTTTATACTGACAGATGGCAGCGTCATTTTTTATGCTTGACTGTATAGCCTTAACATAAAGAAAGAACCTTAGGCTGTATTTCAGAACAACAAATCAAAGAAGCAGTTTTCCAGTACCACATTATCCAGCTTTCCTCACACTTTCAAACCCTCCCTTGGACATACACGTGTCCATCTTCCAAGTCTCAGCATTGTGTCACTGGCTTGCTTTATCTTTTAAGGTACTTGAATGATATTCTGACCCTGCTACACTAGGTAAGTAGGCAAACCTAAAGTATGCCCATTTTACTAAAAGAGGAATAAAAATAAAGCAAAGAAGATAATTTGTCTGAGGCCACAGCACCAGAATGAGCCCAGAACTTCTTGTTGCATGCCTGTATCCAATTCCCTGTGCAACTCATATGTGAGTGTTTTTTCAAATACATTAACTGTTCAACACATTAACTGACTTAATTTTAGGAATATGATAAAACTGGGTTTTTTCCCTTTTTTCGAAGCATTCTTGAGGGTCTGTATGTACCGTTTTGAGGAGTTTTGCATAAAATGATGGCTGATCTCCGTGAACTGTTTACATGTATTCACTTGCCACATTTGCAGTGCACATTTTAGTATACTCCTAAGTAAACAATGTCTGTGCAAAGTACAGCTTGATATAGCATAACATTCTTCCAGTGGTAAGAGTGTTATCACTCTGTTGGTTTATAGTTTGCATGTCATGAGACAAGCAAAGGAAGACAATGCTTCACCATATTTTGAATAAGCAGATAGCCAAAGCCTTTTTCCAGATGAATAAGAAAGAGATAATTTGTTTATTTAATATACATAGTCAAACAAGGTCGTTTTTATAAAGCAAGGGTATCTTAAAATGATACCAAACATGCACTATTTGTTCCTACCATAGTTCATGCTATAGTCTTAGAAAGAATGACAAGGACACGTCCTTAACATGTATTCTTAAGGGAAACTGAATAAAATACAGGACAGTGTAAAACTGAATGTCTTGAATCAGCAGTTCAAGGGCAAATAGTGAAAAAACCACAACTGAAAGTGAGATTGGAAGTATCATGCAACATGTATTTGATATACTGTGTCCTTAGAAACACAATTTTAACAAACAGATATTTACCAGTTCAGTCACCGATTGTCTTAATAAGCTTGGTAAAAAATAAAGATAAGACAATCACAGAAACCTTTAAACTTTTAAAGCAATGGAGTCAGAAGGACAAAGAATAGTATTCATGTAAGCCAAAATAATCTATCAAGTCTGAGTTGGTGTTTTTTAGGCTCCCTATGTCTACAAAGGGGAGTGATAAACATCTCCAAAGGGTAGATCATCCCCTCTTAAGACCAATGACTAAGACTGGTGGAAAGAATTGCCCACTGGAGGTAGCTGTTTTTCTCAATTGACTATCAAGAGCACCTGAGTGACTAGACATAGATCCTTCTATCCTCATGCCTTTCGGCAGCAGATATTTAGCTCTGAGCCTGCAAGCACTAAACAGATGTATAAATTTAAGCACCTGGCTAGTCCTAGTAATATGGAGGATCCTCTCAGAGCATATACAGCCAAAGACATGCATAACTGATTACAAATTTAGGGACTAAAATATTCCTTCTTCAACATCTTCTGAATGCCTAGGCCTCCGTATCTGTCTAGAAACTCAAACATAGCTGGAATTTTCCAAGATTATGATGTGCAGTCTATCTGGAAAAAAAATTATAATCAGTTGCATAGATCTGATTCTTTTGATTTCTAGTAGCATACAAACCTTTGGAGTAAGTAGGAATTTATGTGAAATAATTTGACAGTTGTGGTGGGTTTTCTTATCTACTTTGGAAATCAACAACAAAATTGGTTTCTCACAAATAGGCAAGTATGCCTTCTAAAGAACATTTTGCTTATAATATGGAACTTGTCTTCAGAAAGCAAATATATGGACACAATGGGAAGGATCAAAGGAAAGCCTTTATATTAATTATATTGTGTCAGAGGCCAAAACCAGTCAGTAACACCATAAATGTTTGCCCAGTTTTCCTCCTCCTGAGCTGTTCTCTCATCTGTGTAGTGAATGATGCTTTTTCTACCCTGTTCTGTTTTATTTCTCTCAAAAATCATGACTCCCTATGTTTTCCCTTTGCCTTCCTATCCAAGAGGAGAGACACATTTTGTCTGCCACCTAGACAAGTCAGAGTTCTCTACCTGCTTTCTTCTTTCCTAACAATGTCAAACAGTGCTCGTGAAAAAAATGAGTAATCACTTTCCTGTGAAACAAGGAGCTGGAAGAAAGAAAAGGAGGTTTTGAAAATTGGCCTGTAATATATTTGAGATGGATGTGGACAAGACAATTTTGCTTTCTTAATCTTCTTTTTCTTTATCTACAAAGAAGTAATCTTTCACCTGTCGCTGAGGCAAATGCAACATCCTCGCAGTAAGATGAAGTCACTAGTGAGGAGAACTCTCCACAGCTTTAGACTGTAAATGGGGATGGGTAGAGTTTTTCTGACTCCAGAGCCAGATACATTTGCTGTGGTGTCTGGACATAGGACACTAATACTGGACAAATACCAGGATCACTGATGAAGAAGGCTATCATTGTGCTTTGTGTTGCCTCATGCTGCGCCACATATCAGAAAACCTAGAACTTCTCAGTGACATCCTTCACCTTCCCTATGCAGACTGTACTGAGGCAAATATAGCAATACGTGACAGAGTGTATGGCTCACAACAGCTAAGAAAGCCTCTGTTTAGAAGAACAGAGATTGATAAAGAGTATCTGGAAGCAATGATGAGCACAAAAGGCAGCAAAAGTTGAGAATCACTTTCAAGTTATGAAAAGGTAATGTTTGTGGCTGCTTTATATTTTTTTTTTTTTCAAACATTTTGATTTTCCCACTACATCCACATCTGTTTTGCCTGGATTTCGTTTCAGCCAGCTGCCCTGCACCCATGTGCTCTTTTCAGCAGCTTACATTACAGCTGTACTCCTTTCTGCAGCCTTGCTCTGTGGAGCTGATGTCCAAATCTTGAACTGCCTAAGGACTCCTGTGTCAGTGATTCTGGACTAACTCTTAGGATGGAGTGAGCAGGCTACATTTTTCATTATAGCACCAAAAATTCCGAATTACACCATTTAAAATGAAAAATAATATATAGATACATATTTCCCAACAGTTGCAAGCAGATAGTAGAAAACTATTGTCTTCCATATGTGTGAAACTTAAGAAAAGATCAGTTGCAATTGGGTCAAAGTGAGGAAAAAATGGAACAGCCTTAGTGTCCAGAGCCTCAGTGGGGTGCTTGTCCATGGTAGTGCTGCTTTCTAAAAAGACTCATGCCCCAGTTAATGTAATCCTTAGCCACCACTTCCCATTTTAAAAGACTGTAACGTTGTAGGTCTGCAGAGGAATTACTTGCTTTTTTCAAGCTGGCTGGCTGGCAAGCAAGGGCAGAATATTACAATTCACTTGCACAGTGGTCACTGAGCTCATGAACTATCTGTAGGGAGATTCAAAAGAATAATTTATATAGCTGTTTAAGAGAGCAAAGGCCAATTACAAGGGCAAATTAGTATTTGTTCACTTAGAAGTAGTCTATTGTCAGATTTATTGAATATATTTCTTTTAATATTGGCTGAGTACATAAATTCTGCCATTTGCATGAAGATTTTTCTCATGAACCAGAAAGAAATGTTTTTTGAGTGTTTTTTTTTTTTTATTGCCAGGTTGCCATGATTCCAGTTTCGCTCATATAATTTTGGTTGCATATTGGAAAGGCATAATGATCCTTCCATGTAACAACAACAGAAACCCAGAACTTTTTGAATAGTTGTTTCACCTCCAGTCCTCTCTGCTGTTACAAAAATGACACCAAGAAAAATGTAACACAAAGCTTTTGAGGAAACTGCATGCAAACTTGATACCTGATTGAAAAAAAAAATCAGCTACAAACAATATGGAAAATGTAATACTTTGAATATATCATGTAGAAATTATTTAAGCACTTGTTGAAGGAAATTATTTTATTTAAGATTATACAGATCTTCTATAGAGAAACCAATGCCAAAATAAATATCGCCTTAAGTATTGTTCATTACACTTTCAGGACAGTTGAAGTATCACTTTGAGGCAAAGCATAGTTTTAGTTCAGGAAGAGTCATGATGGTAACCTTTGATCTTTATTTCCTACAGTTAATACCATAATAATTCTTTTTATCTTATCATGTACATACACATTCCTAGGACTTAAAGCCAGTGTTGTGCAAGAAGTTATTTGTAGTTTAAATGAAGTGCTTGGATGATAAATCAAGAGGTTTTATACAATACTAACTTGTGATAAATCATTTTTATGCTGTTTTGCTCTCTCTAGTACTGCAGCACCTCCAGTTCATACAAGCATATAATAGACGATGTATGAACTCCTGTCTGCTTTTTTATTTAAATAAATCATAACCTTTTAGGGGAAGGGGGCAATTTCTTGTGTGCTTATTTGACACTTAGCACAATCTGAGTTAAGCAAATGAAAATAAACAAAAATGAAATAAAAGGAAGACTGGACATTCTTGGGTTAAAAAAAAAAAAAGAAAAAACAATTTTTCTTAAACTTGAAAACTACAGATGAGGTCAATCTCACCTAATTTTCATTTTACCTTAAAATAATTATGTCTAAAATAGGTCAGCAGAATCACCTTCTGGAAATGTTGGTTTGTTGACAATAAAGGGAGTCTGAAATGACTAGGTCAGGTGTAGACATCGATACAATAGATAGGCAGAGGTTTCCTAATCTAAATTATTACCTACAGACCACATAGAAGTTTTAATATTACACTACTGAAATTAAAATAATTTCTTCATGGCACTTGTGGCCCATCAAGCCAGAAACGCTAAATGATCATAATTCCTGTGTATTTCAAAATTTAGCTGCTTAAGTCTGTGTAAAAACCAGGATCATTAGGGCCCTTTTTAAATGAGATATACACGTGCACTCCAGGGCTGTCTGAAGCCTAAGACTGTAATTAGGAGTGATCCAGCTACATGACAGTAGCTTGTTGCAGCACTAATCAGGAGGAAGAAAGGGACATGTGTAGCTTCCTGGCCACCTCTCTGTTATGAGACACGGACAGTTCTTCAACGTTATAATAGCAGAGTGCAATTATAATGGGGTGTTTCCTCCCCTTCTACCCTTCCTCCTTCCCTCCAAGCTGGTTAATTTTCCCCCCTGCATAGGTCAGTATTAGTCATCCTGTTAATGGCAGTGGGCTTTAGATAATTTCCATCATTATTCACTTAAACAGGTCCTAAACTACAGAGGAAAGTAAAATTAAATACATGTATAGATGGGGTTGCCTCTAGAAGGCATTTACCCTTATGCAAAGCACAAAGAAATAGCCCTTAAAACATGAGAAACATATAATCACGCTTCATGCATATAATTTGTCTTCCCTGTTGCGCTTTGATAACTTATTACAGTCAATAAAGCCGTTATGCCTTCCTGTGAATACAAGTCTTGTTGTTTAAAAATGTCTGATGTACAACAGTGAATTATCCTTCCTGAATAAGAATGCAATCAAAATCAATGTAATGCCTGATTAATACCATAGAAAGTTGTCCAGTAGCCAAAATAGTCTCAATGATTCCATACACTGCACGGAGAGAGAGAGAGAGAGACATATGTATAGACACATACTTGCCTATTACTCTTATCATATTTGTTCCTGTTAAAAATTTTATGAGTCAGTACAGGAACAAACAGACAAGTGGAAGAGATAACTCAAATAAAAACATGAAATGTTTTTTTGTACAGCTAACTATTCACAGTTAGGAATTACACATATTTCTCAGAGGGGGCCATACACAACTCATGTCACACATTGCATTGACATCCATGTAAGTTTTGAAAACCAGTAAATGACAACTGGTGTGAACCACATCTGTTCTTGGTTATATTTGCAGTGCCATTTTGATTCAACCCTAAAGATAAACTGTGTGTAAAGGATTGTTTTAAATAACTATGGACCAAAGGTTGAATCTTGCAAACTTTCACACACTAGAGTAGTGCTACTGATAGGGATCTGATCCTGGTTAACTTGAAGTGCAAGAGAAGCTCCATGTCCACAACAGTTTTCTTAGACCAGTAGATTTAGGCATCCTAAATTTAAATCAAAAGTGAAAAGGTGCTTTGGAAAAATTCTTCCCCCTCTTCCCCCAATGTGTTTCTCTCTCATGTCAAAGTAATGTTAAATACAAGACTAATCTGTTGTGATGTTATGCTGTAATATTTCTCTTGGCTTGTTTCCCTTATTATTTAATTAAATGTCATCAAAGATTTCATTGTCAGACTAAAACATTTGTACTTTATTTTTTGTATCTTAATGGAGCCAGTGAAGAAGTAAGAAATAGAAATGCCACAAGGAGTACTTTCTTCTGAACATTTTATGACTGTGGACTGTCTGTACGTAATTTAATATACTGTTTGCCTTTCTCGTTATATTATGCACTAAAAGATCACCAAGATTAACTTAAATTCAAATGAAATAGTGGATCCAAACCATTTTTGTTTTTCTATTTCCATTCCGTGTGTTATACAATTACCTTGTGCATTCCTGATTTGCATGTAAGCCAACGTTTCAAACGAACCCCACTGTCTTAATGGAGGCACAAAGCAAGGAGGCTTTCACTCAGCTGCACAATCCGGTTTTCTTTTATCCTATCCAGAATTCATAGGAGGTGTGTGATTGCAGCTAAAGCAAGCTTTGCGGAGAGAGAGCATAAAGCAAAACAGATAATGCTTCCTCACATCACCCTGCTGGCATATTTTACCTCAGGGCTAAACTCTTAGCATTGAGTAGATCACTGTTTTACTCCTGTCTGCTGAGACCACCACAAAGTGTGCCATCTCAGATCCATTGTCCCACCACGTAGACACCTGCCCACTGAGAATCAGTGTGACACTACCTCCTTTCAACACTTCACAAAGCCAGCTAAACAGCTGTCTTACAAGATTCATGTTCAGCCCAGGGTGGATTTGAACTTGTTACCTGGGACAGAAACGTTTCTCATGTACCATTACTGATCTCACAGGCACTGGTGCCACTGCGTGCTAGAAAAAGGCTTTAAATTGCCCATTTGAGTACTGTAGGAAGAAGGGGTTTAACTATTGCATCCAGCTGAGAGAAGGCAGTATTCTAGTGCATTTGATCGGGTGACGACTGTGCCCTTATGATATAAGGACTTGTAAGTATTGAGGAAAGCAGAGAAAATTTGCCTTCACAAATCTAACACTGCTCTTAGTCCATGTTCCTGTTGATGAGATCAGATGCCTTCAGATGAGCTAATCTTAACTGGCATGAGTTCAAAAAAAATAGGGGGGGGGGGGCAACCCAAGGGGGAAGAAAAAAAAAAAAAAAGCGCAATGTTATTTGTACTGAAGGACAAGTAAAGTAAGATACACTGATTCCCAGGGAACAAAAGTTGCCTTGACCCCATCCAGGGGGTTGATGGTCCCCCTTCCCTGTGGTCCTTCCCACTGTCACATCACCAGCTCCATTGCCTCATTTTGAAATCAGGTACCCGCAGCCTCAATGGCTAAAGAAAAAGTGAGAGTTCCCTGGTGGTGGGCAAGCAACCAAATCAGGAGATAAGCATTCATGGCAACCTCAGGTAAGATAAAGGAGTGGATATGGAGGGCAAAGAAAGGGGAGTGAGGAAGACGTAGCACTGACCACAAAGAAAACTGTAAGATCAGCAAGGAAAAGCATTGGAATGCTCTATTTTCCGAAAGAAAAAGTAAAAATAAAGAAAAGTAAAAATATTTAAACCTCATCAGACAGATTAGGTGTCAGTGGAATAGGCGAACACTAGCCTAGAGTTTGTGTTTTGGATGTCTGCTGATTCAGTTTAGCTGAGGCTTTTTTTTTAAAAAGATCTTAAAAATCATCTACACTGAGAAGCAAATCCACATGAATATTGCTTAAAGCCTCAACATTCATGAAATATGAAAATGAACAGAGGCACAGCCTGTGTTGTTTTATTTTGCTTGAAATGTTGAATGTCTGTATCAATGACACAACACAGAGTGATGTAGTTAACATCAGATATAATGTGAAAAATATCTAAATTTGTCTACCTTTTAACAACAGATTGCAAGACATGGAGGTTTTTGTAAACATTAGAACAGTCAGCCAGGCCTATACTTTTCTCTATCTGTCACATTATTCATGGGCACACTCTCATAGACTATTTACTTAAGCAAAAGTATGTATCTGTGTACAAGCATTTAGAGAACAGAAGTCATTACCATCTACCATCAAAGTTTCCAGGAAGAGGATTTTTATACTTCTGGAGAAACTAACTCAAACACAACAGCACACTTTGATGGTTTGGTTCATACACACCAGTGATTCAGAGCATCTTTTATTTATTTATTGTCTTCTGAGGTGTTCAGTAAATATAGCTGGGCAATTAGCAACAGTTAAATAGCTGCAACATTACCAGAACTGAATAATTTACTCATTGGCTGAACAATTCCCATCTCCTCTATTTGACCAGATATTTGGTTTATGTTTGTGCTTGATATGCAATATTTACTCCTGATAAACTGGGGGAGGCAAGTGTATTTCCTTTTGCTAAATCGTGAGTAACAAAACTTGTGGTTGAAGCTATGATTATGATTAATATGTCATTGAAAATAGGAATAGAAAAACACTTTCATAGTTTTTTTTGGGGGGTGTACTGCCAGGGTAAGACATCATTCATGCTCTGCACTTTTTAATTATGACTGTTAGCATTTTAATGAAAGAAAATTAAATTTTATTGGTCTGAAAAAGTTCTTCAAAGCCCTTTTATCCATCTGTTACCTTCCCTTGTAACTTTCCTGCTAAGCAAATTTAAAACATTTAAAAAGGTTTTTCCTATTGCCTTTTTTCTTTTAAACAGAGATAGAAATTTAAAAGTCAAATTACAAAAAAGAGGTAAAATTATGAGCTCTGTGTTAAAACACTTTTGTAATACAACTTCTGCTGTTTTTATAACATGGGCAACCTATATTCTACTTCTGTGGTTTTCAAAGAGGAAATTTGGTACGAAAATAGTATCAAAGTGAGCATGGTTTGTTCTCAACTTCTTTGCACTATCTGATCTTTGTAAGTAATCTCTAAAGACTTAAACCATAGGACATGTAGGATACTCAGGTTACAAGTGCCCCAAGGTCTTAAGAGATCTTGTCTGTGTTGTACTTTAGAGTTAGGGGTTATTGCCCTGAAACGGGGAGCATGTGAAGCTTGGTGATTTAAGTCTTTAAATTCTGGCATTTTAAAGGTAGCAGTGTTGCTATGAATAGGACCAACATTTCATCTGCCTTCTTACATTCAGATTTATTTTCCATCACTATCTATGTCCTCCATTGCTGGTCACACTGAGTACTAAAAATACATAGAATTCCATGTAATTCAGTGCCTGATGGAGTTCTATCCAAATAAATGGATCTCTGTTCTTTTTTAACATTAAAACATGATGCCAAAAATCAGGAAAAAGTTTAAAATTATTTTTTAGGATATAAATGAAAGAAAATAAGTAAGCAGGGATAGAAAGTTGTTCTTCTGAGAGAAGCAGCAAGCAAAACATTGTTTTAAAATAATACCTTGGAAATAAGTTTGTTTCAATGGAAGAAAATCAGAAAATCAACTTTATTTCTCCAGTTGTAGATGTATATATGTGAGGCTTGAAAATATAAGTTGCAGAGCAGAAGCTTGGCTAGTACAAGTCAGCATGGCTATTGAAGTCAATGGAACAACAGGAGAGTTTCACCTTCCCAGCATCTGGCCGTCACACAATGTGAACAGCTGATGTTTCAAAAGGTAAAGTACATACGTACAAGCAAGAGAGACATGCTGAACCTTCCGTGTATGCCTTGTTAAAAGTTTGTGGCTTTGATTAAAGTGAATTCAGTGTCTGCTTGACAGGCAAGATTGACAGAACAGGAAACCGATGTCTTCCATTAGCCCCAGAGTAGATAAAAGCAAAAGCAGGCAGATGCAGCTCCCCCCGCGCAGGAAGGGTTTCCTTTAGGACAGAGCAAGCCATTAGCTTTCAAAGGCTTTTACTCCTTGTGAGAACACTGAATATCAGACTAGTCATACATGGATGTCTGTTTGTCCCAGTATGCTTCTGGTTTTTGCTGGTAGGAGACGTTTAGAAAAAGATGTAAGGAATGCAAGTAGAGAGAAAGCCTTCCCCTTGTGCCCTCCTGGCTTCTGGCAATCAGCAGCTTACAGACTTGTTTTGCTAGACACAGCATCTACACTGCCAGTAACGTATGGGAGTATCCCACCTTTGAAACATATCCATCTTGTAAACATGTGAATTTAGAATATTTCAGAGTATAAACAAACACAACTGGACCAACCACCACTTTATAGCAGATGAATGATTCAGCTTCTGAGCAGGACTTTATTTCCTGATCACTGTTACTCAGTTCTGAACCCAACAAATGGGTCTTATGCAAAGTCTATTCTTGTCAGTAAGGAACTCTGGTTATCTAGGGGCTTTGGGGATATAGAAATCCTCCATTCTTAAATCCAGCTTTCCAGTGCATGTACAAGGTAGCAGAAGTAAGACAAACTGGTCTGAAAAAATTGGTGTGTTTCCAAGTGAAAGAAAGAGTTTTTCATTTTTAAATGCTATTTACCATTGCTTCTCAGGGGTTTTATGCATAACAGGAATTCTGCAATCACTTAGGAGAAAAATATGAAACCCTGTTAAAAGCAGTAAAAGTCTGTTATTACTTTTTAAACATTTAGAAGAAAACAAGCTAATTTTATTTGTATCTTTTCTACACACTCTCATGGGTTAGATTTTTATTTTACAAGTCTAGTGAGTTAAAGGATAGCACATGACATTCTCAGGAGGCATTATGAATGTGAAAGCTAATAGATTTAGAAAAGGAGTGTAACAGTCATTTTACTACTATCTTCTTCTGAGTCCTTCAGCCAAGATTTGTGGTTTTATGGCTGCTTTCATCTAGAGCATTCTCTGTGCATTTTTCCCCCTGTTCTTTGACATCATATGCAAGACAAGCACAAACAACCATGGAAAAGCAACAAGGACTTTTGCCTGTGAAATGCAGTCTGAGACGGAATATCATAAATAAATAAAGTTGGACCAGTAACTGAGGAACAGAGGAAATCGATGACAGAAAAGGGAAAACGGCCCTTTTCTTCTCGCATGTACACTTTAAATATTTATTTTGGTCTTTTTTCCCAATACAATCACAGGTGTGAGGAGAAGTGGTTTGTGCCAACCCAGAGCGTATTGACAGAAAGGTAGCTGCTGAGAGTGGGGGGTTAAGGAGGAATCTTAAGGAGGCAAGCCAACACCATGGGGGCTGTTTACTGAGACAGATTTGATTTGCACCATTAACTAGAGGATTTAAAATAATGATGCTGTCACCATGGTTGAAGCTCTGCTGAACTCATTGGGCTGGGAAGCAAAGTTTTGTGCCATCAAACCGCTGGCTGCCAGGTGCACACCATTGTAGTGGCCACTTCCCAGCATAAAGCCACCTGCACCACAATGCCTTGGAGGAGGAAACTGTACAGGTATGAGGAGGAAAAAGTCCCCTCCGTGGGTCTTAGTGATGATATCCAGAGGGGTAGAGGGATGGGCAAAGAGAAGCTGAAACAGAGGAGGGGATGTGATGATTCGTTGTGCCTGCTGATGGTATGGCCTACCAATGGAGCCCCTAGTGAAAAGGAAAGTTGTCGTCTTCCAATGTGGCTGTAAACAAGCTTGCTTTGGGGCATATTTGGATGACTGCTCCTCACTGCAGACCAAAGGGTATTCCTGGGGGAAGGAAGCAGCTTAGCATGTCTGGGCTAGCACCTCTATAATACTCAGATATCTCAGACATGCATTTTTAGGATGTTATGTTGCTAAAAATGCAACATTGCTAGCAATATATTACTACTCAAAAACAAACAAATAAACAAACAAAAAAAAAACAACCCAAACACACACAAAAAAACCCCACAGCCAAAAAACCAAACCTTTGGAAGGTTCATATTCTCTTTGATACATAAGGGCTATAGAAGATATAAATGTCAATGCCAAAATACAAACCTGGAACACTGCGAAGTACGGATGTGGAAAGCTTTCCAAGGATTTCAGATGATCAAAAGGGAACGGGCAGTAAGAGTAAGTTATTAGTTATTTGTCCTTGGTGTCATTTAAAGAGTTTTTTATAAAACAAACATAATAAAGATATTGCTCTTACCAAACCATTAAATAAATAATGTTTACAGGCCTCTGAACTTCAAACTAATAACCAGCAATGTGGGACATAATTGTTTTCTTGTATATGGCAGATAATATGTTCTTTTTTATTTTCATAAATATGCATACACACAGCACCATATACACATGCTCTAAAAATACTAATATTCATGTATAGTATCCATCTGCTTCTCAAAACAGAAGTTCTCAAGAAAGGAACTGAAACTAGGACTCTTCACATCCTAATTGTTTGATCTTTCTAGCTTGTTCCATTTATTATTTATCTTATATATATATATCTCTAGATACAAATCACATACTACACAAATGTAGGACTTTGTCTGCTTACTGTAATACCAGTGTAAGCCATAGATTTCCTCACAATCATGAAATTTCTGTTTTGATATCGGACTATGACAGTGAAGCTAGAAGAGCTTCTTCCTCTGCATTATCCCTTTTAAAAAAAAAACAAATGATATCCCATGCTACACTTTTGCCTATATAAACAATTAAATCATACATTGGCACATATTTGTAACTCTTTGTTGAAGGAAAGTGTTATCTCACATTACCAGTCCAACCAATTTCTCCACATGTAAACCACAACAGACACCTGATTAGACCTTGGTCTCACTTCTTAATTTTTACTGTGTCTTTTGTATAGGATGTAAGACATGCCCCTAAATGAACCTTTTTATTGTGCTTAATTGAAAACCATCAAAAGTCAATGTGATTTGGTTTCCTTTGACCAAATATAGACATCAGATCTTAATCAACATAAATCATAGTGTAGATGTATTTAACATCTAAAGTAGTGTCTCTGTGCTCTCATTTATGTTCAGTGAAATAAGTAAGCACATCTAAAGTATGACTCATCTCATCCTAAAATAGATGATGAAAACAGGTCAAATTACTCTTAGTGTACCTATTTCTCTCTATTGGCTATGAAGGGAATCTTAGGTAATTGCCTCAGAAACAGACACTTGAAGTTTGTGAATCCCACCTTGTCAAGCTTACTAGTGATGCTTGTGGCTGTGAATAAGATTTATCCTGAAAATTGTGGAAAATATATTTCTTCAAAATGTCTAGGTACTCATATATATAGGTCTCAGTACATTGTGTTCAGTTTTGGGCCCTGCAGAAGGGACTGAGGTGCTGAAGCATGCAGAGAGAAGGGCAATGAAGCTGGTGAAGGGTCTGGAGCACAAGTCTTATGTGGAGCAGCTGAGGGAACTGGCATTGTTTAGCCTGGGGAGGAGGAGGTTCAGGGGAGACCTTATTGCTCTCTACAACTACCTGAAAGGAGGTTGTAGACAGGTGGAGGTCGGTCTCTTCTCCCAGATACCAAGTGACAGAACCAGAGGAAATGGCCTCAGGTTACACCAGGGGAGGTTTAGATTGGGATATTAGGGAACATGTCTTAACTGAAAGGGTGGTTAAAGCATTGGAACAGGCTGCCCAGGGAGGTGGTGGAATCACCATCCCTGGAGTTATTTAAAAAATGTGTAGATGCAGTCCTTAGGGACATGACTTAGTGATGGACATGGCAGTCCTGGGTTAGCAGTTGGACTTGATGATCTCAAAGGTCTTTTCCAACCTAAATGATTCTATGATTCTATATCATGCCTCTGTTCCTTTGAGTTTATTGTGATTACAGCTCTACTGTAAAAAAAGTTGTCTAGAAAATAAGAAGTAGGCATGTGATGAATCTCTTATTACATCTCAAACTGAGTATTTCAGAAGTAACTTAGATAAAATTAAGCTGAGGTGCAATCATTTCCTTTTGATTACAATATAATTGTACAACGTTCCTCCAAACTATAGAGCTATAGACCCACGAGCTGCTTTACACTTTCAGGGGCAAAGAATTAAGATCTTTAACAACGTTGTGATGTGTTTTTACTACAATGCCAGTGAAGTTACAAAAATGGCTTACATTGCTTTAGCAAAGGATTAGCTCTTTTAATAACGTTCAGTGCCTGATTACCTCTGTCTTCCCAACCCACACACTAAAATATATGTAAATGTTAAAACATTTGTCCAGCCAGCAGCTGATACTTACATTTCATATTGTGTTTGTTTGTCCCAGCATGTTGCTGGGACAAGTTTAGGGAAAAGGCCCTGTGCCTTCTGCAATAGGTGAACCTGAACTCCCCTGCAAAACTGTGAGGTTCAGCCCATTCTTGTGTTCAGAAGGCTGGCCACCTGGATGTGCTTTACAGCTTTCATTAATAGAGAAATTTATTGAACGCAGTAATACAAAATACAAATAACTGAATCAGAGAAGCATTCTCTATGTTACTAACATTGACATTAAATTCAAACAACTGTATATTTTTCATACTTTTCATCTGACTTTCCTTATTTTTGCAGTGACAACACATTTATCACCCTGGTTTGCTTGATGCATGAGACTCCATACAATGTGCTGTTTGAAGGGCAGGGATGGGCACCCCTTGTAAAGTGTCAAAAGAGGTGGATACTCCCACTGGAACTGACTGTGAAGGGACACCATAGGAGAGGGATGTTTTACAACACACTCTGTATGCAGTGGCTGAACCAATCCTCTGGAATGCTTCTCAGACAGAAAATCTATGTGTCTCGAGCAAAAGAGAAACCTTGTCACCCCTAGCAAGGAGCTGAGAGAGACATAGTAGTAGACCTATGTTTGCAAGCCTAGCATTTGACAGGCCAGAGAACAGCTGCCTTGGAGAGGTTGTTAAGGAAAGCTGGTGGGTTTTGCGAGCTGGACAGTGAGCACCTGGAGTTTTTAGCATTTTTTAAAAGTTTTTTGGTTTTTCCTGTCATCTATGGGAAGGACTCCAAACAATTCGAACGTCTATATGGTTCTTTGCATCCACACCCTTGAGAAAACAAACTCCTTGCTAGATCTTTTTACCTCATTATCTGCTGCCTTATGCAGCTATGATTGATAAGGACTGCATTTTTTCGCTCTTGCCAGAATAAGTGACATGAGATCCCACCCACATAAGTAACTGGGGGACTTAGCCCAGGCCAAGCATTAGCTCCCTAGGGATGGATTGCCCTGTTATCCAGGTTCCCTGTACCAGAGAGAATCACTGCACCAAAAAAGGTCTTTGAGATGTTTAAACTGTAGGTACAAATTTGGAGTCAGAATTAGGTGGACTGGACTGTAGCCTATATTGAAATTTATACTGCTGTTAAATATACTGTTATGTTAGACAAAATTGTCAGAACCGCATCAACAAGGGACTACATCTGTCTGGCTGTAACACATACTTCAGATCTGGGAAAGAAAAACTGTAGTGGTTTACATAAATTTTAGTTTGGAAGCTTTTTCCCTGCTGTAAGATCATGAGTCCATGAATTAATGCAGTTCACAAAGTAACACATAAATATAATTTAATTTCTTTTTGTGTACAGTGTAATTGTCTCAGAGATCAATAAGGGAACTAAATGAAATTTACTTCCTATGGTAGCACTGACATATTATTCACTCTTTTGACTATTGATCTATAGTAGATACGCACTTTTTTATCTTTTTAATAATCTTGGAAATTGTTATAACACTGACTACTTTGAAACATATTATCTGAGACATATGAGTACCAGTGTCTGTTATCATAAGCAACAGTAACCAGATGAAAATTCTTATGATCATTTTTTACTCTGTTAATTCTCAATCAAATCCCTCAGTTGCTTTGGACTATAAGAGACATTTCTCATTCCATGTGCACATACTACATTAAATCTCTGGTGCCCTTCTTCACCTTATTATGAATTCTTTACATTTAAATAGTGAGGATTATGAAGAATAAAGCTGCAAAAGAACCACAAGGGTCAGGTCCAAACTGACTTTTATTTTTATTCACATTTTCTCATTTCTTCTGGGTATTCTGTCCTGCAGCTAGGTTTCATGGAGTTCAATTCTTCAGTATCTAACCATTCTGATTTTGAAACTGTTTGTGGGAAATCTGAGTGATTTTTATTGCAACCTACCGAAGTTACAAACTTACAGCTTTTGATACTTAATATATGTCTTCTTTGTTCACTACAGCTACTGTTGAAGATAGGTTCAAGAGAGCAAAGAGAGCATCAGGATTCTCACATCTGCCCTACTTTGGGTCTCTCTTTGGAGAGACATAATCACAAAGCCTTTGGTAGGCACATTTAGCAGATCTACTGAATGTAACACTTGTAGGCTTGACACAAATCAGGCAGAAGGCACTGTGTAGTGTAAACCAGTATGCCTGTGCTCTCTCTGTAGTAAAGCAAATGCATTGCTCAGGAGGAGAAAAGTCTCACTCTCTGAATCGAGTTATATTCATTTCCACATTCTCGTAGCATGCTGTCATTCCTAAGAAAAAAATGGCAGCCCAAGTCTGTGCTAAAACTGGGAGTGTCTGTCTGTGAACTCTCGCATCAAGCGTAGTTTTAGCCAGCTGTCCCAACTGCCTGAACACCCTCTCCTCATGATCGTGTGGCACCAAGAGCCCAAACACAATTTTTCTGCATATGTCAGAGATTTTTATGGTGCAGACCAAGAGCAAATTAGGTTGATAACCACACATGACTGTTTGGCCCTGTAATGCTAGACACGATACATGTTTTCTTTAGCATTGCTCCTCTGTATGGTAACATTCTGCATTTTACTTGGTTCACAAGTGTAAGCTAAAGAAGTGCAGGAATGATCAGTAACAGATGCTAAAGGATCTAATTACAGAAACTGACATAGTCACATTTTTAAATCCAAACACACTAGTTTATTTAGAGACACACATGCGCTTTGTATTAATTACTCTTGAATGTGCACCAACATGGATCAGAAAAATAAAACAGTGTGACCCTTGCGATTTGATTTCAGTGGTATTGTCTTATATTGTGTTTTGGCCAGACAACTCCATAAGGAAGTTTTCTTTAGTAATACTTTGTGCATGTCCACTTGGTAAAGTGTTCTGCATTATATGGGGATTCAGTTTTGTAGGGCCATAAAAGGAGTTTTTATTTAAGTCTTCTTCTCACCTAATCATGTATTTCTAGCTTCATGACACCTTTAGCAGGATTTTTAAAAAAAAATTCTTATGATGTTATTTTGAAAACTTCTCTTTCAGATAGTTCAGGAGAGGTTCCAGTTTGTCTAACGCAAGCTCGCAACCGATGGTTTTAGCTGCCTGCTGGAGTGCCTGCTGGAGCAGACAGCATACTCAAAAACATAAGTGCTAAAGTCTCTATATAGAATTTTTGAAGGTATCCAGATTAAGAACCTGCCTGCCTCTACATTAAGTTACCAAACTGCATACCTAAGCCTCAGCAGCTAAAACCTTTCATAGGCACTCAGAGCTATACATTCCTTTATGTTGATCATGCCCTTACAAAATATATATTAACTTTTGTGGAACTGCTTCATCAGTTACTTAAAGCAGAGAGACAAATAACGTGTCCTATTGGATGGTTAGGATGTCACCATGTATTTCTAGCCTGGGATTTCCAACATATTTTATTACTGGATTTTAACATATACTTTATATTGCACATATGTACATATATGATTTAAAAAAAAAAATGCTGAAGGCAAACACTTCAAAGGGACTAGTGATTCTGGACCATACTTGGCTTTTGATGCAAAATTTTGATGTGTTTTAAAGGGAATGAGCTTTCCCAGGGTGATTTGTCACTTCTATATTCAGAACTTCACAGTTTCTCAAGCTTATCATAGTGTTGACACCCATTGGAAGCAGAGGCTGAAATCATAGTCTTATCTTACCTTGTCTTTTCATATGAACACTTTAATCCATATTAATATTTTATTAAACTAAAAGTAGGATTTTGTTTCTGTGTATATTATAGGGAATCAATGGCTTCATCATACAGTACTAAATTGATAGAAACAGGTCTGTCCACTGTGTGTCACAAAACACACATTCTTAAGAAAGGTCCTCTTAATTCAAGTGAAAGGATTTAGTATTTTGGGGGTAGGATAACCCGATTTCCCTCCTGCTGTCATTATAAAAGTACTAGTGGGAACAGGGAGACTCATAACCACCATAAAGTTCCGCAGATTTTACAGATTATTTTTACCTTCTCAGGCACCTCCTCTCATTTTCATGTTCTTTAACTGGTTCAAACTCAGTCTTCCCAAGAACACATTTAATACAACCTATTACTAGAACCTTTTTAATGGTGATCAGACTCCCTCCATCCCATTCTCTTACAAAGAAGATATAATATTGTTTGTCAATCTAAAGTTTCTTCTGTTTTTCCCATTTGAGCTCCATTTGAACTCTCCATGATTTTAAACTTTCTCTTGTTAATAATGATTGGTATTATAGGATCAAATGCTGCTATGCTTATGAAATTTAAACTTCTGTGTGATGAATATCAGCAAAAAGCAATGCATGGCATATTAAATCGATGAGATGATAATTTGGTACAGGATTTTTGGATGAGAATTCAGTAATATACTTCAACAAACAAAGTTTCCTGAAAATACTTTCTTTAGCAAAGGATGTCTGCTGGAAGACTTCATTAGCACAGAATCTTTTTCTAAAGTATCAGTATTTCTTCACTGATACATCAGTATTTTTGCTGAAACATCAATATTTTTGCTAACCTGTTTGCTTACACTGCCATTAAAAAAAAAAGTTTACTCTCTTTTTAATTCCCCCTTGCATATATTGTGCTATTTTTTTCCCCAGGGAGTGAATTTGCAATGTAATTGTGGTGAAGTTTCATTTTGTGTTCAGAAAAAAAATGTGCTTTACAGCAGAAACAGGACATTCCAAGGTGTCTTGCCCCTCAAGTGTTTGTAAAGATGCTGGTTCCTAAACACAAGTAGGCAGGAAGCAAAAGTAGGTAACTTTGTATAGTATTAATTTATAAGAGTCGCGACTGTACTTCAAATGCAGTTTTTTCTACCATCTAGATTAGATTCATCAGTAGCCAATCTAAATGTCTAATTGAAGAGTAGCTTTCTGAAGAGTCTGTAACTGTCGCTTGGCTTCATCCTTCTCTGTTTGTTCCTAAGGTTTCTTTCCTCTCTTGTTTTGCTTCTGAAACAACAATGCACTCTATTTTGGGGTTGCTAGTCATGATTCCAGGAATGGGAATCCAACTCTTGAGTACAACAGGCTTTACATAGTAACTTCTTGGCAGAAATTCAGAAATGCTTTGGCCAAAGGGAATTAAAAAAAGGACCCAGCATAAGGGTAACTTGAAATGAAAGACACTCACAAAAAAAAAAAAAAAAAAAAAAAAAAGTGGAAAAAAAACCCCATAAAAATACCTTCAGAATATGAAAGACTGAAGAATTGAGATACATTGTGATATTTGTTTTTCATGTTTAATTGAAAGCTTTTTGCTACTCTATCACCAAGTATCATGAATACTAAGATATTTCTCTTCTAGATGTGTATGTGTATATGGGAACATTCTAACCCCAGCCTTGCCAAACATCAAGTCCTTCTGTTTGCTCTCTTTTTAAAATTAACTCTTGATAGAGAAATGGTTCCATTCAGCAAGGAAAGGAGTTTAAGGTTTCCCTAAGTCTGGGAAATTAGCATAAGAATGGTCCTGGAAATGATGAACTGTCTGAAAGATTATTCTGCTCACAAACAAATGATTCACTGTTCAAGGGTACCTGTGTGGACCCTGCTTCTCTCTCTTCCACCCCCTGCATCCACCCCCTGCAATGCCGGAGTGTCTTTGGAGGCAGAGCCACAACAGGAGATTTGGGATTTTGGTGCCTGAATGTGTCTTTTTGTGTTTTCCCTCACAAGTTCCTTTCCTGACTATGCTTTGCCTCACTAATCATCTCCTCTTCTAGAAATGACTGTCCCAGCTTCTCTCACACCTCACAAGGCTTCAAGAAGTAGGTACTCTCTTCAGTTCTGTCCTGTAAAAGTCCTTTTTGGGTTTTAAAAACCCCAAATCCCTGTGTTACTTTGCTCTGCCTTTCTGCTTTCATCTTTATCTTGCCTACCTCCATTCTCAAATCAGTTAAGAGAAAGAAAAGGAACGCACAGGTCACAAAAAAATACACTTTTCCAAAGAAATTACACACCCAGTTATTGTCAAGGTGAGCTGCCTCTTTTCTTTCAACGTTTATCTGGTCCTAAACACACCAAAGCAGCTATCATATTTTAAATGCAGTCCCTTTCAAGCTATTTCATAAAGTGTACTGTGTATTCATGACTCCTTAACCAGAAAACCATACCCTAATGGATATATTTCAAGTTCCTGACCCAAAACCCTTAATTAACTGTAAAACCAACATTCTTATTCTTCTTCAGAGGAGTATTATGTTAGCCGATTTGGAAGTTAGTTCTGAAGGGGACTGTTTTTATAGTACCACAGATCCTGAGGGGGGGAAGTCATTTTCTATTCCAAGAAAACATCCACCACTAGCACCAGTGAAAAGCAGAACTCTGGGTTGTTTTGGTTTTTTTAAAGCCCTAATGACTACTTTTTATTCCATAATCAGAGAGCGCCCCTTTCACCTGATGATTTTTGTTCAGCCTTCAGCACACTTCCTTTCCTGCTTCATCATTCATCAGCTATGAGGTCATTAATTTTAAATGGGAGACTTTCAGTAACCAACAGAGAATTTCATTGTAAATCAAAACTTCTCCAGCTGATAAGTTAATTTGTCAGTAAGGCAGCTCAGCAGCCCTTTTGTTTTGTATGGAATTTTCCAGACAGTCCTCTAAGCTGACACCGCAGCAATCAGGATCACCATTTACTATGGGCCTTCAGTCTTGAGGGAGGTCCTAAAAGAAAACAGATATGATGTATTTTTTCCCTGCGTTCCCAAGTTCTCTATACCTACAACTATCTCTGTTCTACTGTCTGCTGGGATATGTTTGATCATACTGCCAATATATGGATGCATGCCAAAAAAATGTGTATGGCCATTAAGGAACACTTGTTCTCTGGCTGAAAGGGCCCCTTTACACATGTCTCTCCTGAAAAAAACCTTGTACAAAAGCTTAATCTCCAAGATATGACAGCTAACAAACTCATTATAATCCACATGGGGGAAGAAGCAAGCGGGATACAGCAAGGACACCACGTAGCTCAAATGTCCACTAAGTCTTCTCATCAAAATAGCAATCAGAAAAAAGCTTTGGAGCCAGCAGTTGAACCAGCTTTTTATCAAAGTAGGTGTAGATAGCCGTGCTGAGGGATCTCCACAACACAACGCAGGATCTGGTATGTGGAGCTTCTGTTAAAAATCATGTGGAGTCTGGTGAAGCTCAGCAAACTGAAACATGCTGAATTAGCACAAACTTATCTCTGTCCGAAGAAATTTTACAGGCCAGATCATCTCCTCTGTCATGACCTGAGTTTTCCCTATGCAAACTGTAAGGTCAAGGAAGGGGAGAGGAGCAAGCATGCGCTTGCTTCTGCAGTGCTCTAACCGCATACAGGCTATGCCAGCTGGGGCAGCTGAGATTCAGTCTAAGCTGGTCCAGGCCTGGCCAGAGGAATCATTAACATGGTGCTTTCTTCATTCTTCCCGTGCTATGCAGAGTTTTGATATAGAGAGGTGCTTCACCTAGCGTACATGCTCCAGAAACATTTTTTAAAGTGAAGGTCACCTCTCATACCAGTGTATGTGGACAAGTGAAATAATGGCAAGTCACTATTTCAGACACTATGTTATAACAGCTGTTCGGTACAGGGTTCTTCACTGTTGCTCTGATGATCTTAAAACCAATGTTTGCTCTAATTCATACTGCTTTATACACAGAAGGGACTCGTAGGACTTGCCAGGAGGAAGAACGGATGAAGATTGAACTTTGGAGAGCTTCTACATGTTTGGTTTTTTACTCTGAACTTCCAAGGAGAAGGAAGAGCAGAGTATGCAAATGTGCATTTATTTCTGGGAAAGGTCACTAGTGATGGCAATGTGCTTGGAAGAGCAGCAGTGGCTATTCTGCAAACGTGCATCTGCTTCCACTACTGCTTCCTCAACTGCTTCTCTCTCTTTTCTTTTGACCATGGCATCCCCACAGCTGTTCTTTTTCTTTCTCTTTTTCACCTCAGAAACAATTCACTTCCCTTTTCCAGGTGATGTTTAAGGCCATCACTTTGATTCTGAAGTGAGAACCAGACTTTCATTCTGACTGCCCTGCCCCTGCTTCCTCTTGGCCTGGACTATCAGGATCACAGCTGAAGGAGCCAGGGATTAATTACAGAGCTGTGCAAGAAAGGAGACCCTTGGTACTGGAATAATTGCTGATATCACAAAATATTTTGACTGCTTTTAGCCACAGGGCCCAATCCTGTCAGCAAGCCACATGTGGACCTCCCATTAGCTCTATGGGTGTTCCACAGGCAGGCGGCTGGGGGACTACCAGCCCCTCTCAGAATTGTCTAACAGATCTGCATAGGACTATGAATGACACGTACCAACATAGATTCTCCACATGTAACACAAATTCAGCCTTACAGCTGAAGTGTTGCAGTAGATGGAGAAACATGATTCTCAGATCCTTTCCCAGACTTTTATGATTCAGTGTAGTTAACTGGAAATGCAAAAGCCAGCCGAGTCGCTGGGTGGCTGCTCATATGGAATTTTGATGCATCTGTAAAGGGGAGAGAAGTCAGCTTGTAGCATACTTTCTGCTATCAAAGGCATACTGGGCAGTAAAGCTAATTGCATTACGCTGTGTTCAAACAAAAATGCTTGAAAGCCGTTCTGTTCAGCTGTGTGAATATGTGCACAGAGCTTGTGTATGTGACTGCTGAAGTAAAGTGAAAATGTCTGTCAACAGAAAAAAAAAAAAAAAAAAAGAAAAAAAGAAAAAAAATGTGTCAGTACTAGCTCATGGGGAATTTTCCCTCCAGTTTCTAACCAGTATTACCCTCCACTCGTTTGCCCTTTAAGACATTTTCAAAGAAGTGGTTTCTTGATCATAAAACAAATCACAACACAAAAAATCCCTACCAGAACAAGACACTCCATTGCACATGCTGCATCTCAAGGGAAAGTATGAGACAATAAACAGCATGTAACAGATGTTATTCACATTGTTTCATGCACTGTTGGAAGGCTCTCAGACACTCTGAGCATGGTGCATGAAGCATGGTGTAAGACATAGAGTAAGGTTGCTAATCATGTATCTTATTTAGGACAAGACAAAAAAAAAGTAATTATTTATATATTCACAGACAAGATATTAACAAAAGTAATAATCTTGAATCCTTTCTACCCTGCTACAGCCTTTACAGTAAGAAGTTAATACAATCTTTCAAGAATCCAGAAACTGGTAAAGATTTCAGATTATTTAAAATTTCTGAAGTAAAATATATATGCAAAATATAACTACCTCGGTAACAGCTTATAAGGAGTATCTGGAGCTGTGCTAGCTTTGAATCATGGAGTTTCAAGGGAATTTTTTATTATAGTTTTGGCTCCAGTGCACTCACACCATGTGGGTTTTTGCTTTGAGTTTTAGGTTTGAATGGACCAAGTACTTCAAAGCAAGACTCTAAATCAGGAAAATGCACTGATTTTCATATGCTTTCCACTCAAAACCATACCTTGGCCCAGATTCCCTCACAACGGAGCCCAGCCTCACTTGAAACTCGGCCCACGTTTGTTGAAAGCGTTTACGAATCCCATCAAAACTGGCCTGAATTTCAAGCTTGTAATAAAATCCAAACCCAAGAGTTCTGCTTGGCTTCAAATGTCTCTCTGTTCTAGTAATTTCCACTTGTTTCCGTTAAAAAGGAAAAAAAAAAAGGGTATAATTCATGTTGATTTCTGCCTGTTGCACTGGCAAACCTGGAATAACTTCATTAAATCATCAAAGTTGTTTCTGATTTGGACCAGGGTAGGTGTGAGCAGGTTGAGCAGAGGTTTTATTAAGATAACGGTGGGAAGCTGGGTATACTTTAATGGCAAAATTCCAAAATGCAATGCGTGTCTTTCTGTTGAAGTTAACAAAATGCAACTGCAGCCCATAGGCTTTCTTGGGTATAGGCAAATCCTTCTGGCTTTGGACATGGCAATTGAAGTACCTCAGCATGGTGTTGTGCTGAAGGGCAATGTCTGCCTCACCAAGCCCAGGCTGCGGCAGGTACACCATGCCACCTGCCCCCCACCACACCGCCCTGCTCCCTCCTGCCCCTTCTGCCAACACTGGCCTCTGTATAGTGACTGGGTGAGCAGGCTCGAGGACTGTCATTTGTTCCCAGCTGTGTCCAAGCTTGTGACCAAGCGAGACTTGAAACAATGACATTGACTAAGACGATAGATCAGGAATATGCAGCTGGGGACACCAGCATGGGTGGGAGCACCAGAGCCTGGATTTAGAGTGGCTTAAATTGCCACAAAACTAGTCCCAAGCTTGCAGAACTGGGTTTGTGTGAATACTGAACTAAAGCCTCTGCATTTGCCAGAGCCTGCTATCTCACCGTACAGCACAAATTTGCTGGTGCATACTCTATCATGCAACATTAAGACTGACATCACCGACACACCTATTACCTGATCCACCACCGGAGCATATTGTCTAAGGAAGGCCTGCCACGACAAAACAAGAAAAGCCTGCAGCTATCACACAGCAAATCCAAACACCATACCATAGCAGGGGGCTATCCCACGGACGGATCTTAGAAAGAGCAAGAGTGATGGCATTGCAAAATCCGTATAGCAACATTATGGTTGCAACCTGATTTTAGACCGGAAGTGCTGAGACATTGCAGGGTTGTAACACGGCAGGTAAAATGTAATGGCAGATTTTTGCACTGGATGCTCTCAGGCTGGCTATCCCTTTTGCTCTCTCTCCATTCTGAAACCTCAGGAGAGCTTGCCCTGACCCTGTGGCATTACTACAAGCAGGGGCGAGGCTCGCAGCACCCTGCCTTGCCAAACCAGCCCCTTCGGCTCTGTTTTTCACCTTCTTCTCTTCTCTGGGGAGAAAAGGGAGCTAACTGAGCTAGGGACTGGGGAATCAGCAATGCACGCTCTATTTACATCCTTTTCAAATGAACCCGTTTCAAAAGGCAGGTTTGCTCTGTCTGTCCAGCACCCTTTTCCACCTCACCCTTCCGCTACCCCTGAGTAAGATATGCGTGGTCAAATGGCCCACAGCTTTGCACAGTGCCTTCTGACCACAACAGGAATATTTCCTAGTACTGGAAGGACCTTTCAGTGGCTCCTGCAGTTTGCTCTGGCACTTTCCTCTCTCCCAGTGACGGCCCAGAAGCAGTTCTGAGCAGTGCTGTCCCCGTCCCCACCCCCGGAGCTACTCTCACCCCTCCCTTCCCCGATCCTTTTCCCCTGGTGAAACACACCGAAGGCTGGAAAACGGCTACCTGAGGCCCTGAGCCGTGAAAAGATGCGGTTGGAGTGCAGGGAAAACAAAGTAAGCGCTATGAGCAGGCAGTCCCCCGCCTCCCCCCCTCCTCGCCCCGGGCCCACCAGAAGAGGCCGGAGCGGGAGCCTGCAGCCGGGCCACAGGGCTGTTTGATTGCCTAAGCCTGGTGGCCAGACAATAGGACCAGAAAGAATGGCTGCTTCCTTCCTTCCTGTCGAGTGTTCTGCCTGAGTGAGCAAATTCAATAGCACTTCGCTTCGCAGCAACACCAGGCTCTCTCGCACAGGCGAAAATCAACAAAGAGCCATTCTCGGGCATTTCCAACTGCACCTAAGCCAAGGCACTGAGCTGTGGAGCCATCCGGCCCGGGGAGGGGGGCGACGCAGGCGTCGCTCTTGGGTGTGCGGCCAAGCACAGTAAACATCCAGGTCATTGTTTGTGGGGAAGGGCTGCCTTATTATTTTATTATATTTTTTTTTTAACACCAGGCACCAGGCGGTTTGGTTCCCCATCACACCGCTGCCCTGCCACTTATTTTGTATTTTCACTGAAGTGCTCTGGATGAATTTGCCGCTTTAAACCCCTGGGTGCAGGCCAGCTGAAGGGCGCTACGAGGCATTCAGGCATAACTAAACTAGGAGAAGGTGACACAAGAGTTGCTGGGTGCAAAACATAAGCCTGCTGCTTTCTTCAGATTCAAGTGGTCGCACATTTAAATCACAGGCTGACTGAAAATAAAATAGGTGTCAGTCAAGTATCTGAGGAAAGCAGGTAAGCAGATGACTGAGACGGAGCTTGGGTGGATATAAACTGAAACACCATTCCCTATAAATGCCACAAATAAAAGTTGAGATAATAATTATGGATTGTGGGGTTTATTAGTATCAGGCTCTGTTCTGTCTTCCAGATCCTATTCTTCAGTTCAGTGCTGTGCCAGACTAAGAAGGAACATTGTGTCGCTAAAAGGACAAGAACCTGGGATGCACATACCCAGAGCTGCCAGTCAGAAGTCGTATTTTTCACAGGCACTGAGTTTCTAGATCTTCAGGGCCCCCAACGGGCATCCAGTCCATTAAGCTTTCCCCATGCAGAAATAAAAAGCATGCTCAGTTTCCTTGCTGTCTGTGCAGCACAGTTTGTACATCACTTTGCAGCGCAACAATTGGTCCCACAGGATTCCTCTGCATCTGCAGCAAGGCATCTCCTCTTGTTGTACATGCATGGCTTAGGACATGGCTGTGCTGAGGGATGTATTCTCGTGAACATCTGGGTTTGTTGATTCAGCATGTGTGGGAAGAGGAAGGGGGAAGCGCAGAAAGTATTTCAAAAAAGAAAAGCTTACATGGGATCTTTGGAGTGATCTCTTGCTCCTAAAAAGATAGATTTTTGCTTTTTGTCTTTGAGATGAGCAAAGTAAGATTTTGCATTTGCCTGCTGCATCTGTTTTTCTCAAGCAAAGACCTGTTTGTTTTTCCCGTTGTGTCTGAACTGTATTTGAAACAGACCACTGAGCCAAGTTACATCAAGCCTGTTTCTTTTCTTTTCTACTTCTGAACTATGACAGATTATCCTAACCCATCTGCAGGCATGATTAAAAATATGAAAATAATTTTTACTTTTCTTTTGAACTGCTTTTGATATAGTATTTGCTGTCAGATAATCTATAGAGTTTTAACATCTGGTAATGTAAAATGCTATGTTATTGCAGCTGAAGAAAGAACCATTTAGATATTTTTATAGTGAGTTTTTTGTGGCATCCAAGATTGCAATTGTGGCTTCAGTTTACAATAAACTTGTGGTGGTAGAGTTATAACTAAATTATTCATTTTTATGCATCAGAACATAGTTTATAACCCAGAGGGGAAAAAAAAATCCCAGCACAGAGGATCTTTATTAAGATACACATACTGCTTACATGATTTTGATAAGTGACATTCAAATATGTCATCACCTAATCTCAGGAAACTAGCTCAGACAACTTTCTATTAAGCAATAACCTGTAAATGACAAAACAATATCTATTTCAGTCATTGCACAGTGAAGGCTAGATTACTGTAGTTGAAAGATTTTTCTTTTTCTCCAAGAGCACTCAGAAGCAACATGTAGAGAAAAATTAACGATCAAAGTAGGACAGCTCTATAGACTTTAATCTCTTAGAATTTGGCATCAATGAAAATTCATAGAATTTATAGATACAGCTGATCTAGTTGTACCCATTAATGTTTACAGTTTGCTTCCCTATAGAAAGATAGTAGCTGCTAACTTAACATGAGGCCCACTCCTGGTTTGGTGTGCTTTGGTTTGCCTTGGTTGTTCTGACCACTGGAAGAAGCTCATGATATAATGTAGTTGGTTTACTACTAGCAGAAGCAATAACCTAAGAAGATGGGGTATGCATCCCAATTACTTTTTATCAAAATTTGGGCAAAGTTTCCCTAAGGAAGCATTACATTATTGCTTGTCCTGTGGAAAATAATTTGCAATTAAGGGTGAAGAAACCAACTTATACCAAAGAACACCACTGTACTCTGATTCGGAGTATCAGAGGCTGTACTCTGATTGCCCAAAATGTGCTACTTGTAACAATTTTGTTTATGCTGTTCCTTACTTGACATCCTGTGGAAGTGACATGCAGATTCCTTCCCCACTTGCTTCAGCCAGAAGCATGCATCATTGTAAAGAGATTCCACATGTTCAGGTATGTCAGATTAACTCTGAGGACAAAACCAAACAAACTGTTGGATTCTGGCATCTGGAAAGATGAATGTTGGCCATCAGCTGCTCATTGTAACACCAGCCCCTTCCTTTTAGCACCTTCTGTTCTTGTAAAATAGTCTGGTGCCCCACCCCCACCCCCCCTTTTTTTTTTAATCTCCACTGTAGTCAGGCTAGAGAGAGGTCAGATGAGTCAGACATTAGCTAAACCAACAGAACTGAGAATTTTTGACAGCTATATAACCTCCTACCTTCATTTTAGTACTTTGCTCATTCCTATAGCTATACCCCCTAGGACTTCCCGTAAGGTCCTAGAGAAAGCTGAGAAGATAGCTAGCTATTCAGTGTATTTTAGACTATACATTAAATACTCTCATTAACCCTATGATGTCTGCATTCCTCACAGTCTTTTGATATGTTTATGTTTAGATTGCACCATAAGGTAGACAAATACTTTTACAGGTGAGGAGCTGAGGTACAGTTCACAATGCAGTTGGGAAGTGTGGCAGAAGCAAGGACAGGCAGAGAAAAGCTGGTGGTAGCCAGACTAGCTCAGGCACTCAGAGAAGCAAAGACAAAGCAGCTCAGGATGCACAAATCTGCCTAGGACCCTCGGCATTTAACCCACATTGAAGCCATGCCATTGGAATAATTCCCATCTGCAACACCCAATTTATAGTAAGTGGTTTGCTGAACCATATAAAACAAAGTTGTCACAATGGTGCTTTTGATTAAAATTTTTACAAGGGGCCACAGTGGCCTTTGAAAACAGTGGGGTTTGACAGTGGTCTGCTGGTGCTGCTAAAAAGTTTAGGAAAGCTCAACTTTAAGGTTAGGTTGTCTGATTGCAGTGCAAATATACACTAAGTGACTTGCCCAAGGTCATTTGTGTTATGATATCTATAGTAGAGCAGGCATTGAACACTGATTTTCCATAGCTGTGGTTAGTGCTCTAATCTGTGCTATGAAAAGAAAAAATATTTTCTAATCTAAGTATGTTGAATTGTATTTTAGGCAAAGTTTAACTGGCAATGCAATGTATACAACTAGGCTAATAGCACAGCAGGAATCTCCATTTTTACTTCTTCCTTACGTGAATACTTGGATTGAAATATCAGTTCATTTTAATTTGCACCTCCTGATATTTTTGGTGTAGACTCTAACCCAGGAATTGAAATGGGACACACTTGTTCTCAAGTGAGAGGAACCGCAAACAGGTTTGTGCAGAAACAATGAAGATCTGATTTGCAACCACTTTTGTTTCTCCCCGAAGGAGAAAATTGCACTGGTTAACTAAAGGGACAGTTTAAACTAATCTAGTTAAGCTACACTAAATGGTGGGTGGAGGTCTGTTATGCATATTCAGACTAAACAGAGCTTGCAGCAGTTTAACTGGGTCACTCTTGAAAAACTGTGCGTGACTTTGTTCAACAGACAAAGACTGCCATTATTAGGGTGCACATTTCTGTATAACCCTGATGTCAGAACATGGAGGAGGCTCTTCTTCAGGTTTATTTTCTGCCATAGTTCATGAAATTGTCACTCTTTTGCCTTCCATAGAGTAATAAATCATGGGGCAGACTGCCCTTCTCAGAGAGCTTAATGGCCTAGCCGTATTGCTAATATGCTAATATTGCAAAATGACTTATGATTATTGCAATCGATATTCAGTCTCTTTTCCAAACAAGCTGACTGTACTGATTCCAAAGGATTTCCTGTATCTGAGAAAGTACAATTATTTTTTTTTAATGGAAGGGAGGAATGTTTATATGGTTGTATTTTGATTGGTTCTTACTAAACCAGAATTTGAACACTTAGAATAAATAATATTTTAAATAATAATTTTGAAAAAGCAAAACGTACCAAGAAGAGAAATAGCAGTGGCGTGTGGAAGTTTGCTCAGGGGATGTAAGAATCTAAAGGAGCAGCCTTTTTTATACACCCGAGACTGCTGTGCAGTCACTAGTGGAAGCCTGCACAGACCAAATGGATGACATTTAGACTGCAGCACCATTCTGTAAAGCATGTCATAAGCTCACTGAGTAGGGAAACATTAGCAGGTAGGCTCCCTTTCATTTTTGCTCACAAAATGAATCATGGGCACAGATCTGATGATCTAATACTTATGTGCTTAATTGTATTATAAGCAACGTACACCTGCAAAAGAAAAATGCCCCTTTCGCAAATTCACCTTTTGGGTGTGGAGTTGGGGTGCGAATGACTGTCATGCAATAATTCATGAAATGGAAAATGCCTGCCTACACGCTTTGTTGCATCAGGTGCTTTGTGCAGTCGTCTGGTTTACCATGCGACAAAGTTCAACAAGCTGATATACCCAGCAGCAAGAAATGAAAGTGCTCCATATTAAAAAGTGCAAGCAACCAAACCATTTTTAAATATAGGCAGAATTTATAATAAGCAGTAAAACACCCATGCCTCTCACAGCTAATGAGTATTTCCATCTGTAATGGTCTGCCACATCCCTGGTTAATTAGAAACTAAATCACTAACATCTCTAATTCTTCATAATGACATTCTTTTACATCTGCTAAATTAGTTATAAAAATGATTAGCATAAGAAATACTCAGCTTTGAAATACTAGTCAATAAGTCAAGAAGTCTCCTCTGTTTGCCTATTTAATCTAATGAAAGGTATTTTATCTCACATGGCATCTAAGCACACAGGCAAAATTAACCCTGTGAAAGTAAATGGTTTTATCAAACAAAGCAGAGCTGGGTTGCACTGCTATCATGTACATGTACAGACTGTTTCCCCTAATAAATGTATTTCAGAATACTGTACATACTTTAAATAAGTTACTTCATTTTCAGGGTGATATGCAAAAAACCCAAACTCTGAATGTACGTCATGTTTTAATGTATTAATAAAGAAGATGACCCAAATGTCTCCCAGGATTTCCAGACACTTGACTAACCTATTTGCTTAAAAGGTGTATATGAACAGGCAAGTTTTCACAGGGTGTCATTTTCCATATAATCAGGAGGGCTTTGTGCTAAATTGTATAAGAAAGCATTCAGGGTTAAAATTCAGCATGACTCTCCCCCAAACAACCCTTCCCGCACCTTCACCCCCACTCCCACTTAAACCCTTTTGGAGGTTCCTGCCCTCCCCTCCCAGTTCTCCTCTTAGAAGCAAACTCAGCACCATTAGCACACAAATGCAAAATAACCAGCCTAGGCCTCTTCCCAGGAATACAAATTAGGGGCAGGTAGTTGAAGAGCTTAGAAAGCTGAAATAGCGAAGTTCACAATGAAAAGGATGAATAGATGAGAGACTGAAAGTGGGGTAAAGTGTTCAGCTTTTGTCATTTAAAGTGACGTCTTTAACTCTTTGCCTTCATGAGGCTGCTCTTCACAAAAATAATAATGAATTGCAATTAAGACCTGAAGGACAAAAGGGAATTATGTGGGAGGAAAAAAGAAAAGGAAAAGAAAAAAAGAAAAATTATGATGACAAGAAGACATTTTTTTTTCCTTCTACAGCATATGAATATCTGTCAGGAAAGCAGAGAGAAGACTTTTAGAACTGTCATTGTTTAGTGTGACAATGGTGCCACTGTAGATAGTGAAACCAATGATGTCATCAAAGCAGCTGGAGAAAAGTTTGAGATGGCTCATCAGATCTTCTAAATTTATATCTGCTTACATATCCCCATAGCTACTTTGTGTTCTATTCTACTTTGAGGCGATATTGCTGTTTCTTACTGAAATATGGGATATTTTAGGTGTAAAGTGCTGCTATGTTTAATGCTATTTAGCCTTCATTTATGCAAAGACTTTGGGAAATTAAGTCTCATCTCAGATTCAGCTGCCACCTGTTTGTCCCCTGCTAGAATAAAGTTCCACTTTATAGCATAGACCTACGCTCAAATCGTGGTGAGAGTTTGGGCTTTAAAAGACTTCTTTAAAATGTATTATTTCTGGATATGGTATCCTGCTGTCATTGTAAAATGGAATGGCCCTTTGATCACACTGAGAACAAACAGTTCTTTAAACCAGTCTTCTGATCCATCTGAATGTGGAGTTTGGATAGAGACCCAAGTTAGGTGCAAAAGCTTTGGCCCATATTTTCTGTTATCTCTCAGGTTATTAGAGCTCTTTGGAAAACCCTGGGAAGACCTTTGGAAGAGTTCCATAAGTCCCTCTCCCATTTAGTACTGCTACGGTATTTCCAAACAAAATGTGGTCATCAGTCCTCTGTATTCACCCACACAAAGCACAAAACCAAAGGTAAACCAGCACTATGACAGCTTGTAGCAGGCTGTGTAGGGTGGATCCACAGACTAGGGACTGCAATATTTGGCACAGGACTGCATCAATACTGAAACAGCAATGTTACCGGTAGAATCTGGAAAAGACAGCTTTTAAACATGGAAAAGGAAGAACTAAACTGCAAAAATAAAAATAAATAATGAACCCTCAAATATTTATGATAAAAAGGTAAGTGAATAATATTGGACAGCACTGCTCTAAGTGACTAGTGAGGATTATACATCCATGTTCTGTTTTCACCTGGGGTGGTTTATATTACTGAACAAATTAATGCTTTTTCATACACTGTAATCACCATTTTTACTTTGCTACATTACTGAATTTAATAACAGGTATAGTTAGGGAAAATTTTGCCAACTGAGACATTCATGCAATACTTAATGACTTCAAAGTATGGAATCTTATCCAAAGTTTACCAGGACTTTCAATTTTATGAAAAAAAAAAATATTGAAAATTTCACAAACTCTTTTGTATTTCCTTTACCAATAGCCAGTATTTCTTGCTTCCATTTTGGAAATATAAAAATTTAAGTTTTTCTTAAAATAAGATGAAACATATTAAAATAGTACAGTAACGGACAAAATAATAGGTGACTGCACACTACTAAATTATCTTTTCAAAAAGAATTTATGTCAATCCCAGCTATTGCACTTGCATGACAGTTCATGGGTGTGGGAGGAAAAAAAATGCATTTTATTTGCATTGTTTTACCTGTTCTCTTCGTTGAGGATTTTTTTAGTTCCATGATGATTGCTTGACGTTCCATATTCACTGTTTACTGTGACATAATAATAATAAAAAAATAAATCAGCTATTTAGCAGCTTTAGGGTATGTCTACAGGGACAGGTACAGACAGATGCAAGCTGGTCTGTCTGTTCTTCAAAATGGCCAGAAATGAGCCAGCTCTGATCCAAAGTCATACATAGACGCATTCACATGGCACTTGTGTGTTGAGGTAACAACGAGGGTTGAGCAACCCAAGTTCAATTACTTGATTTTGGACAGGAGCTGACTCTGTCTGACCCGGTCAGGGCATAGCCAGAGGATCTTGGGTCTTCTTGTACTTGTCCAAGTAGTCAGGCTGCAAAAACCTTCCAGAACAAATAGAGGCACAACAGTGACAGCTTAAAACAGCCCTTTCAACGTCCCTATAATGTAAAGGATAAAATCTTAAAACCTGTTTTCTTTATGGTAATATGAATTTGGATGCTTTTCAAAAATCTCACTGCAGTAAAAGATGAATTAAAGCTTTATCCTTTACTTACACTTTAGAGGTGATACATCTATTATGATATGTGATTAATTAGCCCTTAAAAAAAACCCTGTGAACAAGGTTTTTGTGGCTTTCTTCATTTCACCATTCATTTGCTTTCTCAAACATATGCCGGTGATTTGTCTTTTTCTTGTATTAAAAAAAAAAAAAAAAAGGCAAACTAAGGTGCGTAAATTTTGTTTTAGTTGATGGAAATACTAACAATTATTTAGAACTACTCATTTTCCTCAGTGTGCCTAAAGAAATGTTTCCAACACTGTGGTCTAGTCCAGCTCAAAATTCCTCACCGGAGTCAATAGGAACTGAACACGTATATCAGAAGTCAAACTTTGCCTCTTTAGGATTTCTAGAGCATTTTTTAAAATCTCTGAAGGAACACCCATATAAAACACAGTCTGAGGTAAGCCCCATAAGGAGAACAAAAGCGGGTATTATTTAACAGCCTCGCCAAAATGCAGTGGATCTGGAATAAATCAGGAAGAGTTTGGAATGGATTTATTGGAAGGGTGATGCTTCTGTTTAGCTTTCCGTTTTTTATGGGAAGAATTAGAAATGTCATTTGGCAGATGTCTATAATGTTTTTGGAACTGGAAGGAAATTTGGCTTTTCCATTTGGTGTGGGTGGATGTTCCTCTAGGCCACATTTAACATGTAAAATGAGAGAGGTGGGTTTGAAACCCTTCCTAAAGGGAGACCTGTAGTTGCATGTTTTGCAGACTTACCTTAGAAAATCCTCTGCCAGCAACCTGCATACCTGATCCATATGTTACCACTAGGGAGATGGCCCTAAGCATCAGTTTCACCCTTTTTGCAGCACAAAGATCCAAGCCAAAAAAAATCAAAGTATCAGGATTCAGAGCAACAAGAAATCAATAGACCAGATAAACTGGTTTATCCTCCTTGCTTTTTGCTGCTGTGCAAAGGAGTTATAAACATGGTCTAACCAGCCAGATTCTACCGTGCATCTAACGTTATCTGCATTTTGTGTCACTAAGTACATCTTGGGTTTATGCATGACATTTTATTTAATGGCTGTCCTATCTGTCCCTCCCTGAGTGGGACGTAGTCCTAATCTTTCTCAGCTTGGGGGTGGGGTGGGGGTGGGGGAGGGGCCTACTGCTGTAACACTGATAATAATAAATGACAAAGAAAAAGGGAAAACTTATACATTGCAAGAGACCACAGGAAGCTTCAAACAATACCACACAGTGCTAGATGCAAAAACAAAACTGTAAAGATGCAAAACAGGAGGACTTGAACATTTCACCAATGTTGATAAAAAATCTAAGTTTATTATGCCCCAAGAGTGAAGTCTCCTTCCCCATGAGAAGAAACTCTAAAGGCGTAACTGCTGCTACTCATACATTTGCCTTATAACAAAAAGATGATCCTGCCTCGATTCTTGTGTCCTGCATCATTCCTGAAAATTCTTTCAGGAACTTGAACTGCAAAGACAAGGAAACCAATCTGGTAGTATTTCTTTTCTGTGACTTGACAAAAGCATTAACAGCAACAGCAGCATAATAAATGTCTACAGAAAACAGTGAAGCTTGGTGCAGAGACTCTGGAAACATATGTACCCAGTTAGATGAATTCGCTTTGTGCTGCACCTGAGCTAATAACCCCTGCTGAGAGGTTCATAGGACAGGTTAAGCACTGCAACACCATCAAGGAATTATAGATCAAAGTATAGATCAGTCAATGTGCCTGCAATCCTCATAAAGATACTGAAATACATCTATAACAATCAGTTTGCTAGTGTTTAAGGTGAAATTAATCTTACCTTGTTTGGCCAGCCAAAAGCTAGATTTATATTCTAATGGTGGAACACCTTGCTGAAGGATATTATAGACAATAATTTTAGAATGGCTTAAGAGTGTAGGCTTTAGAATTAACAAAAAGGTAATTCAGAGCAATTAAAACACTAAATTGGATGCAGGAAGTTTCTGGGTTAAAAGCTGCTCAACTATGAGAGAGAGTTCCTGGGGTGGTATCTGTACCAGCTAGTATGTTTTTATGTATCTCCTACTTCTGTGAAGAGTAGGATAAAGTGTGATACAGATCTTTTGTCTGACCAAAGGTGGCTGGTTTTACATTTTCGCGGTGAGACAAGGTCATGGTATTCCACTACAGTGAATGCAGGCATAAGCACTTCCACAGCATGTTCTAGATGTAATCACCATAAAATGTACATGCAGCTGATTGAAAGATATTTTTTTTTTCCAAAAATCAGAAGCCTGCAGAACGAGGCAATAACAATCTTCCTGTATATAGTAGGTAGTATATTAGAACAGGGTCTCAGCAGGAAATCCTTCATTAGGATTGTTTAGGAACAGATTAGGCAAATACCTGCAAGGAATGGTTGTAGTACATTTAGTCCTTCTTACTGTAGATGATTACACTAAATGATCTTAAGTAATTCTGTACAGTCCTGCCTTTTTCTGCATGCCTGGAAAAATGTCACCAGCACTGTTATTGGACAGTGTATTTTATAAGCCATGAAACAATGTTCTACTGGCGCTCTGTGTTACGCTCCATGAAGGCTGTGCACAGGGAATTATTTTTGGTAATAACAGGACTGTTCCGCCCCAGAGATATAACTGTGAGAAGTGGGATGTGCAGTTTTCCTGTATATTTAGTAAACTACACTAAATATAATGAATAAAAGGCCATGGAAAACTGTTGTAATCATCAGAACCATAAATTGATTATACTTGTAACAGTTTAAAAAATGGCAATGCCATTAAAATGGATAAAATAAGGAACTGGCATTCTATTTCTGAATCAGTGTGCCATATAGTCACTTGAAATGATTATGTAGTGGTTAACCAAGTAGGAACAGGATGCAGTGATTCAGTAACGAGCAGTAGGTTTCTGTTCAAGATCCAGACATCTAAATTTAGGAAGCAATAAATGTAGGTGTCTAAGCTAAGTCAATGGAGACCTAGTCAATCTGGTCAAAGGAGTCTAGAGTGCTATTAGTCTAGTCAAATCTCTCAAAAAGAGATTTGCTTTAGGAGATTTAGGAGTCTGTTGATCCTCTGACTACACAGTTGCCTCTATACAGGTACCTAGTGCAGTAACTTGACTCCACCTGCCACTCCTGATGGTCATGCCAGACTCATGCAAATATCACAGATACACTTGGACAATTCAAACAGCATAAAAACTTCAAGTGTGAACAACTGAGAGTAGAACTCCCATGGACTGCAACGGAAGCTGAGACAACTCTGTCACATACAGACATACGCATTTAATACAGAAGCTTGCCCTGAATTAATTATTTCTAAATTAATACAGATTTTTTAGAAATAGTAATCTTTTAATTGTCGCTTAAAAAAAAACCCAGAATTTTAAAATATTGCTTAGACTTGGTTATGGAATTATATGACATTTCAAATAGACAGAAGATCTAAAAAAAGATAGGGTTTACATATACAAATAATGTACAGATTAAGACTTAGTAAAACAGTTTCAATACAATCTCATGTATCTGAATGTGTAGAAAAATTCTTATCATAAGAAATCAGTACAGCATCAGATCCATTTTAATTAATCTTAAAATTAAAAGTATAGATGTTTCCATCTGGGCTAGTTACACATACTCCCTTTCTTAATCCAATCAGTTCATCCTAATGTAGATGAATAAATATTAGTTTAAATAGGCCATACAGCTTGTACCCTACAGGTGCATTTACACTAATTATTCAGTGCATTGGAGGAGTGTTTTTTGGTGCAAATTTGTCTTGAATCTATATTTGGACTCTTCTGATTTATACAGCTAGTGTACTTGAAGCACTTTTGCTCCTGATGGAGCCAAGGGGGCCGTTGTGCAATGGGGTGCAGTTTGCAGCACCACACTTGCAAAACGGATGCAGGGTCATTCGGCAGTTACTCTTTTGCATAGGCTAGGGATGTGCTGTCAATCAGCAACCAGCACCAACGTCGTTGACACTAAAGAAGCAGTGTGAATATGCAGACCTAGAAGCGTAACAGATCACAACAAACCCAGTCCCATCCTTCACTCTTTGCTCTGTAACACCTGGTAATGCAGACACATCCTAAGATTATTCATTTGCATACGCTAAAGATCAAGGGAGCGCAAGGGCAGTGAGTGTAGAAATAGATGCATAAGCTGTGGACATCCAAAGTGAGATGATTTTCATCCATGCAGGGCTCCGCTGTGCCCTGACTTCTTTAAAAAATACTTGTAATGAAGGCAAAGCAAAGCAAAGGGAAGCAAGGCAAGGCAAGGCAGTGGAGAGGAGACAACATCCTCAATTTACATTTACAATTCCTTTATCAAGTATTTAATATTTCAGAAAGGTCTAACTTAGAAAAAATCTGAATCCAAAATGTAGTTATTTTCTATTTGAGGTGTGGAAAGCAAAATTCTGGGCTATAATCATTTTAGGTTTTGTCAGTTTAGCCAATGATCTAATAGCTCTGAGGACTATGTATTTACTCATTAAAATACTATTGCTGAAGGGGAAGACCAGGCTTAGAGCCAGACTTCCAGACAGGAAGGCGCTGGGTGATCAAATCAAAGTCAATCCTGGATCTCAGTATTCCCTTTACAACACATGTAATTCTGACCTAAAGAAAACTAGACCTTGAGAAACCATGATTTTCTCTCCTGCAATGTCTGCACATTAAGGTTGTCTCACGTCACATACATTACCACTTTTCTGACCAGGGAAGCTAATGTATAGAAGTTTAGCCTTTAAATCACTAGGACTGTCTAAAATATTTTCTGTTACTTCTATACTTCAATAATATCACCCCACTAAACAAGTTTTCATATTTAAACTGTGAGCAATAGGATGCGTTTTCCTCCATTCAGCAAAGCTGCAAAAAAGTATTTTATTATTCCTTAAATACTGACATATCAGAGTTTATATATTTTCTGGATGTCCCAGGGCTGATCTTCTGGGCATGAATGCTTGCTGTCCCCTAGCCAGCTTGCTAGCCTTGCAGAACCATCCATAAGCTATAGCTAAATAGCTGTGTTCGTGTTGTTGGGCTTTCTGAGGGATACCATTTGCAGTGTCTTATTGACTTAGCTGTTTGAAAAGCTGAATTTTTGTGAAAAATCTTCCCTAAGACCACTGTAGAGAATAACTTTATCAACATATTTAGCAGAAGAATTTTTGTCTTTGCACACTGTCAGCAGTGTCCATTCACACTGGAAAAATAACATAGATCCAGCACAACTCCATGAGTTGTTTTTCATTACTTCTACACAAGTTTTCTAACAGAATCCAGATGGAGATGATGGACAAAGATGGACTGCCATCTGAGCCTTGATAGGCTGTAGTAAACTGCAGCTGAGTGACACACAGGCACTCACTGTAAAATTCCCCTACACCTGCTTCAGGAAAACCCAAGAGAGTTCAGACTTGGTATGCATTTCTGTGTCTCCAAAATGTCTTAAGAACATAGGGACTTCCTATAGCCTCAGAGAAGTGGTACATATAGCCCAGGATTAAGTTTCCGATGGTGACAACAGAGATTCTATCTAGGGAAAATATGCAGACATGGTCACTGTCTGCAGTCCATTCCCTTCCCATCCCTCTCACATCCACCACTGTTGTACTGGGATATTTGACAGTACACCCCACTCCACCCCATTCATTTTAACTTCTGTTCAAGGATCTATTGTCTGTAAACATTTCACAGAGACATGCAAGGTACATGTCTCACTTGCATGTCTCACATTTTAACAACAAATTTATGAAGACAAAGGAGGTTAAGCCGGTCCAGAAGCAGGTTGCAGCTGAGCTCTCGAAGCTAGTTATCATTACAGGTGTTGACGGGACTGTGTCTAGCTGTGAAGGTTGTTTGTCCCTGGAGATTGCCTTATGCATCTTCTCAACTAACTCCTGATTACAGATGTATCTCAGCTTGGCTGCCACTTCTCAAAAGTCTCCTAAGTGGTTCCTAAATAAAGCTATGGTCAGCCTCTTCCCTTACTGGATGATCTCCCCTTTCTAATCTTTAGCTAGCAGGCAAATACTGAATATTAGTCTATTATAGTCCTTACAAATGTATAATCACTAAAAAAAACGGGGTTTTAATTATACATTTATTATACAAATTATTATTATTATAAATTTATTATACAAATGTATAATCACTAAAAACCTGTTGTGATAGTCCCTATAAATTGGGGGAAGCTGAATCCAGGGATTAACCATGGTGAAGATTCTCTGCAGGGCAATGACAATCTGAAAGCAGAGATGGCTCTTTCACAATCACACTTTAAAAATAAGAATAAAAGAAAGTAATATTTACAGTCCTGTGGTAAGGTTACATTGCTTACCAGAAGGATATTTATGTGTCACGTCATCTAGGAAATGCAGTGAGGTGTGCTCCTGCTACTTCTTCCTCTCTGCAGCCAGGAAGGGGGCTCTCCAGAGATGCTTTCCTTGTCCCCTTCCTGCTTCTAGGCCAAAAATCAAAGGGATCCTGCTTGGGCAATGCAGTGATAAATACCCGGAGAAAATCCTTGTGGCTGGTCAGGAGGAGAAGAAATGTTTGAATTTATAAAAGCAAGGTCTCTTGCTTTTTAAGGCACAGACGTGAAATGCAAGGTGGTTAGTTACATCTTTGAAGGTGTTAACCAGAAGTTCAAGTCGTATCTTCTCTGAGAATATTGGTTGAGGAATGGAACTTATTTGCTTGTGTTTTTCAAACAAATACTTTCTACTTATCAGATGGTAAAATCACAGTGCTAAGAGCATGACTGTAGCTTTTAACATGTATTGGTAGAGATGGTAAACATTTTCTTGGTAGCACAAATGACCAAACCACATGCACTGAAATTCCAGCAGCTTTGACCACATTAACATTTTACCTTATGCTAATGATCTTTTGTGTAAGCAAGCAGTTGGTAAAAAACGTACTTTTTTTTCCTTACTAGTGAGGACACAAAGACAACAGCCTTCTTCACCTAAGATAAATTAATTGAACTAACTGAACTGAACCATCTACTTCTTTCTTTTGGTCTGTTAAGAAAGTGCATAAAATGTGAACTTCTGAGGCATCACAAATATGAAGGAGGAACTCATTTTCCTCCATCAAAGAAATCCACAAATTATTTTTAAATCTTTTTAAAGCTGTGGAAATGTGGTGACAAGCTAAAGCAGGGAAGGTCAGCAGCCTCTCTGACTGGAACGGTAAAAGCCTGGTGGTGAACAGGAACCAAAGCCCATCAATTATGTGAAAGCCCTAATATTCTGTGGAAACCAGGCTCTCTGTCAAGGCTTAGGAGCCAGTCCTCGTCCTTAAAATTAACTGAGCTTTGGGTATGAGCTAGAAACTCTCCTGGTTTATGAACTGTGTTATATTCTTGTTTTCCATTTTATCTGCTTGCTGTTAGTTAACTGTGTTATAGATTATGCTGGGTTGCAAAATTATAAATCAAACATAAGTATAAAGGTACCTGGACATTGAACACTGTTGCTTCATCTTATCTTTAATGCAATTCAAATGTTTTATGGAAAAAAAATGAGAAGTTTGTGTATAAGCCAATGGCATCATGTCAGCTTCCAGTTCCTACCCCCTTGCAATACAGTCTGTGGTGGGTGAGTCATCCATATACCCTTACACGGAATAACAGCTTTCTTAACAGATACGATCATGCATGTCACCTTACTTAACTGAAAAGACTAGTCAAGAGGCTCAGTAAGGTGAGATTCACATGATGACTGTCAGTAATTAACTGCAGGATTCACGTGCTCAAGGCCTGCAGACAGCTTTCTACCATGATTAATCCACTGAGCCTTAGTAAGCAGAGCTGATGCTTCCCTAAATCACAGACCTTCTCTACCTCTGAATCTTGCAGAAGTGGCCAAATTATCCCCAAACAGCCCAGCCCAACAAACAAACAAAACCGACATCATACCAAAATGCAGGCTCTGGTATCAGCAGGGCAGCCGCAGTGGCTGCATGGTCATAAAGTCACAGCTTTCCAGGGATGCTGGCATCCTCACGTATCACAGCTATGTCAGCCTACCCACAAACATCCTTCCTGACTGCCCAAGGGCCCAGGTTTTTCTGTCTCTTTTCTTCATCTTGGATTTGTCAACATCCCACCATCCCTGTCTAGGAGGTATAGGAGCTCCTTTTTGTTTTATGTGAGCTGAATGCCTGGGGGCACTGAAGGGGTTAAGTGGAGGAAATTCTTGTCAGGTTCAATAGAGAATCAAGCATTTTAAAGGATTTTCTGTAAGAAGAACCCAGTATGTCTGACATCAGAGCCACAGCACATTACAGAGAAAAAGTAAAATTTTTACTTAAAGGGGTTTTTATACTTTCAGAGTGGAAAATATTCATATTGTGGTTTTGTACTAAAAATAAATTCTTCCATTCACAGCCAGCAACAGGTAGCTGAGGTTAGATCAAACCACTAGCTTACTAATGACTATGAATTGCAGTATCTATAGAAATGACCAGAATTCAAGGCAGCCTCTAAAATAAGCCAGATGAATCATTCTTGAAAAATATTATTCACTCCGTAATAAATAGGCTCAGCATAAATGTCTGCCACACAAAGCATGCTTTAAGAATTTTTTAAGAATGTAAAACACTGTTGCATGTAAATGGAAATTATCAGTTTTCTTCCTTTTGCAGGGGTTCTGCTTTTTTCGTAACAACTCTGGGAACATTCAAGTGATCCCAGGATCCTAAACTGACTGCATCGAAAGCATTCCTTTTGCACAAGCATCTTCAACATAATAAATACTAGCTCTTAAAAGTGTTATAAATAAGGAATCTGAACTTTCTTGAGCTATAGTGAAAGCTATTGTTCAACAAAGATGCAGTAAGAAACAAAAGCTGATAATATTTTTATCTTTAGATTCTTATCCTACTGTGTAAGATATATTTTTTTTTGTAGTAAGTTACTGGATCAGATGCTCTGCTAGTGCAAATCACCAGAACATCGTACCATTAGTGCAGCCTGGTTGATTTACCCAACTTGAGAATCTGGGCCCCAGTCAAATTATTATAAAACAAAAAACAAAAATCAGAAAAAAACCCCGCAGTGACAGCAATCACTGTCCTGCAATGCTGATACATAATTTTCTACAGGGTTGTATGTTCATATTTCATATTCCATAATATCTCATTAAGGCAAGTGAGCGATCTATGCCCACAGGACTGGCAGACCCTAAGAGACCTGAAGGAGACTAGGACCCTTAGGAAAGACCGACCAAAACAAACAAACAATGGGAACAAATCACCAACAACAAATACCAACCTCACCAAGGAAGCAAATATCAAGACAGCGAAAACCTTCCACTTTACACTTTTGTATTTTTTTTTTTGGTCTCTGGTGTTTCCTTGCCCCGGTAAGCCTTATTGCACATCTCTGAAATGGATACCAAGGATGGCAGTTTTTTCATTGCCATGCATGCTGTAGCCTGCCTTCACCAGAAAAAAAAAACAAAAACCAAAAAGCCAAAACCCCAACAAAAAAACACAGATGAAAAACAATACCTTTCTTCCCATCGACATGAGACATCTAAAACACATGTAGACAATTCAGGTTTACATCACTAAATTAAGAAATGAATGCTCTTTGTGTCTACTTAGTGTCTGTACTACTGTGGGACTGAATCTCTCAGTAAAGCCAAACCAACAGTAAATATAACAGACATTATTTCATGGCCATTGCTACTACAGCCCTCATATATCTCGACAGGATATTTTTTTCTTTTTCCCACTGAAACCCAGGATATAATTTACTTATAACCTAATAATTTCATTTGTAGCACATTTGCAACAACAGAGGAAAACTGGTAAACCCATTGTGCCTATCCCAACAAAAGGTTAATCTACTGGGTTCTTCTGCTTCTCTGTAGACATTAAAGATTTTCAACATCTAAAAAGCTCCTATGCTTTTAAAGAATATTTAAAAGATTTGGTGTCATCAAGATATGCACATATTTGGTTTATATAACCACATCACCTCTGTGCACTCACCCTCCCTTTTACCACTCACCCTCTGATGGTGTCTTCTCCCAGAGTAGTTTATAAATTGTGAGGGGCCGGGAACCTGCCTGTTTGTGCATTTGTGTGAGAGCTTATATCAGTGCTATTCAGTGATTGACACAGCCTTTGAAAGTTGCCATATTATGTATGATTAGCAATAAGAAAACTAGCATCTTCATCACTCATTTCTCACTGAAAGTACAGAGTGGAAAAAAGCTGTTCTATTTACTGGACCAACATACCACACCTGGGAGACCTCAATATACACAGTACAAAGTACAGGGTAAATGCACTCCACTCTGCAGATGTACTCTCTCAGAAGTGGGGTAAAGAAGTGCCTTTCATGGTCTCATTTCGAAACTAGGGGAGAATGTTACAGCGAAACTAATACTCTGAAAGAATACTAGTAACAGTGAAACATGGTAATAGGAAGTAGCTTTTTTCCTTCCATTTCTTATTTCCCATAAAGAAGATGTAATTATGATGTGCAGATATATATGTATATATATACAGGAGATATAGCGTTCAATACAGAAATGTAACTGTAAAAATATTTTTCCCATCTTAATGGGCATCTTAGATCAAAGCAATGCTACTGTGCATGGACAATTCTTTCTTAGAGTAGCTCACTGTAGTTTATTTTAAGCATGCTTTCACTCATTTAACTTCAGGTAGTGCTTATAGCTGATGTAGTAATACTGTCACAAAATACCATGCAGATACTCTTAGCATGAATGAGCCTATGCCAATTAACCAGATTGTCAGCTAAACCAAATGAATACCCTCCCTAGACTTTTTTTGCAACAGCTGAGCTAAAGTGAATTCAGTCAAACTGTTGCAGCTTCAGTATACAAGAAAGGTTTGATAACAGTAAGCTGAAATAAAGGGGGAAGAATCTACACACAAGCTTGTATCAGCACAAGCCTGTCAGTAAAAAGCCTAACAGGAATCTGTAGCACCATTAGTGGAATTACCCCCAAAACAGAACCTCTCAGCAAAATCTTAACGACTGGCGTCTAAGGGAAGCAACTGCATATATACTACAGCAGTGATAGAAATAAATAATCTTACTCATAGAATAAGTTAAGTAGGATCAGAATGAAGGTTAAAAATCCTAAAGTAAGGTAGCTATTCCTTGATTCAAAAGTGTGTCTCATGCAATTATAAACTTTTTTTATTCCCCTAGGCAGCTGGGATTTTCCCAGGATACCCATTCAAGTGTATGTTCAATCAGTACATATTCAGGAATTCACCTCTTGTCTATACAGAGTTTCAAGGAGGTCAAGGAGAATTTTGTCATTGCCTCCAGTGAGGCCAGGCATTTCACCCATCAGTCTTGCAGCTGAAGTGAGGTCTTTGGATAAAAACTATGTGAAATGTAAACAGCACAAATCCTGGCCACATTTAATAAACTGAACAGGATGTCTCTCCATCTGATATTTTGCTTAGCTTAATTTATCAACTTAAAGAAAAAAAAAATAGTTGACATTGTTCCGTTTTTCTAAAGATGAGATTTTAAAAGGTGAATTGACAGTCCTTTTCTCTCCAGCCACATCCCTTGGACTGCATGTATATAGAAATATATTTTGCATATGCTTAAAATACTTTAGTGAGATCCATTCTCTCACATGCCAAGCTCAAGTGCAATACTTTACACACCGCTTATTTCTCTATGAAAGCCTGCAAAATCACTCAGCAATTGCAAGGTTCCATAAGCCACCCACTCTATAACCTGGGAACTAATGGAGCACGGGGCTTAAAAGAAAAAGGAGAGAACACTTTCCGTATCTTGTGGAAAGATGAAGTCATAGCAATTATCATGGGGGGAAACTTTTTTATGACTGTTTTCTTCAAGATGTATGTAAGTTCCAAAAGTAGGATATACCATCTTGATTCATTCTTAAAAAACAAATACTATGACATGAAAGCTTGCTTGTTACTGAGAGATAAAAATAGGAAAAAGTCTTGGTTTATGACTTGTCAGTAAATACTTAAGTAAAAAGAAAAAATATCATTCCCTAAATCAAACAAAAATTTATGGACTCAGGTTTGATATAAAATATCCATTTTGATATTTAAACATCCACTTGAGCTAATTTTAGGTAGCTACTCTACATTGGAGCAAGAGCCCCTGTCACCTAAGCCTTGCAAAATTCTAACAAGTTACACTGCCAACTGCCTTAATCCTTTGACAAAAACTGAAATATGTTCCTTCTGTGCAATTAAGTTACTACTGGGAGATTAGATTGCGTCATCCTAACTCATGAGTATGTCTGTCTTTGTGAGTGAATTCCCTCCCTGAGACTGGATTTGTGGGAGGGATCTCCTTCCTCCAGGACTGCAAATAAATGTGCAAGAACGTTCCTGGGCACCATGTTCCAGCTGGCCCTGAAAGGACAGCATCCATGCTGGGCAACCCCTTTAACCTCTGCAAGATGGGAGCTGCTGGCAAGCTGAATTTTGGGAATGGCCCTGGAACATTTTAGCTCCAGAAATGTGCTGGGGAATAGCTTGGGAGAATGCTTTTTGGCACATGCTTAGCTCACACCAGGGAAAGTCTTAACGCTTCACTAGCGTGGGCAATTGCAATCCATTGTCCAGGAACATTTCCACCTACCGTCTGATTTACTAGTACAGAAGTGGCCAGGGACACTGTTGTGCACTTTCAGACTTTGTACTGTGATTGAATGTAAGCTCAAGAGAACAGCTCAAGCACAGTCCTGATGTAAAGTTCATTTTTTATACCATTATACTCCCCCTCCCCCCATATATTTCAGAAAAACATACACAGTCTTGTCTTCCACTTGAGATGAAGGGATCTGAGGAATGCCTTCCTCCCCAAGAACAGTATTGAGAGTAGTCAACAGTGTGCAGTTAGACTTCACATGTAGCTGCAATATTATGGAATCCTCTTGCACTTGTTTTAAAGTATGAACACAGTGTTTTTCCAACAAAAAAAGTCACTGAGTGATAAAAACATACACACAATAAACAACTGCATAATCTCTCCAGAGCAGCAGGGGTAGAAGACAGTAAACCCACTGCTAAAAGGTACAATTGCATTCAATGAGTTCAGCAAGAAGGCATTGATACTCCTGCTTTTCTTTACTGCTCAACACAGCTGCAGTTAGGTAAGTTCCCAAAGTGCATTCTGGGTCCCTCTACTTATATACGTCACAGTGCCAAATGCATCGGGGGGGAAAAAAAAACCCATAAAACTAACACTCCATTAAATTATCACTCTGTCTACAATAATTAAACACCATGACCCAAAGCAAATGACCCAAAGCAAACAAAACTATTACAAAATTGTCTCCTCTTTGCAATAGTTTATGAAAGAGAAATGAGAAGGAAGAATAACTTTGTTCACTTTGTGTATTTGACAGCATTTGTGGTACACCAGCTTTTACATGTGTCTTACATGATAACAAGAAGTAACATCAATGCTTTAAAAAAATCAGTAATTGATAAAAACTGCACTACAGTGGAAGCTGACAAAGGTCTGAATTAATTTTTAGACCTAAGGTGGAACTGTCTGTCTGTAATTAAAGTAACAGTTTTAACTATAACCAATTAGTGCATTTTATTTACAGTGCAACTAATTTTGAAACACGGATTGCTATAGCCCTGATGTTTGACTTCATTTCTGAAGATGGCAATGTTAAGTTTGAATGGTCATTTAGAAATTTTTCATTTTGGTGTCTTTTTTGAGACACACTGAAAGAGCATCAAAATATTCTTTTGTTAGTATAGCAGCCTTCAATACCTAAAGGGGGCCTACAGGAAAGGTGGAGAGGGACCTTTTACAAGGGCAGGTAGTGATAGGACAAGGCGTAATGGTTTTAAGCTCAAAGAGGGTAAATTTAGATTAGATGTTAGTAAGAAATTCTTCACTGTGAGGGTGGTGAGACAGTGGAACAGGTTGCCCAGAGCAGCTGTGGATGCCCCCTGCTCCCTGCCCCAGAAGTGTTCAAGGCCAGGTTGGATGGAGCTTTGAGCAACCTGGTCTAGTGAAAGATGTCCCTGCTCATGGCAGGGTGGGGAGTGGTAGAACTAGATGATCTTTAAGGCTCTTTCCAACCCAAACCATTCTATAATTCAACAATATTGACCACCGTATGATTTATGATTGGTTGATATATACTGCTTCTTGATCAAAATAAAATTAAGGTGAAAAAAAAAATATTTTAAAACCCCATTTTTTTCAAAGTGCTCTCTACGCCCATAAATTGGTGATTCATCCTGATACACTCTTGTGTACTGGCTCAGACTCTTAAGTTAAACTTGTCCCTGCAACATCCGATTTGCATCAAGTGCCTTCTCTTGTAACATAACTCAGGTGCACCAAGTGGTTTTGTAATTATACAGCAGGCTTTCAGAAAAGCAGAGCTTATAGAGTCTCTTACATTTTTAAAACAGACTATCTCCCTTGGCAAGATTGTTTTAAAATGTAACAGAAGCTCCTAAAAATAATGCTATATAATAGTAGGCTATGTTGTCAAAGCCTCTGGTTATTGGTAAATTCTACTGAAATGGGAACTGACTTATTTTAGTCTAAAACTGAACATTTTAGCCATAAGCTTCTCCAACCAGCACGTAGGATTTGAGTCAGAGAAAAATAAATAAATAAACAAACAAACAAACAAATAAATAAATAAATCGTTCCTACCACACAGGCAATTAGAAACTTCAGATACGTAGTACAATGTCTGTTGCCTTTTCCGAAGGTTTAAAGCACTGAACTCCCACCTGTTTCAAGCGAAACCATTGCTGTTCATGCCCAAAGGTAACTGCATCAGCTCTCTTCTGAGCAATCCCTGTGACAGAGGAACAGCAGATGATGCTTTTATAGTAGTAAGACCTCTGTCTCTGCCAGCTGAAACACAGAGCCAATAGGTTAAAACAAAGGGGAACTCTTTAAAGACACATAAAGCCTTCTTGAGTAATAAAAATCACACTAAAGAAATGAAAATAAGATGTTTTCTGAAACTGTGGATTTCAATGTCACATGAATGGAAAAACACTTTGTATCTCTCTAAACCACAGGATAAGCACAGCAAGGTAGTCATTTTTCCCACGTTGTCTTAAACTTTCAGACACAGAAGTCTGACAATACTAATGAGAAAAGCCTGTTTCATCCTCCTCTTTCACCGTTTGTCCTAATAAGTGGCAGTAAACCTTTATGTACTACGGCTAGGAAAGGTCAAGGGGAGGGACAAGGACCAGAAAGAAGAAATACATAAATAAATAAGACTGCCACATAGGGCGTCTCCTCAGGTTGAAACAGACGGTATTTTTGAAAGAGAAAGTACTATTTATACACACATAGTTTCCATGTCAAACTGTCCTGATTTCAGTGAGACATCAATTTTTATTTCTAAACCTCCGATTTAAAATCAGATTGTGTAAACAGGAATAAAACTGAGTATTTTCATTGCTAAGGATATGGTGTGCTTTGTCACAACGTAGTCTACCTGCAACCCCAACCTGAAATTTATTTTTTTAAGATGAGCCAATTTATTGCTGACATATTCAGTAAGAAATCTCTCCAATACTATTCATACAGACATTACACAATCAAGCGTGCTTTCACATTCAGCCAATTTCTTTCTGGGTCTCTGCTCCAGTGATTGATTGAGAAATTTGTCTCAGCAAATGAAGTCATTACTTGCTGTACCTGCACCCATCTGGGAACATCTGAGACGAGACAGACTGTTCAAATCTGTCTTCCACAACTGTTAATTCCTAAAAATAATTGAATGTTCCACTGCAGTACAGAAATGCATTCTATTGTCTCCCTGCCATCTAAGGATAAGCCTTGAGATTTCACTCATCACAAAAATGAATTATTTTATATTTTGATAAAAGTGAAAAAGATATTACAGATAATACTGTACATTAAAAAAAAAAAAAAAGGCAAGTCATGCTGGGTGCATAAGTGATCAGTACTTTGCTATTGTCAAGTCACTTCCACCTCACACATGCTGAGTTTTGTAAGAAAGTATATATAAAAGCTATTTGTTAATCATCGCGACCACTTAACTACTGCACTTCCTCATTTGGAGAATTTGGCCTTTTGAAGACTTGATTTGGTAACTCAGTTGAATATGTAAAACCTCACCTGAATATGATCTCAAATCCTTTAAGAACAGATTTTATTTCCATCTGAAGTACTCTATCTTTTTATTCGCCACTTGAATCCAAGTTTGTCTTTTTTTAACTGCTATGATCACTATCTCAAAAAGAAATTATAATCAAGCCTCAAACCATTAAAGAGCAAAATAAAAAATTTGCTTGAGGATATTAATAGAGATATTTCTAAGTTACTGTACAAGCACATTTTGATGCACTTATTTGCAGCTCATACCATACATACATAACTCTTGGTCCAATCCTTCAGTCTTTAAGCAAACCTTACAGTGACATCAGAATTTATGAGGTTAATGTATCAAAACACTAAAGCGACAACACGACAAATGGAGCAATAATGAGGGGTTTCCCCTCTCTCATGGCTTAATAGCTGTTTAAAATCAAAGTCCTGTATGGTGTGTATCTGGCATGACTTTCATGGCTATCCTCAAAACCTGTGTGCGGAAAAATTTCCTTTCTTGGACCTCCACTTTCGTATCTCAAAGGACAAAGTAGGCATGCTTTAATAACATTATCTCAACCCACTTGAAAAGTTCTCTTAATTCTTACTAAAACCATCTAATCTGTTTGAGGCAAGATTTTGGTTTTATTTAGAATAGTAAACCTTATCTAAATAACTGTAATATTAGGATGTTAATTAACGTACACAAGCCAACTTTTAAGAGTCCACTGCATACACGTGCTATTCATACTAACTGAAGCCTAGACCCTGCACCTGGTTAGCCCTACTGCCATCTTCCCATATGTCCTCATTTCCGAGTGTCATACATGCAACCCAATTCACTAGCAGTGGACTTACCTGGGATGGGGGGGAATCCACTATTTATCCTCTTTAAGAACCAAGTGGAAGGTTACAACCAGTGTTTCATGTTAAGACCAGCTTCAAATTTCACTATCGAGAAGAAGATGGTTGCCCTTTTCCCTTGGAACCTATCTAGGCAGTCAAAGCACTTGCTATAGTGCAAAACAAAACACACCCAGGATTTTAGTACTGGACTTCATCTAGTAGGTCTTAAGAGTTGCAGCCTCCTTGACTGCTACACTGCTCAGCCATACTGCAGTTTTCCAGTTTCACCTTCAGTTTTCCTTAGAGAGATCTTCCTTGACTGAAACATAAGTCACTGAAAAGACAGGGCTCTCCTTCAGTATTGTCAAGTTCATCAATACAGCCAAAAGACTAGATTTACTTTCTACCAAAATCAGTGGGGTTTTGGGTTTCTGAAATATAGTCTAAAGGTCAAAGGTTCTCCCCAGAAATGGACTATTGGATCATTCTCATGTTTGTTTTCAATCAGCAAGGCTAACCCAGGACAGTTTAGGCAGAAGCACCTGTCTAATTGAAGAATCACATTCAGTGAATGGAAGCGCATGGTGGTTACCAACCCCTTCAAGAACAAATTTTCTAAAAAAAAAAAATAAAAAAAAAATAACAAAAATCTGTTTATCAGCAGCCAAGTAAAATCTCACATACATGCCTCAACACTCGGTCACAGTATACTGATGCGCTTTAAATATGGAAAAATTACTCATACAACATAAGCCACCTTCTTCCTGGCAAATTCCTCTCCTAAGGCTAAATATATACTGCTTGTCTTTGTGTACCAAAGTATCCAGCCAGCTGATGCAGAGAGAAAAGAACACTAGCTTACATTTTTCGCTAGAGAGGTAAGGAAAAAAAAAAGAACAAGGCCCATGTATCAGCGATTTTTGTTTTGCAAGCTAGTCAGGACCTGCACTTTTTAATTCCACTTGATGATTGATAACCAATTCACACAAACACACAGTGTAAGATTTTTGAGTACTACAGACTTATGTAAAATAGCCCAAATAGCAGATCACAGATGAAAATTAAGGGGCAAAAAGATGTAACATTTACCCAATGCTCTGGTTTTCAACTTTTAGTGAGCTTTTAATTTATTAGTTATAACTTGTTTTTGTTGGAGAGGGTTCAGAAAAGGCTGTGAGATTTTTCTAAGCGTCAGCTTAAAAATACTTACAACTATTTCTTAAATGCCAGCTTAAGAAATGTATAAATAAAATCCAACATTAAGACCTCTAAACTTGGAGAGACATGCTCAGAACAGGAAATGATAGTTTGTTAATAAAGAAAGGTAAATCATTCTCCAGTCTTCCGGTGGGAAACTTGGCAGCAAAAGGATTTTGACCTCAGTGGAAGGTAACTGTCACAAATGACAAATCAAGCAACTTTCTTCTTAGAAGTGGGGCAAATGTTTGACATAAGGCTGGACTGCAGTCAGATCTATCATTCCCTGTGGCATATTCTTCTACTTTTAACAAATAATCCTGCAAGCTTTTTGCACTGACCATATTAATTTTCTTCTTTTTTTCCTCTCTCTCTCTCTCCCCGAGTAAAGCTGTGCAAGCCTAACATTTTTTGTGAACGATTACTTATTTCCTATTTGAAGCACAAAAGCTCATCACTTATAGAATAGGTCAAGCTTTCAATGCCTATTAGTCCCAGTCTGGAATGAATTAATGCATTTTCCTATGTTCATTTTCCTCTTCTGTTGTAGAAACAGTATTTGGGACCTTTGTGCAAAGGAAGGAAGCAAAAATCCTGTATTATTTTCAGGTAAATTAGTAAACAACAGCAAAAAAAGACACTTAAAAATTCTATTTTCGTATTAGACTCACTGTGACTGTATCACTGTAAAGTTTACAATTAGAAGTACCAGTTCTCCCAACTCAGAACAGTAAGTGGGAGGAAAAAATGACAAGTAGCCCAGTTTAATTTCAAACGTTAATATATTTTCTATTTTATAGTGAACATATGCATCGTTCACCCCTTATTTGCAGCAACTATGACGTCCTCATAAAAAGGGGTGACATTTGTAAGATGCCTCTTAAAATAAATATTTCTTTTTATAAAATAATAAAACTTCAAATAAATATTCTTTACACTAAACAATATGTTGAAAAAATTAGAAAATAAAGGCTGAATTTTACTGTAACTGTACAATATACATGAAGTCCAAAGGGAAATCAGAGTCTTGTAATAGAAGGTTTCCGTAAGACAAAATACAATCTAAAAACATACTGATTGATTCACATTCTTCCGAATGTACAACATATTAGTATAATATTTTGTGACTGTGCCATGCCTTATGACACCACGTATTTTTCACAGTTGAAAATATTATTGTATATACAAAAATATAGCACATTATCTCTGGCAGAAAACAATGAAAAAAAAGGAGTCATTTGCTAATTTACAAATTTTGCAAGTACTATTCACAAACAATTGAGTTGCCTAGGAGTGTCTGTGTTGCTTTAGCTTATGCAATATGTGGGTCACAATGTACTGCATCCCTTTTTTTTTTTCTGTATGCCACTAGCTGGATTCTAACAAGCGTATCAGTTAAGATGGCACACACACAGAAAAGCATTTCACTGCAAACAGCAAAGTATACCCCCAACATTTCTACTACAGTCCCAAGACCATAGCTGCTTAGTTGGTTGCATATGTACGTTAAAATAATCTTTGTTACTTTAGTATTTCTGACTAGTGATGCTATGTTGGCTTTTCAAAGTTCCTGGGGGGGACGCTGGGAACTTTGCAGCAAACGGTGTTGGAGTGTTTACAGCGGCACCCAGGCCGATTTACCCGGTCGTAACAGCCCTGGCACAACTTAAGGCAACCCTTGGCTGGTAGGTAACACCACAAGCAAGGCAGAAAGAGGGACACCACACCCATGGCGGACCACCTAGTGCAGCAATGTGACTGACTGCAGGAGCAGGGGTTGTCAGCACAGTTGTCCTCGTCATCGTTGGAGCAGTGATAGAAGAGGCCCTTCACGCAGCAAACGCAAGTCCCGTAATCAACCACGTTCTGGGCTGAGCAAAGACACTGCTTGTCACAGATCCAACATGATGGGAGGGTCCTTGGATAAGTGCACTCCTTACACTTACACTTCCCACAGTCCTCACACCTGTAGCTGTGCGCTCCCAAGTCTTCTTTGCTCAGTGGCTTCAGCTCACTTGACTTGAGCTCAGACTTGGGCTGCATTCGGACTATCCCGTCAGCAACTGGCCCCGAGGATGAACCTAGAAGTCTCTGTTCAGATGAATTACTGCTTGTACTTGTCCTTGTACTGCTCCGTGAACCTGTGCTGACTGTACTGATGGATCGGGACAGAGGTGCCCGAGGAGGGGCGTGTGTTTGTGCATGCTGAATCCGGCTAAAATGACGATGCTCGGGCAAGCCGTGGGGCCTTTCATTTTTGGGTTGGGTTGCTAGTCGAGGAGTGGACTTGACCCCTGGCCGTGGAGCCACCGTAGGCCCCTCCGTATACTCATTTGTGTTTCGGATGGCTCTGATCTGGTCCAGCGACAAGACATGAACCTGCTGCATCAGGACATCCCGCAAGTCAGGCTCCCCGTGCGGTCTCCCACTGTCACGCCGAGCTTGTAGCAAGGCCTGCGACCCGCTGCCGTGCTGAGCTCTCGTCTCCATCGGTGCCCGGAAGCGTGCTCACCCCAGCAGGCTTAGAACACATCTGAAATCCTGGAGCGACAAAGAGAGGATTCACTATTGCAACTCATTTCATTGCTCTCTCCAGCAGCCTTTCAAGGCTGCAGGATACTACAGCACAGCACACAATCTAGTAATGCATCAGCCATTAAAAAAAAAGGAGTCACATCTGGGGTGCTGGTCAGCTGCATGCACTTCCCTGCCCTCTCCTGCCTACTCCGGTGGAGAGCTTAAAGGGATTCTGTTCTAGGTCCACACATCTTAACTTGTGGCTCTAGAAAGTCTAGGTATTGCGCCTGCTAGCTAAGGCTTCCCAGGCCATCTTCTGGCTAGACCATGGCCTTCAAAGCGATTACACTTCAGCCACTTGAAGTGACTCTTCTTTTCACATCAGGCTATTGAAAACCTTAGATATATATAAAAAAAAAAAAAAAAAAAAAAAGCCAGCAAGTATTTAGCAAGTGTAATGTGACCAGCTGATGACAGACATATAATTCTCCAATTCTGTTTAAAACTGGATAATATTTTGGTAGGCTAGTCTCTTTACACATTAAACTTTATATGATGTAAATAGGAAATTTTAGTTTAATACCAATAGTCACAAGAAAAACACTAAATAGCAGTAAAATGTTTGAGGTTAGACATTAAATGAGTTAGTGCTACCAAAAACTTCAGCAGCACAAGTAAAAATATCTCTCTCCAGTATTTTAGTTGTGTGTCACACTCGTGTACACCACTGCAATTGTTATTTTAAGGCTCAACGCTACAAAAGCAATGATGCCATAGTTTTATATTTTTAAAAGGTGAAAAATTCCACAGACTACATTTCAAATTGTAAATATTACCAAAAGTAGCTTGTGGGACAGAGGCATGCATAATATAATCAAACAGTGACAGCATCCAAGAAGTCTACTTGATTGCAAATATTACTTTAAAGGATCATTAACTACAAAGCAGAAACGCAGACTTAATTTAAATGGAAACACAGTAAAAGACCCAGAAGATGAGAACTTGTAAATAACTAACTTCCACAGTCAGATACACAAGTTTCTGGTACTGCCCTCTAAATTAGTTAGCATTTGGTTTGCCCTTATCATATCTTAAAGTGGTTCCAAAATCCAATTACCTACACAAAAATCCAGAACAATATTTTACAATTAAAACCCAAGCAGGAACCAAGCTTCTTACAAGGACCACACAATGTCTTCAATTATACCTAGAAAGAGCACCACAGTGTTACTCTGTACACACCAGCTACCAACAATAATACTATACCGCAGTATAATAAAATATAGCCAAACAGTTTAACAATTAATATCTCAAGACACTGTCTTTATTCTAACAGCAGTGGAAAACATTTAACCTTTTAACTCCTGGCTTCCTCCCCTCAAGTGCTTTTTGTTTTTAAGAAAAAAAATAAAAACCTAAATTTTGAGAGTGACCACCTACTTTAGATATTGCCAAATCCTGGTTTGGACACAGACTGTATGTCATGCTAGCCCCCCGCCCAAAAAATAAAATAAAATTAAAAAAAAATCTGTCAAATTTATCTTGAAGCACTGCTTCTGTTTTCTTCAAGTTTAAACCTTTGTCATACAAGTTTCAAACAACAGCCTAAGCAGACATTTCCTCATCTGAAACTATGTGGAGATATAAGCTAATAGAAATTAAAGTATTTTCCCCATCCTTGAGAGGAACTATCAGCCCTATCTGCCCTCCACGTCCAGGTTCTAGCCGGGCTCGGCCAGCCGAGAAGGTAGGCTGAACCAAACCCTGCCTTCTCCAGAGATGACAACCCGGCGCAAAAGCAGAGCTGACTCTGACCTGCAGGCGCTTAAGACGACAGCGGTGGCGGAGCCCCCCTCGGACGCCAAGGTGGGCGCTGGAGGAGAAGCCCCCGCGCTCCGCTCCCGTCCCCGCTACAGCTACACCCGGCGCGGAGGGGCGCGCAGCAGGTGGGAGGCGCGGCCCCTCGCCTGCCGGAGCGCGGCCGCAGGCGCCGCCGGCAGCCCCGCAAGTGCAGACAACCTGGAGATAACCAGGAGACATCCTCTGGGCTGGGAGGTGGGAGGGGGCTGCTGCAGCCGCCTTATCAGGAAAGTCAAACCCATGTTTCCTTTTAACTCTTCCCCCCTGCCCTCCCCCGAGAGATGCTAAAGAAGACTTCCCCTCCCGGGTAATGAGAGGCGCCCCGCAGACGGTCTGAGACAACACCTCGGGGACAGTTGGGCAAAAGGCAGATTACCCCCCCTCGCCTTGCCGTAAGCACCCATTCAGCTTCACAAAGCCAGCCGCTGGAAAAGCTCCTCTTATTTTACGCATATTCTGCAAACTGCCGGACCTTCAGTCCGCCCCAGCCCGGAGGGACCCAGAAGGCACTTTCAGCGGGCCATCGGTCCGAGTCGGGCGAAACTCCTTTTTCTCCCCCCGACAGATCCGCTAACAGGGCAAGATGCAAACCTCCGGCATTTATTTGCAAACATACATTCGCCTGAACATTCTTACGGGAAAGCACGTCTTCCCCTCCTCTGATCTAACACTTCTCCCCTTCCCATCCACCAAGAGCAGAGCAGCAGCATTTGCCTTTTTGTGTGTGCATGTGTGATAACACGATTCCCCACTTCCAAAAGCCAAAGTCCACTCTCGCAGAGCTCAAGTGCCATGATAGCTAACTTTTCCTAGCTGGGATTGGCAAAAGGGCGAGCAAGGGGGCCGGGTTTCGCGTTCGGCACATTTGGGGAAGTTTAAAACGCAAGGGGCTTCTTGCGTGCTGTGGAAAAAAGCCCGTGTCTCGCTGGCTGGGGGAAGGCGAGCCTAAGGGGGAGAAGTCCTCTGCTCTTGAATTTCTGTTTTGTGTCCGAAGCCTGTGCAAGGCACCCCCACCCCCATCCCCACCGCACACACACCAACCACCTCCTCCTCTTTCAAAGTGCTTTGAAACCCCCATTAAGGGCCGAGTGTGTGATCAGACTATGGATTAGGGCAAAAGGGACTTTACCATCGGGGTGGGGCAAACTGACACACAAATAGCATGCTGAAAACACCAGCAGCTTTTTTTTCTTTTCCCTTTTTTTTTTTTTTTTGGGGGGTGGGGTGGGGTGGGGGGTGTGTGTGTGTGTGTGGGGGGGTGTTACAAAGTAAACCCACCAAAGGGAGGGGGAGGGAAAAGCAAAAATCACGGCTTTCCTTCCTTTCCATACCTGCCCTCTGCATAGAAGAACCTGGGGAAGAACTTTGCTCGTGTTATGAATCGAGTTAATTTCACCACACGAGAAATACTTATGTGTATGCGCGCACACGCACACACACACACACACTTGTACCAGACGTGCACTCGCTTCCGAATTGCACGGATCTCCCGACGCCACCACAGACGGGCGTAAATCACGCACCGAAGGGCGAGTTGCTCGCTCTCCCCCTGGACAGTACAAACCGCCCCGGCGCTCGCCAGCCCCGCAGCGCCCTCCTGCACCTCCCCTGGGGCTCGTCCGACACCCACGCGTGCCCGGCCAGGCAGGGGCGCGCAGCACCGCCCGCGCCGGCTCCCCGCAGCAGCAGAACACGCTGCAGCCTGTGTGCCCGTGTCTCCGTGTGTGTGTCGGTCTGTGTGTGCCCCCGACCTGCCCGCAGCCCCCGCGGCCATGCCCGCCGGCCCGCTCAGCCCTCCGCCCCCCAGCGCAGCCTTCCGCGCCCCCGAGGCACCCCAGCGGGGCGCAAACGCGGCGCAGCCCCCAAATGCCAGCGGAGCTATCCCCCCCCTCCGCCCCCCGGAGAGAAACCGCTCCGAAATCCCACCTCCGGCTCCTCTCTGAGAAAGGAAGGAGCGGGGAAAGGGGAAGAGGGAGAACCTGTACGAATGGAAAAGGGATCGGCCTCAAACATTTCCACGAGTTTTCTTGGAGTAACCAAGGGGGGTGGGGGGTGGGTGTACTGAAAAGCTTGTTTTGCAAAGAAGGAAAAGGCTCTCACCGTGATCGCGGCGCTGCACCAAACCCCTCTCTCTCTTGTATTTTCTTCTTCCTGCGGTTTGCAAATAAATCCAGCCCTAAAGCAAAAAAAAATTCTTTTCCAAACTCTGCTTTAGTCCAACTTGCAAATTAGAGTAAGAATGATCACCATGTAAAAAAGTCCAGAGCAAAGTTAGGTCCCTCTCCCCAGACAGATTTATAAATACGTGTGTGCGCGTATATACTATAATAATAATTAAAACACCTCTCCGGATCGGGGTGGGTTTTCCTTGCTCCTAAAAAGAAAACACTCAGTCTCTCTCACACACACTTTCCTTTTTTTTCCTCAATGAACAGGAGGCCGAATCGCCAATACCAAGTCACTTTTTTTGTTGTTGTTGCAAATGATCAAGAGCAAGGGGAAAGCCAAAGAAAACAAAATAAAGTGGATCTAAAATAAAATCCCAGAGCTTTCTTCCACTGAGCTCCTCCAAAAAAGCAGCTTGTGCAATGTAGCCGTTCTGCTGCTTGCTGCAAGCTCCTCTCCCCTCTCTCCCTCTAGCTTTCTCGCTCCCTCTGCGAGCGTGTGTGTGTTGCAGGCAGCTCTGTGGTTTGCGATCGGGGGGGGGGGGGGGGATGTTTTGGGAGCGCAGCGGATTTGTGGTGGTGGTTGTTGTGTGTTTGGAGGAGGAGGAGGAGGAAGATTTGAGATCTGAGCTGTAGGGGCTCGCCGTTTTTCTGCTCGCTCTCCCTCTCCCTCTCTCTCTTTTTCTTTCCGGAGGAGGTAGGGTGATCTCTCTGCAAAAGCAGCAGTAAATGGCGTCATGTGGATCTGAGGAGGAACAGAGCAGTTGTTGTCCCAGAGGATATATCGCATCCGGTCCCAGCTCATTGGCTCTGCGGGGCTACATTCACTGGCGCTCCCAGCGCCCTGCCAGCACTCCGAGCTGCGGGAGGCTTTCAAAAGGGTAGCGCCGCCGGCCCGGGCCCCGGCCCGTCCGCGGCGCTGCGCTGCTCTGCGCTGCTCTGCGCGGGGCGGCGCGGAGCCGAGCGGAGCCCCGCTGCCGGGGCCTCGCCACAGCCTGTTTTCACAGGAGGCTGCTCCGTGCGCGGTCACACGACGCTCGGGGTTCCTTTTGTGCTCGTGTACGCGTTCAGAGGAAGGCAGCGATAGGTTTGCAGGGGAGCCGAGGGCGGCTCGCTTCTCCCGGGGAGGAAGGCACGCTCTTCCCGCCGCTGCGGGTTTTCGGGGGACCCGTTTCCAGGTGCTTCCCCTCCCCCCTCCCCCTGTTTTTTTGACCGAGTGGAATAAAAGTTTACACTTTCTGCCCCCCACCCCCGGTCCCCGGCGGGGAGAAAGAAGGGCCATTACTTGGGCATTGTCCCACGGATTAGCGCGGTGAGGCGGCGCGGGGGGCGCCCCCGGGGCCGGGGGGGCCCGCGGAGCTGCGGCCCGGGCGCCGCGGGGGCGGGGGCGGCGGGGCAGGCCGGGCAGCTGACAGCGCCGCGGGACTTTCCGCGCACCGTGCGGCAGCGGGCCTGGCGGCGTCCCGGCCAGCAGCGGGGTCTCCTCGCCTGGGCGGAGACCCGGGGTTTCTTTTAGGGGAGGAAAAAACAAAAACCCAAACCACCAATTCTCAACCGAAAAACCCGACCAACTGTGTTTTAATTAATTCCCATTCGTGTAGGGGACACGGTCTGCGAACAGCTCACCAACGTGACTGTTTGTCTTCTGGGCGTTTCCTGACACGGCCACAGCTCGGTCCCTTTTGTACGAGCTGAAAGGACCGACGGGGCCACTGTGGCTGGGCTCGGGCATCTTGCGCCTACATGGATCTTTCTGCGCGCAAAGCTGCGTATCCACGTAGGCATGCACCGGGCACGGGTACACCCGTGTCACGTGTGGCACCGCTCAGGATACACACGGTGCGCACGGCGGCACTGCACTGCGTTATTTGCGTGAGCGATCATCAGCGCATAGCCCCCAGCAGCCCTTTTCACTAGCCGAAGCAATTTTGCTGGCACATCCCCTTCTACACCTGCTAGTCACCGCTTTCTGGAGGGGGTGGTCATCCTCCACAAAAACATGGAAATATAAAGGGATGTCTTACGTGCACGGCCTTCAGCTTTTCGTGATTTTATATGCAAATATCCATTCTTCCACAATACTATTCCGAACCGGCAGATTATTTTGCCATAGCTGCTTGACAGTACGGTTAGCCCGAGTTGCACTTCTCCCTCCCCTTCACGCGGGCTCCACCGGTCCCTACCCTGCACGAAACCGCCGCGGCCTCGGCGGGGACGGTGCTCGGGGCCCCGGCGCCCGTCCCGTCCGCACCCTCCCCGCCCCCCCGGGCCTGCAGACGGAGCAAAACGCCGGTCGGGGCGGAGGCAGACCCGCCACTGGAACCGCAGCCCCGCGGAGCCGGGTTTCACTCAGGGCTCTGGTGAACTGAGGCGGCGGCGCGGCCGCTCTCCCCGCCAGAGGGAGCGCGGCGCCGGGCGGGGGGCGGCGGGGTCAGGGCGCCCCCACGGCACCGGTCGGGGGCTCCGCGGCGGCAGCGGCCCCGCCGTCGGGGCGCGGGAAGGGCGGGAGGAAGCACACGGGCCTTCCCCACGGCTTCCCCCACGGGAGGGGGCACCTGGCGCCCCGTGGTCTGACCTGGGCATCCTCGGAGGTGTGCCCTGGGTGCAGGCTGCGGATCCAAGAGATCCAGCTGTGAGTGACCATCGTCGGTTAAAATACCCGGGAAAGAGAATGCAGGATCTCAATTTCGCTTTGCTGTGGAAAGAGAAAAATCACTTCTTCCCACATAGCAAAGTAGAAAATAGGTGAAGAACTTTCTGCAAGCCTAGACACATGGGGAAGTTCTGTAGATTTATTTATTAGTGATTATACCGAGTCTGTAAATAGTGTTCAAACTGGAAAGTTCATAATACCATTTTAAAATCTGTTGGTCAGTGCTGCAATCGGCAGTTTATATGCCAGTTCTCAAATACAGGTGTATACACTTAATATAGTGAATAGTCCCAAAGACATATATGAGAACAGTGACAGATACGAAAATTATTTTTATTCACAGAGCCAGTCATGTGTGCAAAATGGTGAAGTGCCAGCCTTGTACCAAAAGAAACCCCAACAAAACCAAAACAAAACAAGCCCCCAAAACCCAAGCATACAACATCCTAGTGCTGCTGAGTTTGAAACAGAAGCACCAAATTGCAAAGATTTGTGCACTAACTTGCACATAGATAATCAATAAATAGTGCACAAATATGCAAAATTAAGAGTGGTGATGGGTTTTAATTTGCTTGTTTGTTTGTTTGTCCGTTTTTTTTGTTTTCGGATTGGAACCTCAAGGCTGAGTTCTCAAGGCCTTTAATTTGATGATACCTTGGAACCAGCTTTTGCAGGATTCCGTGTATCCCTCACATTTCACGTTTCTTGTCGTGATAGGGGTTTAATGCATGTGACTATGTTTCCCCTAGTGGTTTGCTCTAACCACTGCAGGATTTTTTGCTTTTAACCCACGCGGACCTTGTTAGAGATTAAGGTTTTCAGTTCATTCTCAGCAGAGGAATATAGCTAGTGTATATATATATATGTATACATACAAATGTGTATGTGTGTTCATAATATACTGGCATAGTAGCAATTTCAGTGACTGCAGGTGAAGGGCAGAGTGACATGACATGACAGATACCCATCTGAAATAGTTGACACTTTTCTGCATCCTCCTAAAATTGTCCCATGAGGTTTTAGGTGATTTAATTTTCAGGCCCAGGACCTGAAAACAAGCAGTATTTCCCCCTTTTTGTAAAAGAAAAGGAAGTTAATTCATAAGGAATTGCTTCTTGCAAGGGAATGAAAGTGCAGTAAATTTGCAGACTTTCAGAACATTTTGTGCATTATCTCATGAGTTAATGCAGTGATATGAGGATACTGATTCTGCATATCCTGAAAGGACTAAGTTTGGCTGCATACTGCTTCTAATGCCCAGTATTTTCTTAGAAACGTAAACCTTTAATTGATTGTCTTTCTTGTTTGTAACCCTGTAAAAGGTAATGTACTTAAAAGAATTACGTGATTTAAAAAAAAAATATATTAGCTGTAAAGCTTTTTGCCTACTGATACTTCATTGAGATTCTCAGGGGAGGCAAAAACACTTAGATGTATCATAGAGAGAAACAGAAAAGTCAAACTCACTGTATTGTAAACAGTTGGACAATTTTTATGAAGAAAATTAGGTCCCTGACTCAGTACCGTTAGTTTTGCTTTTGTAATTTTCATTGGAGGTTATCTGAAGAAAATCCCAGAATTCCTTAAGAGGGGAAAACAAGCATAGCCTACTGGGAACTCGTTCTGGTGGGGCACGGAGCAGCACTGTTAAATGTGAAAAACAGAATAAATACTGGCTGCTGTGCTTGGGAATACACATGCCCTGCAGCTGCTGGGATTCTGCCTCCTGCTTTTAGTGATGCCCAGATCTTCTGGGAATTAACTACTGTTATTCAGATCTAGCTAATGATCATCACCTTCCTTAGAGGTGATATAGACCAGATCCTGTGTAATTTTATCCCATCTGATGACTGCCTCAGGATATGGAGGGACAGTTGCCAGCAGAATATTTTCTTGTCGAATACCAAATATACTTGTGTAAACTTAAAAAATAAACAAATCCCTTTCCTGATCCTTCTGAAATTATACTGAAGAATACATACATTTAGTACTTCTAATATAATGTGGAGCTTTTGCATATAAATTATTCTAATAAAGCTAGTATGCTCTTTGATGTGCCTTTCAATGTTATTTGGTTATATTTGTGTCCTTGATAAAATCAGCATTGTTGGTTTTTTTGGAATTCAACTTTATAAACCTTTTCAGTTTATACAATGTATTTTATATTTACTTCTGTCTTCTTAAATACATTGAGACCAAATGTTTAAAAGTGGGACAATTTGGTGTGGACAGGACTAAGTGCAGTTTATATGCTAAGCTGGTATTATAGCAGGCTTTTAATGGTGTATTTGTTTGTCCTAGGATTTTCCTCCTAACATTTTCGACTGCTTTGGTAGAAGTAATCACGGGAATGACAGCACAGACAAGCCACGTCTGCCAGCATTTGAAAAACTGCACTCACTAGCCTAATTCAGTTAGAGGCCAGATAACGCTGGGCTTGACTATACTAGAATTTTATGCAAAATTAACTGATTGCCTATTAAAATGTTAATAAGTAAGTGCTAGTTTGGAAATTCCCCAAATATTTTGTAGCAGGATGCAGACATTTGTGTGTTGACCTGGGATTAATGTGACTCAGAAGAAATGGAAGAGGTCAATGTAGCAGTTATGGGAAATTTGGGAACAAGAAGGTTTTGTGAAGAGACTTACTATATCTCTCCTGTGGTTTGCAGCAGTAGTTTTCAAACTTCTTCAGTCTGTAGACTTTTTCTGTGCTTTAGATGAGGAAAATAAAAAATCATAAGGGAAATGCAGTCCTTTTTAGAAAATTATAAATCATAAGACCTCCCATTTAGAAGCAGTCCATAGGAATCCACAGATCACGGTTAGAAAACCACTGATGTAGAGATAGCCAAACTAGCTCTAAACTGTAATGTAGTGGAAAGGTAAATGAATATCTTGGGTACTGTAAGCAATGTAGCTGGAAGAGCACAGCTGCCTGCTCATCTTGGAAGTGCAAGGTAGCTTGCATGGACCTCCATGCTGTGACATCTACTCTGCTCTCAGAATGTAAGTACCTTTCTTCACTGGAGGCTGGAATTCAAAGGAATACCTCTGAGAGATTAGCAGTTGGTAGCACATGGCTTGCAGGCCAGCCAAGGGCTATGTACAAGTGAGACTGACATTTTGCTGCAAACCGAAGCAATCAGATTGAGCAGCCATTAAAAATGGTATCATCTTTCTCCCATGTGCTGAGATTATTTTTATTTTCCTCAGTTGTGAAAGGCTTGTGTTCATCTGAGTGGCACACGAGCACATCCTGAAAGCAGAGGTGATGTGTGCAGAACAGAATCGATCCTAGAGATGAATGAATTTTGCACAAAAAGGGAAATGAAAACTGATGTTTCCCAATCATTTGTCTGAAAATCAGAACACAACAAAAAAAAATACTGTTTGTATGGTTGCGTCAATAAAAACAGTTGTGAAGGACCCTGATCCTGCCATTCAGATCTGCATAGGACTGCCTTCATTCGCCTGATCATAATGGCTATATCAATGACAGTAATTAAAATTTTGGATATTCTATCACAGTTTTCTCCAAAGATCTCAAAATAGTTTTCAAGAGATGTCACTATGTTTGTTTCACAGGTGAGAAAACCCAGGAGTGAAAGAAAGAAGTAACTTACCTGAAAAGCAAGAACTGGGAGTCTCAGGTCCCAGTCTAACCTCTCCGCCGTGTACACACCGCGTCCCATGGAAGCCCGTGGTATTGTATTTCCTTGAGGGCTCCAGGGTCTTTCTGCACAGCTAAAATTTCAAGATCTCTGTCTAATAGCATCGGAACACCTTAAAAGAGAGTAGGAACTATTAGGTAATTATACTTACCTTACTTAGAGAGGGAAGAGGACAAAATATTTGATTATCTAAACAAGGTTATCTCTGCAGGAGCATCCACTCCCACCACTTGATTAAAGAGTTCCTCTAAACTTCCATCTCTGCATCTGGTGCAGTTACTCCTATCTTATTTGTGGTTTTGTAATCATCTTTTCCTGTATTTTAAGCAGGCCTATTACTTTCAAAAGCCCCGCAGAGACAAAGGCAGAAATTAACTGAGAAGCGGAATCTCAGAGCTGCTCCTCCTAAGAAGTCCCCTGATGCTTTCTGGAGCCCTAGTGAAAGTCTGTGGTGCTCCAGGTCGCAGAGGGAATCCAGCTGCCCAGAGCTGCTCCCAGGACGGTGTCCTAATTAACCAAAGCTAAAGGAAGTGCTGGAAATGGCATTACAAACATATGCAATAAATCCACCATGTTTGACAGAACAAGCTTGCAAAATAAGCCCACTGGAAAACTTCCTTCATTCTTGAGGTTAAATGTTTAAGCCGTTTAACATATTTTAAGTTTTCTTGTTGTTGCTTTCTTGCAACACAATTCAAATTGATATAAATTATTTCAACTTCTGATGGTTTACGTTGTGTCAAAGCTGTTAGGCTTCCCAAACTACGTGCTGTTCAATTTTTATTTTCTTTCTTAGCTCTGTAGTTTTGTTTTCTCCACAGGGACACAAAGTACAGTTCTATAACATCCGTCACAGCTAAGGAAATTTCTGTTCATGCCTGATTCAAAATCCCACTGCACACAACAGAAATAAAGGTAAAGCCCTTTACTGAGTCGAATAGATTTTGCATCAGGTAAAGTCTAACTTTGGAGATGACAGGTCTTTGCAGGGTTAGAGAATACGTGTATTTAGACAGTCAGTGTGCAAAATTTTATGTACGGACGGTACGTGCTGGGCCACAGCCGGGGCTAGCTCTAGTGCGTTCATGTTTTGTCAGAGCTAGAACTTCCAGCAGCAAAGGCAGAACCTTCATGCTGCCCATCAGTGCTGGGAAGGAGCAGGAGCGCTGGAGCGCTTTCTCTGCGGCGAGGGGGCGGCGGGGGGGGGGAGAGCTGCCTTTGGCTGAGCCCTTGTTCCAAGCGTCGCAGGAGCCGATTCCGAGGGCAAGTTAATGAAATACGAACGGGAATTTCCTCAGCTCTCCGTCCTTCTGCTGCCTCACCTTTTGAGAACCTGATTTGTATTTGTATACATGTGCGTGATCCCGATGGCATTGTTTGCGTTTTCACACAAGCACTTTCACCTATATCTCCCTCCCCCCGCCGCCCCCCCTTCCCTCCCTTCCTCTCATTTGGCAGCCAGTTGGGCTTCTTCCTGCCTTGAATACCACATTCCCTGGTTATTCAAGCTCAGTCATTAGCACCCTGTCCCCCTACTGAAATTATGAATGAAAAGCCTTGTTGTTCTTTACAAATAACTCGGGCTTCCTCAGTCAGTCAAATTCAAATGGAAGTGACTGCCAGACAAAGCGCCTGTATGATGGACAGTCCTCCCAGCAAGTGATCAGGGCACACAGGAAGTTTTTAAAGGCGCACGGTGGGTAGCGCGGGCAGGGCGTTCCCGCGGGTGCGGGCTGGGAGCGGGGGGGCAGCCCCCTGCCCGCCCCGCCGGAGCGCGGGGGCGGTGGGGCACGGCCGGCGCGCAGCCCCCGCCGCCCCCTCGGGGCTCGCCATGGCGACACCTACACCTTCGCCCGGCGGGGCCGGGGCCGGGGCCGGCACCGCCGCGTCCCAGCGCTGAATGCTGCGGGGGTCGCGGGCTCCGAGCGGCACAGCCCCCCGCCGCCGGGGCGCATTGTCCGCGGCCCCCTTTTCACAACGGGGGAAAAGGTAATTGACAGCCCCATTGTCCGCCCCGGCCCCCCGCGGCTTTAAAGCACTCCGGGGCCCCAGTCACACGTTGTCAATGAGAGCTGTCGGAGGTGGAGAGGGGCTGCTCAGGAAACGGTTTGAGCCCTTCAAGTGGACAGGCCTCAGTGACTTCTCCGGCACTCCGGCTGCCACAGGCAGCCCCTTCAAAAATAACCTTAAAGCAATAAATCAAACACGTTTCCTGCACTATATAAGGAACAGCTGGTTATTTTTCCTCCCCTCCCCTCCACCCCAACCCCCCCGGCCCTTTTTTTTTTTTTTTTTTTTTTTTTAAGCCTAAAAATTATTTAAGCACAGGAAATCAAGCATGTCAAAGTTTGGCAAAGCAGTTTGGACGATTTAGCAGTTACAACACTTCTTTCCCGATTAGCCAATCTTTGGGCTTTGACTTTATCTCCTCATCCCCACTGGTTTCTGCATCTGCTCTGATGGCTGGGATAACTCGCCCCTTGGCTTCCACACAGCAAGGGAAGCGATCCGTGCCATTTGCAAGGAGAAGCCGTCCACCCTGATAATCCTCTCTCGCAGGAACTCCGTATCCTGGAAGATTACTTGGGCTTAGTACATCTGTTTATTTAAGAACAAAACCCCCCGCACCTGAGAATTACCGAGATGCCTTGACAAAGGCGAGCCTGGACGTCGATGCCATACTTAGTGTTTTACATAGGCATCACTTGTTGACTTTATATATCCAATGCAGGCAGTGTTGATGTATCATCGCATATGGCACATCATGTATGATGTGTGTGTATAATGATATGTTGGATGCATTAAGTTTTGAATACAGTTACAAGTTTTTCTCTGAAAGCCTCTGCGACCTTAGGCTCTGTTGCTGCAGCTGGATCCACATAAGCCAACATTGGGGTTTGCACCGAACCCCTTTAGGAGCCCACCTGCTCAGATCTGATTTCAGTCTTGGCGCTGTTGTTTCCTGCCATCACATGAGGTAGTTAGTGTATGCTAACTAACTAAAATCCAGATCTGTTAGACTTAGTGTTGTCATTTAGCAATGCCCAACTCTGCTAATACATTCAGTGCTTGGCACTGATGATACACTTAGGAAATAAAAGCCAGGGGTCAAATATTCTTGCACAGACAACGTTCTGCAATGTCCGTGCGCTGTGACTGCAATGCTGTATTCCAGACAGAAATGTAACTCTTCAAAAAACTGTCAGTAAATCCAGAGACTGAATTAAGGAGAAAACCAAACTTTTTTGGAGGCTTGGGCTCTGTGAAAGGTGAATTAAAACCAGGAAGACCTAGCTGATCTCCAGCAGCATTAAATTCTCTTTACTCGCACAACACAGGATATGTGTTCTTATTTCTTTATCATGCCCCCTATTAACAAGATATAAAGGATATCAGTGTTCACTTAAGGGTGGCCAGGGGGTATTTAAATGAAATAAATTGTCTTGAGAAAGGATGTGTGTGGTAGCAGGTTAAAGTCTGTGATCTGTAGAAGCAGCACAGTTTACTTACTCTGTTGCTCTAACCCATCTATTCTGGCAGCTTTGCACTCATGGTCATGCGAAGGAAGATTTGGTTTTTGTTTTGTTTTGGTTTGGTTTTTTGTTTGTTGGTTTGGTTGTTGTTTTTTTTTTTTTTTTTTTTTTTTTTTTTAAATATTGTTATTGTCTATCTTTCATTTGCAATATAACACATTTATGTGTTTGTTAATATAATTTCACCTCCTTTGTGCATCTAGTTCCAGCTCACCTATCTAGAGCACATTTCTGCCGTATTTTAAAGACTAAGGTAACACAGAGTTGCTAAGTGCCTGAGACTAATTTACAGGCAATTTTAGCCAAACCTTACAGCATGCTGTAAGACATGGCCTTCCTGAAACCTTTTGCAATCTTATGGGAGTAAAAGCTGTTCTCAACCTCAGACCAGATGCTTTGGTAGGATCCAGTCTTTAGATTGCAAATTACTTCAGGCAAGGATCTCCTTCCTGCTTGGCAACTTCCTAGAACACTTTTGCAGCAGGATAGATAAACAGCTTATTCTATTGAGGAGGATATGCTCAGCTGGGGTGATTTACCATTGCTAACTTCCATTCTTTGAGAATCCAGCTCCACATGCAAGTCAGGGGTTATCCATATCCTGCAAAGGTTTCACACATTGGGAACCCATGATGGGAAGATTTCAGTGTATGGACCTGTTTCACTTACTTGTCTTTGTTATGATCAGGAATTGCACATTTTCATTTGTCACGTTATACCAACTAATGCTAATCTAAGGTCTGCTCACGCAGTGTGTGTGGCAGTATTTTGCTGTTAAACTGAGTAGCATTTTAGAACCTGCCAACTTTGGTCCTTTAGGGTGTGTCTTTTGTGCTGGTGAGTGGTATAAAACTGCATGGTCAGCACGTTTGCTATTGCCTTTGCCCAGCGGTGCAAAATGACTGTTTAGACATGATTAGATAAGTGAGAAAAAACCCCAAACCCTCATAACAAAACAATAATAAAGACAAAAACCTCTGCTCTTCACTGGCTTACATGTAGAAAAGCACCTGAAAAGACATTATGGAATATGTATGGTTATTCCCCAGCAGAGCTGAATCCTTCATGTCTCAATTCTTCCCAGCTTTGTGGAGAGGTGAAAGAAAAAAACAATATCCTGGAATACCATTGGTAGAAAAAGTCAGTGCCAGTACTTTCCTGATACACTTTTCCTTCTTAGCTAAGCTCACTTTTAATGGGGGATGAGAAGCAAGTATGACAAATATTTGTCTTCCAATATACAAACAGGTCTGTGAGCTAAGGCTGTGACAGCAAGATGGCAGGAGGGCTGCCATCATGTGCTGAAAGAGGAGTGACAGCAAGTCTGCTGGACAGTCAAGTGTGAAGAAAGGGCAGCTGGACGGGCGTCTGTAGATGAGATGATGGGAGAAAAAAGGCCCAGGAACTAGTAACTGTCTGAACAGGAGGTTCCATTTTATTTACTAATTTATAATTTATGATTTATAATTTTTATATTTTTTTGCTTTAAAGCCCTGGAGGATCGTGCCCTGTCCCTGGATTGCAATGAGGAAAGCATTCTTGCTTTTACTTTGCCTTTGCCTTAGTCTTACAGTCACACTCCCTTAACATTTATTGTGAAATCTAGACTCTATTATAAAGTCAACTGAAATTTTGCCATCAAGTTTAGTGTGGCCAGGATTTTACTTAATACATAACCCCAGCACTGTCAACAATGTACTTGCACAGACCAAGGCTAAATTTGGCCACAGGAAGGGAACATTTCCCACATTTCCTCCCACCCCTTCTTCCCAAAAGAAGGATGTAAGAGACTGTTGAAGGACAGCTAATGGCCATTACTCAAATCTGTCTAAACAGTGGGAACTTGGAGAAAAACACCTGTTCAGCAAGGTATAGGCCAAACACAGCCTGCAAACTCAATTTATACAGCCTGTAGGCTACTCTCAGCAGTCCTCTCCTGCAGGAGTGGCTTGGGAATTAAGTGCATAACACATTCATGGTTTCTGGGAAACGTTGTGCTACTTTGCATGCCAGTCTGATGGACCTCCACATGTGCTCTAGCTAAGGCTATGTGAGTTGTAAGGGCTGGGATATAAAGCTCTTGCTGGCTCTTAGAAGGAGCTGTGGTGCCCAGACAGCTGGAAAAAATTGGGGACTACTGATTTACATCATGGTAGAATTTTCTTTAGAGATTCTTGTCAGTGCTTCTACCATTCAACCAGGAAGAAGTTGGGCTGCCAAATGAATTGAGGGTGAAACCTGTTTCTGAACTTATCTCTGGGTTCAGTAGCACATAAATGTAACAAATGAAGTTCTGAATCTTTTGAAGTCTATAGGAAAACTACCCTTGACTTTGATGAGGTCTGAGTTCCATCTTTTTCCCATCACCTCCTTTTTCCCCCTTCACTTTATGCACATCATAAAATAAAAACTGAGGCCCATGTGTATGTTTCTGTAGCTATTTAGATTCCTTTGAGCCATGCACTAGTATACAGGCTCCAGTTGTATGTACAAAAGCCAGCTATACATATGTAATTGCAGTAACTGTGCATGAGAAGATCCTCTGCAACCTTAGGCCTCAGCTTATGAAAATTTGATCCCGGAAGCTTTATGGTTCCAGACTCTTTTAGGGAGAGTCAGGGAGCCAAGGGATGCATCTGTCTGCTAGATTTTGCAATGAGGTTTTTACTTGGGAATAAAACCTTTAAGATGCTGAGTGCTGCTGTTTCATTTAACAAGAGTCCCTTTGAAGACATGGTAAAGTAGGATCCAATTCTGTGAGAATCCGATAATGAGAATCATGAGGAAAAGAAAAGGCCTTAATTGACTCTGTCTTTTAAGTTTTCTGGAGTCCTTTGTGTGGATTTTCTAGTGCGTGGAAGAACTTAACACACATTTTTCCCCTGGCTGGAGTTGGGGGGCAAACAGTCCCTGCTGTTGTTGGCTGTGCAAGCAGCACGAATATCATACATTTCATCCTCAAGAGTTTTGCAGTTGTTGGGCTTCAGACACATGGAAGTTTTACCTGAGTAATGACAGGAAGAAAAGGCTCATTACCTAATTACTTCTCACAACACCCAGGTCACACCCCTTCGTAGTCAGTTGGGCACAGGTGTGTGTTGGATACGCATTATGTGGTTATGTGTACAAACATGCCCTTCGGAGAGCTGCATCTCCCTTTTGTGCAGTGGCTGCTGTGCATAAAGCACACGATGTGCCATTGAGTGAGGAAGACTTGATGGTACACTTTTGGGATGCTATCTAGCCACCATGCCCTGGGAAATCTTGTGTCTCATCTTGGTGAAATTCCCTACGCCTGCCTGCCTTGGTGTTCCAGATGCTAAACGGCAGGGTTTACGACGCGTGGGAAGGTGCTTGTTAGCCCTGATGGTGCCATCCTAGAGTTTTAAGAAACCTTTTGTGGGGGAAAAAGTTGGGACGGCGGCGGAGCCAGCTGCCGGCTGGGTTCGGAGAGTCGGGCTCCGCGCTCCCCCTGCTGGCCCCGCCGCGACAGCGGTGACCGCCCGCCGCCTGCCGCGGGGCGCAGGCGCTCCGGAGCGCTGCGCGGAGGGCTCCTGCGTTCAATGGCACTGCTTTGTTAGCTGAGTAACGGCTAAGTGATAAACCACTGAAGTTGGTGGGTTTTTTATTATTATTTTATTTTTATTTTTATTATTATTATTTTTGTTTGGCCCCATTTTCGTTTTCAGAAAGAAGGGGTTGAGAAAGAAACAAAGTGTAGCGAGGGTGCGTGATTCTGCATTTATACGTGCATCTAGCTTGAATGCACTGCTGCTCAGAATGTAACCGATGGCCAAAAGAGGAAAAGACACATTTAAGGTGTCATTCATAGTGAGCAGAACAATAGCATATTCTTTTTTTCTTTTTCTTTTTTTTTTTCTTCTTGAGAACCTCATCTAGTCTGAGTGCTGCTATTCCCTGACTTACAGGCTTCATTCTAGGTGTTTTGAAGGCTCGTGGGTTTTTAATATAGCTAACCTATTTATCGATATGATTTAATGAGTATTAAGTAAGGCCTTTTTCTTTGCTTCTCCTTTAACAAATAGTAATACATGGTAACACCGTTTAGTAAATGGCCATTTGCACTGGTTTAATGAGCTGCAGTTTACCCCATGTGATTTATTTCTTTTAATCTGACTTTTAAAGTTTCTCACTTCCGAAATCATATTTATCTACTTTTAACTATCAAACTGAAGAGAAGAATTTTTTGCCAATTAATTTTTTTATACAGTACTTTTTGATGATGCTGAATAAAAAATAATGGCAACATGCTATTATTTTATTTAGCACTTCTGTTATCTGGGTATACTTCTGTTTGCAGTGGAAGCATTGGTGAAAGTGAGTAAGAAAGTCTTGAGAATAAGTTTTTTTCTTCCTTCCACTACAGTTTTTCTAGCTTTAGCTAGGAAACAGTGCAAAACCTTTGGTTGAATGAATGAACCATCACTGATAGGGTATCTCTTGAGGAAGAAGTGCAAAGCATGGAATGGAATGGAGCAGAAGTGGCAGGGATGGTCATGTGGTGACTCTACTGTACTGTCCTTTCTGCAGGGAAGTGCTGATGATGCTACCCATCAACTGCAGTTCATTGTTCCTGTCTTCTGTCCTTTTTATCCACTTTGGTTCTTGCAAAGGAGGACACAGCTGGAAGAACCAGATTGTCGGAGGTCAGATCTTTAACAGCTTTGCTTAAGGAAGAAAAATTGCAGTAGGAGCTACTTCAGTATAATACGGAGGCTTTGGTGTAGTGCAGATGGGGAAAGCACATCTTATGCAGACAGGACTAGCTGAAGCCAACCTCAGAGTCAGCCAAGGTTAAAATATCAACGTACACATACAATAAAAATCACCTAACTCTGGGACCAATCAGGGGACGCTTTCACCTTCAGACAGCATCCTCAGCTACAGTTTCAGAATACTGTGTTTAATTACGAAGGTTTGATTTCTTCTTAGGCCATGCATTCTCCTCTCTCCAAAATCAATGACAGTGGTTGATGCCATGACCAAACTTCTTAAAACCGAATCTTTATTTAGTACAGAGACACTTCAAAGAAAACAGATTTGAAACCAATTAAAGAAATATATGCATATCTAGCTTTTCCCTGAGGCTTATCTCTCCTAGATCTGGAAGGGCCTAACAAACTTCAGCACTCTTCATGAACTTTTTTCTCTTGCTCTTTCTCTCTTTCTCTTAATATATTTCCTTAGACAGCTTCTGACAAGTAACTACAACAGGATGGGAAATGTTTTTCCTGTTCCATACTGGGACAATACTTTTAAACTTACATACACAATACACACAACAATGACTTCCCTCTCCAAAGATTATTGCTGAATAAATAAAACCAAATGACCAGGCATCTAATACAAATGCAATTTCACATGTAAAAAATATGTAGTCATTTATACCAAGCAAAATACTTTCAGTAGGCAACCGTATCTGCTGGGTTTCTTTAAAATGCTGCTGTGGTAGTTGGTGTTGAGTGAGCCCTAGCATTGCCCTGGCAGCTTCCCCATTGCCATCTGCTCAGGACATGAGTTAGGACCCAGAAGGACTGAAGGGAAGAATTGTGCGTCAGTTAAGAAGAGGAAGCCAAGGGAAGAGAACATGGGTGGAAGACCTGTTTTGAAATTAAACAGTTAGACAAAGAACAGTAAAATGAAGAGAAGTGCAGTCTCAACATGGCTTGGGGCTGGTAGATTATATAACCTAAAGCAAAACCTCATAGTGTGAGCTTCTGTTTAATTTGGAGGAGGCAGGCTGATGGGGAATCCTGAAGTGGGGTAGAATAAAAGGTTCTCTGGATTTAACCCAGATAAAGGATCAAAATGCACTATTACCTTCAACAAACACAGTTTTAAAGGAGTCTGACTAGAGGGCCATGGTCTGAATGCAAAAAGCAAAAGGAAAAAATCTGTGAGAGTGCTGTGTTGATAACCTCTGTTACGCAGCCTCAGAGAGACTGTCAGTTTGGTTTCTGATATAATGAGTTGGGATGTGATAGATAAATGTTCATGATAACAGTTCGAGTTAAGTGAGGTGACTAGGTGTTTGTACTTTACTTTCCCATGTTCAAACTAGGAGGCTTTTGGCTTCTCTGGGGATGATGCAGATGATGTTTATTTCTCTTATTTAAATGGAAGTAGTTTTTGTTTAGACCTGGAGAATTCCTTATCAATAATTTGATCAGAAATGTTACAATCCCACAAAAGATTTTCTGATAGGAAAAAGCTCCCCTCCCCATTCTTGTCTAGCTTCAACAACTTGACTTTCGTTATCAACCAACAAGTGCTTTCCAAATCATATTCTTTCTTTCCCCTAGGCTCCTTGGTTTTAAATAAACCTTACAGCAGCTCATTGGAGAGAATCATTAAAACACATTGCTTGCTCCCTTGGTTTTCCAGTGTGCACAGAGGTGCTTGCTCTGGTATGGTCTTTTTAATTGGTCTTACTATAACCTTTCCTAAAGCCATTCAGAAAATTCTCATAATTGGTGATGATGGTACAGTAACATCGTTTCATTGCTGAATTCACAAGCATAATTCCCAAAATTATTGTTCCCCATATTTTTATTTAGCAGCCTGATCAGTTTTACAACTGCCACAGGTGCCATTGTGTTGGATCAAAAGTCAATCTAGCTCAAAGGTGTCTACCAGCTTTTGGAAGGAAAAATGATCATGGACAGGTTGCAAAGTCAGATAGTATTACATCCCACAAAAGGAAACAAACAAAAAAAGTCATTCTCTTTATACATGCACACTTAGAAGGCAAATCTAGCTGAATTTTGGAGTGATGATACAGTTTGCAGTAGCTGCTCAAGCACAACATCAAATAAAATGCTTTGCATTCATCTAGTTCAGAGGGTCATGAAAAATACATTTTATGGACAATGCATTATTTTGTTATAATACTTAATTTAGCATTGTTCTTGTATACTCATTAGTACCACCCATGTCGTGGGTAGTTTAGAACAAAGCCATGCAGCTGTTAGCCTATAGGATATTGTGGCCCATAGGACAGTTCTAGTCCTCAGGACAACTGCAACGTCAGGCAAGAATTATTTACCCTGAGAAAACATCTGTAATATAACCCAGCCCACAGTAGTCAAGACGTTGTGCAGCACAGAATTAGAGCAGTGTTGGCAGCCTGAACAACTCACATAATAGGCATCTTGTGCAAAGTGTGGAAAATAACTGGGCTATCATGGGGAGAATGGATGAAGGATGAATCGAATCCTACTGAAAATTGCCCCCTACCTACAGCTGGGAGAGCCCTTATACAAACATTTACCCAAGTACTGGATGCACACAGTGTTATGCCCAAAATGAAATTTAAATGTTTGTACTGGTAAAAAATAAGTATGGTCTGTGCTAAGGCAGATGGACTGTGACAGCTGACTAAGCATATTCTCATTTTCAAAAGTAAGGAACAAGCACTAAGGTGAGTGATGATGAAGGAATCAGAGAAAGGCTAAAGAGTTAAATGAACATTTTAAATTCTACATACTGCAAAGAATTTGTCTATCTTCTTTTTTCTTTTTTTTTTTCCCCCTTTTCCTCCACTCTCAACAGCATAAATCATCTCCCAGACACTTAACCTTATCTGTAGCTACCCAGGAAAGGTGGAATTTATCTTCAGAAACTTATGGTTATGGTTAATGGAGAGAAACAGGCACATTTAGAGTATTTCAGATGTCTGCTACAGTTAAGATGAGAGACAACACGCAAGTACTTTCCAGTACCTATAAGGAAACCAGGATGACCAATTTGGAGGTATGTGTCTTTAAGCACTATGATAGTTTCACCATGGATATCTTTATTAGTTCACATGAAAACCATTGTAATTCAGCTCCTATCTCTATGTTTCTTCATGGCCTTGGATTGGGAGACCACTGGTGAAAAACTGGTGTTCTGTATAAATGCACTGGACTGCTGTGAGAACAATATCCTGTATGTATAAGACAGAAAAAGGCTGAGAGGTATTTATCTACGTTAGTTCTATACCAGAGACACATACTGGAGCAATTATTATAATCTAGGATAATATTAGAGGGAATAATAATAAAACTGTGGTCATAAACCTCTTTTTTACACCTGCAAATAGAGAAACTGATTATTCCCTTGGATACTTTTGCTAGATTTAACCTCTGTTCAGATAGATAAATCTCTGTAGAGAGGTTTATCCTCTCTGTATGAGAAATAATATTGACTTGTGTTGCAGTGTGCTGGCTGCTGGATCAGCTGTCACTAGATAACAATGTATAATTACATTCTGCCTACATGAGAACATCTTGTCGCCTTGTCTCCAAGAATAACTTCACTGCAGAGTACATTGTTCTGCAGGGTCACTACCAGTGAAGTCATATGCTGCAGACCTCCAAGAACTGGAACAGTTATGCTAGTCCAAAAGTCCACTAAAAAAACCCCCAACAACAACAAAAAAACCCCACCAAACCCCCAAAACAGCAACAACAACAAAAAAACCCAAAACAAAACAAAAACCCAGCTAGCCAGCCAACCAACCAACCAACATACCAAACCCAAGAAAAGAACCCCAGTGGTGAGATTTGCAAGAAAAAAATTAAGCCTCCAAAAGTTAAGAAGCTTTCTTTTCTTGACGACCTTAACGCTCCTTTTATGCTACAACTTTTAATCATATGATTACATACTATTTTTTCATTTGGGCTTCTGCCTCATTTAGTGCAAAGCACCAATCATGTTCATCGATTTTCTGCTTACTTGACATTTTCTAGGTGTTATTTCATATTGCTGATTATGAATTGTTTAGAAATTTATTGTAATTCAGACATTCTTGTCCTGATGTTCTTTCTGTCTTTTGCTGACATTGCAGTTGTAGGCGTCATAGCTGTAGGGGTTAAGGTCTTGCATGACTGTGAAGTTCAGTACATATGTATGAGTGGGAAGACCCTCTCATTCTTCTTTCATTCCAGTATTTTAAGAGGTCTTTCCTCTCACTGACACAGCTGTAGCACTGAGAAAATTACTGACTTAAATAGTCTTTTATAGTTGTTATCACTGCAAAAATAGAGGCAAAAGAACAAAAGGGCATTTTCAGTGTATTAGGGAGGAGGTGAGTATTCTACTCATATTTGGAAGCACAGATATGAAAGTATATATATTCTCATCACAGCAGTTAATTTTTCTCTGTGTTTCTCAGGGGCTCACATTGCAAATGGAATATACAACTGTCACTGTAGTATTTTATTAACAAAGGTAAATAGAGGTGGACTTTCATCACTTTTCTGCATCCATAGTGGAAGATTAATTTTAGATTATTAGTTATTAGTGAACAGTGTTCATCATGCAGGTGTTACCATAGTTGCAAGGTGGATACTGTATGGTTTATACTCTAATATAAATAACAAAATAGTCTTTTCCTTAAAAAATAGAATTTTATAAACTTAAGATCTTTTTTTAAAAGTTATTGTAGTGAGTAATACCGAGTATTTTAATAAGATCATTTCAAATTGAGCAAGATGCATTAAAATTGGTAATTTTAGACTGGGTTTCTAAACAATTCAGTGATACCACTTTTCCTGTTGGATCTGCTGACAGATGGATTATGCTGTCCTTTTCATTAGAAAAGAATGATTATCAGGAAGATAAAGCAGTTTTGTTTGGCATCAGAAAAAAAGTATGACACACATACATACAATGCTGTCTCAGTTGACCAGAGACACAGGTCTCCGGCACATTTTTGCATCAGCTTCTGGCCAATAGGCATTAAAGTGTGTTCCATTTTGGAGATGACAGGACCCACCTCGGTGATGGTATGTCGGCAGCTGTTATGTCTTCCGATGAATATGCACTGCGTTTTCATTCATGTTGATGGCTCCCTCAAGTTCCCAGCATGGTGCCATTAAAGGTGTTAAAGCTCTTTAAATAATTTCCTTTCTTCCTATTATGAAATACTTCTCCAAATGCACTCTTTCAATAGCTCACATCTCCATAACATATAGAATCTAAAACTTCTGAAAGCAATTAGGATTACATTTTTCTATTTCATCCCCTTTGATTGAAGAGATTAGACATTGACAATACCTTCTAGGCCTTTTATTCACTTTCCTTGTGAATGTCAATATTTTCTGCCTATGTTTTTATTTCTTTCTGTTGGCTTAACCAGTCAACATTAGGCATTTCTAGTAAGATATTATTTCAGAGGTTATTAAAACTCACTGCTGCATGCTTTCCTAATGGTGAGCCTAACAATCATCTTTGCTAATATTGTCCTTTTCCTTCAGTTTGCTCTCTTAAACAGCCCTACATAATTCTGTGCACTTTTCTGGTGAAATCTTAGTCATACTGAAGTTCATGGGGATATTGACATCAACTTCAAAGAGGGTGATTTCACACTTGTGTTTATCAATGTGTACTTGGATTTTTCTGAGTGGGAAAGTCTTATATTCAATGCTTATCGTGGAGTTTTGGGAGAGCAGGATTAAAGCATAAATCAGCACAACTTAGAATAACAAACCAAAAGGGTACACTGTCCAGACCTAATACAGATATTCTTATCATAAAGATGATATGTTATTTCTACCATTAACAAAAAGCAGAGTTAAAAAAATATCATCCAAACTTTTGAATTTTCTTTCATTTTGGAATTAACTTTGTAAATTGTCTGCACACATTAATTCAGCCTCCTAGATTTCCTAATAATAGGAAAGCAAGGATGGGATTTATCTCAACTGACTTGAAATGTACACAAGTTAGATGTCTAAATCTGAATTAGGCTACTTTTTATACTCACAGGAGAAAAGTAGGTATCTCTGGAGATGACCTTATTTGAGAAACCAACATAATTAGGCAGAAGTTATATCATGGTTTAACCCCAGCCAGCAACTAAGCCCCACGCAGCTGCTTGCTCACTCCCCCCGCAGTGGGATGGGGGAGAGAATTGGAAGGGTAAAAGTGAGAAAACTCATGGGCTGAGACAAAGACAGTTTAATGGGTAAAGCAAGAGCCGCACATGTAAGCAAAGCAGAACAGGGAATTCATTCACCACTGCCCATGGGCAGGCAGGTGTTCAGCCATGCCCAGGAAGGGCATGCCCATCATGCGTAATGGTTACTTGGGAAGACAAATGTGTAACTCCAAACATCCCCTGCTTCCTTCTTCTTCTCCCAGGATTATACGCTGAGCAAGATGTCATATGGTATGGGACATCCCTTTGGTCAACTGGGGTCATCTGTCCCAGCTGTGCCCCCTCCCAACTTGTTGTACACCCCCAGCCTGCTCGCTGGTGGGGTGAAAAGCAGAAAAGGCCTTGGTGCTATGTAAACACTGATCAGCAATAATGAAAATATCCTTCTATTATCAACACTGTTTTCAGCACAAATACAACACATAGCCCATACTAGCTACTATGAAGAAAATCTACTGCAGCCCAAGCCAGCATAGGTTAATTTCCTGTTTTTCTTTGTTAATCATGAAAAACCTAGAGGGACCGGCTTAAAAATACTGGAGACTTCATAGCCTAAGATAGATCACATGAATCACACCCTAAATTTCCTATACCCTATGCCAAGGATAGGTCTCTTGATTGACCTTGATTCTTGAGTACCTCAAAAGTATGTGATATGTCTCCAAGTGGTCCTTTTCTGGACCTGTTTCTGAGGGCAATTTTGGAGGCATTGTTTCTAACTGTTTATAACATTTTTTTTTTTTTTTTAATGTTAAATAAGATATACGGTTCGGGTTGGTATCTTGTTTTACAGTTCCACCTTAAGTTTCAACTACTTTCCTTTTCCTTTCATTGGTACAGTCGATTTTTATCTTTCTACTTCTTTTCCTCCTTCTGTAGATACAAAAGTCCTGTTATTCTCCTTGTCCGTTCTTGGACTATTCAGACTTAAGACTCCTTGGTTTCTTTTCCTGCCACTCCTTCCTATATAGTACTTTGAACTCTGAATAGCCCTTGTGAAGACACTCTGACTGTTGCTTTGCTGTGTTATCTCCTGGTTTTGTTTTATTTTTTATGGATTAGTTTTAACCCTGTCGCATTTCCCCCCAAAGTCTCCAGTTTTCTTTCATGAAGGTAAATTTAAATATCTGATCTCATCTCATATTCAATTGTTTATGTTTTCTAAAATCTTTCTGAAAGTGGAATTGATCCCCTTTCACCATTTTGCTCTGTGAATTACTTCCTTGCTGTAGTGGATTCAAGAGCTCTGCTTCTATATTTTCAGTGCCCACTTCGCAAAAGATGAAACTTGGACCCAGCTCATCATCTTTATTCTTTGGAATTCACGGTAGGAGATAGATATTCTTACATCTGTATGCACTATCTAGATACTTGATCAACTAAAATCTGCTTAGAGGTTTGGGCCTTTCCTGGCTCTGTTCCACAGTGGTAGCCTAAAGGAATTGCATGCTATTATTACTATAGTTTTCTTTTTTTTTTTTTCTTTTTATTAAAAAAAAGAAATTCTTGTATGCCTACTGAAATTTTTACCATTTTACTATTGTCTTTGTTAAAAATTTAGCATATATGCTTTGAAAGCCTTATATAACATTTTTTACACCTACTGATTTTCTGCATTCTGCCTTTCCCATGCGTACTGCATCCTGTCTTTTCAACACAGGAATTATCCCCTTAAGTTTCAGTTAGTCTTTCCAGATCGTAATCTCCTTTATTTAGTACAGCACCTTCCAGTTGTTGCTTGTTTCCCCACACATTTGCGTCAGGCATTATATTCTTGTTATCCTTCATCTTTCACTTCAGAACAATTTTAGTTTCTTGCCTAATTTGTATGTTGGAAGTACAAGCCGGCTTATTCAAATTAAGTGAAAGCTTTCCCTTTCCCTCCTTCTCCTGAAGGTTTACAGCCTGCCTAACAGGCCCTGCCAGTTCTGAGCCCAAGTGGCTGGCAACCTGTCTGCATAAGTGGAGACAGCGTAATCCGAACAGTTGGCTCTGGCTGGAGGAGGCATTCCAGTGATCTGTGCATTCAAAACCCTCCAACCTACCCTATCAGATCTTCCTTGGTTGGCTTCCAGTATCAGCATTTTACTTTTTTCACTCATGCTTGGCATGGGGAAAACTTTTGCAAGTTACTTATCTGCACAGTTCCAATTAATTTATTTTTTTTCTTACTGTCTGAAGAAACAGTTGCTTATATATTATATAAAGGTACTTCATTGGTGTCATTTGTTCCTATAGGGAATAAGATGATTAGAAATTCTGGAGCATTACTCAATAAATCTAGCAACACCTTTGTTATGACAGTCCTTTTCGACCTGGCTCTCTATCATGTTTTCCTTACGTAATATTTTGAACTACTTTCCTTGTATGCAAACTAATTGGCTGGGACTGCTCATCTTTTCTGCCTTTCTGACAGGTTTCTTTCAGTGCTTGTGCTGACCACCCAGTCATAGGTGGTTGGAGCCATTTTCTTCATCTTGAAAGAAGAACATGCCTGTTACAGAATCACAGGATGGTCAGGGTTGGAAGTGGCCTCTGGAGATCATCTAGTCCAGCAGGTTCTCCTAGAGCAGGTTGCACAGAATCCTATCCAGCCAGGTTTTGAACGTCTGCAAAGCAGGAGACTCTGCAGCTTCTCTGTTGCAGGTGTTAGCGCTGTTTCCATACGTATTTCCCATCTGCTTTTCCTCTGGTCTTTTTTAGGATTTCGCCTTGGCACAAAACTTTACTTTTCTCCTCTTCTATATGCCTAGTCTCAGTTGCCTCCTCCTTTTTTGGTAATTTCTCTTGGTCTTTGTCCAGTCCCTGTTTCGGTCTGCCTCTCCAGTTTGCACTTCATTTGGCTGTTCCCTCATCATTCATAGAATACATCTATTCCCCACGGGGTTTGTCATGGAAAGGTCACAGGCATATTTTTGAGCAGCTGTTTCTTGCTGTTCTTCAGGCTGTTTTGCAGTGTCCCAGACCTTTGCATCCCTTTTTAAGAGCTGCTATGTTGTTTATGTCTGTCCTTTAGCTAGTGATTCCCATCACTGCCCAGTTTTCTGCCCTGGTTTGCCATGTGCTACCATGTACCTGAGGTGATTCTAGCTAGCACATATGGCCAAAAATATGAGAGTTGGGAAGCTGGAGGAAAAGTAGGCTTGCATTTTGCTGAAGAAACAGAATACTGTGGGAGTCATCTTCCCGCTTTAGCTAGCAGAAAGGTTGGTCATAGCTTTCCCTTAGCTTGGGCAGATTTTGCTGCCAAATGCTGGGAGATTCATTATAGCCATGGGTAATCAAAAGAAAGGAAAAGATAAAAATGGTAAGTGTTTGTAATCCGTGTAACAGTCATAGTAATGCTTTGCTTCCAAATAACTTTACTGAACAGGGAATACAGTCTTAGGGAAAAAATACAGCCATCTGGTTTGAGGACAGATCCCCTGATGCAATGCCATAGAGGCGCAGAATCATAGAACAGTTTGGGTTGGAAGGGACCTTTAAAGGTCATCTAGTCCAATCCCCCTGCAACGAGCATTATCCTCCTCTGCACCAAGTACCAACAGGTGTTCTTGGGACAGTAAAAGGAAAAGTAAGATGCTTAAGCAGGAAAAAACTAGTCATTACTATTTCAGAGCCAGCAGGTGCCTTCTCCTTATCACTGCCCTGAGAGCTACCTCAACTGCCTTGTTCCACTGGGAGTGGGCAGGGGAGGGGGACAAGCTGTTGCCTGCCTCCCTCTGGGAAAGGTCCAGTCCTCTCTGCAGTGACCATCTTCTTTCTTCCTTCTTATGCCCATGTATAAATTTACCTGGCTTTTATTCTCCATGTGGCCAAGCTATGATCAGATATAACAGAGGATGGTGGAAACAAACTTGTCTCTGGTTCAAGGCTGATTAGCTTCAGTGCAAGTTTTATAGGAAGCAGGTTCGGGGCATCTGATGTAGCTCTTTTACGTAGATGGGATATGGGGCCATCCACAGAAAGTGCACATAGGTCACATGGGCTCTGAACTCTGCTTTTTTTCCTCCAGCTTGTTTGATGTGAATTTTCCAGTGCTGACTCCCTTCAAACAGGAATTCTTCACCAGAAGTCGTGATGTAGATTAAAAGCACTTTGTTCAAGGGACATCTGAGCCCATTTGTTTTTTGCAGAGCAGGTTCCCTAAGGAAGGGAAGGTGTTCAGCCTGGTTCTTTGTATAAGGTGTTAATCAGTATAAAATTTTCTGAAAGGACTATTTCATTTTGTTATTTTTGGGTGGTTGGATTCTGTTGATACATGGCTCTGTGGATGACTTGCATTCCCTCATATTTTTCCCTCCTCTTGTTAAAAAGCCATGTAAATTTTACAGGCCACTAAGTTGAGGTGGCTTAGTAACAGTTACAAAAAACCCTACTGCAAACATTTTAGAAGAGAGAGTTGTCATTTTGTCAAAATAAGCTACAATCAAACTTATTAATACTAGGTGAAAAACAACATTAAAAATAGAGGGGTAAATTTTCAGTCTACTAGTAATTTTCCATTGTCAAGAAGAAAGCTCAGTTTTGTCCAAAACAACTCAACCCCTACTCTTATCACTAATGTACATAGCATCATTGATATTACATTTAATTATGTAAACATTGGTTTAATGCTTCTTATTACTTCTGCTCAAGTAACCCTGAATAAATGTAGTATCTGGCACAAGATGCTATTCCTATGGCATTATTTCAAAACTAGTGGCTTTGTGTTGCACAAGATGGATGGAGCTCACAGCGACATGGCAAAGCCTCCACTTTAAATCTTCACTTTAGCGAAACTGTTCCATCAAACAAAAGCCCTACATCCGACATGGGGTTCTGGATCCATATCACAGGGCATCATGCCAGCAATCCAAGATTAAGACCTAGGTATGCAAAGGTCTTGGAATCAACAGGAATAATCAAGTTTTGGTTTAGGGCATATATATGGAGAACATTAAGGAAATGTCTTTGGTTCTGTCTGTTGCCAGTCCAAAATAATTTTAAAAATGCTTCCTTTGTTTTGCTGGGGTGGGCAATAAGATAAGCAGGAGAAAAGGAAGGAAATGATTGTCTGTCTAATTGTGCTTCTATAAATGTCCTCAAATACTTTGCTAATGTGGTTGGGGGAACTTTTTCAAAACCAAAATAGGCAAATGTGGAGCTTGCTTGTGCAGTTAAAGTGGGCAATTTATACTCATCAGGCTTGGCTAGAAAGCTTCAGGAAAGCTTGTCTTTAAGCATGTAGGCAAACCCTATGATTTGCTGTGTCACCGTGCCCAACATAAATGACAGCTAAAGCTGTCTATAGCACAGCCTTGACTTCTAGGCTCTGAAACCTCAAAGAAATCCTTCATTTGACTGTACTGTATCTATCCTGGTGATGATATGATATTATAATCTCTTCCCACCGTTGGTATTATTTAGGTCAAAGGCACAAATTGTCATTGTGTGCTAAATAAAAGAAGGCAAGAGAAGAGAAGTAGAGTTTTGGATCTTCATTATAAGCACTGCTTAATTGCTGGCTTGGTCCCAGGCTCTGGGAGGATCTCTCCAAACAACTTTTTCTGAGCCAGTATGTGGCACAGTTCTGGGGATAATTTGTTCCAGGGACCACCTCCAAAAACAGTGTCACATTTTGTTTCACTCCCTGGTCCTCTTTTATTTACCAGCATAGGCATAACCATTGGGTTTGAGTTGGCCTGGAGTCTTATGAAACTTTTCTAGTAAAGTCTACAAAACCTTTCATGGTAATTCTTCTCAGTGACTTCACCTTGTCAGATATGAAAACCCAGCCTTTCCAAATACCCAGCTGCCCTACAGTTTATTTCCTCCAGCTGGCACATCCAAAGTTCCAAGTGTCCATGATCTACTGTTTTATTGAAATTAACATCTTTGTGGTTTGTGTTTTTTTTTTTTTTAATTATTACCTATATATTGATTTTTTTTGTTTATTGAAAATTAAATCTGAACTCAACACAAACATACAGAGCTAAAGTTCCTTCTCATTTCTCCTTTTCATGTCTGTATGGTGAAACTGATTTTTTTCCTAGCTTGGCTTAGCCAGTACAAGTGTGTGCAGAAGAAAAAGATTAAAATGCATTTTATTGATCAGTCCCTTACACAATACTAATTTCCATTAGAAACATAAAATACAATAAATTAAGTCTTCAACTTAAGACTTCACAACTTAGCAGTATCCAGTTGTGTTTATAATGGGATGAATTTGATTTAGAGGGAAAACATACATCTCAAACACTAAGATGATGTTGTTGTTTTTTAAGAATGTTGAAAAACATGTGTTTTGATGCATATAATTTTGCTTTGTGAAGGCCTGGAAGGTTGCCTAGTAAGTTCTTGGAATCAATGAACTTATAATTAAAGAAATGAAAACTATGCATTGGCATAAGAAAACCATGTATTGATGTGGGAAACATAAATACTGATGTCCTGATGAGTGGGGGCCAGGTAATGGAGAGAATGGTTTCCATAGTTCTTCAAGGAAAGGAAAAATGTAGGTGGTAGCAATATCTGCTCTCAGCAATTTCCTATTAGTGTGCTCATTCATGGCACTGGCACATACAGTGGAAAGTACTCACAGGTATTACCACCCTTGCGATGTTTTAGGAAAACGCCTCTCTAGAATTTTAGGATTTCTGTGTTTGAAATTAGGCTTATTTTTCTTCAAAGGGGAAGGAATATTCATCTACTACAGAAAGGATAACTGTACTCTGTCCACTCAAACTGGTCTTTGAACTGCATCTGTTTATTTTTGGTACCTTATGGCTGTAGGACCTCATGTGTCTCTTGCAGTTATGCCTAGTCTAAGGCTCAGATGCTTTTTCAAACAGTTCACCATTGCTTTTATTTTCTGCTGATCTTTTCAGATATTATGTTGAAATGCATAATTAATTTTAATTTCTGTAAATAGATGTTAATTAGAAATTAATTTGTATCTGTCATAGCAGCAAAGATGTTTCATACTGACACTAGTATATGCTGAACAGTAAATATTATGAAGAACTTCTTGGTGCTGCAAATGCTCTTCAGTAACAAGCATGTAGAGTTATGTTCAGGCACACAATCCACTAAAGCTCCTTTGAAGTCCATGGCACAGCTCAAACTTTCTGTGTAAGTGGAAGGACTGATCTATTCTTGCATGGGAAAGAGTCACACTTCAATCAAACTTTCTTTTTGTATATATATTATCCTCTATTTTGGTTTTGAATTTGTTAATTTCAAACAATATTTAAGGCATATTGACAAATAAAGCTCCTTTGCTTGAAAAAGGTGTTACACAGCAAGTCATATCCTTCAGGATTTCACTCTTCAGAAATTTTGTCTTTATTTTACTGCATCAGTCTTCTGTGTTAAACGATTACTAACCTAGGGAGAAATATGTGGAGAGATGTGACATGCTGAAGAGTATTTCTTCAAAGTATATAAGAAGATCTCAAAAACATAGTACTGGGATTAATAATTGGTAGAAATTCTTGTGTTCCACACATTTTTGTGTATAGGTGTCCATCCACAGAAGGTACCTCCGATTCCAGAATCAATGTTTTCACAAGCTGTTAATCTTACAATGTAATGCAAAGCCTCCAATTCAGTTGATATCACTAGATATTAATTGCTCTGAAAGTCTGATTTTTTTTTCTGCATAAAATTCATTTTTTTTTTAAAAGGGCTGCCATTGTGCAGTGTTGACAGCACAACATGAAAACTCCTGCTGAGCTTGTCTATACACATGTTTTGCTATGGCTGAGCATAACGTTCTTTGTTATCCAACCAAATGAATAGCAAAAGAGAATATGAATGCATGTAACAGAGAAATGAAGTGTTTTTGAAAGGCCTTTCCTCTGAACGAAAGAAGAACAAAGCAACATTGGCTAAGAATCAACAAGTTGGTTATATTTTTTTCTACCTAGGGTGGCTCTGAGGTTTGACTGTGTGCCAGCTAACAAATTAGGTCATTGATATGTTACTTTTGTGTATGGCATAATTCTTGATATCTGTATGGTCTGTCCACACATGCGGGACTAATCTTAATTTCCAACATCCTTCTTTCTCATTTGGGGAAAGAGTTTTTACTGTCAAAACAAAACCTACTGATGCAGATTTCCACACACCCACCCCTCCCCCTCACCAAATAAGAACAAATCAAAGGGAAAGAGAGCTTGTCAGAAGTTATTTAATTTCAAACCACTTCCTATCAAAAAGAATAATAAATAAACCTCACAACAGACTCTCAATCCTCTTAGGCATGTTATGTTTCAGTTAGAGAAAAATGACATATTGTAATTTTCTGTGACAGGTAGGTAAAAACTTTTTTAAAGGTTTAAAAAAAGTTAACCACAATGTATTACAGTATACATATACTTATTTCATAAGCCTGGGTTCGCTTGGGGTCAGGAGAACTGAATGCAAAGCAGCTATAAGGTGCTACTGTTTGGATCAGGTAGTGATTTAGGATCAGGTAGTGATTTACATGAATTTTGCGCAAGACAACTTAGCAGGAATGCAGGCCTGTGCCTCCTGCCCCTGCTTTTAAATTTTTAGCATGTACAGCATTTGCCAAATGGTATGTGCTGATGATGTCCACATTTAGTCTCCCTTCTGGATTGGCTCCTTCCTCAAGTGTTGCCAGCTCCTCATGTGTGCAGCAGATTTTCAGCCCCCGCTGCGAGCACCACACAACCCTGCGCCTCTGTGCAGCTGCCTGGCAGGGAGACAGGCTGTCTCCCATTTTCATCTCCTACTCCTCATCTCCCACCCGGATTGACCAGCAAAAGAGACAGAGGAGGAGAGGGAAGGGGAAGTGGTGGCTGGCAGTGGTTGCTTTAGGAAGGTCAATTAAAGGCTGAGAGAGGGGAAAGAAAGGATTAAAGAACTGTCTCAGATGGGATGGTGTGTAGGGGGCAGGGAGCTGAGGGAGACTTGGAGAAGTGCAGGAGAGGAGCCGGCAAAGGATTTGGCCACAGGAGCATCAGCGAGTGCAGTAGGGAGGAGGAACCACAGTAATGGGTGCTTTGGAAGCATCATGAAAACAAGATAATTGGTGATAACGGATAGTTTAAGGGGAAGGAGACACAGGGGTAGGGGAGCAAAATAAGACAAGATAGTAGGATTTTCCTAGATCTTGTATTGTGAGACACGGTCCCTATAACTCTACTCAACTATTTCAGTGTACTAGTTCTTGCTTGAATGTCATGTAAGCTATTCATATGTATGTTTTCTATAAATTATAAGAAGTTAGGGATGTCAAATGAGGAGAGAAGGAACCTTGTGGTGGAAAAATGGAAATAAGGTGTACAGTGTAATACACATTATAGTGTGTAGGGTGAGATACATAAAGTGTATTTTTACATGCTCATTTTTTTAAATTGTCCTATCAAAGCTTTCTGGCATTTAGGTATTGCCACTTTTTGTATCGTACATTATCTTTTGCATGCATTCTCACAAGAACAAATATTATATCTATGCAGCTAAACAAAGGATGGCCAAAGAGAAAGTTAAAGCACTAAACCCTTTGTTGCAATTAAATATATGTATGTATGTTAAATATTTATATTTCAGGGAATTAGAGGTCACTGTGATAGGATTGTTTAGAAGACTGAATGATAAATCAGGCCAATTTTGGTCTTTGAAACATGACTTTATTGGATTGATATTCATAAACAAAACACACTGCGAATCATTAGTTCCTACTTATTTGTAATCATTAGTATTACATATTCAGGGCAGTTAGTCCTTAACAATCATATCCTAAATTAACTGATGATTGTCTGCACTCATTCTGTGGCTCTTTTCCAGACTATGCCAGCTCTTTCCAAGACATACATAGTATAGAAAGGATGACATGCAAGCAATGTGAGTGCGAGCCAGTCAGTGCCACTAAGACCAGAGATCTCTCTTCATTGAACACTATAGAGAAAGCATGGACGACCTTGGAGAAGTCACTGAAGAAATGGTGAATTGTTCTGTTTTTGGCTGCATTGTGTTCAATTAAGAAACTGCCACTCCTAAGAGCTCATTCCTAGCCTCCCTATTGTATTTATTTGTCTAGAGAATTTGAGATTTATTGATCTAGAGCAAAAAAATAGCACGATGATTTAGCATACTCACCAGAGGATGGGTGTTCTCACATCCTGTCCCTCTCTAAGGGTTGTTTATATGAAGGGTAAAAAAATGTACACTCACAGTAATAGCAGTTTCCACTTCTACATATTGGGACTGGATTACAGTTTATTGACAGAAATAGTAAATGGTTTGTCGTCTGGTTTAGTTTCGCTGAAACTTCTCTTTTTGAAAAATCAGGAACAGATACTCATCAGACTGCTATTTTTGGTTTGTTTATTGGTGTTATTTTGTTCTATAACAACATTCTTTAATACAGTTGTAGCAGTTTTCTGAAAGGATTGCAAGTTAATCAAAATTTATTGTCCTGTGTGTCTCCGTGAAAGAGTGTTTTTACCTTCATTAACAAAGTCATAGTGCAAGCCTGTGGTGTTAGTGCACAAGGAACAAAAGCATTTCTTCTGACACTGGCTAAATACAGTTCAGCCAAAAGATCTGTCCTGGGAGTCCATACAGAATTACAGGTGTGCTGGGCAAGGTTTTTGTAAATGAATAGCCAAGGTACTTTTTGCCATGACATTTGTACAAATGGAACCTTGCAAACCATGAAGGATGTGCTTCATCCTTCACGTACACTGTTGTAGAAGGGTGTGTTATTCTTCCCGCTACAGCTCTGCATTGTCTCGTCCCTCCAGGGACACAGCTGATAGTAGACTCTGTACCTTCTGCTGCAGTCAGAAGTTTTATTAATAATGACAATGGCACATCCTTTACAGCGTCTTCCTGCTTCACTTGGAGCCTTCTCAGATGTTATCTTCATTGTTTTGTAGTGGCTATAAATACAAAAGTATTTACAATGAATTGTTTCCAAACAATTAATTAGTGAACTGTGTGCTAAATTTGTATTGTCTTTGTTACACCCAGGCTCAAGACCGAGGGCAGAATCGGTTAGATAAATGCAGTTCTCTACATTTGGGGCATGAAAAATATCTGCTTTCTTATCAGCATACAATCATTTCCATTTGCAAATTGTGAGGTAGCATCTTGGATGAATGTGCCCCAGGATGTTTTTTTTCCCCACAGGTAGGAATACTAGTACTAACAAGAAAAAATAAGAGACTTGAATTTTTCATTTGGTAATTGTATTCAAATGAGAGTAATACTATTTATCATCCATACCACATCTCTTGTTTGTAAGTCTCAAAAGAGTCTAGAAGTGGATAATGCTAAACATGTGGAAAATGGAGACACCAGAGATTAGCTGACATGCCTAAGTCACATTGCTCCTCAGAAGCAGAGTGTGGAAGCTCTAGCCTCTGAGACAGGAAAGTCCCAGCTCTTTGGATGTTTTCAAGTGATGTTAATTTTTCTCTCTTTTCATAAGCCTCAATAAAAATTTTAGGTATCTTAGTAACAGAGATGAATGAATACAATTAGGTAAATGGTATGTTTAACCTTATAAGGTTTTTTCTTTAATTTTCAAATGGAAGCAGAATCAAAAGTTCTCTGAATACCTGGAAAGGATCAAGTTAAATTTATTGCTTTTTAATTGTGTATGCCAGATTTCGTAAGTTTGGCTGGAATATACCTAACTACCAGAATTGTCAGTGGTATATTCCTGTCTGTAGCTCAGACAGTAATTAGAAACCTTGTTCTGAGAAAATTGAATATGATTCTGAGCTGAACATACTCTGTAATTGTTCATTCTCATGAGGAAAGGTGAGAAATATTGTATACTACAGAGTAATAACTGAGGCTCTTCAGGTGAATTTGGACAGAAAATGACTTTACTGAAAATGTGTGTAAATCATGTATGAGGGCTGATATTCCTAGTACTGCATCAAGGTGAGTTTTCATGTGACGGTGGATCAATGTAAAAAAGTTGGGGTTTTTTTCATGAAGTGACCTCAGTACAGACTGAAGTGGTGTTTCTTCTACTGTCGTGGTTGAGCTACTGATCTACTTTGATGAAGCATTTCAGTCACCATTAAAATGAGAATGCAAGTATATGGAGGAAAAACTTGAAGCTGAGGGCCACTGTACCAACTGGTACGGAAAACAGTGCTGAGAAAACAATGTTCCCTGTCACTGTGTGCAGACTTAGTAGCCTTTAATTGCTAGACTTAATGGGCTTTTTTCCCCCGCCTCCTTTTTTTTTTTTTTTTGGCATGGCATCTTCATTTAAACAGGAGGTTGAGGAGGAAGGAGGCTCAGGAGGTGGAACTGTCTCAGAGGAGCTATCAGCTAGAGAAAGGAGGGGATGGAATTCCCCACAATCCCACCTCCTGCTTCCTCCAGAGACACACATTTTCCTGCCTCTTTTTTCTTTTGTCAAGCAGGTTGTCAGGGTAAGGCAGTAGTAATTCCCCTGCCACACCATGGATGCAAAGTGGTATGTTTCTTTCTTCTTCCCATGGGAAGGTGAAAATAGCTTTCAGTCAAACTCTACAGTACAATATTGGGTAGAGGATTTCGAGCAAGAGGGTTTTAGCAAGGTCCAGGGGACAGTTGTAAGCACAAGTGATTTTAAGTCTGAGAGATGTCATACCCAGAAGTACTAAGTATCCTCTCATGAAAATAGAACACAGGGGCACCCAGAGCCCATGCAATTGGGACAGAAGACCCTGAAAACATCTTTCCTTTTGGACCCAAACCTTTAGGATGATGAACCAGGACATCTTAAAGAAGCTACTAACCCCAGATTGCTGAGGGATGAAGTCAGGCAACTACAGACAGAATAGACACATGAGGAAATGCTGTTGTGCAGCACAGGAGACATACCCTAACCATGAATGCCTGCATCAGACCCTTCTCTTGAAAACATTATCATCAGCAATACTTCTTTTAATTCCCTGAGTACTATTGACTCCACAGCCTTGGCCAGAGTTTATTTAAGATCCTCTCCACATTAGAAACAGAAATCCAATTTCCTGTTCCAAGAATGAGGAGCAGTGGTTCAAACGCATTGAGGTCTTGCCTAGATTGTATCTTGCCAAAAACTTAAGATTGATTATTATTTCTTCCTCAGTGCAGAATATGTGCTTGGTGCTCTGTGAGACATATGGAAAGACAGCACCTACAGCTAATTGCTTTCAGTTTTAATACCTGATCCTTCACAGCCACGCTTTCCTATCCCATTGAAACTTTATTTGAATGAATAAGAGTTCTTTGAAAGACAAACATTTTACATAGAAAGATTCTGGCACATACAATGATCTAAATTACAAATGTCTCAACAGGAGATAGAGAGAACTGACATGGATGTACCTGCAAAAGCCAGTAAACAAGCACATAGGAAAGTAAAGTTTGGTAGTTGTATATTCATTGTGTTCATTGAGTCAGTTCCTGGTTATAATAATTATACTTTGATTGTTATTTCTGGTTTGTGGGAATAAAGAGAAATAGTAACTACATTTTTTTAACAATGGAGTTTGGAAAGAAAATAGGACATCTGTGGTCTCATTGAGATCTGATTAAAGTCAGTAGTGCATTTTCCATTAACCTAAATTTAATAGCATCTTAATTTAATTTAATTTAATTCTCAGTTTTCTGCAATGCATTTTGTAATGTAGTTTAAAGAGGCTTCAAATTTGAGATGATAAAACACTTTCAAATAAGATGCAGCTAATACACAAATAATACTTATCCCTAGAGGTATATTGTAGCAGTTGATACAGATGTCAGAGCAACAGATCTCAAGGCTTGTTGGTACTTAGAATGCCTTGTTGGTGTGGTGTGGCTGATATGGCTAGACTCGCAAAGGGCTGCTGGAGCTGTAGCTGAGCAGCTCTTTTGTTGGCAGAGCTTAAACTCATTTTCCAGACAGAGGAAGTCATGCTAGCAAAAGACTGTCTTGGCATTATAATTCAGTAACCATTAAGTATTTCTGTTATTTGTTTTGTGTGACTCATTCAGTTAAGTCCCTGTCTCACCTCCCACGCTGCAGAATCTGTAACACAGGTATCACTACTTTGAGCAGTGGAGGACATATCCCTTCATCAGCTATGCCAGGGACAGGGGACACCCAAAACAGGGAAGCATGACCTGGGAGTGGAGAGTTTATGCTTTCTACAAAGGTCAGAAGCTCACAGAAGTCCCTCTAGAGATATGTTGTCTCAAACAGCAGCCTCTTACCACATTCCTGCTTTAATTTTATTTCTTAATCACTCAGTGTGGAAAAAAAAAAAAAAGAGATACCTTTATTTTGGTGGGTTTAATCAGGTTTCACAGAGATTTAACTAGAGAATTAATAGCTATTGAAAGTTCACTTCAGTGAAGAGTGCAAGAAAATTTGAAAGGAATAGTCTGAGACTGTGAGAGTCAAGAGCCCAAATGCAAGTGATGACATGGAAGGAGAGTGCAATGGAACTTTGCAGTAGGCAGCAAGGTGAGACATGTAGCTGCTGTGCTGCAATGTTTTCTGTGGCTGAAATATTCAGAAGGCTACATTGAATATGCTTGTGGCACTGCTCATACTTGCTGCAGTTACTTCTCGGTTGTGATGTCATACAAATAGCAGGGACAGCAAATCCTGGTCATTCTATATACTTACACATACATTCTGCAATATGGTAAGAGGGAGAATGCAAACCCACTAATACCCCTGGGGTATTAGGCTTGTTTCATTTGTTTGCCATTTCTATATAGAGGGTATGAATTAGAAAAAAAATACCAGTCCCTGAAAAACCTGTTCATATGCTGTACTAAGGTGACGGTGGTGAAAATATTCTGCCGGCTCCTTATAAAGGAATTCTTTGTTTTTCAATATCATCAATTAAGGGCATGCCTCTAAAGCACTTTTTTGATCCACTTATTTTTCAGGGGACTGCAACATATGTTTTTCCTCTTCCACTTTTTAATATTTTGGTCTCTGGTGAATCCACATACAAAAGCTTCCTTCCTTTAGCTGGAGTCCACAAATGAAAGGCTTTTCTTTCTCTGATTGCAGATTAGCCTGCCAAGAAACAAACTCTAACTGGAGAACATAACTTTAATTTATTTATGGGATACAGATGACAAGGAAGTCTGTCCTCTTCTCAGGCTTTTTGGAAAGCTTTGGGCTGACCCATCCCAACAGAGTTCATATGGCAAAGGCAAACTGTGCCAGGAACCAAAGCCAATAGTCATTGCAAACCTCTGAACCAAAACATTCCTTTAGTGCTTGAATTCCCCTATAATTTGTGTAGATTCCCTTTTTGTCAATGAAGCTTGCAGTGGGTAACTAGCCTAGTGCAATCAGACTAAACAACTGTGCTATTCATTCGGCAATTAGATGATAGCAGTAATGCATACTTTATGGTTTCCGTTCTTCATTCTTTCCTTTCTTTTAAAGTCCTTGGAGACAAACTCTGGGATGTTTGGCAAAGAAGAGGCTCTTGCTGAAAAATATCCTGTCTTTTTTTACTTTAGGATTGCTAATAAGTTCTGTTCTCAGAGGCAAAACATCAGATCCACATAGGAAGAAAAGATCAGCTAGAGAAAAAGCAACTCTACAATTTTTATATATATATATATATATATATGCAAATATACATATATATGTATATATTTACTTTGGTCTATTTAAATGATGGAGAAAGACTTTTTTTTTAGATCGCCAGCAGCATATGGCTTAATTTAGAATGAATTAAGAATAATTTGAATGCATATAATTTTGCAGAAATAGAACGAGGTATGTTTGCTCTATAAATGACTTTAGAGGGATGTAGTTCTAGGAGTAAGAATTTTGCTGTTGTTGCAGAAGATAAATCTTTGTGAAAAGGCAAAATTCAGTGCTTCAGCTTTCACTTAGGAGTTTCAGCTTTGGCCAAAATCAGCTGTGATTCTTACCCTTTCCTTATGGCTGCACATAACTTCTCTGCATTTGGAAAAAAGGGGTCTGTATGTATGGATAACATGATTACATCGTTAATGGTCCTGTTAACTAAGGGGTAAACTTTAGTTCTGTGTGTATTAAAAAAAAAAAAGTTTAACTAAGTCAATAAAAAATGATACAGCTTAGCAAATGTTCTCTTCATGTAGTTGGAAAGTAAACTGTTGCTTGTCTAGTAGCTTTGCATTTTCTTATTCTGGCAATTCTTCCTCCTTTGTTTTATAACAGTTCTGTTGCTTAGCCACTCTGACCTCAGACAGATCAATTAAATTCCCTGTACTATAGTTTCTTTATTTAAGGGCTAATACAAACCCCATTAAACTCAATGCAGGCTCTGAGAGATAAGTACTGACAGATTTAGCTGTAGTAGCTTACAGCATTACAGCACCCAGATGCCTTTGCTATCTCTTTTCAAAGGATTATTTCCGCAATAGCAGGCAAGGAAGGGTAGGATATGAGCCATGCGTCAGTCACCGTGGTTTGAAGTACAGAATATTAAATTAAATTGCAATGAAGTTTGGTGATTATTAATAAACTGGACTGTAAAATGTGGCAGTTGAGGCACAGATACATATCCTGTTCTGTCGTTCTGTAATATTGGTGATTACCTAAGACAGATGGCCAAGTTGAAAACATAGGGCAGTAACTCCTCTAACTATAAACGTGTAAGATCATCTGCCAGAGCTCCAATCCTACCTGCATACCTTAAAAGTGTTAGAAAACACTGATTTCTGTAAACTGCTTGAAGATACTGATAAAAGGCAATGAATAACAATAAAATATCATTGTATACCACAAGGAAAGAATGGTAACATTTAATTTTTAAATGGTAAAAGGAAGACAAGCAATGGGAAAAAAGAATTGCCAGCTGACTGCAAGTGCATTGTATTTCTATTCAGACCTTCATTTAGTTTCCAAATATGCTGTTTTGAAATACCTTTCAGCATAAGGATTGTCAGTTTTCTCACAACGGCAATCAGTTATGACAGGATGAATGTCTGTGAGGACCTGAAACAGAAACAGAGAAAGATAGAGCGGTGAGAAGCTAATGGGACAATGTGGCATTCCAGCATGGTTTGCACTAACCATGGAGTTAAAATGCTGTCATAATGTTGGTCTAGCCCCTCTCTTGATTGTCCACTTGAGTTCGGTGAGCTCTTGTTTAAGGCACAAGGTCACTCCACCTTTCTTAGATATTTAGCTGAAGTGCTCATGGCTACAGTTTTGTTGCCCTGGGTTTCCTCTCTTGTCAGTGGTCAAGGACAGGTCTGCAGAATTAACTGGTGACCTCTCCCTGGTGAGTGCTTGAAGAAGGAGAAGGAAGTATGGGGAACTGGGCTGCGGTCTGCCTTTGCTCCAGTGACAAATGAGAGCAGCAACGTTGTGAAGACAAACTTGAGCACTGTTGTGCCAAGGAAGAAGAGTTCAGATTTTTTGTTTCCAAGTCCAAAGCCACAAATCATTATGCAAATGCTTTATATTAATTTTTCTTTAATTTGACTGTTTTAATCAAATGTAGTATGACATTGGTAAGTGTAGCAGAGGGCAATATGAATAGTACCAAATCACAGAAAGCTAACAGCATAGGATCAAAAGAATATGAGCGCATTGGTTTAGACCTCACAAAAAAAAGAAAAAAATTAACCCTCACACCACTGAAATTAGTAAGAACTAGTGACATCTGCACGTTAATGATTAAAGCCTGCCTTGCACTAGTGAATGAAAAGTAACAATTCCAGAAAACTGTTACTAGTGATTTGGTCATATACCCTACTTAACCTCAGAGAAATCAGCAGTTCCAGAACAGAAACGAGTATATGAATTCTCCCATACAATCTCTGTATTCGTTCAGTTAGCATGGCCTTTGAAACATAGGAAAATGCAAAAAGAACAGCTGTTTTAGTGGGTTAAGGCTGAGGGAAAGAAAAGGATTAATGTTTACAACATTATCTTGTGGGAGAAACAAAAATTAAATGTAAAATGATCTCTGCACATAAAGAACAGTGATGTGAAAAATATACTATTTATTTTACAATAGAAACATTCTTACTGGAAAAAGTATGGCATTGGTTGAGTTCCAGCTAGAGTGAAGCCTACTTGGAAATAAATGTGTGGTTTTACAGGATATGGGCTGTCATACTGCCTTTTAGCTTGGTGTTTTTCACTTCTGGGAAGTGAACAGTTACCAGCAATGTGTCATGAGTAAATTTACTTTATTTGTACTGCTTACTATCATTTGTAGTGTGTCATTATTTGAAGTCAGGTGTAAGTCTCAATTGAAACATTAAACTTTTTATGAACTGGAAATCTTGGAAATCCTTCAGAGGAAGGCTTTTATTTATGATATTGTAGTCAGTGTTTCCATTATATCCCCCTGTTTTCAGGGATTTATAACTTTGTTGTAAAAAAATCATTCTGGACTGGAATTTGGCATATGGGATTGAACCCGAAGAATGATGCTTTTACCCAGTTTGAAAATAAGTTTGATCCCATGTAAACTGCAGGATATAGAAATGATTAAATGCATTCTTTAGAGATTGTTTTGCTTTATTATTATGCTGCACTGTATTATACCATTTCCTTCAAATACTTCTGTATTAATTATTTATAATTATAAAACATATTTCAAATACCTTTTTCATCCCACACTCCTGTCTCTTGAAGAATGGAGTGATTTTTGCTGCATTTATCACTGAAATGTAGTATGGCTGTGTGTTTCTGTAGCCTCAAAGGGACGTGATGGTTACTTCTGACTAGCATAGCTCACCAGTTTGGTACATAGAAGAAATGCAAGCAGACAGAATGCAACTAGACATTGGCAAAATTCAACTAGCCAACCAAAAAAATAGTATCACATATATATATCCCCAAACCTAAAAAAATAATAAAAAAAAAGAAAGCAAAGCTTTAGATGATACTAAGTAGCTTAGAGAAAGTTTAACTAAAGGCATTTTAATTTCTGCAGAGAAGTATGGGATAGAGTGATACTGTAGATTTCTCAGTTTTTTCAAGATCCTCAGTTCTGTTCCTAGCTCAGAAAATGACAACTTGAACTATCAGATTCCTGTTGCTTTCCCATTGGAACATCACCACAGCAATGGTCAAGAAAAAAGACTGTCATTGCAAATTCACTGATTTCTGGGTTATATTTGGAGGCTTCATACTGAACTAATTACCAAGATCTACTTCATTCAGTTTGTCTGTTCAAAGGAGAGCATAATCCAAGATAAAAAAGTGTTGCAGTTTGCAAGCACTTTCACCACCCAGCGTTTTTTACTGAGAATTTCTTCTCAGATTTCTACTGGTTATATTAAAATTTCAATACAAATTTTGTCTCTCAGAGGAGAATAAGAGACTCTCAGAACTATCTAATTCCCATTTTTGCTCAGAGGATTTACATGATACCAATAAGATTATCTCACAGACCTCAAACACAGAAAAGTGGTCCTGGGAAGCTTTAGGCAGCTACAATGCCATTACGGAGCTAAAAGTATTGCCCTTGTTCATCATCTCTCTCATTTTAGCTGAGAAGAAAGCAGACATGGTGCAGAATGTACTAGCAAATTTGAAACCTGTAATTCATGACAGATATAACTTGCTGCTTGTTTGGAGTTGCTGTACATAAGACAATAAAGAATGGCATGAGACCATTAAGGCATTAAAAGCTCTTTAATGATGAAGAAGTTCAGTCTTCCTTGTTAATTCAGCAAAGCCTAATAATGTGTCTAAAGGGGAAAAAAAGACACACAAAACCCCAAACCCAAACCCAATAGCAATCTTTTCTAGGACTGTGAATTGGCATGTTGTGTAAATACAGAACACCTGGAAAGATGTGATTCCTATTTTTGAAAGAACCTGAGAGGAGAAAAGACACCTGAAGCAGTGTCATAACAATATACTGAGATCCTGGAGAATCCTACGGGACACCTTACTGTGAAGGTGGTGATCAAGCGCTGGTACAGGTCACAAGAGATGTTATGGAGTCTTCATCCTTGGAGCTATTAAAAAGCCATCTGGACATGGTTCTGGGCAACTGGCTGTATGCAACCTTGCTTGAGCAGGAGGGATAGACCAGATGGCCTGCAGAGGTCCCTTCCAGCTTCAACTGTTCTGTGATTTTGTGATTCAGTGCCAGACTGGTGTACTCCAGTTTATGTTGTGCTGCAGTGTCTGAGTGTGGTATTAATACACCAGATGTAATGGAGTGCTTTCAATATTGTTTTCTTTTTCTGTTGCATATGTTGATACAGTGAGTACAAATACATGGTGCATCTCCACCCCAGCCAAACAGCAGAGGGTCATAGGTTACTCTGTGGTTTGGCTGAGCTACTTAGAACTACCATGTACAGTTTCTGAAAAAAATTTGCTTTTAGTCTTGTGTAACTGATCCCAATGACCGTGGAAGTCAGGAAGGAATCTCCATTAATGTCAGCAAGCCGTGAACAAGCTCCACAATGTCTTGCACTGTCTAGCAATGAGTGTGTTACATATATTGTTCAAAGCTATTAAGTTCAGTATTAATAGCTTGTCTGATTCCATAACTAGATATGGAGAAATGTTGAGAAAGGGCTGAGACAGAACTGCAGAAAATCTACAGCTTATCTTGGTACATGTTTATGGATAAAGGAATACAAGGAGGCAGAAAAGTATGCAGCAGGAAAGAGGGAAGCAATAACACAGTAACATTAGTGAAGCAGGTGGACAGAATTAGTAAGAATATGATTGAAATATCTAAGGAATAAGGGTTAAGATAAAGAATTTGGGAAGGGACCAATTAAGAAAGAAATTAAACATGTAGGGTTGAACAGGGAAAAATGTGTTTCAGAAAGTTTCCTCTAGAAGTGTAACAAGATCATGCTTGAGACTGGTCTTACTTAATATTTTAATTTGTACTCTCTGCTGTTAAAATGTGTGTGATATAAAATGAGGAGGCATTGGCAACACAGTTAAATGATACAGGCAGAGCTGACAGACTGACAAGCTTGGAGGAAGAGGATTCTAAGAATTCCTGTTACCATCTGCAAGATGTCTTCCAGAGAGAGAAGACAGGATGTGCTAATTTATCACAGCAATGTGATCCAGTACTGAAAAAGGCATGAAAAAATATGACAAATAGGATATACCAGAGGTGCAAAGACTCAGACAAAGCTTTGATGAGGCCTCCTTCATGTTATTTACTGTTTTGACCATCCATATGTTTAAAAATGTGTTAAGCCAAAATAAGAAGGAAGCAGGAAAGACAGGATGGCTAGGGAAATGCAGAATCTGTCTTCTGAGAAGAAACTGAATAAGCATGATATTTAACTTACTGAAATGAAGACTGAGATGAGGTTTTGATTACTGTCTCTAAATATGTTAAGGACTTAATGATAGAAAGGGAAAAAGCTATGACAAGGGGCAATGTTGGCATAAAAACTAGGTGCATGTAAAATAGCCAGGAATATGTGCAAATGAAAAGAAAGTTTTTAGTTGCTGAATACTGAGCCACCAAAACAGCTTAGAGAGTTAAACAAACAAGCCAACCCTTCTTTAAATGCAGTTTCATATGTTTATAAGGGATATCCTATGATATGGCTGTCTGCAACAGTAGAAAAAGAAACCTGATGAACCACAAGGTCCTTTTTGTCTTCAGTAAATGGACTGATTTAAAAAACTTATTTCTTGCAGCTCTCATTGTGTTGTCTCTCTTGATGTCCCTTGTTTCCCTGTGACACTCTCAGAAGTCAAGATGTGGTGGCTGGAAGTATTTAGTAAGTAACTTACAGATTTACTCTATGGTTGTTATGAAAAGTCCATTTTAAGCCTTTGGCAAAGTGAACTTACAAACAGTTATATTATCAGCATGAGATATATGGTTGATTTAGTGTTATGGTTTGCTAGCATGCTTATTTTACCAGTGCAAACCATAGAAAGCCAGGGAGCAATCAGTTGACTAATTTTTACATCATCTAAACAGCACTCAACCTCCATGACTTTCTTTTCACCCTCCCACCTTCCTAGAGAAAATATGCACCCTCCCCCTGAGGTGGTCAGTGGGCAGCCTTAACTCCCACCAAGTTTCAAATATATGCACATATCTTTTAGAGATTATTCTAAGTTTGGTGTGGCTTTCATGAATCACCATGCATATAGCTTTGTGTTTACATATATGAATGAATTCTAATGTTGGTTTCTAAGTGGTAGCTGAAAGGTGTTTTTCTGTAGTGTTTGATAGAGATTGAGTGATCTTCGCTAGTAGCTGTCTTAAATTTAGCATTAGTTCTTGTGGAAAACTGCTGAAATTGTAGAAGATTGTGCATTTGGTCTATTATCCTCATGGTATAAGCTGAGACCTCACGATAACTGCTCAGGATGAGGATGGAGATATCCAGGTTAACTATGGTTTAAAGGAACAGTGGAAACTGAGAAGAAGATGATCTCAGTGGAGAGTAACTGGATCCTCCATGTTATTGTTTTTTACATTTTCTGTTCGTGGGATTTGCAATCTGGCAAGCTACCACCAAATTAATGAAGTTCATGGACTGGAATTTCACCCAGAAAGATGGTTATTTGTATTGACATGTATCATTTCCTCTGTGCCCCCTGGCTTTTTTTTCTGTACCTGTGCTTTCAGGAACACACTATATACTTTTCAGCCAGGTCTGTGAGATTTGATCTACTGAAAAAACCCATCAGTATTCATTCTCTAATATTAGCTTTGATCTGACAAACATACTTCATATCAGTGGGCAAAAAGAGTAGTGTGGGCTGAGAGTTTTCCACACTGATTTAGTATGCTATAAAGCTTGCACAGGCCACTCCTCAGTTCCTGCATAGGCCTGCCTACACTGAAATGAAGTTCTGACAGCTTCTACCTGGATTTAATACAACATCAGCTAAGCAGGTGTTGATATCTTTAGCTATATTTTAAGGCTGCAATTTATAAAACCAGAGACAGCAATATGTCACTTGTGGTTTGGTGTCAAGGGCAGCTGAAGGCATACTTCATCACTGCACAATACCTGTTGATACGTGCCTTGATTCCCTCTATTTCTAACAAAAATGACCTGCCTGGCTTTTGTCTGTTCAAATGTACACTTAGGATTGCCTTTGTTATCACTCCTTTATTTCATAAGCCTTTCCTTATTCATTCAACTTGTTAGTCAAAACAGAAGTGTGAAATTAATTCTGTAAAACTGTAATTTTTTTAAAATTAAATTTTTACAATCTTGCTAACTTCAAATTTATTCACCTTTCTTTTTCTCTACACTGGATTAATTCCCAGAAGCACTTGATTTCTGTCTGTCTCTCATCATGTTGTCTTTATACCACTAAGCACAAGAACCTGCTGATTTGTCCCCTAGGCCAAGTGACACCAAACAGCTCACAGTCACACTACCAAAACCCCCTCTGAAATAGAATGTTCCTGAGTTTAGTGGTCCAAACCCAAGGCTGCGAGTGAGCTAACTCTTAATCTGTACGAACAATCAGCAGTTCAGTACTTGAGTCATTCCCTGGCCCTTTTTCATTTAACAGTACAGTTATAGCCTTAGGCAATGTCTATACTAGTAAATAACATGAACCGAGGCCCGTTCTCTGGACCTGGGCATGTGGCACGGCACAATTTATGCCCATGTAGCTAAACAGTCTTTTACTGTTGTGAAGGTCGTCTTCATCTATAGCAACAACTGTGAGCAATCTGTGGCTTGTGCTATGCCTAAGCTATGCCTGGGAATGGTCTGGGAGACACATATTTAGATCAAAACTGTGTCATGGGATGTGATTAATAATGATTAAGTGGTTTGGTTGTGAGATGGTGCTTAAGCCCATGTCCTGGCCCTTTGAATTTTACTGTCACACACAGTGGCCATCAGTCCAGCTGCAGGTCCCGCAGAAAACACCACTGAGCACCTACAGCCCTTCCCATGTCATCCCTCTGAGTTTGATCCACTTTGCCATGTCTGTGTACCACTCTGTTTCCCACTTTCAGCACCTTTTGCTCCAGGCCTGTCTGTATTTCATCTCTGTCACCCATCTCTCTTACTGTTCCCCATGTTCAGGATGAGTTTTCCAGCTCTCCCTCTAACTTATTCCCTCCAGTGAGCTGCTTTCTCTCCTCTTATACTATTCTAGTTCCTTTTCCTTAGTTTTTTCTTTTTTCTCATCTTTTTTCCTCAGTTTTGCCACACATTTCCATCTCCTTTAGCCCTGCTTGCCTTGCTTACTCCTTTTGTATGGCTTCCAGTCCCCACATCCCCATGTTTTCCACACCTCCATATCCCCTCCCAGGCTCTTTGGCAGGTCCACTGTCCCGACCCCATGGCCTGACCAATGTGTGTCCATGGACAACCCCAGACTGCTCCTGCTCCCCATGACCAAGTTACCAGTGCCCAAGTTTTTCCAGTATCACTTCCCGTGTCCACATCTAGGATGGATGGAAGAAACAGTCACTGGGGTGGCTCAACTCTTCCACTGTAGTTCTAGTTTGCTTCCCTCGGGAAAGCATGTACACATTTGGGTGAGGAGAAAGTGTAATGAGGAACTGGGTCATACTCAGTGAGGACCCCACTTTCAGAGAAACATAATGTCTGAATTTTGGTTCTGCTTTTAGTCATCTTAAGTCTCTTGCCCTAATGTTTCCTATTGGGTGGTTTTGGCCCTGGAGAGTTACCTGAAGAGCAGCAAAAAAATTAAGCGAAGGGACTTCAGCAGAGATTAGAGCCCAAGACTCTGAGCTTACAAGTCCCTGCTGAATACATTCAAAAGGGAGAGTTTTGAAAATTTTAAAGTTTGGACATTTCTGTGCAGACATAAATCACAGACAGAAAGGCAGCTTCCCCCTCTCCACTTTCCTGTCACCTCAAACTTCAAATTCCTGCTTTATGCTTAAAAACGCTTGAACTTCTCCAGGAAAAGGTTGCCAGTATTTTTTCAACGTTGCTAAACAACAGATTTTCTTTAACCTCATTCTCAGAAACAGCTGTACCATTTTGGATGAAACTTCCTTAAATATTTCCGCCTGAGGCAGACACCTGGCATGGAAAATTTCAGCCCAAACATTTAAGGTTTGGCAAAGTGATATGCAGCTGAAAACAGGCTTTATAATGGGAAGTGTTGGGCAACTTTAATAACAAGCAAAATTACCAGCCTTACCCCAGCACCAACCCTAACTGATGTGCCAAGCTGTACTATAAAATACTCAGTTTAAATGAATGAAGTCCTCACATATCAAAGGACCAAAAATAACTTGGAACACAGTCTTCTTCCAGATATAACAAGCATTTCCGACTTATGGCTTAGTGATGTAAAGAGGACAAAGTAGATTAATAACAAAGCATAAGATGCAATCTTCAGTGTGTGTCTTTTAGAGAGAAAAAGTGTAAAGTGTGTCAAGTATACTGGCAAAGTATATAATACCTTTGTTGCTTAGATCTTACACGTTTGAGTCACCCAAGAGTCAGATGGTTTATTTTCTCCAAACACACCCCAAACTGTTAGCCGGAAAATCACTTAGACATGTAGATGGTGAATGTAAGTTCTGAACACAATAACATAATTTATTAACCTTTCAGCAAGTCACCAAAAATGTTTAACAACCGCTTTTTCATTCAGTTTCCCCTTCCAGTACAAGAAGAACTTCATTTCCTATTCCATTTGTTCTCCTCTCTTTAAAATATAGCCCTGTCATGGTAGTCATGTTGTTCTTTAACCAAAATAAATCAATAAATATGGAGATGTGTAATAAAATTTGTTTTCCTTCTGTGCACAAGTACAGTGGAATAGCTCTGTAGTGTTTTTTTCATATCTTTAAAAATACATTTTATTTGTGTTTTTTAACAAAAATAAATTTAAATATTATGTCTTTATCTGGAGAAAGAGAAGTTAAGCAAAAAATATAAAAAAGAAAAAGGAAAGTGAAATTACGGTAACACTGATGTTTCATAGCCAGCTTGTGGTTTGAGATCTTTCTTGAGCATGTTCAGTGTCCAAATTCTGTCTAACATATAACTTTGCCAGATTTCAGACCCCTAAATATCACTGAATATCTCCTCTTACCTTCTCACAAGCAGTATGTAAACATTAGAGACTCTTACAAATGTAATAGCACCTTTGTTCTGGGGAAAGAATCACAGTCCCCGAGTATGGCCTTCACCTGGGAGAGAAAAGTGGGTGCCTGAGTGATTAATTTATACTTCAATTTTGCTTCACCTTACTCACAGAAAAGGCTTCGTCTGTTAGACACACCTAAACCTACCTCATCCAGAGAGAGCTCTGAGTTCAATTCAGATGCTAGGTGATGATGTTGAGAGAAATGAGAACCAAAAAATATCTTGGTCTGTATCCTGTAAAAATGAAAGGAAAATTTGGTCCTTGTGACAGTACTGCCCATTGGATCAAATGTGTGAACTGCATGGGAAACAGTTCTCCCTCTTTCTCTGGGAGTACTCTTACCACTAGCCTGGGGGAGAAAAGGAGAAAACTGAGGCTGTCCCTGCCTTTCATTGGAACTGCACGCTATAGTAACATAACTTGGTACTAGAGGGAAAGTAGTGATGCAAATGATCTTGAAGCCAAAGATCTATTTGTAAAATAAGGGTCCCAAAAGCTAATTTTAGCTCAATGCCCATTTCACAGAATCATAGAATAATCATAGAATCATAGAATCATTTGGGTTGGAAAAGACCTGTAAAATCACTTCGTATCATAGAAGGTTGTAACAGTTGCCACGAAATGAGCTGCCTCCAGGATGTGATGCCTCTGAATCTGTCCCAGTCTGTTTCTGTCATTAGAAAGGGCATTATCTAGGTCTTGCTGTATTAAAACCCCCTTTAGGTAAATTATATGGACACAGTTTGTATCATCTAGTTAATACTGACAATGTGGGGGTTTTTATTTATGCCAAAGGCTCGTTAGATTTACAGCACAAAGCTATAACTAGCAGTAAGAGATGCTGAATCAGATAGCTAACATCCATAAATTGTGGGATTTTCTTTTGCTAATAACAGCTTTAGCATGGTGACCAATAGAACTATTTTAAAGTGTATTTATCTTTTAAACAAGTCCTTTGTAAGAAAAAGAAGTACTTAGATTAACTCTTCTCCCTGTTTGCATACAGCAACTATATTAAGATACTACATTTAAAAAAAAAAAACAACAAAAAAACCAACAAAACAAACCATACAGGATTGACAATAACATAGAAATTGTGTCTGTGTCAGAACAAGGACCTTATTAAATAAAGGTATGTGTAATTAAAAGCATGCTACTGCTTCTGATCTTTTTGATACATCATCACTGGCAAACAGCTTTTAAAAAGCACCAGAAGCGTTACACAGTGACCAGGATGGAGTCAGAGGAGTGTGGTGAGCAGAAAGACTCCACTTTGTGAGGGCACTATCTGATGGCTGGGAGCGCCAGGCCGAGAGCCATGCCATGGCAGAGACGGAGGAGAAGCCCTTGGAGTTAGCAAACAGATGTGTTCTGACAGTGTATGGCAAGAGTAGGGAGGGAGAGAACTTTCTCCTTTTCTGAGGACTCAGGTCTTTTAAACACACATGGATCAGATATAGCCACATATATGGTGTCATGTGGTAGTAGCACGGGAACTTGTTTTAGGAATTGCTGTTGGGTTATTTGTTAGGCAACAGGAAAGGCATCTTCCCCACTGCTAGGATGCGTAGGTGGCACTGCTCGTTATCCTGAGGAGGCACCTGGTCAGAGATCTAGTGGCTAACTAGAATGTTTGTACAGAACTTTTACAACTCTCACAGCACATGTGAAATTCAGACAGCATAGATCGACTGCCCTGCAATCCGACAGACCTGGTAAAAGTGTAAAACAGCTGTCTCTCATGGCATGGCTCTCATGGCATACGACATGCAGCAAAATGTGACTTGGGGCCTCATTACTGTGTCTCCACTTCTGACATTTATAGTTAAATGATCTTGTTGATTCCTGCAAAAGACGCTACAATTCCTCTAATTAAAGGGGGGGGGGGGGGGGGAGGGGGGAGGAGGGGAACCAACCGAAAAAGCAGTCTTCATGTTGCTTCCCAGATTGTTCCCATTTACTGCAAATAAGCATGAGTTCCTGCCTGGAAGCACTATCTGCAAACTGCAGTCAGATGTAAAAGAAGCCTAATCAAGCTTGGGAACCAGGCCTTAATTAGACTGCTTGGAAAACAGAGCAGAAAAGCAAATGAAAATTATTAACCATCACTCATGATTCCTGTTTCTAATTTTAAAGAGGAAATCACGCATTAATCAAACCCTAGCCCTAAGCTCGGAGACGTGTTTTAGAAATATCCTGAAATGACAAGAGGAAATTTTTTCAGTGTTTAGAGAAAACAACTCCTGATCAGCTAGTATGTGTAGCACAATATATTTTGACATGAAATAAACTGTGTTTCAGTATGCTTAGCTTTTGCTGGGTCCAAGACAAACAAAACCAGTACTAACTGAAATGAAGGCACATGACAACAATTGGGGTTAAGCCTGGGTTTTGTTAAAGGAAAACAGAAATGTAGACTATGTTGTTTTCATGAATAAAAGAAGGATGTGGAAGGGTAAGAGGAACAATGCAGTAACATCACTGCTATTATGTGCTTTGGTCATAGCAAAGAAACTCTTTGGCACACATAAACAATATTTATATACAAGTTATTTCTGATAAAAAATAACAAACAGGAGCACAACCTCTAAATATGACCCAGAGATCACTTGAGATTGTATAATAGGATTTATCAGAACTTACTTCATCGTTTCTGTTATATTTGGACTATAAAGATCATTTTCTATGTTTTGGCAAACTAACGTGAGCTTTCTGGCTGTGATTCAGAAACTAACCTTTTCTGGTGGAGTCAGATTGAAGTCTTTAATTTTCTTGGAACTCTCCAGGAACAGGACAGAAAATGGGCTCTTGACCTATATTAAACATTGGACCCATTCTTGTGGAAACATCACATTACAAAGAATGCTCACTTTTTTCAAACTAAAGTATCCAAGCTTCTCTCTTTGAATTGCAAGCAATGCTTTCTAGAACATATCAGTTTTCCTTTTAGCTCTCCAAGCATTTACCAAGTATTGCCTGTTTAGATTTCTAAAGCTAGTGGTTTTATGATCTGAAATTTCATATCTAGAAATGTTGAGATGGCATGCATGCTTGTGTTGCTATTGTGACTCCCAGATGACAGTTATTGTGTGAATAAATTAAAAAATTAATGTCAAAATTTCAGGCATTTTTTCATCTATCATGCTATATAAGTCATGTTTTAATAGGACTGAACAATGGAGTTCAGCAATAAAAGTTGGTAATTTGATAGAGCATTATGGTTTGGAGAAACGGGCACAGACAAGTGTTAGTAAGTATTGAATTTTAATGATGGTTTCAGCATGGATTCTTCTAAAGTCTTGATGAGTAACTTCCACAGTTCAGCCCTATGAAGAAAACAGTCTGAATGAAGTGAAGGTTTGTACTCCAGTTTGGTGGCATGTCCCTGCATGATATAATACAGAACAGAGCTTTTTGGTTTTAATTGAAAAATTACACTAACTTTGTGTAGCTACTTTTTTTGAAGTTTCCATTATTTATTTCTGACTGTAATGCACAGACCACTTGGGTGATGCCTTGGCCACTAGAATTCAGTTGCAATGCTTCTAGTAAATTAAGTATGACAGGATTTCAACTCAGTTTCAGTGGATGACTAAGGACAGGATAGAGCATGTCTAGTCTAAAAATTGGTGCAGTTGCCTTGGAGGTGAAAGATGTAGGCTTAAATCCTCTTAGGCTGAGCAAGGAGCTGAACCCAGATTTCCCATGTCGTGTGTGTGCTGTAAATGCCATACTGTTGTGCAAAAATGTAGATGATGGGATTATAATGTTTAGTAACAAAATGGCTGAGACTCTTTTCCTTCGTGCTAGATTCAAAGTTGCCTGTATGCATGTTCTTGCAGCACTTTAGTTTGGTCATGGCTCAGTTTAGGCTATGTTCAGCTGCAGAGCTCAGGTGGTAGGAAGGAGCATTGTAACCCAGAATAGCACTTTTCTCGCAGGGTTAGGCTCCTGGAGGGTTTTCATTACACACTGCTGTGCCTAGGGAGCTTTAATCACTTTATGGACACTAGAGAAAGTAGCTTAAAGTAGTTTAAAACATTATATTATCTTTTTAATACCCATAGCTCTTTCATTTTGCCTATACTAAGTAAAGTGACTTAAGCCCATGTGGACTTACTGTCCTGCCTGCTGAAGAATTTGGTAAATTCTATTTTTTTCTGTGGCTACTTTATTTTCACTATTTTCTTCATGTGCTTTTAATGAAATCGTCTTTGTGCTTCTGGTTTTGCATTTTATCATTGCAGCGTAGCCCTTGTATCAAAGCAGTGATGGTACTACAGCAGCAGAGTCTGCTGACACCTGCCTTGTTTTCCTAGTTATAGGAGCGTGCCCCGCCAAGTTTTCCTTGCAGGTTAATCTGCTGTTCTGGGGACTACCATGTGATTTCTTGTAGTAATTATTTTCCCCTGCTTTCTTATCCTATACCTGCAGTTATCCATCAGAGCCATACAGCTATCAACACTCACAACCCAGAAGTGGAAATGAGCCTGTCACTGTTCGTTTCGTATTTATGTACCAATGTTAACAGCCTGGTAGAAATCCAAATTTGATTTGATTTTGAGTGAGTTCCAACACCATTTAACTGTTTATAGAGTAAACGTAGTTTCAGTTAGCTTTGATTAAATTACATAATTACGTGCTATAACTGTCTCAAACCTGCTCCCCACCCCACCCCCACCCCTTTTCTTTCCCCTCATCTTCTTTGTCTTGGCTATCCTTTTTAGTCTTTGCACATTTGCTGTTGTTATTGTAACTATGTGCTTTTGGGTAGCAATCACAAAGTTCTAGGTGCTTTCCAACATTAAAAAAGAAAAAAAAAAAAAGCTGTTTCTTGGCTATTGTAATCATGTCCTTGCAGGTCTATCTCAATGCACCCTCTGTGTGAAATATGCCCGCAAACACGTGGCTTGTTTGATTTATAGCTGCTTGTGTTTTTCCAAGTGACTTGACTGTTGAAGAACTCCAATGACTGCTCTGTTTGTGTATTTAGCCAAAGCTGGCTCTAGCACTTAGGACGCTGCACACTGGAACAACTTATTCATAAGGATTGGTTTTGCTTTACATCCATCTGCAATTTTAGTTCCCTTTGCTCCACTTTTTTGTCCTGCATTTGGTAATTCCAAACACTGTTCCTGTTCTGTTGTTTTATCCATTTGGTAGCCTACCCCTTGTAGATTCTAGTGGTTGAATCATGGTGTCACTTCAAAACAAAATAGAAAGATATTTGTATGCTTCACTTATTCTTGGTTTTTGTTACTATTCTTATTTGATGTCATTGCTGTGTTATGATGGAGACTTGGCTGCAATTATAAGCTCTAAACCAATTTTTCTTTTAAATTCCATATCAATGTCAGACCCTAGAAGAGAGAGATAATGAGCACAGTCAGTGTTTCTAAGAAGATCTTCATCTGAAGCTCTGAGACCACTGGGCAAACTGCCTGTGAAATAGGCATAAATATGTATTGCACAAATAAGTCCTAGTTTCTCACACACAGTAGGAGCTTATCACTTCTCGTTGTGGTTGCTCTACTAGACTTCTCAATATTTTGAGCTCTATGAGGCTGCATTCTCACTTCTTTTCTGTGGCATGCTCTGGTGCAGACTGAAATCCTGATCTACCAGTTATTCACATCATCCTTTGATGAGAATTTGCTCTTGCTCCTACCTAGGCTGTGAGCACAGCTTTGCTTTGCAAGGAAACTGGGAGATTGTGTGGAGTTGTATACATGCAGTCTGCAGCCTTGCTGCAGCTGCAGCATGCCATCCGATCTGGGGACTGGAAATTGCTCCTTGCTGATCATGATATGGTTGGTTACAACAGACACTTGTATAGCAATGAAGCCTGAGACTCGACTGCTGAAACCAAAGGATGAGCGTTGGAAGGTGACTGTTACATTTTCCATAGGGGGAAATCAGAAAATGTATTTTGCAACAGAGACATGTATAAAAACTTCCCGTGAGGTGAGAAGTATTCAAGAAGACTGTATTAGCACTGTAGGGGCATATGATAATTTCGAGCATTTTGTATTTGGGCACCTCAGAGAAGGGAGGAGAGAATCCCCAGATTTTTGTCCTTATTATCTTATTGAGTGGAGCATGGCCTCTAATAAGCTTTCCTGATGTTTCAGGTAAAGCTGTTTACCAACCTGTAAGTGTTCACTGAGGCTTTGTCTAAATGGGAAGTCAAAGAGACGCGGGAATTTCTCTCTAGTCAGTGTGGATGGCCCAGGACTAGCTGCCCTCTGACAAAGATATATTGTATAGGAAGTTTGAATGGTCTGAAACAGATGTAGGAACAAGGGAATAATGAATTGATGTGGACAACCACTGGTCCAGTGTCTGAGGTTGCTCTCTGGCCTGGCTCTATTTAGCAATATAGACACAGCCTTAAAAATCCAGCTGCATCCCTCAGATCTCAAGCTGGACTTAGTTGTGCTGCACAAAAGACAAGTTTCAGGCAGCTGGTCTGTGTGGAGTGCACAGGAGACAGAGGGTTCAGAGATTTTTACAAATTCATTAGCAGCACCTCAGGAACTGAGCACTGAAGTGCTAGCCTGACGTGCTAGGGCTAGCTTTGCTTCACTGCTCTGGTGCAGAATTCCTGCCTGACCTAGGGGAAAGCAGCTTCTGTGAAAAGGTTTTGCCCATCAGTAATATGAGTCCTGCAGCACTCCTAGATCAGATGGTGGTATGAGGTGCGGCCGTGCTTTGGGAACTGGAATCCTACAAACTTCCTAGGGAGGTGGACATACCAGTGTCAGGGACATTTCCAGAGCTGATTGAGAGCATGTCTGCAGCCTAGAAGGCAGGGCTACTCCTGAGTTCAGAGCCAAGCTGATTCTTAGAAACAAAATTTAAGCAACAAGGAGATGACATCACTGAAAGAAATGGAAAAAGAGGTACTTCATGTACAAATATTCTTTCTCTTTGTTTCAGAATGAAGGAAACTTTTGTAGTGTTCAAATACACTCCTTTTCCTACTTACCTGCCAGGGTTATATTGCCATCTTACTTTGTTTTTAACTTCCAGTATAAATCACTGTAAAACAAGACAGAACCAGCAGATACCACAAAGTGTAATAAAGTCATTCAGAACTTGATTACCAAATGAATAGAATAATTTATGAGAAAGAATGCTGGAAACTCCATTTAAACATTTACACACAGGGGAAGGAATGATCTCTCTTTTTTTTTTTTTTCTCTCTTCTCTTCCCATGCAGTATGGTTTTTCTGTCCCTAAAGAGTGCTTGACATTGATGAAGCTTAATCTGATGAAGGTCTTTACAAATAAATAAATAGAAGTGCTCAAAGGATTGCCTTGCACATGGCAACCTGTGTTTCTGGAGTTGAGTGCTCTGCTGCAGGGGCTGCTACTGCTGTTTCACTGTTGATACTGACAGGCCATTAGGCAGGCTGGCTTTGATCTAGCTTTTATGTTCCTTTACCATAATACAAGTTGACTTTATTGGACCAATTAAAATTTTAGCCTTCCCTTGCTATCTCCTTAGGGTGGAGCAGAGATGTAGCAAACAAATTATGCATTTTCATTTATACTAGGTTTCTGAATTCTCATTCTATGTCTCAAACTTGAGTTTATAAAGTGCAATTTACTATTGGCCTTGCCTGTAATTTCTGTAATAAATATGTTAAGAGCAAGGATTAAAAAGATACTAGTCAGAGATATGTCATGTTACTTAAGGCTCTGTTTGCATCTTTAACTACAAATGTATTTTAATTAGTCAAATTTCAATAAAACTCTTTTTTTGAATAATCACTTAAGATATTTTGCTGAAATGGAGTTTTGTTCCATGTAGTCCTTGTAGAAAGGACTACATTTACAAACAACATTTAGAAGATCAAAGTGAAGATAAGATCAGAGGTGATTTCATAAGTGTCAGACATAAAAGGGATGATCTTGACATCCTTCCTATGCCAGAATTATGTTGCTCCTGAACGTGCAATCAACTGCATCAGATTAATTATCTACTGGTAGTTAATATTATTTTTATGTTAATATTATTTTCAACCATATCAGCTCATGATGCTGCTGCTGTTCCACCAAAGAGAGGCTAATGCTCGTGCAAATGAAGGACCTGTACTGCTCCCAATTTTTGGTGGCAGCATAATCTCAGATGGGCTTCAGTAGCTCATGCAGCAGTACACCTTCAGATGTGTTCTTAAGTACAAGCATCAGTCCTGGTGAAATTCTCACTGACGTTGGTGAAAGCAGTCCTGATTTCTAATTACAAATGTAATAATCTATCTTGTTTTACTGATGTTATGCAAAAATGAGTGTATCCTTTTATTATTGCTCCCATATTATTAAAGCTTCATGTACAGAGGAGGAAATGACCCAGTCAAGGACACAACACAAAAAATCTGTGTTTGTTAAATATGGTGTTATAACTGCCCTGAGATAGTTGCTTTTGATGCTTTACAATAAACTTTTTATTTCTTAACTTGAATGTCCCTCATCAATCTGTATGTGCATTAACCTAAATATTACCTCTCTTTTGCCTGTCTCTAAGTATTTTTCAAGGACTTACTAGTCATTGCATGTTACGATTACAAGGTACTAGTAAATTCAGTGTAAGAGGGAATTCTTCTAGGCACCAGAACTCAACTGTTTATTCTTTTACATTGCTATAGCATTCTCTCTCACAGTTTTGGCCAGGGCACCTCTTAGCTTGCCAGTCATTTTCTGGCTTAGGGATGGGTATTCACACTGATTAAGGACCGTTTCCAATTGGCAGCCTGGTTGTGGACATGATGTTTCAGAGTGTAAAAGTATTTTACAAACCGGGGCAGTTCCATGCTGGTGGACCTCAAAGCTAGAGATCAGTTTTGGCACACATTAAATCATTGGTACAAATGTGGAAGCATGACCAAATTGTCATGTTCTATTCTGTCGGGACACTCTGCTCTAGACTTGTATCAGGCTGATGGTCGTAGGTCTTAGGAAGAGGTGTGTTTATTGGAATAACAAACCCACAGGAGGAGGGTTTTTAATATAAGGTGTTGATGAGAGGTTACTCTATCTGAAAGGATTGCTTTATATAATGGAGGTCTCAAAAGGCTGGGTGAGTTAGTTCTGAAGGATTTTATGTTGCATTATCACTCTGAAATACTTAAAGGAAATACAGATGCAAAGAAGTAAGACTTTTTCATTGTCCTCAGTAAGTCTGTTCTCAAAAACAAAGAAGTGTGGTTCTTCTGGGGGAAGGGTTGGTTTGTTTGTTTGTTTGTTTCCTGGACAAACTCTAAAGAAACTATTCAGCAGATTTGGTCCTTATATATATGTGAGACGTTTGCAGCATAGTAAAAATCATAAATTACCTGCTTTATTTGTGACAGCAGAAATGAATATTGACTGTAGATAGTATTTTAAGAACAGCTGAAGTTTATCTTATTTCTAGATTCATAACTTTTTTTTGCAGTTTTTTTATTGTTCTGTGCAATCATAGCGCTGTTACCTTTTAACATAGCCCATTTGCTAATCATTGTATTCCTTGATTACAATTTAGTGTGGGAGTAATAGTCTGAAAACCAGAAAAAGGATTTTTACAAACAACATGGCTTCTCCACGTCATGATTTGTATGTGATCCATGCTGATCAAATGTAGTGATTTTCGTCTGGTTTTCCTTTATATGTTTATGCTCCCTTTCTCTGCCTTAATAGATCTTCTATGACAATAAACCGGTAGGCGACATGGATTCCATGCTACAGTTCAAAGAATTCTATTTTAAAAGTTCAAGAAAGAAAGACATACTTTTATTGTAAATGCCGGTGAAATGCAGCATCAGTGTATGTGCATGTTGGGTTACACCACATGTAGGACTAGCCTCACCTAGCCTAAGCCATCTCAGTGCCTCTGATTCTGGAGGAAACACCTTCTGGAGGAGGTCATGGGATTCCACTGAATGAAGAGCTTGACTGAGTCAAGTATGCTCTGACTAATTCCCCTGTCTAAGATTTGGCCAGTAAATTGTCCCACCGTAAGCATTTTCCAGAACTCTGGCTTTATCCAGTTGCATTTATATTCCAGTAATAAGGTAATAAAAGAATAACAGAGACTTAAGGCACAGCTTTTGATAGGAATGTGACAACGTGCAACTAATACAATCATTTATCCCACCGACAAAGTTGTCTGGTACAGTAATAACGACCTATATACCAAGAAGTCATTTGTAGGCTGTTTGTGTTTGTGTACATTCTATGCAGTGGAACAGTATTGCCTGGAAGTAGGAGAAAGAATCACTCTAGAGTTTGTTTGAATCAAGGATAAGATTAATCAGCCATAATAACACTGCTGTTTAGATAGGAACTTCTTCCAAGGTTGTGAAATACTTGTAAAGCTCAGCAGCCGGAAAATAGTTTTAGATGCTTCCACACTATTTATATCCTCTGTTTGTAGGAAGAGAACTTGATTAATTTTGTCACTAGAAGCTTTGTAGAGAGTTTAAGGTGTTCCTAATGTCACTACCTCTTTGAGAGAGATTCAGGTGTCAGAGAATTTATTTGCAAGTCATGAATGTTATTCCTTGCTGTGCTCAAATGTTCATGCACATTTATAGCCAACAGCTAAATTAAAATTTTAAAAAGCTCAAAAGAAATGTGCCCATGAAACACAAGAACATGCAAAATCTGAATTAAAAAATAACAGCTTTTTATATGTCTAGATACAGTTTTTAACAAGTGTCACACACAGGGAATAGAAAGGCACCAGAATGATAGCACTACATCAGTGCACATCACAATTTTTATTGTTAGGTTCACTAAACAAAGTTTTTTCTGTCTATATTGAAAACCTGAAGTGGAGCTCCAATATTTCTTGCTAATTCAAAATGAGTAAACGCCTAATAAGCAAACTATGCTACACACTAATTTTATTTTCTTTCACAAATTTACAAATCCAACTTAAAAAAAAAAAACATTCCTCTTGATTAGTCCTCCTCAGAGCAGAAATAAAATTATTAATATGCTTTGACTGCCCTATTGTGCAACTCAGGAGATGAATAATAACATACACTCTATTAATTTTCTTTAAAGATACTTGCTTGATTTCATTGGACGGGAAAAAAAAAGCCTTTAAGAAATAGGAGGGAAAATAAACAGGAGCTCTATTTTCCTCGTCTTTTGTATACTCTAACAGAAGTGCATTAAAAAAATTTTGGAGAAGCTTGATTGTGGGCTTCTGTGATTTGCACAACTGCAATCAATATGTTTAGGATTGGTGCTGCAGCGGAAAAATTTTACAGACATTGTAAAGAGATGTGCTGGTTTTGGTTAGGATAGAGTTAATTTTCTTCACAGTGGTTAGTATGGGGCTGTGTTTTGGATTTGTGCTGGAAACAGTGTATGGATTAGTATAGCAGGAACCACCAGTACCAATGGAGGACAAGCCTTACAAGAGGCAGTACAAGTGCAGCAGTGACCTGACCCGAGCTGTCTTTGGTGCCCAGTAACTCCATGCAAAACACCATCTCTCCCCCCCTTGAGTGACCACCGTAACAGATGGAGCCCAAAGTCATGGACTAAATGAGCTCAGTGGACAATTATGCACATTTTACAGACATTTGACAGGGTGGTACATAGACCAGGGTGCTGATGTCTGTGTATTATATCAAAGGATGGGAAGAGGGTTGGTGGGTAGTAAGAATGTATTGGACAATGTGGGATCTGAACATGGTGTAAATTGTATGGAATAAGGGGTGGAGAATGTGCTGATTTTGGCTGAGATAGAGTTAATTTTCTTCATAGTAGCTTGTGTGGGATATGTGTGGGATTTGTGCTGAAAACAGTGTTGATAACACAAGGATGTTTTTGTTATTGCTGAGCAGTGCTTGCACAATGTCAAGGCCTTTTCTGCTTCTCACACATCCCACCAGCGAGCAGGCTGGGGGTGCACAGCAAGTTGGGAGGGGGGACAACTGGGACAGCTGACCCCAGCTGACCAAAGGGATGTCCCACAGCATATGACATCTTGCTCAGCATATACATCTGGAGGAAGAAGGAGGACTGGGGAGACATTCAGAGCGATGGCATTTGTCCTTCCAGTTGACCATTACCCATGATGGACCCCGTCTTTCCTGAGCATGGCTGAACACCTGCCTGCCCATGGGAAGCGGTGAATGAATTCCTTGTTTTGCTTTGCTTGTGTGCACAGCTTTTACTTTACCTATTAAACTGCCTCTATCTCAACCCATGAGCTTTCTGGCTTTTACTCTTCTGATTCTTTCCCCCCATCCCACTGCATGGGAGTGAGCGAGTGACTGTTTGGTGCTTAGTTGCTGGCTGGGGTTAAACCACAAGAATATAACTAAGAAAGTTAAGTCTTGAAATAAATGAATAGGAAGACATAATACTATGAACTTTCTTTTCAGCATATAGTCATGTCACAAGATTCTTGATTGATCAAAACAGTAATTACAATATAAAAAAAGATATTTGTAAATTGTTTCATATTATTAGCTATTTCTTATAGTAGTTCTCCATGGCTCATGTTTGGTGAAATGGGGAAGCTTCTGAAATGCCAAGTGGCTGAGTGTACAATACCATGCATGGCAAGGCATTGTCCCTTCCTTTAATGGCATTTTCTCACAAATGCCATGAAGGCAGCAGTAGATAGTGTATTTTGGACAGACTTCTATTTTATCTCTTCCTCCTGTCCTCCTCAGTCAGGGAACGGAAGGAATGTTTGAATGCAAATGGTAACAGGAACTAAATTAAAAACCTTGAAAGCTAAGACAGCATGGAAATTTTCTGTGAACAGAGTACTAAATATTTGAATTTGAATAACAAAATGGGAGGTTTTCAAAATAACTTGGAAGCCCAAACCAGACTCTTACAGTTACTCTCTAGAGAGCAAACTGCTCCAAATCTATAGTTAGCTCTTTTCCATGTAATTTCTACAGATTGTATCCTTAAAATAAAGGATGTGGAACAGGAAGTTAGCAGTGCAGATGTAATTTTATCTCTCTAGGTGTTTGTTGTGCCATTGCTGTGTTAATGACATCTGTTATTTCCCCAAAAAACTTGAGTGCTCACAAGATAGTAAGGCACACTGAAGACATACTGGTTAAACTAGTAATTGTTGTAATTTTTATTGTAATTGTGGCTAGAAACTCTTATCAGTGACAGGATTGGCACTGATGTAGGTAAAAGATCTCAGCTCACATGACAAAGTCATTTGGCTTCCTTGCAGTTATTGTGATGAGGTGTGAAGAGGACTAAATGATTGGTTTATGGGTGTGCAATGTAAAAACAATTTATTAAGTACTATAATTTGTAATACAACATTGTTTATTTCCCTTTCATCATGCTATTGTGTGAAGAGGGAAACATAATAGTGGAAGCTGAAGGGAAGCAAAAGAAAAACAAAGTGAATGGTAATGTTTCCACTGGCTGCAGTGGATTTTGGAACAGGCCCAGTACATAAGGGCTACAGCTATATGAGCAAATTGTACAGTGTCAGGTAACTTGGTGCTGAAACTGGATTGTCTGTTTTGTTGCATTATCAGAATGGTCAGTGGAATGCCTTGGGCCCCAGCCCACTTTTATTCTCCCATAAAACCTCTGGGTACTATTCAGATATCGGTGTCATCTGTGGTTGTTCACAATAAGCAATTTGAAAGTGACCACTCTGTTTTGGAGGGTAAGAAAGGTTAATAATATGGATGTAGAACATGTTGTTGCGTTTGGCCCCAATGCTGGAGAAGAGTCCTAGGCTTGTTTGATTTACTCGTGTAGATGTAGTTAAAATGGAGATGTACTACAAAGGCAAAGGCAGAAAGAAGATAGGGCAAATAGCAACAAAATAAAGGTAAACACAAGTCAAAGTCAGCTTTTCTATCCCATGTAGGGTGGGCTGTAAAGACCTGATGGCGGAAAACCTACTAGGCTTCCCCTGCCTCCACTTAGTAGCCTCAACTCTTTGGCATCAATTTGCTAAGTTATTTGGCATCTTTTCCAAAGATGTCATTCCTAGGGTGAGAGGCAAGGTATACAGTCTAGGAGGCACAATTAAAATGTTAGCTTTGGAGAAGCCTTTTTGTAGCTTGTACCAAATTCATATGCTGGAAAAAAATATTATCATAAAATAAAAATAATTCTTCCAACATTGTAACAAGATGAGTTGGGACAGGAGAAGTCTGGGTTTCTATGCTGAAAACTGCAGTCCCTGGCTGTATATGCTATTCCTTTCCTCCTCAAAAAAGAGAAAGAAGTGCTATTTTATGTTGGAGGCCTTATCTGTTCTCTTTTCACACACATCATGTTTCTTGATCTTCCAGTGCCTCAGAAGACAATCTCATCTTTTTTGTTGTTGTTTTTTTCCCCCAAAACCAATCTCTCAATGGTTTAGTGATGGAACTACTTGGAGACATTGCAAAAACACTTCTCAGATTAGGCAAATAATAGAAAACCTTCAAGAGATGCTGCGCACTTTCCATAGAGATGGAAACGGGAGAAGAGAGTAAAGACAACTAGTCAGTCAACCCATAAGACAAAATGATCTTAACATCAAGTGCTAGGAACAGTCACTTAAGGAAGGAACTAGTTCTTGAATACCCTATGATGTGATAGTTTACCAAACCTACAAAGTCTTTTATAAAATCTTTTGGCTTATTTCTATCGATGTAGCATTTACACACCTACTTGCAGTTTTCATCCATCTTTGTTACCACTTAAACTTTGAATTTAATGAGAATTGGATCAGATACAGAAGGGGACACTTTTATAGGAGCAAACTCAATTAATTTAGGACCTTGAAACATAATCAAATAAGCATTTCATTATATACCTTATGTTTTGAAGTCGTGAAATGCATTTATTCTGAACTTTGAAAAAATGCTAATATATCACTGATTTTAGGGCTTGCAAGAATATATTTTAACTGCAGAACAGAATCTTTCTATAACTTATTTCACTGACATTTCTCAAAATTCTTAGCTTAGCTCTTAACAATGGCACATTATTGGTCAATTGGAAGGGAAAGATTTTTCAAAGAAACATTCTTCACACACCCTTGTAAAAGCAATAAACGTTTTTTCTCCAGTCTCATGTAAGACAGCAGGATTTTTCTGCGTTTTCCTGGGCTCTTGAATTCCAATTCTAGGCCAGCTACAAAGCATTTTGTAAAACCAGTCTGTCCTATCTGAATATATTTTTTTTGGTGCTGGATAAGTAACAGTCCTTAGAACAGCTTTATGGAATTACAGGCTGGCTGTGAGGCAGGCATTTTGCATGTCAAGAGCAAATTTGCAACAGACTTCAAGGATGTCAGGCACCACCATGCAACAGAATTTTGTAAGACTCAACTGATTTCCACTGAAATCACTGGGAGGCTTTCCTTTGACTTGAATGGGAGTTGGAACAGATGTAGAAGGGGCACTTTATAAGGAGAGAAAACTATTTCGTTTAGGGTTTTTGTATGTAATTAAAGAAATACTCCATTATTCATATATATAAATGCCAACTTGTTGTACCATGTCTTTCATGATTAACAATGGTTGGATAGTATCCAAATGAAAATTCTGGCTACTTCTGGCTATCTGGCTTAAATGCAATGAAACATAATGTGCCAGATTCTTGTGATATCATATGTGTATGCCAAGGATGATCTTTCTACATCATATGCAGTTATTTTACACGGGTTGAGTTTAGAAGGGAGGGGATTCATTAAAGAAAGTCCACACTGCTGTTAGGAAATATTTTTATCATACAATGGTGTCAGTGTAACATGCTCAGCAAAAAAACCCTGACACTGATTATAAGGACCTATGAACATTGCTTCATGCATTGCCGAAACTTGCACAAGAATAGCTTCTTCCATAGCCAGAATACTTGATGACACAGTCTGAGCAGAACCACACTGCCCTCTGTCCCAGAAATACTCAGTAACAGATGTGCAGCCAAGTGTAATGTTAGTTCTATGCAGTTTCACTAAAATTACCATCTTTTTTGTCTGTGCTTTAGTCAAAAATTTTCCCCTTACATGTGTATGGTTCTCTAATGCACCAGTGTATCACTGTGCCAGTGATAAAACTGTTGTGAAGTACATGCAGCTATATTTCAGGTATTTTATTTTTAGGGTACATCAAAGATATTGTTTCTAGACTATGTCTGGTTTAACCATGCTGTCACTGTCTCTGCCTCCTCTATCATGTTAAATACAAACTCTTACCCTTCCACAAGAGTGTCTCACAGCCTTGTCTCCCTGATCTCCTTCTCTCTCTTTTCTCCCATTGGCTGCAACACTGCAGTTCTCCCCATATTAGTAACATTTGCAAGCAAGCATTTCTATAATTTTCCCCCTGCTGCTCCTCATAGCTGGAAAGTGCTCTCCTCAATCACCTGCAAAGCTGTATCACCTTGCTTTAAATCAGTATTAAAACTTTCTTATTCTGTATTTAAAAATAATATGAGGTAGGAGAAAGAAATAAGCTTCTGGAAGATTGTGACTGCCTGAGCACAGAGGGAGGGCTTTGTTCTGGAAATACAAACCAAATGCTACATTTTTTTAAGCAACCAAAAGCCTAGTGGTTAATTTACACACTGAAGATTGAGGTCCCTATTTTTTGCTTCCTTCCACGACATAGTAGACCAATGGTGATGACAAGTGACAGTCAACAAACAATGTCAAAAGGAAGGAGAACTCATAAAGGGAAAGCAAGGTACAGATTTGGTTCTGATGAATTTGCTGGGATCTCTTCAGAAGCTACATTTCCTTCCCAGCTGATGATATAGCTCATATTGCTAATCTCAGTGATCACATTTGCCATTGTACTGCAAGGGAAATAATTAGTTTTAATAGCTGATGAATTAAGAACCATATTTACTTGTCTTTTCATACCAACGGGATTAAGCCATTAAGCCAATGCTTAAAAACCTCCAGAAAAGAACAAAACCCTGAAGAATTTTGTTCTCAAGCTTAATTCAGGATGATATCAGGGTTTAATACCCTAATTGCAATCTAACAAGGGATGTTTTTGCAGTTACCTCAATGTTTGCAAGGCTGTGACTCATGAACAAATTACTTTCATGGTTGGGTTACATTTACATAAGCCAGCGTGTGAATTTTACATGCAGATCAACAAGATGGGACAGATTTAGGTGTGGGCATATTTATATAAGGGATTTGAATATGGGCAAAGAAGAGTGGAAAGCAAAATATCTGCATTGGTACATCTGCTGCTAAAAGCAGAAATTGCTCACAATTGTACTGATGAAACTTTAAAGCAACTAAGTTCATACAGGGCATTAAGTAGGATTTTGGCAGAGAGTTTGCAGTAGAAGGATCTGAAAACCAGTGACATCCCAAAGCCTTAACTAAATATGGATTGATGCCACATGTCAATCCTTCACTTACAGCAGATAATGTGGACCTCATCCCTAAGATGGCAACCAGCCATGTTAACCTCTCCAGCAGAATACACAATGCCACTGAACTTCAGAGGCTAAAGGGAAACTGCATGTATGCAATTCAAATAAAAATAAAACACAGCACATTGTGCAGTGACTCCTACTACTACAACACGTGTGCATAATCTGGCATACTGACGTAGGTCACAGGAGCGAGGTGGCGCTTAGTTTCATAGTGAAAATCTATTGCTTAAAAGGTGAGGGTGGACACAGAACTTTGGTAACTGAGAAATAAAGTATTGCTTAAAGGATACACAGATTAGGAAGCACCTTAACTAAGAACATTTAGAAGAAAAGGGGATTAGTCAAAGATTCAGTCAAGCTATCACATCTACCTCAGACTGTCTTGCTTCTCCCCAGATCTTTTCTTCACTGTTTATTCAGTTTATTCAGAAAGTTAACCTTTAAGAGGAGAAAGAGATCAACAACTATCTATGTCTTAAGTAAGAGCAAAAGGATTATTTAAAATTAGAAATCACTCATGTCAGCACATATTTGGGTATTAAGAATGCAATTTGTATGATGGATTATTTTTAAAGGAAACTATTATTTTTTCCTCCTAGTAACTCTTTCACATTTCATGTCAGAAATAGCTTGTAAACTAAAGAAAAATGAAATTATCCAAGAGTTCCCCTTGTTTTTCATCTTCTATATTATGACAAAAAGGTTGACGCTGTGAATATCTTAAGGAACCTGACTTGTGATTATGGTTGCTAGTACAAACAAGTATTCTTTATGATTTGCAAGGAATTACTATGTAGATGAGGAGAGAAACTGTGGCAGTATTTAAAAATTAATTCTTCTGCATCAAAGAAACCAGAAGAACAATCCTGCCCTCCATCCTGCATTGTTCAATGTATAGCTTGTTTTTTGTGTAATTTTCCAATCTGAAAAAAATTTATTTAGATGTGATTTTGTGCTTTAGGTTTTGAAAGAGTTGCAAAACAAGACTAACAAACATTCCGTGTAATTTTAGTAGTTCTCTAAGCTAAACTGTTTGTCAACAACTGAAACATTTTTCCTTGCCTATGGTTCTCTGCTAGGTATTCCAAACTGGCATTCTTTTGTTCAAGATTTGAACTTCAGCATTCACTTTCCGAAGTTCATTGTCATGTATTTTTTCATGGCTTCTGGAGAAGAACAATGATGTTCCTCTGTGTTTTTTGAGGGCCTTTCCCTGTTTGTGTTGGCTTCAACTGCATTTGCAAATAGCTAAAATGTTAAGGTAAAATCTTGGAAAAAGCACTAAATCTGAACAGAAAGTGACAGAATGCATTTTCATGTCAGCTTTTTTTCCTTCTTTTTCTACAGTGCTGGCTCCATAGAATGACTGACAGGGTCTGGCCCAATCTAGACAAGCAAGACAATGGTAGAGGCATATGCAGTTCTAGCAATGTTGCAGTTATGTACATAACCCAGATAACAAGATGAGTAAAATTTCTTTCATCAGCCTCCTAAAAATTATAGCAACATATGAGCATGAGAAACTTTCTGGGTCAGAAAGTCCAGTCCCTTGCTATTATAAGTTCTACATCTTATAATCTCTTTCATAAAGTTAATACATCCCTTACAGTGCAGATGTTCCTGCTGGAAAGGATATAGTAAAGTATATGCAGGCTTTGTACAATTTCTTGGTTTAAAATGAGTATTTCTGCATCAACACACTAACACATAGGCATGGAGAAGACTTCTTTAATAGAATAATGATATGGTGGTAAACTTTAATCAGAGGAAGTCATCAATGTCTGAAATAAAGCTCAGTGCCTGTTTTATCTGCATATTTTCTCTAAAATTTCTTGCTAATTCACAGGAGAATTGTTTGCAGGGGAAAATTACTTTCACCGGAACTTCTGAAAAAAAAAGGGATCATAGTGCTTTAAAAAAGTGATCCCTTTAAATAAATTAGGCACTACTGAGCCAAAATGTCTCTACAGACATTTTTAACAGCCTTCTGTCAGTTTGTGGTATATTGTGGAATCATCTCATACATCTTCAGCTTGTTTAGCAGTCTTTCCCTTACCCAAGGCTTGGTCAAGAATGTCTTCTCTAATCCTGTAGAGAAAAACAACACATGATGTTCAGTAACAATCATTTTGACTATCAAAGGATGAGTGACATCTCCAAAAGGAACAGTAAGGAAGTCTTGTATATAAATCAGTAGGAGGGGTGCAAGTGTGTTTCTCTGTCCATGTGTATGCCAATGCATATGACAGACCGAGGAGGACAGGAAAGGAGAAGGGGGAGAAGATGAGAGCTTCTAAAACAGCATGCACCAACATCTTCTGAAGGCTGAGAGAGGAAATAATGAATTCTGAAAGCTGTTTTTTTTAAAATTATGCTAATGGGAAGGGTGCTGGTGTAGTTTTATCTGGGACTCTGTATGCTAATATCAGAATCTGCAGTGGTATTTTAGTCCGGTCTTAATGGATAGCTGCATTTTACAGTACACATTAACAGTTTATGGTATACAGAAATAGCTTGGAGGAAAAAAGTCCTGTTAATGCACTAGCTTGGTCAGAAAAGAGTTCCAAACACAAATCCCACTAAACTGATTTATCCTCTTTCAGCTGAATTTAGACAACATAGTCTAACCCTGTTGAAGATTCTGTTTCTGGCTGATAAGTGGGTTTTACTCCTGCTCTTCAAATGTCACGATATTCCTTCTTCCTGTTTGTCTCCATTACAGCAATCATATCAGACATGGATTTGCCATTATTTGTAAATCACGAAGGAGCTTTAGCTTAGGGCAGAAGTCTGGTTTGCTGAAATTTTAGACAGACTTAGTGTTAGTGTAATAAAACATTTCTCATGAACTTATGAACCTGTAGCTCTTACAGATTTGTCTGTCATGGTTTACTGTATAAATGATATGTGTACTTTCTTTACTAAGTATCTGTCAAAATGATGCATATCTTTTGCATAAAATATATCCCCGGATGCATCCAAATATGAGATATATCTAAGAAGGCAAGGAACATGCAAAAAAAGGAGAAAATCTGTCTACGTGCTTTAAATAGAATTTCTGAATGTCATTTATCCATCTTTTTAATGGAACAGTGTTGTTTAGCCCAAGGCCTCTGTCGTCAATGAAGATTGTAAAAATTCACTAGCTTTTGAGCAGAAAGTTTTTCCAGTCACTCCAAGCAGGTTGCAATAAAACCTTTCTTACATATTGTCATGGAATTTTCAGTGTGCTACATTTTTGTCAGAAAAGCAATTTCAGAAATCTCAAAGAAATTCAAGTAAATCATGACTTCTCTTTAATGCAGCTTCCAAGTTTTAGCGTTAGGTTCCCAAATGACATGAACACAACTGTAAAGGATGCAGGGAAAATAAATTTTTAATGAATACTTTTTAATTTTTTTTGTAAGAGGCCTCAATTCAGTAAAATGCTGAAACAGTTACTAAGTATCATTAAAGTAGACAGGATCTAAACATGACCTTAAGTGGTTTGCTAAGGGTAGAGGTTCTGCTCTGGGCCATTAACAAAGACATTGTTCCTTAAATAATAATATTGTCAATTTAAAGTTCAGTATTCTGAATAAAGAACATAAGCTTTTCAGTAGAACAAGGAACTCTTTCTATTAAAGGGAGAATGTTTTTCCCACAGGCTTAATAGAATGGTAATGGATTATAAAATTCTAACAGATATATTGAAAAAAAAAAATCTTACAAATTCCTTAAAGAGCTTTGAAGAAAACAGTAATCTTCAACTTTCTGTTGGTCTAAACCCTTAGAAATAGCAGTCTTGGTACAAAGATAGCTTGGTTTTATAAGAAGGAGATGAGAACAGTGACCATATGTTTCTAAAGACATTCTAAAATGCCCTAAAGACATTTTGAAATGCCTTAAACATTATATAAACAAAATACTTGGTGGAGAAAGATTCCTATTGTCATTTCTCTAGAATGCTGTGCTTAACTCATTCTTGAGTGATGTGATCATCTGAAACTCATTCTGTCTTTTGCTTCAATATTTTCTCCTTGCACATCAACATCTTTTGGTTCCCATTTGTGACCTTTCTCCTTCCCATCTCCACCTTCAGAAGACAAATGTTACTGGCCAAAACAGCAGTCTTGTGACATACCCTTATCTCAGTGGTTGCAGCTTAAGCATAACAAACTTAACGTATCTTCGAGTTGTTAAAACTGCCCAGTGCTTGGACTTCTTGAGGTTGTGCAGGTGAACCTTGCACAAAAAGTGTTGAGTTCTTCCAGATGGTAGGCATCTTGTTCAGTGTTACTACTCCTGTTGGATTGACAGCAATCTGAAAATCTGGAAAAATGACTCAATTCTACAATTTTTGCTTGGAGAAAGAAAACATGTCCTGGCATAAACAGACATAGGCTACTATCTCCTGGTGTGAGGGAGAATACAGAGTGAGCTAGAGCTTCCTACACCAACTTTTCTTCCTACTTCACTTTTTGATAAACATGATCCCATGCCAATAAGAATCTGTGTCCTTAAAGTGAGAAAAGAATAGTGATAAGGAAGAAAAGAAAATATCTTGATTTTATGTAGGTTACTGGTTGTTTTTTTTTTTTTTTTTTTTTTTTTTAGTTTAAACCAAGAAAATGTATGCCTGGTACTAGTACATAGGTATCATATGTTCTTTTACTATCCATAAACTTGGAAAAATAATTCCAAGAAAAAATGTCTTGCTTGCTGAACAGGACATGAAGCAGGACCATATCTGTCCAAAGTCTCACTGGAAAAAAGCAAGCTACATCATTGTCTCCAGCATAACAATGAACTTTCTTCTATGATTGCACCAAGAGTTTACCCTGTTTTGCCAGGTAGCCAAGACATGTCAGCCATGAAGGACATGTAAATTTAATAACAGCTGTTATTATTCAGTTGTAACTGATTAAATCAAATACTGACCAAAATACATTATGTTGTTATGCACTTAAAAGCAAAGCATGCAGGAATTTCTAGATCCTACTTTTTATGGCACAATTTAATGTCCAGATTAAATTATCTACATATTATATTATTTCTCTAAAATTTGTTAAATCTGTTAACACATTTCTTTGTTATATGTAGAAGAGTGACAACATGAATCATCTACCCTCTAGGTTCACTGTTTTTTTGATCACCTCTTGTTTTACACAGTTAATATTTCAGAAGTGAAAGGCAAAAAGTAATAAACGAAAAAAGAAAAATAAGAAAAAGAAAAAAAGAGAAAAAGAGGTTCTCCAGTCCAACAGTGTGCAGTAAGTGATCTAAAGATAAGAATGATCCTCTTGCAAGACCAATTTGAGTTGAGCCAGTCACTGTTCTTACTTCCTTGTTCTTGAGTTTCTGTTAGTTTATTCCCCCTTTTACTAGGTGACAGAAGAATCCGATGCCACCTGCCTTAGGTACTTTCACTGTTGTTATCTCTAGTCAAGAGACTCTTGTATTTACACATGCTTGAGGGCACACCCTTCAAAGCTGTCTAATCTGCTTCTACAGAGCATGGCTGAATTTCTTCCTGACTATATCTGCAGAGTTTAAAATTACAGGATGGGTTTAGAGTAGGTGTAACTACCTATAGATTATTTTAGGCACCTCTTATCATTTAAAGGACTATCAATAAATCCCAGACTAATTAAGTGACATGTCAGCTTTTCCTAACTCTGCACAAGATGAGTGGGGAGGAACCAGTGATACATTCTAGCTCTTGGTAGAGAAATATCAAGAGATTCAGCATACTGTTTGCTGCCAGGATAACTGCTTCAACTATCACTTTTTGCTGAAGTTTGTTATGTATCAGGTAAACATCAACATTCTTTGTTACAATAATGGAGGGCCCTGACAGAAAGTCAAGTGACAAGACTTGTCATGGCACTTCTTCAGGCAGCGGTGGAGGGACAAGATACCAGGCATCGTCCTGCAGTGTATGTTTCTACTCTCTGCTCCTGCAGATACATTATTTTTCTGTTTAACAGAGCAGACATCCTGCAGCACAAATCCTGCAGCAATGGCTGCAAAACTACTTTTGCAAAACTGGCACGTCTTCATTCCTAAGACCAGAAAGAATCCTTGAAGAATTGTTTCTTTAATATTTAGAGGCATGTAGTTGACATTCACGTGGGGAATACTTAGAGAGGGAGAAAGTATCTAGTCAGTGCTCCACTGGCTTTCACATCTGGCAGCAACCATTTATCTCTGAGGCAACACTGTAGATGGCAAAGAAATATGCTAGGGCTGGGATTGAGCTGGTGGTGATAGTGGTGGTAAAATAATTGTGCCTAGATGTTGGTGAATGAGATATCCAAGTTCAGTTACATTCAGTGGAGATCTAGACAATTTATCAGTGGAGTCTCAAGTGCTATAGAGCTGTTCAGTGTATGTTCTTATTTGTATTTGAACTGAATCCTTTGCAGACTTCTTTGCAGATACCAGCGGGCATAAGTTAATTGTGTAACACAGGCAAAGCAATGTTTGAGGTATCATAGAATATCAGAGATGTCCTTTTGAGACTGACAAATGAGAGAGAGACCTTATGCATGAGCATTTCTGACTGTTATTTGACGTGGAAAGTCAATGTCACAGCTAGTGTTACAGACATTTCTATTAATGCATCTTTTCAGCGTAGCAGGCTGAGGGAGATTACTGGCTGAGAATGGGCAGCAGGGCCAGCAGAAGGTCCAGGGATGACTGGTACAGAGAACTCTGCATGCCCCAACCACCTGCCAACTGAGCCAGTGGAGGATGCTCAGTGCAGTTCATTCTGGAAAAAGGTCCTTATGCTATCATGAGACCTCCTTAGAAGAAGGGTCTTATTTTTTCCAAAAGTTCTGGCATTGATATTTTTCTAATATATAAACCAGATCTTAATGCTAAGCAGACATGCACTGTAAGTACATGTAATAACAATGATTATTTATTTGAAGATAAAATCCTGGTAGCTGGAACTGTTTCTAAACAGAGTGTATGTAGTGTCTGTAATGCCTGTAGTGTGTGTAGTGTCTGGTTGTAGCTGCGATGATCTAAGGATATCAGCAAGGCAGCAGAGTTTGGAGGTAACGGTAATGTCTTTTATTAGACTAGCGTCACCTTGCTTAAATAGATAAATAACGTTTCCAAGGTCAGAGATTGCTACAGAAATGTAAGAATTTCCATTTATAGAGCTCTACACTTTAGGATCACAAGAAAAACAAGGGCTCAAAGATGACCTGCCCTTCTAAGGCCTCCGCTTTAAGCAATACCCAGACCCATTCCTGTTATTCTTAAGTCAACTGAACACAGTTTGACCTCAGCATTTTCTCCTTTTAGTGAGCCAGATTCAGAAGGCTGGTTGGATGAAACCAAAGTTTTCCATGCTCAGTGTGATAGGTGCTGCAGTACACATGGTAAGCTGTCTTTTTTTCTTCAGTGTTTTGTTTTTTTTTTTTCTGTTAGTGTATTCAATGAATGACTGCAATGATTGTCTCTTGTTCTTTCAAAAACAAGTCATTCATTAGAGTGCTTTACCTTTACTAAAAGACATGTTTTCAGCTTTGGCATGGCCACTAGCCAGAAAAGCAATTTCCTTTTTTTTTCCCCTTCAAAAAAAGAGGTCGGAAACCATAAGCCTGTATCAGGAAGAAGGATTTCAGTTTTAAAGGTGAAATAACATTCGCTCCTTTTACATGATAAATGGAAGAAATAGGATACACTAATGAAAGAGAGAGGACATAACAATTAAAAATACCAGGAGAGGGTGGTACACAAGTCTATCCTCGTGTTATCTTAAAGTAAATTAGCATGAGAGGTTAAAGAAGCCAGACTTCTTTTACTTCATAAATTACTCAGCTTTCAGTAAAGGTTTTACAAGAGCACATATTACTTACCTGAACAACTGATAGTGTGGTATTTATCACATGCTGCCTCCATTTGTAAGGTCATAAATTCCCTTGCTGTTGATGCCTGTAACTTATTTTAGTGCTAAGTATAGCAGTAAAATGCTGGAAGAAAATCTATAGATTCAGCTTATAACACCTGACTCTGTATTTTATCCTATCATGAAGGAAGTGAGAGATAAGGCTAAGGTTGCCTAAAACGAGCAGATATAGGAATAGTTGCTACTTAGTGTCTTAACTGTCATTTATACATTGATTCCTGGCATTTTAATGGATAAGGAAAGAAAGCTTTTGCTTCCTACATTAAATCAAGGTAATTCCGCTTGGTATCTCCCCCGAAACTGTTGTCCCTTGAAACTTAAACAAGTAAATCAATACAAATATATAATTTTAAAGTATACAATATACATACATTAAGATATATTATACTTATAGTGTATCTTTTATATTTATCTAAGTTATAAAAAGATGTTACAGGTACTGTTTTTGCATGTGTCCTGTTAAAGGCAAAATGCTGTTTTGACATTGTTTTCATTCCAAACAAGAATCAGGCTTTTAAATTGGCAGTCTTTTAGGGTGGAAACTTTGCTTTGATTCATTGATTATACTCCAACATATAGCTGGCCTTTAAAAAGAACATGGTACTCTTCTGTATGAGCTATTGAAGAGACATGCCGGTGTAATGCAATCTTTACCTGTGTGAGTAACCAATATCCATCTCACCCAAATGCATAATAATTCAAGAAAAGCAGATTTTGCCACAGCTGATAGAGCCGATACCTGCCTTTCAGTGTTTGTTAGACTCCTCACTGTTACCCTGAGCAGATGGGACCTCTGCATGAGACCTGTGTGCCCCTTCTACAGTCACCCAACAGGAATAGGAGGTAATGTGGTTTTATCTTTCTTTCAAAAATCTAGGTGATACTACAATTTGTATCTTTCTCATTTGTCCATCCTATCTGGTAGGATAAATGAATTTAAACAGACAGCCAAAAAAATCAGTTTGAGAGGAAACAAGTCAAATATTACATCCTGAGAGTTAAACAGCTTTATCAGAAAGGAGTGATGGTCTGTTTGTATTAAGCCATGGACACACAACAAATTAAAGTTAACTTGAAAATCAGTGGTAGAGAAACTCAGCACTGCTGTCACCTTGTTAAAAGGAGACAGTCATCTCTAGCTGAAAAGGGTGATTTTCTCATACTTCCCCAGTTTTGAATGAACAGCCTGCTCACTTCACTTTTTCTGAAGGGTGCAGGCTATGGTGTTATGCATGCATGCTGTAATACAGTTTGCTCTAGGTTAATACTTAGTTTTTCCTTTTGTGACTGACTTGCTTCAGTGTTCTTGACCTGAGATAAGAACATCCAGAAAGCTCACCTGAAGTAAGTATGTTTAAATGGTTAAAAATACCTCAGTAGATGCATATCTTACAGAATAACTGATTTTAAGATGTGTGAAAGCTCTAAGGAAAATACCAGGCGAATGGAGGATGTAGCACTATTAGATGCCATTTTTTTCCTGCTCCTTGCTGCAGGTTCATTTCATCTCTTCTGTCTCACATGTTATATGCAGGTATTTGGAAAGAAGATGCCACAACACATCTGTTCATCCATAGACCTCTGATATTGGATTGCCACAGTCATATGGCATGACTTGGTTGGAAGCAGTGGGGAGACATGCTCCAGTCATGTGCATCAAAGCTGTACCTGCAGCTGATGTTAAAATTACTTCAAGGAAAAGCTGTCCTATAAAGATATGCTAAGAAACAGATCAATTTGTATCAAATATGGCAAATGTAATATTCTGCAAAGAGATTTCTGAACATTTTACCAGTTTATATTTTTTTTTAAACAAAGTGAGAGACACTTATCTGACACCAGGAGATTATGAAGATCATGAAATTTGGCCAAAGCATGTATTTTTAAAGGTATTCGGCTTCAATTATACTTTATAGTATTAATAGATTTACTGAAATGTTATTTTTTCCTGCATTTGACAATGAAAAGTTTTCTTCAGATCTATTCCTCAGGCTGTTTAGTAAAGTGCTCTGCTTTTAAAATACATAGATGGAAATTTTCTTTGCCCAAAGTATTTTGAACAGTTTAATTTCCTCATGGAAAAAAAGAAAAAGAAAAAAAAATTTCTTGGTTCAATTTTCTCTGAAACTCAAAAATTAGTGCCTGAATTTGAACTACTGCCACTACTAAACATCTTCAGGCTAACTCCCATTAAAAAAAATCAGTCTTGGATGTTTCTTGTTTGACATCTGTTCACTGCAAGTCTAAGAGGAGTCATGGCCTGTGTCCTACAGTTCAGAAGGGGGGGTTTGTCATGAATACTTCCTGTAGATCTTAGTCTGCTTTTTCCTTGTTGTGTTCTTTTGTTTGTTTGCTTGTTCGTTTGTTTCACAACTGATAGAATACCATTTCCTATTGCTTTATGGTCATTTACTTTTGTACTGGTTTCCATTTGCAGGACAATTATGCTATTGTGAAACCAGTCAGGAATACTGCTTACTACAGATCTGGTGCATACTTTAGGCTGTGAAGACTTTGTGTCCAATGAAATTATATTTTCTTTACAGATGTCTGTAAAAGTTGCTTTTCTGAGGCATCATGAGATGTCTGGAAATAGTTTTGCTATTGATACCTTAATAATTTTCTCAGATGCAGAACCAGATTGTACCATTATTAGAAATCAAGCTGTACTGTTTTGTGATTTGCATTTCCCTAATAGATATGACACCTGCTTGAAGACTCTTGGAGCATGGTTAATAAAGCTGCTGGCAGATTTTGCCTTTTTCTGCATTTTGCAGATGTTATATCCAGTGGTGCTCAGCTTTATGCCTCTCCTGAGGCTCTCATGAAAAATTTGTGGTGTTGTGTGCATGTTTTATATTATGTGCTACAGGACTGACATGAAGAAGACTTTTTCAGGTCTTTCTCAGCACAACATCTGTCCTTTCTGACAACAGGCATATCACTTAGGAGGTTTTCAAACCTACGTATGTCCTGTTGTATGGAGAAATGGACTATTCCACTGATAGCCATGTCCAGTTGCTAAAATTTATTCAGATTTAATGGAAGGGTTTTGTGCATTATGATGCATACTTACCAAACAAACAAACCACAAATCCTCATCAAAACCGAGCAGTTTACATCTAAAGTAGGCTGTCGCCATAACCATACCGTTTTATTCTCATGAATATAGAGCAGAACTAATCCAGTATCTCAGAGAACTAAGATAAGGCAGGAAAATCAAATTATTTCCTCAGGGTTGCAAAGAGATGTGTCAAAATCAAGATTCAAAGCCAGAGGTTCTTTTGAATAAGTTTCATGAAACTTTAGCCATCTACATGACCTATATCTTATCTATTTATGGCTCGATTCAGAGACCTAAACTCAGGCATCTGATTAGGGTATCTGGGGCATGCTCATGTGCCTGGGAGATATGACACAGGACCTGGGGGGATACACCAAGCCCTTCTGATGCAGAACCTGAAAGGCAGCATGATATTCTAACTTATCTCAAAAGACATTTTATACCTATACTTAGGCAGCTGAATCAAGTCTTAATGCTTCCTTTCTGTTCTATGCTTTTAAGGACATTTGGATAGCAGATTACCTGGTTTATTTGCTGGCAGAAGACAGAGAAAAATCTTAAAACAACTCCAGTGACATGAGCAATTACCAAGGTCACAGTAGTCGTGCAATTTCGGATTCATTTGCAGTCCTGAGAAGAAAATGCAAAGACCTGTTACCAGGGCTTTGTAATGTGCATCAGTGCTCACCTCCTGGGCACAGATGAGCCCTGGATGAGCCCTGGTCCTCTCATTGTGTCTCTCTGCTCTCCCTCTTGAAATGTACATTTCTGTTTCTTTTCATGGTCACGCAGGGATAAGGAAAGGAGGAGTTAGCATACTTGGCTACTGCACTAGTATGAAGTTGGGGTTTGTTTTCTGTTAATCATCACAGGCTAGCATCAGAAATTCTTGCCTGGATGTTGTGACACAGACACAACTACAATTAGTTGAAGAAATCAGCCTTTACATAGCTTGTGGCAATCTTTGAACTAAGCCGAGGCATTTTACACTTACTGTGTGTTCCACAATGACTTCAAAACTGGAAGAAGGCACTAGGGACTTAATGTAAGAGAGAGAAAAAGAAAGAAAGGCTAGAAATGTTGACATTTCTAGGAAATAGAAATTATAACTTTGTAATTCACAGTTTGAGTCTGCAGTGAAGAAGGCAGCTGTTTTCAGCTTAACAGCATAAGGCAGAAACAGTAACACAAGACTGTCCACACCGTGTCAAACTAAGGATTCATCCTGCTGTTAGTTATGAGAGATGTCAGACACCTCAGCAAGAACATGGCAAGCAATCAAGTAAATGTACTTTGCAACGTATCTCCTGTCTAAAGCAATCCGGGGTTTTGCAGATAGATGTCTTTTAAAATATGAAATAAATACTTCAAAAGGAAAACCACACAAAGTAGACAGAGGTGTTGTCTTTGGTTTTAATAGCTCTTGATGGATTCCTTCCCCCCATCCCCCCCTCTTTTTCTAGTTGCTTTTTGAATCGTATGGGAAGGAGATCAACAACAAAAATGCATCTTATTTGAAAAAAACACTTCCTTTTTGTTTGTTCTGAACCTAAGTTTTGTAGTCTTCATGTCACTGGAAAGTACTCTTCAGGGTACTTATAGCACTATTAATGAAAGAGATTTCAGTGTGATCATTAATAAACGGTTAGCCTAAACTCTTTTTACATAGGGAACTGAAAAGTCTCTGTATAGAAATAGCACAGGGTATCTACTGAGCCTGAGCTTTTGCTAGGAACAGAGAGATGAAAGACCCTTTATTCTGCTTTCACTACCAGTCTCCTGCACCGCGCAGTCCTCCAGGATGCAGGATTTAAATGTTCAGCAAAATTATTTCCACTAATACAATAAAACTCGCCATGGTGAAAGCTCAGCTGGAGAGTTGCACCTTTTATAGGAGTCTAACACTATTACTACTAGCATCCTGAAAGTAATTTGTGACAATAAGGAAAGAAGTAAGGGCTATCAATCAGACTGTCAGTTTCTGTTTTAACCAGAACACATTCAAACAACATATTGTAAACCCAAGTCTTTCAGTGTGCAAGTTTAAGAAACCTTTTCTCGCTGATTTGCAGCCTCAGGAGGAAGAACACTTGCTAGGTGATGGTAGCGCTTATTGTCTAATTCAGTGTAAATTCATAAAATAAATTACCCAGATAATTGGCTATGTCCTCAGTCCATGTGCACCCAGACTGTATTTTTTCCATAGATGCAGAACAGATTTACAGCTTAAAAGTAAGTGCAGCGATAAAGGAATATTACTAGTAATAGGTTTGTGCCAAGTTTTATGACCAGCTACAATAAAAAAGGAGTTCAGCCACTTTGAATAATGGGATCTGTCAGATCCTACTCACTATTTCATAGATCCTGATGGAAAACTCGAGACCTGCATAGAGAGAATGCATTTGATTCTTTCATTTAAAATGGAATACATGTAGTATTATTATGATCTCAAAAGAGTACTGCTAAATAAAACTAACGCTGAGAAAGAACTCAGGTCAAACACAAATTTTATTTTGCATCCCGTGAGCTAGCCTTCTCAGCTGAATCTTGAATCTTCTCATTTTAGAATTTCAGCCTGTTCAATCTGAAATAGCAAGCTGTAAGCTATGTTAGGGTAGCTCAGCCTTTTACAATGCAGCACATAGTGCTGTGGAGGAGTGACTATAATAACAATATTCTTATAATACTAAAGTCTTACAGATGCCATTAAGGCATTATATAAAATTGTATCTGGGATAAAAATTAAACTAGCAGAGAGAAAACTATGCAAAAGATGTAATATCAGTATCATAAATGAATGTGTCAGTCTAAGCATAGGAGGGGAGGAGAGTTTCATATGACAGAGTAATATTTTTTAATAAAAAAAGTACAGATAGGTGTAAACCCCAAGTGAGTTTCTAAGTATGTTTTGCCAGTGATGATAATTTGATCCAACAGTAGATAAAGTATCAGTTATAGTGTCTTATGAAACACACTTTGCTTTATATGAATGAAGCAAAGCCTAGTATCCTTGACTAAAGGGTCCAGATGAAAACTTGTCTTTTTCAAACTATATCCATTGATACAGTAAAATAAATGGCCTCTTTCCACAGGTATTGTGCTTGTAGAGAAGAGTATATCAAAATGCACTATATATATTTTCTGTTTATTAGCATTTAAGGAACAAATAAAAATTGGCTGAAGTCTGTGAAATGACATGTTTGGTTTTGCTTTTTTAAAATTGAGTTTATTTTATCACATTTATAAAATGCAGTGAGTGCAGCCAGCCAAAAAAAGCTATTGCTGGGCAGGGATGGCTTGGTAGCCCCTGAGGGAGACCTGTGCTCTAGGAGATGGAATGCTTCCCGGTGCCCTCTAAGAGCAGTCATGCTCTGCTGCAGTGAAACCCTCAGAGCAGAAGAGCCCGCTGGATTTTCTGGTCTTTGTTCAAACAAGCCCTGTAGGACCTCCTGACTCTTTCCACCCCGTAATTTCAAAGGCCAGCTTCAATAACGCTCCAGCCTTTCGAAGTTCCTCCTCCCCAGGAGGATGCATTTCCAAGGGGGCAATTTTGTGCCACTGGTGGTCAGACTTTCATGGGAGTGTAGTACCTGGCATTTTTCACTCTTTGAATAATATGCTTTCCTACTCTAACGCCAAATAGGTTAGGTGTCTAAAAAATCTGAATCTGAAACCAGCAGTGATTGAGAACCTTCCTTTCTGCTGCATCGTGTCTCAGGATTAGTCACATCACTTTACATTCCTGCTTTCTACATTTATTTTACCAATTTGGCTGGAATATGACAGATCTTATCGTGTTTGGCAGGGTTTGTTTTGATGATGAATGGCTCTGCAAGTCTTTGCTTGCAAAGTATGACAGTCCACATGCATATTCTTAGCTCTCACTTCATTTATTAGTTTAGTTGTACATGTTTTTATGTAATTCTGATGAATTTTTGTGTATTTTAATTAAGGTGCAGATACATAAAAGCACATTCTGGGGGTGGGGTCTGAAAAACAGTGCTCTGAAATTTCATTGAATTTTTAAGAAATAGCACAAAAGCTTTTAAAAATGTATTCTTTTCTAAGCAGTATTTTATTTGTGAAAATAGAAACTGTACTGTTGTAGACACAAGGCTTAAATTATGGCTATTTGAAAATTTTACAGTTGTTTTCATTTGGCCACTTTCATGTTCTTCTATTAGTAATTTATGAATAGACATGTGAAAAAATTGTGTAAGGTAGAGTATCTGGAAAATGTTTATTCTTTTATATGTGTACCTAGGCAACGGAAATAGTTTTACTTAAACAAAATAATTCATTATTTGTTGATTTTATGTTTTAGAAATCTGTCATCTTCTCAGGGAACAGATACCATATTACATGATGTAGGCAGCTTAAAGGAACAAAGCAAATTTTTGTGAACGCATAATCTAAAGTTTATAAATCAGTTACGTATAAAACCTGATGTGTAGAGTCCTTGCTCATACATTGACTGCACCACCATCCCATTGCCTTTAATGGAATTTCTTACAGATCTAAGCACTGGCCAGCTGTCTACTGATCTAAGCACTGTCAATTCCAAACAGGCCTTGATGCTGGGAAGAGGAGATAAAAAAGCACGATTTTCTTATTTGTTACACATTGAACTAGAACTGTTGCATAGACAATTGTTTTCTGTTGGATGAATCAACGTTTTATTTGTGTGGTGGATAAGCTCTTTTGATCCAGGGTTTTGAGAAAATATAGACTGAAATGGAAACCACTTAAATAATTGAAGAAAGTGGTGTATTTTCCTTACACACTGTTCTGATCTTAGCTTTTTGCAAGGTTCATTCTGAAATGAAAACAGGCTTTGTATCAGACACATATAAACTTCTTTTAAAGTAACAGCCTCACTGTCATAATTAAAAGTATATATTTTTATTCTAATAATTAATTTTCAAAACAGATTAGACAAAATCTTAAACAAGTGAATCAATGTCAAGTGAAAGTTGTTCTGTGCTTCTGAGTCAAAGTATTCATAAATGACTGATAATTCATAAAGTTAAGTATTGATTTGGAATAGTTATCTATGTCATCAGCTTAAGTAACAACACTAGCAGCTCCTCAAACAGCTTCCAATAATGCGTCCAAAGAACAACTACATTATCATGTGGGATTTCAAGTAATCTGGAGAGGGAGCCTTGAGATCTCATGAAATCACCAATGAATCACTCCAGGAAAACCTGAAAGTTACAGAAACAAGAGTATGGGAAGTAGAATTAGCTGCAGTAACTTAGAATAAAATCATAGAATCATTTAGGTTGGAAAAGACTTTTGATATCATCAAGTCCAACCATTAACCCAGCACTGCCCAGTCCACCACTAAACCCTAAGCACAGCATCTACATGTTTTTTAAACATTTCCAGGGATGGTGATTCCACCACTTCCCTGGGCAGCCTGTTCCAATGCTTGGCCACCCTTTCTGTGAAGACATTTTCTCTCATATCCAATGTAAACCTCCCCTGGCATAGCTTAAGGCCATGTCCTCTTGTTCTGTAGTTTGTTATCTGAGAGAAGAAAGCAACACCCACCTGCCTACAGCCTCCTTTCAGGGAGCTGTAGAGAGTGATAAGGTCACCCCTGAGCCTTCTTTTTTCCAGGCTAAACAACTCCAGTTCCCTCAGCCACTCCTCATAAGACTTGTGCTCCAGACCCTTCACCAACTTTGTTGCCCTTCTCTGGACATGCTCCAGCACCTCAATGTCTTGTAATGGGGACCCAAAACTGAACACAGTATCTGAGGTGTGGCCCCACCAGTGCTGAGTACAAGGGGACGATCACTTCCCTAGACCTACTGGCCACACTGGTTTTGGTACAAGCTAGGATGCTGTTGGCCTGCTTGGCCAGCTGGGCTCATGTTCTGCCAGCTGTTGGCCAACAGCTCCAGGTCCATTTCCACCAGGCAGCTTTCCAGCCACTCTTCCCCAGGCCTGTAGCATTGCCTGGGGTTGTTGTGACCCAGGTGTAGGACCTGGCACTTCTCCTTGTTAAGCCTCACACAACTGGACTTGGCCCACTGATCCAGCCTGTCCAGTTCCCTCTGCAGAGCCTTCCTACGATCCAGCACATCAATGTTCCACCCCAACTTAGTGTCATCTGCAAATTGACTGAAGGTACATTCAGCCTCCTTGCCCAGATCGTTAATAAAGGCATTAGAACTGGCCCTAATACTGAGCCCTGCAGAACACCATTCATGACCAGTTGCTGTATGTAACTCCATTTACTACCACTCTTTGGCCTTGGCCATCCAGCCAGTTTTTCACCCAGCATAGAGTACACCCATCCAAGCCATAAGCAGCCACCAGGAGAATGCTGTGGGAAACGGTGTTAAAGATCCAGGTAGACAACATCCACAGCCTCTCCCTTACCCACTAGGCAGGTCATCTTGTCATAGAAGGAGATCAGGTTTGTCAGGCAGGATCTGCCTTTCATAAAGCCATGCTGGCTGGGCCTGATCCCCTGGTTGTCCTGCATGTGCTGTGTGATGGCACTCAGGATGATCTGCTCCATAACCTTCCCCAGCACTGACTGGCCTGTAGTTCCCCAGATCTTCTTTCCTGCCTTTCTTAAAGGTGGATGTCACATTGGCTAACTTCCAATATTCTCAGACCTCCCCAGTTTGCCAGGACTGTTGATGAATGATGGAAAGTGGCTTGGCGAGCTCCTCTGCCAGCTCCCTCATTACCCTTGGGTGGATCCCATCTAGTCCCATAGACTTGTGTGTGTCTAAGTGAAGCAGCAGGTCACAAACCATTTCCTCTGGGCTGTGGGGACCTCATTCTGCTCCTCCTCATCCCTGCCTTCCAGTTCAGGGGGCTGAGTACCCAGGGTGTAACTGCTCTTAATATTACAGAATGAGGTAAAGAAAGCATTAAGTACCTCAGCCTTTTTCCTCATCCTTTGTGGCAATGTTCCCCGCTGTCTCCAATAATCCTTGGACCTCCTTTTGTTTCTAATGTATTTGTAAAAACATTTTTTTGTTATCTTTTTTTGGCAGTGGCCAGCCTGAGTTCTAGCTGGGTTTTTGCTTCTCCAATCTTTTCTCTGCATAACCTCACAGCATCCTTATAGTCCTCCTGAGTTGCCTGGCCCTTTTCCAAAGGTGTAAACTCTCCTACTTTACATTAAACCTCTGTCCTGGTTTCAGCTGGGATAGAGTTAATTTTCTTCTCAGTTGCTGGTGCAGGGCTGTGGTTTGGGTTTGGTGTGAGAACAATGTTGATAGCACACGGATGGGTTTGGTTGTTGCTGGGTGATGTTTATACTCAGTCAATGACTTTCCACTTTCTTGGGCCCTGCCAGTGAGAGGACTGGAGGGGCATGGGACATTGGGAGGGGACACAGCCAGGTCAGGTGGCCCAAATTAACCAAAGGGACATTCCATACCATGGGACATCATGTTGAGTATATAAGCTGGGGGAAGAAGAAGGAAGGTGGGGACATTTGGCATTATGGCGTTTGTCTTCCTGAGTAACCGTCATGTGTGATGGAGCCCTGCTCTCCTGGAAGTGGCTGAACACCTGCCTGCCCATGGGTAGTAGCGAATGAATCCCTTGTTTTTCTTTGCTTGCATGCACAGCTTTTGTTTTACCTATTAAACTGTTCTCATCTGAACCCTTGAGTTTTACATTCCTTTCTGATCCTCCTCCCCATCCCTCTGGGTTAGGGAGAGTGAGCAAGCGGCTGCGTGGTGCTTGGTTGCCGGCTGGGGTTAAACCATGACAACCTCATTAGGATGGAAAATGGTGAATTAATCACTGAACTAGGAATTAGTATTTTCTTTACATGGTTAATAAGAATCTGACTCATATTTATATGTAGCCAAGGAATGACCCAGGCCAATGATGAAAATACCTGGCTCTTCTGAAAGCTCAATTTCCACATTTGAAAGCAACTGCTGACAGCATTGAAGGACACACACTCCCCCGCCACCACGCCCCCACCCCCCGCCCCCTCCATTAATGGGTTGTTTGTTAGGCTTCAAAGCCCAATTTTATAATTACAAAAGACACCTTACTTTATTGAAAGCTAGATTAAAAATGGACAGTAAAGAGAAGAAGTTAAAAAGTGGGAGAGACCAACAGATAAAATAAAAGCAAATCATTACAGACTGCAACTAAGAATACAGCCACTGGATAAGGGAAGCTGAAGCTGTAAAATTTAAACAAACAATAACAAACTCCATACCTCATTTGTATAAGGAAATGAGGGGAGTTATTTATTAAAAATAACTCAAGCTATGATATAGGTCCTGTATGAGGCAAAAATTGTCTTAGTCATTCAGAAAGTGCAAGGATATTTAATAAACAGCTGCTCTCAGTCACATAAAAAAGTCAGATGTATTCTGTAAAAACTTGTAGGAAAATTTGTTCATATCTTGCAATTCTAATGTAGTACGTTCTAGTTCATCAGCAGCTGGAGCAGACAACAAATGACAAAATTAAGAGTGAAACATATTTATATTTGGTAGATTGCATAGCCTGTAGCCAAGAGTATTGAAGGAATTGGCAGATGAGCTCTTTGAGGCATTCTTCTTGATTTTAAACAAGGCTTACAAAAAGGAGGACTTCCCAGGACTGAAAAAAGCTGATGTTATTCTAACATTTTTAAAGAGAAAATTTATGACTCACATAAGTATATCTCGATACTGATTCTGAGCAAGAGGCTCATGGGTGAAGCAGCCACTAAAGAATTAAAGGATATTTGCATAACTGATTCCAGTCAACATACTTGAGGAACATAGATAATTTTTCAATAAGCATGTAGGCCTGCTTTTTCAGGCTGACTATTCTGACAGAAATGTATGTTTGTACTGTATTTGACTTTGTTTCATATGACATCTGAAAAATTGCAATATAGGAAAATCAGGAAAAACAATAGTAGTGACTCTGAAATCTGGCCAACAGTTTTCAAAATGCCTCTTAAATGGGAATGTAAATATTTCTTAAACAATGTCACAGGGATCTGTGCTCATTGTGACTTGATGCTGGCAAATTAAGATTAAGATTTAAGACTTGTGATCTTAAACAAAATACAGCTTCATTTTGGCAAATGTAGATGGCAAAGAAAACTGTTGGAAAGGCACATAACCTCAGTGACAGATTGCTAATACAGAGCAAGCTCGAATGCTTGGTAACAATGGGTCTCAATGTAGTTTAAGATGACTGAGAGAGCATATGCTTAGGAACTAAGAATGCATGGGTGGAAAACGTGGTTAAAATCACATGGAATATAACACGTCAGTGCAGTGGTAGCTTTTTAGTTGGTAGGGATATAAGCAGAAAATCCTGTGTGTGTCTGTGATATCTGTGTGCATATACACATATAACAAAGGAAGCTTAAGAGAATAATACTGTACAAACCAGGAACAATATAAGTTAAGTATTATTAAGAGGTTACTAACAAGATAAGAATATTTAAAGTTATCTATTAGAAAAGAGAAAACTGTTCATTGCCTTGTAGAGAAACCTATAACATTTTCCTTTGCATCCTTCCTTGTACCTGTCCGTCCCAAGTTGCCACATACTTGTCACTGTGAGCTTAAGGAAAGCTGGCAAGGTGCTCACCAACCAAAAGCCGGACCACAAATGCATGTGAACTCTGTAATGTTTTTACTAAACTTGTTTTTCAACAACAAAATCTACCTCATTCAGTTTTGTTAAGAAAATGAGAGTTGAAGCAAAGTTAATCAATCAAATGAAACACTTTGCTAGAAATGTAATAGAAGGATAGACATGCTGTTTCCCATATGCATCACTTCTGTGTTCAGTCCATGTTCCCACAAATCAGTTTCTGTAAGATTGGGGACAACTAAGGGAATCCTCACAATTCATGGGAGCTACCATGTTGCTATTCTGTTGTACGCTTGCATTCTGGTTTGTTGTGGTGCTGGATTTGGTGCTAGCACTTGTGCCAAATGAACTTGGCCCAAGAGGGAAAGAAAAAAAAGCACACACACCCCTTTACACCCACCCCCAACCCAAAAAAGATTTTATCAAAGATTGTTGTACTGGGTCTGGCTGAGCCCTATAGCATCCCTCACAGTGCTGTGCTTGTATTGGTTGCTAGAAAGGTGATGATAACACAACAGTGTTTTGGCTACTGCTGGGCAGTGCTCACACAGCACCAAGGCTGTCTCTCCAACCTTCCTCCCCTTCACCAGCAGGCTGGGGATGGGCAAGATCTAGGGAGGGGACCCAGCCAGGACAGCTGACCCAAAGTGATCAAAGGGATATTCCATACCATATGACATATGCTTCAGATATAAAAGCAAATAGAAAGGAAAAAGAAGGTGGGGGCATTCGTTATTTATGATGTTTGTCTTCCAGAGCAACCACTATGTGTACTGAAGCCCTGCTTCCTGGGAAGTGACAAAACATCACCTGCTGGTGGGAAATAGAGAATAACGTCTTTTGTTTCCCTTCGCTGCCACTTGCATGACTTTTGCTATTGCTTCATTGAACTGTCTTTATCTTGGCCTCTCTCTCTCTCTCTGTCTCTTTCTCTCTCTGTCTCTCTCTCTCTTCCACTACAACAAACCTCTTTTCACAGATACTGTCCAAGTATATTGTCTATTTTCACAAAATCCAACTGTTTTCTCCACAAAAAATTAAGAGGGTATTTTCTTATACATGCTCTGTGCCATGCAGTCTCTCTGTAGCTGAATTGCATGTGGCTGCAAGCACCTAATGCTGCTTCTGTTTCATGCAAGCAGACTTAACCAAACCTGTGAGGGAAGGTGATTTTCAAAAGTTGTTTGGCAAGTATGTGCTAGAATTCACAGATGAAGCAGATGGCCTTCATCTTAGTTCATGAAGAGGACTACTGAATGAAATATAAATTTATAAATTCATCCAATCCCATGTGCCACTGTGGACAATAAGAAGTGGACATGTCTATAGCATCTTGGAAGTTTGGGGACCAAGCTTGGTTTTGGATTGCAACTTTCCTGTCACTCACCCTGCCCACACAGTGGTCTCATTTAAACTCTAGCCTGCAGAAAGTCAGCTAGCTCTCCAGTCAGGGAATTTCAGGCTTTGTGGGATGGGAGACAGGAAAGGGGGAACAATGTTCAGCTTTGGCCTTTGCCCCAAGTAGGCAGAATGGATGCAGCTGACCCATATGGGTGTGCAAACTTGACCTTGAACTTGAGTATAGCTATCAAAAACATTTCTTTGCCCTAATTAGAAATTGGTAAACATTAAATATTTCACATTCATTCTTAACTATACCACATCCCATATTCTTCTTTTTCCCTGACTGAACTAAGGAGTTGACATTTCCCCTATGTAACAGCTGCTCTCTGTAGCCCAGCTGGTGCTCTCGTAATAAGGATGTTTGCAGAAAACTGGTAAGTCTGTGGGGCTGAAAGCCTTGCACTGATGTGTACTGGATCTGCAAAGATGAAATCCAGTTTCTATACAGACTGAGGGGTTTTCTCAATCCACATCTTTCTCTCTCTCAGGGGTAAATCCTTTGCTTTGGAAAAGAGTAAGTAGGAAACTCCATGAAGTAAAGCAGGTGGGACTCCAGCAAACTATATCTCCTCCCTGGGATTCCCATGGGGAGAGACAATTGAACAGACAACGAGAAAGCAAAAGATGCTTTTTCAGATATGTCAAGAAATGTTGGTTATTACACAATAGAGAAGCCTACGGGAGCCCAGGGGAAGTGCTGCATTTAGTCATGTCAACACAAGGGGCTGGATGGTCGCACAACATATACTCCAAATTTTGGCTGGCCTTTCTTTGCACCTTTAGTTTCAGCTTTCTGTCCAATCCCCCTCTCACTCTTCTGTTATCCAGCAGTATCTGGAAAGAAATCATTAAATCGTATAGTGGTTCCAATAGCAGCTGCTTGCGAGGCAGCCTTGGGAGTTCATGGCAATTCCTGTGCTGTGCAGGGCTGCTCGGTGCTCTCATGTGTGTCCCTGGCAGCTCCCCACGCCAACTGCTCCAGCACAAAGTTGTGTGCGGTCTCTGCAAGAAAGTGGAAAGAAGGGAACAGCATGGCTCAATTGTATAAACTACCATGTGAGGGAGAGCTACTACTTTTGACATGATGAGGCTTCTCCCTCATTTTCCCTTCTTTGTCTTTCTGTTTGACTTTCTGTTGTTGCTTGATTGCTCTTTTTCTTTATCTCTTTCCACGTACTTTCCCCTCTTCTCCACTGTGCTTGTATGTCCCTTTACCACTTTTTATCTTTTTCTTCTCACTTTTTCCCCCTTATCCTCCTACCTTTGTTAAATCATTTAAGTTTCTCTTGCTTTTAGAAATTTATTCTGTTTCTCTCCATTTCCTCACCTATTTCCTTCCCTTCTCTTTTTCCTGCTGTTTTCCCTAAACCGCTTCTCTTCCTTCCTTCTCTGCCTGATTTTCTCTTCTCTGCTCTCTTCTGTGCTGTCCCCCCCCCCCCCAAATTCCCTCTCCATTATTCCCTGTCCCTGGCTGCAGGTGCTGCAGCTGCAGGAATCTGAGACACTCTCAGGGTGGGGGGGAGGTGCAGCATGTATTGCTCCCACCCTGCAAGGGAGGGGAGGAGGGTGTTGCAAATGCAGGTCTTGGGACAATGGTTCCTGTCAACAGGATGTGGGAGGTTTATTTAAATGTGGGAATGTCCCATGAAAATTGGGACATCTGGCACCCTTACATTCCATGTCTGACTTCAACTTCATCTGCTGCTGTTGTGAGTGTCATAAACATGGGTAATTTCACAAGACATGGGAGTCAGAGTACACAGCAGATTGCACTGCAGACAGTATGCCTGCCCTTAAAAGGACTGGATCTTGTAGAGCTACAGAGATTGCAGCTTGGCATGTGCTGGAAAGAGAAACATAGGCTCAGGAATGACAGATTCCCCAGTGTCATTGTGTACAAGCACAGTAAGTTAAAAATATTCCAGTCACGTTTTAAATATCAAGTTAAAATCAGAAAGGAAAGAGATCAAATCATGCAAACTAATTAAAAAAAAAAAAAGGCAAAACAAAAAACAAACAAACAAACAAAAAAACAACCCGCAACAAAAAAACAACAAAACAAAACAGCATTAGTATAAGACCTACCTACCACCCAGTACTAAAACAGCATTAGTATAAGACCTACCTACCACCCAGTACTGGACATCAGAGCACTCCATGCACTGATTGTAGGTGCCTCATTTATGTGCCTAAATTAGCAACTTCAGAATGGTCCTTCTAGAATCAATGAAGACATCTCAAGAAGACCATTCAGAGCACCTCGGCTGGTATTCTGCTCCTGCCAGGACCCTCAAGGGGTCTGTCTCTCTCTTCTAGTCTGGGATAGCTTTGCTTCTCACTACCCCATGATTCAAGTCAGTCTTCCTCTTTCCTGCCATCTCAGTGTCTGCTAATCCTGTACAGTATCCTGGACATTTTTGCACAAAAATAGGCAAATAGATATTTTAACGTACATATTTGCAGTTCTGGTCCTGCCCTTGACTTTGCCCAGCATCGTGGTGGTTCCCTCTGCGTGAACATGGTGTGTGTTATAGCAGTTGCTTGGCCTGCCGGTAAGTCAATTTTTTTTGTGATTTGAGCCCCAGCGCCCATTAGATAGCCAGCAGAGGGAGTGCAAGTTAGCTCTCTCCGTGCCCATGGCCCCTGCAGGAAAATGGCTCTAACTTGAATAGCAGAACATGTTCTTTAAACAGGACTGATAACATGCTAGAGATGAGTTGCCAGACGGATGAGACTAGTTGATGAGAGGAATGTTTTCTCTAAGTATTAAGAGGATCATATGCACAATGTCAGATGAAAAATAAACTGGCAAGAATTTAATTAATGTCATCTGCTTAATCCAGAAAACCTTTTTTTTTGGTTGTTGATTTAAATCAGGTTCTTTTGCAGAAGTTCTTGGAAAAAGGCCTTTGTTTCTTTGAAGACTGTATACCTTGCAATCTGCCTTCTAAATTACGGGTTAGGTGTGAGGGAGGAGAGGTGACAGAGGCTGTGAAGGAAAATAATTTTCTTTGGGAACTGCACTCTTTTCCACAATGAATTCCCATCTCCTGTATAGGATAGAGTTAGCTGCTTCCCAGAAAGTCCTCTGCTTTTATTTAGGTACGTGGAAGTTCTGCCAAAGATAAGATGACTAAAAAATCCACAGACATTTCATATGATAACTGCATAGATTTTTTTTGAGTATACAGGGCTTTAAACCCATTCAGGTGGATTTTAACAGCCTCAGTAACACTTTTGAGGTGGGAGCTGGGTCCCTGTCAAATGTCTGGTTTCATGGCAAGAATGCAGTACCTTAGGTACCAGGTGTTAAGCTTTGCCTTAGGGTTACCTAATTCTTTAACCACTTTACTGGACTATTTACTAAATCCCAGACTTGTCCCATTTAATCAGTATATCTGGCATCTTCTTTAGAAGAACACTATGGGTCCGGTAATGGGCATGAAGACACTAGGGGATGGGAACATTAAAATCTGTAGGAAATAGAGATGTGATAAATCTACTAAAAGCAAACATATTTTGAAGGTGAAACCATTTATTTTGGATACCACAGATGGGGAAAGTCAGTCACAAGGGCCATAGGGTGTCTAGCCAAAGCCCTGGAAGCACAGGTCTATTTGAAACACTTTTGCCATGAATTAGGGAGGTGTTGGTATTCCTTTGAAGTATGAAGATCTTCTACAGGGGTGAGCCCACATTTCTTACTGAATTTCCAGGGAACTCAGGGTGACCATGACACATGCAGACAAAACCTTTTATTTATTTCAAAGGAAGGGAACTGTGACAAATTCTTCCTTTGGATTGTCTTGCTCGCATTAGTCTCTGACGCATTTCTACAGAATGCCTTGGGAGAAATATTTTTTTTTTACATAGATTCTATGCAGTATTCTTCTGTTCCGACAAATTCAGTGGTACTGTAGTTTCCCTTGTTTCAGTGAGATTTATGCAATGAAGTAATACAGGGAAGAAGCCAATCAAACTGCTCACAAAAGGCAACGCTCCATCCACCCCACACAGACAACCAGTGCAAACATGTAACTCATACTGTGAAATATTATTCTAAGTTAGTGCTTTTCTGACTGTAGTATGTGGTGAGTTGGCTGGTTTCGCTGTGCTAGCTCTCCTTGCTTTCAACTGCTAAGTTGCATTAGTGATACTTTCCTAACATTTATTTTCCACATAACCAAATACTCTAGTGGCTACAGGGAGTTTCTGTGGATTATGCATGGGATAATAAATGTCTGCATGAGTCTGTGGTCCTCACTATGTTCCTTATCCTAGAGATTTCCATAACTGATGTTTCAGAGCACACACACAAAAAAATCAATTATTATTCCCCTTTACCTTTAAAAAAACATGTTGATTTAAAAGACACTGCCATATAGCACTCTCTCCACCTTTCACTGGTCTCTCCATGAAAAGTAAGATTTTGTAAAAGGGGAGTTTTGCAGAAACAGAGACCTTCTTTTACTAACAACTACACAAGGAAACCAAAATTAGTAACAGTATTTTAGACAATTCTAATCTGAATTTATACCCTTGAGAAATATATCAATATTTGGAACAGAGATGAAGTGACCAGTGTCCACTCCACTGTTTCAGGTATCATAAATGAATTCTGTACCAAGGGCTCCAGCACACAGAACTAAACTACACATCAACTGTGTTTTATGTGTTTTAAAACTACTCTTTCCCCCAAGATTCATCAATTTTATTCTGAATATGCAACACCTCTACTGAAAAAAGAAAGGAAGAAAGGAACTCCTTTTTGCCTGTGCTATGCTGTAACTCAAAAAACACTTTGTGGAAGAAATTGCTAAATATTATTTTTTGCCAATAGAGCAAACATGCTCATTAATTTTCATCCTGAAAACATTAACATGGAAAAAACTTCTGTGAATGCACAATCGGATGTTTCAACCACATATAGTTTATATTTTTGCCCCAGCAGAGGCTTAGAAGTGTTTTGTGGTGCGAGTTTGATTTTGTGAATTCCCATTTCCTTGTTTACTTGAAATTCCTGTTAAAAAATCAGCTGCTTGTATATGACATGTAACTAGGAAGTAAAGGTGAAAGCCAACAATCTTAAATTAACAAAGCAAGTAAAATTCACACATGCCTTATTGACTAATAATACAATTACTTTTTTTGTTGTTGTTGTTAATTCACCTTCTGTCCTTTAAAAAGTCTGAGAGCAACAGTTAGGTTGCTTTTACATTCACAGTGTTTATTCTTTGATAAGGAAATGTCCTTAGTTGTTTTTGAGATGTGAATCTCATATATTTGTATCTTCAAAATGATAAAATTGCATGCCATTCTTGTCTTTGTTGACATTGTGTGGTCATTTAAAGCAACGTTTTCAATAAAAGAAAATGATCATTTTATCTTGACTATGGAATATTAGAAGAGGGGGAGGGAAAGGCTAATGAAAGGGGAAAGAGAGATTAATGTGGACATAATGGCCAAAGGATCTGTCCTGACTTGTTGAGGCTTGAGACTCCAAGTTTTTATTTCCAGCCTTGAAATATACTATTAGTTAAACTCCACTGAAACAAATATATTTTTCAAACCATATTCAGCAAAAGCTCCAAACCAGGTCAACTTTGTTGTTTCAGATACTTCATTTTTTTAATCAAATATTAAAATGAACTCATGAAGAGAGAAGCGAATGCAACAATACCGAGCCTGCCATGAAAACTCTATGAAAGTTTTCCTTTTACCTTTCCTTTTAGCAAGCAGGAGAAATGTGTGAGTGGTTTTTTATATCTGATTTTTGAAAAACACTTATGAACACAGAGGTACTACCTTAGTGGTATTAGGTATATCAGTTGAGTAATGCCAATTTCCTGTATGCAGTCTCTTCTGATACAATGATTTCCACAAGGCATGACTCTTAATTTAGGCCATGAAGGTAATTTTAAAACAGTAGAATTATTTCTCTTGAATGAATAATCTCACTAAAAGCATTTAGATTTTAGCAAAATGCAACCGAAGAAATGGGATGTTTTTGTCTCCCTGTTTCTCCTACAGTTACGAAAATACAGACTGTTGTGTGAGGCAACAGGTGTCTAATGCTAAGTTCAACAGAGTTTTCTGTGTTTTGCTTTGCTTTCAGGAATCAGTTGCAGGAGAGTGATCTAATCAATAGGCTACAGTCAGACTCTCTTCCCTAATCCCCCTCTTACTTGGTTATTTTTCATTGCTGTCTGCAGAGATACACAGCTTCAGTTGAACAGGTGGATCACGTCTCCCCTCCTGACTACTGCATGGCTTTGCAGGTAGGTTGCCAACCGAATCAAGTCCCTGCAGGCTGAGGGGACATTTGAATCCAGACCTTTTGCTTCCTGGGCAACTGCCTTCATCATAAAGTCATTATAAAAACAGTAGGAGACACATCCTATCCTGGGTATGTTTTGAAATAGGTACAATTCTTTGAGTTCTTTGGGTAAGTGTTGGCTGTGGTCTTAGCACAGGGAGACAACTGTGTCCTTTTAGAGGTAAAGGCCTGCCCAGTTCATAATTCAAAGAGTTGAGTAGACAGTCAACTGTTTTGATCAGCAAAGAACATATCCTCTTTAGGTATATGCAATAACAGGATACTTAGGCTTTGGAATAAGTGCTTCCTGGGCACTTGGCCAAGGATTTTTGGAGAGTGCTCTGGGACTTAGATGCCTGAATCCCATTGAAGTTGTACTGTATGGGCTACTGTGAAGTACTGGATTGTAGCTTTAACCACTTATGATGTGGAAAATTTTGCATGTTTGAAAAGGCAAAGACTGTATCTTTACTTCAGGTAAAACTTGGAGCCTAGAGAACTTCAATAACCTCTCAGTGGATTTTCATTGTCCTTGCAATGAAAAGCCTGAACTCAGGCCGGCTGTGCATCTCCTGTGCTCCTATGGAAAGAAGAGGCCCTTCAAAGAAGACAGCTGTCAATCATACCTTCTTGATATTGCATGAGTAACATTGTCACCAAAGTACATTAAACACATGAAGGGAATTGGACTAGGGACCACGCTATATATTTAAGTTTGATTTATTTTTATTTTTTTTAATGGACTGTGAAGTTCTAATTATACTCCAACTTCCTCCCGCATTGAGGAGGTAACTACTTGAGCAGGTAATCCATGTGCAAAAGTAACCTCTACTTCAGCACAGTGTAAACACGGCAATGAGACTATCTGTATTCATTATTTGCCAGGACATGTTCTTGGGCCTGATACTCTCCACCTGAAGTGGGAATGAGGTGGAATATCAGTACCTAAGCCCAAAATTATGATCCTGAGGATCCTCACCTTGCTTTTCAATTCCGGTACTGCTGACTTCCAGATTCTTTTCTGTGTAGTGTTGATTTTTGAAGCACCCTAGAAGCCTCACCATTATGACTTCCCCCCCACCCCACCCCCCACCCCCGCCCCTTCTGTATATAATACACTGCGAGAGGGAAACCTGGAGCAGGTAAAAAATGAATTCTGTGAAAGTTTATTGGGGGTAGCATGATAAAAAAACAGAAAAGTGTTTGTTTTCTGTATAGGATCTATAGGGGATTTTATTATGCCTACTGTAAAACCACAATGATTTATGTGAAGAAGCGTTTTAACTCCACAACAAGAAGCCAAATGTTGCCCTGTGTGAGACAGCACACCACTTTCTCAGCTGGCTGAGTCTGCAGGGCCATCTACATTTATCACTCTCATAAAGTCACCTGAATAAGTAAAAGCTCCCCTCACCCACTCTCGCCTGTGGCTTTTAAACAGGAAGGAAGTATCATTTTCTTCTCCCCTAGCACAAAGAGAGCTCTGAGCATCTAATTACAGTTTCTATGAGCAAATGGAACCAGAAACGCGTTTCCCTGTAGCTAAAATGCCCAAGCAGAGCTCACACTCTCAGTTTTCCCAGACTAAGGTTGAAAAATCTGCTCTCTAAATTATTCCATTGCTTTACAGAGGAAGTATTAATTACATGACTGCAAATGTAGATCAGGGTGGGATGTAATTACAGGGTCGGCTTTGTGTCTGTTGTCCAACAGAATTAGGCAGGAAGTGTTTGCGATGCCAGCAGTTTCAGGTGTTTTGCAGCCTATTCTATTTGCCAGTTCTCACCAGGTCTGGCAGATGGATCAGGTGACTTTCTGCTGCCCGATTGTCTGGGAATCCCACAAAGCTGCTATTACTGCAGGTTCATGGTTTGTAAAAGGGTGACGGTTTTAGATTTTTAGGGGAGGAAAAGAAAGAAGTAAAAATCCATTCTGGGTTTTCACCCCTTGCCAATTTTGGCTTTCTTTCTTCTGTTCTTCAAAGACTTATTTTCTGTTTTGTTTTCAAGTTTCCTAATTCTAATGCTCTATTTACTGTGCATCTTCCCTGCTTTTCTGGCAACGTCTTTCTTGCTAGGGGGAGAAAGTGCCTGTGTGTGTACAGGAAAGAGCTGTCGGGCACTCCAGACCGGACAGTCCTCACTGGGGTGCCATGGCTGGGAAGCACACTGGGGCACGCGCTTGACTCCCAGTTTAGGCACAGTATGTACTTTTCTGGTTCTTGTGCCTTCCAGTAAAGCACCTCTATTCTGCCTGTGCTGTGCAGGTGGTGGGAAGGAAATCAAATTTCCATAGGTTTCAATTGCTAGTGCTTTCACCAGGCATAATTTTGGCCTGAGCTGAATGAAGATGTCTCCAAAAAGTTCCTGACAGTGGCTCAGGAGTTAGCACAGACAGAGGCCATTGCCTGCAGGCACCTGGTGCAGATTCCTCGCGTGGGAGGGTGGGAGTTGACTTGCATGGAGACAGGCTGTTCTGGCCCAGCGGAGCTGGGTGCAAACAGATGGTCCCGGGCATAGTTAACTTATTTGTACAGACATGATCAATGAGTTCTGATATTTAGCTTGAGCTCTGCAGAGTGGTGAACACAAACACAAATAACAGTAGCAACTTCTGTTTTGCTAAGCAAGTGTCTATCTTTTTAAAAATATGTTTTCATCAAGACTTTGGCATGACAGTTCATCAAGAAAATACATGTTTAAAGGCAGTTCTGTCCTATTTGAACAATATTTGCTACTTAACAAAACCTATTTGTACTGACTGCTATGTGCAAACACTATGCTCTGTTCTCTAGGTCTAAATGGAAACAATTACTGGAAGCAGACAGAGCAGTGAAAACAGTAAGATCTCTTCATGTGTCTTCTTTTGGATCAAACTGTGTGGCTAAAGATACTACCTTTGTCCTTATCCTTGTGCTTCTGCTATTGCATTCTTTCCAATGAGCCACCTCATATGAACATGTAATCTCATTGGGCTATGAACAGTCAAACTGAGTTTGCCTGCCTGTTGGGGAAGGGCAGGATGGGGGGAAATGGTAAGAAGTAACAGCATGGGCTGGGACTTGTAACCAGGCCAACCAACAAGTTCTAGATGAAAAAGGGAATGGTAATTACAGTGAAGACACAGCAGCTGTATGCCTTTCTGGCACTATCACTAGTTCTTTTATTTAGAGGTACACATCCTAAAAAAAACCAAATAAAAATTCTGGTATTGTGGTTTTGTCCAGTTCTATAGAACCCTAAGGTTAAGATCAAGCCTTGTAAAACATTAATTAGCACGGTTCTTAATGCAAACATAAGATTGCTGTGGAATGCTTCAGGCCCACCCATTTCTCTATGGCATTTATCTTTAATAACATAAACATTCAGAATATACCAACCATGATTTGTCATGGCAGTTACCAAAGTTTCTGCATACAGTTTTTGGTTTAAATACTGTGCTAGCAAACATGGAAGACATATACTAAGCTTCTTTTAGTCCTTAAACTTACATAAATATGAAAGGTAAATAGATGCCAAAGCAACATGTGCCTTCAAAATTCCTAAAATAGATAGGATAGCTATTACATATGCACAGACCCCATGAATGCCAGCATTTAAGATGTATATTCATGCATATACTGTAGCTGGTCTAGTGAAATGTGGAAAATATTTATATTCATTCTTGAAGAAATGACCTTAATAATTCATTTTGGACTCCACCTCTCCTGAATTACAGTTGCCTCACTTGTAGAATATTTTCCATATCTTGAAAAGACCCTAATAAATGCTAATATTTTCCTAAGTGTGGAAGTAATTAGTAGTTTATGATGTCACAGATTTGCACACTTTTTTCATGGTTGTGGTTGCAAGACACAAGTATTTCCTCTCTGTTCCCTGATGCTTAGCTGTGCTTTAGCTTTCTTTCAGTGATAATTAGGTCTTTTTTTAAAGACGTGGCACATTTGCTTCCAATGTTCTTGCAATTAATTGAAAAACTTGTATGAAAAAAATATATCAATGAGCTATAAGTGATTAGGGGCAGAAATACTTTGATTTTATGGGCTGTTATATTGTATTTTAAGGTATTATTCTAATGATGACTTTTCCAATTTATGTGGCAAGGGTCGTGTTTGGTATGAACTAGTAGTAACAATCGCTGATCAGAATGTTACGATTTTGCAGACTTAATGAAAACATGCTTTTATTCCTAACAACTTTGTGTATTATTCAAATACATTAAAAAAATATTTAACAGTTACACAAATCTGGCAATTATCTCTAAAGTGAGGCTTGCACCCTCATTTAAGACTAAACAATGCTGAACTTCACTTTGAATGAACTTCAGTGGAATGAAGCAGTTCTGGATGCTCTTTGTTCAAGTGTGGGCTGGATCTGGACAATCATGCCTCTCCCTGGGAGTGATTCCAGTGTGAGTACACATGAGTGCAAGCAAAGACAAACTAAGAAAGCTTAGGATAGAGTGGAAGAAAGATTAGGAAAAGTGTCATGGGATAAAGGAATTCACCAAAAAAGTGAATACTGTGTTCTGACTTGGTCTACATATATGGTTCTAATAGAAAAAATAGGGGGCTCTGTGTTAATATCCAGTCAGATTATCATCTCTTTCACATTTAGAACTTACTAAAAGAGAACGGCAGATGAGTGGGATTCAATGCACAGCAATCACCTTTTTAGCATGCCAAAAAGTGGTTATTTAGCAAAAGAAGTTGCTGGGCACTTTGCATGCTCCTTTTGCACACAAATTAGTCTTCCAAATGTTTAAACACATGCTAAAATTTAAACATAAGTGGACTTATTAAATGGTTTCAGGAATGTCAGCAGTCATACATACAGCTATATTTATAATCTTCTGTACATTTATTTCCTTTTTGATACAGTTTTCTGTTCTATGGATTTGTATTTTTCTTTTTCTTGCATTCAATCTTCCCCTCTCCCTCCCCCCTTCTCTCCCCATTTGTCTTTCTCTCTTTCCTCGTATTTCTTTCTTCTTTTTTTCTTCAAAGAAGTTGAAATATCAACTTTTTAAGTGACAGCCAGTGACAGAGACAGGTAGCAGCCATTCAAAAAGTTTCCACATGGCCCAATAATGGAATAGTAGCACATTAAAATAAAAATAAATAAATAAGTAGGAACATTAGGGAAACGTGAAAGGATACATGTAACATGCAGGCTACTAAACAAAGACCATCTTGTGTAGAGTGTAAAGGAAACATAATGACTACAACCTGCCCTAGGGTTTGAAAACAATTTACTGAGAAGTCTTTTACAGTGGCCAGCTTTGGAGCCATTTCTAATTAGCTAGCAGGTAATTCAAAGTCTGTTTAAGTATGTTCGATAAATTTCCTTCAGAGTTTATGTGTTATAAATCTGTCATGATAATTTTTTGGATCTTCAGGAATTAACAGATCCTAATCTCCAAACTAAAACTCAGTTATATTTATGCCAGCATGTTTCAAAGACTAATATATTTCCATAAGAAAACTTCTCAGCTAAACTATACCTGAGAGATATGCACATAGCGACATATTTTGGGAGTGATTCACTCCTCGCAATTAGAATACTGACTTTGTGTCTTGATAGGAAAATATAGAAATTGCCAGAAAACTTTGATTTTAAATGTGCTTTTGGATTTTGCTCAAGGAAAATGTAAATTATCTCAAAGTATCTAATTCTTTTCCCCCTTTTCAGTTACAGACTTCAGTCTGTTGCAATAGAGAATACCTACAAGATTCTTTGGTCTGTTTCCATCTCAATGCAAATTCAGTAAAACATACACCGCATGTATTATGCACGCCTTTATAGATAAGATATCGGTAGATATGGGTAGAAGATCAAAACACCATGCTGTCATACTCATTATCCAAGGTATTGGGGTGGGGGGATGAGAGACCTTGGAGTGTGCATTTGAGAGTGTGCTACAGACAAGCTAGAATGACTGTGGGGAGTCAGCTCAAGTCTGGCAGGGCTATTTAGATCAGTGTCCAAAACCAGGTAAACATGTACTGAGCTAACCTTGGAAGCAGCGTATCCTTGTTCATGTACTGTTCTGCATGGAGCCAGCCTCGAAGACTCTGTCACCGTAGCATGTCTTCTGCAGAATGGATGCACTGCCCACAGGTAGTGGACAGTCAGTTGTACCTGGTGGTCTATTGCTGCAGAAGTATTTTGTGCACTGAATGTGTGTACAATAGGGGCAGTTGAATGTTGAATGAAAGCTATCTGATGTATAAAATGGTGGAGAAACTTGTCAGTAGGGCAGGCAGACTGAAAGTAAGATTGTGCAAAGATAAAAAGAGGAGAAAGAAACAGAAAATCACTCAGCTAGAGAGTACTTCCAACTCAGGGAATTTTACAGCCTGGAAAATTCAAAAAGGAGAATTGACAACAGTATGTAGACAGAGTTGTTCAGAGCTTTAAAAGACAAGGAATTTGAATGTGGTGCATAATGTGAATGTAGAAGAGAGAGCAAAATGTTATGTTCTGAGTCCTGTGACACTGACTTCTTTGTAATGCCTGTACTTCTGATAATTTTGCTTTTAAAGATAGTGAAAAATGGAATGTCATGAATATGACAAGGCTAGCTTCTTAGAGGTCTGCTTCTGTCTGTAATGCGCAAATCCTCCAACAAGTGTCACTGAGATTTTCATTTTTTGTTCCACCCTTCATTGGTGAGTAATGTTTGCCACTTATTCCCAATGAATTAGGAAGAAAAAAAATCAACAATGGTACTTATTATTCAAGTAAAGTAAGTTTTTTAAAAAAAACATGTGCAAAGTGGTTTGGGTTGGTTTTTTTTTTTTTTTTTTTTTTTTTTTTTTTTTTTTAACAGAGTATCCAGAAAGCTGTGCTTTGGGAAATGGACTGCACGTACTGACAGGTACTAGGGTATTTTTCAGATGCTCTTTTGTCATGTTTTTTTTGTCTCTTATGCCAAGAGTGGTATACAATCTGTATGCTTCTGCTACTAATAAACTCTAAATGAATTCCTCCTAAAGCTGCTTCTAAAGCCTCAAGCAACATTCCTGTCTCTAGAAAAGCCAGAATTGTCTATAGTGACATGAACATAAATGCTGTACTTCTCAAGTTGGACACAAAATCATCCTGAGAATAACCCCAAGTATGATGAAATTACAAAGGCAAGAAATAAAAGCAAGTGACTAAACAGATGGCAGCTGTTTCATTGGTACCTTCCGGTGCCATATTGTCAGATGCATGTGAGGGGGAGCAGTGGCACTGTTGATATTGACATCAGATCTGATGATGTCTGTCCTTATGAATTTATGTGGTGATTTTAGCCTCCCTCAACAAAAATTTCCCCTTTGTGTATTTTGTTATTCTGAGCAGTAGTGAACTCTGCTTCCTTTCTCCCAGTCCTCTCCCCTCACTGTAAGCTCTCCAGGCCCACCAGATAGATAGTCTCATTTCCCACTTCTTCCACCTATTTTTGTCCCTAGCTTCTTCTTTACCTGCCTCAGAGGAAGAGATGGTGCATGTATCGAGTTTCCCATCTCAAGGCTGGGAGCAGCCAGCAAGGTCCCTGTTGAAATTTCCCCAAATTAGAGACTCAGGGCTTGATTCAGTTGCCTTTATATGCATTTCAGTGCCATTTGAACAATCCTATGATATTCTGCCTGGCCTCCAGCTGCTCCAGAAGGCCTGGGTCTCCCATCTGTCCTGCACCATGTCTACCAGCTCCATTTAAGATATGGGAGGATGATTCAAATGGTACTAAGAACCAAAGTTCTTAGTACCTAACCTAGTTCAGTTCTTATACCTAACTGAATCACGTCCTTGGTATAATGTCTGATGTATGATTAAGGCATACCTGTTCCAGGCTGTTTCCATTTTTTAGCCTTTTATTTTTTTCTTTGACCTAATGCCTAGTGTAGGGTAGGGGAAAATTGTGCTTACTTCACTCATCTGGTAAAGGATAGGTTATTGCCTCCTCCATAACCTTTTCTATAAATTTTCTATTAAGAAAAAAAAAAAAAAGTTTCAGGAGCAGGCACTGGAAACCTAGGATTCCAGAGATCTAGTCATAGTCCATTCCAGAGCAGAGCCATAGTCATGTTTCTTCTTTTCTAATCCTTTTCTGGCCTTGTGAATTCTGCTGTCCTTTCTGTACGTTGACTGAACCACAAGGTGAGTAAAGAGTGTTGCTCATCACTTCCACAGAACCTCATTCCGTTTTCCTTTCTTTTCTGCTCCATAAGCATCTCCAGTGAGTTTTCATAGTTTGAGCAGTCACCTGGAAAGGAGGAATCATGGACTGACATTCTTCAACCAGAGGAAGAAACTTAAGCTCACTTTTTGAGCAAAAAGCTTCATCACTTCAGTTTTATGATGATCATTACCCCCTCAACATCTTTGGTTAAAAGAATGAGGTCCTAGTAGCTCTTTCAAGGAATGATTTCAGATGGTTGCATTCAGTTATTAATTTTAGGTGTTGTACTCTCCAGAGTACAACTTGCAGCTGTGATTTGTCTAGGTTTTGGAGTGCAGACATGATTTAGAATAACTTCCTGAGTTTCACATTCCCTGTTGGCTGATTTCATATAGCTCCTTGACTGAAACAAAGTTTTTCAGTTTGCCTTCCATAATGCTTGAATGTCTCAAAGTAAACTTTAACAAGCTTTAATATTCTACTCTGGTTCTGAATTCTATTTCAAAACTGTCCACTAGAATGGCAAGTGCAGACACCTAACCTGAAAGGTCCATTTAGAGGATATATTTGTCTGTGGACTCTTCATAATTGTCAAGCTTCATAATTATCAAGCTTCACAAGCAGAATCCAATAACTAAAACTGGGTGAAAATGGGACAAAAAATACGTACAGAAAAAAATTCTACTGGAACCTACTAATTGAGAAAATTGTTTTTAAGCATTTGTAAGATGTATCTATAACAAAATGAATTTTAAAGACACAATTATAAATGAGCTCTTTGGAAGCCCATTAAAATATAATTGAAGATGAGGATATTAAACTGTACAAGTTGAAACATTCCATTGATGGTAGCTGAGCCTGAAAGTGGTTCAATTAACTTTTACTGTATATTGCATTCTAAGGTTGAATCCATGTCTCCTTATCACTGTCTGAATGAAGATGATTGTCATTTGTCAAAGCATAATTATAATATCCTGATAGTGAATGATATCACCTCACAGAACAGGGTCTGTTTGCAAAATTAAGATCTCTCAAGGTCTCGTTTCAATCCTGTGCAAACCTTTGATTTTGAAGAGGGATTCCAGTTCTTGTTCTTGGAAACATTTCCGTTATTTAAGGCTAAATAACTGCAGTAGGTTGAAATAGTGCCTAGGTAATGACCAAAGTGTCAGCAGAGAGGGAGTCAAAGAATGCTCTGCTGTCTTTCATTCTGGATAATTAGGAGATTAGCTTCATAGACACAACATAGCATGCCTCTGCCTTGATGTAGACCTCATCACTTGATGATAAGTGAGTATTGAGATGATAGTGAGGTAGTTAAGGCACTCACCTAAAACGTAAAAGAATGTCAAAATAGCAGCTTGAGTCAGCACTCTCACAAATTTCAAGAAAATGTTCTGAAGGTCTCTGTCTGGTTACTGTCAAGTCCATTTGGAGCTGCGAAGTCTGTCCCAATAAAAATTAAGTGGAAATTGACATGTTTTCATAAGGCCATTGTCAGGAAGGAACATTCTGGATCACAGAGGCTGATCTCAGTATGTAACCCATTCTAAAAAAAAAAAAGTGAAAATAATTCATACTAGAAGGGACCTCTGGACATCATCAATTTCAAGCTCTAACAGCAATACAATCTTGAAAGTTAGATCTATTTAATAACTCCTTTTGATTACATTTAACCAAGCTTGCTCTCAAAATTGCTCCAAGACTGAATTGAGCCAAAGTTGACCCCAGACCTCTGTTCTAGTTTAAGTTCAGAAGTTATTCTGCTTCGATGTGATTAAAGATCTAATTCCAGTTCTGAAATAATTCTATCTATGACCATATTTACTTTCTCACTGTGCCAAAGTTCTATTTTGGTTCTTCCCTATATCCGTTTTACACTTTACTTACATATAGAAAACAATTATACTCCCTCTCAGTTTTTATTTTCCTAGATTAAACAGACTTTGCTCATTTTAGTTTCCTTTCTTATAAGCTCTGCCTTCCCTGATCTTTCTTTCCTGGATCTCCACCCTTCTCTGCATCTGTTCTTGTTTAAATTCTTCTTTATTGTACACAGTTCTTCCTAATTGTTTTTACTGGGTTCTCCAACAACGGCCTCCATATCTCCTTGCACAAAATGAAAATTCTGTCATGAAATCCTAAGAACACATGTAGTTTTTTTGCAGCTGTTTGGGCAAATCAACATTTTAGTCTGAAAATTGCCAGCCAGCTCTAAACTCTGGGCCTTTCTATATTAATTGAACAAGACTTTGCTGGAAAAAAAAACAATCAACCAAACAAACAAAACCCCATATGCTTTCTATTATAATTCACTAAGGACTGTAAGTATTAGTGTTGAGAGGAAAAATAAACATCTCGTTGTACTTATGACATGGAAAAAAACGTGTTTCCCTGAAAATGTTTTGAAAATCAAGGTGGATAGGGGGAATAAGAGTGCTATGCCCCCACTGAAGCAGTGGCAAACCTGGAAGACATAAGAAGAAAATCATCCTTAGTCATTCCTAGTTAAATTACAAATCCTCTGTGGTGAAAATTACCTAATTATGTCTGATGATCTCTCTGTGTAACAGAGGATTTCAGTCTTACATTCTGTATTGGGGCCTATTTAGGATCTAAGGAGCAAACAGCAAGATAAAATTATGAAATGGACTATAGTAGTTCAGGGCTACGGAGTCATAGATGGGAGTGAAGGTAACCAATATGCTTTTGAAAAGGCTAATGCTTCCCTTTTAAAATATGGCAAAAAAATATTAATTTTAAAGGCACTGGTAATATCTTTGTCATATTGTCTTACTCATATCTTGTCATACAGTATTCTTTCAAGGTTTAAATGTTGTTGGGTCCCCTCTCAAGTATACTACATTCCCATGAACAGCAGTTTATGGATCAAAGGTTTTACAGTTTCAAGGTCAACACTTCTGCACATCCATGTGTTGGAGAGGTCTTGATAAATGCAGATGAGAGACCATATGACACTATTGTCTGTGATATTATGTGACTGAGGTAGATGAGCCAGGCTTTTCCCTTCAGTTCCATGTTGAAGGGTAAGATGCTGACATAAAGGATGCGATTTTACTTGGTTGTGCCCTCTTACACTAGTTGTTGGGTTTGCTCTGTGTGTTTATTGGCCAGCATGATTCTCTACCTCCCTTACTGCAAACTCTCATGTTCTCTCCTTTACATTCCCAACCACTTTTAAAGGCCAAAACCTTACAAATCCTTCATTCATAGCCCAGCAGGAGCCTTGATTTATGATAGAATAAATCAATGTGCTCTCATCAGGAGGGTAGAAACTTATGATAAAATGATTCTTCCAGCCCCATTGACACAGAGCCAAACACTGTATTTTTCAAAATTTAAATTGCACGTAGTACTTGTTAAAATTGACCCTCTCATTTTTCAGTTATTACCTAACTTTCTTTTTCAGTTGTCTGTGGTAATAAGGATCCACCAAGACTATTTAATAATCTCAGCTTTAGAATAATTTCTTCACCAGAATAGTTACATTTTTTTAACACTGTAGAACCTACTTTTTACACAAAAATGCATAGAAATTCTGTTTTCTTACTAGTGAAAAAAAGAAAACTCTCAGATATGCACGGCAAAAAAAGGAAAAAAGGTTCAACATTGTAGATTAGCATCCAGTTAGGTTAGCACTGACAAACCAACATGAAGAAGCCAACTCGAATCTTCTCCCTGCTCCAGAAAAGAGCCTGACCACATTCACCCTCTGCTCCAGGTCCACTGAAGGTCAGAGTTTGTGCAGGTGTAAAGATTAGAAGCTAAGTAAGTCAACTGAATGTTCAATTTACTACTGAGATTCTTAGCTTAGACTATCACAAAATATTACCCATGTCACGAAGTCTCCCATTCTCAGGATCTAGAGGGAGCTGTGACTTCATAAAGCAGTGGCTCTCTGGCATTAGGGGCTGTCCATAACTGATTCCCATGCATATACAATTGCTTCACTGAACTCATGCGTGGTGAGAATGCAATACTCTAGGGGAGTTATCTAGTTATTGCTGAAAATCCATGTTTTGGGGTTGGAATTTTAAATTCTTTTCCCATCCTGTTTGTGTGTGTGTATGTGAATGAGGGAGGATAAGTGTTCCGGAACATGTGGGCTTGAACTATTGAAGCAACTGGATTTAAGTGCCTATAGCAGACTGTAAAGTGTGTTTGTACAGGAAGATATGCCAAAGAGGTCAACTGCCAGTGTTGCAGTATGTTCTCAGAAAAAATGTAAAAATGTCTTGGCTCAGCATGGTGGAACACAAACACATTGGCCTGGTGAATGTCCAGCTGGAGAGACTCTACCAGGACTGTGCAGCAGAGAACAGCCTAGAAGCAGACAAATTTGCTTCTTTTCTACACAGTTTTTATTCTATTTTTTTCTATTATTCTGGACTTTTTTCTCTCATTAGTCACTGAGGCCACAAAGGCAGCTTTTTAGCAGTTGTTTGGGCAATACTGTATTTTTTAGGTTGCACTAAAGTATTTGATGTTTACATCTCCTTGGGTCAGTGTATCTCCTTAAAGCCTCTTTGGTAAGATCCACATAAATTTAGCTGTCTGAAAACTGGATATCTTGTTCAAATCTAACTCTCTTTACAGTTAATTAGGAGAGATTGGCCTCTTCAGATAGCTGTTTATCCGGAGCACTATAGGTGCCTACCTCAGGGTAGTAAGAGTCTCTCTCTTGGGAGAGTCTTCTCTTGGCAGTACATGTTTCTCAGCAGTGACCAGAGCCCAGACGACTACCTTCAACCAGAAGCTAACTTTTTATGACCAAAGCTGGAGAGAGATACCTTTCCTGCTTTCCCTTGGATGTAAACAGAGAACAGTCCTTTTGCTAAAGCCCAAACATCATGGATTGATCTGTATCCATACTGCTGAGAGTTGGAAAGCTCTTTTACAGTCTTGGACATTGCTATTTGGAATGATCCCAAGGAAAGGTAGTGAGCTAACTAAAAGCACTATGAACAATTAGGTACCTAGTGTTCAGATTTGCTTCTTGGTTGTTTTTATTCAGTGGCCTGGAGAGGCTCACGTGTCTGTGTGAATAAGTGATACTAATATATTAAAAGAAGAGGAAGACATAATAGGGTTGGGACAGCACTCACTTCAGCTTCTTTACACATCAGGAGCATGCAACTAAATAAGTCTAGTTGCACAGGAAGGAATGCAATAGGGACTGACTTACGCTACTGTACCAGTGTCTTTTAAGCTTGTCTTGTTGCATGAGCTGCCATGAAGATAAAGATTAGGCATGGACTAGAATAATTGGTTTACATTTGTTTTGAGAAAGTTATCTTCTTCAGAAGGACACCAGTCTTAGCTTTCATGTGTCAAGGATATAAATGACGGTTCCATTTGGAAAATCAAAGTAAATATACAGTTTTAGTTAGAGATCATAGCATGCAATATAAGGAAACCCCAATTTTTTAGCTCTTTTTCCCTGGAGTGTTAAGGATTGAATTTAATGATCCATATCTGAAGGACATGCTTGAGGCTGACAAGGTCAGAACTAATTTTACATGTGGTACACAGATTTGAAATGACTCTCCTGAACCATGGAATGAATGATCTATTCAACTTCCCTCAGTAGCAAGGTTCAATGAGTAGTAGCAGATTTTCCTGCTGTTTCAGGTATAATTACAGAATCACACAGGTGCTATTCAGACTTTCTTTAATTTAATAAAACAAAAATTCTTCACATTGACCCACAGTTGAATATTTTCTTTCTTTATAAATCGTGTTGGAAACAAAGCAAAACAAAACCAAAGCAAAACCCCCCATTTTCCTAGTTTGTGGAGAAAGCATTACATTTTATGCTGTTTTGCCTAAGGTAAAATTTTTATGCGGACAAAAAAAAGTTTACTACTTTACCAGGACAAACTTGTTGTGTTTGTGGTAGGCTATGAACATACATATGAACATGTGGTCCCTTCTCAGGATTTGTTCATGTACCACTTTTAAAGGGCTCTGAATTCCTCTCTTTTGTTCATGAATGCATGTTCAAAATGTCAGTTGCATCACATGCTTGCCCTTTGAGGCACCAGAGATGTCAAGATTTTTAGGAAAATATCACATTCCATTTCCTTTTTTCTTCTTGTAACACAGAAATTGTTTTCCAAAGTTTAGCCTGTCCCAGTACATTTGCAAATGTTCATAACACTGCACAAAACCATGCACATTGTCTGTGTTTCAAAATGTGGGTAAGAAGTGTACATACCAAAAGTTTGAGAATTTTTAGTTTATTGGACAAACAGTTTAACTGTTCTGGGTAAATTTGGTGCTTAAGGTAAGTTTAAGATGACTAACGTCTCTAAATCAATCACTTGTGAAATAGAAAAAGAGATTATTTCTCGTTTCAACTGGAAATATATTGGTCTTTATCCCTGAGGCAAGAGTGGTCTTGTACAGACAGGAATTTTTCTCAATGAAAGCATTTTGGAGGTGTATACATTGCTTGATACTTATAAATTGTTCATTTGATTCCTTTCGATTCTTTGGTATAACTGCTATATAAATTCTGTCTGCATAATCTGTCTGTAAACACACATAGGTCTTTTTATGTTTGAATTTATTCTGACCTCAGTTTTAGTTGTATTTATGCTTTATCTTCAAGTAGTTTTTCAGAAGTATAAGCCATGGGTTGTCCCTGACGTTTACTTCGGCCATGTCTGCAGGACACAGTGACACTTCTAGGCAATTGATGATGAACTGGCATACATCCTTAGTTTTGCACAATGTCACATGGAGATGTAAGCACAGATCCTGAAAGGTATACATCAGTGTTAATGCAGTTTTGCAGTTGAACTAATAACCGTATCTCTCAACAGGACTAATTAATGTAGGCTCAATGTCGTGCTGATTCAGCTATATTGTCTTCCAGTATCCAGATCAGATGAACGGGTGCTAATTTGTAGATTTTCAAACCACATTCCATTGTTCTTAGTCAAATTCTACTAAATTGCAATATATGATTATCATACAACAGAAAGACAGAACTGCTACTAAACAAACGACACCAAGTTTTTAGAGTTGATTACCTCTAAGATTTTGGGCAAGTCATCCTGCAACCTGGAACCCTGTGGCAAAGCCTTGAACTAGTGATGGGCCACTGAAGAACTAGGTAAACAAAGGGGGATACTTTTCTAATTAACTGTTTTCTTAATCTACATTTTATGAACCTTCTCCAAGAAACAGCTGAAAATAAAACTAAAAAATTTAAAAAGGCTGGAATAAAACCCGAAGCTATGGTGTGGATTTTTTTTCCCAAACAGATCTGAAGAGCAAATGTAGGCAGTTGCTGTACAGATCTTCAGCCAATATTTTTTTTTTAGAGAAAGATCTGACAACAATTTGCAAAGCACAACTGAGGAAAATAAACAACCAAATTAATTCCAAGTTAGTTTCTGCTGGCTCATTTATAACGATAATTAAGGATTCATCTATAATTCAGAGTAGACTGAAGGGTTCATACTTACACTGGCTGGTTAGGGTTCCTTGGAGGCTATTTTGCCTGCTAATAATTTCCTAAGTAAAGTGTGTGGTGGGCACCTCTCTGATGCCTCCTGTGACCAGGGATGCATATAGCAGTGCTGTGTGTTATTACAAACATCTGTGAAGTTCTTTATAAAGAAAGAAGAAACTGCAAAACAGCTTTTGGCCAAAATGTTTAAAGTTAAGCTGACCTAAGAAGATCTTCCTTTTCAAAAGGAACACTTAGCTGCCTATTTAATGTAATTTTGATGAATATTGTGTTGCTAGAGTAGTGCAAACAGGGCCTTAGCCTCGGGTATATAAATGTAGTAACCACACATAACTGAAAAAGATACCTCTTCCTTCCTCTGTGTAATGAAAAGTTGAAGGTCTGCCAAAAAAGTTGAATTGCCAGAAATCCAGTCAATGTGAAGGCATCTTTCCACCTGTAAATCAACTGCACATTTAAATTGCTTCCTTTCATAATCTATTAAAATGATTTTGGCACAGTTATTCTCTGTGCAATGTTTATTGCATAATTTAATTTTATTTCTGGTCAGCAGTTATTATTGTCTCAAATGCTACTGAAGGAAAGTATACATCTTATTCTGTGAATGAAAATAATGATTTAAAGTAAATACAAATATGTTTTTAAAGTTAAATTGAGAGGATTATCCTGGTTATTTAATCCATTTGATTTGCCAGCCATTTGAACATAGCTGGAACAAGACTGTTTTCATGCAAAATTAACTACTTTCTTAATGATCTGTTGATAGTAAGGGTGTGCATGGAATTCACTTATCATTATTTCAAATGATATGGTCCTGTTGTTCATCAGGAAATGCTGGATTTTAGTTCAAAACCACTGAAACATCACTTCTGAATTCATAGAAGGTGCTAGAAGCAATCAAAATCATTAAGACTTCTGTTTCTAGGCTAAAGACAATCTACATGAATAGAGTGGAAGTTATAAAAAATTGAAGCACCGTTAAATTCTGCATTTGGAATGAAGAAGCTGTTTGTAAAACCCATAAAATATTTTTGGCAAAATATCTATTGCACATTACATGAAGCTAATGAGCCAGCCAAAAAACCACCAAACCATTAAAAGTCCAGTTTACTTTTCTGTATATTTTAAGGAGAATTGTAAACAAGAATTGCTTCTTTCTGCACACCTTTCTGCACACCTTTATCATTAAAGAAGTTAAAGAATGCTATTTAGAAGAAAAATGACTTGATGCATTTTCAGTAATGTTTACAATACACTACACACAATGATCCCTGAAAAGAAGAGTATTCCCAAAATGGAAGGAAACGAAGGTTGCTGGGTGGTGTTTCAGGCCTTGCACAATTGTTGAGTCCAGATGCATTCAAACTTGAACAGATGAAGAACTGAAAAGTTCAACTTACTCTTCTGAAAATGAAGAAATTAACTTACTGGCTGTCATTGTAATTCAATATTTACCCTGTTTTGGGGAGCTACCAATGGCCACTGTACATGGTATAGGAAATCAGAAAATCACAAAGTTATGCAAAAGTTGAGGTTGGAAGGGACCTCTGGAGAACATCTAGCTCAATGTGCCTGCTTATAGTAGGGTCAGCTAAAGCAGGTTACTCAGGGCTGTGTCTGTCTGGGTTTTAAATATCTCCAAGGATGGTGACTCCACAGCTTTGCTGGGCAACCTGTGCCAGTTTTCAACCTCACCAAAGTAAAAATATTTATCTTATATTTACTTGGAATCTCCTGTACATCAGTTAGTGCCCACTGCCTTGTTAGCTCACTGTATATCACTGGGATGAGTGTGGCTTTGTTTTCTTTGCTCACCCCCCACCAGGTGTTTATACACACTGATGAGATTTTCCCCCTTGTGCCTTTTCCAGGCTGAACAGTCCCAGCTCTCTCAGCCTCTTTCACATGACACATGCTCCGGGCTCTCCATCATCTTTGTGGACCTTCTTTGGACTCTCTTCAGTATGTCCATGTCTCCCGTACTGGGGAGCCCAGAACTGGACACGGTACTCCAGGTGTGGCCTTACCAGCACTGAGCAGAGTAGAAGGATCTCCTCCCTCAACCTGCTGGCAACACTTCTCCTAACACTGCCCAGAAGGCTGATGGCTTTCCATGTCACAAGGACATACTGTGGTTTCACATCAGCTTGGTTTCCACCAGGATCCCAGGACATTTTCTACAAGGCTGCTTTCCAGCCTGTTGACCCCCAGGCTGTACTGGTGCATGTAGCTGTTCCTCCTGTGGTGTAGTACTTTGCACTTCCCCTTGTTAAAAAGTACTATAATTACCAGATATGAAAAATGATTCGTATGTTTGAGTTCCATTCACTGGTCTAATTACAGCTATATTGAATGTTGGTGGAGGAACTGGAGAAAATTAACAGATTGTCGCTCTTATGGGGTAAGTGTCCAGCTTACCATCAGCTACTCTACCAGCTCCAGCCTAGGACTCTCTCTGTCTGCTGGCGCCCACTTTGGAGATGTAGGACCTCTGCCCAGGCTGAGGGATGCAGCTGCCTCTCTCCTATTTGCAGGTTCGATCAGTAGAGAAAGTGAGCAGTACGCCAGAGACATACAGAGACACGGCCACTCACACAGATGGCCACGTATAGAATTTACACCAGGCACAAGCCCAGAGAGCCACGTCCCCTCCTCCTCTTGGGCTGGCAGAGGCAGAAGGTCACTAGTGCACACACACATGGCACTCTCCAGGTTCACAAGCACACACACATTTGCAGATCCCCCCAGCACCACTTGGCACTTACTGTCTAGTCCAGGTTGAAGTTTGATAGTGAGCACACACACACACACCCCTCCCACACACCCAGTTTGGGAAAGACACAGACATTTGCAGCCGGCACCAGGCACATGGGCTGTGACCCGCGGTCCCACTCCAGCTGCCAGTGTTGAGCCCCTTGCTCGTCCCACCCTTCCTGAGTCCTCCAGTAGCTGGTTTTGGGAACACAAACTGCTCCAGACCCTATGGCTGGGGGTTAAGCACCCCACCGGCTCCAGTGGCTGACATCTCAAGTCAGGGCACCCACACCCCCTGTTTGTCTCCAGGAGCTGGCACCCAGCCCACTCATGCTGGTCCCCAGGTAGCTGGCGCTGAGTGCCTGCAGCACACACACAGAGGGTAGAGAATGAGGCTACACAGGGATAGTTAAGAAAAGATTTAATAAAAAGATAGGACAGACTGCGGTGATCAGGCACGGCACTCAGTCAGACAAGCGTACTGACTGGCCCCATTTTACATGACTGTTCCCTTTTCTGTCTATCCCTCTCTCTTCCTCCTCGCTTTCCTTTCCCCTAAACATCCCTTCATAAACTTTGCACCATCCCACAGCCTTCTCCACCCTTCAATGTCCTAAACCCTTATAAACCTTTATTTTACCCTTGTTTCCCCTTTTTACCAATCACAATGCCCAGACTGGCCCTCTCCAAAGCTGTGCCTGCAGTTTGCTGAGGGCTCAGCAGTTACTGTCTGGAGACTTCGGTCTTTGCCACTGTTGCCCTTATTCCTTGTTTTGTGTCTCTTGTTTATCACATACCTTATTACCCTGCTTGCACTGAACAGATCATTGATTGGATAACCTTGATGAATCAGATGCTTTCACCTTCCAGGTCACCATAATATCAGAGATACATATATCCTTCAAAAGGTCAAGTATGCCTTGCTTAGCTCTGAAGCCATTGAGCTGTATCAAAGGCGATAACTACTGGTCATCCCATTCCATATCACTGCTGCTGGTTATCTGTGGATAATAAAATAATAATCAACTGCCATGACTCATAAGACCTCAGAGGTTTGGCGTAATTTGCAGGGAGCAAGATAGTGTTTGAAAGAAGGCCATATCTGTTTAACTCCTCTTTGGCATCTGGCGTATACTGAAGCTTGCTTTCAGCAAAAAGCAGGTGCTAAACTTTGTTCATCCACTCCTGCACACTCTTCCCATAAGGGTGAATGCTAGCTCATGTTGGGTGACAAGTACCTTAATTCTGTGTTTTCTAGTTTACAGAGATGGAAGTTTGTGTTACTTTATCACTGTGTAAACAAGATTCTAGGCTTTTAATTTTCTCGAGTTTGCATGGTGACTTTGCAGTATTCACAGCCCACCTCTCTGTTCCTCTACCCCATATTCTGTAGCCATTATTAGCTCAACCACACTAAATGGATATAACTTCTACCACTGTTCCTGCACCATCTCTCTACCTTTTTTCTGGTGTCATGGCAATCTAATCCCTGGGAATTTTGCAAGTTACTTTACACGTTCTATGACAAAGCTATAGAAACATAAGAGTTGGAGGAAACCTAAAACTCTTCTAAACTTAGTTTAGTCAGACCTGTGTCTCTGCTCACCCTGATTGTTCGTCTACACTGTCTCTCACTCAGGCTCTCACTTCACACTATTGCTTCCATGCTTCCTAAATCAAGCCACCTTCTTCTTTCTGAAAACAGCATTTAAATTTTGAGTGCCCGTGTAAAAGAAGGGCAGTAGTAGAACTGGGGATAGGAAAGGAACAGAGAGTAGATGCAAATTCCTCTCTTCTAAATGTACTTTTTAAAGTAAGTGCGTGTGTGGACAGAACACTAGCCAGCTTTATGCAGCATAAGATGCTCAGAAAGATATGAAATAGTTAATTTTCTCAGTCAGTATGTTCTCAGCCATTAAAACATGGATATGCTTTACTTAATGGACTTACAGTTTGATAAGATATTCACAGAGAGAAGTTAAATTTCAGAAGTTACAATTAACATTTATTAAGATTTCCTCAAAATAAGTCCCCACCATACCGATGGAACATCACTACACTAGAAAGCAGAGAAACAGACATTTTGCCCAGTGCAATTGATTTAATATTTGGCGAATGAAATAATCCTGTACTAGGACAAAAAGAAGTTACTGCTAGTGAGAAGAAAAGGGAAAATTCATTCTGGAAAACTTAATTTCTTTATGTTGGATGCCAATGGACTGGGATAGCCAAAGTGCTTGGGAAGACCTTGTGCACAGGAAGCCAAATTAATTGTCACTCAGACTTGGAGCTTGAGCAAAGCTTATGATTTCCTGAAGAGTGCTGTGGCTTTGAAAAATCTTCAGTTTCATGCATGAAAGGTTTTATTGGGATATTTCCATGCCAGTCTATGCAGATATCTGGGGGTTATCTACATTGCAAAGAGATTCTGAATCACATTTATGATTAAGAGATTACAATGTACCACCTTTTTTTGCAACCATTTAGAAGAGGAATTTAATTGGAGGTAGTTAACCAACAAGTAAGAAGTTAACATCAAAACAAGAAGTACATGTCTTTTCATACATGCCAGTTTATCCTAGCATCACCATTGTTTATAATTCTCCATCTTGAAATCAGTTTTATATTTATTTATCAAAGCAATGCAGCATATAGACAGAAGACTAGCTCTGGCAAACAAGCTGTGCCAGTATTGCAGTATCCCCTAGTGTGTAATACCTCAGAGTGGCTTTCATTTACAGAAGACCAAGACCTGATTTCCTTTGTATGTGTATGAATATCAGGGGGTAAAAAAATCATGATTTGCAAGAGCACACAGCAGGAGACAAATAGAAAATCTTCTCTGAAGGGTCTCCATGACAGAAGATGCACAGGAGCATAATGAGGCATCACTACGAGGTCAGGGGGCAGAGCGCACCTGTTTATACAGGTACTTCCATCTAGCTGCCCTGATCAAGTCCTTAGCAATTTCTTCTGCATGTATGCCTCTGTTCAAGTCAGAGGGAAGCAGCTGGGTGGGGAAGGAGCTGCTTGTTAACACAGCGTCAGCTGGAAATGTAGCATTTGTGAGAAGAGAGAATAATAAACAGATATTTTTTATATAGGAAAGACAATTAATTCCTTTTAAGACAAGTATTTTCTGTTTGAGGAAAACGCAGTACAACTTTATGTAAGCTGTTTTATTAATTTGATTAAGGTAAATTTAAATCACTCTTAAAAGCATAAAATCCCTAATGGCAACAAGCCCCACATTTTTATTTCAGTCAGTCCTGACTCACTGATGCCTGTTATCCAAGCTCTGACGTTTGGGGACTAATACGATTTTTGCCAAAGAACTTGTTGCAGTGCAAAACCTGATGTTAATATACTCACATTCAAAAAGCAAGTATGCTTAAGTCTTATTCTTTTTCAGATACACGGTTCCCTTGATTGCAAGCTCAGCTTGTCCCTGCTGTAAAGTGACTTCAAAAGGAAAAAAAAAAAAAAAAAAAAAAGTGCCTGTGGCTGAACCTACAATCCAAATTGCCAGTTTTGGCTCACGCAGGGACATTTAGCATCCTCGGAGTCTCATTCTAAATTAGTTAACATTAATAAATTAAAAAAAGCAGATTATAAGGGGAAACATTAATTCCTTTTGTAACTGTGGCTAAATTTCTCCCTGGAGTCTGATTTAACTAACTTGTGCTGACTGAAAATGGGTCTGAGCTACAACAGTTTTACAAAGTAGTTTTCATATTCAACCTGCTTGTTTCGGGGGTGATCAAATCCAAAGATTTGGTTTAGCCCACTAGAGATATACAAGTACTCTACTTCTTTCCTACAAAACTGGTTTCCAACCAGCTTCTTTGTTTGTTCTGGCCTGTTATGGAACTATGCCTCATATCATGTCATTGCATTGTGGATGCCATTAGAAATTTGATGCTGAAAATTAGTAGCAGTGAAATTTGCCATATGGACATGAGAATTCGTATGTGCTGTAAAGTGTGGTGTGTGGAAGGATATTTATTTATTTACTTATTTATTTACAGCTGGGCAAATAGACAATATTAGAAACCTTACTGCAAGAGTTAGTTTTATGCAGAAACATAACAGAATGAACTAATGGTGCATGATTGCCTAATTCAAGTCATTTCAAAGCTTGAATGATCATTAGAAACTGCTCACATAATTTGTGGGCCCAAAATTTGTTTGTAGAAAGCATATGCGGAATTATTTCAAACAACAAAGCCATTGAATAAAATTTTAAGATAATTGTGAAATGTCCAGGAAGAATAGAAATGGTAATAAGTGTTAAAGCTATTAACTGTGATTGATTTTCTGAAATTGTGTTTTTATAGAGATGCCTGAATCAAATGCAAAAGGCACAGGTCACAATTTCTTTGATTTAAGTAATGCAGTATGATGCTTTTAAACCCAATTCCTTGGAATTAAACACAATACATCAATTTATTACAATGCTTATTAGTTTATTGAAAACTAATTTACCCCTCTGAGGCTTTCAGAAATATTTGCTCTCAAGGATATTTGATGCATTAATACTTTAGAAAAGGTAAGGCATCTGTCCCACAAATTATCTTGAAGTGAAGGCTGAAACTCTCTGCATTCAGCAAGATGTCAGTAATTTATGTAATGATTTAACACACTTCCATTCTACCTTGATACAATACAGAAAAAGTTTCCCTGCTGAAATTAACAGATGTTACGGTAGATAGTTTTCTTGAAGGCACACCAGAAGCAACCACCAAAGAGTAAAGTTCTGCCTGCCACAGGCAACAATCTACTCTGCCATTCAAAGACTGGAAAAGGGCATTGCTGTAAACAAGTTTCATTTAAAAGCCTCCATTATTCTCAGTTTGCTGAATTATTTCTTCATCCTGTTCATATTCCATCCCATGCCTTTAACTAAAAGAAGTCCTTTTAATATTCTTCCTGTAGAACACTGGCCAAAAATTCAGTGATGTAGTTTCTCACATTTCTCTGTGTATTCAGATTTGTATCATCATTTTCATCCTAAGTTCTGTCTGCTGAGATAAATTGGAATATCTCTTGTAAGCACTACGGAAACTGTTGGTTAAGACATTTAAAATCTAAATCTATTGGTACTGTGCATTTTTATTTAGTTCTAATGTTGCTTTCAGGAACACAACAAACAAACAAAAAAAACCCACCAAAAGAAACCATCAGCCTATTTAGCAGTAGTAGCAGGGATCGACTGTACACAACGCTGCACACACACTGGAAAATAAGGAATGAGGCTACAGTAACTCATTTGACAGATTCTTTGACTGATGACTGGAACTAATGGGTTCAGTGTTAGAGTTACTCAGCAAGGGTTCCCCCTATAAGGTTTCAAGGTATACCAAAGGAGCATTGACCTTACCTTGAAATTAATTTTAGACACCAGCAAAGAAATGTGTAATTAAACATATCTTTTACACAGGGAACTGGAAAGACACTGGTGTGAGGTCTGAGGACATTGCGAGCAATGTTCTTGCAGTTTGCAAAAAAGGTCTCCAAAATGTCTTCTGATTGTGTATGTGGTACTTTTTGAAAGTGTCAAGCTGAAATTCTTGGTTTGCTGTTCACAAAGGAGAGTTTTAGAGTTGTACAAGATCATACTTGCTTCATCCTTATGTTTAAAAGAGGCTGTCTATTCACTGGCAAAATTAGATGTATGGGAAAATGTTTTCTATAACAGTTTAAACCAATATGCCATTTAATCAGACAATATGACTGAAACATGGCTGTCTTATAACAAGCATGCTACTAAAAAAAAGGCCCTATATTTTTAACAAACTAATTTTCCCAGGAGCAGGAAAGGTTTTTACAGAATGAGCTCAGCATTCTTTCTTACTTGGATACTGAACAAGGACTGAATTTATATGAGCAGTTGACGAGTGAGATTTTGTCAGCCATTGCTCTATGGCATTGAGAAAGACTTACCAGAGGGTTTGGGGTTTTTTGGGTTCTTTGCTTTTTTTTTCTTTTTAGATTTTGTAATGTGGTTGTTTTCTTTTTTAAATTTAGTTATATTCTTTCTGATTTTCAACGTGTTAAATCAATATTTCCTTCTGCTTATTCTTGATCACATCTTAAAGACATCTTTTCCTCTTCCTAAAGGCTGTATAATTGCAGAAGTCAGTAGTAGGGTTTTTTTTAAGGACTAGCAAGGCCAGGAGGGATTGATGAAGCCAGATGTAAACATCTATGTCTGATCTGCGGAAAGATGCAGAAGTCTTTAGTCAATAGAGAAACATACTTTAGGAAGTGTTTGATCTCATCCTATAATATACAAATATTGGTCAGATGAATCATGCAATAAAATGTGAATTTTTCTCCAGTTTGTAAATAGAACACAGAGTTAAAATCTTGATACATGTTTTTAGAGTGAAGAGAACTCAGCTAGGTATGAGTCCCAGTCTTCATATGTCATAGCTTCGTTTATAAACTTAGATTACAGTAATGGTTAAATAAAAGCTTTAAGATAGATACACAGTTAAAATACATTGTTCTGGTATTGATTTTTTTCATATAAACTATATTATAATTATTTAAAACATTAAAAATCAAATAACAAAGAATGAAGGCAAAACTAGCTAAAGACAGGATGCAGTTGCCTAAACATAAATGTCTAGTACCAGTTAAGATGTATTGGGATAAAAATTAGCAATACACCTTTATGTTTCCTGACAACTGAATTCAGGCAAGTGAATTTCACTCTGGATGAATATGTCCAGACAAATGGATCCTGCTCTACAGATGGGGTTCAGCTTGCAAATTAAGACATCCATATTTCATTATATCTAAGCTTTCATTATAGTCAATAGAGGTCTAGTCAACAAAGCATTAAATAAAATAGCCAATGGAGCCTAGGTAACAGTATGTCTTCATAAAATGGAAATTTAAATCCAGCAAGCTAAACAGCTCTCTAGACTTCATTAAATTTACTCACTAGGGCTACTGGATATGATTATCCTGACTGAGAAGTTTGCCATTTACTGTGTCAAATCCATCTGCCTCATTTGAATGCCTTGGATAACATGGATTGCCTCAACTGTCATTAAACAGCCATATCACGATACCTGAATCAAGCTTCTAAATTTAGATTAATCTATGAACTGAATCTCATCCTAAGCTGTTATTGATATCCAAATGGTCAAAGAGATGCAATTTTTAATTCCAACTGAACAAGACCAACCAACCAAAAATATCTGAAATTACTGAATAAACATGCTATGCCAACTTATTTTTTTTATCTTGGCCATGAAGGACTGATCCATGAATCTTGAGATATTTTTTTTCATCTTTTGTTCAGGACCTGGAGTGGGAATTTCTTCTTCATATGCCATTCAGATCTCATCCTGGGTGTATTTTGGTGATCAATAAACATATTGATGAATGTAATTAAAAAGACATTTTAAAAAGAAGAAATCTGCTTTTTTACCCTGTATTTTTTATATGTTTCTGGTTAATGTTAAAAAGAAATCTTTAATAACTAGATTTTTTTTTCTTCTCTTTAAGTCCATCAAGAAAAAAAAAGTGACTGATATCAGTGACAGTTTGACTTTGTACCTAAATATTTTGTGAAGGTCATGTATGTTTGTGGAAGAACATTAATGATGGCAAAAAGAGAGAATAGGGGCTGACAACTACAGTATCAATGTCTAAAATGATATATCGAATTATAAAGCAACATATTAGCACATATGTACACAAATTATGTAGAACTTGGTTTTTGCTGTGCAACAGTATGTAGATATGCAGACTGAAACCTAAGTGACAAATTGAGGCATATGAGTAACTACTGAGTTTAACAAAGAGAGACTTACCTTAATTTGCCAGATGCTTCCTATATTCTTTTATGATTTTGTATACACATTGCAATGAAGTTGTAAACCATATATGTGTTCATGTGTTTTGATGGCTACAGGAAAGCTGTCACTGTTCACAGAAAATGAAACTAATGCCACTTCTCATATGATTCATTTTCTCTTCAAATATTAAACATTTTCTACTGTACATGTATTGCACGTCTTAAAGAGGAAGGTACAGTACAGAAGCAACAAAGCTGTTATGTTTGAAGAAAAATGTCTGTGTTTTTGTATATTACTTGGTCTTGAGAAAATAATCATGTCCCTTTAGGGTAATGGACATTAAAAATGGCCAAGTCTTTTATTTATGATGTTACTTCTCTTATTTTCTAAAATGTTTGTCTTCTCGAGATGCACAGAAATTGGCTTAATGACAAAGGCTAGCTCCAAAAGCGTTGAGCTCTTGTTTAGATTCTATTTTTGAATTGCTGAAGAAAAACAAGATGCTGCATAAAGAAGACAATCCTTTTATTTTCTTCAGCTTGACTTCATTACCATTCATCCTGAACATCTTGATTTCAATGTAAGGCATGGAAAAAGTGCACAGTACCGACATTGGGAGTTCCCATTTGTAAGAAAGTAGAAGCTGAGAATGGAAATGTAGAATATGCAGCCTTATTGATAAAGATTTCCAAATTATTTTGAAAGAGCAGGACTCCTGCACTGACTGAAAAGTAGACAGAGGTCTGTAGCAATTTAATACGTGGCTTGTTCAAAGTAGTAAGACACAATGTTTTGTGTTTGCACAGTTACTTACAAACCTCTTATAACACACACAGTTACACTCTTTAAATCTTAAGGGACTTGAATATGAAGGTTGTTCCTTACTGGTTTTGAATCACTGTAATTGCATTGCCTCCATGGAATTGGTACTAAATGCATACTGATGTTCTGATTTTAGCTTTTTGGTTTATATTTCCAGTATCTTTGCACATCAACTAATATTACATCAAGCTTTTAAAGAATATAATCAGATCTCTATAATCTAAATATTCATCCAGTGTATAAATATGGAAAGAATTTTTTTTACTAAGACACACTTAATGAGTGGTTTAATCACTGGTGAACATTTAGAAGGGCTGAAGTACTACTAAAGTTATTTTTATTTCTTAGCATTTGCTACTCCACTTCCCCAGTGTAACAGATTTCATAAGATCTTCTCTAAGTCCTGCTTTTCATTCAGCTTAAATTAGAAAAAGTGAATAAACGATGATATGGGGTGGGGAGGGCACAGCATGAAGAGCCATGAAAAATAAGAAGTGGAAACCTTTCCAAAAAGAAAATAAAGTGGCCGACAAGCAGAATATGAAATGGGGATTAAACGGGCCAATCTCCTTGTTCTCTAGTGATCTGTGAAAGAAATAAACATGCAGCGAAGTCAGGAATTACAAAGATCTTTGCTCTTGTCTGCTGTCCAAATGGACACTCTTATTGATTCTGCTTACATCTTTTTGTTTTAATGTTCCAATTACCAACCTTTGCAGCTGCATAAGAAAGACATAAGCTATTTCTACACTGCTAAATGTATCCACCCTAGGGAATGATCTCTGGCTCCAATGTGGTACAGACTGCGTGTATCTACCTTGTTTAAGGCTAGATGTCTACAGAGCAGATATGGAATGGCAATAGAACATAGCATTTGGTGCTGCCCAACGGCAATATGACATGATTTTTTAGATATTTCTTTTGGGGGGTGGGGCGAGGGGGGAAGGGCAGAGAGAGAAGGAGGTGTTGATTTTAGTTTAAACTATCTGATACAACGTGAAGGCTTTGCTGGAACTTGAGAGAGGCATATTATATGATGAAAATGAGAGTAGATGTTGCATGCTCAGAGATGCATTTGAACATCTGGAGGAGTCTGAGAGTGAAACACATGCAGGAGAGCCTTTCAGGACAGAGCAATGGGAATAAACAAACCTGTTTTAATCTTGTTCATATTACCTTTTATGTGTAAACATCTGAAACATTGTAACAGCATGTGAAAAGAGTTTCACTTCTGCAGTTACACACTGGGAATTTAATAGACATAGAAATAAATCGATTAATTAATAGATTATCATTTATGATTTCAGGTGGCCCAGGCCCTGTGCTGGAACAGGAGAAGGGGGCCAGATAATTGCCTTATGTCATTTCCATTACTGTTTTCTCAAAAATTTCTGACTTCCATTTGTTCCAGGTTAGTAAATGGGTCTTTAGCTGCTTTTTCCATTTGTTTTGTCAGCACATTTATGTTTGATAAGAAATTTATTCCTTTGATTCAGTGGTTTATTTTGTTCAGATGGATTTAATCTGTTCCAATTTTAGTTCACCATAAGTTTGATTCATATGTTTAAGCAAGTTAGACTAGACTCACATTATAGACAGAAATGAATGTGTTCAAAGGGTAGATCATCTGATCTGGTTAGATACTAGATAATAGATAACTAGATAGATACGAATAATTGTCTAGAGGTACATTTTTACTTACACTGATTATAAAAAATGCTTTGCTTGGCATTAGACATGTTATGTCTCTAAAGATGGCACTGTAAGACATGTGACCCTTATCTATTTATTTATGTATTTATTTATTTGCTGTGTTGTATCTTAAAAACAAGTTGCATATATCTGCAGGACAGATGTGAATAATACAGCATTTTGAAAGAAAACATAGAAACTTGTTTTTTATGTAAGGATTACACTATATTTCTTTTTTGCTCTTGCTCCTTTTGGATGCTTTCAGTGGCCTCCTGGTCCTTAGAGACTTCCTTTTTCCTCTCCTTTGATGCTTAAAGTATTTTAGATGGGTTGAGATACAATCAAGTTGGCTTTTTCCATCTTAATGCTTTGGAGGCAATTTCCTCTTCATTTTAAATTCGTCACTGGGGAAACCTTTTTCTTCCTCTCAGCCAAACAGATGGTTTTTATTTTTCATTTTTTATTTTTTTCAGTGTTTCAAATAAAAAGGTCAAGACCATCTTTGCAAAACTGAAGTTCTGTATTTGCTCCCATCAGCTTAAAATAAAAGCATACAAATGGAAAGTCCTACAGGTTGTTTCAGTTATTTCTTTTTCTTCTGAACTGTAACTACACATAGGTTGCTTTGGCCATTGCCACTAATACCTGGAATTCTTCAAGCAACTAATGAGATTGTCCTCTGAACTTGCATGTGAAACTTCTTGGACAGCCTTGAAAGAAAAGAAGAGAATTTGGGCTGATTAAGATTAGACTTCATATTGCAGTTCAGGAAAGAAAGCACAAGGTAGATTAAATGTGTTTGCCCAAATTTCAATGAAATTTTAGTCATATGAGCCAATAACAACAATCTAACAATTAATAGCCATGCATAGAAATATATATGTGCACAGTTTTCCCACTTAAGCTGCAATGCAACTTGATTAACTACTAAAGTTAAATGCCTGCTGCTTATGCAAAATTGCATTGTTTTGCGTTCGAGATAGGCATACAGGAATATGCACATGTCTACAGATGTTCTGTAATTACTTTAGTGCAACAGTGAGTTGTAGTGTCATCATTCGTCTTTCTGCCAATAAAAGAACAGTATTAGCATCAGAAAATCACTACTGATCTACTTGATGTCTGCTGAACCATCACTATTCAGCTGATTCATCACATTGCACTTCATGGGGAAGACGTGCCTCCTCATGGCATGTAATCCAGTGATTGTTCCAGGCATGAGTAGAGATTCTTTGCTTATAAGCTTCAGACTTACCCTGACTGGGCAACTGTAGGTCCTTTAGACTATTTTACTTTCTGTGCATTTTGTATCCTACCAAATCATCTTGAAAGCCTTCTAACTGAAGGTTCCTGCATGAGTGGTTTGCTTGGGTTTTAGCAGTTTCTGACCATATTTGTGGTCTATCTTTTATTCAGTCCTTCAGGTAAGATGCCATATCATGTCCTATCTCTGATTTCTACTGGCTTCCACTTTTCAGTATCTTGCCCTGAATGTTTTTCAGTTCCTGAAGTTTTTGAGCTCATATCTTTACACTTCAGGCACTGAAATGTCTATCTTGAAAATCTGTTAAGCATACTATTCTTTAGCATATAGGTCTGACTTGGTAAATGCATAAAAGAGCCTTGCTTCTGGTTTTGTTATTACATGAACCAGAATTCGGTGCTGGAGATTATTTGCTCACTGACCTCAGTGCATTAAGCACTTTCAGTGTTGTTTCCTCCTCAGTTACGGCAATTTCCAGTTTCATACTCTTATTCCCATTAGCTGCTTGACTTTGCCTCCCATGTACTACGTCATTGTAGTTACTGAAATTTGCGTCAAAGGGTTTTTTTTTTGGCAGTATCTAAATTAACTTTAATCTTTGCCCCTATACTTGCTGAATTACCACACCACTTCTACTTTCTTTGTTCTTTTTTTTTTTTTTTTTTTTTTTTTTTTGTTTTTTTTTTGTTTTTTGTTTTTTTTTTTTTTGGCTAAAAATCTTTTTACTGGTTGTTTTAATTTCCTTTGCAAGGTCCAACTCAGCTTGAGAGTTGGCAAGTCTCACTTTTCTCCTACATATTCTGACCTCCAGGATATACCTTTCTATTCAGTCAAACTGTTCTTGCTATTCCTCATGGACTGCCAGTTACCATTGAAAATCCTTTTTTGCACTGATGTAATCAAGGTCAGAAATGGATAAATAGATTTCTAATCTGAGCAATATAGCATTTACCTACATTTCAACAGCTGCTGTAAAACATCACACAGCAGAGTTTATTCACTCCTTGACTGAGTACTGCATGACTCTCAGCGTGAGGCGATTAGTTATTTAGTTAGGTCTTGAGTCTTTTCCTGTCAATCAATTTTCTTTTACTTGTTGTACATGTATTGGGTTTGCATCTGTGATTTAAATTATTTCCAAGCTTCTTTTCCAGACGGGCTTTTATAATTTACAAATCCACCCAACTTTCACTGATTCCCTTCATTTTTCAAGAGTTTTGTTATTAAACCAGACATGCTTAATAATAGATTTACTTTCATTTATCTTTGCACCGTAACTTTAACTTAATCTGCTTATCATTGCTTAACACAGGATATTTTTTCTTTTTCCAATTGTATCAGGTTCTCACTACATCCTGGTCATGTATGCTAAGATATCACTGATTTTCATGGTTCCATTGTGTAAAATATACTTGCATCAACCATTTTTGTTGGAATATGGTGTCCAGTCAATATATGGGATAGCAATAAAATATTAATCTTGATACTATATATAGCTCTGATAATGTTAAAACTTTATATTTAAATCTAATCCTGGCTGTTTGGAACAAATATTTAACAAACTTCTTAGAACTACTTAGTACTTTTCTGAAGTGTTTCTACTCTATATTGCTAAAACTTTCTCTTCCCCCCAGCTTTTGAATTATTAATAGAAAAACAAAAACTTCCAGGTCATTCACATCTCTAATAAGTCCTAGATAGGATGTTTGGCTGGAGAACCTCTCTGAGAACTTCTTCACACATGTTCCTTTGCTTTGTCCCATCAGCATGTTTTTTATCCTCTCTGCCTTTGAAAAAGCTACCTCCCAAGACATGGAAAACCAATAATACATACACAAAATTCACTGGTCCTGCAGGTCCTGCTGCCCTCCCTTTCTTATGATGAGGAAACCCTTGGAACCATTGTCCTTCCATTAAGCTGCATGTACTGTTTTTTTCCTGTGATAGATATAAAATTTAAAAGCAATTGAACTAGAATCTGGATCATATACAATATGTGTTTTTAAATCTCAGCTTTCCAGCAATCTGCTTATGTAAGAATTGATATATTCTATCCACAGCCCCACAGCCCCCCCCCCCAAAAAAAAAAAAAAAAAAAAGTTAATTTTTTTGCTAGTTGCATACAGATAACTAAGGATGTGATAATGGATGGCAAAGTTACTGAGCAGGATGGAATGAAAGCAAAATAAAAAAATAACCATAAACCCCAAACCAACAGTATTTTCTATTCCTCCCTCTCCTGCCTTCTCCTTTCAAATTCAGAATTATCCTCTCTCTCCTAATTGCAATCAAGTGATGCTGCTGCAAAAATTCTTAGTAAACTAAGAATTTAAGCTCTGGAGCAGAATGTAACCATGTAGTAGCATCTCAAAGTCCTGTTCTTATTCAAAGTGTTTATTTTGTCATTAAAAGGTGAAAAAGAAGAGGAAATAAAAAATCAGACTCTATACCTTGTTTAACAAGTTACATATTAAATAACCTTCACTCAGTAGAACTGCTGTGAGGCAGACCTCATTTGGTGATCTATCTAATAGGTTAAAAAACCCTCTGAAAGAGAGTTCATATCAAAGGTGATGAAAGAAATTGTTCAAAATGTCAGCTTTAAAGTAACCCCTGTTGTCTGTGTCTTTCCTAATCAGGGGATTAGAGATGTAAGTTAGGATGTTGCAAATGGATAAATTTTTTCAGTGAATGAACTTCCTGTGAATTCCCTTATGGAATTTCCTTTAACAAATTTCAAAGCATGTGATTTAAATTTAAAGGGACATAATTTTAAAATTATTCTTTAATTCCTTTTTTTTTTTTTTTTCTGCTTTTTAGTTCTACAAATGACACCTCAGATGGCTTTGTATATGCTCATTTTCAAACTGAAATCCTTTGATTATTTTGCAGCACTTCATATTTAAGCTACTTTCTGTGGACTTAAGGCAGTTCCAGGTCTTCTTGTGGATGGGTAGGTCAGAACAGTTTTAGTGCACTATGAGCCACCTATAGAAACTGTGTACAGAAAACGTTGTTTTCCTGAGATGCTATCAGGACTCAAGAAAAGTTGCTGGGTTTTGGTCATGCTTTTTCCTACCAGTACTATCACTGGACTACTTTACTATTTCACATATGATCACACAGATGTCTGGCCTTAGACAAGTACTGGATTTATACCTGAAAGGATTTTATATGTGTGCTCTTATGCATCTGCATGCCTCACACATGCACATCTGAAGCTTTAAAGTGAAATTATTAATAGGCTTAACTTATAGGAAAACTGCTTTTATGTTAGAGATTGTATTTTTAGTATCTGTTTATGTGCATGGGCATCCGTATAGAAATGAAAAGTCTTAAAGACTGGGAGGACACAGCTGATATATAGATAGATAGATAGATAGATAGATATGTATATACACACACACACACACAAGCTGATGGAGAAGCTTGAAATTGAAAACATCAGATATTATTTTGGAAATGCCTAAAATTTAAATTGATGATATATTCTTATCTTAGTAGCTTTTACTGTCAATGGGCTATCTATAAGAGCAGTATATAACATGAAAAAGCAAGCAAAAAGTAATAGCAAAATAAATTTTGATGCATTGTCTACATCCTTGCAAACAACTACGTAGTACTCCACAATCTTTGAAATTTCCATCTGTCCACAAGGATTAGAGTGAACACACTTTATTAAACCATGGTTAAGTTTATGTTATTCAAAAGTTTAAAACTTCACATAAAAACTGTTCAATGATCCTTTATGCTCAAATTGCCAAGAACCACTCAAAATGGTCTTTTTCACAAATAGCTTACAGTTAACCACATCAGATTCAGCAGGATTAAACTAAATTGTCTTTTGATATCTAACGTGTTATACTTCCAAAGCAATTCAATGGCAGAGATAAATAGTTAAAGTGCAGGAAATTCACATGCATCCCCTGTGGCAACAGATCTTCAGGGCAATGCGCATGGGAAAAAAAGAATTCTTATTTGTGTTTCTTCCAATTTCTTGCCATGTTTCCTCAACCCAGCCAGAATTGCATTGCTAAAGATTCCACAGTGGCCAGTGAAAGGGTGAATGGAATTTAGTTCTCTTTTGTGAGCTGTGTGAGGAAAAAGAAAGGACACAGTAAAGCTTTTATTGACCCAACTCCAAATCCAGTGTGTCTAACTAGGAAATTGTTCCTTCAGATGGAAGCCAAAAAAGCGTCTATGCCTCAATGTGGCTGAGACAGCAAAATCAATTCAGAAAACAACAGCTCTGTTTAGTAAGGATTCAAAGGAAGAAAATGTACCTAAATCAATAAATAATATACATAATAAAGCATTTATACTGCATAATATTTTATTAAAGTGTCAAGAAATACAAAATCCATCAGCCTTTACAAATACTGGCTTTTCATAGGCCAGAAGGCCTAAGTGATTTTTAAAATTTAAACCAAGTAGTCTTAAGGGACATCAAGATTTATGCAACTTCTCACTGTTTCCCATGTAGAAATGCTTTTGCCATGATTTTTGCCTTGCTTGCATTGTAAAGAACATTTACAAAGTCACAGTCTCAAAATGTTAATATACTGTCATATACTTTTTCTAATCACGCCCCTGGGATTCTTGCTGCCTACAGACTTTACAGCTTAAGAGTAAAGTACATCAGTGGTGATGATCAGCTCTATAACATGTGGCTGCAAAACTGGCCTTCTAAAGTGAAGGCTGTACCTGAATATGCTTCCAGTTCAACCTTTTTCTCATAAAACATCAGTATTCTTAAACATGGAGACTTAAACCGGTCCATCATATTTTATTTAATCAGCAATTTCCACTAATGGAAATAAGTCAATTTATGTTTATTTATATCTGTATATGAAGATGAATGCATAGCCTGTGTTTATAAATAATTACATTTCTCATGTTGTTTTTAGGGAGACTATATTTTATTAATATTTGGAAGGCTGGTCAGTTCTACACTGGTTTGTTCAGCGTTCAGATGAGCTGAATACATGGCACGCAGTGACCTGCTTTCATTTTAGGTTGGCCCAGTCACAAAGTGTCTATCTATCCCTGAGTTACAAAGGAAACTCAATGTAAAGAGACACCTTTTTAATGTATCTGAGTTAAGGGGATGCAATCCAGATACTAGAGTGGTATAAAATCTCTCATTTTTCATGCTTAGTATTATCTGATTGTTGAAAACTGTAATGTAGCTATCTTCACATTTTTCAATAGTAATTTGTGTCGCAGAGCCTGAGTTTAGCATATTTAGCCTTTACTTTAGGATGTAACTGCAAAATACTTTATCAGTATTGTATAAGACTTGATGCATGTGTTTAGGGAGAAGTATGAGACAGGCCTTGCCAAAACAAAGGGAAAGGGAAGAATGATGAACCTTGGCATCAGAAAGCCTCAGCTGTCTCCCTTACAGCAGGGTCAAAATCCATATCTTTTTACATGTCTCCTTATCTGCGCTTCTGCTTTCCTCCCCATCTGTGGCAGAGATGATCTTAGGAATTTCCACATATTCCCATGCACTTTTTTGTTCACACTGCTCTATCTTTTCCTCCACCCTTTAATTTCAGTTTTTTAATCATAAATTACATCCAATTTCCTTGATGTTGTGTTGTGGGAGTGGTAGGCTTTATGGTTCATGTTAGATTGCACGTTAGGTTACATTGAAAGTAAGAGGAACTGCAGACTATGTTGAAAAGAGAAAAAAATATGGAATAGATGGCAGTAGTTCTGAAAAACTTTTCAAAAAACCTAGTGTGATAGACTCACAGCAACCTGCTGGGAATTATCCTCCTTTGGATGGGATGGAATAAACCAAATTGAAATTAGTATCAAACTATCACACAGAGATATATTGTACTAAGTGAAGCGTTCACATTTGCATTTGACTCACTGATTAAAGGTTCAGTTCAATCTTTTGTAAGTTTCTAACTCTTTTATATATCAAGCTGTTGCAGAAAACATTCTGATTGTTTTAATTCGTCATAGAAAAAGTAACGACCTAATTGTCTGTAAACTGAGGGCCACACTTGTAAATTTACGGATGGAAGATTGCGGGCAATGAATAAACATAGTGGCCATTTGCACATATCATAAATTTTCTGCTGAAAGCCTACATAACTGAATGGAAATTTGATTTATTTATTAGGAAAGGAATAACAAACATTCAACTCATTCACAGTTGGTGTTTCCTTATGGACACTTTTAGAATAAAGCCAGGCTGGAGAAATAGAACTTTAAAAATCATTCTCTTTGAAACTCATTTGAAAATAGATTTCTGCATATACTAACTTCTATTGTAGTGTTGTAAAATATATACGAAATTTTGTGCAATTAACCTCAGCTTGAGATAAGCTGGATTTTCATTATTGATTACAATTCTGCTGAACTTGTCCTATGCAAACTGTTTCCTGCAACTGAGTTTTGTTTGTATTTTGTCCTGTATTTTCAGTTTCCCTTTTAAAAACACTTTTATGCATTTTTTTCCATTCTTGCCTAATTTTAAATTTATGTTTTTATGCCTTTTTTATTATAGCACTGTGCAAAGCTACATTTCCCCTATTTGATGCATGAAGACTACTAAAAGAGAGCAAGTTATTGCATAAATTTCCCTGAGGTTATATAGTTTGAGTATTGTAGGACAGAAAAGGACCACATACCCTAGGGTCCTAATTCCCTGTTATTGCATGCTACAAAATTATATAATCAGTTTACAATAAATACTAAGCCTGAGAATAAAACTAGCTGTTTCCTCTTTCTATATCACTGCAGTTAGATGACTCTTCTAGAACGGTATTGTTCTAATGGAAACTGTTCTTTACTTATGAGAATGTATTTAGTCCTCAATGATTCATACCCATTTTTTTTCCACTGCCACTATTACCCTTTATTTTAAATAGCCTTTCTCTCTCACGGATGTTTATTCACCAATGCATTAATACACAGTAATCATCTCTTCCCAACTTTTGTTCTGGTAGACCAAACAAGCTGTATTATTGTTATCTTCTTTTGGACAATAGGCTTCCCTAATCATGCCATCTGCCCTTCTTTGAACCTGTTCTGGTTTGAAATCACCTTCCTTTAGATAGATGAATGAAACTTTACACAGTGATGTCCTTCCATGTCCTTGGCATTAATACTTCTCTTTCTTTACAGGAAATCCTTTATTAATACAACCCACAATTACTTGTACTTCTTCCACAGCAAATGCACGACAGTAATACACATAGACAAGCATCAGTTACATGCTGATCAGAGTTCTCTGATTTCTGCTGAGCTTGCCTATCAGCAGTAATTGTCTCAATAGATCACTATACTCATTTTTGAAATGCATCTGTCCCTGGGAGGAAGACTGTTTTAAAGAGAACAATAGCTCTATACAAGTCTTTTGAATAAGAAACAGCATTATCCAGTGAAACTTTGTTTAGCAGAAAGCACAGAGCACTAGCAGTGAACAAGGACAAGGCTTTGGTAGTTTCATTGCAATAACTTAAATCAAAACTTAGGCATGAAACGGAAATTCTATAACTCATTACCTAACAAAAACAACCAAAAAAAAAGTGCCGCATAACAATTGCATTGTATTTCTCCAGATATGTAAGACAGACACTCAGTTTTAATGTAAATAACATTGAAGATGGAGACTACCTAAAATTCTCCAGAAAATACAACTGCATATAAAATTATGTGAAGGATGTGAATAGTAATAACATGCCTACATGTCAGCTGAAGTTTCAGAATTTAAAGAGAAACTAGCAGAATTTGAAGACTGTTATACTCACAACCGAAAGTTATCATTGTCTTATTTTAACTGTATCACCTGCATTTTAAAATTTAATCTCAAGAGATGAGATGATAAAAGATGAGAAGTGAAGACAAGGCCTAAATCTCAAGCTGAAACAAGAGGGACATACTGTATAGGACTGAAGACTCACTTCTGATTTGTCCCAGATTGTTTTTCCTGTAATTTCAGGGGGAGAAAGGGAAAGACTACAAGAAACAACATATCTATAAAGTCAATTTCATCTTAGCTTGTGGAAATCAATTTTTATGGAACTTCCTGATCCTGAGTTACATCCAGACTATTGTGCACTAGCCTTTGATGGATGTATCTTCCATAAATTACCAAACACTTTTTAAACTCTCACTTTTAGACTCCACAATATCTTGTAATAAGGAATCCCACAGACTAGTTATTCATCAGGCAAAATTGCTCCATGTTTTGTTCAACACTGATAGATAACTCAACCGCTGTCCCTCCTCCCCCTCCCCCCCTTTTTTAATTGTAAGCAGTAGTGAATAGCTGTTCTCTCTTTCTCTCTAATTTGCTAATGATGTAAATGACTACATAGACCAATCATTTCTTTTCCAGTTATCTCTTCTTCTCAGTTATCCTCAGTTATCTCTGAGGAGTCATATTCTACTAAGTGTCTAAGCTGTGTGCTGTTCAGTGCTTCTGATCATCCTCTTGTCTTTCTGAGCATCTGTTCCAAGGTGAAGCAAGAAGAACCTCAGGTGGTACATGGGAGTGCACATATGAATGCACCACATGGGAGAATAATGATGACTTCTGCCTGCTCTCGGTTTCTGTCCTGGTACTTCTCTGTTGTGCTTGCCCAGTTCTGGGTGATGAGCTGATGTATGTGGAAAACTCTAATGACTTCAACATTTTCTCAGGCAGTAATGGCTAGTTTAGAAAATTAATTTCTCTTTATAGTCACTTTCTCCAGGTGAATTCAGTGTTGAATTTAATCTGCCATCCTACTACACTATGTGATAATTTGTAATTCTTTCAGACACCTCTGGACTTAATTGTTTTAGCTATGCAAAATAATTATCTGCAAAACTCATGGCCTCTTCATGCTTTCTGCTAGAACATCTATGAATATGCTGAAACATAAACACTCAGTAAAAATACTTGGAGGATATGTTGGTTAATCTCTTTTCTTTGTGAAAACTGATGATTTCTACCTACCTTTTGTTATTTTTTAACATTTTGCTCAAGAATCACATAAAACTGTTTATAAAATTTTATTTGTTTGAGAACTTCAATTAAGAAAGGAACATTGGGAGAAGCTTTTTGAACACTCAAGTACATTAGCTGTACTAAAGCACCTCTGAGACAAGACAGATACCTAAGAAGAGAAGTTATGGGTCTCTTTCAGTCCAGTTCTATGATGCAAACCTACATTACAGATCTAACGGAACTATGTATTGTGTATTTACAGATTAATTTTAAGTATGAATTTAAACTACAGATCTCAGAAAAGTTACTAAGCAAAGTTTAAAACCTGAAACTTTAAAAACCTGAGAAAATACTGAATATATAGCACTGGAACATTTTAAATTCACACAAATTTTCTAAAATAGCTCCTAAAATAAAAACCCTCTTAAAACATCTAAGCTCTACACTTTCAGTTTATTTTCAGTGAATTTAAAATTATATTCCAAAATCTGTGATTTAAGGTCTTACTAAGGTTGCACAGTTCTAAGAATTAATTAATTAGAATAACAAAACAGAGATTTAGATAAGTCTCTAGATGCTTCTAGCTAAGAAGCTGATCTCAGCTACAGCTGTTGATAAAGATTGATAAAGATGTGGTTTTATTTAGATATATAAAATATATTTTACGTATAAAATATCTACCTATACATCTATCTATCTATCTATCTAAGGTTTATTAACAACAAACCAGCATGTAACAGGATAAAATGAGCTGAATACATAGGCACACCTACTTTTTTCCAAGAGCCTTGATGTTTTCTTTGCCTTTAGGAACACTCAGTTTGGAGATATTTTCATTCTGACACCATGAAAATGAAAGACTACTATGAGATGATAGGACTGTCAGACACTTGGTTTATTTAGTTGTTGATCTCACATTCCATAGTGCCCAAATCAGATATTTTGAAGATATTTCAATACCGAAAAGAAGTCAAAGGCTTTGACTTAAAAGGCTTCATGCAAGGATTAGTAACTAACAGATGAAAGGACATCTAAAAACTGAGGAGGCAGAAAACAATTACTAACGGTAATGTGGCACGCCAACTTGTTTACTTCAGAAGTTAAGATCTCTTACTCATAACATAAATGAATTGGAGGAGAATAGTGCAGTATTATTGGTATGTTTGTATATATAGTTAAAATTGCAGATAGACCAAAACCAAACAAGACAGCTCTAGTTTGAAAGGATTTACATTTTGTAGTGACTGCAGTAGCAGGTGGAAAATAGGAATATTCTTCATTCATAAACTATATTTCTAAAGGATCTCAATTGCTATCTGGAATACTAAAACAGTTGAAAACAAGAAACACACAGAAGAGAAAATTAAAATAGTGATATGAGGTATAATTTTTCACCTTTCTATTGTATTTTCATTGTTGTGTTTCCTTTGTTATTTCCTTAATTTAAGCTGTCAAATCATCCAGTGGCATAATGGGGCTGTCAATGATGGAAATTATGAAAATCATCCATCAATTTTAAAAATTATATCCCACTATATTTGTAGGCTGTTTAGTTTTATTTGGCTGTATTTTATTTATTTAAAAGTATGAGATTTTGGTCTTTTGCTGGAATCAGCTACTTGTGCAATCAGAAAGAATTTAATAGATTTCATTGTAAACATTTCTTGAATATATAGGATTTTGGAAAGAATTAGAGGTCGGAGAATATGGAATAGTTGAATAAAACCACTCTGAAAAATAAATTACATAGTCCATATCAGACCTTAGACCAGCTGTGCCTCCATCTTCTACATATCTGCATATGGTTTGTATGCTAAAAAGATGAAGAAAAACTAAAAAAAAAAAGCCTCTGAAAAAAGATGTGTGCTTACAACATACTTCAGGGTACTGAATTTCAAAATTCTCTCTGAAAATAATGATTTCTTCATAGTTGTTGATTTGCTTTTGACATGATTCGACCTTTCACCCCATTCAGTAACTTCTGCTTCAGTACTGATAATTTTCACCAACCTTGTGTAATTGTCATGGCTATTCTGCCACTCCTTTATGTTTTGATGATAATAATACATGAGATGTATGCCCAAGCCTCCATCTTTCTCTTGGTATGAAGAATTTTCAAATGTGTCATGATCTGTATGACAGGGGGGAATTTGTCCCTCTGATGTGTCTGCTATGACCATTAATATCTCCTTCAGCTTTGTCTTGCCTGTCGTTTTTTGCTCTATGCTCCTCCAAATGTTGCCTATTACGATCTGACAGAGATGAAAACAAAACCCTCTCTGGCAGAGGAATAAATGTCTCTCAAAAAGCTTGGCATATTTCACATAAAACAGTAGAGAAGTGTTCAGAATTCAGATTATGGTTAGAGGTGTAATACTTTGGATGCCAGAGAATGGTGTTCACAGCTGGTGTCACAATGCATATCATTTCTCAGTTCCCTAGGCATTCCTAAATTTACCAAACTGCCTATAAATACAATGCATGATCTTATTCTAGGTTTTACTGTCCTCTACTTCTGTTAAAAACTCCATTTGCTCATAGACACATCTAGTACCAAAATGTGGTGGATAAAATTAAATCCTGTAATAAGTGAAATGAACTTTCTTCTCTAGCTGGCTATCAGTTCCTCCCTCATTTTTACAGTGGTGGCTGATGGCTGTGGGTTAGTATATAAGCTTCCTGTTTATATTTTTTGTAGCCTGGGCCACTGTGATGTCTACTGCATGATGTCCTCCATCCCTGATTTACCTGCTACACAGTGATGTTTTGACTGTCCAATATCTGTATTGTATAGAGATGGTGAAAAGTGTTAGAGACAAAAGAACAGATCTCAAAGTCCCAATACTGTATCGTACACATCATACAGACCACTCCCTTGATTGTCATCACTTGCAAGGCAAATCTGGCTTCTGCTGCACCCTTCTGCATGTATTTTGAGATGTCTTTTTCTCCTTTCTTGCAAATCCTTTGCAACTGGTTGCATAAAGAGCTGCTTTACTCTGCTATTTCTTTCAGCTGTCCTTGTTTTTTTCTCCTGAGCCATGTAACTGACTGAAGGTAAAGTGTTTTGTGACCGTGTATACCAAAGATGGACCAAAAAAAGGCCAAAATGTAATCTTATTACATAAACCTGTTCAAGCACCACTTTTTTCCACTAATAACAATGGAATTCATGTTATGTAACCAAGGTCAATCCTTTTTTAATCTTTAGATTAAACTAAAGAACGTCATCTTGAAGATGTGTTAACTGTACTAGAGTATAATGACGTGCTTATGATATCAAATAAAAAACTATAATTGTGGGACACTACTGTTTTTTTTCACTTACTTGAAATGTCATCAATTTCAGTTTTGGGGTTGGTCTTTTTTGGGGGGGTGTTGTGGTGTTTTTTTTGGGGTGTTGTGGGTTTTTTTAAGGAGCTTTTAAAAAACTCTGGTAAGGGAAATAAAACCTTTGTCAATTCATGGCATAATAATATGAGCTTCAGCTTTACTGAATAACTATTTTGGAATGGCTGAATTCAGTTGAATGCTATCTTTACACAAAGTTTGGTGTAATTATTTAATTAATGGAAATGAAGTATTGCAGCAGTGAAGGGTTTGAATAAGTGTTGAAGGACACTGTGGATAAGACCCATGGCTTGGCTGCAGCTCAGGGTAATTCACATATTCGAATAATGAAATGGTGAATTTTCATTGCTTGTCTCTTTCTTCCTTCTTTCAGCTTTGCATCATGATGGAACCAAAGAAATCTGTCTTCTGCCAGACAGTAAGAACCTAGGTTGCTGGGGCAACATGTTGACTGCAAAAAAACCCTTAAAATAAAGGTGGCTCATTTCCAAGTCACCATTTTTCAGGGGTCTGGGGCTCTTTTTCACATTTTCATAGAAAAGACACACACTGGCAAGAATGCCTTGTGGGAGGTTTTATAATCAATAAACCTGTTGTTTGTAGAGGGATTATGAATCAGAAATTAATGCTAAGCAGGTGAGAAATGCACACCAGTATTTCTCAATTTTAAAAATATGAAAACCCATAGAAGTACATAAAAGTTTCAAAGAACCTATTTAGAAAGCATCTGCTTAACTAAAAATTGGTTGCTAGGATTTAGAGATTGTCACAAAGTTATTCCCAAATCTGCTTCACTGAAATGCTAGCTGGGTGAAAAACATGTTCTTAATGTTAAAAGAGTTGCATAGGATTAAGCTGCACACTTCCTATTGAATCAAATGGGATCTGTGTAGTTAAACTTAAGTTCTGTCCTTTGGAAACACTCATTGTGCATCTTGAGTGCAGCAACATTTCGAGTACAGAAAAGGAAAAACCCCTGGCTTTTAGTAACAAATATGTGAATCAAGAAAAAAAAAAAAAAAGACAAGAAAAGAAAAGAAAAAACCCCACAAATCCTGTAACCGTTCAAAATGTATTACCGTCTTCTTGCATAAGGACAGTAATGATACTATGATAAAAGGTGCTTGCAGAAAATAAAGCCCACTATGTTGAGGCATCGAATAGTTTGCAGTTCTTCATACTAAAATTAATCTGCAAGATACACTGTGAAGCTGTTAGAGAGGGAGATCTTTCTTGAATTACAACACAATGTGTGTGATTTTTCTGGGTCTGAGAATGATCCAAAGGCTGTATTGCAGGATGCATATTATCTAATTTAGGAGCCTATCTTTTTGTTCAGTGCTGGAAAAAAAAAAGGAATGTCAGGTAAATTATGTCCACTTGGGGGCAGTTTGCTGAGTGAACTTCATCCAAGGCCCTGTGCTCATGAAAAAGGACACTTGGTGCCTGTCTTTTTGCGTATAATGCAGGGGTTAGAGCACTAGCCAGAAGAGATGGTGCCTGGGCTGTATTGGGATTAAAGACAATTAAACTCCGTGTTGAGTGAGGCAGGAATCCTCACTGTGGTAACATACACACCCTAATTGACAGAGTAGCCAAGACCAACCAGAAAGGAAAAAAACCTACCCTAACACAAACTCAGTCATCTTATTTTTTGGAATCAAGGATTACTTAAGCTATGTGGAGAGAATGCCCTGCCACTGTCTATCTGTAAAGAGGAACAGCCTAGCCTAAACCTACATAAGTGATCATTTATGTGATAAACTGGAGTATGTTAATTGTGAGGTTCTGTCTATCAGGTTATGTGACTCTGTTGCTCACGTACAGCACAGGTTCCAGCTTCATTAGGTACTATGCAGCATAGAGAACCTGATGCCCTAGGAATGGCCCAAGGGAATATGCCAGCTGTCCTAAAATGTCAGTGTACTAGGATCCCTGACTGATGCAACATGTGCAAAGGCTTGAGACTGGAAAGATAAATGCCAAGGAGTAGAACAACTGGATGTGCAAATGAAGGATTCAGCTGCAGCACATGTTGAACCCTTGCCTGTGGGTTACGGGGTCTCATTCGGAATGAACCATCTTACAGAAAAGATCTTTGCTTATGGCAGCTCAGCACATTTCAACAGGCAAGTACTCCATGTAGATGCTAACATTCCTAGTCCCAGCTTCAATTGGAAGGGACTTCTCTTCATGTGGTCTGGGGACTTAAATGTGATAGTTTGTTTCTTGAGCAGTCTGCTCCAGTGGTTTTCTTCTATTGGACATGAAAGTGTTCACTGATTAATTTCTAAAATTGAGCAATTCACAGAAATGTCTGTTTTGTTAGTCCTGCTGGGACTTGATTCTGAGTAGCTCAGCAGTCCAGACTGCTGTAGATCTGGCAATCAGGGGAAAAAAATGGAAATTCCAGTGCTGAGTGGTCTAACCAGGGATATCCTGAATAATAGGACAACTGAATGTTAGACTTAAAATAATAAAAGGTATTTACATGTCTAAGGTCATACCCACTACAGAATGTAGCAGTTTTGAGACCCCCAAATTAATGCAGACTCAGGCAGTTAACAGTGCATAAATGCAGTCACGGTGCTTTCAAGCCTAAATAGGCTCATGCAGAGGCAAAAAAGTCACTGCAGTGCACCTTTCCCTAATTTCCACTGTTAGCCTATGTGGAGTCAGGGCTGGTATCTCTGCAACAAAACCCATGGGACACAAAGAAATGCTGCAAATAATTTAGAAAGTAAACCAGAAGTCCCACTTTGCCTGCTTCTGCTTTCCACACAAACCCACTTTTCATGCTAACTGGATTAAAACATTAAACAGTTTTTGTATGATGACCTTTGTATCTTTTCCACAAAGCTGCCCTAGCATCTTTTTCATAAAACTGTGCTGGTTTTCAGTGAGAACAGTGTTGACTAAAGTTAACTACTTTAAAGTAGTAAACAATGGATACTACTAATGAATAACTTTTCTAATAGATTTTGGGGTTTTTGGTGAAAATTTGCTTGCATCACTACTTTCTTATGGGGGTGGGGGGAGTGAAGAAACAAACTTATTTTTATCTAATATATATCTAACTATATTACTGGTATTAGTCTCCCTAGAAGCAAATGTTGATGTGAGGTGTGTAGGTAAAAGTTTCAGGACAGTGAAGAACTCCTGAGAATTATGTGGGAGCATAATTCGTAAGACGGTGGCAACTTCAGAGATGCCACAAGCTCAGGATGCTGTGTACCATTTTGTAGAGCTTTGGGAAAGGGAAGAATGAAACTATGAGAAAATAAACGCTTCTCTGACTGTGAGGTGGCTGTCTTTTAGTGTAGGGCCTCCTTTGTATGAGAAAAGAAAAAGAATTCTTAAACTAACTGGATTCTTAGTTGATCTGCCATGAGATTGATGGATGAGGTAAGTGTTGCTAGGCGTAGAGGTCTGTGGCAAAAAAGCCAATGGTCCTTCAGCGCTTATGTTTTATGAGTTAGCAACAGTATGAAACTGATCCTGTTCAGAAAATGCATCAAGCTATGGAGGAAACAGTTGGTTCAGGACAACTGACTGAACTGGGAAGTGTATTACACAGGCAGAATGGACTTTCAAGCGAACCCTCTCTCAAAATACTATATGAGTGAAATTCTCTCAGGAGAACAGCATTCAACAAAGTCTGTAGGCAGAAGTAGGCATCTTAGGCACTGTACTAAAGTCATACTGCTCAACATCTTAGCATCATGTATTTCTCAGGTAAGAACTCCTGCCTGAAACCGCTTCAAATTCAGAGAAAAATTGCTAGCACTACAGTCCTCTTAAGCAAGTTTAATTACTACATCAGGTAAGATTTCCTGCTTAACAGGACTGGTTGTGCACACTAGCCAGGCTCCAATTCCATTCTGAGGTGAGATTTGGGCACTTTTATCCCCCTGTGTAATGGAAAAGAAATGCAGGAGGATTTGATGGAAGCTGTGTTTTAGTGAGCCCCGAAAAGAGGGCCAGAACCAGAAATGAAACACAATAGACATAAGTGGGTAAGTGTAGACATGTTTAAGGAGACGAGTTTTCTAAGTGGGCCTAATCATTTGCATGTAGTCTTCTCCATATGGCCTTTTGGAAGTGAAGAGCCCAAGGCAGAGATGGGAGAGAGCTGATGGTGTGGCAGTGGGTAGAGTCAGGCATCTTCTTCCCTGGGCTGTGGCATTTTAGTAGCATAGACATGGTTTGCAGGAGTTGGAAGCAGAGAGGAGGGACTGTTTCCCTGTGTGCATCAATGCAGGATGGAAGATGAGACTGATACTGCAATGGCACTAGGGCATGAGTGTTTGTGTAGTGTTCTCTGTTATAGTGTGTACCCAGTGATACTGCTGCGATATTGGTGTATGTTTTATCTGTGGTGCAGCTACTATAAGAGCTGTGGGAAACAGATGGGTTTATCAGAGCAATATGGGAATCAGGCACAAATCTTAGTGGACTTCTCGTGTAACCAAAAAAATTATTGCTGGATTAAGTGAGAAAGTGTCAGCAGTCTCACAGTTCTACACAGTTCTTTAGTGTTTTGCTTTTTTGAGCTTTATAGGACTATTTCTTAATCTAAGTGTTGCCACAAAGAATGTTCATTCTTGTTCATGTGTCAGAATTGGTTGCCTCACTTTATTTTCCTATTATGTCCTTGAACCGGGACTCAATTTAACTGAAGTATGGCTTTCTAACATTTTTTCCCGAGACTTTATTTTGGTTAATATCTCAGGAATTGTTATTTGAATGATTTCAAGACATTCTTCCCTTTTAAAACCACAGACAAAATTGCTAGTTTAAAACATTTGGGCACACCTTATCGTTCTTTTCTTTCAGCAGACCTGAATCGATGCTAAATAAATGAGGACGAAAGAGAAACAAAATCATATTTGTCAGAGATAGAGATGAATATACTGCAAGTTAGATAGTTCTTTACCTTCCATAGTCATTGTAAGAACTGGTTGCACTGTGTACCTCCAGAATCGTTTCTGTGTTGTATAATGAGTCCTATCTTCTAGGTAAAATTCTGTCAGTTGATCTCAGCATCACAAGAGGAGTGTTGATGTACATTTTAGCTTTTCATCAGTGAAAGGGTGCTTATTTGTTCCTGCCCTTTAGAACATGTTATCACCGTGCTATCACAGCACTGGCACTGGATATAGGTAACAGTAGGATTTGGGAGCAATTAAAATTCCAACTTATACTGTTACATAGTGACAGAAACAAGACCCAGTAACATAATGCACCCACAATGTGACGTTGCAACTGAAAACCAGAAAGCGTCAAAAATTCTACTCCGCTTCTTGGCATTCTAGGGTATAGTTCTTACAACCTTATCTGTGCTGTAGTATCACTCCAGCTGTTACACTGAGGAATAGTTTCCCCTGGGCTAGGCTAGAAAATATGCATATGAAGACGCGGAAAGGTGAACTATGAACTAAAAAGGAAGAAAATTTTCACCTACTTTCAGAAGAAGAAAACCTGTATAAATGAGCTGGAAGAGTTGATAGGAACACACACACATCACAGCAGATCAGTATCAACAACGCTTAATATGCTCAGAGAAAAACAATGTCAAGGTTATGAAAATTTAAGATCTAGCTTGTAAATCTGATGAGAAATATCGTTTTTTCTCATTGTTCTAGACTAATGGATACCTAATGAATAAATAATCTGAATGCATTCTTTTCATACAGTTATTTGTTTAATCAAGCTTTTAAAACATTTTGTGAGCAATCTCTAATCGGTTCTTATACATAATTGTTGTATCTGCAGTTACTGAAAAAATCTCTTATGTTCAGTACACAAAATAGGAAATAAAAGCAAATGGAAAAGCTTTTAGGTTTCTCTGACAAGCAGCTTAGAGAAAGACTGCTCTGTGCTGAAGGCAGTTCAAAAATTAGGTAGGTTAAATTATACTTTGGAGTGTAATTTACTTCATTTACTGTATATGAACTTAATGATAATCAGATTCTGATGCAATGTATCTGATAAAATGGAGATGTCTTAGCACTTTGGAGACCAATTTCTTTCATTCTAACTTAGATATCTAAAATACATCAACATAATCATCCTCTAAAAGTGCTAATTTCATCCACTACCTGCAAAGTTTTTCATAGAGGATGACTGGTTTACCTGTAGACATCTAAGTTTTAATTGTCTAAAGTTAGGTGAAATTAATCTAGCACTCCACCCCTCCTTACTTAGATGATTCTATTGAACTTTTAAATTTGGATGGCTCTAAAGTTCCACCCTGGATTGTGTTCTCTGTTTTTCATTCTTAATCTCATTCGGACACTTATATTTACCTCAGAGGAGAGACAGGACAAATAGGTCTAACAGATAACTAACATAGGTAAAGAAAGGACTTCAAGATTTTTATCAAAAGGAGGTGTTGTGGTTTAACCCCAGCCAGCCACTAAGGAGGGGAAGAAGGAAAGAAACAAGAGAAATTTTGGAATAATTTAGGAATAACAAAAATAATTAATGAATAATTTCTCATATTTTTAGCTTGCTATACTTAATTCCATTCACAGTTTATAGTCCTTATTTGAACCAAAAACTAAGTACTGTATATAAAAGACAAAAATATTTCTTGAATGTTATTTGTACTTACATACTAATCTGATGTTTTGCTACTTTGAGAATAATGGGGACCAGAACCTGAAAACACATCCACAAACTGTATTGTGAAGCTGACATACAGTCAAACCTGTTAAGGGCAAAAGTTTTAATCTAATGTACATAATGGAATTGTAGTTACATAGTCACCATGAATAAAACTTTCTTTGCAGTGTATTGGTTTACTTGTTACCAGCTTACGTTTCTGCTTTTTGTTTCCCTTATTGAAAGGGTGAACTTAATACATCTCAGCATAGGCATAACATGCACTGTAATAATTTGTTTTTTACTTTAGGGATTGGGCCCATACTCCCAATCACTACACAATGAAGGGATTATACATTAAAAAAGACTGTATGCAATCAAGAAGAAATTTTAATTAATCATAAATAGAACTGGGTTGGTGGAAATAATTTGACCTGGCAGTTCAAAGTTTGATCAGCACATCACAGAGATTAAGAATACTTTTGACTTGAACAGACAGAGTCCCAGAGTCACTGCAGCCTGAAATACTTCAGCAAAGCTAGTGTGTACAAATCACACAATGTCATTGTTTCTCTTAGTGCTTCCATTCCATTAGGAACCAATGGGGGACTCTTTTAACTTCCGAGAAACCTTCCAATATCATGCTGTCCTGGTCAACACTGAAGCAACAGAGATTACAAGACATCAAACTACAATCTTTTATCCAATGTTCTGTGTGTATAAAACAAGGAGTCAGCTTCCCTTTGAAGTACTAATTGACTGTCTGTACCAATCAACACCTAATCTCTTTCCTGCATGCATTGAGGTCTCCACAGTAACTGAGCTGGCCTTTTCTGGGGTCTAGGCTGTGAAACACAGTAAATGTGTAGTATGCAAAAGGAGTAATTGATCTCAGTCTTAGAAAATCTGTCTAAAAGCAACTGAACTTCTTAATTCATGCTTTAGTCTAACAGCCAGAAGATGAACCTTAACAGCACATTAAAAAATTAGCAGTGAAAAAAAAAAAAGGCATCTGATCTTTCTTTCTTTCTTTCTTTCTGTCTTTCTTTCTTTCTTTCTGTCTTTCTGTCTTTCTTTTCACACGGATGATCCAGGAACAGGGAGCTCCAGAGATTTACTGATTGTTCTGGGTCCTTACATTTAAGGTTGGAGATGTAATCACAAAGAATTTGCTTGATGTTTTTAGGCACAGCTCCAATCACTACCTTGCTCATTGCAAGAACTGTTAGTACAAGACTTTAACGATGCATTTTACCCATTGCTGGGAGCACAAGCCACACACAAGTGATCTTTTAGAGTTGATAGTCTCATAGTCTAGCCAGGCAGCTGAAGTGATTTGCACTTATTTGATTGCAATCTCTGCTCCTCCCATGAAATAGAGATCAGGAAGGAGCACACTTGGAATGTCAGTTTGTAGAATGTAAAAAGAGAATGAAAGGGACATAGTAAAGGGAATTTGAGGGACATTCTCCAGCAAGTACTGGCTCTGTGAATTAGAAGAGAAAAAACACCACAGATCACAGTAAATAACCAACAATGCAGGTCTTCAGGTGCACAGCAAAAAAATGGCAATTCATGCAGGAAGCACTCTGATGAGTAGTAAAAGTTCAGACTTAATGAACATTGACTATTCAGAGAATGTTTTCTTTGAGTAAGTTACTAGAGGCATTTATATTTTAGGCGTGTGGTAAGTTTTTTCTAGACCATGAATTTTTTTTGAAAGAATGAGTATTTCCTCAAAATGAAATAATAAACTGGTCAGTATTAATTCCCAGCATATAACATTTATGCTCAGTACTTACCCCTTCACATAAAATAGCAATGCAATACTATGCATATTCTTTATGTTTTGTATTGTTAAATCATTATCCTTTCAGATCTAAGGATTAAAGATAGGGAGGTTTTATATTTTTTTGGACAGGACATGCGATATAGACATATTTGCTTAAGAGGAAACATGCCCGTGCTATTATAACTGGTGAACTCCTAGCATGGATCTGCGACAAAGTATTTTAAATATGCAGTAGAAACCTCAGAAGAATTCTTACCTTTGTTAGATTTCAATGTAAAACAGTAGACATGCTTGGCTGAAAAGTTTTCATATCAAGTATAGTCATCATCTGCTTTAATTGAAAACTTCTGAAATAACCCACAACTTTTTAGTGCCTCTGTTTTGAGGGCATCTGTCTTGCTACACCATAGGGAAAAGTTTAGTTATTAGGAAACAAAGTTTTCTGGAAAAAGCATTCTAATAGTCCTTTTTCAAAAATCTTTTTCAGCTTTTTGTTATACAGTCACACAGTTCAATTAAATGTTAACTGAAATCTTGAATTTGCTTGTTACTAGACAATTAAAGTAGCATGTCGTGGTTTCCAATGATATTTTATTTTTGTCTTTATATAAAGCACAGATCTTAAAGGTGAATTAGATTTGCTGGTCTCTTGGGTGGCCACTTAAAACAAGTTTCTGCATATGACCAGAACTGCCATAAAGACAGGCCATGTAGCTATATATTAAGGGGGTCAAGATGGAGGGGTTTGTAGAAAAAGAAACAAATCAAGCAAAGAAAACAAACCCCCTTGTGCTACAGCTGCTTACGCCTTAGCGGCCCATCCCCCCCACCCCCACCCCCCTGTTCCTGAGCAGCAACTACCCAGTACTAATCCATGTGACAGTTTCTTCCCCTTTCAGGAATTGTCTAAACTGTCTGTTTAGAAAAGATGAAGCCTGAAGCCTATCCCTTGCTGTTGTGCCCACCTTGCCCTGACCCTGACCCTGTGCTCTAGCTCTACATACAGTTGTTAGTTTAGGAGGAGGACCTTGAGCTAGCCCTCTTTTGGCAGAAGAGGGTCCATCTACAGAAGGAAAGCCCAGCCAGCAGTAGACACAGCTTCCTGTGAGAACTAGGGCTAGAGAGGATCAATGTCTTTAGCTTGTCACCTTAATTGCTGAATTTTTGACGTTTCTGACTGACTTTTCTGACAACTATGGTTTTGTTAAGGAGGTGATGCTTTTGTCCATGGAAGAGCCAGAGAGGGGAAGGAATGACCAAAGCTGTGCATGGGCAATGGACATTTCTGATTTGTCCCTTGTCCCACACCCATGTAAGAACAGCATTTGGTGAGTCCTCACCTTTCACAACATCTGTCTGCATCCTTCAAAAGCCCTAATTGATTGCTTTTTCCTGGGGTTTGGAGGAAAAAAAGAAGGTTCACTTTCAGCTCAGATTCTGACATCTGAATTAGATCTAGATTGTCAGTTCTGCGGTGAACTGAATACATGACCACCTGCATATTGTCTAGGGCAATCCAAACATTTTTGATAAAATCATGATCCTTTCCATAAGTATTTTTTATCAAAATGTATTTAATTAGCAGTCTTATGAAAGGAGAGTGAGAAATTCTGATAGCAACAATAGCAAGTACATTGTTCTGTCTTGACTCACAAGACAGGCTACTAAAATTACATTATGGATGAAGGGATATGTAAAAAGTAACAGTTCACAGTTTGGAGTAGAATGGGCCCAAGGTTAGTTTGAAGAATGCTGGGCTTTAGACAATTAATTACTTTTAATGTGAAGGAGATGAACAAATCTAAATGACCTTGAGATAAAATAACTAAAGACTAAATAGAAAAAAAAGCAGACCTCAGTTTATTGCTTGAGGAATTTATTTTATAATTTTTATGTTAAATGAGAAATAGTCATATTTTATAGCCAGACATATCCATTACGAATTCTTTCCCCGAGTAGTGTCCCTACTGATTTTACGAGGATTAAGGTGCTGCTTAACCAACAGCAAATAACAAAAGTGCATTTCTGATACAGTCACACATAGCTCATATATTTTGTAGTTTGATATTTTACTTTTTCATAGTAAACAAGTAATCAGCAGCATTTCACAAAGTTATTTTCTTTTCTCCTTCTTTGACTATTGTGTGATTTTCTCCTTTGCTCAAAAAAAGTTTATCACTACCCGAAGGGTACCTCAGCTTGGTTCTGCTAAGAATCAAAATAGCTAATTTCCTCATCCTTTGGCTTGAAAAAATGCTTGTCTTCACTTTGCTGCTGTTGTGCCACAGGAAGAAGACCTGTATTTATTATTTATTGTTTTCTCTGTGTTACTAATCTTGGTTTGAATTGGAACAGCTGACTTCCTGTAAATGTATTGAGTAGTATGAAGGGCTCACTAATCAGTGCTTTATAAAGTATCATTAATAATTTACATGCTTTAAGAACAGAGCCATAGATTTTCCAGGAAATATGCCAAATATTATCTATGAGTAACCTCCTGTTAAATATTTTATCAGCAAGAAATAATTTAAATCATTAAATGAATTCCACATTCTGGTGTCATGATGGCTCACATGTGTGATTCTGGCATGCCTCACAACACTGTGTTGGCCCTCAGATAAGGAGGTAAGGTATGAAAGGGCCATGGAGACCACTTAGCCAAGAAGAAACTTTAAGTCTGGGGTGCTCAGAAGAGATTAGGGCATTTAATGATGGGTGGCAAAGGGAGACAGATCAAGGAATTGAGGAGGTGGAGTTGGAGCCTCGGGTGGGCCCATGCAAGACAGACATCAAGCCTATTCCAGTGGATCTGTGGCTTGGTCTTAGTCTCTTGCAAGTTTGCTGAGCAACAGCGAAGTGACAGACTGCTTTTTGCATATTAGCTTCCTTCAGGGTGATGGTAGTAAGTAGGAAGTGATTCAACTATCTGGTAAGGCAGCCTTTTTAGAAAGCAACCATGTGAAAATCATACAGTATGAACCATCAGACTAAGGTATTGCTGCTGTCAGCCAGGCTGTGCTGTGGACATGTTTCTAGGCTGCTGTGGGGCAAATGAGTGCAAAGGAGTTAGGAAGTGCACTTCTTATCTTGCATGCTGCTGTACTCTTATGCATCACATAAAAGTTTGGGTGTTTTTTTTTTTTTTGTTTTTTGTTTTTTTTTTTTTTTTTTTGATTTTTTTTTTTTTAAGAAAGCTTTTTCTAAAGGAAGCATCCATCATTACATTGTATACAGAGATCAACAGGTTTTGCATTCCTTGTGGTGTTATCATTCCCTTTCATCAGCTAACCATCTAATTTACACCACTACAGCCTTCCTGTTACAGATAGAAGGAAGGATTTGATGTAACCTGAAACCCTAGCTCACTCATTACCCAAGAGAGGGTCACTCTGCTATAGCACTGAATGCAATGAATATAAAAGCATTTTAATGGAAACCTTTCCTGCAGCTGGAGAACATCATTCTGTTTGAAGAATTTCTGGTAAACAGGCATTTTCCAAAACATAAACATTTGGTTTTTAAATGAATATTTATTCTGTTTCACTCTACATTTATTTGTAAAGAGGAAATGTCTGTATAAATAGATGATTAAGATCTAGAGTGCATATTACCAAAGAGGGATTGTAGCTTTTTCCTGATTGCCGTAGGAAGAAAACATTCTGAACCTGTGATGCTCAAAGGAAGCACCGTATTGAAAGCTGCTTTTAGTTCGTGTAGAGTGGAAGAGTGCAGTGATGCATGTTCAGAGCTTTAAGTGCTTCTTCTGACCTTTTATGGTGCATAGGAAACATGCATAGGCACAGAGCGATAGCCAGAGTAATTTGTAAAGCTGAAAAGCTCATGTTTGCCTCGGGGCTAGCATGTAAAGTAGGGGAAGGCAGGCAAATCTTCCTTGCATATCACTCAGTGCCCTCAGATATTGCTCTTGCTCTCTCTGAATATAAAACCAAGGGAGTTAATGTCCTCATTCAGCAAGGCATTTAGCATCACTTTAGCCACTTGAGTTGTCTCACATATGCTTTTCCATTTGTTTGCAGTGTTCTTCACTTTAAATATTTGAGGGTAAGATGATGCTTCAGCTAAGGCAAAGATCGAGTGCAGAGGGAGTTGTTACTGGTGAAGAGGCCTGAGCTGACAGTTAAACTGAAGATCTCGCTGTCAGTGTGCTGACTTTGAAACTCTGATCTGAGCCTCTGAGTCTCAACTTTTGCTTTGCTCAAGTCAGCCTAACTATGTCAAAATAAAGCTTTATTCCTTACATCTTGTTTCAGCTAGTTTTGAAACAGCAGTGCCATCTCTTGTGGTCCTAAATCTATATGTACTCTATTAAATCAAAAATTTGTGCTTGGATGTCCAGATGGTGTCAGTGAGTCAAGGTCAGTATCAGTCTCTTTCAGCCAGGCATGCTTACATCAGGTATGTGATGAGTTTGATTAATCCTGCATACTTTTTGGAGGGTAAAATTTCCTCCTTACTTACTTGTAAGGTCATCACACAGTGTAAGAGGACACACTGTGAGAACAAATTCAGATATACCCCCACTCCTGCCCTATCCATTAACAGTACCAGGCACACAGGTAAACGTGAACCAAATACAATTTTTCTCCCAAACTTGCACTTATATGGAACTTCCCAAGATGAAATGTAAGATATCAAAATAATGAGGTGATTATTGCTTTCAGAGGGGGTAGGTATCCTGCAGTTGGGTTAATTTCTTCCTGTTGTTATTTTGGACTTGATTCCCAGTCTGCTGATTATTTGCAATCATCTGTATTGCAGGTTGGTCTAATAGCAAGAAGACCCTGTGTGGCTCTGTATGACTCCTGTCTAATTCCTCTTGTTGAAGTTTCCATTACCTCCTTGAAGGAGTTCAGGAATGCTATGCAATACCACATGTAGAGTTTTTCAGAAGTTATTTTCAAATTCAAATGAAACAAACAGTTCCAATAAGATTAAAATACCTTGGAAGAGTGGAGTTTTCCAGAAAAAAGTATTGTTTTATAGTGGTTTGTATCCTACTGAAGAAATAATTCAGAACATGCCCTTCTTGCTTTATTGCACTGTATGTTGCAAAATAAGTAGGATTAAGGATGGACTCAGAACAGCATTTTTGCCTTGATCCATTTTTTGTATAATACATATTTAACATGTTTGACTTGAATGGCTTTTTTATGTTAATGGATCAGAGGCTTCACCGGAATGTTTGCAGGAAGCTATCACTATAGGGTTCTGTGGTTATTTTCTTTATATTCATTAAATTGCTCTACTTCTTAAATTGTAATTCACAGAGTAATATCTGAACAATTTCTTTGTTCAGTGCTGCAGTCTTACTTCTTGCTCATTCTTTACTGCTTTCTGGGAAGACATTTAAAACCAAACAAAAGCCATAATGACCTCTAGAAGGATAGATACTCAAAGCCAAAATCTTCTAAATGCGAAGATGGATTTCTCTGAATGAACACTCAACAATTTAAGCCTTTGAACATGTGGTTAACCTCTGCTCATCTGTGTGTTTCACTGGAATATTCTTAATTATATTCATCTTCATTGAAACTATCTAAAAATTATTTCTTTCCCTATGAAGAGACTGTTCTGTTGAACTGTTTTAAAAATTGGTCGTATATATAATCATGCGCTAATAGATATGTTTGCAGCAAACAAGCTGAAATTATATCACTAAATTTCTTACCTATATTTTTAAACTTAGAAACCAAATGACCATGGGAACGAAAAAGTATGGAAAATGTTGAGGTAAATCTAGGAGGTAGTAGGAGCTATTTCACTGACTATTTCCAAACTTCCATTCTGTAAAGGTCAAAGCAGAAACAGTACAGCATTTCTTGAAAAGGGAAGTGAATGGTCCCCATAAATCCACCTTTATTGTTGCTATAATTCTGACATATTAGAGGGTTCATATGTATTCTTTTAAGGAGAAGAGAGCCAGGAAATAATCTTAAGGACCTATCTGGTTCCTGACCTTACTTAAAGTATTTATTCTGCTCTGTTTCGAACTAGTAAAACTTTCCCCCTGCTCTGATCTAGTAGAGAGTAGCTTTAAGCTGTGTGTATGTAACCTAGTTGGTGTAATTTGGCCTGAAGTTCAGGAGTCAGCTCCTGCTCCCTCTTTTACTTAGTGGAAGAGACATTGGTATGGATGGAAACAAAAAGCTCTGACCAGGACTTTGTACATCTTGAACAAACACAGCAATAGGTGATAAGGCAACTTACAATATAGCTGTAAGTTAACCTGTTGATACAGACTGAGGAACAGGATATAATATTCAGGCAGACAGTGGTGCTCATAAACCACCTATGCAACACTGAAAATTTTAGTGTGCTTCAGAGAAAAAAAAGTGTTTTAAAGGGGGATTAAGAATATTTATATATTGTTAGACAGTACTCTTGCTATGTCTGAAGAAAAAATATGGAGATGGATAAGTGCAATAATAATTCTTCCTACAGCTATGGAGAAGGTGAAAAACCTTGGAATTATATACAGAATAAAACTTTACTTCCTGTTTCTGAATCACGTAGTGTAAGTTTAAGACAGAAAGGGTTTGAGGAGCAAAGACAAGAAAAGATCATTACTCTTGATGACAGAGAGAATGAAGAATGAGTCAAGGGACGTACAGAGCGGTGATGTTGTTCAAGCTATAATTTAAGGGAGGTAGGGACACTGATGTTAGCAGAAGTGTTCCAGCTGGGTATTATATTACACTGAAAGTCTTGTTATTGGTAAAAGGGGAACTCACTACGTATACAGTCCAATTAAAATTTTACCATTGCAACAAAAGTACAATAGACATTATTATTAGTACAGTTACATTAATATCAACATTGCAATAATCAGTCCATTTGACGCTGTATTTGTAAGTCTTCTTAACATAAACTACTTCCTTCTACTTACCCCTACTAAAATTTAGAAGTTGCATAACAACCATCCCTCTTCAATTAACATAAAGTGCTGCCATTCTTAAAGTGATTACCTAGCTTTGTTAGCCCTTTACCATGCATTGTATTTCCAGAACTAAACTAAAACAGGCTAGACAGTAATCACTTAACTACTGAGAAATGGTTACTACAGCTATAACAAACTAAACCCCATTTATATCAGAGCAAACCCAGGCAAATTTTGAGACTGAACTATTAGGTTAATACAAAACTTGTGGTGTTTTACCAGTCATGGCAATTATTATTTTTTTACTGGGTTAGAGTGGGTGGAGCATGAATATATTTTATAGACACAAAAACCAATATGTTCCCATAGTGATGGTGAGAGCCTTTCATGATAGCAGCGTTTCTAAGGACAGATGTATGCTGCATAGAGAATCTACAGAAAGGCCCGTGATGAATATACTGATCAGATTATGGGCTTGAACAGCAGACATAATGACCCAGCCTGTTGTTATTGAGGAAGAAGGTAATAGAGTTTTGATAGGAAATAAATTAAGAATTGTTTTTTAACTGATAGAGAAAATTGCATTAGAAAATGGTATCACCATTTCAGTCCAAACAAAATGGAGAAAAGAGATAATGAATTTTATGGTATTCAGCTGCTTAATTTGTGCCTGTGAGTTTACCCAAATATAGTGATGAATTATTTAAAACTGGTGTAGAAAAAATTGAAAGAACATGCTGAAATTACTAGAATAGTAAAAGAATGAAGAATAGATTAATAGATTAATAAATTAAAGAATGCACAAAATATCAAGAAAAAAATATAGCTGACTGTTTTCAACTAATGTATTGAAGAGATTACTATGAAGTACCAGTTTTGCTCTTTGGCTAGACAAGGTCATGAGAAATCTTTGATGACAACTTCAGCGGAGAGCAAGTGACAAGAAGTTGTTTTGGAGAAGATATTGAGTTTTCCTAAATCTGAAAAAAAGATTTGGAGTGATCTATGATTTCTGATTTTTTTTCTTGAATTTCTACTGCTGGATTTAGTGGAAATTAAACTGATCAAAATGTGCTTGTAATGTGTGAACCAAATGGTATTAATCTGATACTGAAGATTCAATTACTAATTAGATACATGTTCAGGTTTAAGCATATATACATAGACCTGCTGTCCTCATGGGTAGACTAGTAGGAACTAGTAATTAGAGCAGCTTTGAATTTTTTAGCAAAACATTTGTCCTCAAAAAATGTTGATTCATCAAAAAACTTTCTTGTGGTAATGTTTCAATGAAATTTTCCCATGGGTTGTGTTCAGTGTTCCAGATCAAAGGTGGAACTGAGAAAACCACTATCACACCAGATTGGCATCCTAGACCAGGGCCTGCAGCACACATGCTCCTCAGCTGGTCCCTCCAATGGCTGATTTAGGGTAGAGACATTAAATCTGAATCTTTTGCAGGTTGAAAGAGTTATTTCAGGACTAGAACTGCGTCTCCATGCTTTTCTTTGTGAAATACACAAATTGGGTTGGAGCCTGATCCATTGGAGAATTAATGCAAATTGCTTTACCTTTTCTTTTTTGATTGGAATGTCATGCACATTTGAACACCTTGTTATATATTCCCTATCAGGTCAGAGATTTATTTCATAAACAAGGGTAGATTTAATACTAGCAGTCTTCTAACACTTCATCTGTCAGCTTCTTCATACTTAATCTAGGACCATTTTTCATTTCTAAGTAATTTTTTCAACCAGCTGAGGATTTGTCCATCAATATAATAGAATCATAGAACCATAGAATTATTTAGGTTGGAAAAGACCTTTAAGATCATTGAGTCCAAAAGTTAATTTAGCACTTCCAAGTCCACCACTAAAACATGTCCTTAAGCACTGCATCCACATGTCCTTTAAATACCTCCAGAGATGGTGACTTGATGACTTCCTTGGGCATCCTGTTCCAATGCTTGACAACCCTTTTGGGGAAGAAATTTTTACTAATATCCAATTTAAAACTGCCCTAGCTCAACTTAAGGCCATTTACTCTTGCTCTATTGCTTGTTTTTGGGGAGAAGAGACCAACACCCACCTGCCTACAGCCTCCTTTCAAGTAGTTGCAGACAGCAATAAGGTCTCCCCTGAGCCTTCTTTTCTCCAGACTAAACAACTCCAGTTCTCTCAGCCACTCCTCTTAATACTTGTGGTCTAGACCCCTCATCAGAGTTGTTGCCCTTCTCTGGACACACTCAATGTCTTTCTTGTAGTGAGGGGCTCAAAACTGAACATGGTATTTGAGGTACAGCCTCACCAGTGCCAAGTACAGGGAGATGATTGCTTCTCTAGTCTTGCTGGCTATGCTGTTTCTGATACAAGCCAGGATGTGTTGGCTTGGCCAGCTGGGCACACTGATGGCTCATGTTCAGCAGACTGTTGACAAACACCTCCAGTTCCTTTTCCTCTGGGCAGCTTTTCGGCCGCTCCTCCCCAAGCCTGTAGTGCTGCATGGGGTTGTTGTGACCCAAGTGCAGGACTTGGCACTTCTCCTTGTTGAACCTCATACACTTGGCCTCAGCCCATCAGTCTGTCCTGTCCAGATCACCCTGTAAACCCTTCGTACCCTCACGTAGATCAATACTCCCCAGTTTGGTATCATCTGCAAAGTTAATGAATGTGCACTCATCCAGGTCACTGATAAAGATATTTGTTGTGGTTTAACCCCAGTTGGCAACCAAATATCACACAGCCACTTGCTCACTCCTCCACAATGGGATGGGGGAGAGATCTGGAAGAGTAAAAGTCAGGCTGTAGCTTTCTGACTTATGGTTTGAGATAAAGAGAGTTTAATAGGTAAAGCAAAAGCCATGCATGCAAGCAAAGCAAAACAAGGAATTCATTCACCACTTCCCATGGGCAGGCAGGTGTTCAGCCATCCCCAGGAGAGCAGGGCTCCATCACGTGTAATGGTTACTTGGGAAGATAAATGCCATGATGCTGAATGTCCCATCCTCCTTCTTCCCCCAGTTTATATACTCAGCATGGTGTCCCATGATATGGAATGTCCCTTTGGCTAGTTGGGGTCACCTGTCCTGGCTGTGTCCCCTCCCAATTTCCTGTGCCCCTCCAGCCCTCTTGCTGGCAAGGCCCAAGAAACCAAAAAGTCCTTGAATTAGTATAAACTTCACCATTCAACAACTAAAAACATCAGTGTGTTACCAACATTGTTCTCACATCAAATCCAAAACACAGCACTGCACCAGCTACTAAGAATAAAATTAAGTCTATCCCAGCTGAAACCAGGACAATATTAAACACAAAAGGCCCCAGTATTGAGCCCTGGGGAACACCACTTGTGACTGGCCACCAGCTGGATGTAACCCCCTTCACCACCGCTCTTTGGGCTTGGCCATCCAGCCAGTTTTCCACCCAGCATAGAGTACACCCACCCAAGCCAAAAGCAGCCAGTTTCTCCAGGAGAATGCTGTGGAAAACAGTGTTAAAGGTCCAGGTAGACAACATCCACAGCCTTTCCCTTACCCACTAGGCAGGTCATCTTGTCATAGAAGGAGATCAGGTTTGTCAGGCAGGATCTGCCTTTCATAAACCCATGCTGGCTGGGCCTGATCCCCTGGTTGTCCTGCATGTGCCGTGTGATGGCACTCGGGATGATCTGCTCTGTAACCTTCCCCAGCACTGAGGTCAGGCTGACAGGCCTGTAGTTCCCCAGATCTTCTTTCCTGCCCTCCTTGTAGACAGGTGTCATATTTGCAAACTTCCAGTCTTCTGGGACCTCCCTGGTTAGCCAGGACTGTTGGTAAATGATGGAAAGTGGCTTAGTGAGCATTTCCACCAGATCCCTCAGTTCTCTTGGGTGGATCCCATCTGGTCCCATAGACTTGTGTGTGTCTAAGTCAGGGGTCCTCAAACTTTTTAAAGAGGGGGCCGGCACGCGGATGAAGTGACAGGCAGTCATCTGCAGCTGCTTGGTTTCCCCCCCCCCATAGCTGGGGGGGTGGGGTGGGCGGGGGGGGCGGGGGGTGGGTGGGTGGGCGGGGGGAGCTTCTGTAAATACCGGGGGCCGGATTGAGGACTCTGGGGGGCCATATCCGGCCCGCAGGCTGTAGTTTGAGGACCCCTGGTCTAAGTGGTGTAGCAGGTCCCTGACCATTTCTCCTTTGTTTATGGGGCTTCATTCTGTTCTCCATCCCTGTCATCCAGCTCAGGGGGCTGGGTAGCCAGAGAGAAGCTGGTCTTACTATTAAAGACTGAGGCAAAGAAGGCATTAAGTACCTCAGCCTCTTCCTCATCCTTTATCACTATGTTTCCCCCTGCATCCAATAAAGGATGGAGATTCTCCTTAGCCCTCCTTTCCTTGCTAATGTATTGATAGAAACATTTTTTATTGTCTTGTATGGCAGCAGCCAGATTAATTTCTAGTTGGGCTTTGGTCCTAATTTTCTCCGTGTATAACCTCATGACACCCTTGTAGTCCTCCTGAGTTGCCAGCCCCTTCTTCCAAAGGTCATAGACTCTCCTTTTTTTTCCTGAGTTCCAGCCAAAGCTCTCTGTTCAGCCAGGCTGGTTTTCTTCTCCACCAGTTCATTTTTTGGCACATGGGGATAGCCTTCTCCTGTGCCTTTAAGATTTCCTTCTTGAAGAATGTCCAGCCTTCCTGGACCCCTTGGCTCTTCAGGACCGCCTGCCAAGGGGCTCTGCCACCCAGTGCCCTAAATAGGCCAAATTCTCCAGGAGTCCAAGGCAGCGTTTCAGCTGACCTCCTTCATTACTTCCTTGAGAATTGAAAGCTATTGTTTTGTGATCGCTATGCCTAGGATGGCCTCCAACCATCACATCACGCACAAGTCCTTCTCTGTTCACAAATAACAGGTTCAGTGGGGCACCTTCCCTAGTTGGCTCACACACCAGCTGTGTCAGGAGGTTATCTTCCACACACTCCAGGAATGTCCTAGACTGTTTCCTCTTCACTGTATTGTACTTCCAGCAGCATCTGGTAAGTTGAAGTCCCCCCAGAGAACAAGGGCTAGCAATTGTCAGACTTCTCCCAGCTGCTTACAGAATATTTTGTCTGCCTTTTCATCCTGGCTGGGTGGTTTATAACAGATTCCCATCATGATATCTGCCTTACTAGCCTTCCCCCTGGCCCTTACCCATGAACACTTGATGCTATCATCACCATCATTAAGATCTAGACAATCAAGCCACTCCCTATCACATTATCTAAACCTCTCATACCAGTCAGTATTGTACCAAAAGCCTTCTTCAAATTGCAGACTACACCTGCTACATTAGCTCTAGCAGTTTTTATTTTTAATTCCTAAATATTGAATCAGATTTAAGTGTGATTTCTTTAAAATCTATTACCTATCCTTAGTTATTCAGATTTGATTCTGCCTGAATCTTGTACTTGACATGATTCTTCTGCTTAATTCTTTTACTTCATCACTGAATTTCAAATAATTTTCACAGAAGCATTTTAATGTTTTCCTTTGTTACTCTTTGCCTTGAAGTTTATGAGACTCATACTGTGTTTAGTCAAAAAGTTCTTTTTGGCTCAGGGAAAAAGAGAGTGCTAGATTTAGCTGGTTTTATTCATCTTAAGTTATACCTTTATCATGGTGCAGCCTTTCTAGCTTAAACTCATTTTATTAATGATAATATCTAAAACTTCAGTTAGTGCTGTCAACCAGCAATTACTTTTCTTGAGATGATACAGGCATCTGAACACAGAGTTTGAGAAGTAGTGCCTTGGACATAGCAGTTCAAAGAACATTTCACTACAGCTGGTTTGTTTCTGCTAGATTTCCCCTTGCACTTTTCTTCCTATTGAACACACACAACTCTTCAACCTCTATATACCTAAAAAATCCAACAGCAAGTCCTTTAGAAGAGATAGAAATGTTTTTTTGGCAAAAATAACCCTTGAAGTCAAGAAGGTATTGTATTAACAACAGGAGCTCTTTTCTTAATGATTTTTTATGAGGTCTGTTTTCATGACTGTGCTGATTAGATTTTTCTCTACTCTGTATGTTTGTATTGCACTTTAATAAAATTACTACAGGTTTTCCTCCATCTCACTTAAAAAAAAAAAAAAAGTAAAGAATTAAAAAAAAGAAAAAAAGTGTCAAACACAAGTCACTTTACAGAAGCACGTTTAGGCCCTGCTTTTGTTTTCACAGCAGAAGCAATCTGTTTGAAATACAATAAATCACTGCCTTCACCTGCACGTCTCTGTGCATAGCTATGTGTGCTCATTCTCTTCACACTCTTTCATTTAAGAAACAGATGTTACTTGCTCCAACAGGAAGGGAAAGGTGCTAGCAGGCTCTCTGAGACCAGCTGGGTATGTAGAGTTTATTATATTCCTGCAACAGTTTATTCTCCTCAAGACTGACTTATTGCTTTCCACTTCTGCATGTACAAAACTTCTTGTAGCCAGAGGAAATATAACCCTGTCATAAAATGCCCGCTTAAAGGATCAGATCACCCAGCTTTAGCTCTTTCCTAGTCTCTAAGTGTTTATCTCCTAATCTATGATCCATTTTAAACTTTGAGGTCACTCAAAAGGCTTTGCAATGACAATTTCAGCATTTACAGGAATTAGGAATGTTAAACGACCATGTATTCCTCTTTAAGCCATTTGGATTCTTATCATATTTTCAGTCTGAAAGTTATTCTCATTGATAACCATTAAATTACTGAAGTATATGTCAGCACACCACTATAAAGCAACCTTCTCTCAGGCAATTTCCTGAGATGGCCAGTGACCAAGTGTTAAAGCTGAACATCACTCCTGACATTCAAGGTGATCAGGGATGAGGAACAAACTGGGATTTTCATAGCCTGTTGCATGCAAATAGGAAAATTGGAAAAGCAGCTTCATACTTTGTGAATACTGACCTGAGTTAAAGATTTCAATTTTATTTTGGTGAAAGAACAGAGGTTTTCTCAAGTGTTTGACTCAGGAGCTAAAAAAAAAATAAGTAAAAGGCTTTGGTAAAGCTTTCCTGTTTAAATCTGACAATGTCACCTGTTTTCTTAACTTAAATGTCTTTATTACGCTGAGCAAGTCTTCTTTCCTATTGACAATGAAAGATCGACAGTCTTCCAGAATAGTAAACTCCTGTGTACCATCAGGAACTTTATGAGTAATAGGAAATTATAAAAATGAGACATTAAAAAAACTTACTTTTGTGTTTTGTGGCATATTGTTAGTCTAGGACTTCTCAAACCTTACATCTTTAAAAGAACAAAGAAACCAAATGAAAAAATGAAACATTTGTGAGTAGAAGTTATGTCCTTAGTACTAAAACAGTCATAAGAAGTCATTCAGCTTAAACCTAGGAACTTCAAATATTAATGATACTGCTTTACAGTGGCATCACAAGATAAGAAAAACTGTGTTGGTAATTTTTTAATCAATCATGCGTACAGTTTTTTTTCTGTGGTTTCCCTGTAGGCTGAATAGGTAGTAAAAAAGTAGAAGCAGTCAGGCATGCAGAAAGGCAGTTAAACATTAAGGAATGTGTAGAATCAAAAGTCTAGTTCCATACCAAAACTGAGAAGTTTTCAGATTAAACCTTTGCTCCTGGCCTATTTCTGTTTCACAAATGCAGTAAATACATGGCTTTATTTTTCAGTGCATACTATTTAACGTAGTTTGACATTAGAAAATGAATGTCTATACAATACTGTTTATTTTAGTAATCTCAGAGTTAGAGATGGGATTCAGTTCCCATTTCAGACATGTCTAATTTGAGGCATATGCAGTGTAAAAGTTTGCATTTCAGCTAGTTCTTTAAACTTACATAAGATCCATGCTGATCTTTAGAAAACCCTGTCACATCTTAGGTGTGTAATTTCTAGACAGGAAGGTGATGGTTCATTTACTCATTCATTGCTGTCGAATGCCTCTTATGCCTGGGTGCCCTGCCTGGCCCCCAGATGCCACTCCAGGAAGCGATACGTTCCCATCAGTACTGTTTCTGATCTCATAACCCCATGTAGGTTTCTTAGATACCTAAGGCATCTCCACCGGCACTAAATGCTGATGTGGGGGCAACTGAATCAAGCTGCTTGAGTTAAGTGAGTTGAATGTTACCCAAAGCGTGCTGAGCATTTTACCAGCCAAGAAACCCAATCTAAGTCACCTCTGCTTTGAGTGAGAAAGATCGAGTTGGATCAGATGACCTGCAGAGGTAATTTCTAACCTCAGTTATTAAATGACTCTGGACTGTATGAAATCTAGTGGCCAGTAGGGATATCTGAAAGTCTATTTGCAAACCGCAGAAAGCAGAATTTTGCTGTGTCTTACCTCTACCTACCTTTCTCTCACAAAGTGAAAATATAATGGTTGATTTCTCAGTTTTCTGTCAGATGAGGAATTTCAATTAATGTGACCCATTATTTTCCACAGAAAATAATGAGAAAAAAAGAAAAAAAAGTGTTCATAAAACAGGGCAATAAGATTTGAGAAATTAAAAACTTGTTAAGATACTAGCCACTTTTCACTTTCTGTGAAACCTTATTTTGATCAATACTGAAGAAATTGATGTGGTTAACCTTATGCACAGATTGTTTCCATATTTGGGATTTCAATAGGAAAAAATTTTTTGTTCAACCTGTCTGCCTTCCTGTTAGTTGAGTACTATTGGTCTACAACTTTATTAAACAAAAATTAAGCAAATTAAAATACCTTTAAAAACCAGGTTGAAGTCCTGGTGTGTTGGAATAAAAGATATTTTTTGTTTTTTCTTTTTACATTCAATTTTCTACAGTACCAGGTTTCACCTACCATGCAGTATATGGCTCTAGACCTCCATGGCAATTGCTGCATAGGGTGTGTGTGTGTCCAGAATTCTTTGTGACAGAATATGATTTTAGACCTGAGGAATAATGATGAGGTAAATCAAGTATTCCTGGAAGAATGGCAGGTGGAAAGAAAAAGAAAAGCATATGGAAGGTAAGCTATAATTTTCTCTAATCATTTCCACTCAGTGCAAGAACAGATGTGAAGCATATGGCTTAAGGACCAAGATTAACAAAACAAAAGAAAAAAAAAAAAAAAAAGAGAAGGAAAAGAAGAATAAAAGCTTAACTAACTTTAAAAATATGAATAAATGATTGTGAGTGTGTTGGAGAACTGTGTTGGTCTATGATTCTTGTAAATGTCTAGGCTAGACCCAGCTAGGGGAGGCAATAGTTTGAAAAAAATAATTATAGCCATATTTGTACGGGACAATGAACTCTTCCAAAAATCAATTGAATATGCACTTTTTTTTGTGTGTTCAAAATAAAAGGAAAACAGCTCCAATTTTATAGCATGTCATTTAACCTCTGAGTGCCTCCAAATAATCTGGACTCTGTCCATCAGGATCTTCAGTAATGAGGGTTTTTTGTGGAACAATGAGCATATCAAGCCTTGCACAGCCCAATCCCCCTTTTAACATGTGAATGTCATCATCTTAGTTGCCATTCCTCAGAGTACCCCTAGGGGCTGAACTTCCAGGAGCAACATTGCATAGCAAAAAGATTTTTCTGGTGTAAACCTGTTGAGCGAAACCATTGCCACATTTGACCTCAAGCTAGGTGAAATGTTGGTCGGAATTGTGATGCTCTTCCTCTAAATTTCATACTGCCTTCAGTAATGTCATAAAACAGATAGAACAGTTTGGTGCAGATAGCACCAAACTGGTGTACTAGTTAAGATGTATTGAATTTAGAAGGACAACCCCATCTCCAGTAAAAATATGATCACAATATTTTTGTGTTGGAATTACGCTGCCATGTGTGTTTTTCTTCTTCATTTAAAAAAAAAATATGTAGAAAACTGACTGAATGAAAATTTGGAAAATCTTCCTGTCTCCCATGCTTATGTGTCACATTATATTTTAGATTATTTTGATGTTCATATGAAAACCACATGGAACCTAAATACATGCAATTGTGGAATGTTGTATTTCCCATTCTTCAGTATTTACGTAAAAAGGAAAACCAATATATGTTACAGAATTGTTCAGTTAAGGCTTGATATCTCTCCTACATTAAAAATATTTTTTTATGCCTGATTCTTTGGAATCTTTCCATACTGGTCAGCACTGCAGGAAGGGCAAGCTGGTTGAAGTCTGTAGCATATCTACTGGCTATTCATGCTAAGAAACCCTGAATTACCTAAAATACACCAAATGAAGAGGAAAACAGAAGAAAACCCTCTTCTTTTTGTAATATTGATTTGACTATGTGAAACCGGTTGCAGCTGCATGAAACTGTTTATGTGACTCTGTGATAGCAATGACTACAATACAGGAATTGTGAACTTTTTTAAGCACTGTTACTTCAGATTTCATGACAGCATTAAAAAAGGAAATATAAATAATAAAACACATGAATAATTGGAAGCAAACTGCTTCAACTCACAGAAGGAGGGTAAAAATGAACTAGTTTTTATTTACAGCAAGGGAGAAAAAGAGTTCTATTGTACCTACTAGGAATATTCTGTTGTTGCCCCAGACTCCTACTGTCTCTGGTAAGCAGACAGTTGAGCTTTGAAAGCAAAATGGTAATTGTTTTGCAATAGAATTTTAGAGTAAATTTATTCCTATAATTTATTAAATGCCATTTTTAATACTTCCAGCACTATCACAAAAAAGAACAAAAAACTCTTGCAATCCTCAGTGATCAATGGACAATATTTGTATGAAGTAAACCAGAGCAGAAAGAGGCTAATGCAGATGGATGTGCTTCTATCTCATAATGAATCACTTTGTCTAGAAATTATGTCTGAACCATGCTGTGGTTTAGAATTGACCCAACCAAAGGTGTGGCCTAGGTGACTTTTTAGTTTTCTCTTGCTTAGTTCCATCAAGGACCTCAGATGGAAGTTTACATTAGAGGACCCTACAACATTTGAAAGTTAAGTGTTGTTTCTAAGAGTTTACAGTGCTGAGTTACTGACCTAAATAAACTATAAAAAGAAAAGAAAGTTGGGCACATCAGAGTGGGATTTGGGTCAGCCAGCCCACTGAGGGACAAAGTCTAAGGCAGGAAGCACTAAAAAGTGTGTTTGAATCTGATTTTCACCAAGACTGAGGTGCTCATTTCCAAACTGCAGAAACCAGGATTCACAGCCTAAGCCTTCTGCTTGTTTTTGATGTGTGCAATAGTTAGATGCTGTGGTTAGTTGTCTATAATAATTGCAATGGGTGGGTATTCAGAGAGGGATGTTAGGTATTAATGTAATGGGAATACAGATAAAATTGATTTTTTTTTTTTTTTTCCTTTTAGGGAATCAAACATTTCACATACTTCCACAACTAAGTTTAGAAATTTCTGACATTCAGAGACAAAATAATTGGAGTCTTTATATCAAAGTTTTTTTCCTTTCTTATGATCCAAACCTTATTTTCCCCCCACAATCTTACTTTTTGTTTCAAACCCCTGTTCTGGATGTTCTGGAAACATTTTTTAGTGACCTCAGTTAGAAAATACATAGCAAAGAGACAAGAAAATTTTTTTTTTATTTCTTTTACTACAGCAGAAATAAGAAGAAATAAAAGGCACCTAGTCAGTACTTACACTGAAAGATAAAATCAGAATTTTTAAAAGTCTTTGTGATAAGAAATATATATAAAAACAAATACCGAATAGCAAACAATAAAAAGCTTATTGCCACCGAAGTCAATGCACAATTGTTCACAGACATTTCTTCTATTTTCAAGCATGGTAGCAAGATTTTATTTCAGAGTTTTTTTAAATATCAGGTTCAAAGCTCTGCTATTAAATTGATAACTGACTGAAATGAATTTCTGCATTTTAAAGCTTGCTTTTATAATTTGACTCTTTTTCAGAGTTAAAGCAATCATGGTGATAACAATTTCAAATTAAATACAGCTAGAAGAAATGCTCAGATTGGCAGCACAAAGTATTTGATAATGGTTCAGTACAAGTACTTCAAAATCCAGTGTGAAGTATAATTATGTCTCCACTTGGCAGATCAGGAGCTCTCTCTTAATTCTCATCCGGTCACTTATACAAGTTTCCGATTCCTCTCATTTTAAAAAAAGGTGTGCCTGACCTTCTGATACCAAAGATCTTATAAATGTTGCTAAATTTAAAATTATTTCCTAAACCAGGGATTATCCCTCTTTTTTGCCCATGTTAATCAACACAGATCAGTTAGCCTTGAAGCATGCAAAGCTTTTCCATGGTGAGCATTGGGCTCTTTTTAGCAGGGCTATATCATAAAACTGCTGTACAACTTTCACCCAGACTTGTAAAAGCTGGTAATAAAGAAAATTGCATAGAAAAACAAAAGTTTTGCTGTCTTGTGGAAATTATGAACCAAAAATCACAAGACATGATTTAAAGTAACCTCTGAGGTTGTGGCCTTATATGGTTGGTTGACTCACAAGATCAAAGGTAGGAAATAAACTGTTTCCATTAGAGGAGAACAATCCACTCGCCTGTAGCACAGGGTCAAATGAGGCCTTGATTTTTATCAAGACAGCAATGAAACAAGTGAAGTAACTGGGGTTTTTTTTTTTTGATAAAGAACATCACTGTGGAGGATGAATAGAATCTGGAATTTATTTCATTGTCCGTTGCCAATAATACATCCATCAACTATGGGAAGCACATTTCTATGCTGCAGAGATTAAAAACATTCTAACGAAAACCAGCTGCCAACCAGTTGCAAATCACGTCTTTCATAACTACACTAATTCAGCTTGAAATCCTGGTGACTTATTTCTGAAGTATTTGTCATTAGAAATAAACGTCAATTTTATTCAACAAAACAGAAATATATTATTGCAAAACTGATGAGCATACTGAAACATTTGCTACATCTCCAGACTGCAATAGGACATTGTGTTGCCACATTGGGTTCTCATGACCACATCAAATCTGCCTTCTGTGGTACAGCTCAGCTTCCTTCAGCATGGTGAGTTGAATATGAAGTCTATTTTCCCTTCAAAGGATCTGATAACTTGGAGCTATGTTTTATGGAAGAAGGCTATGACACAAAAAAACTGTCTATGACAGAGATAAGCTATGCAGCAAAAGGTATTTTCTCAGTGGCTCTCCCAGACTTTGGGATGAGTTTCCACAGGAACAAAGAGTTACTGTACTGCTCACTACAGTCTATGAACTGCCTTTTCTAATGTAAACACATATTATTCAGGGTATACTACAAAATGAGACAGAAAAAAAAGAATTTTTAATACTTTGGTGATGCAGGAAGTACAAGAACCCATATAAAACACCTTGATGACCCCTGCAAAGATGAGTGGCTTTCAGACCAGACACAGAATTGGAGCATGATAAGAAAATCAGACTTCTTTGGGAAAGATTTGACTTAAGATTTCCAAATTATTCAAGACTGGCCTAACTTTGCAGCTGTGAAAGTTGACTGAATGCTCTCTTAGCTTGTAATTTCACTGGCATCAACTAGAGTACTTTTAACAGAGGTCAGCAATTACTTTTTGTTTGTACAGCATAATAAATTAAACATTCCACTTTTTTTTTGTTAACTTTGCAGCTTAACAACAGATTCATATTTCAAAAATTTACCTGCAGTTTTGTATTTTTAGCAGTTTGGAAAAAAAACCATATCCAACAGTTTTGGTACTCTCATCATTCTATATATTTTGGTATGAAATATATTTTGGTATACCTTTTTTTTTTCTTTTTTTTTTAAAGACAATGATTAAATGTCTTAAGCTGCAAGTTGTTTGGAATTAAATAAATGGAATGAGACAGAATGGTCAAATTTGCAGAGCATTTTGAGCCACACTTCCAGTAATAAGGGGTCAAAATTAGACATGGTCTTTCAGAAATCTTAAATCATTAAGGAAAAAAACCTGTAGAAATTAATAATCATTACAACATTGTCATTTCCACTAAATTCTTTAAAGCACATTTTAAAGGGAACTTGGCACTCAATATTCAAATTATTATTTTTTTTAAATTAGCTAGGTAGGTGAAGAAAACAATTGCAAATATACCTTTAAATATTTCCATTACCCTGAAAGTATATGCTATGACCTACATGAAAGTACAGTAAGTCATGTAAAGATCCTGCCATTGACTTTTGTTGTTTCCTTTATCAAACTTTCAACTCTTTAAAAAAAAAAATCACACTTGTAAACCATCAAAACTCCACTTAAAGAACCAGAGAGTTCATTGAATTTTTTGATACATATTTCATTAACTTAAAGAATTAACCTGTGACCCCAGACAGAAAGTGCAATTGTCAATTTCCATTTCGTTCTGGAGATTCAAATACTATACTAGATATAAATGAACTAAAAGGCGCTTAAAAGTCTGATGATGATTTACACTGAATGATGAAATTACTGAATGCCTTTAGATTTGAAAAATTCTCATAGAAGTTCTAGTACCAAACCATAAGTAAACCAACATATCTGTGAGGTCTTGCACCAGAAAATGAGTATGATCTTGGCTTGAGCTTTTTTCATGGGAACCAAAAGAGGATTAATAATATTTGTGAATATCTCTTATTCTCTATAAATTTTACAAGATTGCGTAATATGATCCATCAGTTCATGGAGTGGAGCCCTTTTCTGTCAGCTGGAACATTTCAATGCCAGTATTTCTAGACTGAATAAGAGAATCTCCTCCATGTTCACCATACTATAACAATATGAAGCCCGAGTACAGACAGCAAAGTATTTGTTGTAAGAAGATGGTCAGATTTTCTTGGTCAAGGAGTTATGATTGGATAGGAGCAGAAAGGAGAGGTGGAATGTAGGAATTTGGGGAAGGAGAAAGGGAAGTGAAATTTTTCAGAGGGAAGAGCAGATGATGAAATTTAGCAGGCTCTGTGCATGACAACTATGAAAGAGATGGTTACAGCTGAGAAGAGTACCTTTGTGGAAACAGAGTTGAGAAGCATTTCTTCTGCTTCCCACAGTACCAGAATAGTTGAGGTCAGAAAGGAACTGCAGATATCATCTATTTCAACCTTCTTGCCTACACAGGATCATCTAGACCAGGTTGCCATGTTGAATCAGGTGTCAAGCATCTCCAAAGATGGGGACACCATGACCTCTCTGGGCAACCTTCTCTTTCAAAAGTTATACTCATCCCTGTTCTTCACTCCTCCTCCACAAGACTCTAGAGATTCCTGGCTATCATCAGGGCAGCTATTCAGGACTTCTTGTATTTCCAACTGATTTTAACGAATCTCTCTGGCTTTGTGCCAAAATTAACAAGCTCTCTTAGACACAAACAGTATGGACTAGCTGCTGGATAGAGCACACTGTACCAGCCAGAGTCCTAGAATGATTATTGGTTTCATACAGTTTTGGCTCCAGACTGGTTTCATTGCATTAGTACAGAATTCATACCGATTTTTGTCTGTCTCATATCTTGGAGTATTGTTCCTCACAGTTCACAGACACCTCCCTATCTTTTCAGAAACCTTCTTGGGTTTGGCATAGCAAGCATTGAACTGGAGTCAGTAAGTTTGGTTGGATTCAAGCTGAGTTGATCCATATTGCCCAGGGAATTTTGTAGCACAAGCATTGTTGGGGATTTAATTGTTCAAGTCCATCAGTATTTTGGATAATGGAAAGTTAACTTTATGTTCATTGAGATACACTATTTTAGCAGGCATGGCTCTCTCTTGCTTCATAGAATCATGCAACCATAGAACAGTTTGGGTGGGAATGAACCTTTAAAGGCCATCTAGAGCACCCCCACCCCCACCCACCCCCCATGGGCAAGGACATCTTTCACTAGATCAAGTTGCTTAAAGCCTCATCCAACCTGATCTTGAACATCTCCAGTGATGGTGCACCCACAACTTATCTGGACAACCTGTTGCGGTGTCTCACCACCCTCATTGTAAAAAAATTCTTCCTTATGACCAACCTAAATCTACCTTCTTTCAGTTTCAAACCATTCCCCCTTATTCTGTCACTACTGGTAAACTTTCTCCATCTTTCACATCAGCCTCCTTTATGTATTGAAAGGTCACAGTAAGGTGTCCCCAGAGATTTCTCTTCTCCAGGCTGAACAATCCCAACTCTTCCAACCTTTTTTCACAGGAGGTGTGTTCCAGCCCTCTGATCATTTTCATGGTCCTCGTCTGGACCTACTCTAACAGGTTCACATCTTTTCATCCCACACAGAAACTAACATCAGCATAGGTATGGTGGCATATACTTTTGTACCTCTCTGAAGTGAAATAGCTACTGTTATTCCCTTTCTACTGCCAGCTCATGCCTAGGTATTACTTCTTTCCTACCTCTTTAGCCAGTCTTCTGCTGAAAGATGTGGTTTTTTCTATATGCTTCCTGTGAATAGTTTTTTCTACTTCCTGTGCCCTAGTTGGACAGTTCATTGTTTTTGTATATTTTTTGGTTCTTTTCTCTTTAAACTTGCCACTGTAAAACTGGCTCATTCTCCCTCACCCTTCCCCCATTCTTGATTAGGAGAACATAAAATGGGATGTAGTCCAAAATAGTGCATCTGGTATATTTTTTAATTTTGGCTCAGCCATCCGACCAGAAGTTGAAGAACGGAAGGATTGAAGCCATCTGGCAGCAGCAGTGTGAGGAGATACTGCTGTTTTATTTTTTAATGGCTCCCTCCCAGCTTTGCAAACCACTGATTCTGTTATTGCCTTAATTTAAGTTACTCTTGCAGCTGTGGCTAAATCTTTGGTTTCTCCTTATCTCCTTACACCATAGTGAAGGAAGTATAAAATTATTAATTATGAACTCAGACTGTTATTGATTTTTTAAATATTTAGAACCTTATTTCATATCTGATTACATTGATTTGTATGCAGGGAGTTACAGTATTTTCTTGTGTATGCCTCTAACATTTTATTGGACATGTTTTTCACCTTAATTTCAGACATATATTAAAATCTAAACAGTAGACTTGAGTAAGCTGAACATGGCAGTAATTATCTAAAAAGGGTGATCTTTAAAATGCAGAATTAAAATGTTTCTGACTTCTGTGTATCAGGAACAGGCAAATTTCCTAAAGTTTACTTCAGCATTAACTTGACTGTATTCATCTACCGAATGTGACTTCAACAGACAGTAAAAGTAGAATAAGCAGTGTGATATTCAGTTACTATGCTGAAGAAATAAAGCTCAACTTTTGCTTTTAATTAAGCCTGTAAAAAAATTCCAGTTAACAGAGTTCCACTGACTTATTATTAGTCTAAGCTAATATCAGCTCCTGGAGTCTACTGTGTTCACCAAGGGTCAACCAATGAAAGATTCTTCCTAACCTACAGTGTTCCTACTGAAATTAATAGTGGTATTTGAATAGTGTGGGCAGGGTTCAGTGAATTACCACTAGATAAAAGTAAGCTGTCTAGAATGCAGGCATGGTTCTGTTTCCTAAATGAAAGCATGTTGTATCGTTTGAGACACAACACTGATGTTATTTAGACATCCACATTTGGTCAACACATATGACCTATGAAAGAGAGATCTGTGTCCTTCCAGAAGAGCAGATGATAACCCAACAGGATACCAAGAATCTCTACAACAGCACTGGATACCTGTGCCTGAAGCCGCCCAAATTAATTTCCCCCTCCCTATGAAGGCAGTCTCATCTCCACTGAATGACTCATCCAAGACAAAGATGATACTGTCTCTCTGCTTTGACTGTGGGGGAACAAGGAGCAGTACCTTGGCCACAATGTCCAACTATGAAGCAACTAAAGTTAAGGAAGATCATTCTTACTTTAATTGGCTTAACATCACTTGATGGCAATAAACGTAAGTAAATGGTGCAAAGATAAAAAGAGACATTTTGCATTTTTTCTCCACTTAGAAATGCTTTGAGCCAAAGTATGACTAAAACTAATAATATTCCTTTATTAATGTAGGAAAGAGTCAGCATGCTGTAGCATTAAGGCTAGGAGAGAAATGAAAATATGGTTCACATGAAAAAATCTATTTTCTTTAATGTACTGTGAAAAAGCAATATCATGTCTCTTTCATAATTCGTGCTGAAGCCAATGATGATTGTATCATCAATTTTATTGGGAAAATGAGCTAATCTCATTTATTTTGCACAAAACATAAAGATAGTTCAACCTTTAAAGCTGCACAATACATCCCTAGCAAAAGTTCAGTGGAAATTGAAACAAACTTTTATAACTTAAAGCACAGCTAGATTTTGCAGCTCATCTGGCAAAACACCTGAATTTTGAAAAAAACAGGGTGCAAGGGGGTGGGTGGGGAGAGAGAGAGAGAGAGGCCTGGTCTTAATCTCTAGACCTGTCATTTATTTCTTTCACACAAAAAGTATGGGGCACAGGTGGCTGAATGTCAAAGATCATGCTCTGTCTGCATGCTTCATAAGGCATGAGACAAATATATGAAACAGACTGGGCAAATAGAAAATTCACAAGAAGTGGGTGCAGTTTCAGTGACCCAGGTCAAAGGTTGCATTGCTTTTGGTGTTTTACAAATGTTTGACAGATTAAATGCCCGCCTCCCATGGTTAGCAAATAAGCCATGCAAGTAAGAGTATTCATAAGAAATAAAATGTCATTCAATGTCCTTATTGTGAGGGATCAGGGTCAATTAGCATGAATAGCACATGTATGTTCTCAGTACACACACGCACTCTCAGATTATCCTGGATTTTGGAAAACACGTATTAAAATATTTTTGTAATGGTAAAATAACACCCTGGTGAAGGGAAAAAGGATCAGAAGCAGGCAGGTAGGATATTTAGATACCATTATCAAAGAAGGTGATAATTGTATAATTTCCTATATATATATATGTTTGGTTCTTTGATATCCTTCTTGAGTAAAAGTATTTAGTGCCATTTCTCCTTTGCATTGCAATGGAAATTGGTAAGAAAAGCATGAAATAAGAAACTTCATGAAAACCCATGAAGTTTCAATACATCATAGTCCACAGACCTACCATGGTAGTTTCCAAATTACTTCTTTGTTAAGTCCACATTGTATTCAGCCTTGTTCTCAGTTGTCATAATTTTGACAGGTAAAGTGATATACTGTGATTATTTGAAAGAACACATTTTCATATAGTGGCAGCATATGAAGTTCTTGGTAGTCCCATGAGAGTATTGTAAATGCACTTGAGAATCAATGAACTGTATGCACAACTGTTTGTACAAGTGTTGATCCTTATGTATTTCAGCACTGGAGCAATGAATCATTCCTGAAGAGATTTTCTTATTTGCTCAAATAATGTCATAGGTGTTATTACAGTGACTGAGATTTTGGGTTTGTCTATGCCAGTCCTTTATTTGTACACTTTGGCAATTACTCAGGGTAGAAAGTATCTATCTTACTATCCTGCTTTAGAGTTAATTTTCCTCTTAGTAGGTGGTGCAGCACTGTGTTTTGGATTTCGTGTGAGAACAATGTTGTTAGCACAGAGATATTTTTAGTTGTTGCTGGGTAATGTTTATACTCAGTCAAGGACTTTTCGGTTTCTTGGGCCCTGCCAGGGAAAGGGCTGGGGGAGCACAGGGAATTGGGAGGGGACACAGCCAGGATAGGTGACCCAAGCTAGCCAAAGAGGTATTCCATACCATGTGATGTCATGCTGAGTATATAAGTTGGGATAAAAAGAAATAAGGTGGGAACATTCAGCATTATGGCGTTTGTCTTCCCAAGTAACCGTTACATGTGATGGAGCCCTGCTCTCCTGGGGATGGCTGAACACCTGCCTGCCCGTGGGAAGTGGTGAATGAATTCCATGTTTTGCTTTGCTTGCATGCACGGCTTTTACTTTACTTCTTAAATTGTTCTTGTCTCAACCCTCAGGTTTTACATCCCTTTCCAATTCTCCTCTCCATCCCTCTGGATGAGGGGGGAGTGAGAGTGGCTGAGTGGTGCTTGGTTGCTGGCCAGGGTTAAACCATGACACTTACTTGCTGATTTTGTCTTCACAGTGCACAAAAAGCTATCAGAATTATCTTGTCCAAGAATTCACACTGGTTTACATCTTCTAAACCACTGGCCCTTACTTTAAAAATGCTTCTCAAGCCTGAAAGCAAGGTTTTTTTCTTGTTCTCTACCTGCTAAAGATTTTCTTAGGTAACTGGTGATGGTGTGGAATCAGGACTGGAAAGCATTATATGCTAGTACAGGAAAAGTATGATTTGACATCAGATCTGATTATGGCTATGACAGACTTTAATTCTTTTATTGAAGATTTTAGTACAATGTCCTAAGGAAACAAAGTTTATGCAGTCGTACTTACTCTCTCCTTTATTTTTTTCTCTGTTCTATCTTATTCTGTTCTTTCCTCCTCTCCTATAATCTAGCAAACAATAATCTACAAACTGAAAAACTGTAACAGGTTTCAGTCAAATTTGGCATAAGGGAAAGCTCTCAGACGAAGAGGCTTCTTTAAGAAACACAGAGCCAAAGTCACAAAAAACGATATTAGAAATGTTGATAACTGTGGGCTGTTGCTGACTGCAGCTAAGTCTCCCTGTCACCAAACACCAAAGAAGTTACTCACATAGAAAAGGCACTTTATGGGGAAAGTTTCAATCAAAGCTTGCAGTCAACCATGAGAAGCAAATCCATAGGAAACCGGGCTTCATGAGTTCTGGTGCTCAAAGAACTTCTTGGTTTACTTAAAATGAATGAGAATTTTATTCTTTGCCAGACTTTGCAATAGAGGTGTTTGTATCGGGGTTTAATGAATTTGACTGAAATAAACTGGCTCCAGTGAAAGATATCTCAAACTGTTTTGCAGCTTCCTCTAAATGACTTATTGCATTTCTGCAGCTTTTTGCTCCTGTAAAACATGTTTCATTTGCTTCATGTTCTGAGTACTGAAAATTCTGAAAACTTTCTAAGTAGAAGCTGCAACAAAGGAAAAATCTGGATGTATCCTCTACATGTTTTTAATATGTTTCTTCATGTCAGATAAATCTATATTTATGCCTATGCTACATGCAACAATGTAAATGAAATAAGTTTAATCACAAAAAATACTCCAGGTATTATTTCAAGGTGATGTTACTTTTTGCAGCTGTCACTGACAGTTTTTTCAAGAAGAATGTTCAGAAATAGCAAAGGCCTGGAAAGAACCAAGAACCAAAATCTGGTAAAATTAGGGAACTGACTACTGGGGAAAGAAGGATAAGGATTACTGTAGTAAGAATATTTGATATTGCTATTAGTTTTGCTCTGTATCCTACCTGTTCATTGTAACACACATAAGTAATAGTTTTTACAACAGATTTTATAAAAGAGAAAATGTATACTCAACAAGACTCAGGACAACAGATTGGGAGCATCTTCCTGAATGACTGTGTGCATGTGTGAACATTTTGTTTTCATGAACTACATGTAATTACAAAGTACTTACACAGACTATGAAGAAGCTGAAGGATATCCACCTCACTGAAGTCTCCCTTTTAGGGAATATTTTACCTTTATTTGGAAAAAAAAAATGCTTTCTGTTCATTCACCTGATTTCAGGTGTGCATGTACAGAAGAGATGAGACTTCTATACTGGGGAGAAGAAGAGGTTGTGTCACATCTGAATGAAAATCTTTTGATATGTTTGGCAAAAAGAGTGCAGAGTTGCAGTGTTTTCTTTTGTTGTCAGATATATTTGCTGCTTCATTTCATGGACTGAAATGACTGACTCACTGAGACCCTGGGCCTCAACTCCAGGTGTGAAGAAAGAGAGATTTCACAGGTGCCTTTCCCTGCTCCCACATTTTCTTTATGCCAAGCATAGACCAAGTATAGCCCCACAGAAGGCAGTGGTCACATACCAGGCCTGCTCACAGAGAGCTGTTCCTACAATCCTTCTGCTTGGCTTAGCTAAAAAATCTACTGCCTAAATGAACTGCAAAATCACCATTACATTTGACAGCAGAATAACACCTCCTAACAAGCTGGAGATTCTGGGTAATTATGTGCTACATCTAGGTTGACCAGCAGTTACATGGTTTTGACTGCCACAAAGCCCTGTTCTCCCATTTGTTCATGCTGCAGATGTTGTGTGGACATGCTACACTTGCCTCTCAGCATGCTTCCTTGGGACTTCTTTTTATTGAAATGTGTAGTAGAAGGTGTGATATGTACCTTGAAGTCTCTCCAGTATAATATTGGTATGCATGGGGTGCAGTTACAGTGACGATTTGAACTCAGAAGTCTAGAAGTGTTCTGGTCCATGTTTTGGCCCAGCCTCTCCATCTCTCCCTCCTTTCAGATACGCTTTCTCCATGTAGCAGGTTCGCGGCCAGGTTTGCATGCTTTCCCCAAGCAGCATCTCCTATTGCCAATCCTGGAGGCGGAGGAGTGGCCTGGATGGGCCATAGATCTAAGCCTATCAGATATTTTTTTAAATGTTATTTTCTTCTATGTTTTTCCACTAAAAATGTGTGGAAACTGCTGTACCAAGGTAAATTAGACTAAGCGTTCCATATAACAGGTTTTTAAGACAAAAAGATACATACTCATTGAGGCAAAACAAGTATCATCTACTACATGATTGTTTCCTCGCTCAACTTAAAGTAGCTTCAATAAGTGATATTACAAATGAAAACCCTCCCATACTCTTTCCTTTTAATTCTGGATTCAGCTCTAGCTCCAAAATGTCTCTCTCTGGTTGCTCACTTTTCTCTCTTAATAAGTTGAAACAATATGATTTATAATACGCCAAGATTCAGAGCAATTTAAATTTGAAATAAGTCTGGAAATGAATATAAATAACATACTGTACTAACATGCTTCAAGCTGAAAGTTTCATGCTAGGCTGAAGAAGAAAATTTGAGGGGACACTACCACTCAGGTACTTTAAAGGCTGTTGCCTCTCCTGGATACAGACTTACAAAAAGGAATGAAAACCAGTAGAATGACATTTCTGTGATACTTTTTGAATACAGAACTACTGATATATCCCAAGTTAAAATACCTGTGTAAAAGGTTATGGTAGAATACAATGCTTTTCCCCTTTGAAACTATACATGTGTGAAAGTCTTTCAAATGCGTCCTTTATAAAAGGGCCTCTCAATTTCACAAGCAGTATATGTAGCTCAGTATATGCAAAGAAGTGTTGCCAGTATAAACACAGTGTTTTCTCCCCGAAAGAAAATTATCTGCATAAACCCCAAATAAATCATCAGTGTTCACATTTACTACTGAGTTTGAGAGGCTCATTTTTCTTCTAAAATTTTTACGTGTACATATACTTGTGTTCTTGAACATATATGCATAGAAATAGCTATTTGTGCATACCTGGAAGTAGGGATGATATATTTTTGTATTAAAGTTTAAATGGCAGTGAAATAAAGTTATCCCACCATGACTTGAGAATTGTGCGATTCAGTCAACTGGTGATAAATCACTAATTCATCTCTTTCTCTTAAACATGCATATTCCTCAATTTGAAAAAAAATACATTCCAAAATTATTTAAGTTAAATATCTTGAAAACAAAATTGTGTGAAAGGAAGACCAGCATTTTGTATTTAGAATGGATTAAGAATATATCTATTTTTTAGGAACATTAGGAATTTTGCAGCAGTTTGGTGGAAGAAGGATGGAAGAATACCATGTAATACAGGCCATATTGGCTATTACCCTAAATAATGTGAAGATACTACATATACATAAGAAAATACAGAATACTCCTAGTGTGTTTGCTGAAGAATGCAGAAGGTGAATATGGAGAGAAACAAAGACATTTATTATAAAGTAGAAAAAGAATATGTTACACTGACCAATAATTTTAAAGCTTAGCAATTACATTCTTAAAGAATAGCAAGGAAATGTAAATAGTACCTTTACTAAATCATTGCCTACAATTCTTTATATTGGAAAATAAAACTGCAGAGGCATAAACCAGCTGAGATCAGAAGAGACCTCTGGAAGTCATTGGGTCCAACCTCCTGCTCGGAGCAGGACCTACTTAGACCAGGTTATTCTAGGCCATGTACAGTGGAGTTCTAAATATGTTCAGTGACAGATATTCCCCAATATCTTTGAATAACCTGTTTGAAAATTCTTTTTGTGAATTAAAATATTCCTTACATATAATCAGAATTTTTCTTGTTCCAGAAGAACAAGTTCTTGTTTTCTTCTGTCCGTTTCCTCCTCTTCTTCTGTTGCAGTCCACCTCTGAGAAAAGTCTGGCTCTATCTTCTGTCCAGACGCTTGTAAGATAGTTGAAGAAAGCCATACGGTCTCCCTTGACCCTGGTCTTCTCCAGGCTGAACAGGACCATCATCCTCTGTCCTTCTACGACCTCAGCTCTAGCCTCATTAACCAGGTGCCCTCCTTGCTCCAGTATGTCCATGCCTTTCCTGTACTGGGGACCCAAAAACTGGACACAGTACTGAAGATGCAGACTCACACATGCTGAATACTGTGAACCAATTGCTTCCTTCAACCTGCTGTTTGCACTTGTGCTAGTACAGCCCTGTAGTAAGTCTCTCTGCAGCAGGGCACTTCAATAGCTCATGTTCAACTGGTTGTCCACCAGGACTCCCAAGTGGTTTTATTCAAAGCTGATTTCTAGCTGTACAGTCCTTCAGGGTTCTGCCTTCCCAGATTTGGGATCCTACATTTGCTTTTATTAAACTTTATGAGGCTCCCATTAGCCTATCTCTGCAAACTGTTGAGTAGTATCTGAATAGTAGTCCTGCACTCCAGTATATCAGGTGCTTCCCCTGCAATTAGATATCATCTGTGAATACTCTCTTGAAAATGAATGGAATTAGTTTGGTTTAGTTTAACAAAACTACACAAACTTATCTTTTTAATGAATATACATTGCTGCTTTGTTCTAGATATTCAGAGGCTGCAACTAGGAACTAGGCATCACTTTTCAGTTGTGGAGGTCAGTTTGTGGTAACAGTGGAAGAAGCAATAGTGTTACTGATAAATAAATCCATGAAGAAAATGTGGCTGTTTATGCTATTAAAAAAAAAGAAAGAAAGAAAAAAAAAAGAAAAGGAGGATGTTGTCATATGTTCAGGGACTGAGGCAGCAGTATGCAGGATGTGAAAAACCTGGATTCAGTTCACCCATCTGCATGAACATTTTCAAACCTACGCCTCACAATTATAAACATAAAAGGGCTCTCTCAATGTCTCATGTTGACACTGTTCCACTGCACATACTCAATTAAATATTTACTGGAGAGACGTAGTCCATGCATTCCCATCTCCTGGGAGAGTGTCCTAGCTAAAAGCCTGGAGAGCTATTCTCTATGTCAATGATATTTTGAGTATTTTATCTAAAGTGGAGCAGTGTCAACAGGAAAGGTTGAAATAAGCTTCCTAAGCATATGTTTTAATCTAACTGTTCACATCTTTGTCCAATTAAGAATGGGGATTGAAACAGCGTAAATAATCTTTCAGGTAAGTTGTCTAATCATCAGGAGTATTTTCAAATGTCTCCTTCAATCTCTCTGCCTGGAATAACTTTTTATATATTACTTAAATACATGTTGAGATAACATATAATAGAATGACTCTGTTACCTGACAGTTGGTTGGGATATTTCATAAACTGAAAGACTGTTATTCAAATGTCCTTGGGCAAAGGAAGAACTGAGCTGCTAAGCAGGACATTTTATAGTGCATATTTTATCTCAGTTAAGAAAAAAATAGATATTAAAGTTTGTTTGAAATCAATTTCTTTTTAGAAAAATAAATTGTCATGTGTAACCCATGTGCTCCTTGATAAAAACAGGTTTTGTCATATATTTACTGTCAGAACATAAACCTGTCATATAAATGTTTTTCTATAGGTGTAAGTGCCTCATACCCAATTACTTCACATCATGAAGTTAGATTTACTTTGCCTCATGCAAGAAGCTAGAACAAGTATTTCTTGACAAGAAATATTTTCAGTTTCAGTCTTAAACTGACACCTTGGAACTTTTTCTGAATTGATGGTCTTGCAAACTGAATAATTACAGGAGATTCTGAAAGGGAACAAACCTCCAAAAGAAACTTTGTGGCTGTTGTGTACTCTATCATTTTTGAAAAAGGCTTTCGAGTTTTCCATGCCTCTTGTGTTATTAGCAGTACCAGATTGGTGGTTTTGTCTGCAAGCCAGACTATAAATCATCATCAGTGGTAGGCATGATATTCACTATTAATGCCTTGTTTTCCCTACTGAAATATCTTTTTTTGCTTATTTTCTCTTGATCCTTGGCATTCTGCTGATCATCAATCAAAAGAACAAGTTGGACATTCCTCTCTGTCTTGCCTCAGTGAACCCCTGATTTTCTTGACCATTAACCACTCTCTGGAATGTACATTTACTGTCAGCATCTTTAAGCCCCCATATTCTCCTCTCCCAGCTACCCTTCCTGGCACTGGGTTGCAAAGCAATATTTCATGTATACTGAATGAAGAGCATGTCATAGGCTGTTTGACATGGTCTGGGAGCACACAGAAAACCACCGATGCACAACCCACTTTTATTCCACAGGCCTGTGGGAGCCTACAGGGATAAGAAGCCTTTCTGCTAGGCCGAACACACCACCTCTCACACACAAAACAAATATTCCTGCCTTTACTGTTAATAGGTTTCATATTCATGTAGAAAAGGATTGTAGACTGATGTTTATCAAAAATGTATCTGGAGAGACGTTTTCTTGAGATGTGTGAGTAAGCTTGATTTCATGCACCGGCTGTTCTCTTTCTTTACAAAAATGCAGTGTTTACTGGAGTGAGGAGCAGTCTGCATTTATTATTCGGGAGCAAGGAAGTTTTGGCTTTTTCTTGAGCTTCTGCAAAACCCTTCAAAGGGAAGGAAAAGGAAAATGGTTCAACACAAGTTCAGTTAGGTGGTTAAATAATTCATAGTGGCATTTCTTAGAAGGCTGCTAATTCAAAAGCTTTCTTTTATAAAATAGATTTGTCAACAGGACATCTTTGCTTATTAGACTGCTTGGTTTTTATGGGCTGAAAGCTTATATATGTTTTCTTATATACACATACTATATCAGTCTGCAGCATTATCTTAGTCATGTTTCTTTATCACTTAAGCGAGTTATTAACTTTTCAAGTAAGAGGCTGAGAAAAGTTTGAGATTCACTGTTCAAAGCATTCTAACTTATTCATGATATTTACTTGTCCATACACTGTCAATATAGACTGAGTAGTTCTGATAAAAATTTGAGCCTTGATCCTAAATGTAGTCTACATAGTTATATGGTTCTTTGTGTGTAGATTTTATTACACTATTGCAAACTCAGGAATTGACTTACGTATGTAATTGATTTGGCATGATATATGTAACAGGAATACTCCTTCCAGTACTAGAAGAGGCATGGCACCTCTCTTACTCAGAAAGATCCTATTTCCAGCTATCCAATGAAGTATCACTTAACTAAAAAACCCTAGAATTATGTCAAAACAGCAGATGACATTAATTAGAATTAAGAACCACAATAACTTGTTAGTCACATGCCAACATCAGAGAGGGAAGCTGGACAATGACCTGGATGAGTTACCACCACCAACACTGCAGTTTAAACATCTGTCATCTGATGACCAGACACAGTGGTACCTCCTAGATACTTCGTTCCACTTAAGCAATGCAAAGTACCCATAAACCTGGCTTAACCAACCTGTAAAGCCAAGTTTATGACTGCTTGGCATTGGTAGAATTATAAGCAGCAGCTGTCATGTGGCTATGAGCTTGATCTGTGTCTTCTAGGCCTTTGTGTCTCACATTTTGTGCTTTAAGGAAATAATGGATGTATGTGTATGTAACTCTATTAGAGAAATCTTGCACGTGCTTTCACCAGTTGTTAAATAGTCATTCTTGAATTTGCCCATATATGTAAGTCCACATGTGGCCATAGTGAGTTGTAATTTAGAGTGGGATTTTTATCTTTCAAATTTAGCTATCTAAACACTGAATTCTGAGCTCATCTTCCTAGATGAATGGAGAGAAATAAGCAGGGGTTGTTATATCTCTAAGTCTCTATTATAGCTTTAGCTGAACTGCCTTTTAGAGTTTCTTATTACAGGGAACTTAAATAAATTTATTCAGACTTAAATTTCTAATTTTTAGGTATCTAAATTTTACATTCTTGTCTTTATTTTCTTATGACTTGCACCCTTACTGAACAGAAAAGCCATTAAATGGCCAGCACTAAGCTGTATCAACTACAAGGTCCTCTGGCAAGAGGAAATGTTTTATGCCACAAGATTTTTCTGTTTGCTTCTCTTTGTTCCTTACTGAGCACATTTCATCCATGGAAGGGGCAGAGGAATTCCTAGTCCCTTCATTTCAATTTGTATCAATCCTACTGAGAACAAGACCAACAGTTCAATTGATAACAGGCTATGAACCATAGCTGAGAATCAGTAAGTTGTACATATGCTGTTCTTCTTAGATGGATGTACTTTAAAGGCTTGATATATTTTTTTAATATAGATGTTATCATTTTCCTCCTTCACCATGTTTTTCCTTACGTGACAACTCATATTCTTCTGCTCTAAAAGTACTGTTTTCAGTGGTAATATGATAAAAAAATAGCTCTCCTAAATTTTTAAAAGTTATATTAATAACAGGACGTAAAAGAATGACCTAAATTCTCCTTATACATACAGAGCTCTGTCATCATTAATAAAAAGAGTTTATTTCTAGAAATTACATTTTCTTTTAAATCCAATTTAATAGGAGAAAGTTGACTTCTATTAAAGATCCTGTTTTTCTTTTGAGGCTAGGAAAGACCATACTAATAAAATTTCCATGAACTTCTAGGCAAACTTACTTCCATATAAACCAGATGTCTATTCTTTCTTATACCGTAGATTTGTTGAGCTATTTGCATGTAGACAAAAGCCAAAGTAGGTAGCATTTACTTTTGTTTCTTTTTCCATCACATGAAAGAAAATCAGTGAAGAAAACAATATGTGCTCATTTAAGAGATCCTTCTCTGTTATTTTTTTTAGTTTTCTGTACAGAAGATCTTGCTAAAGAGAAATAAACCATATACATAAAGCATGCCCTTTGTTGCCTGAATGCAGATGCTCCACTGGACTCAGTTCTTAATACTTTTTTGTGATAGAAATATGTAGATCTTTTTTTTTTTTTCCTGCAAATGGTTAATTTAAAATAAAAATGTCAAATGCTAAAAATGAAAAAAAAAAATCATTTAGCCTCAGGATGAAAACTATTGCATAGTCTTAGCTCTCAGAGTGCTTTGGTAGATCTATGCTTTGAAAGGTGTCTACTCCGAGAACAGTTCCCATGCCAGAAACTGCAGATCAGTTTGCATCCCCGCTGTTCAGTGATAGTGCCCTATGGAACATACTGACTGCATTTTCCTGCACTGGCCTTCTCTTGGGCCCACCTAGGAAGACCCAGGGATGTAATAATCACTTTTAGCTAAGATTTTATTTTTTCATTGGATTTTGGGGACTTTTTTGAGTTTTTTGGTTGGTTGGGGTTTTTTTTGGAGGGGGGTATTCTTTCTGTTTGTTTGTTTAAAGTATCTGAAATAATGCAAGGGCTCACCAGAATAATACTCTTTAATGAAGCACAGCATATGTTGCATGTTTTAGAGAATGATATGAAGGTATCTGAGGGTGCTGGTGTGTGAGAGACCTGCCTGGGATGACGTTGAGTGACTGATTGAGCAGAGGTACAAAACTGACTTCCACTTCCTGGATGTAGTCTGTGGAAAAATCTTTTCCCAGAACAAGAAAAAAGCTTTGTTTCATCATGGAGAAAACTAATTGGTTTGTTTCAAGGGAGACTCCAGGAGCTAAATTGTCTGCGTAATGGGAATGATTTGGGGATTAGGATCTGAACCACAGTAAAGTGGACAGCTGTTCTTCAGTCTCCACCCCAGGGAAGTAAGTAAAATTTCAGTCCTAAAGGTTATGGGTCAAAAAGTAGCTCCAAGTAGAAAGAGGCATTTGTTATTCCTCAGTGTTAATTTCTATGTTTATGCTACTGACTTTGGACTTTGCCTACCTAATATTTTCCCTGCTTCTTATTTACTCTCCTTTTCTTCCCTGATTGTTACTCTGAAAACATGGATTACGGTGTGTGAATAACTTTTAAAATGTAAATTCTCAATCTAAATGGTCCCATGATAACTTCTGAATTGGAAACTGAGAAAAAATACATTAGTGCATCCTTCTGTGGCACCAAATACGCACAAATCCATTAAGTCCTATCACTTATTTTGATTATGTCAAATACCTTTGATAAATGTGTGTATGATATTTTTCAGGACGTCGATGAAATGGGCACTTTACATTTGGCTATGGTGGTTTGATCAACTTCTATTCCCACAAACAGTCCATTTCCACAGCTGTCATACATCAGCATGGCTCCATGGATATTCCTAGTTATACAGATTGACAACTGAGGATTCAGCCAAATAAGACTGAAACGTCGACTAAAAAAAAAAAAAAAAAAATATTGCATGAAAAAGTCTGTTACATTTCACTTGAACAACAAATTAAGCTGAAAATTGCAAAATTTCTGTGATCCAGAGGAGTTTTCTTTGAGGGATGGTATACAGACTGATACTATAAACTGATCCTAGTTTGCCACTTCCTAATGTTTGAAGGATCTTTCAGCTACACTGACTGCTGGGTATTTAAACATTCACCAAGGCTAGAGAGAAAAGTGGATCTTTGGTGTTGTAGTTATTCATTGTTCATTTGGTTTATTTTTCTTCTACGAAGAAAGTAAATTATCATCTCTAAAAAAAACAAGTCTAAACTTTTTTCCAATGTGATCATCATATTTCAAATGTTATATCTTAGGGGAAAAAGGATTACTATTTTGTTTTTCTTAGCCTAATCAATGAGGCAGAATATTCTAAGAAAGCAACTATATAAAGTAGCTCATTAGCCAGATACCCGAACACAATAAATTATTCTGTAATTCATGAAAGATTCGGTGAGTAATATGGCAGAAGATAATGCCAAGTTATGGAAACCTGAACTGGTCTTACCGCCACTCCCCCACACTCCCATCCCCCCCTCCCCCTGCCCCCTCCCCGGGAATCTGTGGAACCTTTCTAATAAATAAGCCACTTAATGTATCTCCTGTTAACTTTGCTCTTATTTCTACTGGAATAGATTGCAAACAAGCAGCTAGTAGCAGGCAGCCAACCATCAGACATACCTATACTGATTGGACTAAGCTGTTGCTCATGAATGACAAGAAATAACTTCGAGGGGATCTGATGGAAGGATTTTATACTCATGTTGCTGCTCTAAATGTTCAAAGTTGGAAATCTTTATGTGTTTTTAAAAGCTTTAAAAATAACAGTGACATGAGGTAATAAAAATCCATAGAAATGAACAATTTATGACTAATAAGAGGTGGCCTTATTCTTGAAGACATATAATCCCCCAATTATCCACAAAACATTGGATGAGATGTTAATTATTTGAGTCCTTACCATTTGCCAGTGTGTTCTTGGCAGACCTTTTAGTGGTATCAGCAGGAAAAAAGGAAATGAGCTGGAAAGCATTAAAAAATAATACTCAAAATAATATTTAGGCATGCAATCCTCTTATGAACTTCACATTGAGTCATTAAAATGCATTCACTAACTGCATAACAAAGAGGTAACAGGCTGTACCAAGAAAACCAAGAAAAGGGGATTTTAATGTGGTCAAATAACTTTAAGAACATGGATTCAGATTCTTTTTCTTTCCTGTTCATGTCTAAGCAGCATTGAGGAATTTGCCTTTCTAAAGATCATCTACTGGACTTGCCATTTGGACAATCAGGTTGATTCTCCATTGCATTATAACTGATGCAGTCTTTTATGCGCTTGGTAACATTTAACACGTGCTTTATTTTCCACAACTGTATTTGGCCACATTGTTAAGTGTTTAAGAGAAAGTGACTAACGCTTTGGATCTTATGAACACACAGGGTACATCTTAGTCTTAGCAAAGCAGATAGTTCTCATTACCTTTCAGGTGATGTCCCCCCTCCATAGATGTTACCACTTCTCATCACTCACCAAAGAAGCCCAGAAAGGAGTCTTATGACCTTTCTATTTATTTGCCTGTGCCAGAGCCCTGGAGAGCATTCTGATGTTCAAAAACATTTTTATGAGCAGAAGATAAAACACATCTTAAATGAAAAGCCAAGAGGTTATTGCTAGTATAGTTGAAATCTTAACAGTTCAATCACAGAAGTATTATTAGTCCAGATATAATTATTACAGAAAACAAAAATGAAAGAAAATAAAAAACAAATATTATACAGAAAATTACTACTACTACTACTGCTACTACTACTACTACTACTACTACTACTACTACCAAGAAAAGAGTTAGAATTATTATACACTCACTTCCTAGCTTCTAACCCTTTTCTTGGTGTGATAGTCACTTTTTCTGCCTCTTGGGGTTCTAACATTGATAGCTTTGGTCTAGTATGGGTGGGGTACAGTGAGTCAGAGCTATCCTGATTCCCCCACCAGGACGACTATGATGTTGATGTTTTCATATTCCTTACACTAGGATCCACTTTTTATATGTTTGCTAACGTTGCTTTACAGCTTGGTCTTTTTTCACTTGTCTGCAATGTCATGGTGAATCCAAATTTACTGTATATGGTGCGTTTTACATAATTGCACACTTGTTCTTTGTTCTGTGTTACCACTAAAGCTGGGTTTGTTGAGCTCTAGAAGTGAAATTTTTTAAGTGACCGCTGGTGAGTTGTTTAGAGGTATGGGTTCTCCAGCATCCGTCTGCACCCTGTCTCTAATCACCATGTGCCTGTACTCCACTGTGTTGTGTCATCACTTCTAAAGGCACTTGCTGTCATACCAGGCCTGGATTTCTTCACATATATTTTTGCTAGAGCCAGAAAAAAAATTTGCTACACAGGAAAACTACTGATTACTACTATCCATAGAAAGCTTTGGTTATACCATACGAAAAGCAAAACACCCAAATTAGGAGCAGCAAACTCCTCATCAGAAGAATTGCACTTACAGCTAAATCAAGTGAAAACAGAGTTCCAGGTTAGACAGGAAAAGTTCAGAAAAAACAAACCTGACAAGTTTCAGTCCTGAGGCCTTGCAAACTCAATACAAAGCAGTGGCCTACTATCAGCAATGGCAAAACACTTTCTCCTAGGCTGCAGGATGATAGTGCCACATCTGCATTCAGGCCTCTTAAGGAAGTCAATAGCATAAGACTGCCACCTCCAGCAAGTTGTTTATTTCTTAGGTGCCGAAGCTTGCATCAATTTAATGTGGTAATTAAGGTTTTAAGCTAAGCTGAATAAATACAGGCCTTTATGCTCCTTTAGGGCCAGTGTGACAATGACAGGAAATGAATAGCAGGGGATAAAAAAAGACAAAATCTAAAGGATTAAACAAACAATTAGCAGATTCTTTTCAAGACAGAGATGGGACTTGGCTCTCTTTAAGTTTGAGATACCTTGATTTCTCAGCTACTGGTCACAGAATAATCCCCATCCTGCTGATTCAGTTTCTAGAAGAGTAGGATAATAGAAAGCTGGAATGAAAATACAACAACAGGGTAAACCTGAAAGTATTTGCCTTCAGACTTTGCTAGCTGGAGGAGTATCAGTCATTTGTAAAAATGAGATTAATTTAATGACTCGGCAATTGTCAGTCTCACAATACCTCGGTGAATGAACTTGGCAGGTTTCATGACATCTATTTTGCATATGTGCAGAAAAATGAAAGGCTAAGTATTTAGATGGCAATAGGTAATTAAAGAAATGTGTCTATACTGTGAGTGCACTGGAACCATACTCCTGTGTTCAGGCTTTTTCTGGATGGACAGGGGCCATTTCTTTACCAGCAGTTGCAGTCGTGTATGGTATGCTGCCCAGCCAGTGAGCTCAGAGTACGGGCAAGTGGAGTTTGGACCTACCTGCAGGAACCTTCAGAGTCTTAGCCTGAGCATAACTTGTAAGGCTTAGGTGAGATTACATGATAAAATTTGTCTGCACCCACAGAAAGATACTCAGAGACAACATTGGGAGGGGGAGCTCAAATAAAAGTCTGTCAGTCTTCTCCCAGGCCTATGCCAGGAGCCATCAGCCCCTTGCATATTATGCTGAGGAAAAGAAATAAAAGTGGTCAAGTTTTTATAACAAAGCCTGCTTCTGTTATCTTTCTACAACAGGGGGAAGGGATTTTTAAATGAGTATCCCTGTTTTGTGAACACTCCTCAAATCTTTATTCCTATCTTGCTAAATTCAGTATTGTAGACAAAAGTCAAAACAAAGGCAATTTCAAAACAGAAAAAATCCTCCAACAAAAAACCTTCTGAAACTCAACAATTTTTAACCTCAGAATTAAAACTGATCTATTTTATGTTATCTAATTCAAGTAAAAAGAGGTGATTATCCTGCTGTATTCAGGGCTGGTGCAGCCTCACCTGGTGTGTTGTGTGCATTTCTGGGCCCCACAATATAAGAAGGATGTGAAAGTCCTTAAAAGCATCCAGAGGAGAGCAACAAAGCTGGTGAAGGGCTGGAAGGCATGTCCCATGACGAGTGACTAAGGGCTTTGGGCTTGTCTAGTTTGGAAAATTGTTTGAATATATGCTTAATAAAACACTTGTATATTCTTCATATACTCAGGAGATACATATATATATACATATAAACATAAAACTACAAAGTCCTAATCAGTGGAGATGGGATTGGTTCTTTCTGCCCATCTGAACCCTGTGAACCAAAGGGGCCCAACTCCCTACTTCCTAGTCAGACAATATTTATTTGCTTGTTTACCCTTCACATACATATGGCAGAGTAATGTGAGAAAATTAAGAATGTGTTATAAATTACAACATAATTCAGAACCTTTTGAGCTTGTAGTTAAATTTCTTTCTGGCAAACTTGAAGGTGTCTGGCTTTCTATACAAAACTATACAGTGCGTCCTTCAGCAGTTTTAGGAATACAGCAAGACTTACTGCCACACAAAAATATTCTTCGGTGGCTTGGCTAAATACTCCGCTAAATTAAACCCCCCAGATTTCAGTAATTACATCTTAGTTGACAAACAATGATTTTAACCACAGGAAAGAATGTTTTCTAAAATAGAACAAGTTTCCTGACACCAAAACCTTTGAAAATAATTTCTGGAGAGTTCACAAAATGCTTCCAATCCCCTCACCCATAACACGACTTGGCACACACTTAAATATTCACATACACACTCCAATCCTTTCCTGCTAGCAGATAGGAAACCTATATTATTTTTATCTCTCAAGGCTAAATTTAGCTTTCTCTTGTTAATGAAATGCTTACATCCCTTTATGTAAATTTTAAGTTTTTAATAAAAATGATCAGATTTAAGGAGAAAAATGACCTGTGAAAGGATAGGTAATTATCACTTAAAGGAAAAGAGGACTGTAGCATTGCTCTTTCTCCATAAGACCTGTAATAAAATAAACACACCTGTTGAATCTGAAAGCAGATTTTTGATCAAGAATTCATATGACTGGGTTTGGTGGGATTATCTGAAGCTTTTTGAAGACATATTTGGCTTCTTTGGAAAATACTAGAGACATCAAATAGAAGACAAATACTTGCATTTAAAATGGTGCTGAAATTCTTCATGTAATTTGGAAGAGGATAGTTAGGATTCTACATCTTTTTGTTACATAATAAATTGCTTCATCTGACTGGACTATATTTCCTGTCATAAAGCACTTTCTCTGTCTCCTAGCCAGTTCATGTGGCTCGTTATCAACGGTGAAATTGTCGACAAGGCACTGACCTAGAGGATGGAACAGGAACCAAACACATTCAGTGTACTATGGCACTAATACAAATCATAATAGACCTGCTTTCAGTTATTAAAAAACATTATGCCAATTGTTTGAAAACTGAACAATTTGATTTTCAGACCTTTTTGGAGATTTATGTTGTCCTTTACAGAAAGCCGAATTTAAAACTGGAAGTTTTCTCAACAAACCAAAAACCAAGAGAGCAGCTTTCTAATGAACCAAAGTTAGGGACATTTCAGTTTCCCTTCATTTAAAAAAATGTATTCTTCATAATGAAAAGTAATATAAATGCATTATAATTTCTCACTGAACATAATATACTGAAAACAATAATATTTTATACTTCAGGAATCACAAATATTTTTTTCCTATGTATAAGAAGTAACTGACGGTCCATTAAATCCCAGTGAGAAGTTACTACTACAGTAGGGCAGGAATACTACAGTAGAAGTTGATTATAATAGAGAAAACCCCCCAAGTTTCTCTGTAGAAAGAAATAAAATAATCATATTGTACTGAAAATGTCATAGATACCATGAAGATAGAGGGAAAAACAAGAAAAACACCTAACAGAGGCCAGTAACGTGGAAAAATTTACCAAAGGAACTTAATTCTAAGTAGATGTAACAGTAGCTTGAAATAACATTTACAGGTTTTTGTTTTGTCTGTAGGTTTTTTTTTTATTTTTTTTTTTTTTTTTCTTGAGGGGAAAGGTTATCTGCAAAGGCTTTTGGGAATATCAGCTGCATGAAGCCTAAAGTGATTGCATATTCATTGCAGCTGAAGAAGGGTTGTTTGAAGAGTGATAAGTGATTTAGGTCATAGAGATGTTAAAATTCCAACAAATCTGAGAAACAAGACTGTAGTAAGAACCTTCTTGAGATGTGAAGTACAGTCCTTGACACTAAATTTTCAGTATGTAGTTCAGCCAGAGGAACACATAAAATTAAGTAGCAATTACAAAATTAAGAAGTAATTAAAAAAACCAAAACTTTGGGAAAAAAAAAAAAAAAAAACCAAACAGAAACCCCCACTTCTTTCATTCTTTGGTTTCTTTCTAGTAGGACCCACAATCCTGAATCTTTCTTCTGGCTTTCTACAGTAATATAATATAATTCTCCTGTCACACAGACATGTCAAGTACTTTACAAAGATGAAGAATCCTGGGTGGCTCGACTCTACAAGAAGTACATTGAGATTAACTATGCTACATTTCAGTGTTCTTGCAGAATGAGCTGGAAACCTGCGTGTAACTGTTTCCCACATGTGTTATTTGTGTTTTCAGTCTGTTGCACGATTGTTTGTAGGAAAAATTGCCTATTGCTGTTCCGTTCCATGTCCCCAAGCACCCTCAGAAGTGGAAAGGCTATTTCTCAGTGGAGTTCTGGGGTTAACTATTTTAATACAATAGAAATAAAATAAAATGAAAATAGCCAGTTACAGGGAAAAAGCATACTGTTTGAGAAAAAAAGTTGACATTTTGCTGTTCTTTTTCAGTTCCTTTCTTCGAGCCATCTTCAGCTTTTAAACAATTTCATTATTTATGTCTCAAGGTGAACTCTATACATTGACCAGAAGGGAAAATCCGTCTGTTTTCAGTTATTATAACAAGTTGTTGACTTATTTTTTACATTAATAATGTTGCTAGGAGTACTAACATACATACATCTGAAAATGTTACAGTGCAACCTGGAATATGTAAGTTGTTTCACAAAGCATGTAATATTAAAATATTCATATGGCAAATTTCCAGATGACAGAGAAACTTTAAAAGAAAATCTCAAGTAATTTAGATTTTACAATGATAGATCCTCAAGGCTAAGAATACTTGTTTTCTTTTGCTATAGGAGTCTGAAAAGAAATTCAAACGTTGCTCTTAGCATCACTTGGTAAGTATTATTCCTTTTACTAAACTAGCACTCAGCTTGATGCGTCTAATTAATTTTTAAATATGTGATGAAGTAAAAGCCTTAACAATTTCAGGACTCTAAGTTCTTGAATCAAAAAAAACTATGAATTAATATAACTCCATATAAGCAGCTCTTATTGACTAATTTGCTTTTTTTTCCTTCATCAGGATGGAATTAATTTAATTTGAAATGATTTAACAATGCTTTTTTTTTTGCTATACACAGCTTGATTATTAATCAAACCCAACTGTCTGAAGAGATATTTCCAGAGATAAGAACAGTTATTCAGTTTTGAAAAAATTATTCTGATCTTGTGTTTTATGAATGTTTTTCAATTTTTCATATAAGTAGTTTTCAGTCATTCTGTGAAAATGAATTTTTTCTCTAATCATTCCAAAGGAAAATAATGCTAAAATTGTTCTTCCCTCCGTTCCCTTCCTAATTCAGTACCATATTATTTTTTCTCACAGCTCAATTTCTATATAGCTCCATTTGATAAGCATATATTTTTCCTAAGACAGAGGTGATTACGTTGTCTATATGCTGCTGTCTTCGATGGTGTTTATCTGAGAAGTAACCTTTTTGGAGATAATAATTGGACTTTAACTCTTATCACCAAATATGCTTGAAACATCTTTAAACAAAGCATGGCAATCTTCTGTTGTGGACCTGCTCTTAGAGTTCAGCATCGCAGTTCCAGAGACTCTGATTCTGTATTAACATACACATACCTACCTTTCTTTGTTACTCAAATGCTGGATTGAAAAGAATAGCAGCAACCCATTGCAATTGCATAGCTAGTCAACAATGAATAATTTAATTAGAATTCATTATCATAATCCTAATCATGATAATATGGCATTAAACTGGGTATATTTATGTCATTTTAAAGCTGAACAGTGGCCAAATGCAGTCAGTTTATATATGTATAGTTAAAAAATATGTTTAGATTGATATGTACATATATAAAAATGTGGTTTTATACATATACACACAGATATATAAATATGTGTGAATATATGTATGAAGATAAGTCTAAACAAAAAGGTTTTACTAGTTTAGGAAACCAAATATTTCCTGTACAAATTGCCAGCATGCCTAATCTGTCATATTTGTTCTGTAAGTGCCTAAAATCTCTCATCTTTACATATAGTCCATACTGCCAAATACACACAACTCGCATTTGATTCCACTCTAAAGCCTAGAAAATGGCTAGTCTCTTTCATTAACTATGAACGATGAACTAATGAAGTTCAACAAAGGCAAGTGCAAGGTCCTGCACTTGGGAGGAACAACCCCATGCTCCAGTGCAGGCCGGGGGTTGACCTGCTGGAAGGCAGCCCTGTGGAGGACCTGGGAGTTCTGGTGGACAGCAAGTAGCCCATGAGCCAGCAGTGTGCCCTGGTGGCCCAGAAGGCCAGTGGGATCCTGGGGCGCATTAGGAAGACTGTAGCTAGTAGGTGGAGGGAGGCAATCATCCCCCTTTACCCTGGTGAGGCTGTGTCTGGAGTGCTGTGTCCAGTTCTGGGCTCCCCAGTTCAAGTGAGACAGAAGTACCTGTCCACTGGATGGCTACAAATGTGTTTAGGAGCCTGGAGCATCTCCGTCTTGAGGAAAGGCTGAGAGAGCTGGGCATATTTAGCCTGGAGAAGAGGAGACTGAGAGGGGACCTTATCAATGTCTGCAAATATCTTTAAGGATGAATTTCAAGAAGATGGGACCAGGCTCTTTTCAGTGGTGCCACGCAACAGGACAAGGGGCCATGGGCACAAACTGCAACACAGGAAGTTCCATCTGAATACGAGGAAAAACTTCTTCACTTTGAGAGTGACAGAGCACTGGAACAGGCTGCCCAGAGAGGTTGTGGAATCTCCTCTGGAGATATTCACAACCTGCCTGGACACAACTCTGCACAACCTGCTCTAGATAAACCTGTTTTAGCTAGGCGTTTCGACTAGATGATCTCCAGAGGTCCCTTCCAGCCCTGAGTATTCTGTGATTCTTTGAAATTAAATTGTTGGGTCCCCCCGTCTGTCCACCCCTGCCCCTTTTCAATACTTTATCAAATGGTCTATGCTTCACCCCTAAGTACATTATGCATACAGTCTGGACACAGATACCTGCACTGTAGCTGTCCATATGCTGCTAAATGAATCCTACCCAACACGCCTATAGGACAATGTACCAGCTTTTATAACTCCTTTTCTCTAGCATGAAGCTCATTCTCAACATTATACCTATAAACTTTGCAGCTTTGCCTTTTTTGGGTACTTTGGGATTAAAAGGCAAAATTCTGCAGCTACCTTGTTTCAGACTTCCTCTACTACAGGACTCCATCGACTGTGCAACTTACAGATGCTTGGTGAAAGCTATGAGCATCTCCACAATGTAGTAATCTTACAGAAAAGAGCAGGTTAAACAGTTTGTTCATTACAGAACTGCAAACATTTAATGTGTTAAATGTTCCATGACTGATTTAACAGTTACAGATGCTGGTCCTCATTTCTGTACTTGAACCAAGACTTTAACAATTTAATTCTAGAGAAACATATGTAAAATAATAAGGACACAAATCTTACTAAAGGATGGTTTAGTAACTGGTGAATATTTGTAGATTATTCCTTGTTTTACCCCAATCATTACTTATCCCTAACTTCAGCTTTCAGTCAGGGAACTACTGCTTGCCTCTCTCCTTCCAGGTGCACTCTTGAACATGTAAAAATAAAGCCTTTGGAACAATATTTCTTCCTGCCCAATTCATTTAATGAACAGTGAATGCAAGCATGTTTTGCCTGAATTTTGCATGTTTGAAACAACCACATTTCCTTCGTTTTCCCCTCCTCCACAAATTTGACAGGACTCTCAAAAACTGAAGCCAAAGAAAGATATTAATTTGCTTAGACATAACCATTATGAGGTTCAAACATAGCTTATAAATTGCATATAATTTGAAAGCTTTACTGGGATGATATGCACCTGCAAATTATTAGCTAACACCCACAGACACATTTTATGGCTCATGCTCCGGTCTTTTAACAACCCACAGCACAGGCAGCTGGAAGAGTCTAAGAATGGTGAACTCTTGAAATTTATCCTAAGTGGTGTTGAAATTACAGTGACTGAAAGATGCAACAGCCTCCCTTCCCCTTAAAAAGTTGGGAGGTTTGCTTCTTCATGTATTTATTTATTTATTAAGGAAAAGTTACTCTTATTCAGTCCAACAGAAAAACAAAACCAGACAAAGTGATATCTCTGGGACTGCAAATTGTAGCCAGCAATACAGCTGCAAAGTTATAAAACAGCCCCAGAAGGACTGATGATTATCAGTATCTGGCATCCTTCCAGGCTTAATGGCCTCCTTCTCACTGGAAACAAAACCTAAAACATATTCCACAAGTCATTCTTTTTGGGTATCTCCAGTGTATCTGTATGAATAGGAATACTGAAACTGTGGAGTTTCTGGGTAGGGAACCACAGCGTTTTGCTATAATATGAAAAAGATTGAGCTATATAAGAATTATTTGGTTATTTTTACAAGAGAAGGCTAAAAAAATAATTCTGAAGTATGTTGGCAAAAAAAAAAAATTCAACAATCACTTACTTGCACAGCCTGGTCTTAAAGGTGTGTAATACAACATAAGATCTGAGTACATTTAGATGATGAAATTCTATTATTATATTTACTTAGAAGTATGGATTCACTGAATTATTTAATGTTGTATCTAAAATATAGTAAATGCACACATACATAGTGGATGTTCTGTTTTGTATTAAGTTGTATAAAATCAGTAGCTGAGCTGACTGCAAAACTCCAATGGTTTTTGATTTTCATATCTGTTAAACATACATTTTGAGTTAATTTAGACATAGTCATTCCATATGTACAGTATTTGCAAATAACAAACATCATAGAAATGTCTTACTGAACTTAATAGAATTAAACCAACTTTTTTTCAAAAAATGACATAGGAGTACCTCTTTTTTTTTCTCAGAAGTTTAGAATTGAAAAGGCAGGTTTTCATAAAACTTTTCAACTGGCACCTAGAATTTGAAAAAAAGAATTATTTCACTCTTCTCACACATCATAGTTTAATGATGCTGCAAAATGTTGCAATTCTTTGTAGCAAATTTATTTTTCTATATGGGAAATAATTTTTTTCTCAAAAGAAAATTATTCAGGAAAAAGACATACTGAATAGGCTGCAACTACTTGAAAATCCTAGAACAGAGGTTCTACTTGCATCTTATGGAACTACCTGAGATAGAGCAGAGAGAGAAGCAGGAGACAAGACAGAGCAGATGACAGTTTGTTTGACCTGAATAAAAGTTGCAATGTTTCTGCATTATAAGGTATATTCTGTGGTGAAGGTTTGAGTGTGTCAAACCCTTTGAAAACTTTGGCCTCCTCAACATGGTACACTCATACCACTGAGAACCTGTTGTGCCACTAGTGCTTCTAGAGAAGAATGAAGTAGAAATCTTTCTTGTCTTTTTTTTTTTTTTTTTTTTTTTTTTTTTTTTTAAATAACAACTGTGAAATTGGCAGTAGCATGGGGTTTATTTTAGTACCGACTTGCTCTAAATGCTCTCTCAGGTTTTTATGTGTACAGCATAGTTTTGTAGCTTAAACATACTTGGCAGATTTTCTCCTATTTGTTCAAATTGCCCCCCACCCACTACATACAAAACTAACAAATATTGAGCAAATACTTCCAACTGTCTTCATACCAAGCCAGAGGTCATCTCAATCGGAAAACAGGGACTTCAGATCGTATTTCCTTTACATCAGCTAATTACAACCATATGTTTTCTGTGGCAGAAAGGGAGGCATGTATGTATCAGACCCATTAAGCAGGTTAATTGCTTCTTCCATGGCTGATACTCTGTGTAGCTTTTTTCCTGCAGTTTAGAATAGTCTGTGCTGCCTGGGTTTAATTACTTTATTGTTGCTTCTGCTCCGTTATTTTGTTTATTGCCAGTGGTGATTTTTAAGCCATCATATGGGGATTCAGCTATTTATGTCTGATAGCTAGGACAGTTTTCTCTTTACTGAATCTTGACAGGCACTTCTTGGCTTTTTCATACTGTTGCCTTTGGTTAGGATGGATGATTTGGAGTGTAAACAGTGGAGAATCCAGGATGATGATAGGAAAGATAGAACATGTATGCATCCAGTTGGGGTGATGAGGAAGAATTTCACAATTCATCACCAGGATTCCCCTCAGCCCACTAGATGAAGGAAATCTAGCGATCAAGATGATCACTTTGGTGTATTTCATGTACACATCAAGGAAATCTTCTGGTATTCAAGAAAACAGAAATTATGTTTGTGAAAACCACACTGAGCTTCAGCTTCAGAGTGTTCTCGATTTGCCCATTCTGCTTCTGTCCTTTCTGAAGACACTTATAGGCTCTGGAGAAGTAAGGGGTCCCCATTTTCCAAACCACAGACCTCAGGGAGGACCCACAGGATCAAGGCAAGCAGGATTTACTCTACACTGTTAGCCTCATGCACACAATGTAATACCCACATACTTAACATTGCCTTTTGCCACCTGTACTCAGCATGTTGTCACACAGTCATTAACTTAGAAAACTAACACGAGCCAAACAAAAACTTCTAGAATTAAATGAGTTGCCATACGAAAACAATTAAAAAGTCACCTGTTGTGAAAAAACATTTAATCTAACACGGGTAAAAAGACCACCCAAGATTAGCCAAAAGTTGTGTTTTTCTTCTCCCCTCCTCTACCCAAGCCTGTTATTTGCAATACAGGTGCATTTATATGAATGACTGATTGTTAAAGACTGGGATGATGATCTCATCTCAGCAGCTTTGACTGTCTGGATATTACATAAAATGATAAAGATTAGTTAACAAACATTTTTTAACAATCTAAAGAGCAGGAGCAGATAACAATAAATTTATCTTTGTTTTTTTAAATACTAAATTTTAAACTAGCCTATATATACAACAATATGGAATGGTATTTCTCAAACCTACATGCACAAAATTATCTTTATCCAGGTAGATAATCCCAACACAATCTTGTAATAGAGACTTTAAGATCAAGCCCCTGAAAACTTAAGCCAATTGCAAAATTTATTATCCATGCTACATTTTATATTTAGGAAAAAAGTTTGGTCAGGGCTACAAACATTTCAGTAGTAATATTTGAGCCAGTTTAGAAGGTAAAATGGTTATAGTAATGCCAAACAAAATGAACGCTGTTGAAATTTAGCCCTTAAATAGTTAAAGGTGTATTACACATTAGAAGTCTCTAAAGATACATTAGCATAACATTACAAGTTATTTTTTCAAAATTCATGCACTTTGTGTGCTTTCATACATGTATTGTTGTCCACATGGAAATAACAATTGCTCCATTGATCCAGTGTATCATTTCTGAATATAAACAATTACCCAAATTTAATTTATTGCCCAGAACTTTTGTTGACAGCTCATCACAAAGCTGTTGCCATTAAATGCTGGGGAATCTTTTAGCTGGAGGCAGCCACTAAGATCATGTTAATCTCCCCACCTTTCTAAATATATTTCACTGAGCTACGGCTTCATACAATGCTTCAGCAAATATTTTCTAGGCAGATCTGCTAGCGCTACTTGTTAACTGTGTTTATGACTTTCCATCAGAAAGTCCTGCTTTTACATGGCTCTTACTTTTCCAGTTCAACGCTTGAACTAAAAATTCTTATCTAAGACAATTCTTTTTATTGGGGAAAAAGAAACCAACCCCAACAACAAACCTACTTTCATTTATTTCAAAGAATCACTTTGGGGTAAACTACTTTTTCTTAGAAGTCTGATTAACTCCCCTCTCTTTCCATGACTCCCATCCCCAATTTTTAAATAAGCACATTTATTTTAAAAGTTACAGTCTTTGCTATGCAACATTCCTGTATCCTTGTGATTGGTAGCAAGGGTCTACCACTGAGCAAAGTGATCATCTGTTTTAGACTGAGGTGGGATTTTATAGTCAGTATGTCAGAGAACTATCTTATTAAGTTTTAGATACCTAAATTAGAGCTAAATTAATTTTAAATGTGATATTAGTACTTTTCAATATGCTTGTAATATACCCTGGAGATGAGCAAGAGTTTCCTGAATTTTCATATGCAGTGGTATATGCCTGAAATGATAGGAAAAAGCTTGCTCTCCTGTGCCAGTACAGTGCAGAGAAAATATCTGTTTCCTTCATATGCAGCTGGCACAAGAGCCATTCAATACTATAATGGGGGCCTGAGGCTCATACAGGACAGAAACAACCTGAGATGAAGGACTGAAATGGTGAATGAAGGACAGGTTAGGTTGTCCTTTCAAGAAGTGAGACCCAGGGAGAAAAACTGCAAAACTGTAAGCAATAAACTGAAATGAAATGAGGACTTGAAGGGAGACTGCACCTCTCCAAGCATATTGGTCTAAGAACCAGTGAGGCCAGGACAAGCTGGACTACAGTGATGGAAAGGTAGTTTGGGTGAGACATCTGAATTCAGAAGCACATGGAAGAATAACGAGAACTAGGTGGACAGTTCCCACATGGAGGGTGGGTATAGTTCTCATGAAAAATAATGGGAACTGGCTGCCACTGGGAAATTTGTTAGTGGTGACCAGAGACCAGAGTGGGAGGGCTGAGCAGGTTCCATTGAGGCAGTGCAGAGGAGAAAACATGGCAGAGACCATTCAACTCTGTAAAAGTCTGGGGAGGACCCTCAGTATCCTATTGAATACAGTATTTCCTCAGTATCTGGTAGACCAAGACTGAAATGCTTCCATATGTAGAAACTTCAACCTTATTCCAAGCCTCAGACAGAAAGGATGGTTGGACCACAGGCAGCTCCTGACTTTAAGAAGAAATTCCATTTCATACTCCAGCTACCTCAAAAAGGCGCTAACTGAAAATATTTGCTTATCATAGAAAACATGAATCTCTGAGTGGAATTCTAAAGTGGGCAAAAAAAACTAACAGTGAATGAAACAGAAACTTTTAGGTACAGAGAAACTGCATTTTACTGTAGGTTGCAAGGTAAATAAAACTGGCAGAATCAGAAACTGGGCTAGTACTTTGGCCATAGAAAGTTCTTCTGTACTACTGGATTTCCCTTAATTGCTTTAAACAAACATTGTCATAGTTGTGATGGACATAGTTAAGTAAAAACATTCTCCTCTCTTTAGTAGAAAGAACTTTGTATAGGTGATCAGTTTATAAAGCATGAGATAAAAAATAAATCAATCCAACAAAACCCCTAAAGAATTTAAACATAAATACCTGTATTTGTTTGGTATCCATCTAAAAAGAGAATCCCTAAAGATTCTCTGGCCACCTCATTTTGAAAAGCAAGTTTCTGCATCCACATATCAGTCAATGGCCACAATTTTCAATGGTCTTTGAGTCTGAGAATGTGATTTGATTAAAGTTTTACCATAGACTCAGGTGGTGGTAAAATTGCTGTCATTTTCTGTAAATGATCACACAGATGGCAAAATGTTCCTGGCTGCCAGCTGAAAATCTGGCATAGGATGTTTCTATGACTGTTATTTCTTCACTTAAAAGTCTTTCCTGTTGCTTCGTGGTTTTAATTTACTGGATATGTTCAGTTTGAATTGAAGTGGGCTGAGGACAGACTTGTCTTGCCACTGGCAAGGTTCACTATCATTCCCGGATACAGATGAGCCAAACCCAGAACCTCATATCCAAACCTTTCCAATATCAGGGAGAAAGGATCAGATGTGAATACTCTGTTCTAAACGCACCACTGTGGCTTTGATCCCAGGTCAAATCCAAAATTAGAAGGGGCCTCTTTTATAGCTCCAATTTGGACACAGCCAAATTCTGTTTTCATCAGATGGTGCTCCAAGAAGGAAGAAATTTTATGTGAGTTTGCCACTGTTATGCATGAAGACAGGCCTGAAACCTAACCTTAATTTTGCCTCAAAGCCAAACTCTAAACTGTACCCCAAATTAATACAGGTTTGAGTCTGACTTCCTTATTCTACCTGAATCCGTGGCTCATAAACTATGTTTCTGAATAATAATTTATTTTTGTTTTTGGAATGCACTCGATTATATCTAATTGCAAATACTTGCAAACCCCGCCCCCCCACCCCCCACCCCACCCCCACCCCCTTATGTTGGAATGCTATATGCGATGCACATATGTGAAAGAACATTCTTGTCTGTAAGGTACCCAGTTTGCACAGTGACTAAATGAGTAAAAACAAAATAAAACCCACAACCAAACCCCAAACAACCCCCTCAGAAAATAATAATAATAAAAAAAAGAGTGAACATTTAATTTTTTTTCCACTTTGTTGGGAAAAGCCCAGAAACCAGAAGCAAATGAGGGAGAAGCAGCAGCAGAGACCACCAGCAAACAGCAGCTGCAATGTGAAACAGCAGGACAAAACCACTCACAAGAAGAGAAAGGGTTGTTCCTTCCCAGTAGAAGATTGTGCAAACAGCAAACATGAAAGCAACCAGCAAACACTTCCAGCAAAGTAAAGGTTCAATTCAAAGGCAGTGAATAACTAAAGAGAAGGTTGTGAAAAATCTAAGTTTGCAAGAGTTTGACCAATAATACTCTATTTAACACTCCTGGAAATTAGGGGTGGAGGGAGAAAACATAAATGTCATGCACCTGTACTGAGACACTGTACTGATAAACACACTAGTGTTACTCCCCACCAAGAATACTTTCTGTAACCCAGAAGGTTACATACTAGTCAGGCTTTTTTCCTCGTGGTGTTAGAATAAAAAGAATAACGACAATACAATCTAATGAGAAGCATTTATTCAGTTATGTCCCACTATTTGAAGGAAATTTAATCACCTAAACACAAAAATGTTCTAAAAAATTCATATATGGGCAAGTTATACATAAGCATCGATAAGGACGGACTAGAAAGAAGAAGCTAGTACAGCTGGTGGAAACTGGCAATAGCTACAGGGAAGCCAGAATGCGGGTTTTCTACTTCTTAATTTTTAAGTGCATACAATTAGCTGACAGATTAGAGGAACTTTATTAACAATATCTGTATTACAACTGTAGAAAGCTGAATTTGCACAAAATGGTTTTGAAACTATTATTTTGCAAAAATACATTGCCTTCTAATAAAACCCTCTCTGCCTTTTTGCTAGGTTCACTTTCAAATCAAGTGATTACCTTCTGCCCTCATGTCTACTGTGTTTTTGAAGAACAACAAAAGAAAAAAATTAAAGCTTGAGGCTTCATGAAGTTCTGCTACATTTCCACAGTGCAAATGTTGTATGAAATGTAAGGATGGTGGAAGGTTATGTAGTATTCCCTAATAAACAGATTTTGCTTATTTAGCATTCTACAGGCAACAGTTTCCCTTTTAGCTATACCCCTGCCCACCCAAAAAAATCCCAATAAAACAAAAACCACCAAAAACAACCCAACAAAAAAACCACAAAACACATTGAGCAAAAATGGTTAGTTATGGCCAAGCGCTCTCTGAAAAAGAGTACTTTAAAGGTGTTGAAATAGCTCATGGTTGCTTTTGCTTGTGAAATAGTTTTTGGATGTGATTTTATTTTGCAGGGTGGTGTATGTCATTATTACAGCACACAGGCCTACCCTTCTTTACTCTCCTTTTTAAATTCAGAAACAATTGCTTTCTCTGGGAGCACAGAGCACTTGTCAGTTTTCACCACCGCACTAGTCACTCTATGCCTCCTTTTGAATTTGGCTTCAGGTGCTGATACATTATTTAGATTCTTTGATGGTCTCCACTACTCAAGTGCTCTCTGAATAACTAGGTCAACCGTGCGACTTCTTAGTATATTCACAGTACAGATGAAACTCTTACCATTCATCTAAGGACTGTTTTTATCTTACCCACCATCCTTTTCATACTTGGCTAAGGGATCTGTCTCTTGTGACTGAGCCACACTGGTGTACCTACACTGATAAATAAAAGCAAGAAGTTCAAGTACTGAATCCTGCTGTTTGTTTGGTAGCTTATATTCTGGCACTCCAGCTGCTCCAGAGGGGCCTAATCCTAAAGCAATATAGACATGAAGTGGTCCTTGGCAGCCCAGCTGTAGTCAACGGCCTAGTGTGTCCCCCCTTGCTCAAGGATGACCCAGCACTGATCCTGCAGACTGGCCAGCCTGCTCCACTATAATGCTGATTATGACTAAGTTTATACGCACCTCAAGACCCTCCTCTCCTACTGTGTGCATATTTTTTTCTCCTGCACATCTTCTTTTTATCATCAGGGAAGTAATTAGAGCTATAATACATAGAAAATGAGTGAGAGAGGATTACAAAGGGATCTTTCTCCCTGCTGTTTTCCTTTATTCTTTTCATCTATTTCATCTAATTCCTGTTGTCCTCCAGGCATCTCTGAATTGTTTAGAGGTGTAATTAATGATGAAAATCCTTCCAGTTGTTACATGCATGTGGTCATGCATACACACTTCACTGCTCTTCAAAGGAAGAACTCTGATACAAATATGTGTATACATACAAAAAGAAATTTGACCAGCTTTTCTACTGTCTGGTAACATACTTTTTTAAACTCTTTAAATATTTAACATCAATTCAGCTCACCGTACAACACCCCTAAGAACGTGACACAAAATAGCTGGATAAAGTGGCAATCAGAGGAGGAAATGAGTTTTTTCCAAGCAGGAGAAATGTTACAACCCAGTGTAGCTCAAGGGCAGATTGCTCACCCACATTGCTTCCTTCAGGACTGTTTTGAGTTTTGGTTTCCTAAAAGGGGGTTTCCGTATGGAAATTCAGTGAAGAGCAAAGCAAAACTATCCAACAAGTTTATGAAATAACATGGTTTGAATGAATAAAAAATATATACTATTTTAAATGGAGGTCAGATGTGTGAAGACTTGTGTTTCTCAGAGTAAAACATTAAATTGAGTGTAGTGTATTCTGCATGTAAGTTTACAAATATGACTAGATCAAAATTATATGTTAAGCCCAAGCATCTTCATAGAAGTAATAATTATTCTGATGAGAGTTTTGTACTGCTTATGTGTGTGCTTATTACTAGAATGATACATTCTCAGTTGGCATTATTCTGTCCGTTTTTCTTGTGTTTACTTAATGTGCACAATAAAAACTATGGGATTTTGGAAATAGGATAAGATGTTACTTTCCCAGATAACCTAATAATAAAATTACTTATTATCCCCTCGTCCATTAAAATGAGGCACATGGACCAGCTGAGACAGGTTGATGAGTGTTTAGCTGCAGGGAACCCTCATTTCCTGGGATGTGTCCACTGCAAGAAAAGTCTCAAGTTATTTTTCAAGCTGTAGGATCAACAGTCTGATGGCTTGGCAGGGGGGTTTGGAATGGCAGGGACAGGCCTTAGAGGTCTCCCTGGCTTTAGGAGCTTTGTGACCCACTGCATGGGGCAGTCACTGCTGTCTTTTGACCTAGAGACCCTGACATCTGTAGGCTTGGTAGCCTGTCACAGTAGGCTTTATGAGGCTGATTTATGCTTAAATAGTGTGCTTGTGAGCACTTTACATTTGCACTTCCCTAATTGGCAGGATTCCTTTCTCATATTTGGTAAAAAAACAAATCAACAGAAAATTCAAAGCAATTGACACCAGCCAACCAAATCTCTTTACCAACTGCTGCCTAGTAAATATCCCAAAAATAACATCTGAATATGCAATGATTTAACAAAAATTTCAGCATTAACATCTACAAAATTCTGCTACTGCACCTACTACAACACCAGCTGTCAGCTCTTTGCATTTGGAGTGATAGTTATTTCAGAGCACACTTTGTGCGAAGGAATATACATTTCCTGTTCCTCCTAAGAGGCAATAACTAAATCTAGTAACATCATTCTTATCCTCAGATAGGCATCATAGAATAGAGCAGAATAATAGAATCATTTAGATTGGAAAAGACCTTTAAGATCTTAAAGTCCAAAAGTTAACTTATTCCTTATAACAAGCCAATTCCACCATTAAACCATGTCCCTAAACACTGCATCTACATGTTTTTTAAACACTTCCAGGGCTGGTGATTCCACCACCTCCCTGGGCAGCCTTTTCCAATGCTTGACAATCTCTTCTGTCAAGAAATTATTCTTAATATCCACTCTAAACCTCTCCTGGTGCAACTTAAGGCCATTTCCTCTTGCCCTGTTGCTTGTTACCTACGAGGAGAAACCTACCCCCACCTGGCTACAGCCTCCTGTCAGGTAGTGGTAAGAGAGCAGTAACATCCTCCTTAAGCCTCCTCCCCTCCAGGCTAAACAACCCCAGTTCCCTCAGCCACTCCTCATAAGACTTGTTCTCCAGACCCTTCACCAACTTGGTTGTCCTTCTCTGGACACGCTCCAGCACCTCAGTGTGTCTTTCAGTGAGGGGCCCAAAACTGAACACAGTGTTTGAGGTGCGGCCTCACCAGTGCCCAGTGCAGGGGGACGATCACTGGCCCATCCCTGCTGGCCGCACTGTTTCTGACACAAGCCAGGATGCTGTTGGCCTTCTTGGCCACCTGGGCACACTGCTGGCTCATGTTCAGCTGGAAGATGTTTTTCCTGATTTAGGTATTGATTGCATGTTTAACTGTTTGTGTGTTTGAGTACATACAATGAAAATTCTTACAGTGCGTAGGGCTTTTGCTACTCATAGTACTAAGGCTTGTGATTTTATCAAATATATGATTGATTGCCTCTTAGATAATGCACTGGGAATTAATTCCCTCAAAATGCCAGATGTACTGCGTGATGCTTAGCTTTGTGAAATTATACATATAAAATGGGAACGAAAAATAACCCCAAAAAGCATACATTTTGAGCTAAATTAAACCATCAACTACTTCCAACTATCTAATAGTCTCCAGGGAAATTCCCATAATGTGTTCCTTATTCCTTAATCATTGTTGTTAAAACAGCATTTATAGCTTTGTTATGATTAAGTCTATGATTGATGCACTAAGTTTTCAAATATACAGGGCTATATCAGTGACTGATATAAATTGCCATTTTTCCCTTTGATGTAAGAGAATTACTCTGGAGAGGATAACCTAGAGAAACACTGAAGACAGTTGGTTATTGACCTTACTTAGAAGTCAAAGTGAAAATACTTTGAGAAGGAGATGGGAAATTCCTCTGCTCCTTCCTTGAAATTGCACCAACAGGACATAGGAGCTGCTGAGTCCGGATGGAAAAAGACACAGTAGAGGGGAAAAGACACAGTAGGAATAGCATCTCAGAACATGACTACTAAGTAGGATGAATCTGAAGATCAGTTGATACTGTTCTGTAGAGATGTGGAATTTGCCCTTAAAAAGTAGGAAGGAGCTCTTAAGTGGAGTATTTAAAGAAGATACAGACTAATTTTTTTTCAGCTTCTGGTATATGAAACAATTTGTACCCTAATAGTATTTAGTAGCTCTGCATTACTGAAGTTAGTCAGGTTTGTGTTTCGGGTTTTTTGTTGTTGTTGTTGTTGGTTTTTTTTTAATCATTTCCATTGTATTATCATACTAGTCATGTATGTTCAGAACTGTAACATGGAAAAATAATCCTAAAAAAAGACTTTGTTACTGCAAGCTTCTGTAAAATATGGGAAGGGGACAAGCTGTGCACTTCTGTTACTTGATACATGAGACTGGAACCAATTAGCTGTGCAATGAAAAAAACTACGGTAACATTACTTAATGTTTTCCTCTATCTCACAAAAGTGTATGTTGGAAGTAGGTGGCTCTGTTTATCCCTGTTATTTCTGGGAAATTCAGAGTGATGCCTTCTGAAGTTCTGAATGGCTGAAAAGGGACACTGGTGAAAACTTAGGTGGTCATCAGCATTAACTCTTCCTTTTATATCTTATCCTTCTAACATCCGTCTGGCCAAAAGACCCATTATAACTCTTTATATAACCATTTATTATTAGTAGTCACTGTTGCTTGGCCAAGCCTTGTCAGTTACTTTTAGGATTTATATAGTGTCACTGCTGGCACTGCCTATACTCGGAGTATTAGTAAAAGGCAGAAAATCTTCATGTGGTTTTGCACATTTCTTTTCATTCCTTTTTTCTGGTCATGAATGAAGTTAAGTTTTGGATATACATAAATGTCCACAAACCTTGCTGAAAAGCAGTATTTCAAAATAATTTGTTCTGGTGCAAAATCACAACAAATTTCCTTTTGGATTCAAGGATGTTTGCATAGTGTTACATTCTACTGTGGAACTGAAGTTTCAAGAGTTTTAATCCAATTCTGCACTATTTCCACTTCTATTTTAGAAACCACACACACTAATTTGGGAGCCCTTTCTTTCCTTTCCCCTCGATCCCACACTGAGGTCAAAATTCTGAATGCAACAGCAGTGCCAGGATTGCGGAATATAAGTTCCTCCTATGGAATATCCTATAGAAATAAAATCTATGAAATTGTCTGTGGCAGCTGGGAAAGAAGGGGCCACCCACTCCCTTACCTGTTCCATCACATTGATCTAAAAATTAAGCTGGAAGTGTGTAGAATAAAAGTGGCTGCTTCCATGGGTTGAAATGATGTGAAGATAACTTTAGGAGCATCGACTACATCTCTCTAGCAAAAATAAGCCCCTAAATAGATTTTACCAATTTCTGAATCTCTTATCTGGCAGAAAAAAAAATAGAAAGCTAATGGCTAAACTGTAGTTTCCTCCTTGAACAATAGAATTAGTTAAATACTAAGTGCTTTTAAAAGTCCTGCATTAACTATTTGTGGTTATGGCCATTCAGATTGGCCAGCCATGTTAAGGTGAATGCTCAGCACCTCACAGGATCAGGTCCTTCACACAAGAGGGCTGAGTCCAAAATTGTGAATGCAGAATTATTTCATAATGGTAGTGATTATGTTATAACTGAAAAAAAAAAAAAAAAAAAAAAAAAAAAAAAGTATTAAAGGAGATAAGTCTTTCTGAAGGTTTGTTATCTTTCAAAGCTTGCTGTCCTGCAACCAGTTGTTATTTGCCAAAGTGACCACATATATCACAGACTGGTTTTGTTTGTTCTAATAGAAATAAAACCACATTTCTCATGAAGTCCCTGGCAAAGAGAACAGAACCTTGAGAACTCAATGTCTGTAATGCCAAGCTTTTCAATTTATCTCCCTTCTCCTATGTGGCAGTCTTACCAGAGGATAGTGTCACTGGCATAAAACAAAATAGAGTTCAATAGGCAATTTTTTTGAAGAAACATTTTGTAGGTGACAATGTCTCGTCTGTTATTTTCTGCTAGTTTCATAAGGACTTAGTACAATTTACCTGCACCTGAGGTTTTAAAGTTTCAACTACTCCAGTTGGTTGTAACCTGATGGGTCAGTTGTTTGACTAATTCCAGCCTTCCAATACCTTTTGTTCTCATTTTTCTTTCTGGCAGTGTAATTATTAGTTGCATTATAGATGAGTATGAATGGTTATGTCAACATATTTCAGGTTGTAATGAGGAAAATATATAGAGGTATAATAAAGATAATGTGACTTCAGCTATACTTTGTGAACATGTCTCTTGATTTATGCTGTTTTAAAAACTGCAGCGATAACATTCTTGGAAGTAAACATAGTGAGGTTTTGTTATACTCAATGTCACTCTGAAGACATATTCCAGTTGGCTGGAGCCTGCGGCTGCAGCTGTCTCTACTTCATTACACCACTTCTAGCACCTGCAGTTTTAGGAAATAACTAAGATTTTCAGCTGACATCTTCTAGGCATTTATTTATGCTGCAACTTAAAATGATTTCATCTGTATGCTAGAGGGGAGTGTTCTTTTAAGGGCAGCAACTGATGAGAAGAAAATATGCTCTAATAATGAAAAGAAATAATTTGTATCACCCTACATAGGAGAAAAGTTGAGGTTAAACTAACATTAATCTAACAAGCAGGCAAAGATAATGAATTTCTGATATTTATACAACCATTCTAGTTTGTTCTTCCCTTTCCATTTTTGCGGATTGTTAGGAGTCTCCAGCACTGTGAGCTATTACATATTACACTGCTGCTTGTATTTAAACACAAGATAATAAATTAGAGATATTTGCACTGTCATAATTTAATTAAAGGTCTGCTTTCCTTTCCCATTTGAATTCTTCTTTGAACAAACACACTCTTCTGACCTTTCATAAATAGAGCATTATGAAAATTCCTCACTCCTTACATAAGTATATTCTCAGCTTTAAGAACATGAATAGTTCTACTGCTATCTGTATCATACTTAAATTCAGTCCAAGTGTAAGAGGTATTTGGGAGTGAGGTGCCTGAAGACATTAGAGTGCTCTACTGTGTAGATACAATGAAATGAGATTCAAGAGGGAATTAAACTCTATTATATTAAATATTTAATAAATATTGTAGTGACTTTAGCAAGCATTCTAATTCACTTTAGTTCTCTGTGCTTTAGTGCAATATGGGATCTTAAAATACACATTAGCAGAATTGCTCTTCTCTGGATTACTACAGCACGGGGATGAACCAATTGCCCCCTGGGGATTTAATCTTCTAATGGATCCCCTGGCAACAGGTGTTTCATATTAAGTCTACTATTACCTGGAAAAGTATTACAAAGTTTTTCTAATGAAGAACAGGATGTAACCTCTGGCCATTAGAAGAGGTATTTTTGTTATGCTGTCTTCAGCTGTGGAGTGTTAATGTTCATTTTGGGGCAAGTTTAATCCTCCTTTCTTGGATTCAAAAACTTTCCTCCACCAAATTTCATCTGCTGGACCTTATGTAAAAAACAATCAATGTCATAAATGTGCCAGAAATTTTATGTGTTGACTTAGGAGAAGATGTAAGTAAAAGCTTAGGAGAAAATGTAAAAAAAAATAATTATACTTAGAAGAAAAATAACAAGTGACAACCTCTAATAATTTTTAAATTGTATTAATTAAAAATAGCATGTGATACCTTGCTTTGTTAAAATAAATCCACTGCACCAGTGCAGAAAAAAAAATACCTGATTGAAACCTTGAGGAAAATTATACAGCATATGTGTAGTGATACTGGCAAACATTAAACATCAAGCTATTTTTTCCATTGAAACTGTAAATTCTAAAATTCTGAATTGACAGTTCATTCCAGTTACTTAAGGAAAAAAACCCCACCATGGCTACCTTTATCCCCTTTTGGCATTAGCCCTTCTTGAAACAGAGAGGTTGTACTAGATAACCTTCAGGGATCCTTTCCAATCAACATTTCTAGCATTTCATGAAAATAAAATCTTTATATTCATCTGCATAGAATATCAAAATATAAAAGAATTCTAGGTTAAAACTGAAGATAAATATAAGAAATATGTAGAAATGCGTCTTCAAAAGCTTGTGGTCTATTCCAGATTCTTCACATACACTAACAGTTTATTTACCAGGCATATAGACATTCTCAAAAGAAAGTTATACCTGGAAATAATTGTATATTATGGTGTCTTTATGATAATAACAGATTTTCTGTGTACTTAGGAGGAAAAATAGCTGAGGTATCTCAGATATTGCCTTGCAAAAGCTGTAGGAAATGCTTTACTGTTTCATACACAATTACAAGTGATCAGAATTATTATTGTGTAGTGGGTTTTTTTGAGTATGTTTCCTGAAAAGCAGGCATTCCGGTCTGAGAAAGCCCAAGCCAGGGAGATTTGATGTTGCATCTTCAGTGAGAGGAAGATGCAAACGAGGTCAAATGCTGCCAATCAGGAAAGTTTATTGGAACAGAGCGTTTTTAAGAAAATAGTGATAGGAAAGGGAAGGAAGGACAGAAAAGAAGGAAACCTAGCAAGCAGTCAGGATAGACTTGCAAGAGACAGTCACCAACAGGGATCCAGCGGTGTCCCATTGGTCCATAGTTTCCTTGTCTGTTGATGGTGGGCATCTCTAAATTGTTCGATGGTGCAGTCTTCTGTAGGACATTCGGGGAGCCCATTTCCCTGGCAATGGTACATACTGCATGTCCATGCATGCTCCCTGCTCTCCATCTCAGTATGTTAGTTCTGAGGGGCACATGCGATGGCTGCATGGTCCTTTGTCATAGACTGCATGTGCCTGGGCAGGTTGAGGTGGTCATTCATGTCTGGATATGTCCCCCAAAACAATGTGCCCATTCTTTGACCCCGAGCGATGTCTGGTTTTGGGTGGCTGTTTGCCCCTTGTCTGGTCCACAAGTGCTGAGTTCGGTTCAACCGCCAGATTGCCTTGCACCAAGCTCAGCAGGGATGTAAAAAAGCTTTGAGACAGCCAGCTCACAATATGGGCTCCCACACCACCCTGAGCCTCAAAGATTGTTGCTTCTTCATCCATGGTGGTAGAAAGGTAGAGAAAATAGTAAAGTGGCAAAAAGAGCATACTTCATACAATGTTTACAACTGGGGTTTCACACTTTGAAATACCATGCAGATATGTTTGACATCATCATAAGGTGAGGAAGCTACTAATTGCATACTTGAAACAGTGCACTGGATCAACTGTACAAAATATGGATTTAAACATGGGAGGAACAGTAACAATGTAACACCACATAACATACAGAAAAGGATGCGTTTGACCCATGGGGTACCTGGAAGCCAAGAGAAGGGATCAGATTCCCAACTCTCCCAGGCCTGCACAGGGACATGGGCCAGTTTTCACATTCCTGAAGTGGTATGTTTAACTTGACCATTATTGTCAATTTTTAAACAACAACTAGAACATTTAGATTACCACAGACACCCACTTCTTCGGCTAGCAGGTAATCAAGAACCATTTGCTGTTGGAATATCGCTGTTCGCATCTGTATGGCCTGATCTGCCAACAGATCAAGGTCACAGGCAGTCTCACTGATGTTAATTTCTGGGATGGCTTGGAACTGTATGATGCAGTTTAAATTATAGATAGGTTCTTAGGCACCACTAACCAGTTCATTAGGGTTCCAAGTGGCTGGCTCATAACACTGTATAATTTGCCCTGGTGGCCACTCATCCTTTCCCCAGTTCTGAGTGCTGCCAACAGTGAGAGAAGTATCAGTATTTTTTTTCTCTTATTAGGTCATCAGATACTCTGATTCCTCATGTATTTCCTTGAATTTTGGATAAGTGTCCTGGTTTCAGCTGGGATGGAGTTATCTTCTTAGGAGCTAGTACCATGCTGTGTTTTGGCTTTGATGTCAGACTTTTTAGTTTCTTAGGCCTTGTTAGCGGAAAGGCTGGAGGGGCACAAGGAATAGGCAGGGGACAGAGCCAGGTCAGCTGACCCGAACTAGCCAAAAAGGTATTTCATACCATGGGACGACATGCCTTGTATCTATACCCAGTGGGTTGGCTGGAGCAGGCAGATCATTGCTCGGTGACTGGCTGGGTATCAGTCAGCGGGTGGTGAGCAGCTGCATTGTGCACCCCATGTTTCTTTCTTCCTTTCTCTCTGGATTTTTTTCTTTCCCTTCCCCTTTTTCACACTGTTATTGTCATCGTTGTTATTATTGTTCTTGCATTTTTATTCTCTTTCAATTATTAGTTTGTTCTTATCTCAACCCTTGAGTTTTACATTCATTTCCAACTGTCGTCCCCATCCCCCTGGGTGAGGGAGGAGTGAGTGAGTGGCTGCGTGGTGCTTAATTACCAGCTAGGGTTAAACCATGACAGTGAGAGAAAAAACAAGGGCCAAATATACCTGTATAATATACTCCTCACCAATTAGGTGGTAATTTTTTGTAGGCATACTGCCCACAAACCTAATAGTGGCTTTGTAGGGCCCAGGTTCCTTTATGGAAAGGGTTGGTCCATTTTTTGTCGTTATTCAGGGCACCATAATATAAAGTGTCCTTGTTTCCCACTGGTCCACCTATAACACCTTTGGAAGAGTTGTAACTACATCTCCATGTCCCTGCTTTTAGATATCAGGAACAAATGGCTACTAAGGGACTTACTGTTCAGTTGGTATTGGACCAGAATTCTTGAAAACAGGCTCTGGTTCCATTTGGGTATCACCAAGCCCAATGAAACACTCGTGCTACATACTTCTCTGCAGTACTATTACCTCACTGACAAGTAAAAATAGCCATATAAAACCTTTTATCCTTTTCCACAATACTGGTGCATTTGTGATTAATTGCATAAAAATCGTATCCAAGCGCAATTGGAGAACTGAACATGGGTCTGATTCCACTTGCCCTTATACCTCGAACAATTATAAGGTTTACACTCTGTGGTTATACAGTCGTAACTGAGTATAATGACCATTCACAGGTGCTTTGTCCCAACCATACCACTACCAATTCTCCCACTAGAGCACTACCTTCTCCTTTAGTGATTATTTTCTGTTCAGTTTTTATTTGCAAGGCAGTGGCTTGATATTTCCTTATCCTTTTGTTTAGCAGAGGCATCTGTAAACCAAAGATTCTGTGAGAGTTCTGAAAATAGGATGGGTGGGTGGGTGGGTGGTTGTGCAACCTGTACCACAGGGGAAATGGGACCGTTTTCAGTTTTCAAGACAGCTTCTTCCTGAATAGCCAAGGTCTTGGTGGCGTTGTCTGAAACCTCAAAAATATTGCAGTAATGTTCTATCTCAGCATACTATTTCCACACTGAGGCTCATTGTGCCATCCTGTCAGGGGGTGATGTCCTGGTACACCTTAAAAAGACCTCTGAGCACTATCAGTTGTTTATGTATGGTGTGTTTGGCCTCTTGCTGGGCTAAGCTGGCCACAAACAAACCCTTTTCCCAGGTGGAGTACTGTTTCTCGGCATCTTTAAAGCTGCGAGAGTAGAACCCAATAGGTCGAGTGGGTCCTTCTAAAGCAGGGGTCCTCAAACTATGGCCCGTGGGCTGGATACAGCCCCTGAGGGTCCTCAATCTGGCCCCCAGTATTTACAGAACACCCCCACCCCCCACCCCCCTGCTGGGGGTTGGGGGGGAAACCAAGCAGCCGCAGATGACTGCCTGCCACTTCATCCACGCGCTGGCCCCCTGTTTAAAAAGTTTGAGGACCCCTGTTCTAAAGTAAATGCAAAGTATTCTTGGTCCTCAGGTTGCAAGTGGACCATAAAAACCCTATCTTTATCATCAGTAGTTGCCATAATAGGATGAGCTTGTTCCTGGATAAATGCTATAATCTTGGCAATGTTTGGCACAGCAGCTGTTAATGTGTCTGAGTCAGCATTAAGCCTTCAATAGTCTACAGATAGCCTCCATTTTCTGTTTGATTTATGAACAGGCCATATGAGGGATGTAAAGGCAGACTGGGCTGGCACTACAGTTCCCTGTTCCTTTAAACTCCTCCAATACTGTGTTTAACCCTTCCTATGCCCCTGAGGGTAATGGATGGGGTTTGACATTTGTCAGTCTTGAGGGAGGGAGCAAAGGTGCAGTGTGTAACAGCCATACATCTGTAGATGGGGTGCCAAATATCCAATTCCCTTACCATCAATCCATATCTTACCTTTCAGAACATCGAATCCTAAAATGTTAACCAGGAATGGCCCCACAACCATTGTTACTGCAGTAGCTGTATCCTCCCCGGGTAATCGCAAGCCAACAGTAGCCAATATCTGTGCTTGAACATTAGAAAAAGCATCTGCGACAAACATATGCTGCTTAGACAAAGTTAGGCTACTTTGTGCCGCATCTTCAGTTTTCATATCTGAAATCTGAGCTCCAGTATCTACCAGGAACGTTATGGGTACCAACCTTGGTTCCACAAAACAAGTAAGTAATAGCTCACCTTGATGATTTGTAGTGAGCTGCCTGGTATGTACCTACCCTTAGCTCCCCCGATCACTGCAAGGAGGTGAAGGCATTAGTTTCCCATCGGCCTAGGGGTTGCGGATGACTTTGGTAAGGGGGCTCCAGGAACTGGGCTCTAGTTCTTAACTGGTGGACTTTCAGGCCATCCTAACACCAGCTTCTCCAGTTTGTCAGTTAGCAATCTGTTCAAAAGATCTTGGGTAATACCTTTCCGCCACCCCATTGTCCACAAACCCTTATGTCTGTGTCCTCTCTCTCTCCCACTTTATGATGCTACGGTAGACATCCTTTTATTGTTGGGTGTGGGGAAGGTTTCAGTTCTGTGCGCCTTAAAACTTTTGGGTCCATTTTGGTGGATGGAGGGGTGACAGGCCGTATTTTCGTCCATAATTTATTAATTCCTGAGCAGCTTCTCCCCAAGTCCACATTTTCTTTCCCTGAGGTTTGTGTTTAGGGGTCACTATCCCTTCTAATGTAATGATAGCCCTTTCACCCTGGGACATCTCTTGTATTTTCCCCTGTAATTGACCACCAATCACTTTCAAGGTGTTGGGGAGGCCCCTTATAAGAGGAGTCATTCGTTCTGTGTTGACTGCTATCATCATTGGGGATTCAGGTTTAGGTCTAAGCTCACAGTCATAGATCATTTGCAGACATGCTGCCTTCTGTAAGTTTTCTACTAGCTGGTCGGCCGTCCCCATAACAGCAAGAGGACCCCCTGCTTCCCACAGGGTTAAGACCCCCAGCCCAGCGGGCTGCTCTCTGGGTCAGGGGCCCGCGTGTCCGGCAGTTCCCGGCGGGCAGGAACACTCCCGGCCCCAACAGCCTCGGCTCCCTTTTTGCTCAGCGGTATCTGACCCGCAGGCAACGCCACTCTCCGCACACACTGATCCCGGTGTTCCCGCGCCTGGCACGCGGGGCCGAGCCGCGCGTTTCTCCGAGCGGTTGTCACAGCGCCCCCGGCCCCGGGGCTGCCCGCGGGGCACTCACCCACCGCGGGGGGGTCGCCACGGGGCGGCAGCTCCTTCACACACACGCACACCCGCCCCGCCCGCTGCGGTGAGACGCGGCGCTCGCGCTGCCGGGTGTCCGGCCGTGACGCCAAGGTAATGTCCCGGCCGGGGACAGCCCGGCCCGGGGCGACCCGACGAGACCCCCGCGGCGTATCCAGGTACTGTGTTCAGCTCGGGGACACACCAGCACAGCGGGCCCACAGCAGCTGCCTTTCTCATGCCCGGCACCATCTGCCCTGCAGGAGCGACCCTGACCCCGTGCGGCCGCAGGTGCCTGTCCCGGCATCACCTGAGCCGCTGCTCCAGCCCCCTGATCATCTTCGAAGCCCCTCTCTGGACCTGCTTGAGCAGGTCCATGTCGTTCCTGTGCTGGAGGCCCCAGAGCTGAATACAGTACCTCACCTGAGGTCTCACAAGAGTGGGGTAGAGGGGGAGAATCACCTCCCTTTGTCTGCTGGCCACAAAGCTAGAATCTTTAGGCTAAATTGTTCTTTAGGATAATTCTGGGTGAACAAAACACATTGCCTAAAACGAAATTGGTTTTAAAATCATACTGTTTTACAGAGAGTTTACTTGTGAGAAATACCAGGCAGACCATTTGGCTTGGCAAAGTTACTGCATCTGTGTATAGGGTCTCCAATGCAGGAAGAATCACCTTCTTGACTATAGGGAGATCAATTCCCAGAGAAACTTTGGAATTGTGTTACACCTTAAGCTGCCATACCATTTTCTTTTATCACTAACTTGAGTGCTGGGGCACCCAGTGAACGCACAGAGACTGAGGGAAATGTATCTAATACAGTGTTTATTTTAGATGTCCTAACCTCTTCAGCCTCTAAATTCAATAAATCAATTCATTGTATACTCTTTAGGGCAGACCAGATCCTGCTTCCTCATGCTATTGATGGAGGTATGTAAACTTGGACACCCAACAGTTAAGTCTATAAATTGAGAGGACTGAGTCTTTCCAGAAGTGACTAAGAACAGGAAGCTCAGAAGCCTTGTATGTCATCAGGAAATCACACAAACTCATTAGTTTGTCAGATACAGTCTACGTATGGTCCATATGTGGCTCCTCGAAATCAGTGCCTGAAATCCAGGTAGTAACTGGGTTCTTATCAGCCACTTCTGATGATGAAATTTAAAATTTCTGCCATCTTCAATCAGATCAGATTGTTCTTGCATTCTCAAAAGCTTTCTGTCCTGTCATAGCAGGTGTACAAGGGGCTGGTGGACTCGTGGCAGTTGTTGGCTCAGTTTGCTAAGGAACAGGGACTTTTCAATCTATTCTGTTGAAGTTGTTTTTCTTTACAAAACACATCAAGGGTTATTATAATTAAGAACCCTCTTGAGAGACTTTGTGGGAAGAATAGCAATGCTTGAGAATCTGTGGCAAGGGTAAAACTGTGTGTGTGAAAAAATATGACCCTTAAATCATCACAGAGCCAGAGAGACAGACAGGTCACACAACAGGTGAGGGCTTGCTGTGACAATTTCAGAGAGCTTCAGAGGACATACTTGCAGTCTATTTGGAGCAGGAATTAGAAAACCGGAACTCATTCCCAAGTGGAGGAACTTGTCTCAATTTGCTGAAGATTTTGATAGCGCTACCCACCCGAGTGTCTGCCTGTTGATTTAACTAAGAGTTGTAGAAGATTTTGCTTATTGAGACCTTTGAGATTACGCAATGTAGCCTATTGATGCTATGCAATACAGCTGAAGCATCATGGTGATAAGCACAGTTAAAGACTATATCCTATTACTCTATTTCTTTTATACATTCAGAACAGATGACATTTTTCTTGTCCTCATTATACCTTTTCCATTGCTATGATAATAAAAAAAACCCAAAGTATAACACACTCCTTTTGCTGGTATAAAGATCTACTACAATGTTTAATTAAACATGAGTGTTTTAGAAAACAAAACTAAACAAAAACCTAAACAAAACATTTGGTAGAGGCAGTATTCTTACTTGACAGGATTACTTTTATGTTATTTTTTAACACTGATGGAAAAAAATTCTGTTTCTGATTGATTACTCTATCCTGAGTTCCAAGTGTTTTGGAAAGATTCTAACATCATTCCGATAGTTTCTGATATGTATTCCAACACCTACAATAACGGAATATTAAATAACTTGTCCTCACGCACTGCTGCTTAGTGAAACAGTTAGAGGACTGTATACACATAGGTTTATCAATATTTTGGTAAGCAGGACACGGTATAATATGATATAAATATATAAATATCTACCATAGTATACACATATCCTGTTTATACATGTTTACATATTATGTATGTATATAATAGGATATGTATAGAGATAATTTATTTTAGGTTATCAATATAATGTATATAGTTTTAATAAATTTATCAGTGTTTGGTAACTTTTGGGAGATTACAAATATTATCAATATTTGGAATTTTCTGAAATTCATTATGATTCACATTTTATTAAAATCCTGTGCTGATATTACACCTGTGCTTACTCATATGAGTAGTCCTACTGATTCCAGTGAAATCGTTTAATCCAAATAATTTACCATATCCATAAGCATTCACAGTATTGAGAATTAAAGTGAAGATTTTTCAATGATGTGTATAACTACATAATGGGCTTTTCAGAATTCTGTTGGCACAAAGCTACCAGTTATTCAAACTGAAACTAGACACTGTTTAGTTCTGAAAATCCACAGAGTTACATATTTCTATATAGAAGTATGCCCTAAAATTTATTCCTTAAACTAGATGAAGAAATGTTTTAAGGACAGTGACAGATAGTCCTATTTTTGTTCGTGTGCCAGGAACCAAGGTTTTACTACCCTTTGGGTAAAAGGACCCTTAGGAAAAGGAAAATCCTTCTTAACACGTCTCCAGTTGGCCTACACAGTGTACAGTAACAGTTTTTTTGGTGACAGTCCTCAGGATAATAATTTTTTTGGAAGTAAGCCTTAAATATTAAATTTCTTAAAGTAAAACACTGGGGCCTGAGCACTGGAGAAGCCTATGTGACAATCTTAACATGAGATATAAATCCATGACCTCTACTTAATATCAAGTAATCTTGCAAAGAAGCACTGATTGCCACCATCTGTCGAGAAGTAGCTGACACAGTTATTCAAAAGGGCTAATTTTAAGTGTTTTCTATTTGGTCAGATAAAAGAAATGCAAACCTCAGAACTTGATTAGGAAGCTAAGTTTAGATGGTTTAAGTTGTGGCAGAAGTCTGTCACTCTCCAGCACCTATAATGAGAGTCTTGGAAAATTAATACGGTAAGTGGAAGTCATATTTTTCTATATGCTATTTCATTTCCTTTACAGTAGTAGAGAGTGAATATCTCTTTAATCTGTAGATATTCTCTTAAAGACAATACAACTTCAAAAACTTGAAGGAGATTGATGATGTAATGCAGAAGTGTAGAGTTTTTAAATAGATTTTTGTACTTTTTTTTAAGCCACAGTCTAATGAGAAAAAAAACCCTCAACTATTTTAGCAAACTTATTTTGAAATTAATTTTGTAATTAGTATTTATAAGTAGAGGGTTTTGTAAGATTTTAAAGGTAGCAACAAGAAGGAAGAGAAACATCAAGTGATCACTGCAGATTATGATTACTTTTCGAAATGTAGAAATGCTTTGTCACATATTTGGAAGTTTAACAGCACAGGGGTTAGAGACTATCAGAATGTACAGACATGCTGCTGAAAAGGATCTATGGGTTATAGCAGATCACTGGCTGAAAATGATCAACAAAATTAGTTTACTGCAGAGATTATATACATGCAAGGCAAACATCCTAATGAAACACATAAACATTGTATCCATTGTTTAAGTGACAAATGAAGTCATTAAATTCTGTTTTACTTTGGTTAGGCCTGGGATGCAATGTTATGACCAGTTTTGGGCTTTGTGCTTCAGGAAGGGTACAAAACAATTGGGTTGTATCCAAAAAAAAAAAAACCAAGAATGGTTACAGGTCTAGAAAACATAACCTCTGAAGAAAAAATTGAAGGAATTAGGATTGTTTAGTCTAGAGCTGAGGAGACTGAAGGGAGCTATGACAGCAGGCTACAGAAAGGTAAAAATAGTAGATGGGAATAAACAGTTTTCCATGCCCAGCATGAAGAGCAGCAATGTAAAACAAAATTAAGTGAAGCTAAGTCTAAACATTAATACAAATTTTCAAGCTGCAAAGCTAGTTAGGATGTGTAATAGGCTGTGAAAGGAGAGTCTTAAGCAATGCCCCCTTATGTGGAAGCAAATAGTAAAACCTCTTTGTGGGATGACATAGGTATACTATATCTTTGAGTCAAGAAATAGATTGCATAACTCATTGCAATCCTCTCCAGCTCCATTGTTTATGATTGTATGATTACTTACTTTGCATTCTTTTTATCACATATGATGTGGGGCATATTGTAAACAATATATGTTAGATTATGTGATAAAAACTCATCTGCATGCCCAGAAAGGAGCACAGTGGCACAATGGCAGGTGGGTGACCTCAGGGGTCCATCTCCAAAAACCTAGAGGTCCACAAAGGCCCAAAGTCATGTGGGAACCCAAATTAAAGACTCCAACGAAGTGACATAGTGTCTGGGTATCTCCCAGAGCTGTTCCAGGAGGGCCTCAGTCCCAGTGTCCTGGTGTGGAACCCCTCAAGATGAGTCAATGGTGGAAGCACATTTTGGACAGAGGGGGTTGCTGCCTGGGGTATGGGACATGCTATGGCATGCAAGGAAAAAACATTTCGGCTCACACAGGACTTTCTTTGGGGTATTTAGGGGATGAACCAAAGATGGGGAAAGGGATGGTTTCAGATGGTTTAGGGAGAAACAAGTGTGGGAAAAATCAAAGAGTAAGGAGCCAAAAGGGGCTGTTCTCGTGTAAACAGTTGCTTCTGGGTATGCTTTCTTGGTTATTCCCTGTGTCTGATCAGTACAGTCTGTCCTCCCTTCTTCTTAAATCCATTTATAGCTCTTTTCCTGGGTGAGGGCTTTATGTTTAGTGTGTGCACATGTGTGTACGGGGGTCTGGGTGCAGCAACTGGAGTCAAACCACGGGTTGAAGGGTCCATGCTCATGGGTGCAGGGGCTGGAAAGACTGGACGTAATGAAACCAAATGCCAGGAAGTGGGGTGGGACCATAAGTCACAGGGGCCTGTGTCTCTGTACTGCCAGCAAGTGGAATAAGTTTGGGTGTCTGAGTGCATGATCACTCGTGAAGATCAAGCTGGACTAGCCAACAACTAAGTGAAGTGGCCTGGGAGCCAGAGTGTGTATGTCTCAAAGGTCAAGACCACAGGAAGAGCTGGCTGTTAGGGAACATGAAAGTCCCACTCAGCTCTGTGTGTGTGCATGTGAGTATATGGTGGTCTGTGTCAGCAACTGGTGTGGGTCTGTGGACTCAGGGGTTTATATGTCCATGTATCAGCAAATTGGGAGACTGGGGTCCAGGGGCAACTCCTGGGCAGACAGACCAAGGGAGCACAGCTGCTGCAGAGGTCCACTTTGTATGTATGTGTGTGTGTATACACACACACACACACACACACACACACACACACACACACATGTATAATTAAATAGGGAAAAAAATTATATCTGTGTGTATATATATTCTCACTAGTAGAACTTCATCCTGGTCAGTCAGAGAGGGGAGCAGGGTGAGGCGGTTGGTACTGTCTGTTCATGCAAGTGCTGAGCATGTCTGTGATCTGGCTGGCTTGCCATGTATTTGTGTATATATGTGGTGTGCATGTCTAATTTGTGTACATATACCTACAAGGAATGCATTGCCAACCTTGCTGTGGGTTGGAGTTGAAGGCATGGAGATCTGGCATCCTCACCTTCATGAGGCTACTGTGACCCTAGCCACCAACAATCTTATTTTGGTTTACAGAGCTCAAACTGTGCTTCTATTACTTGGTTATGTGTGCTTTTTTTGCCTACTGTGTTGATTAAAAGCAAATAGATCTTCACTGTATTAAAGTTTCTGAATGCCTGAGTAAACTCCAATGCTTTTTTCCTGCCTGGCTATCTCTAGCACATTTGTTTTTCAGACATTCTGTGTTATAACTTCATGACAGAAGTGACCCTCTGTAGAACTCCCTGTAAGGATGCTGACAATTCAGACTTTTGTTGCCTTCAGCACACACTGTTATACAGTCTCAACTATACAGGTGCCTTGAGACTGTTTGGAGTGTAATAATCATAGCAGAAAACACATAACTATCCCACAGGTATGATTCTAAAACCAAGTTATGCCAGCAATGAAGGAATTAGTAAGTTTTTTGATAGAATTCATAAACTTGCCCCAATGTCCTCATAGCTGTTGACCACACTTTGATTTATTGTTCTGGGGTATATTCAAGATTGTTAAGGTGAAAATTTCAGAATCGCAGGTCAGCCCTTTACTTTTACCTCTCTGTCTATCAAAGCATTCTGACCTTTTCCTCAGAAGTTAGTTTATGTGGGTCTTTTGTGAACATTTCTTCTATTTTTCTGTATTTTGAAATTCCTCATACCCTGAAGTTAGGATTTTTGAAGAAAAAATATGGAACCAACTGCTTTTTATATGTTTTAGTTAGGTCACTGCTGCAAAATGCTTCCACCTGAATAAATGATCATTAACATATGTCTGAATTTTGTACATATTTTGATGGGGAAATTATATGTTTTTTGTTAATCAACTACAACAGATAGGCTAAATCACACTGGGTCCCTTTGGTTTTGTCTCTAATACTGGTCAATAGTATTTAATGCAAGCTTAATACATGACTGCTCCAGCGTACTTACACAGACTGCAGCAATTTGTGTCTCTTGGATATCCAATGCCAAAATTTGTGCATTTGTGTTTGAATATCCCATGTCAGCAAACCATGCTGAGCTATTTTCAAGCTAGGTGAATCTTCATTGTCTACTATGTCATAAACCAGAGTGGTTCCTCAACCTCACTGTGGACAGTGTGGAGAAATACATCCTTCTCTTCATCTTGAAAGTCACCTTCAAGTTTCATTTGGTGCCCTTCACTGTTTGTATGGAAGTGACAGTGAAATAACCATTTCCTATTCACCTTCTCCATGTCACTCATGACTCTATAGAATTTCACCTTATCCCTTCTGTCATGGTTTAACCCCAGCAGGTAATTAAGTAACGTGCAGCTACTCACTTACTTGCTCCATGGTGAATGGGGGAGAGGATCGGAAGAGTAAATGAAAACTCATGGGCTGAGATAAAGACAGTTTAATAGGTAAAGCAAAAGCTGTGCACACAAGCAAAGCAAAACAAGGAATTCTTGCAGCACTTCCCACGGGCAGGCAGGTGTTCAGACATCCCCAGAAGAGCTGGGCTTTATCACACATAACGGTTACTTGGGAAGACAAGCACCATAATGCCAGATGTCCCCCCTTCCTTCTTCTTCCTCCAGCTTTTATATAATCAGCATGAAGCCATATGTTATAGAATATCCCTTTGGCTGAAACCAGGACACCTTCTAAGTCATCTCTTCCCCAGACTGAAGTGGCTTAGTCATATTTTCCTCATCTGAAAGCTATTCCTTTCTTCAGATTATCCCTGTTGCCCCTTCCTAATTCTGTTATATCTTTTGTGACATGAGGTAAATGAACCTGCATGAACACATGGGATGTGAGCATACCATGGATTTACATACAGCGGATTCCACCTGTGCAGAAACAGAACATAATACAATTTTGTTCCCTAATCTTTTAATTTTAATGAGACTCTTTAGATCATACTAATCTTAACTCATAACAGCTGCATACTTTGAAACACAGAAACAATACTGACATCTTTTTGCTTGAGTAAGTTATACCTGGTTGGTAGGAGTTTGAATTTTTTTCACTGAAGTGCAGTGGATCTTCATGATGCTCTACATTTTCGAAGAATTGTGTGATGGTCAAAACCAAACCCATTTCAAAAGACCTGACATTTGGAGACTCTCCTCTCACTCCCTTTGACCTCAAGGGTTTACTTGTATTTTCCTATTACAAACAATTTTCTGAAAACTGAATACTTTGAAATGGAAGGAAAGCCTAACTTTACATGAGACATACTTTCCTGTGCTTTGAAGATATAAAGTGCGGCATATGTGTGTATTCTTATTTATAGTTTATCTTGGATGTTTCTTCAAACCCCCTCTGCCCCTTCCCTCACAGTCACTTCACATCAACCTCACTTTAGCTGCCAGACATATATTCCTTCCTCTTATCTTATCCCTCTTCCACTGCTTCCACCACCCACTTTGTCCCTCTCCTCATCTTCCAACATCACCAGTCAACAAAGAAAAAACAAAGAAAAAAGAAAGGAACTAGTATGACAGCTGCAAAACTTTAATGAAACTTCTGTCTTTTATGTTATTCATCTTGCTTCTTAACCCTTTGTCTTATCTATTTATAAATTGTTTAGGGTAAAGACTTTATTCTTTGCTAGCAAGATTGGTGCCATAGCCCCTCTTTGGAGTGCAGTGCCTAAGCTTTTCTCTAACACAGGCTGTGTCAGTATCGATATTTTGACTGACATGAAAAATAAACTTGTATTTTAATTGACTAAAGATCTTGCTTTGTGTAACAGAGAAATGGCTATTAAATTATCTCTGAATTTACCCCTATAGCTATGTCTTGTTCTTTACTTTTCCTTACTGGAGTAAACTGCCTACTTCAGCAGGCTTTGTAAAGTCTTGGTAAGACCTTAATATGGACATGGTTAAGTGCTGAGCTTTAGCGAAGAGCTGTTTCATCAAATTTCCTGCATTCGGTTCACACCTCATGAGTAGTCTCTGCTATGACATTCAAGACGTCACCTTGATATTGTCCTAGTCTGCTGAATATGTTGCTGATGCTCTCATAGAATGTGTAGAAAGGTAAGTAAATGGAGATGCCGGTTTCTATCTTTATGCTCATTCTAAGTCATCTAGTGCAACCTTAAGTGTCAATATAAAGGTCTGGAGTAGTCTGTGTATCTGCAGTGTTTGGGATTGAAAAATGGAAATTATTCCAGGAAGTTTACAGGGACTTGGAAGACATAGATGACTTAGAAATTCATTGCTATTTTACTGTTCAGGATGGTGATATTTGTTGCTTTACTACTGGCACATTCAGCCCTGAAACTTGCTTTCTGTAGAGATAGGCTAGCCACGTCTGGGTGTACTAGGAGGAGGTGGAAGACAGGAAAGGCTAGACATCCTGCAGGCTGCTGTTCAGAACAGGATTTCCTCATTCAGCGGGAGCTTTTGGCCTTGTAATACAGTTCTGTAGACTGGCAGCCCCACCCAAACATAATGCAGGTGTGCCCTCCCCACAGAAATGTATTTGCCCTGACCTGTCCTGTCTGACCTCTAGAAATCTCTGCATTTGAAGGCTTCTGATATTGGATAGATATCTCACTGAAGTAGGAATGTGAGCAGGGTTACTCATCCAGATCATATCATAGATCAAAATTGTCTGGACATGATACAAAATCTGTTGCTTCCCCGCCCCTCATGAGCTTCTACAGTCTGCACTGCTGATACATGTATACACATGTGTATGCATATGCATACACACAGGTGTACATATATATACACACACATAAAAAAACATACAATCATAGAATCATTTAGCTTGGAAAAGAACTTTAAGATCATCAAGTCTTGCCATTAACCTAGCACTGCCAAGTTCACCACTATAACATGTCCCTAAGCACCACATCTACATGTCTTCAAATACCCCCACAGATGATGACTCAACCACTTCCCTGGGCAGCCTGTTCCAGTGCTTGACAACCCTTTCCATAACAAAATTTTTTTCTAATATCCAATCTAGACCTCCCCTAGTGCAGCCTGAAGCCACTCCCTCTTGTCCTATCACTTGCTATTTGGGAAGAGACCTGCCTCCACCTGCCTACAGCCTCCTTTCAGGTAGATGTAGAGATGCAGAGAGGCATACGGTCTCTCCTGGGCCTTCTTTTTTCCAGGCTAAACAACCCCTGTTCACTCAGCCGCTCCTGGGATTTGTGCTCTAGACTCTTCACCAGCTTTGCTGCCACTCCAGCATCTCTACGTCCCTCTTGAAGTGAGGGACCCAAAACTGAACACGGTATTTGAGGTACAGCCTCATCAGTGCCAAGTACGGGGGGACAATCACTTCCCCAGTCCTGCTGGCCACACTCTTTCTGTTTCAAGCCAGGATGCTGTTGGCCTTCTTGGCCAGCTGGGCACACCGATGGCTCGTATTCAACCAGCTGTTGATCAGCATCTCCAGGTCCTTTTCCACTGTGTGGCTTTCCAGCCACTCTTCCCTAGGTTCATAATGTTGCAAGAGATTGTTGTGACCCAGGTGCAGGACCCAGCACTTCTCCTTGTTCAACCTCACACAGCTGACCTCAGTTCATTGATCCAGCCTGTCCAGATCCCTCTGCAGACCATCAGGTCAACACTCCTGCTCAGCTTAGTGTCACCTGCAAACTGACTGAAGGTGCACTCAATGCCTTCATCTAGATCATTGACAAAGACATTAAACAGAACTGGCCCCAGTGCTGAGCCCTGGTGAACACCACTTGTGGCCAGCCTCTTGTGACTGGATGTAACTCCATTCACCACCTGCCTTAGGGCACAGCCGTCCAGCCAGTTTTTTACCTAGCAAAGAGTACACCCACCCAAGCCATGAACAACCGGTTTCTCCAGGAGAATTCTGTAGGAAATGGTGCCAAAGACTTTAATAACATCTAGGTAGAAAACATCATCTGTTTGTCTTGCACGTGGTGGTAATCAAGATCATCTGCTCCATAGCCTTCCTCAGTACAAAGGTCAGACGAACAGGCCTGTAATACCCTGGGTGCTTTTTACAGCTTGCCTTGTAGATGGGCATCACATTTGCTAACTTTCCATCAACTGGGACCTTCACAGTTTGCCAGGAGTGCTGGTAAATGATGGCAAGTGGCTTGGTAAGCACTTCCACCATCTTCCTCAGTATCCTCAGGTGGATCGTATCTGGGCCCACATACTTGTGTGTGTCTAAGTGGTGCAGCAGGTTGCTAAACATTTGCATTTTGATTATGGGAGCTTCATTCTTCTCTTTGTCTCTGTCTCACATGTATGCAACTCTGCCACAGATCTTTTTCCAACAGTGAGTTTGATGAATACTTTAAAAAAAAGGACAGCCAGATTTCCTTTTCTTTGGACTAACATGTCTATGAATGTCTCAGTAGATTTTTAATTATAGAAGGGAATTATTGCTCAAGTAAACATTTTTTTTCCAAACAGACAAATATCTTAAGTGCACATAATAACTCAATAAATACTATTTGAACATTCAGTAGATTTTAAATTAGTGCATGATAGTTTTTGAATTAATTCTAAACAACAATATTTTTGAACACCATATCCAATGTTTTTTCAATCTTTATCTACCTATAGATAAACGGACTCTTATGGGCACACTCATGGCATTGTTGGACTGCTTTGCATGCACAAAAAAATTTCAGTGTGATTTATCCTTTCAAAGATCAGAACTCTCTCACAGTGCCACAATGGGAATTTATGATGATGTCAGCAAAATTCCTGAGAAACATTTCATGTACCGAACAGACTACAGTATGAAGAACTAATGCAGGTCTAACCAGAATTTTAAAAGGCTATCAAACTGAGTATGTACTTCAATCAGGGCAAAATTATCTCTGAATTGAATAGTTAGGTTAGCCTTCTTTCCATCTGTAATTTTACTAAAGACAGTATTTCTTTTTTTAAAACTTCATGTATAGTTCTACTTCATGAGTGAAGAATAATGTTACTGTAAATTGAAGCAAAAAATGAATATTTTTTAGTGTTTTCTTTTCCATCACTTGGTTTGGTACAATTAATTTTAATGTCGTGCTAAATTCAGTTGGATCAGTAACTCAGATTTTCTTAACTTTTAGGCCTCTGTCATTGTTGGAATGGTTAATGAGAACACATCCCAAATGTGTATGAGAATCAGTTTTTAATCCTGAGAAATTATAGAGAGTATGTGCAGCAAGTATACATCAGCCTTCAAGCCCCTTCTCTTTACTGGGCTGCCTGCTTCTATGTGCAAGGGGTCATTAAATATTTGCTGTAAAAGAATAATGAATAAGAGAGGTTGTTACTGAAGTCAGTGAGGGAACTCACATGTTGGAAGTGTGGCACATTTTTCTTTAAGACCTCAGTCCTGTGACCCTCACTTACCCAGGATGTTCCGTGGAAGTGAAAGAGCAAAATTCTGGAGCTTTTCAAATCAGTGGATTTACTGTCAATGTGTGTGTGTAGTCAGGACTGGACAAAATATGTTCTGGCTCTTTTAAGGAGGGGCTGCAGGACTGAGATGAACTGAGTTCCCATTCCTTACATGTTTACATGCTTTTAAACCATCATGAAGAAAAAGTCAAATGAAAAACCCCTTGCATTTTACTCGCCTCATAAAAGGTTTAGAGAAACTTAAGCAAAAAAGGATTTACTTATATGATTAGAGCTGGCAAAGTTAGAACCCAACTATTCCCGAGTGCTGAACAGATGCCCATAAAAAGTGGAGTTCTTTCTCTCTCCACATTGGTGTAATTTATTAGTTTACTGACAGATTGCTCAAGACTGAGATGGTTGCTTACCACAGTTATGACTTGGATTGATTTTAGCAATACATGGTTTGTACAATTAAGGCCATTGTGTGGCTTCAAGTCATAGCCTGTTTGTTTACATAAGAATAAGAACTGTATATATTCCATTCAGTAAACTTATTTGTGAAAGTCTTGGCGGTTTAGCCCTGTAATCTCGAAGGAAAAATAAGGATGTTAGAATTGTCTGTATCCCTAGATTGCATTAGACAGTAGACCACATCACATAAATACCACAGATCTCAGTTGAATCTCATTTTTACCTACGTTCTAGTTACAGAATATTTTCAAATCTTTCAAGTACCTTTTATCCTAAATAAGTGCATATATAAGACTTAGAAATCGTAGTGTTCTGTACACGAATGTCCTGTATGAAACAGACAAGTCTTATTTTTTTCCTCTGTTTAAACAGTCTGTCTTTATTAGCCTCAGTATATGTATAATGATGAAATGAGGAAAAAGGAAAGAGTATGTCAAGAAAGAGAAAGAAAAATAACTAAAAAAACCCACAAAAGAAAGGGAAAAAAAGGGAAAGAAAATACTTGAATTCAAGAAAACAGGTCTAGAAAAATGAATACAAATGTTGATATTAATGTGAGATTGAAGCCAGTGGTATTATAATGTTTTAAAACTTATTTCAATTACTCTTTGTACAATATATGTCCAAAATTAAACTGTATTAACATTTTCCATTGCTTTGAATTTATTAACTAAAAGCTTGGTATTTTTTTCAGTTATACTTCAATTATTTTTGTTGATATTTAAGAAGCTGTTTGAAGCCACTGATTGTGATATCAGCTCATTAAGTACTGTACACGGTAAAAACACAAACCAAGAAACAGCCAAGGAAATGCATGAGAACTTCTCATAGTACTTGTCCATATGGTAAACAGTGGTTTCAAAGAGTCAGAGTTTTAATTATATTAATGTCTTTTGTAGACATCAAGGCTGAAGACAGGTTTAAGTGCATGGAGAAAAACAATGAGCTGTTTTTAAAGATGGTAAGGACAGAATCTGCTGCCTATGAAGGGCAGCATCAAAGCAAGAAGTTGCTGCTTCAATAAAAAATAAATAAATGGATGACAATGTAAGTGGAAGTAGGAGCTGGCTTCCTGACAGTCATTGAAGGTCGCTAGGCTGCTTAAATGGTCTTGGCCATCAAATACTTTGAGATATATACTGTAATTATGCTCCACATATCATCACAAGACAAGTCCATTGAGAATTGAAAAGGGAATGGGCAATTCTTCCAACCTCTTGGGTTACAGAGCACAGAAATTCTGCAGTTTCTGGGCAAGTAGTCTAACCATTAGGAAGCACTATGAAAGACAGGGTTAATACATCTACCCTTGCTTAAGAGAAAGGGAGAGAGAGGAAACAAGCACTCAGAATTTTGTCAGAAGAGGAAACCTGTAACACGAGTGGTAAAGGCACTAAAGTGTTTATTATTGGTTCCTTATAAACAAGAAGTAGAAGTTTAACTAAAGTGCTCTTGGGAGGTCTTGATATGTGCCCAGCTTTCATTTACTGACAGTGTTTATCTAAAAAGGACTCCTTTCTTCTACTGAGTATGAAGTTCAGGAGCAATCGTAATGATCTTATGAATGTCAGGCTGTTACACTGGCTCTAGTGTAATGTCATTATTTCCCATTCATCCAAAATGTTCTGATTGCCTCCAAGAATTTTCAGGTGATGTTTAAAGGGAGCCCACTGCCTCAATTTAAACATGATACACATAAGCAAGTTATTACAAAGCTACTGGAAGGTAAAGAAAAAATTGAATTTTATCTTTCCATTTTTTTCATAATCTTTCTAAATGAGTTTATATAGACATGTATTTTTCCTCATGTATACTCTGATTGGTGTCAAGAGCAAGAGTTATCAAAATAGTGAGAAAGTGAAGGGGAAATGGAAATAGAAAAAATAGAGGAGTTGTGAAAGATATAGAAAAAAAGGAAGAGGATTGGGTAGTCACAAGTTTACGGATTAGCACCAAACCCCACATTTTACATTCATGTATCTAAACTTAGTCCTGAATTCCCTTCTTGAATTTTGTAACACATTGAGTTCTGGGAAGATTAGTGTTGGCTCACAGGTTTCCATAAATATCACAAGGATCATGTTGTCAGGACATGGTATTCCTTAAAGGATTTCGTCCTCAAGTGGGAGAAGTAATATGAGGAACATTTTCTTGCATCTGATTATTTCTGGTTGGAAGATTTTATAATTTAGTAGTAGAAGAACAACTTCTGGGGGCAAAAAAAAAGGAAAAAAAAAAAAAAAGAAAATAAAGAGCTCAGCACATGAGTGTCCTGAGTGACAGTCTGGGTAGCAGAGTATTGCAGAAAAAAGGCACACACATAGCTGATAGCCATACTAGGACCAGGTATCCTCAGAAGGAGCTTTCCCCTATGCTGTAGAAAGGAAATGGATGAGGATTAGTATTTAGTAGTGACTATGGTGTCTCAGGTCCAAGGAAATTTTGAAAACAGACTCTTAATAATCTCTTGAAATAAGCTGTGTCCAGAAATGTAACAATCTTTTTTTTCTTCTACATTTTAAAATATGGTTCTATATACAGATCCAATGTTTGTGTAATTTTACTTTGCAGCCACAGAGACCAGTGTAACATTTTATATTATTAAAATGTTAATGACTGGAAAGTTGGTAAGGGATTTCTGTAACAACTCATTTCATAGTTCAACTTATTCAGTGATTTTATGCAATTGGTACATATTTTTTTAAGAATGTGCTCTGAAAAGAATTCCTAAAATGACTCACCCTCTCCAATCCATCTGCAAAAAACATCTTTAGCCAGCACACTGGTTACAAATGTTTGTGATTTTCACAGCCTTTCTAACGGTAGAAATTCTTTGGAGGCACATGGCTATAGTAGCACCATAGCAGACTCTGCAAGCTCTTTCTGCTGATGTTTTCATATTGTTCAATTAGAATGAACAAAGTTTTACAATGTAAATATCCTCCAGCTCTTTGTAGAGCCTTGGACTGGCACTGATATGTCATTCTAACTTCAAATCAGTGTAAAGTTGGTTTTTTATTTCTTTTTTTATCTCTTTTCCCTCTATCCCTTCCTCTCTCCCAATCTCTTTCCTCACCCCCACCCCTTTATTTCTTCATTCATTTTGGCTGAGTGTTTAAGTAACTGGCAGAAATTTGCTAAACACCACATGATCTATTGCAAACAATATTCAGAGGACTTCTGAAGTACTTACATGCTGTCTTATAGATACTCTTAATGCTTTGAAAAAGTGTACTTATTTTGGTTGAATACTAAAGAACATACACCAAGATCAAATAGCTTCTTATTTCAGATAAAATGTTTATGGAACTCCAATGTCATTAATGAAGAAATTCAGGAAAACGGTTATTTTCTGTGGTTTTTTTTTTCAGCAGACTGCCTATAAGCCTATCATTCTGCAGCATGCACATTGCTTCCCCACACCTTAGACAAATATTTATATTCCACTGTGGTACATATTTGGCATTGTTCATACTAACTTTGACTTGTTCCTTGTAAAATGTCAGTGCAACATATCGTAATAGTGGCTTATGCAATCTAGTAAATGCTTTGAGTTAAGAATGTGAATTTACTTTTATTCTGTTCTCTAGAGGAACAATCTTCAGAACCTTTACTTTACTTCTCCATTTTCCTGCCTCAATGGCTTAGCTATAGAAGAAAGACCAAGTTGTCTTTGCTTTCTTGCTTCTGCTTGTTCAAATTTGAATTGCTTAGGTGTAGAGAGTGAGTTCATGCTGTTTCTCCTAATCACTTTCAGAGTAGACCTTTTTTAGATTTGAACATTTGCAGAAAAGGTGATTTTTTTTTTTCTAACTGTGGCATTTAATACAAATCTGATCTGGTTTCAAACCTTTAGGTTAGAAATTAAACAGTAATCAGTATAACTTCAGTCCTCAGACAGTGTGAAAGCAAGTAATCAAAATTTGTATGTTACAGAATATGGCACAAAAATAGGATGAATTCCCCAGACAAATGATTACAGACCAGATTAACGTTTTCTATAATAGATTAACAGGCACTGTAAATATAAGAGAATGTCATATGTCTTGACTTGAATAAAATTAATAGCATAGAGTCACATGAAGTTCTTTTAAGTAGATTAGAGAAACATATTACCATAAGGTGATGCAAAGCTGGCTGAAAGCCAAAGTACTTACCAATGGCTCATTGTCAAACTGGTGGATGCATAGATTTGAGTCTTCACAGTTCTGTTTAACTGTTCCTCAGTTCTGCAGTAAAGGGTACTTTAAAAAAATTAAATGATAGAGATTACAAGCATACTTGAGACCTAATTAGCATATCAAAAGGGAGTTAAAAGTTGAAAAAAGTTTTTTTAAGGATGTAGTTTGTCAAGAAAAGAGAAAGTTTCTATATTTAGAGGTGTTCTGCAGGGTGGAGTGGAATTCAATTTGAACATCAACAGAAAGTTGTGTAAAAGGATCTTAGAGAGAAGAAAGGATAATATGTTTATATATCCATAGCAGGTAAGAAGAAAAATAATGGGTTTAAATTACAGCAAGGAAGATCTGTGTTAGATATAACAAGAAAGAATTCAAACAGGAATGCCAAGGAAATACTGGAATACATTGCCTGTGGAGACAGCAAAATTTCCATTACCTGGAGACTAGATTAAGACAGTTGAAACCATGGAATGGCATGCCATTTCTTGGTGAGTCTGGTGATTCTGGGAAGTATACTGTGAAAGGGTGGCATGTATCTATGTTGTATTCAGATTGCAAAGTCAGAAACCTTTTCTTTCATTGTTAATACTTGGAAGAAAGAAACAAAAGCATATGTTGAATTTTTGATAGACTCAGTTTCTCAGTTTCCATTATGTAGCTATTGCTGAGGTCCCAGTCTCCTCCTGTCAGTTTGTGGAGCCCAATCTGATAGGTCGTCTACAAGAGTTAGGGTTCACTTCCAGTCCCAAGTTAACTTATTGCTTAGTTTTCTTTCTGAGACTGTAAACAAGGGTATCAATAGATACCAAATGTGACTGTGGTTTTGGTAAACTAGATATTGATTGAGACCAGGGCTTCATTTAATGTAGGCTGAGAAAGGGTTAGAACATAGAAACACATTTTAGTCACCACAACCATAGGCCAAAACCATAACTGGGAATATTCCAGATCTTGTAACAAAACTTTTGAAAGGCCTCGTTCCCTAATTTAACTTTTTTTTTCTTTTTTTTTTTTTAATTGCACTCCACAGAATTACTGCTGTGTTAAATTTCATAACTGTTAAATTGCTGAAAAATGAATGCTATCCTCTATCCTTTAGAGGTTAGAGATTGCATACAGGTTGAAGGCTACACTTATGTGCAGGTATTTTAATTCAATGAGATATGAATATGTGGCATCTCCCTTGGAACACCAATATTTGTTGTTTTGTTTTGGTATTTTTGTGGTAATTCAAGATAAATCATTAAAATTATGTAAAGAAACTTCTAACAAATTCTGTGGTTGGAATAATATCGATTCCAAGTTTCTGGTTATAATTTAAAAATATATATTACAGAAATCAAATATGTTGTTCATAGCTGCCAATATTTTTTCTGCCTACTCCAATGACAACCCAGTACTTGAATGATGCAAGAACCTAGTCACATCATGCTTTAATATATTTTACAGTAGGATAACAACCTAATTTTTTATAATATTTCCTTTTTAGTTGACAGTATATATTGGCATGTGCATCATAAGTAAAACAGGGAATTCTAGGGAAAATATGAAATTAATCTTTTGAGCTTGACCTGTGAGGGCTTACAAATACTACCACTTGGCAAGCATTCTCCTAAGGGCTTTATTTCTGTCATGATTTATCATTTGTAGAACATGGAGTTTCATGCAGCAGTGGAGACTACTTCCTATTCACAAGTACATTATTCCACCTCTGGTAATGACGAAATCAGGTATTCTACTTCCCTCTTTTCCAGGGGCAAAAGCTGTTAAGTTTCTCATAGCTGGTGATGTCAGAGAATACATAAGATTGTACAGAATGAGTTTTCTAGCAACGAGAAAAAGAATTATTTCTTCCTTGGTAGCTGGACTGCCATTTGTTACGCCTTGTTATTTTTATTTTTTTAAATTCAATTAAACTAAGAAGATACAGTAAAACTAGAAGTTATACATGTAAAGAATTCTTATCTCATAATGTACTAATTTTCAAGAATAAGTCATTTTAAGAATGTAAGAAAAGCTGTAGTGGGTCAGGTCATATTTTTTATTCTGAGGCATTCTGTACCCAGTGGCAGGACTTAAAGAGAGAAAAGATAAAATAACACAACCTTTGCAGTGTATCTTCTCAGCCTCCAGAATTCTGCAGGCCAGGAACTTGCTGAGCTGGAGCCTGGAGATGTTCTTGATAGCCCCCAGTGAATCCATATGCAAGAAATTTCTCTAATTAGTTTATGGAACTGCTTTTTCTTCTGGCTTCTGCAGCATCCTGTATCAATGAGTTCCACCACTCAACTGTGTCTTAAATTAGATCTCATGCAATGTAGGAGATGAGTAGGTTGTCTCCAGGACTTGATCAGATCTAAAGCTCACTTTTCATGAAATCTGGGAACTTCTGTGGTTGGCTTAGCTATCAGTGTAGGATGGCTTACAGCCAGAATCTGTGACATTTTTGGGCTTCTGTTGTCCAGCAGACCAGTTTCATTGTCTGGATTCGGCCCTAAGGCTATAGCTGTTTTTTCCTCAATGGTAATATTTAGCAATAGGGAGCAAAAGGACTTAGAAAAAGTATGAGATTATACTGAAATACTTAAAAGCATGGATAAAAGAGGATGATGCTATCTAATTATTGACAGAAGTGACTTAGAGAACAGGATTTTTGCTCTTCGTGAGAAAGGCAGTCTCATTTCACAGCTTTTTCAGGGATTATGCAAAGGCAATGCAACATTACAGTTTTATTTGTAGGAACAGCATACACACTCTATATCCCATGTTGCTTTCCGGTATAATTTTTACAGGACATAAGAAACAGTGAAACAAAAGCACACTACTTTCCTGCCACTTCAGTTATAATTCAGAGATTGACCAAGGGAAATGCTCAGGGTTTAATAAATTGAAATGGTCTCAGTTATGTCTAGAACAGAAAAGCTAATTAAAAATAATAATTTTCACAACTGCAGATAGTATTAGTTGGTACCCTTTTTATTTTAAAAGGATTGTTTATTCTCATTGTGTATAAATACATACTTCAAGAGTACATAAGATTAGGGATAAGTGGTTAAGTTCTATTTAATGTAAGAATCTATCATTTAAAAATGTTAAGATAATATTTACATCCTGTTAAAATGAGAAATGTACAGAAGCACTACTAAAATCATACAAAGAAAACACATGGAGATTTTTGTGGAGGATGGTTGTCTGCAAAAGAACCACCTACAACTTTTCCAAATGTATATCTCAATGTTTCCCTTAACTTGGGCCCTGATTCTTTTCCTACTCTGTTTGTTTTCACAAATTTTAACTTCATTGATTTCAAAAGAGTCCTTCTTCTGTGCTCTGAAATTGCACCAAATGATGATTATAAACTCCTCAAGACAGGGACATTTGTTTCTTAGTCAAATAGAGTACACAGAGTGAATCAGTTGCAGAATGGATCAATTTAACTATGCAACAAATTGGATGTAAGCAGTTCTAGACCTTATTCTCAACAAATAATTGCTTATAAACATGATATTTTGTTAACTGTACTATTTTTAATATCCAAGACACTTGTTAGCCATAATAATTTATTCCATAATGTACTTCAATATGTATTTATTTAGACTCAAATGATATTCTTCTATTTTATTAAAAGATAATAGCTAATAAATTTCTTATTTGCCTGTCATGTATGAAGATTTTTCCCATTATTTGTATTTTGACATTTTGATGTTTGAGATTAAAATGCCTAAATGATACCTTTTATGGTAGCTTATTAGTTAAAAATCACTTGCTGTCAGAAACAACCTTAAACATGCTGGACGCATAAGGAAGTAAATCTGTTAAAATATTTAAAGCTTATTGAAACATTATATAAATTATGTATAGATATACACATAGACATAAATGTAGTTAACAAACTGAACAAACTATCTCTGGTAATCATTCTCCTGAAGATTTAGAACTGTAAGACATCCTCCTTCAGTTTGATTTTTCATGTGCTGTGACAGAAAACAGACTTTCTGGCATTTTGAAATCCCAGTTTGTTACTTAGATTTAAAAGACCTAGAGACTGAATTCAGTAATATAATCTGATTAAATGATGATTTTGTTGACGTTTGCTTGAAATTTGTTGATGCACCTTTTATCAGTTTTGAGTCATTTGTATCTTCAGCTGTTGAGTTTGTGGGTTTTTGTAATAATAATAGCAGAAAAAGCCCAAAGTAGCAAAGTAATATAAATTAGGTTATTCCAGCGATCACTCATCCTAGAGGCCATCTTGTAAGAATCAGTGTAACAAACAGCACATAAGATCTAGCAATCTCTCCATAAATGTCACGATGGATTACAAAAATCCAATGGAGCCATTTCTTGTTAACTTACTCAAAATTAAATTCAATAGGCTTCCTTTTGAGGGATGCTCCAACTTTTGCTAGAATTTATCTAACAAATTTTGATGGTAATATTTATATGAAGATGAACTTAAGTAATTTTATGAGGTAAAATTTCATAGCTAACAAATTTCACCCTGTGTGGTAGGCAGACTAAGAATCAGTTAAGTGGACTTAAGTAACCCTTTTTTAAGAGTACTAGGTGTAGGAAAGATGGAAAAATACTAATCTGAAAAAATAACACATCAGTTATGAATTTCATAGGATATATCAGTTACAGATATATGAGCTGCTGGCTGGCTTATTCCTCAAAGCATCCAAAAATGTTCCAAAAAGCTAATTTTTTTTTACCAACATAAACTTTGTATATTAGATTGCCCATGTATCTGTATTTTTCATTTTAAACAACTCTGCCATCTTCTTGTTTTTATATTATTGTCCAATCAATCTCTGACTAAATCATTAAGTAATGAGGACAAATAGATATAAAATGGTTGGCATCAATGCTCCATTGTCCATAGCACTTCAGTTTGGAGGGTAGGCTGCTTACTTCAGACTAGTTATGGTTTAATTCTGTGAAGTGAATCCTGCCGGTAGATTGGGTACATTAGGTGAACCTCTGAATGACATCTTCCAGTAACTGCATCCAAAAGGAACATAATTTATGTCCTCCAAGCGTTCTTTGTGATATATATCAAAACAGGTAATATCCTGGTATTGTTCTGATGGTCAGGACATTTGTTTTGAAAATACATTCCTGATTCTAACTAAAATGCTCTGTAAAGAAGCTCTCAGTACTGAATAAAAATATTTGTCTCAAATAATTTTGGAGAAACTTTGGACGTTGTCTATTAATCTTTTTCTATGTTGAAAATGGACTATTATCTTCTTTTATTATTTATGTTTCCTTTACTTGCCTTTGGTTAAGATATCAAATAACTTTATTACATGGGAGATGGTTGTGCATTTCTCTGCAAATGTTTCGCTGACTTTCTTCCAGTGTTAATGCAGGAATTAACTAGATGCTTTTATGCTACACAGGCAAATACTCTTAGTAGTAAAGCATTGTATATAATTTCCTGAACATTTCTTTATGTGATTTAATCTGCAGGTGCAACATTCTCTCACTTATTTCTTACCTGTTTAATAAGAGAGCAAAGGTATAAGACGATGGTAGTGGCAATGGGAGCAGAGGCGTAAAAAATATATCCAGTACCAAGAGAAACACCTGGATAAATGTAATGTGTAGATTGTGATTCTTTGTCTCTCCTTGCTCCACTACCACCCTCCCCTCCATCCCTTCCCCTGCCTGGCCACACCCCCACCCCCACCCCTTTTATGGGTCTCCTTATGTCACTTTGACCCACTTAGTGATGAGGGAAAGGCTGTGGATGTTTTCTACCTAGACATTAGTAAAGCCTTTGACACCATTTCCTACAGAATTCTCCTGGAGAAACCGGTTGTTCATGGCTTGGGTGGGTGTACTCTTTGCTAGGTAAAAAACTGGCTGGACGGCTGTGCCCTAAGGCAGGTGGTGAATGGAGTTACATCCAGTCACAAGAGGCTGGCCACAAGTGGTGTTCACCAGGGCTCAGCACTGGGGCCAGTTCTGTTTAATGTCTTTGTCAATGATCTAGATGAAGGCATTGAGTGCACCTTCAGTCAGTTTGCAGGTGACACTAAGCTGAGCAGGAGTGTTGACCTGATGGTCTGCAGAGGGATCTGGACAGGCTGGATCAATGAACCGAGGTCAGCTGTGTGAGGTTGAACAAGGAGAAGTGCTGGGTCCTGCACCTGGGTCACAACAATCTCTTGCAACATTATGAACCTAGGGAAGAGTGGCTGGAAAGCCACACAGTGGAAAAGGACCTGGAGATGCTGATCAACAGCTGGTTGAATACAAGCCATCGGTGTGCCCAGCTGGCCAAGAAGGCCAACAGCATCCTGGCTTGAAACAGAAAGAGTGCGGCCAGCAGGACTGGGGAAGTGATTGTCCCCCCGTACTTGGCACTGATGAGGCTGTACCTCAAATACCGTGTTCAGTTTTGGGTCCCTCACTTCAAGAGGGACGTAGAGATGCTGGAGTGGCAGCAAAGCTGGTGAAGAGTCTAGAGCACAAATCCCAGGAGCGGCTGAGTGAGCTGGGGGTTGTTTAGCCTGGAAAAAAGAAGGCCCAGGAGAGACCGTATGCCTCTCTGCATCTCTACATCTACCTGAAAGGAGGCTGTAGGCAGGTGGAGGCAGGTCTCTTCCCAAATAGCAAGTGATAGGACAAGAGGGAGTGGCTTCAGGCTGCACTAGGGGAGGTTTAGATTGGCTATTAGAAAAAATTTTGTTATGGAAAGAGTTGTCAAGCACTGGAACAGGCTGCCCAGGGAAGTGGTTGAGTCATCATCCGTGGGGGTATTTGAAGACATGTAGATGTGGTGCTTAGGGACATGTTATAGTGGTGAACTTGGCAGTGCTAGGTTAATGGCAAGACTTGATGATCTTAAAGTTCTTTTCCAAGCGAAGTGATTTTAGGATTATATTATTCTATCTTTCCATCTACTATCTAAACCAAGATGATACTAGGAAGTCCATGAGGATAACACATTTTATCTCAGAACTATGCATTTTTCATAGGCCTAATGGGAAATTTTCAGATGAAATATGATTTCATTAAAGAAAAAGACACTAATTTTAAGGAACAGAACATTTATCTGTTATACATTCTTCTTTCTTAAGTATCAGGCAATGTTTCTTAAACTTTTTGGGGTATGTATCTCAATAAATAAATAAATAAATAAATAAGTAAGGAAATAAGTAAAGAAATAAGTAAGTAAATAAATAAATAAATAAAAGATGTGCTTGAGCTATGATAGCTGGTAGCTTTTAGCGTTAGTATATAGTAGCACCTCACGAAATTCATAAGCATGGAAAGGGGGTGGTATATACTTGGCATTGATCCTGTTTGACAGTGGAGCACAGCTACTCTGTCCTGGGATGCAAGAGTAACTGTCTGGATGCACACCATGTTGGCCCATCTGGCATCAGGGGCATCAGGGTTGGAGGGTGGGTATTAGACATTTTCATTTAGGAACATAGGTATAGCTGTGATTTCAAAGTAACTAGCTAGTGCTGGATGTAAGTTATGATGGCAGAATTAGGTCTTCTACCACAACAATGAGTATTTTATACTTCAGAAAATGTCTAGAAGGTTTTCCTGAATTTGCCTCTGTATCTTCTTGTAGCTTCCAAACATCCTGGAAGTTTTCTGGGGATAAAGAACCAGGTTTCTCACTTAGGTTCTTTCCCAATGTATGAAATCCTACTCATTCCTCTAAACTACTGCTTTATCATAATACAGAACTAGGCTTGCCATGTATTAATTCCTAATATAATTAAGAAAATTATGTTCCAGTATCTGTCTGCTTCTCTTGATGAACTTTGGTGTCTCTAGATGGGGCCAAGGGATGGTTCTGTAAAATTGTAGCTTCCTTAACAGCAATGTAGATCATTTGGTGACTTCTGATGGGATTTCTTTTCAGTGGTATGCAAAGCAGACTAAGCTTTTAAGGGATGGGTTAGATTAGCAATGACTATTTATTGAGTATATTTCCTAGTAAAGATGGTCTTTTCCTGTCACAAATAAGTAACCTGCCAAATTTCAGCATGTTTGAAATCTTGCTTTCTCTGTTGTCAGAGTGACTATTACTTATTTGTGAGTAGCATAATACTGGTGAAATTTTGATTACTCAGAAAGGTATCGGTCAAGGTGTTGGTAAAACCATATTTATTTAACTCTTTTAATTGGAACATGGCCTCAAATGACCATCTAACTTCTAAACCTGAAAGTACAACATGCCAAAGTATATGCATATCTCAGATATGTCCTCCTAAGAGGCAGTACGTATTTGGTGATTTGTATTCAACAGTTTCTATTTTATTTGCCTGCATATTGGAAAATTAATTTTAAATCATATTACTACTGTCTTTGCATATTAAAACATTCTGTAAAGGTTTGAAGTCATTTTGATGTGTACTCAACTCTTGTAAAACTTGTGTAGTAGAAAGTTATGGAATATAAACCAGCTTTTGTAGTTCATAGGAAACAGTCTGGAAGCTTTGTAAACACTGAAACCTAAGTCAAAACCAAAGTGATTATGTTTAGTACTGCAGGGCACTTATCAATTACATATGCAAACAGAAAACGTTTCTTACAGAACTCACTTCTAAATGAGCTTCTGTTTCTGGTTGAAAACTAAATCTTTGTAAGCTGCAGTACTGCAGAAATTAGAGAGAGTAAGGTGATATTTTCTTGCTTAAATCATTAGTGCTTTAAGCTTCTCTCACCTTTTTTCACCCCCATCAGTTTCTTTATCAACCAGTTCTTCATGTGAAGGGTCAGTTTTTCAGGGTCTTATTGTGGGGTTCTATTTCCTACCTCCCTCACTGTGTTTACAGTGAATGCACTGTTTGTATATATATAGAGGACATCAAAAATTCCACAACTTACTGGAGTTTAGTCTATGAATTGTAAAGAGCTGGTTGTAAACAAAACCGAGAAAAGACCAATTTGCTTTGCACAGGAACGCTGTGTGGTGGGTTGGTGTGTTGTTTTTGTGGCTTTAAATACTCTTCTTGCAGTTTATTGGTGCTTTCTTAACCATTCAAACAAACCATAAATACTATCTCTATGAGATATGATGGCTCATAAATAGTCATTTACATTTCTGCTTTCTGTTGTAATTATTTTTAATGCAAATACACCTTTTTGTAATTAGCACTTTTTGCAATCATGCCTACTTGACTCAGCATGGAAGGCAAAAAATAATCTAAATGCTCCAAAATCTAATACAAAATAATCTAAATGCTCTAAAAGGCTACTCTATGCCCTGACTATTGCATGAATCTGCAACTGACAACACTCAAAAGAAGGTGTATGGGCACATTTGGGGCACAAGTGTGAGTGACTTCATCGTACTTATCTCCAGATTGCTGCTGGCAGAGTACTGTCTTGCTGAAAAAAGTAACAAAGTTTAGAAATGCAGTAGTAAAGAACTCAGTGCATAAAATTCTGATTCACTTCTCATCTTTTATTTAGATGTTAAAGGCTTGTATTTAAAGTGCTTTTATTTTTTATAATCAGTATGTAAACAGTTAATTAATAATTGAGTGGTATTACTATTCAGAAACATGAGAGCTTTTAAAAATACTTTAGTCTCAGGGTATTCTGTGGGTTCAGTTATGTTTCCATTTGCCTGTGGTGATCACTGCTGAAGTATCAGGATTTCCAAAATCCTTTTAGTATGACCTAGCTTTCCTCTGCATCAGATTATTTCATGAAGTTTGGAACAAGAGAGTCAGAATTTTCCTGGTTTTGACACCTTTCTCTTACTTTTGAGGGCTATTTTGTAGTTGTCCTAACTCTTCACCTTCTGAGAGGGAATCGGAAGGAAAAATTCAGTCTTCATACAGTCTGAATCCCTCTGGAGGCTTCCTCTCTTTTCTTCGACTGTGAAGGAAGCCTTGGATGACTTTATTCTTAAAAGAGGCATTCAAGATGCAAAAAGCTGCAGTTTGCACAAACTAAAATGTTAACATTTGTTAGTTTTGGAGCTCATAATCATGTAAAATACACATTCCCTCTCTGTAGTCTTTCTCTTTAAAATGTATGAGACAAAAAAAAAGAGAAGGTTTGGTGTTGGTTGGTGGGTTGTTGGTTTTGTTTTTTTTTTATTATTAGGATATTTAGCAGATATCACCAGAATACACTGTACTTTAGGAAATGTAGCCTCAACAGGTGACACATAAGGCATAGCTGGCCTATAAAAGAAGTTCATGTAGCTTCTGGCCTGCTTCAGATGTTTCGTGCACCATGCTGGGGAGTTGTCAGGAAAACTCTGAGCCAGATACAACAGTTCTGGCAGCAAGAGCAGCCTTGTCTTTGCCTCTGTCTTCTTCAGACACTTCCTAAGTCATAAAGCCACTTGATATGTGCGTGCTCCATGTGCACAGCAAAACTGCATTGAGCATGAGACTCCCTGACAAGGAGCGGTCTTCCTGCTCATTCGATCAGGCCATGCCTGACAGCACATTCAGTATGCCTAGGGAATGCAGCATTTCCTGAAGATGCATTGAAATAATGTACTTCTTGCATACATAGAAGGGTATTTCCACATTTTTCCTCCTTAACATTTTATTTCTGTTGATTAAATTTCTAGTAAACTTTTCTGCAGGCTGCCTTTGGAAATGGTGTATTTTGGTGCACGATGTTGCAATAAAGAACACTGAAAGAGCTGGAAGACTCGAGGGACTTTTCACTGTACATTCTCTGTTGCAGGCAGAATGAGATTTACCTCAATCTGGTAAAGTCAGATACAGTCCATTAAAAATTACAGAATCAACAGAGGTTACAGATATCCACATGCATTTTAAAACTGCCTTTTAAGCTAGATTTGATCAGATCTAGGATTGGGCTTTTAGGAATATTCAGAATGCATATATTCCCTTTCTCCTTTTAGTGTTTGAGAGTTCATAATTTCTGGAGAGCTGTGCCTGGTCTTTTCCAAGGAAAGGAGTTACTGATAAGTATCATAAGATAGTTTCACTTGGCTCATATAATTAGCTATGAAGACAAGCTATGGCTCATAATTTTTCTCGTTTAAACAGTGATTGGTTATATATTTCAAAGTGCTTATTAATAGTAAAATTCCGTTTGAGAAGATGAGAAGTCTTTTTTTTCACTAGATGATCTCGCTGTTTAGAATTAAAAAATACACACATGAACACATAAAATGTGCACAGCAAACACTTTTCTAACTTGAAAGAAAAAAGTTCAGTTTTTAAGGCAACGAACCTGAGAAGATTATATAAATTAGATAAAGAGCATGTGCTTTGATTGCCTGGGAATAGTGATGTCTGAATTTCCCCCAAACAGGTTGTTAGTTTGAAAGATCTGCAGTTGGGCAGGATATAAAACAAGCGGTTGCAGTAGATAGAACAGTAACAAAATGAAAACGGCTAATAGGCATGAAAACATGCAAGAAATGGTTGATTATTCCAGACATCTGAGAGAAATGTAAAAAAAAAAAAAAAAAAAAAAAAAAAGCTAAGAGAAGTTTCCTTTGCATGTTATATAATGGGGGTTTTGGCATTCTTGCATGTATTTGTACACAGACTTTAAACAGCAGTCCAAATGTTATTTGCATTGGAAGAGAAAATATTAATGGCAAAGATAAGGGGGTTAGGGTTCTGTTGTTTTGGTTTTTGACTTTTTTTTTTTTTTTTTTAAGCAATCTTGTCAGTGTAAGCCCTCACAATTCACGTAGCCTCTGCTACCATCTGCAAAGCTGGGACAAAAGTTATTAGCATCACAGAAATGAAAGAAAGATTATTAGTTAATCCCACCATCCACAAACTGATAATGAAGAACCTTGTAACTGTTTCCTTTCTTTCTGGAATTAAAGAGAAGTGTAAATGTGGCATATCTCCATCTAAAAAGTTAAAACAGATTCTGACAGATGTGATCGGGTGCTTCCTTTTAACCTTTGGCTGCTTAGCTATTTCTTTGAAGTCATTCCTGATACAGGTAGTGAAAGCTGAGTGCATGTTATTTTAGTTATTCCTCCTTCCCAAACAGGAAACAGTTCTTTCATAACGTGCATTTTTTATCATCTGATTTATAGTCTTTGTTTGCTTTACCATTCTGTCCTTCTTTCTTTGCAGAAAAAAATATCTCATGCATACCTTTGTCTAAGTTGCTTCCTACTCTTTACAAGATCTGCAAAGGCTTTTTTGGGAAGAAAGTTCAGAATTCATTGAAATGTAAGTCAAATATTCAAATGATCATATTCTTATTTAAAGTTTGAAAAAGATAACTCTAATTAGAAGACTGAAGTTTTTTGATTTTTCTCTTTTTTCTCTTTTTTCTCCCTTTGCAGGATTAGTTTAAGGACTTATTTTCAGGAAATTTGAAGGCAAAGGGGGAGAAGATACCTTTAAGTATTATATTTGTTTACTCATTTCAAGGATTACTTTGTGTCACCAAAGAAGACACAGTCCATTCTTTCAGTACAAAAACATCTGTAATTCTTTTCCCATTGAAAGCAACACATCTCCTCAGCTACAACACATCCCACTAAAGTCTTCAAGGAATGAAATAAAAAATATTATTACAACAGAAACAGAGAGAAAGAAAATAAAGTAGAAAGGTGCAGATACTGAAAAACATTTAGGATGAAAGGGGCTGTGGTTTTGTCTGTATTTCTTATACATCCTGACTTTTTGTATATTTACAAAGTAATGTAAAAAACATTCTTTCAAACAGTAATCTGATAACTATGCACCTACTGTTTAGTATCTCTATATTGTGCCATATCTGGTTTTTATGCAATGACTGCAAACCCGATTTTGTCTGAATTCTGTAGTGTGTTGGGCAAGATCTCACATTAGATAACCGAAAATTTAGTTCTCTGTCCTGGCACAGATATATTTTTTTAAAAAAGAAGCTGAAGGATACAAATTAAAGAAATATATCTCTAATATAAAAAGTACAGATTAAGCAAATTATTTTTCTCAATGGAGTCAACCTTGACTATTCTCAGAATGTACATTACATTATGATTATGTATCTATAGCCTACATTTGATTGCTCCCAAGTTACTTAAAAAAATAATCTCCAAATAACATAATGTGCATTTTAAAACATCTGCTATTGACTATGCCTTTTGGGGGAACAACTATGCTAACTCAGCCTCTGGTCAATGAGAACTGCATGTGCTGAACAACAATATAACAGCAGATGTACAATAAGGGCCAGAAGGCTGGAATATTTTGGCTACTGCCTCTTCCTTGGTAACAGGAAATGAACAGCTCGTGGCATAATCTGTCTAAATATTTCTTTGTCATTCTTTGCCTGACTCCAGCATGAACTCACTAAGACAGCACTTCGTTCTCTTAAAACATCCGTATTCCACCACCTAAGTTTCAATGTTTCTTTTGCTCAAGCAATGCTTTTGTACCGGCTTACCAAACGCAAATATTTTCGTTGGGCTTTGAATGTTTTTTAATTGTTTTTTTGCAGTGTTTCCGTACTTTCAAAGAGTGCTTAAACTAGTGCTAAAGTTCTGTTTTGTATTTAATGTTTACAAGCTATATGAACATAAAATAAATAAATAAACAACTAAAAAAACCCCTTCAGTCTAACCCCAGAAGACTCGTTCTAAAAGATACATTCTCCTCCCTCACAAGGAAATATTTTTAACTGTTTAAAATATAGACTACTTCCTTATTTTTCTCAATTCTCTATTTTTCTACCAATTCACCAACAATTTCAAATATCCTTTTAAAAGGTCTTTCCAAGCAAATTATTTTCTATAGTACTAGACTCCTACAGTGAATGGAATGTCAATTTTTGTACACACCGAGTGCTTGAAGAAAGTATTGCCTAGTAGAAACATAGCAAAATTCATAACAAATCTAGGGAAATATGCAGGAAAATTTTGGGGTAAAATACTCATGAAAGGAACGCTATGAACATCTTGTCAGATACTTTGAAAAGCACTTTAAAGTTTATCTTTCCAGATACACGGCAATATTACCATAATACTTTTGGAAGTCTTCAAGCAATAAAAGGCAGAAACCTTTTTGTCCTTTTTGGTTTTTTGTTTGTCAATGCTTTATTAATATTTTTTCCCAATCAGTAGTAAATTGTATTTAATAAAGATGGCATTTCTGTTATTATTAAACAATTCTAATGGCATGGCCCATTGCTTGATCATACCAGAGTCCATTTAATGGGGGGAATGGTTCCAGCCTGTTGAGTATAGCCCCCGTACTTGTAACACCATTCTTCAATATCTTGAATGTGATAGGTTTTTCTCAGATTTGTTGGAGTTTTGATAGTACTGGTATATTCTTTTTGCTATACCAGAAGATCTTCAGCTTCTGGAGCAACAACCAAAGACTGAGCCTATTGACTCAGATGTACCATTTTGACATTTCAACTGCCTTACCTTCCACCTGTGTATTATTTGTTTTCTGACTGTGCAGAAGAGCTTTGGTCATCTGTTATGTGACTTAGTATAAAGTGCTCAGAACTAATATAGTTGCATCTCTGGAAGTTTTGTTTTCACACTGAATACATGAAAGAAAATTATCACCATGACTGAGATGCAAATTCCTATAAATTGAAAAACTTCTGTAGGTATATGGCACGGATACTTTATGCAATTAGATATTTCCGTCTTTCTAGGAATGACGTTTTGATCTCTCAAAAGTTGACTGTGGTTTGTATCTCTAAAGTATTGGTCAGTATAGACTGAAACATTGTGATGCAAAATTTATTCATAAATTTCAGAGCTGCTTTGTCACTGCATACAATTGCCTCAACATACCTTTCATTGTAATAGGGCTAGAGCAGGATTTTTTCTTTCTTTTGGGTGATATTCATGTCTGAAGTGCTTGGTAACACAATCAAATGTGTGTTGTTTTTTTTAAAGAAGCTGAAGTAATGTGCTGGACATTATATTGTGTGTGCTCAATCAAGGCACAAATTTCAACAAAAAGTTCTTCAAAGATTCTGTCATTCCACTCATATTGACGACCTTGCCATCCTTCCATAAGGCAAAAAATATGAAACATATTTGCAAATTTGTCCAGACAGCAGAATTTTTGCCATCTAGAGATAACTGCAGTAACTTGTGTTAGTTTGGCTAGAAAGGCAAACAGTAGGCATACAGCTACGTACGTGTACTATGTTTCAATGTGGCTGCAGAAATCACAAGCAGCTTTGTATTTCCCAAAATATTCTTTTTAAGTAGTTTAACTGCATTATCCAAACAGGGATTTATCTCACACCTAAGTGATATATCCTGGTGTTGAGCACCCTTCCCTTTGTAAAGGTGTATGATGTTCATGTCATGCTCACCTTATCCCGCTTGAAGTCAAACATCTGCAGTGATATTCTGATTAGGAGATGATGTCTACCTAATTGCATATTGCATATTTCTTCAGGAGAGACCTTAGCAGCTTCTGTCTTGCCTTGTAACAACTTTTAAGAGTTTTAAGACCATATCTTACAGTTGTCGCTAGATGCTTCTAGATGGAGCAAAGCTTCATTTCAGGTTGCTCAAAGATCAATATTTTAGCAAACTGTCAAAAACTTCAGGCCTAATCTCTGATGTTTCCTTTTCATCAGCCCAAAGGACTTGACCATCTTCATTACAGAGTGGCATAGAGATAAAGATATTTGTTTAAACTTTATAGAACTTTCTGACATCTTCTGTCATGGCCACTAAAGAACCATCAAAACTTTTTGTATTCTCATCACTTTTTATGACTTTTAGCTAGTGCTTCCTCTTTAGCAGTATAATAAGATACTTTGTTTGCCAGTTTTCTGCTTTTTATCTAAGCTGTAGTTGGAACAGACATACAGTTTGACAAGTCATAGATGGAGCTATCATTGCCCAATTCTGATGTTTTACAAAGCCACTGTATTACCGTATTTTTTTCCTCAGAATTTTCTATGCTGGTTCAATGTTTTTTTGTCTGTTTTTGGAAGTGAGTTGTAGCAACAATATTCGTAGTTTACAGCTATTGGTGTATGCCATTTTGAATAATGCAAGTCAAAGCTTTTATTGAATTCAGAAATATTCTCTATTTCAGCAGGAAGTAACATTCAGTATCTTGTCTTAGTCTATGACAAATAATGACCATCAAATATGACTGGTAATTCTGATATTACAAGGACAGTTTGAGTCACAATATAATAGCAATTATAATGCCAATGTCTGAATCTTGGCAATATTTACACCATCCTGTATCATTTTAGCATTCTGTGTCAGTGCTGATTGGTCTACAGGTAAAAATTGCTGAAGAACTCAACAACTGAGTATTAGGGAGACACAGGGTACAATTACACCTTGTAATACCAATGACGAAATTTTGTAAAAAGGTTTATTTAATATCTGAGCCAAAAGTTTAGGAAGTCTTTAAAGATATTATGAGGATACTCAGAGCTTTAATTGAATATATATATTTTTTTACAATACCCCTATCATTATATATTATATACCTGCATCATTAGCTTGCTAATAGATTTAAAGTGCTATAAAACTGTAGTGATATACAGTGCTTTTCCACTTTACTACATATTGCTTTCAAGAATTAAGAAATTAAATAGAATTATGCCAAAAGCAACATGCACATTTAGAAATATTTCAAAGAAGTGATTTTGGGTCAACAATCGTATTTACAAACTTTTTACTCAAATTCAGCAGTTTTTGGTTTACCAAAAAAAAATATTGACAAAGTATCAGCATACTTGCATATGTATATACATGGCAATGAAAGTACAATATATATTTAAGAATCAGCTGTTCACATGCAACTTTTTTCATCTGTCACTCACAAGGAGTGTAGTAAAGATATCCCCATGGTGGACACTACTAAATTCTAGTGGAACTGAGGAGAATCAAGAAAGTATTCAAGGTAAATAGGACAAACACTATACCAGACTTCTTATATACAAAATATTCCTGTATCTATCCATTAATAGCTGCAGTATTGTTGTTTGTTTAAACTATTATTTATATTAAATTTAAGTGAAAATAAGGAGTCACTAAAAAAGCAGAAGCACTTAAAATATAGGAAAAATAATCTTTTTTAAAATTGGTTCACAGTTTCATGATAAATACATAGTGTTGGTTAAAATCTATTGAGAGTTCCCTGGCAAAAAATTTGCCTAGCATTATAAAAGCTCACAGATATATCCAAGGTTATTTGATGTGTTTGCAGAATGCAATGTGCCTGGAAGTCTTACTGGCATATATACAGTATAACAGTAAAATTTAGCCAAAAGCAGTTCTTTATTCAGTAGAAAAAACCCTAATCATTAAAATCAAACCACCTGTCTTACCCTGCTGAAGGTGAGAAAGGACTCTTCAGGTTATTCTGCCTGTTTTCAGTTCCCTGATGGCTATTCTGGATTCCCTTTTACTCTGGATGCTCATTTCTTTTATTTTCACTGGTATTAGCTGTGTTTTATGTTGGTTACAACTGTGTGCTCTAGTAATTTACCTTCACTAGGACAAAAGCTACAAAAGTGGTTAGACCTGGAAAGGCTTACTGGCATAAAATCATTGCCAGAACGGGAAACTTCTAAGAATTATAGTGAGTTGATAACTGCTGAGTTTATGGCATCTCACCTATCCTACTTAAAGAAAAGCAAACTGGGAAAAAGAGATAGAAATTAAAACCAAATAAACGAAACCCAAAGAACCCACTTAATCTGTTAGTTCATCTTTTTTTTCAAAACCAGCTGTCTAAATGCCACCATTTTCATATGCTGATTTGCAAGCTTTAGGGCATGTACTCTTCACAGTGAGCTTTAATACTACTATATCAAGTAGTCATTATATTTTAGAAAGATACAGTGATTTCCAGGAAATTCTGAACTACAATCTGTTCTTCATTTATTCAAACAGCAGAAATAAGCTTATTATTAGAAACATATGAGTTTTTGATAGATTTAGAAAAGGGTTCTAAGAAAGTCAGTGCATCTGAATTTTTCACTTAAAACACCTTAACAGTCTACACTTAAAAGTCCATTCAGAATTATTTCCATCTAACTAATAATTTGACTCAGAATGTCTGAATGACTGCACATCTATATCTGAGAAAGGAGATATGTCACATTCAGACATATAGCCTTAAAAATAGTAGAGGATGAGAGAGAGAGGGAGTCACATATGGAAGATGTTAGAACAGTCTCCAAAATTCAGCTGCAAATATGTTTCTTTTCATTTTTACATGGTTCTAAATCAAACACTAAGCACCAACCCACTTTCCAAAATCTGTGGGTTGAATGTGGGAGATTCAAAATCCCTCTCTGAATCAGGGTTCTGTGTCCCAGAGCCATCATTAATGCTGAAGCATAATACAGCTATGACAGTGTAAGAGATGTGTATTTATATGCACTGTTCATGAAAATCCCAAACAACACTAATGGTGTTTTATTTGAGAGCCTTTGATGTTAATAAGAGATAGGTTTATGCCAAGTCTGGCACATCAGAGTTTGAATTGTATAAATGCAGCAGCCACAGCAGCTTTGTTCTGCATGAAGGCTTACATGTTGAGACAGAGATTGTGCTTACAGTTGTGGACAGTGTAAAAACATTTTCAGAGGCCGTTATGCTGTTTCATGTCAGTTATTTGTTAAACAGGGCTGACTATCAACCAGCTGACAGTTTTCAAACTAGTGGGAAATGAAGCAATGGATTTCCTCCCTCCTTTTATACCAGAGACTTTAGTTAACTATGTCCCAACCCTGAAAGAGTTATTTGAAATTGTTCTGGTTTATGATCTACTTCGAAATAAATATTCTTAGCCTCCATCGTATTTTGGTTTCACTTGGGAAAAAAAATCTTATATTCCAAATGGATATACTTAAGAATTGCTTTTGTTTTAAAGAGGAGGCAGCTAGAAAACCTAGTCTTACCTGTGAATACTTATAAATCCTCTATATACACACACACGTGGCTTAAAATTACAAGTAATACCATTTTGAAATGGTCATAATGAAATTATAAGCACTAAAGGTATCAGTGTTTTGGGGATTCTCCCAACAAAAAGAATTCCAATTTTTAAATCAATTTAAGCTTCTGAAAACAATGCTTGAAATCATCATCACTATATAGTCACCTAAGTTTAGGTATTTAAAAATTTGTAGTCAACATTAAAGCTCTAATCTGACATTATTGTCTATGGAAATTCAGGTCTTGATTCAGTTGCTTGTGCAAAGATACCTGGTAGCATTACAGATGTCCTTAGGTACAGAAGACAGCTGCATAAGGCTGGCAGGTACAGCAGAAAACCCGTGGAAGAGCTACACACTTCCAGGTTGGCAGCTGAAAGCAAAATAGGAATCTAAAGCACATCAACACTTTGCACTCAGATGTGCACAGCTGAACCAAGCCTCATGGAGCTTAAAGAGGTATTCAGGTGAGCCGTGCAGAATGTGGGTATCTAGACTGAGCCCAGTAACTCTCTAAATCTGCTAACTCTGTTGCTGAGATTCCCACTGATTATAATACAAGTGTAGGTGGCTAACTGACATCTAAAAATCTATACTTTGGCAGTAGACCTCAACCTACTCTGTCTGACAAATGGCTTTATTCAGTTGTCTAAACAGACAAGTTATTCCATTTGAGATTCACTAGAACATTCAAGGTATCTGCATAGGTCTGGCACAGGACAAATAAGAGTCCTACATCTTTGCCACATGCAGCTGGAAATAAGACAGAATGTTGCAGGACACCCAAAAGGGCACGATGTGCCTCTGTTTATGTAAATTATCTAACACCAAAAAGTCTGCAACTTTCCTATAGATTTTCTGGTTTAGTAGTGTTTTGGAAGACAGTCTCCAAGTTGTGGTATGCTCCTGTTTTCTTTTTCTGTTTTGCAGAAAATATAGCTAAACATTTAATTGTATCTTATTTAGAAATAAACATTTTCAATAGCTTTGAGCAAATTTTGCCTAACCCAAAATAAAATGGCAGTGGGGAAGTAGTAGATGATGAACCTGACATCAATAATATACTTTGAGGGCAAAGAAGAAAGTTAAATATTCATTTAATCATACTGATGCAGGTCAGTTCAATGGCTTTGGATGAAGTTGCTCAGTAGGAAATGATACACCTTCATTATTCTGTCAATTTTTACAGTATTAGCTCAATCTATCAGTGCAGTAATAAAAGAACAAAATTTACTCATGGTATTGACCATAGTGGAAAAGTGCATGAACATATTTGTATAATTAGGTTTCTAAACCAAAAAAAGTAATCTATTTTCATATCAGGCATGTTTGGAACACAACTCTACCAGCTATGTACAAGACAAAACTTAAAGCATTCTCCATATTTTGCATGCCTGTTGTCACAGCCACAGCTGATTTCTCTTCTCTCTCTAGCCTGAAGACATCTTCACTTTAGATACCATTTTCTTCAGATGTCACTGTAAACACCATTTCCTCCCTTCCTATTTTCCCAGTTTCTGCCTCTTCCTCCTCCCCTCATTTTGCCTGGCCACATGACTTTCACCTAAGGCCATACTCTCATCTCTATTTCACATGTTGTTCTACTCCTTCTCAGGCCTTCTTTCCTCTCCATCTCCTGGGTGATCCTCCATTAGCCCTCTATTTTTGATTCTAATGTCTTTTATTTTTCTTTTCTGTTTTAATAAGCCTCATGTACTATTAAATTAAATGTGCTCAGAATTATTTTCTAACTACTGTAGAACACCCCACCTCTTCTTACTAAATTCTCTAATTTTCCAAAACACAAGGCCTACATACAAACTGTCTGCTGGAATGGCCCCAGCCTTGGGCTTGCCTGAACTGAAGGTATGGAAGTATCACTTCTAACAACTGATGTTAGTGAAGACTGAAATGCTTAGAAGCTGTTTCATCTACTACTCTAGACATAGTCTTTCTGTTCTGGCCTTCATTTTGGGGGCTTATTCTCTCTCGAATGTCATCAAGAAAACCTTTCGCATTGATTTTGTCCATTTCAATCCCAGTTGAAGCCCACACCCTCCAGCAGGTTGAGTCCAAGATCTTTTCCTATTCATACCATGCCAATAGGTTGAGAGTACTGCAGACTATGCCAAGCACAAGGGCATGTGCACTGGATCCAGCTTTTGGGAAATAGCAGGGGAAGACAGATAACCCTTAGCACACACTCAAACACACATACACCTACATCTTAAGCAGGAAAAGCAAGTCATGCCTTGTCTGTCCTAAACTGTTCAGGGCCCTTGCAAGTGAGCAACTGGAGAAAAGACAGGACTAAGTTCTTCCTTAAAAGAAATCCTACCGCGGGTGTTCAAACACACAGTAACACACAGTTTAACTGAACAGGCTGTTTCACAGTGTTTTCTGGAGACCAGGATTTCTAACTATTGGAAATAACAATATTGTGAAATCACTTATGTTTTGATTTTTTTAAAAAGCTCAAAATGTTCACCTTTAAAATTCCCTGTATAGTTAGATTTTACATATTATCAGTTCTTGGAAGAACTGAACGTCAATATTTCAGAATATAGCACCTCAAATAAAATTAAAAAAAAAACATAACATTGGAAAGTTTTACATACAAAGTTAAATGCAATACAATAAAACTTAAAATTGCAATATTAATACATAAAAGTTAAGATTAAATAAAGTTACAACACTGAATGTAAATACTGTAACTATTCCAAAAGAAAGTATTTTTATACTAGCAAGATAAAATCAGAAAGTCTAAGTGCTCTGTTTCTGTTTGCTTTTTGCCCCCAAAGTTTACATATTTTCAAATCCCAAAATTCCAATAAAACTAGTTCTGCCAATGAGGTCTATGTGATCCAGTCCTTGCATCTAAATTTCTACACAGAGACACTTTTTAGCCTTCCTAATCAAATTGCTTTGAACTGGTAACTTCTTATTAAAGTTGAGAGACCCAGTGCACTCATGCCCTAAATAGAGAACTCTTTTCAGTGTTTACATCATTGTAACATACATATTCTTCTGGGAAGAATTTGTAGAAGCAGGAAATCTGCTAACATTTAGAATGGATAAATGAGATTAACTGATTAAATTCCTTTCTTACAAATGCAGCTTTTAAGAAAGAAAAAATATTTACAGTATCTAGAAGCACTGCAGAGTAATGCAAGCCACATTTTATAATGATGAACATGATGTAAAGATTAGGTTAATCCCCAGTTTTATTCCTTTTTGATTGTTTGTATTAACTCATCGGTTTAAGAACTGACAGTGAAAATGTGACTTTTTGTTTCATTTCAAGTGATTAAAAAGTCTAGCTCATAGTTCTAGTGTCTGAGAATCATTAAGTTGGTAGCTTTGTATGTATGGAACATTTTGTACAAAAATACATTTTAAAATATATTGAAGTAATAAAGGCAAGAGTTAAAAAGTTGAAGGGACCCATTAATGTCAAAATTTCCTTAGCATAATCAGCCCAGGGAAAATCAATCTTAGAAAATTTCAGCTTAAAAGGTAAAAATCTTGTAATGAATGAATGAACTGAGGTGGAAGACTTAGAATGGTTAGTGCAGGCCAGAAGTTGAATTACTTTTTCAGCTATAGCAGAAGCCTGGCTCTTTTCAGAGTTCCCTGAGGCGGATTCTAAAACAAAAATAAATTATCAGTAATGTTGAAGTCCTGCTTTAACACCATAGAGTGTGGCTATTTGGTATAACTGTGCCTCACTGTGGTAGTTTTCATATCTGGGAGAGTCTCAGTCTATAGGCAAAGTGAAGTCTATTGGTCTTGGTTAAGGTTTGGTTTCAGTCAGTCCTGCTGAAACATTGTAAACTATTCCCTTGAGTTTTTGGATACATTTCAATGGAAATCATGGAACACACCTCTTCAAAAGGTAGGTATGACCTGCAATCAAAATGGTAAATGTCTGGAACCAGAAATGTAAATTTAAATTCCATTATGATATACAAAGATTTTTAATGAACTCCTGTTTCTCACTTGCTGTCTTTCTTTCTTTTCTTTCTCTCTCTCTCTAATCTCTTCCTCCTTTTTATACTCTTTATGCTGAGGTAGTCTGTTGACCGATAGTCTAAGATAGTGATATATGTATTACATGAAGATATATATTCCTACTATAAAATTAAATTACTGTAGACTGCCTTATTAAAATCTATAATTCCTAATACAACCACAATTTTTGTGTCACTTATCCTGCCATATTTAGAGGTCAAATTAATTAAGAGAAGGACCAGACACATTCAGTATTTATTTTTTAGAGAGGATTTACTTTAAGAAATTTTCAAGTGTAATCAAAATCCTCATTCATTTTCTTCAGGGTACTAAGTGGGTTTTCTGTATGTTTCAGAATCCAGTAGATTTCTATCTTCAGTAGAAGTCTGCTAATCAAATTTTGATTATTTCAGTCTGGATGGATCAAAGTCTCCTCATTCCTGAGTAATTCAGACAACTTTTACAGTTTCTAGGGAACTGCAAAAAATTAAATAATCCATACATAATTCTCTCCAAATGTGTCAAGGGCTTGAAATTTATTATTAAAACATATTTACAGAAATATATATAGCTGATACTAAGCATGTTTTATTTAGTGTGCTCCCTTGCCCTTTTGTGGTGCACTGAAGAAAGAATACCACTTATAAAAGAGGATTTCCTGCCAAATTTGTTTACTTTTTAAAATATTTGGCTTCTCTTTAGGAGATGTACTTACTGTGTGTTTCTAAAACAGTCCCTAGGTCTCACTCCCATTAACACAATTCACAGTAGAGTTCTTTAGGAATTTGACAGAAATGGCAATATTGATGACTATCCATCCTCTACACAGTATAACTCTTCTGCATATTTTCTCTTCATTCCTGGACACACATTTACAGAAATGAATCTGTGCTCTTCTTCCTATCAATCAACATTGTCCTTGATGTTTTATCATTTATATTAATACTGGTCAGCACTTTTGTGGCATTCCCTTAAGTACTTTTTGTTTCTTACTTCAGTTTAAAGGGAAATCTTAAAGCATAAGGTGGAAGCATTTGTGATTTTAAAATTATGCTATTTAGAAATGAATATGAATCGATTAGTGGAGAGAATAGTCTGCTTTGTGAGTATAAGAACACACAACCATAATACCTGTAAGTGTTGAAATTTGCAACTAAAAAGTATAAATCTTTATTACTTCATACTGTTTCTGAGTCAGATAGTATGTCTTTTTCCTGGAACTCATTTATCATTTTAAAAGCACCTCTTGCAATGTCCCACTTTTGCTTTAGATGCAGGAAAGTTCTATTAGCTGACCAGTGGAAAAATCAGCCTTGGAGCTACCATAAGCATGTTTAGCATTTCTTCTGTACCTTTGATATGAGCACTCGGCCTGCTCTGTCTCCTGATAAGGAGAGGGATTCTTGGAATAATTGCCTGAATTGGAATGATATAGCAGAAAACTTTTGTTATACAAACTGATTCTCCTGCCTGGCTAATTGTTGCTGTGAACAACTGAATGAAACATTAGAAACAGTGCTTGACCAACCTAAGCACTAGTGTGGGCACATGCCTTTCAGAAGTGGTAAGATGCAGCTAATATTTCTTCCTCTTCTTACCATGTTAGCTTCATGGTGATATTTTTCCTTGCCTTTTACACTGAGGCATGTAAACAGGATGGGTGGGGTAAATTGTAAAGCTCTTGTAATTTAGCAGGGCTCATGTAATGGGGTGTCTTGGTCACTGCTGATCTAAACTTGTAGTGAAGGTCATGGAATAACTTTCTGGAAGAGTGACAAGGGGACATGTTGGGTCAGGTTCAGGGCGTGACTGAATTCACTTAACTTTAGACATCTATAATGTATATGTCTACACCTGTAAGAGGATCCAATTGAGAGAAATAGGTAAAATGGGAAGTAATCATATATAATAACATTCTTGTTTTAGGATGAGATAAATTAGTCCACAGAAGCCTCCACTGGAGGTAACATGTTTAACTCACATATAATCATCCTGCTTCAGATAAAGTTACATTAAATGAACTGTGTGTCTGATTTCTGGTTTAGAAAACACTCACTCTGCTTCCTTCTTCTATCTTCAGAGAAGGACACAAGATCACTGCAACACTTTTGGGATGACCATGGAAGCTCTTGTGAAAAGCAGAGTTCTTGCAGGAACAGTATGGTCTTTTCTGCCACTTTCTTTCCCAAGTAAATTAGTAAAACTGTGGGCAAGTTAAACCACAGGCATGGTGTCCTGTAACTCTCCTGTATAAGCAAACCTCTCTTGCAACCTTTTTTTTTTTCTTTTTTTTTTTTTTTTTTTTTTTCTGGTTGCTTTTTGTAACTGTGAATATCTGTATTTTTTAGACTGACTTTAAAGTTATAACATGAAGTCACATAAGCTTTTGGTACTCTGATTTGCCATCTCTTTGGGTCTATGTCTTTGCCTTTAAACAGAGATCAGTGTACTGATAATGTTCAGTAATTAATAAAAATTAATAAAAATTCAGACCTCTCTCTTTACAAAGTACAGTTTTCTATGTATTCTTCTAACCCAAGTGTGTAGCTGACTTCCAACCACAAATGAAGCCAGTCAATAGTTTCTCCCTTGCAAGTTGCGGATAACCAGGTGAAGTAAATAGTGAAAATTAATTACTACATCCTTTCTCTTTCCTGCCATCTGCTTCTAGTGCCTTTTCTTCTAAACCTGGTTTTCCTTTCCTAGATTTTTATCTTCTTCTCTAAAAAAGTTCCTCCAGCAGCAAATGTCACTCCAAATTGAAGTTACAATAAGCTAAACCAGAAAAGGATAATGCTCATCCAGGCTCTCTAGATTCCTAAATCTGCTAAAATTTTTTGCATCTTTTATCTCAAATCCCAGATCCTACTAGTACATCACTTATGGTTTCTGCAAGGCCAGATGATGACGTTAACCTATGCCCCTGGTAGCAATTCTAAAGTCCAAGTACACGTACAGCACTGACCCTAAGAGTTGAATATTGTGGAAGACTTCTAAAAGCCACACTGAATTAAAACTTTTGAATTTTTAATAATAAACATGGCATTTGACTTGTAGTTATGATGTTTTACTTTTTTCCTATATGTTGCAAATACCATTTTTTTCCAAAAAACATCTGTAAAGTTGATTTTTTTTTTTTTTTTTTTAATTTTGCAGAATCTCATGAAAATATTGCCAGAGCATAGAGGGAGCTAGTGTCAGGGCAATGTTTTATTTCTGTGCTTAGATCAGAATTTCCAAGAACTTCATGATCCTGAAAGCAGCTCAGTCTAAATGCAGGATATGAAAAAGGATGTGGTATGTTCTAACACATACATGCACACACACACCCCCCTCCACGCATAAAGATACTCCTTAAATATGACAGCAGATCCTCTGAGGACACAAAAGACTTCCTTCCAACATCCATCCACTTCGGGTCTGATCCTGTCTATATGATGAATATAGAGATTTCCACAGAAAATAAAGAATTAAAAAACAGAGCCTAAGTTCTATTTTTACAAATCTCAAGTTTTTTCCTCACATTTTTTTTTCAGATCAGATCTTGAAGAAATAAGGGTTTTACTATTTGAAAGGTGATCACCCCAGCCGCTCCCGCCTCCCCCCCCCCCCCAGTTATTTACTGGGACAGACAGTTATGCCTGAAAACTTGTAGCACCCACAAATTTCAGAGACAAGTACTATAACATTAGTTTTAAACAATTTTTAAATGTACTAATTCATTGTAGAAAGACAACATAAAATAATAACCATTTGTTCAAATAAATGCTCAGATGAGGCGAACTTGTAGCAGTTTCTTCAGTAAAGAAAGCCAAAAAGTCCCATTTACAAAATCATTCACAAAATTCTTTACATTTCTTGTGAAGGAATTACCATTTCTAATTTCTAATGACTTTTGAAAAGAAGGTCAGATGCACTATGTCCAGTGCTAGTTCTCTAATCTTGCATGTACTAAGCTAATTACCCATCAGATCTGAGAGTATTCAGCACGAGGATCTTTCCCAGGCTCTGTGCTGCACTCTGTCAATGTAGACTGCCAGTCTATCAGCTGTTTGCTGGGATGCAAACAACAGCTGCCAGCAACTGCGATGATCCGGCCTCAAATGAGAGGCATAAAGAGCCAATAGATAGGAGCAAATATCAGAATGCATAGGAATGCCTGCACAATTATAACTTAATTCTTGGAATCTTAATAGTCTTAACAGAATGAGAGAGAAGGAAAAGGGGAAAAAAAGGAAGTTGATGTTAAGCTAAGTGAGAGTGTGGCATATTGATATTACATTCCTGATTCCCCCAAGATGATTGCTGTGATTTTTACTGGAGTTGTCTTGGATTTAATCCTTTCTGACCTTCATTTCCTATGCATCTACCCCCGCAAGCATGTTTCTGCAATACTCTGATAAGCTGCTTAGCCAAACATAATTTGGCTCTAACAGTGGGCTGATTTGTTTCCTTGTCAAAGGATAGCTAAATGAGTTATTCTGCCTCCCAAGCATCAAGTGATAGGCTAGATGGATATGTCGATCTTTCATGACTGTGAACTGATACTCCTGCAAACTGACACTCTTGTTGTACTGCAGCTAGTAATTTTTACAATATCTTCATGATAGCTTAGGCATTTGAGCAAGTGAGCATGGCTTTATTGCAAGAGGTCTCTCCTGGCTAAGTTAACATTGCCAAAACAGATAGAATTTCTTAGTAAAATATTTCCATGGTCAATCTTAAATGTTAAATGTTAAAAATTAACATGAAAAAAATAGAAAAAAATGTGTTAGTTTCATGCTGCTGGAGATGGCTAAGTAAATGTTCTGTGGCTGATGTTCAGTTATATTGTGACAAACTGGCTCTTCCTACAGCTAATGCAGCATTTCTAAATGGGTCATTATAAGCCTGGGGTTCATGAATGAAGTATGTTTAAACAGAGGAAAGCCACATTTAAATGGTTGCATTAAGAACTCCAGCGGACAAACCCAAGACAATTCAGACTATACAGTTTTCTCCAATGGCTGTGAGAACTCGAAGTCAGGAACAACAGCATGAGCTTGTAATGGAATGTCACCCTTAACTCTGAATTTCCTGGCAGCCATTCATCTGAGTCACAACTTTAACAGTGTTTAGTTTTTTGGTTCCCCTTGCCCCGTGGCATGTGAATCCCTTTTACTGTGTTTTTCTTTTTTTTTTTTTTTCCCTTTTCTTTTCTTTTTTCCCCTTTTCTTTTCTTTTTTTTTCTTTTTTTCTTTTTTTTTGGTGTATGTTTTAGTAACAGTTTCTCTCTATTATATAAACTTGTAGAAACACGTTCCACCAGTATTTTAAAAATGCATTTATTTCAGGTTTGAAGTATATTCTGGTCTTCATTAATAGGCAAGCCCAACCAGCGCCTTTTTAGCCACAGATAGGTGTTTGGCTGGCAACCTAATGTTTTCTTGCTTTGAATCTGGAGACAAGGAGAAGTACACAGGGTTAATACTTCCATCAGGGAGCAAAGCCCAGCTGCATATACAGGAGCAGAAAGGCATTAGAAAAGCACGTGTAGGCCAAGACTGGATAATCTAATACTGTAAAAAACGTTTCCACCCTGTCTCTCTGTACAGAGAGATCACATGACCATACAAAGATAACTACAGAATCCAAACCTTGTAGATTCCTGGGAATAGGCTTTATAATTCCCTTTTCCAATGGTGCTTTTGATAGCTCCTAGCCATGGATTCACATTTACTCTGCTATGTTGTCTGATTTTCAAAGCAGTGGCTAGTACAACTTACTAATTGTAATAAATCAGGACATCTTTAGTCTAACTTTTCTTCCTGTTAGCAGGAAAAAAGATTCCAAAATCATATCTGTGCCTTCAGTCAAGTTTTATTTGCTATAAAAGCAATTCAGGATGTCTTCTTAGGGATTGTTTTACATTATCAGTAGAAAATATCTTGCTCAGAACTTCACTGATTGTTTTTCTGTTCAGCTAAAGTGAAGGTCTGAGACTAAGCATGCTACTCCTGTGCAAGCAAACCTCCCACTGAAATAAGAGACGTTATTGCTTACTTAATTTTAGGTATCCATATTGCAGATCTTTGCATCTGAGCAGCTACTTTGACGCCTTTTTATTCAACAGAAGGAAACAGACCCCTTCATGGTTCAAGTTATTGAACTTTGCTTAGGTAGTTCACCTTGCATAAGATGAATTGGTGCTCAAAACCCTGTTCTTTGCCCATAAAGACCTCTAGGTGAGTAGCTAAGATGGATCAGTTTACATTTGAGGGCGGATGACTTCCACCCCCAGCGTCAATAAGAACTTAACCTGTAAAAGAGTCCTGGAAGAGGACAGAGTTGGTAGAGTCACTTTATCATACTGATCACAAAAAAAGGACAGAAGCTGGTTGTATTTTTTCCTCAGGATGGGATTTTTTATTTTGTAAAGCCGGTGGGAATTGTAGGAATTCAGCCTCCCCAGAGACTGTGCAAAGAATACAGCAATTTTTATTAGTATGCTGAGGCAGGTCCCTGCTTGTCTGTTTCTCCATTTTCTCCCTGCATTCTGGTTCTTGCCATTAAGGGTAAGGCATTTTATCCAATGACTCTTTAATGCAGAAAGTATGAGGTCTATGAATCAGGAAATTAACTTAAGACTCCCTTCTCCTGCTGGGAGAATCCAACTGTATTAGACACCAGGCAATGAAATAGGCTCTCTTTTGTGTTTCTCACTGATCTAGTTTTGCACAGCAGCCCAATATTTAACAGGAGAGTCTTCCCCCTGCAGTCCCAGCCTTGCACACAGACTGGTAGTTAGGCATTCTTTTTGAAAGAAGAAATAAGCACCAACAATCCAGGGCAAACTTGCAGCCTCTCACCATCAATTTTTTGGAATGGCACTCCATGCGATAGCTATGTGATTATGCTTTATTTGGTGCTGTGAGTGTGCTCTTAAGTGTGGTCTCTTCCTCTCTCCTTCCTCCCCCTTTCCATCCAACATATGCTTTTTCAGGAGAGTTAGGCACAGGGAAGCCTCTTTTGCTTGATCCAAACCGCCTGAAGCATGAGATAAGCATAAAGATACTTGGCTTAGACACAATGACAGCATCTCTAAACAAGTACAGTAGCAGACCTTAGGCTTTTGAGTGTGCAAACACTCCTGCATTGACCCCTGTGGTTAATGACTGTTTATGCAACTAAGCTAACTGGTGCCCTAAGTCAGTCATGATTTCTCTGCATAGCTCTCTGGCTTAGTTGTTTTTTTTTTTGATTTTACCCTTAGCCATCAAACTGGTGGAGTTTAGCAACTTTTAACAAAATCCTTTAATGTTTAGCAGACAGAGTACAGTTACTGTTGAGACATGCATAAATGTATCTAGCCTGAAAGGAGCAACATATATTTTACAAACATAAAGGAACAATGCTGCAGCTTCTTTTAAATATGCCTTGTTACTTTAGTCTGACCCATTAAGTTTTCTAAACCTAGGCTTGTGGTATTTGGCATTCATTCTTCTGTTCTTTTGATAAGTACCTAAACAGGATGTCCTTGCAAATTAAATGAAAAACAGTGCTGGAAGATTTCCTCCCTCAGGAATAAGTATTAAGATTGGCAGATGGCTTAAGTGGAAATACACAGGAATGCACTTTAACCAGTACTTGAAAATCCTTCCAGCAGATATTGCTGAGGTAGATTCATGAAGCTCCATCAGACATCCTTCTGCATTGAATCAATTTTTAAAGGCCTCCAGCAAGATTTTTAATTTATTCTATCCTAATTGCTCCAAAGCAACCTTAATCTAAAAAGAAAAAAAAATAATATAACCTAAAGTAATAATATTTGCAACTAATTTTACACCACAGGAATGTTCTTACCATTTCTTGGTAAGGAAGGTTGTTGATACACTCTAGCTAGTAATCATCTCTGAAAACTCGATGCAAGCTCTCTTAAGTTTTCAGGCAACTTGCAGCTGAGTCCAAGTGCATGGGTGCATGTTCAATCATTCATGAAAGCATCAAGTTTAGCATATTGATGTGTGTGGAGAAGGTTTGCGTATAATAAACTGCATAGAGCAGATATTTAATATATTTACTTATACTGTTCTGAAACCCTTATGAGAATTGTGCACTTCAAATCTTTATAAGAACTCAAACAATTAGATTCTCTGAGCAGTGTCCAGTGGAAAACAGGCAAAACAAAGCAATGACAAACTGCCAGAAATAATATTTGCTCTTTATTTGCTCCAGATTCTTCTAGCATTAGCTATATAATGGGCAAGTTAAAGAAAGCTAGTATCTACTGGCCCTCTAGTGGTAAAATAAAAGCTTTTGGGAAGTAGTGGATTCTTCATATTCCGGCAGAAAATACACCAGAGGTCTCCTAATGGTGGAAGAAAGAAACATAAGAGAGAAAATAGTGTGCTTTTCTAAATACAATATAAGTGTGTACAGATAGATGGATGGGTAGAAGTTAGTTTAAATAATTTTTAGGGACCTAATGGATTGGATCTTAGTTTGGTTGAGGGTCACCACATTCCATTACACAGTAGTAACATGCCTGATGACAGTACTGCCACTGTTTTCATAATAAATAAGGCCTGGATGTCCTTGGTTGAAGCATAAAAAGAAAAATTACTGTGCTGAACAATCTAACACTGAGAAAAATAAATATATTAACTGTGTTAACAGACCTATATAAGAAAAGAGATGCATATCTGTATCCTTCCAGCAAAGAGAGAAGATATGACACGAGGGTTTGGGATTTTTGGCCATGATCTTGTGACACTCCTTTTAACTCGCTATGATTAACTCACAAGGTAGGCAGAGAAGCAGGAACTTTCTCTTTACCTCTAAATTTATTTAAAGCAATGGGATATTCTTTAGCTGTAATCAGCTATGGTGCTTTTTGCTGTTGTAAAGCTCATATACTTGCAGGCATCCCTGGTGTTGTTTTTTGCTTTTTCTCAGGGATCTAGCTGGAGTGTGATGAGACATCGTGCTGTAGATGCTGAGGTGTTTTCCTGTTGTAAACAAGACCTATGTTGCTGTATCACCTGTTCCATGGGATCTGGAAACTGTGATGTGAAATAAAACAGCATGCACAGGTGCTAGAATTATCAGTTTAATTGCTACCATCCAGTGGAATATATAAGGGAAAAAAACATTGACTATTAAATGGTTTAAATATTGCAAGGACTGTTCAAAGGGTAAATGAGATAATAATGTAAATGCAGTTACTTACGGAAGCACTGACAGTAGGCTTAGTGTTAGAGTAGTGCTAGGATTTTCCTTTTCAAATAGTGGAAAAGGGTTATATTTCTTTACAGGACTCATATGGGACCCAGTCTGGCTTCCATTTTATGCAGAGAAAAAATTGTGAGTGACTCTGAGTGATAGGACCCTTACTTATTCTCATGTAGTAGTTTTCATCATAGATTTCCCATATCATATATAAAATAATAATATTTTTAAACCTGCATGAAAATATATTAGAAAATAGTAAATATTTTCTATTTTTATTTATTTAAGACTATATATAGTCTTACATAAAGACTATATCTGTGCATATGCACAACAGTGCAGTTGAAGGATTTTAATTTACATTTTATACAGGAAAAAAGGATAAACCTGTAAGTTTTTATATAACTAACTAGAAGAGACATAGGAGTGAGCAAAGAAGAAAACATCTCTGTAAAATGGCTGTTGTGGCCTATGTTTGCAGTACAATGCTAAAAATTTTCTCTCTCTCTCTCTCTCTCTGAGTTGCCTCAGGCTAAGAGATCTACATGAAGGGAAAACGTTTCCTTGGTGAAAATATGTACAAACTGTTTATTCTTGTCAATGTTGAAAAGCCATGGCTACACACTGTGCATGGATATCCCTGAGAGATACACAGGTTCGTATGTTTAGATGAAATAGATGAAAGAATGGATGAAAGGTGCGGAAAATATGGCAGTGATACTTATTAAGTTAAAAGTTAGGTTCTTAAGTTTGAAATCAGCTTTGAAACATTTATAATGAGAAAAAAAGTCTGAATTTTTAACCTCTGTGTCTCTTCTGACTGGTTCTAACTTTCTAACTGTTAAATTTAACTAATCTATTCCATGGTGTCCTTAAAATGTTTGTAGGATTTAGAATGCTGAAGGATATTTGAAGTTTTTGCTGCCATCAGTCTTTTGCATCCCAGTTTTTACACTTGAAACTCACAAAATATTGTTATTTCCATCCCATCCTAAATAGTTTTCAGAAATATATTCCCAACATAGCAATTCAGTAAGCTGTTGTGCCATGCTGTTGTGATAAAGGTGAAATTAAATGTTACTAAATTTAAAAACCTTTTTCTCAAGAAAGGGGAAAAAATGGAGAAAATATGTTTTGAGGAACTTATCTCTGTAAAAGGACAACACTTTCATTTGCTGGAGTACTGAACTGAGAACAGGATGGCTACCTCTAATCACCTGAATTCTTAAGCATGAAGTAGTTATTTGTGTTTTCCAAAGGAAGCTTAGGTTTATTTTAAATGTAATATCAATTTAACTGTAAGAAAAGAAGCTTTTAATAGCATTTACATTTAGTATTTTCCTGGTCAATAATATCCTCACTGCTCTGACATCAGGGTGAGCAGCATGTAGGATGGAAAGGAAATTAGCTTGTTTTGCAGGGGGACATTTGTGGGCGTAGACTAAAATCCTTTAGGAATGCCAGCTGATTTACCACCACTGGAAACAATAGACTCTCTCTCCTCAGCCACATCACACCACAGACCCAGGCTTATTTTATTTCTTGTGCTCCACAAGACACCTTTTACAATACTATATGTGATTTTTATGACTTCAGTATGTATAATGACATTTCTTTACAGTGTTGTGTTGTTGAAGGAAGATCAAGTTGACATGAATTTATAGCGACCGCTATGTGTGATTAAGAGTGTTTTGAAAGTGGTGGAGTAGCATAATAGCAATACAGAATATTGCATCACTGGACATCTTATATGGTTTTTGATATGAGTTGTAAAATCCCATTGGCAGTTTCTAACATTAGGAAGATCTTACTACTAACACTAAACATTGGTAACATGGCATGAATTTTCTTTGAGATAAGCTGATTATATTTCTCTATTAAATTTGTCTCCACTATAGATTTAAAAGTCACAGGTCACAAAATAGTGGTACTCCTTATTTAAACAGAAAATAGACCACAATTGAAAATATTTTTGTAAAATTGTATAAAGGATTAACTCCAGCAAAATCAGTTTGATTAAGTCTTAAAGTAGCAATTAACAGACTTTAAGAACTGCAGAGTATGGATTGAGAGAGTTTAATGTTTATTCAGTTATCACTGCTATTAAAAATGCTTGGCTTCCTCAAGCACGGACAAATTGACAAACCTTGTGACAAGTGGTTAGCTGTGAAAATTTACTGTATTCTACCTCCTTTGAAGCCATAAATACTTTACAGACACATCAGTACTTCTGTTTTCACTATCCTTCAGACCTGAAATTACAGAAGTCTACTAAACTGGTTTAGATAGGTTTAGGTGACACTACCTACCAGGTTTTAGTGTATAGAGCCCATATCATTTACAACACTTGACAGACAGATAAAATAGTAAGATCCCTGGTTCCCATATAATGGGTACTTAATCCCAACCCTGATTAGCTAAGTCATTCCATTAAGTTTAAATTACAAGTGAGGTTGCTGGGTCTGTTTACGTGCCTGTGGTCAAGTACTTGCTCAAAAACCTTAAAAGATCAAGATTACTCAAATACTCTGTGATGACTACTAATTTAACACTGACTTAAAGAAGTCATCAGTTTCTTCAGAATTTCTAGTTCTCCTCAAAATTTGGAACATTTTCCCCTTAGTTTAGGTTCGTAAGATTTAAATATTTCAACCTGAGCTGATCATAATAGTTTTCTCTATAGTCGGTGAAGATTCAGAAACAGGCAATTGACCTGAAGTGTCTGAGATCTTAGGTCTGAACATGAGGCAGACTGTGGTCCTGATGATTTCATTTTCTGCTGCTGATGGTGTAGTAAGTACAAGACAATTGTCATAGATGTTGATGACCAGTTTTAGACATTTGAAGTTATGTGACGTGAGCCCTCCCCGTGCAGGTCCAACTTTTAGTGTTTTCACCTACTGGTGGAAAAAAAATGGTATCTCTGTCTAGCTCTATTTTTGCAGTAAAAGGCTCATAATCCAACAAAGTATGCCAAATCATTCAGACATCTGTGGTAAGCAATTTTATAAAACCTAGTACATCCACCTTATGAAAAAAGTTTTATTCTACTGCTTCCTTGATGTCTTTCTTTTCATAGTTAATGCCCATTCCTTCATTTATCTACACTCGGCATATATATACACACATACACATATATAAAAATGGCACTCATATACTCAACCCTAGGTTCAATTCATGGACATTTTTGTGCTATGTTATTTTTGTGTGCTGAAATGTTACACTAGAACCTAACTTTAAAGTTGTTGCTTAATGAAACAATTAAAAATACGCAATAATTCATATTTTGATTTAGCTTAGTGTTTTATTGCCAGAAGTACCTTCCAATTAAAACAGCAAATATCCTGAGCTCAGATGAAACCATTTCCTGTCATTTGGAATTTCATCAATGTTCACAACTGCCAACATAACAAAAATAGCGTATGATAGGTAGAATAATGACTAAGCTGCCACAGTGTAGTGTAATGTTCAATGGTGAAGGCCAAGTCCTTGCTAAAGCAGTGCCACACAGTAAGAAGCCTGAAGACTTCGTGAAGTCCGTGGGGTCCTTCTGGTGTTCAACAAACTGTCCAGAACAAGCACCCAGCAGAGTTGAAGCCTCACCACAAAGCACTGAAATGCAGAGAAAATTGTGTTAAATGAAGCTGATGCTTTCAGTGAGTTCTGGATGAAACTCGTAGTAAGAAGACAAGTAGAAATGTATGAATTGGCAGGTAGACTTACTTTTATACTGTGAGACCTGAACTGTTGATTGCATAAGCAATTTAAATAACTTTCCAGTGTCATATCTATAAAATGTGTGTAAACATTCTTCAGAACAAAAGGGGTTTTATGACCTGCACAATAAAGCAGGAACCCAGATGAGGACAGGTGTGCAAAAGGTGTTTCAGTAATAGAATGCAGCTGCCTGCTTTCCAAACTGAAGGTGCTGCATAAAGCTGACTGTGATGAAACTGCCTGCAGTACTGAAAGACTTTGAGTTTGAAAAATTTGTCTGTTATTGATGTATTAGTTCTTCTGCAGCTTGTTTTCCTTATTTTACAAACTATTTTTTGGAAATTAATCTTTGATTCAGTAAATAATGTTTAAAAATACCATGTATATTAACCTTGTGACATCTTATCATCCCACCAAACAGCAGAAGTAGAAAAAGGAGACTGAAGACCAACTGGCTGATCAGTGGTGTGGAATGACTTCCATATGAAGACTCTGTACACAGACAAGGAATCTTCAGGCAGACACAGGTATGAACGATATGTAACAGAGATCTTGAAAATATGAAAGGCACTGACACACGTGATCTGTGATTGTCAAACTGAACAGTGGGATTGAAGTTCCAAATGATCTTGACTTGTTAATGAAATGGGCTGAGAAGGAAATTAGAGAGATAGTTAACAAGGACCATCACAAAGTAAGAATAATCATAGAATCGTTGAATTGTAGAATCATTTAGGTTGGAGAGATACAAGGTGAGAAAAACTAACAGCAATTCTTAAGACTCTGAGATTACATGGAACAAGAATTTCACTATGCCATATTGTTATGAAGAAGACAATCAAGTTGAGTTATTTAAACAGAAATTAAGGCTTCAAGACATATAAATGATCCATCTGCTTTATTGAGCAACATTTAAGTATCAGCTGGAATTCAAGTCTGGGTACCACAGAGTCATAATGTGTGGCCTAAATGAAAAGAGTCTTAATGACAGCAACAAAACCATCTACAAGTATGGAAAATGTGATGTATGAGAAATTAATGAAATAAAAGCTGTTGCTTACCTTAAAGAACAGAAGATTTATAGCGGTCATGATAACACTCATCAAATATGTCTAAGAATTTTCCAAAGAGGAAAAGAATTATCTATTTTTCATAACTATAGCAGATAAAAGCAGTAATAAGTTACTACTGTTTGGCTGGAGGTCTTTTTAGCAAACTGATTATGTTAGTTATTAGGAAAATTTTGTAAAGGTATGAGAATTAAAGGTCAAAATATGTTAAACATATATTACATATTCTACACCACTGGAGCACTGTCAGAAATAGATAGATGACCGTGCCAGGGCAAAATTAGTTAGAGATGTCGATTTCTGAAGTAATGGCAATGTTATTTTCTTATGATTCATGCAAGGATCCAGTGACATTCTGAAATGTTCATCCAGTAGTGTGTTGATTTAAAAGAATAAAATAATGAAGTGCAGAGCTACAGGATAAGATTGAATCTAAAAGTATAAATAGCTTGAAAAGGTGACTAAACAGATTTGCCCATGATAGTCAGTTAGTAACTAGAACAAGCAGTGGTCTAATGCTATAATGTTTATATAGGATTGCTGCATCACTCAAATAACACATTGGAAAGATTATTTTGAGGCAAACTGTCATGCTTACAGATTTCTACATATGCTTTTAAGATCTACAAACCTGAAGATACATTCCAGTAAAATATCTTAAATCCCCTAGTGTTCATCCTGGTGGCTTTTTCCTTTCCTTTTATCATTTACTCATCCTATTTGATATGAAAAAAAAAAAAAAAAGAAAAAAGGTGAGTTTCCTATATGTATAATACAATAATATACATTCTGTTAAGTCCTTTAAATAAATGTAATGCACTGCTCTTTTTGCTGTTGTTTATAACCATCAAATTTCACAGATTTTTAGTAACATTTATAGTGTACTTGGGGCCTCTTTCTCCTGGTAAAATGTAAGATTAAAAAGAGACTACAATCAGCGTTCTGCAGATCACTGGATGTTTCAGGCATAAATTATTTATGTTAGTTGATGCAGTAAGTCCTGTTCAGCCTCCTCTCCTGGAATGGGCAGAATGTAAAGAACATGGATGAAAATCTGAGAAAAGTAGCTACTCATACAATTTTTGATGGAGGTACAGACGTTTTATTCCTTTAGGGAGGAAAGAGGAAGAAAAAAGAATGAAAATTGTAATAGCATATCTCTTCAGCAGATGATTCAAAGGGACATTGTCTTTCCAAGGGAAGTGAAAGAATAATTCTCTGTCAGCATGGGAGTTTGGAAATAATGCAGTTGGAAAGGCCTCTCATCACAAAGGAAGTAGAGGCCTGGGAAAGCTGGTGGGAAGAAAACACTTGTAATATCAGCAAATTGAAATGTAGGGAGCAGTTACTGGGAAAACAAGAAGAAATACATGTGAGTTTATTAACCAATTTTGCTTGTAAGAAGAATATGATCTTTTTTAGTTAGGCTTCTGAGAAATTGTCTTTAGAAATAATAAATCATTTTCATAAAAGGATCAGAAAAAATGATTGAAAATAGGAAAATTTAAAAATAAATATCAAATTCTCATAAAAAAGGAGGCCTGTACTTTTTAAAAGATTAATTGACAAGAGGAAAGCCTGGATCAGGGTGCAAACATTGTTAGATAGAGGTGGAAATGAAAAAGCAGATACTTCTGAGGTGGTTGAGATACTTTAAAGTTAGGGTGGATGGAAAAATTTAAAGATAAGAATTCACAATTTTCATAAATCTGAGACCCAAACAATGTTTATTGTGCTTCCAAATACAGCAATTGAAAATAGTTCATCTTAGAAATATGTATTCTGAAAAGTAGGACCAGTTCTTTTGGGTTTTTTCAGTGACTCAGTTTGAATATAATTAAAAGCTATTGTTTAGATTAGAGGCACTTCCAATTCATGTAAATAATTGTAAGAGCAGAACACACCTTTGCTTTATTTGTATTTTTGTGCATATTAATTTCTGAGCTCTTTTGCCAAGGTGGTACTAGGAGACCTCAAGGAGACCACACTTCTCAGAGTACTTAGAGCCCTGTCAGGAGAAGAAAAATCTGGGAATTTCTATATGGGTGCATGACAATGGGCTCCTGCTCCTTGAGGCTGCATTTGAAATATGTTAGAACAGTGGAAATTTGTTCTGGATACCACTGAGCTACATTAATGTGGCCCCCTGCCACAACAAATAGATCTCACGTTACTGCCGTTCAGACAGGCGTATCTGCTCTTTGCTAGGAGTCATGCTCACACAGAAACAGCACCAGGCAAAAACAGATACCCAATTTCTTGACTGGAGTTCCCTATCTTTAGTCCAGGTTGCAAAACAAGGAAAAGACATAATCTTTTTTTATGTGCATAATACTCTGTATAGACATCAGGCTGTTTTCCAGCTATACAGGTGAGAAGTGTTATGCTTATTATTGACCTCAGCCAATATACTATTGCTATTAATACATCTTTATATGTATATGTGTATATTGTATGATATGTTTTTATGTATGTGAAAATGTGTATGTCTGTGTGTGTATCTATATATATTTATATAGGGATATATCTGCAGATACATCTTATCCTAAGGTAAGCATTCAAGAGCTATCACATGAACCATTTCTTGTGATTCCTGCAGAATCTTCTTCTGCATAACATGAAGTAAATCTATCTTACCACATAAGCATGAATTTTGAGCTTGCTTCAACATACAGAACTCCACTGTTTTTCTACCCGTTCTTTTTGAAATTACAAACATTTTCCTATTTGTTTGTGGAAGAGGGAGTTGCTTTGTGATAGTCAATTTGCTCTTTCATACTAACTGATCCACTCATAAGCAATTGATACAGAAAGGTTATCTGTCACTTCAGAGACAGACAAGGGCTAGAAAGACTAGCTAGAAAGACCTGGCCTAGGGAGTCCTGTTGCTCAGCAGATGCTGATACACTATGCAGCATCAGTAAGTGTTGTGGCACAGTGGAAATGCAGAGAGAACCAGCTGGTGCTGAGGACTCGGTATGTCAATACTGTATGCATTTCAGGACATTTCACAAAATCTAGGATGGCCCCAGTGGCTGAACATCTATTTAGAGTTGGAAGAAGTTAAGTTTGTTCCTTAAGCACATACACCATTTTTCTTTCAGCTAAAACAAATCCATTCAGCACTCTTTCAGGCTGCATTGGGAGGAGAGTGACTCCACAATAATCAGGAAATTTAGTTTCAGAAGTGCATTCCTGATCTGACCTACAACTCAATTGTAGTTACACCCAGTGTGTTTTGCACCAACAGGGATAGGCCTCTTGGCATATACGTTGTGGAATTTGAGTACTAGACTGTTTAAAACTGGCTAAAATTAAACTATAGCAAGGTCAAAGCTCTGGCCAATTGGGTGAAAGGACTGTATTTGTCAGTGCTCTAAGAACTGCAATAAAATTAAATTGAAATATCAGGAAGACAAACACAAAGGTTTATATGAATGTTATGCACAGATGCTTCAATTATTTCAATGCACAAGATGATGTGTCTGTTTATCCCATCACTCTCCAGTCCCAAATAAATAAGAAAAAAAAAAAAAAAAAAAAAAAAGAAGAAGAAAAGGAAAAGAAAGGAAATTAGATTTGATCTTTAGGAGTGAGAATATAAATAATAGATGACTTGTAGTGCCTCAAACAGCTATTCTTTTTCATTTCTTCAAGTCACTTTTAATCTTTATTTTAAACTTCTTATTATGCAATTGCTTTTTAGATTTTTAATTTTTTTTTCTTCTATTCCTTTTCTGCATTAACGCTTGATAGCTGCTCATGCACGCACACTTTATTTTACTTTTACATGGGAGATCCAACAATGACCTTCTATGCCAAAAGGAATTGCCAGACAGGTGGTTGTAGGTGTCAGCTTCTTCCTGCAAGTGCTTTTTTTCCCCTTTAAATCTCTGTGGGGATAGTGGAGGAAGAACAGGAATTAAAAGAGGACTGTTACAAACAAAGCTATAGACCTTCTTCATATGGCTGAGAACAGGTTTCCCTCGTCTTGGCCTTGACCAGCCCAGTTCGCTTCAGGGCAAGTTCACTGAAGTGCAGTGCCCTGCTTTGGGAGGGCTGTGCTGCCCGATGGATGCCTGGGTGATGAATAGCTTTTCCAGCCAGTAATTAGACACCTCTTGCAGGCAGCAGAAGAGTCTCTTTTTGTACATTGTTTTCAAAGATGGGGGTGGGGACCCTAAAAAGCAGAATGAAAAAAAGCTTCCTGTATGGTGTTTCATGTTAGTTTACACTCTGTTAGGAAAAAAAAAAATAATCTGGGATTGAAGTTAGTTTCATATTAAATTTCATAAGGAGACATTCCTGCTGGATTCCCAACTGATATTTTTCACTCTTTTAAAACTCTGTATTAGATTACAGGTATTGAAAATAGATGTGTTTTGCAAGCTAATGGGTAATGAGGCACTTAAGAGAAATCCCTGGACCCCTACATCTCTCTGGGGCCCAGAGAAGTTAGCATTCATTGACAGCTCCGAAGGGATTTATTTAAGCCTAAAATAAGTATTTCTTTGGACTTAATTATAGGAAGTGCTTAAGCTGCTGAATTCAAATGCCAAAAGGGATTCATTTAGTCCAAAGTGAATCTTTTCCTGTTCTGAAATTAAATATCTCAGAACAGTTTGAAACAAGCAAGAAAAAAGAATGAGTGATCATTACCTATTTTTTATTGTGTTTATGCTTATTTCTAAGCTCCACTTTATCCCTACATACTTAAAAACCTCTTCTTTGGGAAGCAGCTGTTCACCTCCCTTATACCTTCTGATACAGGTCTGACAAGCACTTTTGTTACAACAATAAGCAGTAAACAGCTCAAAGTTCAAAGAATTTAATCATTTGAAAAAGAATTTTTCTATGGCTTCTATGGATTTTCATGTATATGTACTGCTCGTGATTAACACAGGAATGATTGATTATTTGTTATTAACTTACAGCTTTATTTCAAGCTCTCGTATAACTCTTATTAGAGCTTCCACATCAGAAATTCTGACAAAATGCAGTTTCAGGGGGTGCAGTGAAACTCACTGACAGCAGATATCTGGCCCTGATCTCTTAGCAGATAGAAAGTCCTGATAAATAGCCTAAAGATTCAGTATCACTTCCAAACATAAAAGATCTGTGTTGAAAGTCCGTGCAACTCTACAGGAGCATGGGTATGCCTAGTCGTGTTAGTTATCAATATTTGGGGCATGTTTTGTGTTCAGTGGGACCAATGCAACTACATAAACATACTATTGATACTTGTATTTCTCAAAGTGGAAATTTCTCAAATTTCTCAAAGTGTATTTTCTGTGGAAATTAGGGACTTGCTTCTGTGCTTTTTTGCTTGCCCTACCTGAATGTATACCTCTGACCGTTCTCTTCTGGTGAAATACTACAAGTCTGTATATTTCTCAGCTTGTACCATTAGGATTTATCTCTCAATTTTTCCCATTATACCCACTTTCCCAAACCTTCTGATGGATACCTCATTTAATTTTGAAGTCACTCTCTTCCAGAGCTTCTTAATAGTGTAATAGCTATGAAATTCTGCTGATGATATGAAGAACTATATTTATCTGCTTTGGTGTGGTAAAATATGGTGATTTGATAATTTTTGTTGTTTTCTTTTGAAAATAAAAAGGAAATCTGTTTTGTCCTCAGGTCCAGCCCTGATGTAGTGTCTGATATGGCTACTCTGAATTATCTGAAATTCTCTGAAACTACTTGTATCACATCACTCGAATGGCTGTACAAACCTTAGCCAGCTGGAAATGAATGCCTCCTCAAGTGGCATCAGTTAACTGAGCTATTCTGTTAATTCAGTTCCTCATGATGTCTCAGTCAATTGGCCTTTCTGCACTTCAGTTTTCCTGAAATTGGCCTTTCTGCACTTCAGTTTTCCTGAAACTCTGTCACCACAAGGAATGGATTCAGTGAAAGGGGATAAGAGAAAAATAGGGAAGTTTTGCCCTTTCTTTAAACCCCAGCACCTTCTCCCCAGCTAAATACTGACATAGTTACCCTGGATAAGAGATGAGCACTGTGTCCCAGAGAATGGAAAATGAATTCTTCATGTGGTTTTCACAGAATCACAGAATGGTTGAGGTTGGAAAGGACCTCTGGAGATCACTTAGTCCAAATCCCTGATAAAGCAGGGTCACCTACAGCAGGTTGCACAGCGTTGTGTCCAGGCAGGTTTTGAATGTCTCCAGAGAAGGAGATTCCACAGCCTCTCTGGGCAGCCTGTTCCAGTGCTCTGTCACCCTCAAAGTGAAGAAGTTTTCCTCATATTCAGATGGAACTTCCTGCACTGCAGTCTGTGCCCATGGCCCCTTGGCCTGTTGATTGTCACCACTGATAAAAGCCTGGCCCCATCCTCTTGGCACACACCCCTAAGATATTTGTAGACATTGGTAAGATCCCTTCTCAGTCTTCTCTTCTCCGGGCTAAACATGCCCAGCTCTCTCAGCCTTTCCTCAAAAGGGAGATGCTCCAGTCCCCTCATCAACTTTGCGGCTCTCTTCTGGACCCTCTCCAGCAGTTCCCTGTCTCTCTGGAAATGGGGAGCCCAGAACTGGACACAGCACTCCAGATGTGACCTCAATAGGGCAGAGTAGAGGGGGACGATTGCCTCCCTCCACCTGCTAGCTACAATCTTCCTAATGCCCCCCAGGATCCCACTGGCCCTCTGGGCCACCAGGGCACGCTGCTGGCTCATGGGCAACTTGCTGTTCACCAGAACTCCCAGGTCCTTCTCTGCAGAGCTGCCTTCCAGCAGGTCAGCCCAGCTTGTCCTGGTGCATGGGGTTCTTCCTCCCTAGGTGCAGGACCTTACACTTGCCAAGGTTAAAAACAAGGAAGAAAAGAAACAAATCACATCCATGAAAGAAAGAGGTCAGCAGTATTTAAAGCTATATGGCTAAACAGGTACTGTAGTAAAAAACCTCAGGTGCTGCACAAAGGCAAGCTAACCTGATAAATGCAGTATAAAGAACTGACAGTTATGTAAACTCAGCTTTACAGAACAGATTAATTAATATTCTACATTGTGTGAAAATCATGTGCATCATAAAGTCATCTTAGTTGTTTGGGTTTATTTTACCATCCAAAAGGACTTAGAAATGCTTCAGGCAGGAGGATGTTGTTCTTATTATTTTTAACAATAAAAATTCTGGACCAACTTTATCAATGCTCATACATTTTAATGCACCTTGATTTACCTTGAGGTTTTTTCTGTCCCATCAGTAGTTCTGAATTTTCCAGCAAGTTTTTTCTGCTCTAACAAAGCAGATATAAATACTGGAAAAAAAAAGCAGCTTTTCCTTTACGTCGGATGTTGTTTCATATGCCTGTTGTGACTACAGCACAACCCTTAGATTTCCAGTCAAGTGAACAAAATATATATGTGCTTTTATTAAACTACGTAATAACAGCCTGGAACACAGAAGTAGGACTGTTCACATGACTGGAATGCTGTCATGGATGTCTATGTACATTTTAGGAAAGACAGGCCAGCAAAGAGCGGTGGTGGAGTTGCTCTTTATGTGAGAGAACAAATGGAATGTATTGAGCTTTGCCTTGGGGTAGATGCAGAACAAGTTGAGAGCTTCTGGGTGGAGATTAAAGGGCAGGCTAACATGGGTGACACTGGTGGGTGTGTTCACTCCAGGCCACCTGATCAGGAAGAGGGAGTTGATGAGGCCTGCTACAGACAGCTGCAGGTAGCCTCACCATCACAGGTCCTGGTTCTCATGGGGGGCTTCAACCACCCTGATACCTACTGGAAAAACAGCACAGCTGGGCACACACCATCCAGGAGGTTCCTGCAGAACATTGATAACTTTTTTTCACAGGTGGTGGAGGAGCCAATGAGGCAAAGTGTGCTGCTGGACCTTGTAGTTACAAACAAAGAAGGACCATTTGGGGATGTGAAAACTGGGGGCAGCTTTGACTGCAGTGACCATGAGACGGTGGAGTTCAGGATCCTGTGTGAAGAAAGCAGGCCAATAAGTAGGATTGTAGCCCTGGACTTCAGGAGAGCCATCCTTAGCCTCTTCAAGGGCCTACTTGGAAGAATCTTATGGGTTAGTGCTTGGGAACATAGTCCAAGAGAGCTGGCTTGTATTCAAGCATGACTTCCTCCAAGCTCAAGACAGGTGCATCTCTATGAGTAAGAAATCAAGCAAATGGGGAAGGAGGCCTGCATGAATGAGCAAGGAGCTTCTGGGTAAACTCAAACAGAAGGAAGCTTACAGAATGTGGAAAAAAAGAACAGGCTACTTGGGAGGAATATAGGAACGTTTTCAGAACATGCAGGGGTGCAATGAGGAAGGTTAAGGTCCATTTAAAATTAAATCTGGTGACAGATGTCTAGGGCAACAAGAAGAGCTTCTTCAAGTATATCAGTAGGAAAAGTGTGACTAGGAAAAATGTCAGCTCACTGCTGAATGAGGTGGGTGCCTGATGACAAAGGATACAGTGAAGGCAGAGTTACTGAATACCTTCTTTTCTTCAGCCTTCACTGCTAAAGCCAGCTCTCCTCAGGATTCCCAGACTCTGGAGGGAAAAGAGGAAGTCTGGAGAAATAAGATTTTCCCTTGATTGAGGAGGATAGGGTTAGAGGTCATTTAGGCAAACCTGACGTGCAAATCCATGGGCCCCGATGGGATGCACCTCCAAGTGCTGAGTTCACCGGCAGATGCTATTGCTGAGCCACTCTCCATCATCTTTGAAAGGTCATGGAGAACAGGAGAGGTGCCTGAGGACTGGAAGAAAGCTGATGCCACTCCAATTTTCAAAAAGGGAAAGAAGAAGGACCCAGGAATCTACAGGATGGTCAGCCTCACCTCCATCCCTGGAAAGGTGATGAAGAGCTCAATCTGGAGGTCATCTCTAAACACGTGGAGGAAAAAAAGGTTATCAGGAGTAGCCAACATGGATTCACCAAGGGGAAATCATGCCTGACTAACCTAATAGCCTTCAATGATGGAACGACTCTCTGGTTAGGTGAAGGGAGTGTGGTGGATGTTGTCTAACTTGACCTTAACAATGCTTTTGACACTGTCTCCCACAACATCACCATAGGTTAGCTCAGGAAGTATGGGTTAGATGAGCAGACGGGGAGGTATGTTGAGATCTGGCTAAAGGACAGAGCTCAGAGGGTTGTGATCAGTGGTGCAGAGTCCAGCTGGATGCCTGCAGCTACCGATGTACCCCAGTGGCCAGTACTGGGTCCAGTCCTGTTCAACTTATTCATCAATAACCTGGATGAAGGGACAGAGTGTACCCTCAGCCAGTTTGCTGATGTTGCAAAACCGGGAGGAGTGGCTGATACACCAGAAGGTTGCACTGCCATTCAGCAAGACCTGGACAGGCTGGAGAGTTGGGCAAAGAGGAACCTAATGATGTTCAACAAAGGCAAGTGTAGGGTCCTGCACCTAGGGAGGAAGAACCCCATGCACCAGGACAGGCTGGGCTGACCTGCTGGAAGGCAGCTCTGCAGAGAAGGACCTGGGAGTTCTGGTGAACAGCAAGTTGCCCATGAGCCAGCAGCATGCCCTGGTGGCCCAGAGGGCCAGTGGGATCCTGGGGGGCATTAGGAAGATTGTAGCTAGCAGGTGGAGGGAGGCAATCGTCCCCCTCTACTCTGCCCTATTGAGGTCACATCTGGAGTGCTGTGTCCAGTTCTGGGCTCCCCATTTCCAGAGAGACAGGGAACTGCTGGAGAGGGTCCAGAAGAGAGCCGCAAAGTTGATGAGGGGACTGGAGCATCTCCCTTTTGAGGAAAGGCTGAGAGAGCTGGGCATGTTTAGCCCGGAGAAGAGAAGACTGAGAAGGGATCTTACCAATGTCTACAAATATCTTAGGGGTGTGTGCCAAGAGGATGGGGCCAGGCTTTTATCAGTGGTGACAATCAACAGGCCAAGGGGCCATGGGCACAGACTGCAGTGCAGGAAGTTCCATCTGAATATGAGGAAAACTTCTTCACTTTGAGGGTGACAGAGCACTGGAACAGGCTGCCCAGAGAGGCTGTGGAATCTCCTTCTCTGGAGACATTCAAAACCTGCCTGGACACAACGCTGTGCAACCTGCTGTAGGTGACCCTGCTTTATCAGGGATTTGGACTAAGTGATCTCCAGAGGTCCTTTCCAACCTCAACCATTCTGTGATTCTGTGATTCTGATAATGCAATGCTATTATTTCTGCTTTAGAGTTCTTCAATCAGACATATGTGTGTCTGTACACGTTCAATATATATAGTATACTGGGAGTAGGTCTGTATGTTAAAAATCTACAGATATTTATTCTATATATTTTATGGAATTCATTAGTTTCTGCTGTACACAAACCAAGCTTCCATCTAGAAGCCAGGGTTTAAGATGGTAGAAGCTAATGAAGTACTGCTGTGGTCAATGGTGTGAGTTTTCAAAAGATAAGTCTCCATTAACTATTACCATTTTTTACTGTTATAATATTTAATTTTGTATTTGTTACCATAAATATATTTACACCTAATAACATTATCTATTAACTCATTATATAGTAATCATAGTTACATTTGATATTAATTATATTAATCATCATGTTTTAGTATTAATTAATATTTTACAAGGTGAAGCAAAATTACTTGAGCAGTAGTTTTTCAAAATCAATTTACTTTACTTTGTATATCACGATTGGGGTTTTTTATTGCTAGTATTACATTAGCCTGAGTTACAGCATACTGTTTTATTGTATACCTAAAATAAAGAGTACATTTCTTAAATTTTTTGTTTGTATATCTATCTTTAGTAGTGATACAGCTTCATGGAAGTTCTAAGGATTTCAGAGACCAAAAGAAGGAAAGAAGCACATAAAGCTAGATGGGAGTAACCATTGGAGTTCATGCTTGAAAAGAATGCTGTTCTGTTTTGAACTTCATAAAAGTTATTTTGTTTCAAGCTATGTACATTCGTAATAGACCTGGAAGATAAATTGTGTCAAACAGCATATGTGTGAGCTTAGTTTGCTTTTTTCTGACAGATCAGAGTATTAGAACTTATTCAGGAAGATTAAAAATAAGTAGAAATCTATGACTTTTAAGATTTTGTTACCTTTGTTTCCTGGATACTGAACTGCAGATGTTTCTCCCAGATATTCCTGCTCTCCTACTTAAGAACTGGTATTTAATAATATAATCTGGAATTAGCAATGGAATAATTTCATTTTGCAACACTGGGAGAAGCAGAGGCACAAAGAAGGGGAATACCTTGGAAGAATACCACAGCAGCTGCACACTGTGTAAATGCATTTGTAAAATACGTAAAAGATCACTTGGCTGATCTTTGGTGCTCCTTGTAAAATAAAGTATGTCCTGTTTCAGCAACAGGGGCGGATGTACATCTTAAGCAGAATTTGACCCTGTTAGTTCAAGGAAGCTTGAACAAAGCCTTTACAGAATTCATTTTTAAAATTCAGTGTAGCATGCAGATTCTAATGTAGGCAGGTGGCCATTTACAAATCTACATTTTTAATTACGCCAATCTCAGCTGGATCAACAAAACCTAGATATTCTAAGCAGTATTCTAACAGTATTCTAAGCTATCAAATTGAATGAATAACAAGCAAAATTTTTCAAATCCTTCAATTTGTTACATAGGCTACAAAATTGTACAGGTCTCAGTATTCTTATAATACAGACATAAATAGAATCTATTTTTATTTTTTGATAGTAAGAGTAAGATGTGTCTATTTCTTTGAAATATATATATATTTTTAATGCCAACACCTTGAAATCCACCCACAGATTTAAAGTCTGTAAACATACTGATTTGAAAAAGATTAACATCTAGATTATGTTTCTAGGGAGTTTTCTAATTAATATTATATTTAATATTAAGGTAGAAAAATGTGAGTGAATGTACCAGGAAAAAAAAAAAAAAAAAAAAAAGGCAGGTGTTACTGTCAGTAACATACAAAAAAGCACTCCTGTTTTTGGAGTAGAAAACCAGATCAGGATCCAGTACTGAAACACAATGGAACAAATGACCAATGTAATCTCATGGCTGTGGATACGGACAAACCTTGTCAAACTCTTCCAACTGATTTAATTTTAGGCTTACCTAAATCAAGTGGTAAATATTCAACCCTCTCTCTACACTACTCGGTTTAATTTACATTTTGAATATATATACTTTATATACTTCAGTGTTTTAGGAACACAGCATGGTGTATATAGAAATATACTTAGAATGTCAGTTATTATTATATGTCAGAAAGCAATAAAGATGCTCAGCAAATTTTATCTATGCTGAAATCAATAACAAAAACGCCCACCATCTTTAACATTGGGATTTCATCCTATGTTATTTTTGTCTCATAGCTCTATGCATATTTTGAACAGGATTGATTGCACAGTGGAATCTGCATCTTACAAAAATCCTGAGTTGCAAAAGGGTAAATTGTCCCTGTTGATGGGTCATAATGCTAATTTTAATTACTACTGATCCTTCCAAGTCAAACCCTTCTGAGAAATCTGCATATTCAGATCTGCTTTTACTGACTTCACAGTGAGATCTCTGGCCAGTGCCTTCAGTCTTTTTGCTTCCAGTGCTTAAGTAGGTTTCCACAGGATGTTTCAAACACATAATTAAAGATCACTGTGTCAAAGACAATTACTTGGGGAAAGACACAAAACAGTTTTTCAAAATGGTTTTGCCACCATTCCAAAGTCAATTGTTTGATACTTCCACACTAATATTTGCTGATCAGAAATGATGTCCTTAGTGCATTCTGATCATTAATAATACATCAATTTTAAATTCAAGCTGTATGGTGCCCTAACCCTGTATAATAGCTCGATTGTATAAATTTACATCAAGGTATTCAAGCCTATGTTCAAAATAGCAGAAACCTGTTTTATCCAGTCCTTGCTTATCTTCACTAATCCTCCAAATAAAAAGATAAAAATGCAAGTATAAAGGCTTCTTAATATATGTTCGGAGAAATCTTTTTAACCATGTTCTAACTATGATCACATGGCCTGTGTATATTCTAAACAATTTAATCAGGGTTGATTTTGGTGGGTTGAGGGTTTTTTTCCTAATTGTGTTGGAGTTCTTACATTTATTTATTCTTATCCAGAATAATGGCTTTAGGATTTCCCATAAGAAGCCTGAGACATGAAAGATGATATATCAGGAAATGAAAACTTAAATGTCCCCAAGGAAAACACATTTCATTTGTGGATTTAGAGCAGATGTTTACATTTTTGCTGTTTTTGAGGTATAACATATGTCTTTTGCATTGATTTGTTTATCAAATGCTAATATAGAATAAGATTGTTCCTGTAGTTTGTAATAAGAAACAAAATAGGGGTTTAGGTACCAGGAAGAAGAAATTAGAAGATCCATTACAAACCTTGGAACAAACAGAAAGGGTTCCTTCAGTTTACACCTTTGTGTTTTAAGAATAGTTCCCACTTTGTAAAAAAACTCTTTACATAGTAAAGCCTAGAAAAGGAAAAAATCTTCATGACCTTTCAGTTGTATCATCAGGGATGGAGTTTTTCCTCCTTACTGAGCAGACAAAGGTGTATCCCTAGAGATTCCTTACCAGTTATTAGGCGAGCAAGAGCCCTGGACATATAAATGAAATGCCTTTTTGTCAGACTTCATTGGTTCAAGTTTTTCTTTTGCTGAAATTCTTTTTAGAACACCTAGTGCAGCCTAAGCTGATACTGTTTTTGAGGAACCTTTCCATGTCCTTTGTGAGAACAGCAAACTTCACTGGATGCAGTGACACAGGTGCCATACACTTTTATGTTTGTCTTTTTTGTTATTTATGAATCTCAAGCTAGAGACTGCTTTGAAAAGGTCAGGTCATACTATATGCTGCACAGGTGTCTAACCCTTCCCTCCCTTCCCTAGAGGAAATTGAGATTTACATGTTGGGAGCACCCAAATTTTCCCATGGGTTTTTTGGTTTTGGTTGGTTGGTTGTTTTTTTTTTTTTTTTTTCATTATTATTATTATTATTATTTTATTATTATTATTTTCCCTCACCCTGTTATGGGCAAGAAAGAGTATAGTGGCTCTTGAAAAGTAAACACATGTCTTTTTTGTAGATTTATCCTAAGCTTTTATCCCATTTTTCTGTCATTCATAACTAAAGGACCACCAGTAAGCTTAGTGCAACCTCTTAGCCTTCATTAACCACATTGTAGGTTACCCCTCCTGAAAAGTCTTTCCTTCTTGTCTTATTCTATGTCACTTCATGGGTTAAGTACTTTAGAAAAAGGGTAGTTTTGAAGTAGATTATCTATTCACGGCTGCTTGTGTGCTTTTTTCCCTCCCTTTCTGTTCTTTTCTTTGCCTTTTCAATCTAAGATGGAAAAGAACAAAGAGATTTGAAGGAAAGTCAAGCTAATCAGGTTGAATCCCCTTCACCTCAGATACACAGGAGTTAAATTCTTCAGTTCAGGCTCTGAAGCTGTTCAATAACTTGAGAAGCATATGTTGAGGGGGAAAAATGAGGGGAAGCCAAGGAGAACATTCTTTTATGGCGTTTTGTAGCCTCTGGGAAAGGAAAGCATTGCTCTTTCAGAAGAGTCAGATTAGTGCTCTCCTTCAGGCACCTCATCTGGAGAAACTTTTCCATGGCTGACTATAATCATTGTCATCTGGAAAAGAAGGGAAATGCTGTTTTTGTAATGAACTATATGATTAATTTGGAGCTGTCCAGCAGGGCGTGGGCTCATTGACAATTTTTCATATTTATACAGACACTCTTCCTTCATTAATAAGCCTATTGAGATGACATGGAAAGGCAATTGTTAGTGCTGTGTGTTTTATGTAAAATACGGATGTGATATCAAGGATAAGACTGCTTGAACAGTGTAAACAGAAAAGTACATGGGCATTTGTTTCTAAGACTTTTCATATTGTGCTTGTGTGCTTTAAGCATGGAAGGAGATCCATTGAATTAATAATGAGTATTCATTTGTTGTAAAAATAAGAATGTACTGGGATTTGGTTTTATTATTATTGTTATTTAGCTATTATGAACAAGCTAGAGGACACTATTGCCTTAATTATCCTCATATCTCTAATGCTTTACACCCAGCTAATTCCACTCTTCACCACCAGCCTAGTGAGAGAAGGGAATAGTTAAAATAGATTTGTTATTTAATGTAGTCATGATTAGATGGTTTTTGCCCTTGCACAGAGAGAATATCTTACTCCACAATTTCCCAAATACAACAGATTATAAATAGTGTAAGTACAATTCAGCAAAGTTTTGTACTGTAACATTGCTACAGGTTTAACAACACGCTTCTGAAGATAAACAAGATCTTGCCTTATGTGTCAAGCATCATTGCCAACAGATCTGGTGTTTCGGTAATAGCAGGAGAGAATTATTCTCTGATAATATTCTAACACAGTGACAGTATCTGCTAAATACACCATTTTCCAATTTAGTGATTCATATAGTGTTATAAAAGAAGCAACACATATAATATTCTACAGACTATGCTTTTGAAAAAGAATAGAGAGTACACTGCTACAATGAGAAATAAAATGTTCATTTTATAGCTGTTCATTATATAGGTATCCCATCTTCTGCTAGAGCAGTGTTGTATAAGTTTTCTGGACATGTATTTAATTTGTCAGCCTAAAACAAACAAAACCTCAAAGTTCTTTGCACAATGAAAAAAAATGTATACAGTACATGTTCACTGTGTATCATAATTCTGGTCTTGCATTTTACTGCACAGTAATAGACAAGCATGCATTTTAATTAAATGTGGCTCATTTTCTAATGAGGTTTTAGAAATTCAGAGGTAAATGGCAATTTTTTTATGCGCAGATTCTAATTTTCATAAAACACCCCACCGCCCCCACCCCCCCACCCCCAGTAAAAAGTTCTCAAATATAACAGTTTAAGTCAAAACTGTGTTGCAAGGTAGTAAAAAGTAGAGCCTGAATATTCAGTGGGCTATGTAAGCACATCCCTGCACCCATCCAGAGCTCTGCTGGAGTTAATACACACATGCACAGCTGGAGGATTAAGGACACAAATGGTTACAGGGCTAATTAAGGTCTTAGCCTATATTCCACAACACAGCATCACACTTGCTTGTACAAGATTAGTTCTGAGTGGACATTTAAGGCTGTAGAAGTGTTGAATGATTTGGATGCACGAGGAACCCGATTTTTGACCTCAACACAGTTTTGTGATATTGATCAAAATTTCCAGAAATGTTCAAGTCGGAATTTCCATATTTTAGCAATATTACCTAGAGATGTGTATTCACTTTGTCTGTAGACGGAAATAATAAAGGAAAGTACATTTATTTTTAGACAAAAAAAATGGAACGGTACCACTGAAACTATGATCATTTAATGCCAGCTATGTATATTCTTTTTATTAGAGCTCTGCTGAATGTTTGAATATGTCTGAGCTAACTGACATGAACATAAATGCCAGAGGTTGCTGTCCAAAACAGATTAGACAATAGTATTTTTCCTGCTTTCCTAATACTGTTGATATTATCAAGGGCTAAATTTCTGGAGGGAACAAAAAAAAAAAAAAAAAAGGGAAAATCTTTATTTTTAAAGTTAATTAATGTGAAAGCTAATCTTTTTACCTCTTAGGGGAAGACACAGAAGAATGATCTAAATATCATGTTTTTAAGTATTTAATCTTTCTGGAGTTACAAATTTAGACAGTATCTTCCATCTGATTTAACTTTTCCCTCATTGAGCCTCCTAATCTTAGGGTTGGCTTGTTGTAGTATTACCTCTGGATATGCACAGTGTCAGTAACTTAGGCTTCTGAGTAATTTTTGCTGGACAATTTAAACCAGTGATATAAACTCAGGAGGTGATATTCAGTGCATGTTTTTCTTTAAATATAGGTGAGTTATTTTATATTTGAGCAAACTTTAGTCAAGACATGCAAAAGGGCTGATGGGAGTTAATTCAAACTCATGTAACAGATAGCTTTTACAGTAAAAGTAGTTAACAATGTCTCCCTATCACTATGATTGTCTTCCAGGCTCACCACCCTCTTCAGATGAATGATGACATCTCATTCACAAGAACACAATTCAATATCTATAAGCAAAGTTTACAGCAACTATTTTGCAGAAGTAATTTGAGAAGTGTTGAGGGAGAAGTACTTTAGGTATGAAGAAACTGTATTAGCTAATACCACATCGTTACTCATAAAATTTAGAAGTCTTTAGGAGGATATCTGTAAACATAAACCCCAAACCAGCAAGGACTGTGAGTACACATATTAGGCATTATTTTGGTTATCTCCTGACAGTGCTGACCGCTACTTACTCATAGAGTGCTATCTAAACTTCTTAGTAGCTTCATTTCTATGTCAAGGCCAAAGCATTTGGTCTTTTGCTTTATTGTGCTCTCAACATCAGTGAGTCAGGATAGATTTATTTTAAACTTAATTGATGATTTTACAAGCTCCAGAAAGTTTGGTACTTTATAACAATTATCTCTATAGGAAAGTTCAGTATAAAAATTGACACAATACAGTCACGCTCAACACTTAAAATGATAACACGTTCATAATAGCTCAAGCACTTCTGCATGGAACTGTACTGTGCAGACTAATTACATACTAGAAGCTACCTAACACCAGCCTGGTGCCTATTCTACACTACTATTTAGCTGCTAATATGATTGCAATATTTATCTTTTTACATTTAGTTCTCATTCTCCATTAGAACCAGAACTCCCTCTTTTGTTCTCTTGAGGGAATTGTGCTTAAAAATGTGTTTGTAACCCTTCTACAATTACTGATTTGGAAGACATCTGTTGGAGTTAATCTAGGTCATCTCTTTACTGACCTTGAAGGATTTGGAGAATCTGAAACTTTAAAGAATTTAAAATATTTTAATTGCTCTCTTATCTTCCTTCTGCTTCATCTGTAATAAAGCTTTCAGTCTAAATCATTTCTCTCCTACCAACTTAGCCACAGTATCCAAACCTTGGCTTACTGTAAGAGTTTACTTGTAATATTGCCTGTAAGTGTCAGGTGATACCTGAGATCTATTTTATATACTCAGAGACTGACAGAGAATTTACAGTCTTAAAAAACTCTCACAAATCATCATCATTCTAGCTTAAGAGATTGCCAAAGAAGAGCTGAAGGAATAAGGAATTAAATTCATTAAATGATTAAGATAACTATTAATCATGCTGAGACAATATTTGACATTCATGGACCTCTGAACATTTTCCAAAATCTTTTACATGCTCCAGCTAACCAAGGAAGCATTCAAAGTCCATAGGAAACTACATTTCTTCTAGTGGCAGTGTACATAGCTACTCAGTTCTTGGCATCGTCCTCAAACCCTCTGACCTATACCTGAGCTTGCAGTGGGATTCTCACACTGTTAATTTAATTCTAGGCATAGACCGAATAGTGCTTTCAAAAGCAGGGCTAGAAAAAAGCAAGAAGATGAAGAAGTTATCTGCTTTTTCATATCTGAAAGCCTATTGCCTAGACCACCCACCAAGGCAGTGGTAAATGATGGTGTAAATATCTCTGCTGTCCAAATCAGACTGCTGGCTTGAAAGAATGTTGTCTACCTTCTAGAACAGTGGGTAGTGAAGTCTCTAATGTTGAAGCCATTCCATTCAAAATTTTTTTCAGGACACCATACCATAAGCACCACCAAAAAAAAAAATAAATAAAAAAAATCCAGTCTTCTGGATATGTATTAGGGTTTTAGGTGGTACATAAAACCTTAAACTTAAACTGCCTTAAACTCTAGGTCCATCAGCTGTGGGATGTGAGGCTATGTCTTAGCTCCTGGTAGCTCCTGGAGGGGTAATTTGTCTCTTGACTGATGTTGGGATAAGAGTTTGGTATGTATCATAGAGGAGGTACCTGAGAGCTGAGCTGGAGATACATGAGCTATGATGTGAATAAATTAAAGACAAGGACTGCTTTACAGAGCACATCAATTGCAAATTAAAATTAGTCAAAACAAAATGAACAACTTACATCCTCACTTACCTAGTGGGAATGAAGCTGTGTAAATGAAAAGAAGCGAGGCTGTAGCATTGACATTACTGCCTTGACACAAAAACTGATGGTACTTAACTAGGATTTATGAAGGAAAGATCCTGTGTATAACCATTTGTTAAAGAGAAAAAAATAAATGAAACTAACTACTAATAAAATTGCCTAAAAAAATATTCAGCAGGGATGTTTTGTTTTTTGTCTTGTAAAAAAATAATGAAATAATGAAATTCTGCTGCTTCTTGAATGGTTTTGAATGTACTTTCAATTATTCACCAAAAAATAAACTCTCATAACACACAATACGATCACATACTATACCTGGGCATCCGTTTGTTCTAATTATAAGACACAAACTAAACATTAGAGAATATAAACACACAAAAATAGATTATTCAACAAAAGTATGAATTAAAACATTGATAAGCTGCATGATGAAAAGATAAATACTTTAATGAAAAATACAAAATAGAATCGAAAATTTTGCATTTTTACAGTCATTTTAGAGCATAATTTTTGTTTTTCCATGAAAAAATAATGAAAGTTTGAGTTCTTGAGCTGGTGAGTTGATCCTGAGGTGAAGTTTTCTTGCCCTTTCCCAACCTAGAGATCAAAACCAAGCACACGTTGTTGCATGAATATACACGTGCTTGCTATCGCAATACATTTCTTGAAGGGCTACATTTTTAATTCACATGCAACTGTGTCATGTACATTTTGTATCAGCTGATTAGTTAGCAACTGCTGTAATTCTATCCAATGTTGTCTTGCAACAAATTTATTATCTTCAATCACTTTTCCCATTTTCTTTACTTTTTATTACTGCTTCCTGTTTGTTATTTTTCATCTTCTTATGCTTTTTGCTTTATCATTAATATTTAATTTTTTCCTTGAATTCTTTCTTCTATGTCCTTCTAATTTTTCTCATGCTGCTTTACTGCCCCTGCATTTTTCTGCCATGAAAATTTGCTCATGAAATGATTATGTTTCTTATTTACTTTCTTAATAATGCTCTTTATGTATGTCTGAATCATTTTGCAGAAAAGTTTGATAACACTGTGATCTGTATGTGGTATTTATAATACACATATAATAGCGGTGTAATCAAAGGAAGAAGGAAAAATATTCTCTTGGACATTAACTGGACTATGAGTAACATATATTGAGTGACAAATCAAAGATCTCTTTTCTCTCTATCTGCCTTAAAACTCTGAGTTCAAAAAGGATTTTAGCAATGACATAGGGTCATATAAACTTGAAACCTCCAGTGGGATGAACAGTCACTGGGAGTAAGGCTGAGATTTAAAAATAAACCAGCAAAACTTAGACTTACATAACTTACACCATGATGATATCTAAATCATATGATGGAATTACCACAAGAATTAAACAAGACATTTTAGAAAAGGTAATGACAGTTGCTTAGGGCTCTGGCCTCTTCACCTTCCTCACCTGAATCTGTAAGTTATAGACTTTCATCCTGTATTGCTTTACAACAGCATTGACATCGCTTGGGAGAAACAATACCCTTTTTACAACCCATTCATATTTAAATGCTGCCCCAAAATCTGTTTCACTAAGAGCATAAAACTGTAACCTTTCCATCCTCCAGCATAAAGAACCAATCCCCCCACACACCAAATTCAAACCAAAACAAGAAAACAAACCAACCAACCAACCAAGCAAAAAATAAGAGGCAGGACTATATTACATAGGGGGAGAAAATGTGATGTTAACTACTCAGATCTACATATAAGACTGGTACCTTCTCAGTTGATGCAATAAAACTCTGTTAATCTCTGCAAATCTCATTTATACTCCCATCCTGAAAAGACAGACATTTCCCGTGGAATACAGAAGACTTCTCAGTTTTTACACAGTCATAAGGTGGATGTGTAAAAGAAATAAAGGGTTTAGTCATAATTTCAAAGATTCCCCCAGAACTCCAAAAGGAAAACATGAAATTAAAAAAGAAAAGAAAAAAAAAAAAAAAAAAAAGAATATATATTCCTGGCCATCCTTAGTGTTAAAGCACAGTCCTTCTGTGCTCATTAGTATAAGGGCCATCTCCAAACAATTGACAGTAAGGAGCAGTGAATTAGTGCATGTTTTAGTCAACTAGAATTCTATTAAGGCATCCTATTGTACTGTATTAAGCCTAACCACCAGATTAGGAAATCTAAAGTCCTGATAACAATTAAACCTGGCTTGGGACATCAAGGGCAACAAGAAAAGCTTCTATAGGTATATCAGTGGTAAAAGGAAAACTACAGAAAACATGGGCCCTCTTCAGAAGGAAACGGGAGACCTGGTTATCTGGGACATGGAGAAGGCTGAGGTGCTCAATGACATTTTCTCAGTCTTCATCAGCAAGTGCTCTAGCCACACTGCCAAAGTTGCAGAAGGCAAAAGCAGTGACTGGGACAATTAAGAACCACCTGCTATCGGAGAAGATGAGGTTCAAGACCATCTAAGGAACCTGAAGGTGCACAAGTCCATGAGACCTGATGAGGTGCATCCATGAGTCCTCAGGGAACTGGCGGATGGAGTGGCTAAGGGCACTATCCACTGTATTTGAGAACTTGTGACTGTCTGGTGAAGTTCACACTGACTGGCAAAGAGGAATTGTAGCCCTCATTTTAAAAAAGGGAAGTAAGAAAGACCCTTAAGGAAACTACAGGCTGGTCAGTCTCACCTCTTGCCTGGGAAGATTGTGGAGCAGATCCTCCTGGAAGCTATACTAAGGCACATAGAAAATAAGGAGGTTATTGGTATCAAACAACATGGCTTCACTAAGGGCAGTGTTGGAGAGAGTTCAGAGGAGGGCCACCAAGATAATCAGAGGACTGGAGCAGCTCTTCTGTCAAGATAGGCTGAGAAAGTTGGAGCTGTTCAGCCTGAAGAAGAAAGGGCTCCAGGGAGACCTTATAGTAACTTTACAATACCTCAAGGGGCCTTATAAGAAAGATGGGGACAGACTTATTAGTAGGGCCTGTGGTGATAGGAGAAGGGGTAATAGTTTTAAACTAAAAGAGAGTAGATTTAGATTAGGTATTAGGAAAAAAAAAATTACTGTGAGGGTGGTGAGACACTGGCACAGGTTGCCCAGAGAAGCTGTGGATGCCCCCTCCCTGGAAGTGTTCAAGGCCAGGCTGGATGGGGCTTTGATCAACCTAGTCCAGTGGAAGGTGTCCCTGCCCGTGGCAGGGGGGTGGAAATAGTTGATATTTAGAGTCCTTTCCAACCCAAACCATTCTATGATTCCATGATTCTATGGTTCTGGTTATTCTTGAATGTAGAGTGTAGAATGGATTTCCTATGTCATCACTAGGGCTGAAACTGTAAATCTGTGGAAAAAAGCTTACACCTAAGGAAAAATGATAAAATTATACATTGACACTGGGATATAATTAAACACAAGATCATGAATGATACAGTGAAACATGTTCTTGCTGTAGAATCATAGAATCTTTTAGGCTAGAAAAGACCTTTAAGATCATCAAGTTAACACTGCCAAGTCTACCACTATACCATGTCCCTAAGCACCACGTCTATACAACTTTTAAACATCCCCAGGGATGGTAACTGAACCACTTTTGTGGGCAGCCTGTTCCAGTGCTTGACAACCCTTTCCATGACAAATTTTTTCCTAATATCCAATCTAAACTTCCCCTGGTGCAGCCTGAAGCCATTCCCTCTTGTCCTATCTTCTCTCTCCTTGGGAGAAGACACCTACCCCCACCTGCCTACAACCTCCTTTCAGGTAGTTGTAGAGAGGGATAAGGTCTCCTCTGAGCCTCCTTTTCTCCAGGCTAAACAACCCCCAGTTCCCTCAGGCGCTCCTTATAAGATTTGCACTCCAGACCCTTCACCAGCTTTGTTACTCTTCTCTGGACACGCTTCAGTACCTCTATGTCCCTGTTGAAATGAGGGGCCCAAAACTGAACACAGTATTCAAGATGGAGCCTCACCAGTGCCAAGTCCAGGAGTGCAATCACTGTCCTAGTTCTGTTGGCCACACTCTTTCTGATACAAGCCAGGATGCTATTGGCCTCGTTGGCCACCTGGGCATACTGTCAGCTCATATTCAGCCAGCTGTTGATCAGCATCTCCAGGTCCTTTTCCACTGTATGGATTTCCAGCCACTCTTCCCCAGGTTTGTAACGTTACATGGGGTTGTTGTGACCCAGGTGCAGACCCCAGCACTTTTCCTTGTTGAACATCATGTAATTGGCCTCAGCCCATTGATCCAGCCTGTCCAGATCCCTCTGTACAGCCTTCCTATCCTCAAGGAGATCAACATTCCTTCCCAGATCCCACTTGACCTACCAGTCTCAAGTATTTAAAAAGTTGTTGTCCCTCAACTGGAGTTACAGTCTTTTGAACTGTGGTGCAGTAATTTACTTTAGACTGCCAATTTTTGTGTAAACAATAGCCACAAATACTGTGTGGTTTTCTTTTTTTTTTTTTTTTCTTTTTTTTTTTTTTTCCATCATACAGTTGCAGGTAACAAATTTTCAGGAAATAGTTATTAACTCCTGATGGTCAGAAAAGGCCCCTGGCAGTCCCATTCAGTTTCCTAATTTCTAGGGAAATTCAGGATTTCAGGTTTCCTTCTGCCTAGCTCTGCAGTTCCCTGGCCATAACTTGCAACCTTTCTTGATTTCCTCTGTAATATGCCTGAACTAGATTTTAGATTTACCTCAGAGTGCCAACTGTCTAGAAATTGTAAGTTACAGATTTTAACTTTAAGGCATCAGAAGTTTTTCTATGTGTTTAGCTTTAAATTTAGTCTTGAAAGTTTGTTGATAAATTTATGTGTGTGCACATATTTGTAGAACCAGGGTGTTTTTATACCTATAGCAAATAATAGAAAGTTGGGTTTAGGTATGAAATGAGAATATTGGAAGCATTATCTAGCCTGCCTTTACAAGAAGAATGACCATACTCCTGAAGTCAGAGGCAGCTGTTCATTATATAAATAACGTCTGTTAAAGGGGAAAAAAAAAAAAAGAAAATGGGAAAAAAAAGTGGAACACAAATTGTAAAGTTATGCCTTTAGGTTTGAAAAAGATTTTCTGGCAAGTTAGGAAATCTGTAAAGCTCCACAAAAAGAAGCAAACTGTGCTGAGATCTCAAGGCTCTTCTGTTATTTATTTACATCTGAATCAAATCCCATTGTAATTCTCCTGAGGGTAATCATTTTCAATGTGCAAATCAGATAATAATAAATCAACCAATACACTATACAGAGGCCCTTAAAATAGCAATGTGGATCACATGAAAATAATTTAATTGAATCCAGGCCCCAATAAAAGACCAGAGTAGATACTGTACTTACTTTTAATTAGATAGAACTCTATGTCTTAAATTACCCAAACTACAGAATTCCTCAAAGTTATGAATCATTTATAGCTTCCTCTGTCTTGGGTCACTGAACATTCACTGTTCATCAAAATATATAGCTGCATTCTTCTGTCACTCCCATAACATTTTCTCTTCACTAATGCCCCTTATTTAGATTATAATTTCAGGACAGATTCAGTTTTATCTTATTGAACTTAATAGAAAGCAATGGATGTACAGAATATTTTAAATAAAATAGCAAATAAATATTACAGAGTTCCTTGCAGATACACTTTTGTAAATGATCTTTTCAAAAAACTTTTGTTGTCAGGAATGCTGAGGACAAAACCAAGGTAGAATCCTCATAACAGATGTGTTCTTGGCTCCAGCTAACTATTCACAAAGGAGAAATATATTTTCATTTTAAATGCAGGATATTGGGTTGTTTCTGCTTAAGGCACATTTAGAGTTTAAGTATTTGCAGGATCCTCTTAAGCTGTATTTTGCCTCAACACTTGTTAGTGCCTGTTTTTTTCAGCAGAAGACTGCAATGAAAATTAATGTATTCTACAAACATGTAGAAAACCAGTTCAACTCTGGGATTAATTTGTGTGTCCAGTTTTTCTCAGTCCATGCATAAATGTATGTTTTTAATTTTAATGTAGACGGCATCCACAGGTAAGACAGACGTTTAAAGTTTGATGCTGTTAAAAACAATTGCATCCTATTGTATTGAATAGATTTCAGTCTTCAATACTCTACTGTGTTGCAGATCCTTCATATACGTTGAAAAATGGTTCTACAGGGGGCAAAGCCAGCAACAGAGTTTCCATTCCAGGGGGATCCTGATATTTCATAAAACTGATGCAACATACAGTCCAGTTTATTTTTTGTGAGCATAGGGAATTTTACTGTAAAAAAAGAAACGTGACTGGATGTTCCTTGCATTTTTAATAAGCTCTCAGACACTGCAAAAGCTAAGGAGACTAAGGACTCCTTTGTCAGTTTTACCACGAACACCATACTTGAAGATACCCTGTGCATTTATCAGCTGCAGTCAGTCTGCTACTTGACAGTGAGTTTCACTAGCTTTTTGAAGCAAACCCCAAAACATGTGTGAGTTTCCTCTCTATGGGCATCAGGTGTCTCTATTAACTTAATTGATGCTGACAATAGGGAAGTCACATGGGCAACTCAACAGTAGCTATGATAAGTTCAATATTCCCTCAGTCCTCAAGACTTCATTTCCCTTTTGTAATTGTTGGGTACTAGCTGGAGGACAGAGGGCCTGAAGACTCTGCATTGCAATGAAGGCAAGGATTCATATTTCACATACTGTGAATATGGTTTTACTTTCAACTGCAACAGAGTTCTTGCATACTAGTTAGTGGTGTTTCATAATGCACTTTGGGAATGTAGAAACTTCATAAGATTTACATGAGATTTACTCTTTGTAGTCCACTGATATTTTGCAAGTTGCATATAAGTTTCCTTGAGGCTAAGGGAACAGAATGCATGTTTGTGAATAGTACTGCAGTGATTAGTCTTCTCTGGCATTTGATAAGAATTTAAATAACGAAAATTAAAAGTTCAATAGCATAGCTGTAGGACTGAACTCTAGCCTGTAACTTAAGTCAAATGTGTGTGACACAGGAACCAACATTCATTCAGATAGATCACTGTATATCATGATTAATATTTGATGAAGTACAGAACAGTCATAGAAAGGATAAAGTAGAAGACCATTACCAGTGTTACAAATAATTTACAGATTGCTTTGTATGACTGCCTTCATACTCAAACTTTCAAATTAGTTTGCATATTGAAGATAAGGTATAAAGTTTCTGGCTTTAATTTAATCACAGCAGAAGGAATGAGAAGAGTACTTGTCACAAACTCTGGAAGACTGTACCTACAAATGAGATAACTTCACTTTCACTTTCAAATGGCAGCCTAAATACTTATGCTAGTTATATCAATTATAATATTTAACATTTGTAATAGTATTTTCTGCAGGGTTTTGGTCAGGAATTATGGAATTTATAAATCCTTTATCTTCCTTTACAGATGTTTTTATCTCACTATAAGTTAAATAAATACCCATGATATATAAAACAAGTAACTCTCATATTATCTGACAAAAAGTAAGTAAAATAAAATAAAACAAAAACAAACAATAAAAAATAAACACCATCAGAATGAGGAAATATAGCTCTTTTTTTCTTTCAAATTGATTATGTTGCCTTTTTTATTACTCTCCTGAAAGTATTATAAAAGCTTGGATATATGTGTATTCAAAATGTCATCCACCAACTCCCCTTGTGTTTTCCCAACTGTCTCTGAGCTCTGGCTTACATTTTATTACACTAATAAAGGCCTTTGGGACACAGGAGTAAAACAAAGTATTGTGTCCAGTTCTTGGCTGTAACAGTCAAGCTCAGTATATAATCCTGTTAATAAATATAACCAGCTCCATCCGGAAGCAGTTATGTTCTTTGTCTCCACTTATCTTGATGAGAAGCTGATCCAGAATCTTGCTCTTCTGAAAACAGTTAGAATCTTTGCTCTAATTTCCTGCCAAAACTTAGTCATGGACAGTTTCTACTCATTCTTTTTCTACTGTTATCACTTTGCCATTGATATATCTAAGGGGAATAACAATCTCACCTCTAAGCCAAATTATCCTCTTTTCTGTTTTTATCTGTTCTTTAAGGTGAGCCATTTTACAAAGTAACAACAGCTCATTTGCAAGGTACACAATGTGTGTTATTTTAACAGTGACACAAATTCATACAACATCGATCAACCTACCTTATTTTGTATGGCAATCACTGTAACCTGGGTGGGCATGTAAATTCCATCATCACACAATCAAAGTTACAGTTATAAAGTGGTAACTCAGGACCAGGTCCATGAACAAGTGATTTAAGCTGAAGCAAATACAGTATGGGTTCAGGTTCTACTGAAAATTTCATCTAGTATTGTGTATGCATGGAAGCAGCCCATAGTCTTGGCTAGAGAAGTGTTCTGGAGCATGATAGCAATCTAAATCGAGTTATGATGGCTGACAATCCACCTGGGAAAATACTGCTTGTACGGGAGTCTTCCTGTGGAGCTTCTCCTGTTTCCTTTGACTGCTGTTTTCTGGAACAGGTGGGTGCTCTTTCAGAATCACAGTTTGTTCCTGTTGAAGCCTTGGAGTGATCTGAAGGCTTTAGCTACTTATGTATGGGTACTTATATATATGTTTTCTACTAGCATTTTTCCGCTTGTGTTGTATACAGCAGCGTTTAAAGGAGAAAAGTTGTCTTGGACAGTGTTGTACAGAAGGCAGCACTGAAGTGAGAAAGCTGGAAAAAGGCAGTTTGCAAGTTTACAGAATCGACTTGATGAGTATGTGAAGCATATATTGTGGTGGACAGAAATGATGGATACAGAGTTCCCAGGGTCTTGTGATTTCATTTCTGGTTAGTAAGCATAATTCTACTGCCTGCAGTCTCTACTCAGGCAGGGTACCCCCTACAACTGTCTGTGGAATATTTAATTCATATCTTACATTTCCTGCATCAAAATAATTACCAGACTGGTTTTAAACATTCCTTTCCAGAAAATCTTCTACCTTGTCATTGGCTGTGACCAGTTCCAAACACTTCAGAAGGGGCAAAACCCTCTATTTTTTCTCAAAAGTCAGAGATCTGGTTAGGCTCTGAAGTATAGCACACTTATACATTCCCCATTGTGTATTTAAAGAATGAATTTTACTGTTCCTTGAGTACCCCTGATTCAAAAGCATTTCTGATCCTTTTTTTCAAGTCCTGCTAATTTCTGGATATCTTGTAGCAATTCTGTACTATGTGAGAGTATTACTATGTTGGTTAACCCCAGCTGGCAGCTAAGCATCACACAGATGCCTGTTGTTCACTCATTCACACCCTGATGGTGGTATGGGGTAGAGAACCAGAAGAGTTCTGGTTCTCAAAAATGAGAAAAGTCATGGGTTGAGATAGTGGCAGTTTAATAGATAAAGCAAAAGCCGCACACACAAGCAAAGCAGAACAAGGAATTCATTCACTGCTTCCCATTGGCAGGCAGGTGTTCAGCCATGCCCAGGAGAGCAGGGCCTCATTACACATAGTGGTAACTTGGGAAGACAAATGCCATCACTCTGAACATCCCTCTTTTTATTTCCCCCAGCTTTATATGCTGATCATGACATCATATCATCTGGGGCATCCCTTTGGTCAGTTGGGATCAGCTGTCCCAGCTGTGCCCCCTCCCAGCTTCTTGTGCACCCCCAGCCTGCTCCTGGTGGGGTGTGTGAGGAGCAGAAAAGGCCTTGGCTCTGTGTGAGCGCTGCTCAGCAATAACAAAGACATCCCTGTGTGATCCACACTGTTTTCAGCAAAAAACCAAAACATAACCCATACTAACTGAAAGAAGAACAGAAGAACTGAAGAAAATTAACTCTATCCCAGCCAAAACCAGCACAAGTACTTATCACATTGTATGTGTTTATTAAGTCTATTATTCATTCAGATGTGATGAAAAGTATATCACTTTTTTTCGGAGTTTCTTTTCATGAATGTTTTTGCATGGCCACAATTACTATCATGACCAGAATTTTACTGTTTGTAACCTTATCCATTTTAAGATAATGAAGAACACAGCACAGTATTTGTAATGTAGACCCCTGGTTTAAATAATACATTATAATATTTTATAATCATAATGTTCTTTGTTTCATTCCGCAGACCTTTTAATATTGTGATGGCTTTTTAACACTATTACACATTGAGAAGACATTTTGCAGTAAACCATCCATTGAACTGAACATTTAATTTTTTTCTTGTCTTCCCTGAGAAAATAGATCTAGTTTACAAACCAGAAGTGTCTGTTTTCTATTATTCCTGCTAACATGCTGCCTTTGGCATTCACCAGCAGTGAACTTTCCAGGCCTTTTTTACATTAGAATACCTATCCTGCTGTTCTCCTTTAGTACTTGTGCTTTTGATTTTGCAGTTGTACAGGTAATAGAAGCTAACAAAGGCTACTGCAAGTAACAGGCAAAACATACCTTTCCATGAGCCAGCTTTAGAGGTAGGTTAAGATGTGAGACAACTTATGTTAGAATATAGGCCTCACAAAATACCTGCATCCTTCTCGTGATTATAAAGGGTGTTTAGGGTGACTGGTTGAGGTGATCTCCAATTCAGATTTCAGATAATACCAATATTTCTTCTCCCTATCTTCTGCTCTTTAATTTAACAAAGAATTTCAAAACAGCTTCAGAAGTTTTCATTGATTTGATTGATGCCTACGTATCCAGGTCATTGCCCATCAACGTTCATTTCTCTGTTGTTTTGTCAATAGTTCAATACTGGTCTTATTGAGTCTGGTGTTTATGGGCTTAGTACTGGACTTAGATTTCCAGTGAGTACAGAATCACCCAGCCTATACCATAGGTTAAATGTGTCTGTAGTGGACAAACATTTAAGATTTCAATATCTTGAGCACCTGAGGTGAAACCAATGGTCCATCTAGCTAGTGTCCTGCTGCTGGAAATAGATGTCTAAGGGGGGTGGGTGGGGGGGTGGGGGGTGGGGGAGGTGGAGACAAAAAGAAGGGAGAAAGAAGGAAAAAAACCCAAACCACCAAAAAGAGGTGATGCTTCCTTAGGTATCTCCCAAGCTTCTCTATGATTAAATTTCCTACTGTTTTGGAAATCAGTCTTTGTTCTCCAGAATCAAGGTATCTTACCAAATAAGACAGGAAAAGGAAAATACCCAGCTATTAACAGCTTCAAGCAGGCCACGTAAAACAAAAGGAAAACTAAAAGTACCTACTCAGACCGAGGACCTTGTATCTTTTTGCCTCTAGCTGCCTAGCTACCTTGAGGGCACTTCAGATCTCTTCAGTGCAGAGGGCTGACAACAGCAACAATGTAACAATTTTGTTACATGTGTAACTGTGCAAATTAGTACTGGAGTAATCTTTCAATTTAACATCCAATCCCTGTTTTTCTTGAATACACCCACTAAACCTCAGTGTCTCTAAACTCATTGCCTTTAGTCACCTTGAAACATACACTGGCACTTTGTTTTCCAAGCTAATTAATAATTACAACCCTTTTTAGGTAGTTTGTGTGCCCAGCCAAAAAGGCTCTTTCCATTTTCTTCCAATTTGAACAGGAAATTATAGTTCATGTACCTGATGTATTTCATTCTTAGTATCTCTTTGAGGTGTCCTCAGAGTTCAGCTTATAAGTTTATTTAATTTTGCTATGATTTTTTGCATATCATAAAAAGCTGTTATTCAGCATCTTATTAATTTATTCACCTAATACTCTGACATTAACTTCTGATGAATCACATGTTCCTATAAGCTGCTAGTATATTTTCAGGAATTGAAACAACGTATGATTTAGAACTTCTCAGGAAACAAAAGGCTTTCTCATGTTTTTGTATCGTGACAAAGCTGCTTTTAGTTGGCACTTTTGGAAAACTGTGTAAGTGTCCTCAAGAATCTGCACAAGATTTTGCATTCATGTTCCCACGAACTATCTAGTACTACTTAATATCCAGTTTCTGTGACTAAGGCTTCCACCCATCTTCAGGACATGCATATCCTTAGAAGGTAACATGATCCTTCACAAACTGACATTTGTTTTTCTCAAGTTTAAACCATTATTCCTTAAAAAGCTTTAGAAGCCTTCCTGCTCTTACCAGATATTCTTCCAATATTTTATGGAAACAAATGAAGTCCTAAATACGTGAGGATGTCTTAAATTCTCAAAATGTGCCTTAGATCATTTGCTGCCTTCTGAAAGTCCCTCATATATTTTCAATTTGAAATACATTCCAAAAGAACTGAAGTAATTGCTAGGGTGTCATAAATATGTGTGTGTAGGATTCTCCTTAATCTTTACCTACTGTTGGATTTGTGTGGGGTTTTTTTATTATTATTTATTTATCTTATAATTTTCCTAATTTGATGGTATCCAGATTCTCAGTCAAAACAATTAAAATATTTTGGTTTTGACATGAAGTCTGGCATTGAAGGAAGCCAGTAACTATCCTGCCCTGTCTATGTATTCCATTTTCTGAGGTCAGTACTTAAGATTGTTGGGCTTTTTTGTAATTACAACTGGGTATTTTCAAGGCAATAAGAATTAGCTAATCAAAATATCCTGCAGCATGTAGTTTAATCTTTTTTGAGTGTTATCTGATGTATCAAAAGAATTAGAACTCCACATCCGGAGCACAAGTGCAGGTATTGATGCAGTTCTTCACATTATATATCTTGAAAGTTACTGATGGTTAATCTTATGTATAAGCAATTTCTAGTTCTTAAGTGACATTGTCTTTCCTGGAGATTCCATGTGAGCCTTTGTCCTCATATCACCTACAAAATTTATCTGAACAGCCATGAAATGTCTCATTAATTAAATAATTTAACTCATGGGAACTATGAGAAGCCTGTGAATATTGTCTAATTAAATATCATGAAATTAGCATCTTCACCATCAAACAGCTCCCGATGTGTTAAATCTAATAGAAAACTACAGCCCACAGGAATTAACATCTGATATTCTTAAAGTATATATTTTTTCTTCCACGCTCATAACTGCTTATCATTCTGGGGAACAACAGTTATGAACTTACTCCACCAGACTTCGCATACAGGGTATTTTCACACAAAGAAAGAAGTTCATATCTTGCGGCTGAACACTGACACTTAGGACTAGGGAACTCTTACAGCACCTAAAAAATGTTAGCACAGTATGATTTGATTTTCTTATAAGTTTATACCTTCTATAACACAAAATGTATCAAATGCACATAGAATATAACTATCTCTGAAACTCATCATTTTTGACTCAGGTAAAGGTGCTCTTGCCATATTGAAGCAGCTTCCATCTGTCACAACATCCATCAAAACAGTAGGATTTCAGGGCCAGATGCAGATGTAATCTGTATAATCTTGATCTGAGAACTGCATCTCAGCAACTCTTACTGACAGCTAGACTGTTCTATGGCTGGAAAAGTAGCAATAGAAAAAGAGAATCATCTTAATTTCTGCTCAGAAATCTCTTTAAGTTTATTGGAAAAATGAAGCTAACACCTAGCCAAACACAGAATTTAAATTAATTTCAACTCTGCTCCTTCCTCCCTACTCTTTCAGTCAGAGACAAAAAGCATCAAACGAAGCAGTCATGTTATGGACCTAAAATAACATAGCACAACTTTTTACCAGAGATACGGCATGAAGGTAATTAAAAAACCTATACATATTCTGAAATTGAGATGCAAGTGGGTGCTGTTACTTGTTGACCAAGATCATTCTGTATTTATTTTGTTTTAAAAATTATTACAACTATTTCTGAGTTTTTTGTCAAAGAAATTTTTATAAGTGTGCTCTTTGATCTGTTGGACAAAATATTAATAATAAAATTTGCATAATGCAATACTCTGAAGGGTATCCCTAGAAGCTTTCTGATATTCTTCAAAATTTGACTGTTATTCATGTAATAAACTTACTGTTTCATTTGATACAGAACCCTAAATGTTGTTAGATATACCAGGTCTACTGATTCACCCATATACAATAGACTTGTTACTCCAAAAAGGAAATTACATACATTAGAAATGGCTGTTGATTAGTGTCCATGTTGTCTATTTCTGTTCATCTCATTATTACTGAGGTGTTAGAAAAGTGACTGTTCATTAAGTTACTCCATTGTTTTTGTACGTTCTAGAATTGGGCTGAATTTGGTTACCTTTGATTATCCTCTTCATTTATATTGCTTTCATTATGTTCTTTTAAGCTTAATTATTGTTCTTTAGTATTCAAAGAAGAACACTAATATTCTGCAGGTTGTGTTTAGTGGATTCTTTAGTGCCAGAGGATGGATTTCAACAGCTATTGCTTACTGACAATGAACCAAGTTGTCAAAATATTATATGAACCATTCTTTCCTTAGTAAGTCACTTGTTTTTAACTTACTTTTGGCCTTAGTCCTTCTTTAGTTTCATCCTTCAGTTCTCCTGCTTTTCCTTTGCGCTTACCCTTAGATACATAGATTTATCATGTTCTTTAATTTTCAGATATTTAAAAGGGATACTAGTGCAGCTATATTTGCTCTCTGCTTTGCTTTGTACCTGTTCTCAATGTCATGATAGTTTTCAGCTGTGCCTTTACTATTGCCTGCTTTAGAAATTTTGGAAAAAATACCTAACAGTAAAATTTCTAAGTTCTGAATTCCAATGCAGTACCAACTGGTATCTGGCCTTTTTCAAACAAGCATTCCTCAAGGTGCTGAGGATATGTTTCTACAACACAGTATCTGATTACACCTGTGACTGGAAATTTCAGAACAGACAAATGTTCATTTTCAGAAGAATGCAGCTTTAGGGTCAAGTCCTCCTCTTGTTACCTTGTAAGTAATATGAAATAGCATGAATAGAACAATGGAAAATGGATATACATTGGTATTTCTTCCTTGCAAACTGAGTCAGTTACTCTGATCTGCTACTCTGTTGTTAAACCAGAGCTATTTGGTGTAAATGCTTGCCATTTCTAATGGTTTCTTGCCCAAGACCTCCTCCTTTGTGTCTGACTAGTTTGATAATTGTGTTGTGGTGGGTGATCTACCTTGAGCCATGGGCACCTCCAGTGTGGCTCTAGGCTAAATCTGCATTCTATTGACATTGTGAGGATGTGTATACATGAGCACTGCTGTGGAAGGAAAAACCATGGCTTCAACAGAAGATGGTGAGGAGACAGCTGCTGGGCCAATGCACTGAACTCACCAAAGGGACTAACAGTGGAGTACGTGGAAATATTCCTTCTTCCCTGTGAATCATTCCCAGACCTGCCTTTTCCCTTAGTTCTCTGAAATACCTCTTTTATTGTTTAGATGCTTGGGTGTAGGGCTTAGAGGACTTGTTGAATGTTGTTTCCGTAGGCCAAAACTTTCTAAATGGTGACTTGCAAAGCTTTTTGTAAGTGCTCAAGTGAAATGATATTGTCTGATTGCATATTTGGTTAAGTAAAACTTCATGCGATCCACAAAATTTTGGAAAATAATTAGTTAGATGGTAACCTTTTTATCTAAGATGAGATATTGACAGTGGTGTACTAGTACTATAGCGTATAACCTTGCAGTTAAAGTGCTTATTAAGCCTAAGGAACTGAGAAAATTTTGAATGAGATAATTGAAAGTAATGTAGCCTCATGCACACCTCCTCAATTACCATAGACTTGTGATGTACACTGAAGTGTAAGGTGTTTGATTAAAATTTAGGAAGATACATCAATAAGGAAAAGTATTTACCATGATCTGTGAAGGCTTCTTGTGGCCAAATTAAGTATTAACACAATTTGTTGTAATAAAATATATTTCCTCACAGTGGTATAAGTATCCTGGAAATAAGAATCAGCATAGCCTGACTGAAGTCAATATTTGTTCCCCGGCTCCAGCAGAACAATACCAATTTAACCCAGCAGAGAACCAGGACTGTTGTGTTTATTATATAAATCAATTGTAATGCGTGCTAAAAATTTTAGAGGTGGTTTTCAAATAAAGGATGGGCATACACAAACACATGGTCATGTAACGTGCATCACAGGCTAAATTTATGTTGCCTTTTAAAAAGTGGCACTTAAAAATATGTTGTAGGGGGCAGATCGGCTAGCTTTATTGCTTCTGGGCTGAAGCATCTAGAAAATATGTGAAACACTAATAATTATTGGTCACTTACTGTTAAACCGGTCATGCTCAGGTATTTTAATCAAATGGATTAATTCAGGGCACTTCACTCTGCATATTGGTAGTACTGAAAGTTTTTTACAGGTAGAAAACCAGGACATATTCTTTAAGTACACCTTTATAAATTTTGGCATAACAAAAAAATAAATAGTTTACAAATTATTACATAGTTCAAAACTCTTCACTTTCACACAGGCTAATATTTAAAACATTGACAAATTATTCACTGCTACTGAATATGTTTCATAATGGAGATGTAAATGGAATGCAATAATATGTTTTTTTTTCTTTTCTTCCAATTCTTTCATTCTGTTCAGAGGAATTTATCTCAATGTACAGTGCACAAAAATGCGTATTTTATTTGTTGTCTTTAAAAAAAATCTTAATGAAATTTGTAATGAAATCATGCCTGCTGTGTAAATATGCAATTTTAATGTAACCATACTTTTTTTAAGTGTTATGTTTTAATTGTATTCTGTTTGGCAAATGTCAAATGGATGTTTAGTTGGATGGGAAAAGGACAATGATGAAATAAATCCATTAATATAGTGAATTCCACACCCATAGGTAGGTGAATGTATACATGGATATTGGTGGATTTGTTAATGTTAACACACACACACACACAAATTATTAATATATGCATACAGTGTGAATCTGGCATGCCTGTAGGTGCACGGCTATCCAGCCATCAGTGAGCTGATGACCTAAATTCTGACGGGCTGGCTTATGTCTGAAATTTGACATCATCCTGTTTATATGAAAAAATGAGAAAATCAGATCTTTTACTGTGCTATGCTGTTGTCTATCACATCAACTATGGTTTCTCAGACTCTGATGAGTATTTTCAAACAAAATTTAAAATCTCCCACCAGTTACTTTCTAAGCAGTGGCATAGTACATATGCAGAGAATCACACTTTCCAGGTGATGTTATGATCAGTTCATACCTTGTCTTTTCTTTATTCTTACTTTAACAAATTACTTGCATATGGCTCTCAGTTTTTTAGAAAACATGCTGCTTCATATGACTTATTTATCACGAGTGCTACACAGAATTTCTGAAGCTAGTTTTCTCACTTTTTCTAAATAAAGCACCAAGTAAAACCAACCAGAAAATCTGATGATGTAGATGCTTGTTTAAATAAAGTCCTTTGACTTTGTACTCAGGCAAAAGAGGAGTATGGACAACATAGATGTAATTGGCTCTTTGGTGGTGGTACCTTTCAGGAGAGGGACCCAACATACAGGTGGGGGCATTTATTCCACTAACCACATTCCCAGAAATATTTGTGTCTATGTCTACAGGGTTTCAGAATATGTTCAGACTACTTCAACTGATCAAGTTACCACTGCTTATCAAATTATCTGTTGTAAATTGAGCCAAAGTAATTAACATATGTGTACCTTCCTTTCTGTAACTTATCATGCCTCTTTGTAAGTGAAATGAGATACTTTTTTTAAGTGATGCTAAGCACATTAACCATTTTGAAGTTTACAAATCATGACTAAGCTGATCAATTGGCAAATGATAACTTGTTAAACTGCAATAAATGTAGTGATTGCAATCACGTGAATGTACATTTAAAGTAATAAAATAGGAGTTAAGCTTAAGAAGTTAGGCAGAAACTGAACGAGCAAAGAATTTTTAAACAGTAAGGTAAAACTGACAAGCACAAGCATCTGGCATTAGCTTAGCAAATTACTTTGTCAGTTTAGCTAGAACAATTGTAAATACAAAAGCAAGTTAATCAGATTTAGTAATGATGGAAAGCTACATTCGGTTGCACTGTCAGTTTTTAGACTATAAATGCAGATACTAACAATAGCTATGCTCAGCTGTAGCTACACACCATGTTTGTTTAAGAAAACTTGTTTTTACTTGAATGCTTTGTGATTTAATTTACCAGTTACTTATACAAACAATAAAGAGAAGTTATGTTTCGTGGTTATGATATGAGAATTATTTTGGCTATGACAACATAGCAGGCATGCTCATTACCAGTTCCCAAGTCTGGAGGTAGCACTGCTAGAGCCTTTATTAGGATGAAGACTTTGAAGGCAGCAAACTTCTTCCAGTGCATCCTGGTTTGTATACAAAGGGACTTTTTTGTGTTCTCTGAATGTCAGGATTTATGTATTCCAGCAGAGGATGGATGAAAGACACTCTCACTGCATAGCACACTGTATCACATCCCAATAGGTAAGTCTAGATGCAGCTACTCCTTGTTTCATTGAAATAAATAAATTTTCTTTTAGCATTTACAAGAAGCTTAGGGCTTTTCTCAGTTGCTTACACTTAGACAACTAGTGCTTTTTGAGATGCCTTATCATATGGGGTCCAGCTGCTACTTTACAGGGCCATGGTTCTCTTTGTAGGTCCTATATCACATCTGCAAGATCTGCGCAGACTTGGAAACCTAGACCTCTAAGTGACACTGAATGTGTTATGTGTGAGTAACTGAAATAAGCCCATAATATTTCCCATCAGAAATTAGTCAAAAAACCCAACAACTTTCTCTTTAAACAGTTCAGGGAGATGGTTCAGGTCCTGACTGTAGATACATGACTATAGGTGCCTGTGTCGTCTGGGATGTCTAGCTCACACTATGGTCAAAATGGAAATCTAATTAAAGAAGCAATGAAGTCTGGAGAAATACACTGCTCACTCAAACAAAGACATCTAGATTTTGTCAACTGAAAAGCTGTCTGCATCATCTACTGTATTGATAGGTCTCTATTGAGTTGATATTTGTACATAGTTATCCAATATATGTCTTCAGTCTGTCACTGAGTCCTACTTAGCCTAGCCTAGGGTGCACAGGAAAAGATGCAGACAGAAAAAACAGGAAAGAGGAGTGGTTTTAATTTAAAGTTTCATTACACTACAACCTGTTTTCCTACTATAATTAATACGTTAACATTTCAGGAGTTTTGATTCAACAGAAGATTTGAATGGAACTTGCTATTGTTAATATTAGTAGAGTGTAAGATACTGAACAAATGTAGTTAATTTTTAGAGCTTTACCATTTCCCCCAGTCCATCTCAAAGACATTCCTTTTACTGCCAGATTTGTTCTGAATGTAACACACAAACTTATGAGAGGGTAAAGTCAATCATTGAACAGAAGTTAGTCTCAGCCTTAACAGGCATCTCAGAACACTGATGACACAAGCAAACAAACAAAACCTGCTGTGTTGTATAATAAATGTGAATAAATACAATACTATAGCACATATAGTTTGATGGATTAGGGTTTTCATATTTTAAAAAGAAAATACAATGACATAATGTTTTAAAATTTACATCCACTTAATTTTAATTCATAGAAATAAATAATAATAATAAAAACCAGGAAAAAATCCTATTTGCTTTGTCATATTTTTTTATCCCTATGTATTTTAGTTTATTTTAACTCTATAATAGTGTCATTGTGTTTTGGTTTGGAATTTTGTGCAAAAAAAATTACATCCACAGATAAGTGTATAAAAATATGATTTATTTTAGTAAATATCATTCACATACAGCTGAAGAGTTTTGAAACATTTATATGTGTAAATGAACAGATTAAAAATGCAGGATAATATTACATATCCTTCTATTACAGACAGGATTAGAGTTTAAATCCTTTATACAGTGAAAACTTAATGTGCTGAATAAATTCCTCTACCTAAAATAGCAGCAAATCAATAACACACTGGATGTTTTTTTCCGGTAGCCTAAATATGTAAGTTGAACTATTTAGGAACATCAATACAATAGGAGGGAAAGGGAACCCCCTAGTGCATGAAGTAAGAATTAAACGTGGATGTTACCTGAAGGTGTATCCCTCAAAGGTGCACAAGATGGTATACATGCTAGATTTAATAAAGAAATTTAATTACATATATATGTTTCTTACTTAAAAGATGAAGTTTAAAAATATTGGTTATTGGATCCAGCATGATCTCTAAAGTCATAAAACTTATGTGGAACATGATATCCTTTGTTACCATGAAAATATCTTAAATTAATCATATCTAGAAAGTCACTGGTGTGATATGTTGCCTTGTGTGAGTACTCTGTTTCACTGAAAAAGGCATTAAAATTATCCCTTTGAGGAATTTCAAATATTGAACAAATGCAGCATGAAATCTTTAGCTGTAAGATCCTGCTAATGAACACCTCTATATGTTTCTCATATTTGTTGATTATATGAGTCTTGAATGACTGTGAACTTAGCTGTGAACCCTTACCTTTGCATGTTCACCCTAGCCTGTTCTTACTTCAAATGTTTCCTTCATTCCTCACTTTCTTTGATTCTTTTAGTAATACTTTTCTGCTTTTCTTTGGTCTTCTTTCTGATAAACATTCAGAAGTACAGATGTACGAAAAACTTCCAGCTAATCACTTGTTAGAATCATTATCAAATTCAGACATGCCCTCACAAATGAATGGAGATTTCTAATTTGGTAGCTGACATATACTCATTTTGCATTCAGCACAGACAGCTGTCGAAGACACCACCAGACTCAAGCACTGAAGAACCATGCATCTTTATTAAATATTTTAGACTACTTTGTATTATTGTTTTACTCTATTTTTACACCAGGACTTTTTTGCTGATTTTAACTAAGTTATCCCTTGTTCCAACAAAGCTTGTGATACATAAATTAGCTTCTGTGTTTCTGTCTGGTTTAGATACACAGCAAAGGCAGATACAGCTCCATTCTGCTTTCCAAGGGTGCAGCTGAATTCTATTTGCTTTGTAGGTTGCTAACAGGATGTTTTAAAAGCTTTAGTGGTATAGTATATTTCACAACCTACCTCATTGTGTTGACTTTCAGATCATTTATAGACTCACATTTATTTGTTGTCACTGATCTCAAAGTCAGGATCAGTTTTGCTATTTGTAAAGCTGAGTGTAACTAAACTGGAAGCTATGCCAAAAATTAATGTATATCCTAACAAAGAAAAATATTAAAAGAAATACATTTCTTCAGAGATATTTACATTTTAACGTATATCGGCTTTTTTTAGATGGGTTCATCTTTAGCACGCTGTTTTTCTTCATTGATAGATACTGCACTGTTTTTCTATGTCTGAGTCTCTTTCTTCAGAGTTCTCTATTTCACCTCTACCTTCTTCAGACTTCTGTCACTTATACTCTCTCCCCTCAAACTTTTCAAACCCAGGAAGACTGAGAGCAAATATTGCTGCTGTCACATTTTAGTGTTGGGCCAGCTGAGAATAGTGCACCCCTCTCTCAATATCTTCATTCTGCCCTTTGGCTGCTCCCTGTCAAGGGACACACTGAGAAGGAGCTGAAATAAATAATTATACTCAGTCATCAGTTTGGGGAATAGAACTAGGAGGAAGTTTTAGAAATAGGTCTCCTGTCCACTCAGCAGTTAGTGAAAAGAACACCATACAGCAGAGAGCAGAGGTGAAATAGAGAGGAAAAATACTGAGGGCAGACAGCCAAGACAACCCAGTGGTGAAGGAGACCAGCCAGGGAGCTAGAGAATTTAAAGGAAAGCCTAAACATTCAGCCAGAAGCCATGAGTTAAGCAATTCTTTTGGGAAAGCTTGACTGTGGGATCTTAGCACTCATCAGGAGCCTGACAAGAAGGAAAGACAGACAGGTGTAGAACACTAAACCTCATAAGTCATTCTGTAACCACAGTCCAAAGAAAACAAAAACCTCATTAGTACTGGAAAGTTTGACTTTCACTGTGCTCACTTGACCACATTAAGTACTCATACCAAAAGTATCAAGCTGTACTGGTCAAATGTATTGCATAACCTCATTCTGTGTCAAGTCTCAATTGGTGTAAACTTTGAAAACTCCATTAACTCAAGTGAAATTATATTTATATAAGCCAGCTGAAATTCTAGCTCTCAAAATGCAAAATTAATTTATTTGTTTTATTACCTTTAAGCTGAGTGCTCATGGTGTAGCGACAGGAAAAAAGAATGTTGCAAGAACTCACTAATGCAAGCATATAATGTGGAAATATTGCATTTTTAGCATGCATAAACAATCATGTACAGAGTGCTTGGTTAATGTGCATTAGGGATTACTGAATCTGATTACTAAGGGTGCAAATTAATGGCTATTTCATAGCAACAGAATCTCTGGCCCTGAGAGTAGTTAAACACAACACTGAAAACTTTTAGATCCTATTGGCATGTATTTTCAATCTAAATCAATGTTTAACAACTGGAAAGAGTCATATTAATATCACATAACCTCAGGGACTTGATTAATTTATCCAGTCATAGGTGTTTAAAGTCATTTAGGAGTCCTTTGCAAATCATCCTGGATTTAACCTGCCACTTCAGAAAGGCCTGGATCTCCTATGGATCCTATGTTATATCTGCCATCCTCACACAAATGTCTCTGACTGCAACCTCTCAGATTGCAGTAGATGCCTATGTTTAGCTAACCAAATCAGGCTCCAGATGCCTAGGCTGCCAACGCCTACCTACATTTGAGCTAGTGATCTTCCACCTTCTTCATAGTCAGTAAAGACAAATTTACTTTCCAGTATCAATGGTGAAATGTAAATGTCCTCTTCAAGCTGACTGCATTCAAGAAATGCCACTTTGTTCTCCACTGACAAAAGGAGTAAAAAGTAGCCATCTTAGATATGTATCTACATTTTACGTGGATATTGTCATAGTACCATGATGTTGCTCCTAGAAGAACCTGTCTTCCCCCTTCCCTGCTGTCTTTTTTGTTGTGGTAAAGAATATGCCACCCATAAAACCACTAGTATCAATACCAGCTACCACAGGCCCAACTACCCTAAAATAAAATGCCATTTTCTCCTTTTCTGTGGAACAACTGACCCTGTCAGATACCTATTATCTTTGTTTGCATGGTGCTAAGAAAGCCTTGGAGAAAACAAAGCTCCAGGGAGACCTTATAGCAGCCTTCCAATACTTAAAGGGCCCTACAAGAATGTTGGAGAGGGACTTTTTACAAGAGCATGTAGTGATAAGAGAAGGGGTAATGGTTTTAAGCTTGAAAGAGCATAGATTTAGATGAGGTGTTAGAAATAAATTCTTTACTGTGAGGGTGGTGAGGCACTGGCACAGGTTTCCCAGAGAAGCTGTGGCTGCCCCATCCCTGGCAGTGCTCAAGGCCAGGCTGGATGGAACTTTGAGCAACCTGGTCTGGTGGAAGGTGTCCCTGCCCATGGCAGGGGGTTGGAACTAGATGATATTTAAGGTTCTTTCCAACCCAAACCATTCAATGATTCTATGACTCTATGATTGAAATTGTTCAGTTCCATATAGGACGTGGCCTTAGTGGAAAAATATTTTGCTTTGTTTCTCATCACAGCTGAAAAGCATACTGATTGCAGTGACCTTCTTTTGCAGAGAAATATAACCATTTTTTTCATAACAGGTCTTATTCAACTCATTGTTTAGTAAATTAGCTTTCTAAGGGACAAACAGAGGGCCACAGCAACTTGAGCCATTTGCCAGAGAATACATCTGCTACTTATGTTAATAATTCCTTTAAATGAACATCTGCAAACCTCCTGAGACTATTGACCGATTGTGTCTTCTAACCTCTTAACACAGAGAAAATAAACACACACACACACCCCCACACCCAAGATAAACCTTGGAAGCATCAGCTTCTTTTCCTCAAGAAAATGAAGAAAGGATGAAACTGAAAGTGATTATACTTTTCAGCAACTTGTCTGTACACCAAGAAAATTTAAACTGTGACAGAATCCTGCTATTTAACATAATGGTAATACATAAACATGTATGTTTCTATGCGTATGCACATACACACACATAAATGTACCCACTAAATTCCATGTATAATAGCTAGTTTTTGGAGAGCTGTGCAATGGTGTATACATACAGACAAACAGATATCCTTTCATAATAGTAAAGCCAGAAGCTTTTTCCCCCCTGCTTCTTAAAAACAAAGTTTAATTCAATGACAGATGAAATAATGTAAAAGTTTGCCAAAACAAGAATCTTTACACATTTGTGTAGTGTATGAATTGCACAGTAAAAAGTTGTCTCCTATGTTTTTATTTACTATTACTACATGCAGATGAAAGCATAATAGGACTATTTTCAAAAATTAAAACAGAATGTGATTTTCTAATTTTCCATTTTTTGCTTAGTATAATATTTAATAAAATTTGTTGTAATTTTCAAGGTATTTAATTTACCAGTATATTAAATAATGACCATTGGTTCTGAAAAAATGTACTTGCTGCCAAACTATAAAATGCTGAGAGACAACAAATACCAAGACAGTAAAGAGAGTTAAGGCATCTAGGTTTTATTCTTAGCACCACAGTATACTACTGCTACATATACCACTGCACCATACCTATCAAATTATCTGAAGTCCTGAAGGAGCATTCCTTTCCTTATTGTAATGGTTTGGGCTGTCTCTTCATAACAACTTGCACATGCTGCTGTTTTGGATTTGTAACCAAAATACTGTTGATAACACAGGGATGTTTTTGTTATTGCTGAGCAGTACTTACACAGAGCTAAGGCCTTTTCTGCTTCTCACCCCACCCCACCAGTGAGCAGGCTGGAGGTGCACTAGAAGCTGGGAGGGGCCACAGCTGGAACAGCTGACCCCAACTGACCAAAAGGATATACCATACAATTTGACATCACACTCAGCTATAAAAGCTGGGGAAAGAAGGAAAGGGGGTTGTTCAGAGTTCTAGGATTTTTCTTCCCAAATAATAGCTACATGTGCTGAAGTCCTGATTTCCTGGAAATATCTGAATTACTGCCTGCTGTTGGGATGTAGTGAATGAATTCCTTATTTTGCTTTGCTTGTGTGCATAGCTTTTGCTTTACCTGTGTGCATAGCTTTTGCTTTACCTATCGAACTGTCTTAATCTCAACCCATGACTTTCCTCCTTTTTATCCTTCCAACCCTTCCCCATCCTGCTGTGGAGGAGTGAGGGAGCAGCTGTGTGGGGCTTAGGTGCCTACCAGGGTTAAACCACAACACCTATCAAGATCAAGCATTGTTTAGCTATAAATTAGATTTTCTATACATATTAACTATAATGTTTTATCAGTAAAATTAAGTGGCAAGTATTATTTGAAATATTTCTTTCTCTACGCATTTTGCTGCTGATAAAATCTAATTTTGCATATTTAGAAATAAAATCCTAATAGACTGAGAGCCAATGAGGGAATTGGTTTCTTACAGAGCCGTTAAGCTTAGTGGGAAGGGCATTCTGGGGGCACTGCAGGTTGGAACACCCTCATATTGAGGAATCTACTGCATTAAAGAAAGTATGCCTTAGATGTGCTTTAAAATATGCAATTAAAAACATAATGCCTAGCTGTGCACATTTCAGTCTAGCCAGCCTGCCCCTCCAGAGGGTGTTTCAGGCTCTCAACACATCTATGAAGCCTGAATATAGGTATAAATGTCATACAAGATACTCTTAATGGCCTGCGGTGGACAGCCACATACTTGCACTGTTCTGTTTCAGAAAGCTTTAATTTGTTATGCAGTACTACATGAAGACTCCTCTACTCAAGTCAGACAGTTATCACAATAACCTTCAGGGGTTTTAGTGTTTTGACCAATATAATCTGTAATTACTAATTCCCAGTATATGAAAATGAAATATGAATATGGAAAATACTTCAGATAGCAATGAACAGACAGCATCTGCCACTCAACTGTGACTGCAGCACTTCCTCCTAATGAAAGTGTCCAGTGATTTCAATAAAAAAACCTTAACTAAAAAGCACTACCAGTGTGCTTTTCCCCATTTTAGCAAATTCCAGGAAAATTTGCTATTTCTTCAGCACAGCTGAAGTATAAAGTAATAGACCAACACCAGCAGTCAGGACTAGGTTTTAATTTTCTTGTAGCAGAAGAATAATTCTTATGACCCCACCTTCAGCCAAGCCTCCAGGGTTTGAAGCAAAAACTTAACATGCTAAAGGGGAGGGACTTTTAAGAGGATGTACCTTTTTGTAATTTATAACGAAAATGCCACACCTCAACAAAGCCATAAATCAGTTAAAATGTTTCTTCCTGTCAGAAACATGAAGTTTAAGTCTAGAATTCTGTGTATGAATTTGCTTTCCTGGCTGCACAGAAGCTCAGGTTCAATCAGGGAAGGGCTGTCATTTACACAACCACATATGCTAGGGATAAAGGCACTTCCTTGGCTAGGACGGATTTAGGTACAAATGCCCTTAGGCTTAGTAGGGTCTAAAATACATCTTTCTCTAAGTACTCTATCTACTAAACTTAGAAACAATGTACACTGCTCATATTTTCATTTGTGTCACTTATATTCTCATTTGAACTCATTGGAATCTGAAAGAATTAGATTTAGTCAGTCCTTGCCTCATTCAACAGCCTGTCGTCTCTCAGTGACACAAGCACCACAGCTCTGTCTGCTGGATCTCAACCACCTTAGCCACTTGGGAGTAAGCCTAGGTGTTTAACCGAGCAAAGGCAGAGGCCTTACTGGGTATGCAGAACTACAAACTTCAGGTGGTCTGGGAAGTTTTTGTCTACAACATCATATGTTTAGGCAAGGTCAGGCAGGTAGTTAAGCAACAGATTTCCTGATTGCTCACTTGGATGTAAGTACACCCATTTAATCACATGGAAATTTACACTCCCAGACCTAGTGCTGAATCAGATCCTCAGGGCTAATCTCATTAATAAGATTGCGATACCTGCATCGTCTTTGATTTCCATAGCTATTACAAAAGATTCATCAGCTGTGCTAACACGTTCTGATCTTACTCTTATAAGGAAATCCTCATGAAAATTAATGAATGAGAATTTCATCAGTGTTAAAGAAACAGGCAAACCCAAATGTTTTTCCATGAAATTTTTGTTTTCCATTTCAAATACTTTGCTAAACCTGAAACTTTCCCTAGCACAGAAAAGAATTTTAAAGTTTAAAGGCCTCAGTTTTACGTACAAATAATCAAAACTTAAATGTCAGAAACTAAAGATCAGAAGCTTAACAGTGAGAACTGAATATAACTTTAAGTGTTTTCTAAATGAACAGCTTTCATTCTAATGTTTAAATGAGGTAGCGATATTCTAGAACACTATACGCAAGAACAGTGCTAAAGTCAGGAGCGTATAAACATTGAGGGATGACAGAGAAGGAGAAGAAGAGATTTTGGTTCCTGCTACAATAGACATTTTTATATTGTCAATGTTTTCTTTTTTAAAAAAAATATCTTAGTCTTACTAACATTTTACAAGTATGTTTTCCTTGTATATTTATTCAAATTAAAGCCCCACCCACACATAATCAACTCTCAATTAAAAAAAAAAAGTGACAACTCAGGTGGCTTTGGAATAAGAAATAGCCCAGATTATCTTATTATTATATTAGAATAATGATAGCATTCATAATTTATAAACTAGGAATCCTCAAAATCATGAAAATATCTAAGAAATTCTGAAATTTAAACTAAATAAATGTTTATTTCATTTGCTATGCACTGATACGTCCATTAGAGGGTGGGGCAGAAAAGGGAGAATGGATCAGATATTAAATTTTATTGCCATTTAATGAACTATAACAAAAATATTTAATAGCACTATAAAACTGGCATAGATAATGACACTGAATTTACAGAAATCCATGACTATAATTATTTATTTATTTATACATAATTATTTAAAGAAATAGAGATCAGTTTCATGAAATCTGCGAAGTCAAAGTACCATGCGAAGAATTTCAAAAGTGGGTCCAGTTAAACTTATTCACTATTTGTGCCCACACACTTGTAATCTGATTTTCTAATGCCACATTGAGTGCAGCTTTTGAAAATCTTGAGTTACTCAAGTGCTTAAGCTTAGACTCCCTATAAAAAAATATTACCTGAATGACTGCATCTTTGAATGGGACCCCAGATATCTGCCTTTACTATCAGAAATCCATGCCTGAAGTTTGAACTTGCTGTCTGTACTATCTCTACAGTAACTGGAAGGAGACAATATCCTACACAGAAAGATTAATATCATCTGTCTTGAACATTTATCTAAAGAAGATACAAATTTCTCTGGAGAGATGCCTATTTCCACTGATAATTGGGGAATCAAGATGACTAACAGCCTAGACCTCTAATTTTTAGACACTTGACACTAAGTGAAGTGCATGCATCCTACCTCAGGTGACTGCCTGGTTAAAAAATGCCTGATTTATGACACATATATGTCAAAATACTGACTTTGTAAAGCAAAGTTTGATTGCGAGTAATTCTTGTTCCTTGCTCTTAGTGAAGAAAAAGAAGTAATAATATTGCCATCAAATTGCAATTCTTAAGTTTGAAATGATTTCTCTCTGTACATTTCTGAATTATATAAAAGAATAAAAAAAAATCAACATTTATTGAAATCCTAGTTGTTTTAGTGTTTTAAAAAGTAGGATTGAAAAAAAGTAAAGCACAAAGTTAGATTTCCTGGCAAGCAGGATGAATTATTTCAGATGATGAGCACCCACCTGCTTTCATTGAGATTTAACTATTCAATACACCTTTACTCATTAATGTATTCTTATAAGGATAAGGCCATTTAATTAGAAATAAACTCTAGGCTTAGGCTGCAGAAGATATGAAAGGCAAATTGGCATCTAAGTCTTGTTAGGATAGTTGGTATGCAGAAGTTAGGCATATTTGTGACAGACTGACCTTTGGAAATCTCTCAGTGTTAAATTAATTTCTCAGTTCTTACAGCTATTAAACAAACAATTAGCAACTGAAACTGTTTGACATAAAAAATTTTACTTGCAGATTGCATGCTCTTGTGAACTGCTCTAAGTTTTCTACATTTGCGTAGTTTTGCTGCAGAAATCATCATTCTTGTTGCTTGGGAACCAACTGTTCTGAATGAGCAATTAAGCTTTTAAGTAAAATGGAATAAGATGTTGAAGTATTCTCTTGCTCTCTTCTATTTTTCTTTTTCTTTATGCTTTTTTTCCCCACTTCTTATCCCGCCATGAGAAAGTGACCAGTTCTTTACAACAAGAAAATCGATGAAAAACAGGGGGCAGATAAATCTAGTCAAAGTTAATCTCATCTAATCAAGTCCTGTTCACTTTCTCTAAACAAAGGCTTCAGTCACATCAAGAAGCCTGAAGGGAGTCTGAGCATGAGAATGATGATTCACAACACTTTGCCATTTGAAAATTCATTTTAAGAAACTTTCATGTACTTTTCTTGTATAATGAGAAAAGGGACTGTATTTAAAGTTCTGTTTTGGATGAAAATGGAAATAGTGGGTTTGTTTAGTTTATTTGGTACAATTTGCATGATCTCCCTTATCTGATTGTTTGAGGCATTTTTAAATTTTTTTTTTTCCTTTTTTAAGGAAAATCTATCTTTTGGTGGCATTTATTCTAGTTTATCATGTAATTTAAGAATTTTGTTTTAGGGTTAACTTGTAAAGTATTCTGAGCTCCTTTTATTTGTTCCAAACAATACAGTCGCAAATGCAGAATTAGGACTCCTCCAGCCATAGCTCATTTATTTTCCAGGGACTCTCACAGCCTCCAGGCCAAACATCTGTGGAGACTACACCCTATTCTAAGGAGTTACTTCCCCTTCAGAACCAGCCATGTAATGTTGAATTGACATGATACTCTACAGCCTTTGAAGTATGTACCATTGCCAGAAGTGAAATCAGAACTCCACGCAACACAGTGTGTACTTCAGAGTGTCTTGCAAGTGTGGTTTATATGGACACTGCAGAAGGGTAGCTTGTGTTGATGTAATATATATAAACCTCTCTAAAATGTTGACACATGGTTATTGCAGTGAATATTACAACATGTTTCTTGGATATGCTATTCTAAATAGTTGAAACATTAAAAAATCTATTAATGTAAATGAGATTCTAAGTAATGAACATTTCTGAAAAAAATCAGCATCCCCAATTCCTTAGTGCCTGTCCATTTCTTACATTTAATTTTGAAAAACTAAACTGATTTAGGTTTTTATTGTTATTATTGTACACATTCTATATGCAACCCTTTTGATTAGTGGGATTAAATAATTTATGGTGTTTAAAGTAACCAGCAAAATAAGTATCAATCTCTTCATGCACAGCACCACAGTGCTATCTCTGAATATAATGATACACACTACAACTTCAAATGACCTTCCAAAACTAGAAAGAAACATGACATGAGCAAATATTTAATATATATGATTTCCCATGACTCAGAATATTGAATTATTATTTGTATTGCTGAATGTGGTGAAAAATATAACATCTGAAAGAAAGGATCCCTTTGTTATTAAAAATCTATGATCCAGAGACCTCTAAAAACATGTTGTCTGCCAGTTAATCACAAAGCAGAACAACTGATTTAATGTAGAATTTACGGAAATATGTGAAGCTGAAAAAGTGGTAAAGATAAATGCAGGAAAAAAATAATGAAGTGGTAGGACAAGACAGCTGTTCAATCACATATATCTATTCCACATTTTTATCAGTCAACTGACAGAGAGAATCAGAGTTTCTCTGGTACCCTAACCGACTTCAGAAGGTACTAATTAAAGGGTTAGAACAGGGAGCAGCAGGCAGGAAGAGCTAGCAGTAATTAATGAAGTAGAGTGAAGAGGAGTAACTGAGAAAATGGTAGAAGAAAAAAACAAATAAGAAGGAATCCGTAACTGGATAGTGTAACAATGGGAAGGAAACTTGACTTGAGTGGTATGTGCAGACAAAGAGCTGTAAAAGAACTCCTGTAACCCTGATTTTCCTCTTTTAATACAGACATTTCCTTACACACAATTAAAGTAGATTTGGAGGATTAAGAAATAAATGTCTCAGAGCTTGTGGGAGTAAAGTTGTTAGATCTAGTGTTTTGGCCACATTCCAGTTTGGATATTGCTCCAGTTTTTTAAAGCTTCATATGGTAACTCTCTGTACTTCCTGTCCTAAACTGCCAAGTAGCCTTGCTTTACCTTGTCAAACAGCTGCTTATTCTTAAGTAGTTTGTGAGTCTTTGGTCTGAAAGATGGTATATCCAAGTCTGGATCAAATATATTGCTTGGAGTTGCCAAAAGGAAGTTTTACATGGCAAAAGTCATAAAGGTAAAGCCTTCCCAGGGTTCGTGCTGCAACAGGTGTGTGAAGGGCAGGGAAAGGAATATAATTTAATGCATTTGAGATTCTGGCAGCAGGACTTCTGTTTTGGTTCTCATTGGACTATATGAACTTCTCTTTGGGACAAGGCAAGGGATTTGAAGTGCTTTTGATGAGTCCAAGAGGGGGCATTTGCATAAGTTGTGTTGTGAGAGTAGTTTTTGGTACAGGTACTTTCATCCACTCAACAGCATAAAAATTCTGAGTTTACACATTTGAATCAAGCAAACAAACAAACAAAAAAAAATCAGTGCTGAGTCAGAACTCTGACCTCCTTAAGTCTTGTCGTGGGCAGAGAATGGGGTAATGAATTGTGTTATCATCTTTACAATTGTCATTAATGAGAGATTAATCTTTCCCTTTGGAAATAAGACCTGCTGGATGTCATTAGGCAAAGTTGATAGACTCGCTTGCCAGGACAAATTTCTTCTGGCTATACTTGCACAAGCACAGACAGACATCTTGACTTCTGTGACTGCTTGGCCAGTGCAATAAATATAGTCATGATCTTGGTACCTAAAAGGGAGGAAAGTGAGCCATAAAATAATTACCTCCTTTCTGTTTGTGCCCATGGCCCTTTTATAGTTTATTTCCTATCTGTATTTAGCACAGTTTCCACTATAATGGTTTTCAGACTCATTATTCTTTTTCTGGGCTTTATTTGCCTTCACTTTTTCAAAGAACTGAAAAAAATACCATCCTACCAAGAATGCTGTTATAAGCTCTTCTTTCATTGTAACTTTTGTTCTTGCCTAACAGATTTTCTTTGGTTTCATTCCTCCTAAGGTTGATGAGTGTTATAATGGATAGTTCTGAGGGTTACTGGGTGAAGGTAAAGTTCAGGCAGGTTGCCTTCTGAATGACCCTCGTTGACAGTTGTAAATGGGGCAAACAGTTCTAATAAGGAGTTCAGCCTTACAATGGCCCACTTCACCATTTGGGGAAGCTGGGGAGGGAGGAATGGTCTTTATTAGCTGAAGAGATTGTGCTACTAAGCAGCTTGCAGTTCACATGCTAATGGTTAATTTTAATAGACGGGTTGTGACATTATTCTGAAAGAAGTTAAAATAACATTTTCACAGCCTGAGGTAATGTAAGAAGTCTTGCTGTAATAAAACACCCCATCGATACAATATCAGGAGAAAAAGAACTTTTACATGATAGCAATGGATATACAAAAATAAGAGAATTCATTCTTATGTTTTGCAGCTTGTATTTATTAGAGGTACTCTAAGAGATATTCTAGGAGGTTTTGTGATACTAATGGTACATAATTCCACGGACAAGGTTTATTTAATGTTTTAGAGGCATTAGAATACCATTTTTCCCTCGACGTGTGGCTGCAGGAAGACATGCAAATACTAGCACCCTCAAAGTCACTGTAAGTGCATATTTTCTTTTTGCAATTTTTTTTTTAATAAGTTTTTAAGATGAAAGGGACTATTCACACCTGATTTTCTTAAACTGGATGGAAGAGTGAGATTCTTTGAAATTGCATGAAAATGTTGAAGTAACAGTGCTAATGTCAGCCTCACTGGGATTTTAGCAATTCCATGTGTGGACTGTTTCTAGTGATGAAAGTACGATATCAGGACCTATGTGATATGAAAAAGACATACAGGGGAACCATGGATGGAAATGAAATTGCACTTCTAACATTTTAGTAGGAAGAATCCCAAAGGGATTTTTTTTCCCCCCAAATCTAATTCAGTCTTTGACAATAGATATAAATATAGTCTCATAAGAACACAATTATTTTACGGCCTCATTTTATGGCAGAGGTAGGGTTGTTTGGATGTCCTAAATGATTCTTTTGATGCCTACATATATTTGAATTTATTTTAAATGATTTTATAAAAGGTACCATATCACTGTAGTTATTTAATCCTGAACATGACTTCAGTTTAGTCTAGCTTTTGTCTGCAACCATTGCACAGTGATTGCCTTGGCAATGTACACAATCTACCTGCAGAGACTACTGTAAACACATTCAAATTATCAAAATTGGGTCAGAAATAGCAATGTTTAGCATATTTTGGTATATGAATTCATAAGTAATATAAGAATGCTTGTAGGAGCTGTGTAATTACCTGTTCCACTACCAGAAGAGTGCATCATTATTATCTGTACTGATGTGAACAGGAGTGCACAGGCAATATAGTTAAGAAACACATGCTATTTTTGTGATCTAAGTTACCGAGGAGGTGATGCATGCCAGTCATCAAGGAACAATTGCCATGACTTGTTTCCTCAGCCAACTGCATGCTGTTTGGCAAGTTCACAGGGGAGAATTACACAGGTTATATATAGTGGAATGTCTGAACAGCTGCTGTAGTAAGAGCAGTCGACAGGTTTGTCAGCTTTTAGAGTAATTAACCCAGCAGGAAATTCATTCCCAGGTGGCTACCGGAAAGAATCAAGTTTGGTGAGGCAATGACAGGTGAGAAAATGAGAGTGGAGATGTGTACAAACATACCTTTCTTTTTATACAAGAACAAATGCTTTCCTGAAATTTATGGGGTTGAAACATAAGAAAAGAAATTTTGGTTCAGTCCATTTGTCCACTCAGACCCAATGGCTGTCTCCAACACTGGTCATAAACAGGTACTCAGCAAAGAGGATGGACAAGACAGACACATGGCTTCCTAATATGTTCTCAGATTCAAAATTATTTCAGCTTAGGGAATTTCTGGAGTCCCATGTGGCTTCTCTCCTTAATCGCCTCCATTGCACAACTCTTCCAGGTGGCCATCCAAGTTTCTCATGAACTTTGTGAAGTTTTTGAAACTGCAATGTCCTTGGCAAGGAGTTCCACAGATTTTCTGCCTGCTACATGAAAAAACACTTCAATTTCTTTGCTCTGAGCTTGCACCCTACTTGTCTTTCCTAATGGTCTCTTCTTTTACTGGGAGAGATGAGGAACTGTCAGCTCATGTCCCTTCTCTTCCTCATACTCATAGGTATGTATACCACTCATATCTCCCTTTTCCCAAGCTGTGTGTTTCCCATGCTGAAGTATCCTAGCCTATTAGAATATTCCACACACAGAAGTAATTTCATACTTTTTTCATTTGCTTTGCCTTTCTTTGAAGCTAGTTACCAAATCAAATTGCATTTGATTGGATAAGTGGAGTGATCATAATCTAATCTTTGCTCACTTTATGTAAACTAGTTCATATAAGCTATAGTAATAGATGAACCAAGAAACAAAGACATGCTGGGTGATCTCTTTGGTGATTAGTATAGAGAAGCCCAAGCAAATAAATTAATTTAAATGCCTAAATGTAATCCCTTGCTATTAATTCAGTCCAAGTCAATACACTGTAGAGGACCTGCTTTTTCATAGCACCACAGTGATGTGTTAGCAATACCTTAATTATTCAGATGGCTAAGTGCAGGAGAAGGACTAAAAAGTATACAGGAAGTTGTTTCGCAAGGAAGATACCGAAAATTGAAGTGAACCAGAACCAGAGGCACTCACCTGTCAAATCATGAACAAGTATGGTTAACCAAACCAAGAGTTTTATATTTTTCTTCAAGTAAGCGCCTCATCCAGCTATGTTACCACCTTGTACAGGAAACTGGAAAACAGGAATCATTAGAGATGATTCAGGAATGAAAGCAACTTATTGCAAGTTGGAACCAGGAGGAGTAATACAGGGGAAATATGGATTCAACTGGGCATGCAAGTCAGGGACAAGTTGGAGAGAATTTCAAAGAATTGCCCACATTGGTTTAATGAACTAGTTAGTAACTAGTCTGAAGACATTTACACCTTTTATTCCCAGTAGAACTTTTAAAGCAACTTCTACATCTCAAACAAAAGAGAACATGGTATGTTCCATGGTCACACCCATGGAGATGGCAACCATGGAGAGAAAATTAGGCATCCAAAGGGCTATGTTTAATAATTTTTAATACAGGCCAAGTTAAAGTGCTTTCAGAGTTCATAAAAAAATCCTAATGGAAAAGTAAAACCTTGACAGATATACTAAAACCAACTACCAAATTGTTCATTTTTATACTATTTGCATGCATTCTTATTTAAATATAAATATACATACAAGTAATATAATGGAATTATTAATATATTATTAGTGAATATTTCACGCTTCAGGCAAGTGCTACAAATCAGCTATAAGTAACAGTATTAGTTTGACCATTAGGGTACGTTGGCTTTGACCTCTGACTTTTTTCAAGATTTAATTGAAATAGTCTTTAAAGAATAGCTTTCTCCCTTATATTTTGAATAAGTTCTTTCCTATTATACTTAACTTGTTTTTATTACACAAACTAAAACTATACACATTTTTTGAGTGGAAGTTATAGATGAAAAGTCTTCCTTGATTTCAATGTCCTTTCATACTTAATTTCAATTTCAGTAAAACCAATATACCTCTGGATCAAATACCAAAATGTTACAGCGCTAGCAAAACTAGTCAGCTGCAACAAGGCTTTTTTTACCATCCCATACCAGGTTAACTTCATTAAGTAGTTCCCGTGCCTTGCCCCGGCGTGGCCACCAATCCCCCACAAGGTTTCAAAGGTTCATCTACTGTCCGTACTGTTTCCTCATCCTCTTCAGACCAGTCCACCCTGCTTCTTGCTTCTGCTGCAGTGGGGTTTTCCTTCTCCAGCTCCTCTTCCAGCCAGTCTCTCCTCATCCAGCTCCCTTCTTCTCTATGTTTCTCCCAGGGCTTCCCCTATATCTGGGGTGCTCTCTTTCTCCTCCCTCTGTTTCTTCCAAATCTCTCTTCACCCAGTGCTCCTCTTCGTACAATCCTTCTCTTCCATACCCTTTAGAGCTATTTAATAACGTAGCAGGAACCAGCCACAGCTGCACATTATCCACATCAGTGAGCCCTCCACACCTGAAGCCAGCCCACAGCTGTATGTTATCAATTTTAATTAACCTGCCTTCATTTCTCTACAATTCCTCTACACTTCCTCTACGCTAAAATGCAATGGTCATTGTAGATTGATTTTATACCAATCATTAAGTAGCATTTCTTGAGTGGTTAGTATTGGCTCATGCAGAGGAAGTATCATCAATAAAGCAAAATTTCAGGAACCAGAATCAGTGATTATTTTGTGACTTAACATTTAAGCTATTGTTTATTTATGGGTCATTTTTGTTGATGATACTGTGTAGAGAAATGAAGGTAGTGTGTTGATTAGCATTGATAACATGCAGCTGTGGTGTTGCCTCAGCGGCAGTGGGTTGATTGACATGGATGATGTACAGGTGTAGCTTGTTCCCACTATGTGGTTAAATAGCCCTGAGGATTGTGGGAGTGTGGTCTTAGGTGGGGAGTGGCAGTGTGCTTTGGGCTCTGGAGGAAGGAGATACAGTATAGGCAGTAGAATCTGACCAATGGTAAAACCTTGTTTCAGCCTACTAGTTTGATTGTGCTGCAACAATACTGTTATTAATTTTTAATAGTTCAAGGTTGTGTGGCTATTGTTAGGTGCCTGCAAATATATTTACACTATCAAATATGCATAAGCATTATTGCAAGAGTAATTTATGAAAAATACAGATGTGTTTATATTCCACTTGGAATACTGAAAAGGCAGTACCACCCACTGTAGGAGAAGATCAAGTTTGAGACCATCTAAGGAATTTGTGTACAAGTCCATGGGACCTGATGAGATGTATCTGAGGGTTCTGGGGGAACTGGTAGATGAAGTTGCTAAGCTACTGTCCATCATATTTTAAAAGCTGTGACAAACTGATGAAGTTTCCAGTGGCTGGAAAAGGGGAATTACAACCCCCATTTTTAAAAAGCAAAATAAAGAATACCTGGGAAACTACAATCCAGACAGTCTCACCTCTGTGCCTGGCAAGATCATAGAGCAGCTCCTCCTGGAAACTATGCTAAGGCACATGGAAAACAGAAGGTTGACTGGTGACAGCCAACATGGCTTCACTAAGGGCAGATTGTGCCTGATGAATTTGGTGGCCTTCTATGACAGAGTTCCCACTCCAGTGGATAAGGTAAGACCAGCTGCTGGACTTATGCAAAGCATTTGTCCTGCATGACATCCTTGTCTCTAAACTGCAGAGACCTGAATTTGATGGGTAGACCACTTAGTGGATAAGAAATTGGCTGGATGGTCCTACTCAAAGAGTTGCACTCAACAGTTCAGTGTCCAAGTGGAGACCAGTGACGAGTGGTGTCCTTCAGGGGTCTGTATTGGGACCAGTATTATTTAATGTCTTTGTTAGAGACATGGACAGCAGGACTGGGTGCACCCTCAGCAAGCCTGGGGATAGCACCAAGATGAATGGCGTGGTTGATACTCTAGAGGGAAGGAGTGCCATCCAGAGGGACCTTGAAAGCCTTGAGAGGTGGGTCTGTAAGAACCTCATGAAGTTCAACAAGGACAGCTGCAAGGTCCTGCACCTGGTTTGGGGCAATTCCAAACACAGATAGAGATTGGGCAATAAGTAGATTGAGAGCAGCCCTGCAGAACAGGACTTGGTGTATTTGTGGATGAAAAATGGAATATGAGCCAGCTGTGTGCACTAGCATTCCAGAAAGCTAATCATATCATGTGCTGTATCTGAAGACATGTGGCCAGCAGGTCGAGGGAGGTGGTTCTCTTCCTCTATTCCACCCTTGTGAGAACCCACCTGGAGTACTGTGTTTAGTTCTGGGGCCCCCAGCATAAGAACGACATGGACCTGCTTAAGTGAGTCCAGAGGAGGGCCACAAAGATGATCAGGGGGCTGGAGCACCTCCCTTATGAGGACAGGCTGAGAGAGTTGAGGTTGTTTGGCCTCGAGAAGAGAAGGGTCTGGGGAGACCTTATAGAAATCTTCCAGTACTCAGAGTGGGCCTACAGGAAAGATGGGCAAGGACTCTTTATCAGGGAGGGTAGTGACAGGATAAGGGGTAGTGGGTTTTAACCGAAGAAAGGTACATTCAGATTAGATATTAAGAAGAAATTCTTTACTGTAAGGGTGGTGAGACACTGGAAGTTGTGGATGCCCCATCCTTGGAAGTGTTCAAGGCTAAGTTGAATGAGGCTTTGAGCAACTTGATCTAGTGGAAGGTGTCCCCCCATGGCAGGCAGTTTGGAACTGGATAATCATTAAGGTCCTTTCCAACCCAAACCATTCTTCTATGCTTCTTTGATTTATCATTCAAGAAAATGACTACTGATCACCAAATACTTAAATGATATGACCTTGCCAAACAGTCTGCAGTGAATGTTTCATATCCATTTACCAACCATTGTTTATGTTGATCTATATGAAATGCTATTATACATGAAACACATATTTTACAAATGATCAGGTTAAAGGAATAAAATACATAAGGACAGTCAAAGCTATATGTTGTTATACTAAGGAATGCACAGGTTAAAACATTATTTGGAGGTAAGGACTATTCGCAGTCAGTTTGTAAGTTTCACCCATTTTACATTTTAGTTTGGGCCTCATGATGCTCTGTTAGTTAAAAAAAACACTCAGATTTTATCAAAGAATGCAGTGCGGCATGTGTAGAAGGTAAAGACGAGACTGGAATAGGTGGAATCACTTTGCTGTAATCATGGTTCAAAATAGATTGATTTCTGAGAAAACTGATTTCAAGTTCTTCTCAGACAGAGTTTCCTTACACATTAGACAAAAGTCTAAAACAAGAAGGGATATGGTTACTGCAATACTGAATATTGCAAAACGTAACTTTCTGGTTCCTGTCCCATAGCCACATCCGTATTTTAAAATAAGTGCATAAGCTGCTTTTACAATGTAGAGGCAGAATTAGATGCCTCAGAAACAGATCCAAGACAACCAACATGCTAGAAAAACATTTTTGAGACACAGGCTTCAGGCAGCAGCATTAAACTACATGCTTTAAAGACTGTTAGGCAACTTTCTTTCATACAAATGATTCCTTTATATTTTTGTATTGTGCCATCAGCAATACCATAAAGACGTTTAACTGCATTATGCCATGAAAATTCTATGTATCAAATCAGAAATAAATACACTAGCCAATTTTTAAATAAAGAGAAAAATATATATGACCCTTAGCTAATTATTTGTAGAAATTGGCACATCCCTATGAGTCTTGAAGTATTTACAACAAGAAAATAGGCATACTGAATGAAATGCAATATTTTCTTCTGTGTCCGTAGTCAATTCTAATACACATTACTAGATATCCAGTACAGAAATGAAGCAGAAAGGCTTATAAGACTCTGTATCATTCTGCTGGCCTGGCATTCCTGGCAGAAAAAGATATGAAATGTGATTAAATTCTGTGCATGAAAAGTACTTTAGGACCCTGGAGCCCTGATTTATTACATTCTTTGAGGATCTTTGTTTTCTTACTGATTTTTCCATTAGCTGCTCAGCAGCTTTTGGAGACACTTTCTCATGCTATGGGTGTACTGATTGCCACTTTACATGAAAAAGATCCTCTTTTTTTTGTTGCCACCTTATCCTGTTGTGCTAAGCAACCTTTAGCAAGCTGTATTTCATTTCTGTTTATGTTGTGTCATATTTTACTCTCACTTCATTCTCCTTTTACATATCTAATATTTGTTTATTTAATAAACTTGAAGTTGTCAGTACTTGTACCTCAGACACTCAAAAACTGAATTCAAAGAATTATTGGACTTGCAGGGTTTTTTTTCAGGGCATAATACAAGAGTCTGTTTCTTTAAAAATAGCTCCACTCCAACTCCCTTAGCTTATTTAATGCTAAGGAATCTGGAAGATGCAATCTCTGAGGGTAAACTGGGTGGAGATGCTTGGTGAGAGTTAAACAAAAAAAACCCTAAAGATACTGCTTTGAAAGGAAAAAGAGACCAAATAATGATCAATAGGAAAAGCTGACAACTGACTGCAACAGAGCTAGAAAATTTCTACAAGAGTTAAGTTGCTTGTTGCTTTGCTTGCATGCTCTTTGACAGAGGTTTAGGTGAATCTGGGGAGAAAGTTTCTAGGAAGAATACCCTAGGCAATAATGCAATTTGGAAGACTGAGAGTATGTCATCTGCAATAAAAAAACACAAATATCCAGAGAGGACTTACTGAGTAGGATGATTTTGAGAAAACCTTTGGAATCCCAGTATGAAGAACATTCTGAATTCTGCACAGAAATAAAAAATATTATTGAACATTTACCTCAGGGGACAATTTGTCAGGAGAAAACACTGAGCCTGAGGAGGTGCTGCTGAGCAGGATTCTTGATTTAGAGCATAAGAGTAGGATGACCTTATGTGTTTTAACTAAGCTTCTCTTTTCAATGAAAGGGAAAATTGTTTAAATCAGACAAAATTACTTGAATGTAAAAAGCACCTAAAGAATATATGTGAAATCACTGAAACAGGCAACTATTAAAGAGGAGTAATTTTAAATAAATCTTGTCTGAGGATACAATTCTGTACATGATGTCCAACTGCCTTAGCTAGATGTGTCAGTAGTTGTCAGAAGTTTAGTGTCACTTGGTCCATGTTGTTGATGCTGTGGGGTTATTTTAAAGAATAAATTAAAGTCATGTATATATAGCACTCTTTTTCAACATATAGAGAAATTTCAAAAGATTAAGGTTTTTCCCTAGTTGTAGACAGCAAAAAAGCTAAGCTTTTCTTAGATGCAGTTAGAATTTCAAATTTGTACTTAACATAGACCCAGATGGCCAACCATATGGCTAGAACATTTGAACATACACTAACTTAAAAACCACAAAACGGAGCCTCTACGGATGTGGCATGTGTGGTCTCAAGTTCAGTGCTATGCGCCAGGACTCTGTACATACTTGGGTATCCTCTAAGAACAATACACAAAGCATCCATGTTCAGTAGGGATCACTGAAAATTAATCATTTAAAATCTAGGAAAATACAATTATTTCTCATCTAGCCATCCTATTGTGCTCTGACAGACATGAGGACAAACCACATTCTGCAGTGCATTAAACACAACATAACCAGCCAACCAAAAGAGGTGATTATCCTGCTGTGTTTAGCGTTGTTGTGTCCTCATCTCGAGTGCAGTTTTGAGCCCCACAATTTAAAATGGATTTTAAGGTACTTGAATGCATCCAGAGGAGAACAACAAAGCTGGTGAAAGGCTGGAAGGAATGTCTTGTAAGAAGCAGTTGAGGACACCACTTTTTTGTAGTTTGGAAAGAAGTAGACTGAGGGGTAACCTCAGTGCTCTCCACAGCATCCAGGGTAGGGGAAGTGGAGAGGGAGGTGCTGTTCTCCTGGTATTGAGTGATGGGACATGTGGAAATACTTCAAAGCTACATCAATAGAGGTTCAGACTTGGCCTTAGGAAACGTGTTTTTCCTACAGAGTGGTCGAACACAGGAACAAGCTTCCTAGAGAGCTGGTCAATGCCCCAAACCTGTCAGCGTTTAAGAAGTATTTGGACAATACCCTTAATAATACACTTTAACTTTTGATCAGGCCTGAAGTGGTCAAGTAGTTGGACTAGATGACCGTTGTACGTACCTTCCAACTGAAATCTGTTCTGTTCTGGTTTGTTCTATTCTATTCCATTCTATTCTGTTTATACTGTTTGAAGATTTGTTACAAGATTTCCATTTAATTTGGCTCCATAAACATGGTCACAAGTGTCCTTTAAAGAATTAAGCATGCTTCACTCTTTTGTTTATGAAAGAAATAAGATGTATGAGAGAGACACAGTTTATTTTAAGACTTGTAATTACAGAGCTTTTCAAGAAGTATAGAAACTGTGCATACTGTGCCTTTTCTGGCATAGAGGGTTTCAAACCTGTGGTTTCCATGTATGCCCCAGTATACCATCTGATACATACACATACAGTCTGTTGACACAGATGATGGCAAACATGAAACTGAAGGCACAGGAAAGACATTTTTTGATACAGCTTAACAAATTGGGCATAATATTTGGCTTGTGTGTCTATTGACTTCCAGGGTGGAAGTGGCTAAAGTCCACTCAGCTTAAGCATGGGAAGAGTGAAGTAACATCTTTTTAGGTATGCTTATAGATAGGTACAAACCCAATCTCTCTAATACTCTGAGACCACGTGGATCTTGAACTCCTTTGTGAATGGTCAAGGCCTCATATTGAAATCTTCTCAGGAGACTTGTCTTTCTGCCCTTCTCACTTGCAGTTGTTGGAGGGACAAGTGTGATTAAATTGATGCTGAGGATTGTTTTTAACACAATTCCCTGCTTTCTGTATAACGAAGATTCCCACCCTTTCCATAGTAGCTTGATCTCATGGTCTTCATTTTTGGTTACATGTCTATGCAGAGAAACTGTTCTTTCATTTTGTGAGTGGGCCAGTCTTCTGTGTTAGACACTTAAAGCAGATTTAATAGGTTGGCCCCAAAAGAGTATTATATAGTGATTTGCTCAATTTGTCTGCCTAGACATTACTTGGATTAGACAGAGTCTTAGCATGGTTAAGGATAGCATGCATCTCAGTGTGGTGAGAGTTGCATGTCCAAGATGAATTAATTTCAGGTTTCTGTTGAGTTTTAGGTAACTGTTGGACAGAAATGAAACATTTTGAGTTTTGTTTTTAAGCCTTTCTCACTGTAGGATCTGAATCTGGTGCACTTGTTTATTCTGCTGTCTTGTCCATATTTTATTTCACCTTGATAATATCTTCTGCCTGATAAATGACCAGTAAAAAAACATGTATATGTTTTTGATAAGGCAAAGAAAAAAGTATTGCACTCCAAAATGAAATTGTTTGGTTACTGTGAAACAATAAAGAAGGTCCTTAGAAATGCACACTAGCCTGATTCTACAAGCGCTTAATTAGATTTGTGAATGCACATAGAGTTAACTGCTCTTGTATACCAGTCCAGGATACGTAAGAGTATAACTTTGCTTAATGTGCAGGGAGGAAGAATTCTGTAACAACCTTTCTTAAAACAGAGAACGGGGTAGGAAGAAGATGCAGAAACAACATCAGTCTCACAAAAAATTTCACAAAAAAAGAACAGTAGAGTCCTACAGCAGGATTTCCCTGTCTTATGTAGTAACTCAACAAGAATTAGATGCTTCTGGTGGGAAGAAACCTACAGAAGCCCAAGTGCAAGAAAAGATCTACAGAAACTTTCATCCCTGCAGCAGAAAGTTCAAAAAGCTTGAAAACAGGCAGTCTTTTCTCAACTTCAGTGTCTCCCTTTTAAATTATTCTAGAAAAACAGACCTATGCTCCAAATAAATTAGAAGGATTCAATAAGGATTTAGAGTAAGTTAAAATATGAAGTTAACTATGTGATCTCAGCCACCTTAAGCAGACTTGGTAACTACATGTTTTTTATATCTACTGAAGCTTGGAGGTGAAGTCTCAGTAATGATTTATACCCCAGAGTACAAATTAGAATATTAAAGATACTTATTAATGAATAAAGAAAGCATAACAAAATTGCAATTACAGTAACATTGTCCATTTTAAAAAAATACATTCTATAGGGTATGGCAACAGTTCCTTATAGAGAACATCTGTTCTCAGGTTTCATGGTACTAAATGCTCTAATTTAAAAGTCTAAGATTCTCAACCAGTAAATTGATCCACTTACATGTGATAAAACTGGTTCCTATTTACTGAAATACATTTAAATTAGTTTTGCTATTTAACTTTGGAATATTTTTGTAGTGATGGCATTGTCAGTGTAAGCTTCTCTCAAATATGTCCTCTTATGAAGTCCTCCTGCTTTAGCATGTCTTGTAGTAGCATTGTTTTCAGAGCTTCTTAGTTTTATTAAATGTTATTGTTTGTTACCAGAAGATGAGAAATAGTACTTAAATGCATGGGGGTTTGCTTTAGAAAATGAACATTTTTCATACTCTGGTAGATATTTTTATTTCTAGAAGAATCATGTTTGCTGTCATTTAAATGTTTAGTCTTAAATCAAGACAAGGCAACCCCTCATAAACAATCTGGGAGTCTAAGGTTAATTAAAAGAAGTAATCACTTCTGTTCTTATCTTTTTTCTCTTTTTCCCCAATAAAATTAACTTTTTCTGTTTGCTTGTTAAATTAGGAACACCTATGTTTTTTCTAATGAAAGTGAACGAGAGGAGGGAGAAGATTCTAGAAATCTTTGTTTAGAAGTTTGTAAAAGTGTGGTATTTCCATCATTAAAAGACAGTCTTGTTTGTCTTTTTATTTTTTTTTAAATAATTTTTATTTTTATTTATTTTATTTTATTGTAAATATTTTGTAATAAAACACTATACTAGTTGGTTATCACTAAGGAGTATAAGAAAATTCAGAATTTAAGTAGCTGAGGTATTAGTGGCAGTGTATAATCTTCTCTTAAAAACTTCCTTTGTACCAAAATACAGTGTGTGTAGGAAGGAAAAATATTACATCAATCTTTAGGAAGCTTTCCAGGAGGAATGCAAGAGATTATAGGGCACTGAGCTTGACACTTGTACAGGGCAAAATAATCAAAACCAGTTAGCAGAATTCTATCGCTTCACTAAAAGAATTGGTCAACAGTGAGGTAAATACAATCCACTAAGGTCTGAGTCAACAGGGGTTTTGTAAAGGGAAGTGTTGCCTTAAAAACCCCTTGGAGTTCTTCAAAAGAATATGGATCAGAATGATATCACTGATATAATTTGACTTCAGAATGTTTTTGGCAAAATCCCTCACTAAATAACTTTAAGGAAACTTTGTAGTCATGAGATAAAAGCTAAGCTGAATAGTCTTTTCAAAAGTAGGAAATGGAAAGTATAGATAAATAATCTTGTCTTTCCATGGATGTAGCTTATAAGTGGATTTCTGCCCAGAGCTGTGCTCTGGGATGTAGGCTGTTGAACATATTCATATATGCAGTGGAAAAAAAGTGATCAATGAAATGACAAAGTTTGCTTATACAAAATTATTCATTGTATTGAGGATTACAGCAGACCATGAAGAATTGTGCCAGATTCTTACGAGACAAGTGAATCAATAACTCAGATAAAATTCAAACAGACAAATATAAAGTGGTATGAAAAAAGAAAACAATTCGTTTTTCCTAGTTTCACATAGGAAAAGCTCTAAGATTATCATAATCAGAAATGAAATATTTAAGTTGGGCTGTTTCATGATAGCTATTTTTATATTTAATAGTGGTCAAAAAGTCAAAACATCTCAACACTGGCAGATATGACAGAAGAGTAAGGGAGATGTGCCCTTCAAGAAAGACAGAGTCTACATGTGATATCTAGGGCATTTCCAATAGACAAGTTTTATAGGCATGTTTTTGGCAACTTAATTTCTTCATGGATCTCCTTTGACTTCATCCTCTTTGAAGTTCTGATATCTAGTTCACACGTAAACCTGTACAGCTAGATATCTTAATTTTAGTGTTTGAAGTCATGTTGTATACTTCCTGATGTTGTACATTTATGATTTTTTTGGGTTTAATAAATGCAAAATTGTAGTCTTCTAGGCATGATATATCATTTGCCTGTGTCATCCTTGCCTGTGCATCTCAGTGTGGTGGTATGCCCCCCACTGCCAAGACCTGACAATTTTTTTCCCTGAAAATGCTCAAGTAATAACCACCTGTGGTGTTTGAAATGGATGCATCTGGCTATGATGGTTGTATCTGACTCAAAGTAGATTCAGGGGGGACAGATAAAAACACAATAGCCAAGGGCTAATTTGTACAGTGTGCCCACCTAACAGTAACGGTTAAGGTCTGTCTCAAGCCAAGTTTGAAAGAAACTAACTTCTGTAGTCTGTAGTCGGTAAGCAAAGACAACTGTACGTCAATTATCTTACTGCATAAATAGTGGACAGCCCAGGGCCCATTGAGGTCTCCTGCATGGCAGTGGGCTGCAAAACAGGACCTCCCCTTGAGCAGGGATGCCTCTCAAGGTTACTATTCGAGGCTGAGAGATTCCTTGCTGCAACAGATTCTTGTTAAGTGATTAATAGCATGCTAAAGTTTGAAATCTTAGCAAAGTGGTATAAAAGATTGATTGTGCACACATCATTCTTTACCTATAAGCTGTTGACCAAGTCTGAGACTAAGTCTGGTTCTATCCACACCTGAACTTCCCTCTAAGAGGCAGTTCAGAAGGCAAGGGGCTCCTTTCTGAGCCTCATGATTCAATGGGATGGTCTCCGTGACAGTTTTGTCCGACCCTGTCCTCTGTGCAGTAAATAACCAAGTGTATCTAGCCCTCAAATATTGTTAAACCACTGTTCAATTTATTATCAAACTTTGTTAAATTGCTGGTTTATACCAATAAATATATTGCTGCTTCTTTTTTATGAGTGAAGTGCATCACTCCATTCATGATACACAACCTATTTGGGTCTCAATTAGAAGGAACTACCTTAAATGAAAAAGAAATTATTCTGCATAAAATCTATTCAAGACAAAAAGAGAAAGTAAAAGTTGCTGGCTTTTCTAAACTTTGTCAGTTAATCTCTAATCTTTAGCTATCACTAGTACCTCCCCAGTTGTAGCAACAGTGATGGCAGAATAGTAACTAAAGCACCAGAAAATGCTTTTCCTGAATGATCATGGAATCATCAGTTCATTTCAGTAATGACAATAGATTGCTAAGCTGTTCCCGGGAATTCTTCTGAGAGCAGTGCAATATGCCATCCCACCACAGAGGATTTCACTGCAATAGGAACTCCAGTAAGATCTAATAGTATTGGTGGAGCCGATCTAAGGGACTGTAGAGATATGAAAGGAAAGAAGATAAAAGTGAACTCCCATGTGAAATCAAGTAATTATGTTATGTGACAGGTAATCTTGTCAGGAGGAGAGCGATGTCCGGAAAGAAAATGGTAATGATCTTGCAACTAGTAGAATACTGAAAACATGTAGAAAAAGCAGTTTAGAGCAGCTGCTAAGGTAGCTGCAAGATATTGCACGGGAAGAAAGGAGGAAGGTAGAAAATTACCGTCTCCAGGAAAAATGCCCCATAAAACAAGTTACATGTGACAACATGAAGGGGAAAGGGTGAGTATCTAGTTTCTGTTTAAATCTGCAGTTCATGTTCCTGGTTAACAGTAGCAGATGAGGAAAAGTAGAGTTATTTTGCAGATTGCACTTATGGTAAGATGTTATGGCAGAGACAATAAGTGTATGCATCTTTTTCTGGGGCTTATTTTTCTATTGGTGAAATAGTCTGATATGCTATGTTTTAACAGAGCTCTCATTACTCTGTTGAACTGAAAGAAGGAGGGAACTTCCAGCTTGTGGAGAATGTTGTTTTCTTAGACTTTGATTTCAGCTCAGATTTGGCTGAAAGCTTCTAGGCCTTTTACAGCTGCAAGGGCTTGTCTAATTCCCATTTCACTGAACACCTACAGGAGGACTGCCAGGCTCGGTGGCAGCCAAAGTACCATTCACACAGCCCTGGCAGTGCAAGTCTTGAAAGTTTTTTTTCAAGAAGCCTAGTTTCCATGCCCTAGCTTTTTTTAAGATACAGTCTCAAAATTCAAAACCTTAAGAAGGTTACCCTGAGCCATGTCTTCCAGGGTAGCTACTGAGAACTCAAAAGATGAACTTTGTTTAGACTCCAGAGTCTTTCAGCTTCTTTATTCCATATTCTTTATTCCAAATTCTTCTTTTTACTTAACTTTGCTTGACAAGTAAATCACAAAGCAATTTGTAAACTTGCCTTTCAGCACAATCTTTGTGAGACATAGTGATGTGATGGTTTAACAAACATCCCATCACTGAGAACTCTTCAGAGAAGCCAATGCAGTTCTATCTGTGCATATTCCTCAGCTCATAAGCATGGTTCTGCTTACCTATTTGTTCAGCCAAAGGCTATTTGCTATCTTGGCTCAGAATTGAACTGCAAGACAAAAGAAATAAAAGAAGCTGTTAAGAAGATATCTTCCTTTTACTATAAAAGACATAGTTGAGTCAAAGTGAACAGACCTGCCTCCTGGAAATTGTTTTTCTTTTCTAGCTCTGTAATTTCAAATTTAAATATCACATTCCTTCTGCTCTAGAAAGACAGATGTGCATGCTCTGTTCACCTTCACCTGAAAATATATCTATACTCGGAAGAATAAGTTCTTTTTTAATTAGCACCTATCTTTTCAGATACATCAGGAGATGTCTACCCAGCTATATGACTGCATTGTGGCAATGTTTGTTTCACTAGAAAAGATTTACAGGAGCAGAATGCAGAATACTGCAAAAGATATAATAGTTTCTGCAGCAAGTTTCCTTCCTTAAGAGGTTGCATCTGTGAAGTTTCATCTTGTTTTGTGGTTTTTTTAATTGTTTTGGTTTTTTACAATGCATAATACCTGTTGAAACAATTGTGTTAAAAAAAAGACATGAACTGGCAGGAAAAAAAGCAAAAGCACAGTTTTCTGGCTCTTTTGACCTCCATAAACACCAGATGGATTACAGCTGGAGACCAGAAAAGTCATCACGTTACCTTGAGTTCCATAATAAATAAAGTACAAGTGTGCAGCCTGCAGGCAATTCATATGAAGGTGATTTGGTGTCAGAAAAAGATGGCATATAGGGGAATGAATCTCTAGTTCATTAAAGAAATTCATCCACTGGTAAACAGCTAGTCCAAGTTTATAGAAGGGTTAGAAATGTGTATAAGGAATGGAAAAGAGGGGAAGATTTAATGGCAAAGAAAACTGAAAACTTTACCTAACTTTGTAATCCTTTACAAAAACTACAAAATTTTGTAATTCAGTCAGTGTCCTCTCTTTCTTCTTTCTACCCTCAGATGGTCAGCAAATAAAAATACTTACACGCTTTATAAAAGGTGCACATATATGCCCTGACAAATGTAATCATAGTGAATGATATGGCAAGTTGCTTGTAACAACGTAACCTTTTGATGTCGGCTTTTTTTCCTGGATTCAGAAACTCACAGCTGTGCTTAACCCATCAATCTGGGACCCATCAGGATACTGTGAGTATATAATTTTCAACTTAGCATAATGCTAATGATACTATCAGTTCTACAATTCTCTTACTACCCTCTCCTTCATCTCCTACCACCTTTTCAAATTATTTAATTACTGGGAAAGCTTCTAAAGCTGTCTTTAAATGAAGGATCTAGTTAAAGAAATTAATTAAGTTTTTTAAAAACTCTTCCTCCTTTTGACTGCCATTCAAATGCCATTTGCTATTGCCAGCTTTAACTGTGGTATCCCTGTAAGATATATCACGGCCCAGTTACTTGCATGCTCAACTGTGACGGCTTGTGGTAATTTGCTTGCTTTGTTATTTTTTTTCTTAGCTCTATCAGCTCAAACACTATCTGAACATGAAAGTTTTTTCCCAATTACAAAGCTTCCTGGGAAAGGCAGAGAGCCAGAAGACCAAATTGTACATTAGCAGCCAATGTATGAACAAGAGAACTGATGGGCTGTCAGAGAGATGAAAGCAAAAAAGGAAATTGTTGGAGTGCATAATGATGTTTCTCTCCAGTACTTGTTCCTCACTCCTGTGCAAATTAATCTCAATGTACTAACCTTCAGAGATGCTGGAAGACTCCTGTTTGATGAGTCTGGCCTTTGAGAGAAATTAGAAAAAAGGAGAAAAACAGTTACCCTGAAGTGATATAACATTTGGCAAGGTTTGCAAAGATTTGTAAATCCTGCTTGTTTGAATGAAGCTAAGAACTTTTCTCATATGTATGGTGTAGCTAGCCCTGTAGGAGAGTGACATGGTAGAACAGCAGAAACAGAATAAACCAGAATGAACTCTTGTGAGTTTGGTGAAAACAATCACAGTTTGCTTAATATTTTATGTTATGAAAGTTTTTACACCCTTTCCCATGTGACTTGAAACAACATGGCATATGATTTGTATAAGTCTAATTCTAGTATCATGGCTGAGCAGAACTAGAGCACAAGCCACATGATTTAACCCAAAATTTCTATTCTGACTATTTGTGTATTCTTCCAAATAAAAGCATAGCAGACAAGTGTCTTCTTACATCCATGTTTATAGTAACAAACTTTTGTCTGGCGGCGATCCTTTGTATGGGAAGGTACCACTTCACAGGTATGTTGTGGTTACACCCATGGCTTCAGAAAACAGTCAGAGCACCTCTGTCACCTGCTCCTGAATGCAAAGCTGTACCCCCATACTGTGCTGTTTCTACACAGGCGTGATTTTGATGTTACAGTAAGTATGACAGTGAACTTCAGCTAGGATAGAGCCTTAAACTGGAAACAGGCTGACAAAAAAAACTTTGATAAATTATACACAGATCTAATTTTAATAGACATTTAATACTAAAGTTGACTCTGAGGCATAAACATACAAATTCCTTGTGCACAGAAAGCATAACTATGCAATGTTTTCACAGGGTAAAGCATAAGGTGGAGTTGTTCTTCACTCTAAAAGTGGTGGGTCCTATGCAGGTGATATTGACGGTAAAAAGTGAAAACCAGTACTTTTCTGGAGAAGGAAAGCACTGATCTAGGAATATCTTTCAATGTTGTAAGTGGGGTAAAGCAATAGAAAGTAATTTTTGCTAGTAAAACATGTCCTTGAATGCTGTGGCACGTGGTAGGCCTACTGTGACTCTCATCTGGAGTGCACATGAAGCTTTTGGATGGTCTTGAGTTAGAGGTTAAAGTTTGAAGAAGACTGCTTAATTAAAGAAGCCCTTTTTTTGTAGGAAGGACATAATTTAAGGGTTTTGGGGGTTGTGCCTTTTGGTTTGTTTTTTGGTTTTTGGGTAATTTTTGCTACTGCTTGAAAAAAAACTTTCTTTTTCCCCCCATCTTTAATAATGAGAGAATGTTTATCATATTCCCTTGAGAACACCTGACAGTCATGACTGCCAGGCCAGCATGTCATTAGGAATGCAATATTTAACATTTTCAAGGCCTTGCTGGCAGCAACAGCCCTGACTGTTCCTGTCCAGCTTATCTCACGGCTTCCCCAACCCTGCCCACAGCCCAGAACCCCATGTCAGCTCCCCCAGGCCATCATCCTCTGCCCCAGTGATGCTGCAGCAGGGCTGGTCTCCAGCTCCCCACAGCACTGCCCTGCCTGGCCATGGGCCCCCTCCAGGCCAGGCCCACCGGTAGGCCTAGCCTGGTCTTGGTCTATCGTGTCCCCATGTAAATGTCTGATGCCCTCTGGCTGGGGTGCCCTGGTACTCTTTGGCTGCTTTGTTCCTGGCTGGGGTGGTGGGACAGGCCCCAGCGGCCAGGCCCTGCCCTGACGGACCTCCTGGAGTGCCCCTGCCACCCATGGCCCACAGGGAGCTGCTGTCCTGCACGGCACCCATGCAGTCACTGCTGGGACACTGTACCCGCAGGGAACTAATTAAACCAGAATGTGGTGTAACCTTGAGACTAATTTTTGTAGGAAAGGTGGTGTATAATGTCTGACTCCTGTCATAAAAAATACCTACTCAGAAATTCTGAGATCTTAGTAGCCCTATCTAGTCTTACTTTTTCTTTTATCTTTCCCAAGTTCCCTTCCTCTTTTTTAAAATGCTCATTTGTGTCATTCAGCCAGATTCATGTGTTATATTACACATATGCATATAAAGGGTTGGCATGGGACAGGAAGGACAAAAAGAGGCAGATTAATTTATTCCAAAGCATTAAATTTAAAATTACATTACAGCTACTCATTTTTCAGAACTTAAACTGGGAATTAAAAGTATGTATGAGAACATTACGAATGATCTTAACTTCAAGTAAAGTACAAAGAGACGGTCACTGTACAATTCAAAGGGTCCTCGCCCCCCCCCCCCCCTTTTTTTTTAATATTTCTTCTGAAGAAAGAAAAATACAGTAGAGAAAACCTTGATTCTTTCTTTAAATTTCAAACAGGTGATCCATGAACAGATATGACTTTGATTTTTACTGGAGACCTCTGAAAATTTTAGTTCTGCACACAGGAAATATGCTTAATAGTTTGGCTAACATATTATCTACAGTCATAGAAATTATAACTGGAATTAACCTTGAGAGTCATATAAATGATTCATTTACTTTCAAATTAACTATGGCCAAAATTTTCCTACCAAATATTTGTCAAACTTGTCCTTAAAAACCTCCTGTAGTGGAAATGTTTTTCTTATTCCCTGGGGACATTAAGAATAAATTATTCCATTCTTCTTTGCAACAACAACCCTTATTCATACAAAGACTATGTCCTTAGTCTTCTACAGACTAAACAGTCCTCATACCTACAGTCATTCTTTGTAGGTCACGTTTCCTGTACCTCTGCACGTTTTTACATGCTCTCTGGATTATGAGCAAAGAAGAACCTTTTTTTTTTTTTCTTCTTTTTTCCTTTCAGTTTTATAAGCAACGCTCACATTTATACATCTCAGCACTTGTCCCCCTTTCTGCTGCAATTTGACATTTACTGATTTATGTTAAGATCAGAAACTGTCAAAGAAAGACATATTGAAAAACCCTGCTCAAAACCACCTGTCATTTTGATGGTTAACCTCTAATTTAGTCAGCCTGCAGTTTTCCAGCAAAATTTACTCCCACTCAATCACTTCTTCTTTGCTTTGTACCAGGATCAAGTGTTCTAAATGTTACTGTGAGGTCATCTGAGACAATGTGAAAAATTAGAAAGAGACAGTGAGTTATACTTCCCTCTACCCATAGGACCAGTTTTGGTTGTGGGGTTTTTTTTGGTTTTTTGGGGGGTGTTTTTTTTGGTTTTTTTTGAGATTGCATTGCTCTGAAGTGATTTGTTCTTTACACCATCTTTCATTTTCCAAAGGCTATAAATAGATCAGTTGATGATTTCCGCCCACCCCACCCCACCCCCCCCACCCCCAGTACACTTCTAGGAACTGAGATCAGACTACAAGATCAGGAATCTTGTTCCTTCTCCCTCTGTCCTATCGCCCTCCCTTTTTTTAAAGCTGCATACTATGTTCTTCCTCTTCTGCTCTGAAAACCCCAATTGTTCTTCAAGAGTTCTCAAAGGTAATTGCAAATGGCTCTGACATTCCTGTGATAATTTTTTTTCTTCCTCCAGGTGAATTTCATTAGATTTAGTAGTTTGAAGTGACCCAGTCATTAGTGTATGAGTACCAGTTTTAAAAATAAGAGCTGAGGGGATACGCCTCCACACCTCATTTGAATATTTTTCATAGCTCTTTGATAATCTTTATTCTTAACAGGAACTGGGAACCAAGGTGAGATTTTTCAGCCTCAGAAGAGCTTTCCTTCTTCAGTGAGCACACAAGAAGCATGGGAAACTTGAGGCTGCTGAATTCACAATGCGCTGGCAGCTGTAAGCCAGCACGGGGAGCATTTGAGCTAAATGGTACTGCTCATCAGCCAGTTTGCCTCTGGGGTGCAGTTTCACAATTAGCTTCAGTCCTTTTAAACCACACTGATGTGAAAAGAGATAATACAGCCCTGCCCCTCTGTGTATTCTGGGAGCAAGAGCAGGACTTCTCTTTTAGAAAAAGTATGGCTGTAGATGGATGTGAACTGACTAAAGTAAACAGTAAGAATGCGAGGCCTTCAAATCACTATTTTACACTGTAATGACAAGGGAAATAATTCTTGCTGAGTTCCTCTAGAAATGCTAAATGCAGCCATTTCTCCTTCTCACTCCCTCTTATGCTCTGGTAAGACAGGCAGCTGCATGCTATCACACTTGGATACACCTTAATGCTCAGTTATTACCTCAGCAGTGTGAGGATGGCTGATGCACTCATGCCAGCAGAAAGCTTTCTGAAGATGAAATAACAATAGCTACTGGCCATGAGTTAGTTGTCCCACCAAAATCAAAAAATGACCACTTAGCAGATATGTTCTCCAGACTGAGTTTATTAAGTATTTAATCTATGAAGTGCTGTACATGATGATGTGTGCATTTGAAGGGTGATAAAACCCATGTCTGATATGGATTTATGGGAAGGAAAAGCAAAGATAAATTAACAGTTCCTTTAAATATGTAGCATAATGCATGATAACGTCAGAATATGTGGTCACAAAGCCGATATATCTTTCCTCTTTGAAATGAAAGCACCAGTATATACTTGGGACACTCAGATGGAAAACAGATTTGCAGAAAAAGATGAGGGAATTCTGTTGGACACAAAGACAAAAATGAACAAGTAGTGTAAAGGGCTACAAAGATGATGAAGGGACTGGAGCATCTCCCTTATGAGGAAAGGCTGAGAAACCTGGACCTGTTTAGCCGGGAGAAGGGAATACTGAGAGGGGATCTTATCAATACATACAAATATCTTAAGGGTGAGTGTCAAGAGGATGGGGCCAGGCTCTTTTCAGTGGTGCCAAGCAACAGGACAAGGGGCCATGGGCACAAACTGCAACACACGAGGTTCCATAAGAACATGAAGAAAAGCTCCTTCACTTTGAGGGTGACAGAGCACTGGAACAGGCTGCTCAGAGAGGCTGTGGAGTCTCCTTCTCCGGAGACACTCATAACCTGCCTGGACTCAACTCTGCAACCTGCTGTAGGTGAATGTGCTGTAGCAGGGGTGGGACAAGATGATCTCCAAAGGTCCCTTCCAGCCCTGAGCATTCTGTGATTCTGTGATTCTTTGTACCCTTGCAGCAAAGAAGACTAGGGGTATTCAGAGCTGCATTAGGGCAAAAGACTGCCAGCAGGTCAAGGGAGGCAATCCTTCCCCTCCACTCAGCACTGGTAAGGTCACACCTGGAGTACTGTGTCCAGTTCTGGGCTTCCCAGTTCAAGAGTGGTATGGACCTAGTGGAAAGAAACCAATGTGCTGGGGGTTCCATCTGAACATCAGTAATTACCTTTTTTCTGTAAAAATGATCAGTTACTTACACAGGTTGCCCATATAGGTTGTGGAGATATTCAAAAGCCACTGGACATGGTCCTGGTCAATTTGCTCTAGGTGGCCCTACTTAAGCAGTGGAAGCTGAACAGATGACTTCCAGAGGTCCCTTCCAAACTCAGCCATTCTGTGACTGTGTCATTCTGTGATTCTACGATATTTTCTTTTTCAAATGTTGGTGTTCTACGTCAGTGCAATAACAGGGAGTACTGTCAGTATTTTCCTGTATGTCCTAGTATGAAGAAAAAGAAATCCTGAAACCACAGGAATTGTTTGTGGAGGATGAGTTACTCTGTAGTGTTTGATTGAACAGTTAATTAAGCTTTTGGGCTTCTGCTGTTGAAAGCTAGTGTTCATTAAATAGACCCCAATTTTCATGCACTACTTTCAAAATAGTTCTACACAATTCCCATTCATTTGAATAATTTATAACAAGTCCTTAAATACCATCTCAAATATTTGGCTGGTTAGTTGGAAACGAAGATTCGCAAATATGCCAGATGTTCATTAATCAAAGCATGAACGGATAGAGGGACAATGCTGCTCAACTCAGGAGGGGCAGTGATAAGTGTTTTCCACCACTTTCTCTAGTTCTAACTGCTGTGCTGTTTGCGTTGTATTTCCACTAGATGGCACCCTGTGCTTTGCAATAGACATTTTTCAAACTATATAACTAGGTTTGGATGATACATTTTGTGATAAACACCTCGGATTTTAAAGGCTTAAGAGTAGCAGAAAGAAGATAGGCACACATACTATAACCAAATATTAATGAATTAGATGTAGAAACTATGGAGCTGTCACTTGCTTAAATTTACACAGATGCACAGATGCAAAATCATTGTAACTACTGCTTTAGTACTAAGACAGCGTCACTGAACTCGGTGAGGTAAAAATTATAGCATTCTTTTCCTGCAGTAATTCTAAAGATTTCTTAGTCAAATTATTAGCATTGGCCTTTTTAGACTTTATTAGTTTACTGTTACATAGAAATGACACGTAAAAATAAACACAAACCCCTTCTCATTAAGCTACTTTGAACATGCATTCTGCTGTATTTCTGAATTCCTTGAGTTATGTCCCATTATTTTGGAATTATATGATACAAAAAATATGAGTTAGTAAACTTATTTTAATTTTTAAGCTGTCCATTAAATCAAGATAATAATTTGTTTTCCTACTACATCTAAAAGTAAGCTTTTTTTCCCCCTCATAAGTCTTGATATTCCAAGTCTTGAAGCCCAAATTGCTATGCTTTAACTTTTTACCATTTAAATTATATAGTTATAGCATTGCTGTAAGATGGTTAAGATCATTCCTGTGTCGTTACTCTGCAATTAGGTTCAATATGCATTATGGAGAACACCCAGTGGCATTGGAAGCACTCATGTGAGTGTTAGCATTCATCCTGGGATGATCCTTGAAGTGGGAAGTAACTGGATAAACTATAACACAGTATGAAGATGGAAAGGCTAAATCAAACTTTTGAAGTAGGAAGATCAGGGTCATGAAAGAACTGAATATGTGTGATAAAGTATAACAACCCAAGAAGAAAGAGAAAGGAAGGGAAGAATGTTTAAAGGATAAAAAAGATGGAAATGAAGATTTATGGGGAGCTTGAAGGAGTAAGCTAAGGATGTAGAAGCCAAAAAAACCCCTTTCATAAACAGCTTAGCTTGAGATGGAGTTATGTCTTTTTAAATGCTCCTCTTAACTTACAGGGTTATCTCAGAGAGGGAGCTTCCAATTAATCCTGACCAATCTTACAAGCCCATGTCTTTCTTTTTCCTTCTCCTTTTCTTTGTTATTATAGTGCTGCATTTAATGCCGACATATTTTAGTTCAATTTCACTCATGCAATAGGTAATTTCAAGGGAAATACAAAATATCTAATATACTATGTCTTTTCTGTTCAGAAGACATTCTTCTTTAAATATTCTATTTTAGAGTTTCTTCCCCTTCTTTCAAAAAAAAACCCAAAATACGCCTTCCAAAAAACTCCCAGAACTCAACACATGGATTTCTGAAGTGTAGTCGGTCTTCTGGAACAGTAACAACAAAATAATCTGGCCTGGCAAATGCAACCAAAACCTAAGCATCTTTGGCTTGTTTTTTCCTTCATCAGTTCTGCCACAGTCAGTAATGGGAACTTGAAAGCTGGACTGAACTTTGATGTCATTTTATAATTCCACTGGCTTCAGTAATGTTACATAGATTGTGTTGAAATCAATATTCATAGAAATTTGATTCTGAAAGTGAATAGGAATGAAATTATTCTGATTCTTTACTAGGTCTAGAAAAAAGGTCACTAGCATTGAAAATAATCAGAAATTCTATGGAGGTATTCTTAAGCTTGTGCAGAAAAAAAATCTAGGTTCTGAGTAAGACTCAGCAAACTGAAAATATGCTTTACTTGATACTATGTATGTTTTAGGGACTTGTAGAACTGTTTCTCTTCTGATCCTATCTTTTAATTATTTAGTGGAAATATCTTGGAGGGAAATACAAATAAACCCACTTATTTCTGCACAACCAACTACTTATTCAGATTTATGTATTCCAGAATATGAGTTTTAATTTTACCATAAATAGCACTACAACATTTCTGGTATTTATCTTTTGGTTTTGTTTTTGTTAGGAGTTGATGAGTTCAGTAGCCTGATGGAGGCAAAGCTACTGCAGCCCCCTCTTCCCAGGTCCGGTAAGAAGTGAAACTGAGTACACCTTCCTAATAGACACACATGGAAACACACATATAGAATGCATACATATATATATATACATATACACACACACACACACACCTGGCCACGAACACGAATGACACCAATGCCCTCATCATCTTTATCTCTCTGGTTGATCAAGGTGAAGGCCAGTAACTGGCCTCAGATGCTCAGCCTACTCAGTAGCTGGTCCCTAGATCCCCTGGTTTTCAGTTACCTCATGCACAGACACACATGCGTGCGCACACACACATATGAAAACAGATTTCTCAGTTGACACCACCAGATCTCACAGGCTCTGCAGAACAGTCAGAAAATAGAAATGGACTTTTATGAGGAGACAGGACACAGTGTGGGGATGAGGTACAGGGCATGGCCACACAAACACAGTGACCAGCATCTGTTCACATGACTGATCCGTTTTATACCCTTGTTCCTCTATTTTCTTACGTTTATTTCTCTGCAAACCACCTTGATCCCTCCCTTTCCCACTTTTGATTGCTCCCCTAACATTTCATGTTAAGTCTTGTGAAATTAAAAAATGCTGCTCCCTTGCATCCCAAAGTTATCCCCATAAACACTAAACAGTAACACCCCCTTGGTCTGCAAGGTGATCTGGAATGCTGCTCCTGCTGACTCCTGGTGGTAGATGTCCCTCCCAGCCCATGGTGTTGATGCTCTCCTGGGACAGATGGAGAGGGTCCAGGGCAGCGACTTGTCTCCTTGATTAGGTTATTGATATTTTTCCTCTGCAATCCTCATTTGTGGATCCTTTTTGAACTTTTAATCACATAACCTACCAGTTTCAAAATGGTTCTTCCTTTAAGGAGGAAATAAATACATATTAGTGTGTTTAGAACCAAATATTTTGTTTTCAGCACATCTGAAATAGTATGCACTGAACATGTGCATGGGAAAAAAAAAATCCAACATCAAATCACAAGAATTTATATATTTTATCATCTCTGTTCTTCTATGCCAGTCTTTTGAAATCTGTATTCATTCAGCATTCTGGCCAGGATAGATTTTCATTGCAAACACTGACTACAATCTCTTTCAACTACTTCTTAGGTAGTAAAATTTCCTAAATTTGATTTTGGTAGTAATGGATTCTAATGTAACCATTTAAAAGTAAAGCTGCATTTTTTTTTAGGCTGCTCTATGGAGTCCAGTGTACTTACCAAGTGCTGGCTTTTTATATGCACCGTACTCTCCAGAGTATTTTAGACTTTATGAGATCAGCAGACCTTAAATGTTCACCATCTCCTAGTATTTTATTACACTGGATCTGTCTCCTAAGACAATTTCTCCATTTGCCACTGATCCTGTTGTTTACTGAACAGTAAAGAAGTAGTCTTATTCCACCTTGAAATGCCTAAATGCTGCTTTAGTGATTGTCGAATGTATATCCTTGGTTGAATTTTCAAGGAAATTGAAATCCCACTGCTGAACAGGTCTTTTTCTTAAACCAAGGGCTTTCCTGTTCCTCTGAAATTTCTTTTTACCTTGATCATGGCACTCTGTATGCTTTTCCTCTGAACATCCTGTATGTGCTTCTACATTTCATGATTACTGTTTTTCTGTGTAAGATTTTCTGCTTTTGTTTTCTCAAATTCTGTGTCTCTTCCCAAATGTATGTGCTATAAGATAGATAGTGACTTCCTTAATATGTATGCATGTATGTAGAAACTAACCTTTTAGTCAGATTGCACTGAGATGTAAAATGCTTCCTAATTCTTGCTTTGTGATAACAACAAAAAATAACAACAAAAAACATTTCACAATTGAAACCAGTCTATTGGACAAGGTCCTATTCCTATTCTTCAGTGCTAAATGATGAACCCATGAACTCATTTCCAGGACACTGGACGTCTTATTCTGTCTCATACTTTAGACAAATAATCATGTCATCAAAAAGCATTATTTGTTATTGTAAAATTTAAGAAAGAAATGCATTAATTATGAAAAATAAATACATAAATAACTTTCAAATACATTCTTGCATTATCCAACATTTTGAAATGAATTAGGAATAAAACTGGAACACTAGCTTTCTTTGCAAGGGAAAATAAAAGAAAGAAGGCAGATGCAACTTTATGTTTTTACATGAAGGGATAGATCAAAAGCAGACAGTATGAAGAGAGCTCTGGAAAACTGAAATTATCTACTCATTGTTAAAGCTGGGTTTTGACTTAAACATGAACATTCAGAGCACTGTATTTCATGGCTGACATTTTCATTCCAATCAGGTAAAAACTGTCTCATGTCTCTTCCAAATATAGACCTAACTTTCACTATACAACTGAAGCTTGCTTTACAGACCTTCAAAGTCATCTGTCTCTCTCCATAGATTCCACTTGGGATTTTATGAAGCTATTGGCTCATGAAAATTTTGGCATAACTGAGATTTCTAAGTTAAACATACTGGATCACAGCTGGCATTGGTATTTTGCAGTCTCCAAACCCTGTGCTTTCTCCAGTACTCTAAATATATCTTTTAAAAGTCTCAAGGAAAATGATAGATTCCTTTTCTCCTATGTAAAGTACTTTTCTTTAAATTGAAGGAGCAAAATTTGAATAAACACTGTGTGGATCAATAAACTAATTTCTAAATGATCACTGTTCTCCAGTTGAAATATTTTCACATTAATATTGGAACCTTTCTTCTAGTTTTTCTGACCCATAAGATCTAATCTAGTTAATCTTCTGTCCCAAGGCATCCATCAATGCATTTCTGCATATCTCTCTGCCTGCCCTTCTTATCCTAAGGATTTAAGATTTAGATTTTCATTCCTCATTTGGTGACTAAATTAACTGAGAGGGGCTTTTTTTGTGGCTATAGGTGCTTACTGCATACCTGTCTTACAATACCTGAAAGTAAAACAGCGTTATGACTTCTAAAATTTTTCTTTTTTTCTAAATTTTTTAAAGCACAAATATCTCATACAACCAGTTGCAATAGAACATAACTTTTTAAACATCTTTTATTTCTACTTATGGTTTACACCCCAGCAGTCTATGCTTTTCATTTGATTGCTGTAAAAAGAGAAAGGAAAAAAAAATATTTCAGGTAGTTTAAAAGAGAACACAAATTAATGAAAAGTACTTATCAATGTTTTCCCACAACTAGTGAATGAATGAATAAATAAATAAAAATCCTAGGAAATGCTGGCTTGGGATGAAATCATCCTTTTTTGTGTATATGTTCACTGGTAATGTACTTCTTATTACCATCTGTCTATGGTGAATCGCAGTCCTGCCTCTTTCCCCTCATGCTTTGCTGATCCAAAACTTCCAGCTGTGAAAAAACAGCTTAGGAAACAGGATACACTCTTGTCTGTCAGTATCTCCCACTCTTTATTGCTACAGCAAGAGTCGATTCTCAAACAAGCTAATAAAACTTAAGAGGGTCTCTCACTTGACTTATTGGTGTTTTAACCAGGTAAAAATTGCTCATAGATTAATCCATCCAGAAAGATAATCTGTTCCATTTTGGCAACTACTTCTGTGACTATAAATCTGCTGAGGTTCATCTGGAAACCTGTATATAATTTTTATTCTAATCTGAAACTTCTGTTTTGTGTGTGATTACCAGACAGGATAAAGTTTTAATAAGGCTTGTTTTCTACATTAAAGCTCAAAATTTCAGATTCTGACTGAAAATCAATGGGAAAAGTAACAATAAAAACCTGAAGGTGCTGGTCTGAAGCTAGAGAGAAATAAGAATGTTGGACAAACATCAGTCAGTATGTCTGAGATCCTTTTGTTTATTCATAACATCACATCAAAAAGTTCATTAGCCTGATTTGGCTGAAAACCCCTTTTGGTATGTGTGAAAGAGAAGTTCATGACAAAAACCAAGTGGATGGATCATTTTACAGCCCTGAAACAAAGTGGCATGGTATACACCATGTCCATACAGATAAATTCTTAAAACAGGATGGTCACTTACTTGCCACAGGCCTTGGCAAAGAGTGTTTCCCATAAGCTTTTCTACCTACTTACTGGAAAACCTCTTTAACACAACACCTAAGATAAACTCACTACTCATCTGCCTGCCAGCTGCCTCCTGTAACTGCATTTAGGCAATTTACTGTGAGGCAGCAAACCTGCAGGTGCAAGGCTGAGTTATGGTGTCATCAGTGTCAGATGGATCATCACTGAGTGCTGCCCCTTGAACAGACTGTCCTGCTAAGTCACTCCAACCGTCATGATCTGGAAGTTTTCAGCCTTCCAGCCCTTGCACATCCAGAGCACAAGCGCATAAGATTATATTCTATTTAAAGCAAGTTTCACTACTTTTGCCACAAAGTTTTATCAACTGGATTTTTTTACCTTACCCTAGGAATAGCCAAAATAATAGAAAAAAAGTAATCCATTATCTGTGGTCCTCAAGTGAGCTGCCTTTGCCACTCCTGGCTGAACTATGCCACTTTTAAAAAAGCTGCTTGCTTGAAGAGGAGGAATCTGGTCAAGTCGTATGCATGCACAGCTATATACAGGATCAATTTTGTGTGGAAGATAATTGCTCCTCTGTGTTTAGCACAACTCTCTCGCTCAGTGACTTACACCAGTACTATGCAGGTGTACTCACTGATGCTGCTGCTTTGTTATCTGCAGTTGCCCTGGGAAAATGTCTATGGAAAATATGTCAGATTCTCCTTTTTTATCCCATACTACATTTCCTGGCTTTTGACATGGTGAGAGGATATAGAACGAGTTTTCTTAGTGGGACAATATTGGAGGGTTAGGCCAAAGACAGCATGCCAACGTAGCATATATTCATTTTTTCCTGCCTACTAAGTACATGGTTTTGCCTATTGCAGTTCCCTAAATTATGTCCATATGTTGTTTGGGAAAACAGTAGTTAAAATGGGCTCAAATCATGCCAAAGAGTACCATCATTCAACAGCATGCAGAGTGGTGTCCCAGAACCCGAACATGTTGCCCAGGACTTTTTAGTGTATGTCTATCCTCTCTCACCAGAAAAGGCTCAGATCTCTTACTCTCAGAAGTGACCAAGTATTTTTTTAGAGTGGCTGCACTTTGGATCATGGTTTTATCATCACTGTTATTAGATTTTTGTGAAATAAAACACTACAGTGGAATATGGAAACAATTTATTTCTTAGTACACTTCCATTATTAGGCATACACATGTGTAAATGACAATTACAAACATAAATGTGGTATGTTATTTGTTATCTCAGTGATACTAAGTGCTGCTTTTCACTCATAGAATCATAGAATCATTTAGCTTGGGAAAGACCTTTAGGACCGTAGATTCTGACCGTTAACTCAACACTGGCAAGTCCACCACTGAACCCTGTCCTTAAGCACCATATCTACAAGTCTTTTAAATACCTCCAGGGATGGTGACTTAACCACTTTCCTAGGCAGCCTGTTTCAGTGCTTGACAAGCCTTTCAGTGAAGAAATTTTTCCTAATATCCAATCTAAACCTACCTCTGTGCAACCTAAAACCATTCCCTCTTGTCCCGTTGTTTGTTATCTGGGAGAAGAAACTGATATGCAGCTCCCTACAACCTCCTTTCAGGCAGTTGTAGAGAGTGACAAGGTCTCCCCTGAGCCTCCTTATCTGCAGGCTAAACAAGTTCCCACAGCTGCTTCTCATAAGACCCTTCACTAGTTTTGTTGCCTTGCTTTGGACATGCTCCAGCACCCCTACATCCCTTTTGAAGTGAGGAGTACAACACCAAACACTGTATTTGAGGTGCGGCCTCATCAGTGTTGAGTGCAGGGGGTCAATCACTTCCCCATCCCTGCTGGCCACACTGTTTCTGATACAAGCCAGGATGCTGTTGGCCTTCTTGGCCACCTGGGCACACTGCTGGCTCATGTTCAGCCATCTGTCAATCAGCACCTCCACATGCTTTCCCCCCAGGCAGCTTTCCAGCCACTCTTCCCCAAGCACGTAGCGTTGCAAGAGGTTGTTGTGACTCAGGTGGAGGACCTGGCACTTCTCCTTGTTGAATCTCACACGATTGGCCACAGCCCACCGATCCAGCCTGTCCAGATCCCTCTGTACAGCCTTCCTACCCTCCAGGAGATCAACACTCCATCCCAGCTTAGTGTCATCTGCAAACTGACTGAAGGTGCACTCAATGCCTTTGTCCAGATCATTGATAAGATATTGAACAGAACTGACCCCAGTACTGAGCCCTGGAGAACACCACTTGTGACCAACCAGTAATGGGTTTTAATCTCTTCACCACCCCTCTTAGAGCACAGACATCCATCCAGTTTTTTTACCACCAAAGACTATGCCTGTCCAAGCCATGAGCAGCCAGTTTCTCCAGGAGAATGCTGTGGGAAACAGTGTCAAAGCCTTTACTATAGTCTAGGTAGACAACATCTACAGCCTTTCCCTTATCCACTAAGCAAGTCTCTTTGACATAGCAGAAGATCAGGTTCATCAAGCAGGACCTGCATTTCATAAACCCATGTTGTCTGGGCATAGTCATCTGATTATCCCATATGTGCCACGTGACGGCACTCAAGATGATCTGCTCCATAACCTTCTTCAGCACTGAGGTCAGACCGACAGGCCTGTAGTTCCCCAGATCCTCCTTCCAGCCCTTCTTGAAGATTGGTGTCACATTTATTAACTTCCAGTCAACTGGGACTTTAGGTTAACCAGGTTAGCCAGGTCTTCTGATAAATGATGGAAAGTGGCTCAGTGAGCACTCAGTACCCTCGGGTGGATCCCATCTGGCCCCGCAGATTTGTGTGTGTCTAAGTGGTACAGCAGGTCACCGACCATTTCCCCTTGGATTATGGAGGATTCATTTTGCTCCCTGTTCCTGTCTTCCAGCTCAGGGGGCTGGGTACCCAAAGAGCAACTGGTCTTACTATTAAAGACTGAGGCATGAAGTACCTCAGCCTTTTCCTCATATTTGTTCACTAAGCTTTCCCCCACATCCAATAAAGGATGGAGATTCTCTTAGCCCTCTTTCTCTTGCTAATGTATTTATAGAAACATTTTTAATGTCTTTTAGAGCAGCAGATTAAGTTCTCATCCACATCTTTCAATGTAAGGTGTCAGTCCTTTTGCAGCATAACAGATTTTGATTCTGAAGGTCAGTAAAGGCTCCAGAGAAAAGTCTTTGAAATGTCTTGTAGTCTACTCCAACTCTGCTTGCACACTACAGCATCATCTGCAACCTGATCTGGAAATTGGTGGTATTTTTACTAGCAGAAACACAGAGATCTCCAAATAGTAGGATATTTTTTTTTTTTTTAATGAATATGGGTCATCTTCAGCAAGATGTAAAAGGCTGTAGAGGTACTGTATGTTCAGCTGGCTGCCTTATTAGCTATCTTTTTCGGTGAAGATGAGGGGTCATTCATTACTGAGGAGCAAACTTATCCATGCTACTTTTTGGGAGCAATCCTGGAAGTTAACTATCCCTAGAACCATTAGCAGGCTTTGCCCAACAAAGCTAGTTTGGGTGACTTCAAACAAACAAACAAAAAAACAAAACCCTATAAAACTCTAAAACTTAAGAGTGAAGTTATTAAAACCCTATAAAAACCTAAAACCTAAGAGTGAAGTGATCAGAGTTGCTCAGTCTCATTCATTGTGGGGGTTTTTTGTTGTCAGGCATGCACAGATGACTAAATAATTTACTGCATTTTTTTAATTGTATTTGCGGGAGGATAGAAGGAGGTTCCTTTAAAGTAGTATAGACATGCCCTTGGTAGTAGCTACATCACACTAGACACCGATATATTTTCAGCTGTCTCTTTTCCTAAAATATGTCCTAAAAGCATTTACTGTTCTGTGGATACATGACCTTTAAAAGAAAACAAACTAAACCAAAACAAACACGTGTGGGTTAAGTTAAATCTTTTTTAGAAGATATGTATTTTAGCTTCAGAACAATACTAGTAATCTAATACCTTTAGATTTTACTGGTGCATCAAAATACATGATAAATATATGGAAGTTCCAACCTCCTTTTCACCCTCAGTAGTCTGCTGCTTAGGTCTCATTTTCCAGTCTCGGTTAGAAATATTCTTGGAAACTGCTGTGTCTATGCACAAGTGGAATTAGATTGCTTTTAAGCTAGGGTTTCTTAAATGTGGAACCTTAGTCAGATTTTTCTCTTTGGCTTAATCACATCAGAGCAAAAAGGTAAAAACCCATTTTCCTGATCAGTATAGGCAGGCCTAAATGACTGCACAACACGCACATAAAACAGAGCTCCGTGCACTGTGCAGAAATATATTAGATTGATTTGCAAACTGTATTGTATCCAATGTGGTATTTCAGTAATATCAGCCAGTGATGAATGGTATTTGAATTTTGTTACCATGATTTCTGGTATTTTGCACTTCATTCAGTTCATGTTTTACAAGCCTCTTAAACTTTTTGGACATGTTACCATGGCGATGTTTGGAGGAACAGTCATTAGGACAGAATTCTTTTGTTTCTCTCTAATTACTGATCCCCAGTTCAACTGCACTCTCATGATGTTCAAGACCTGTCCCTTGAGGAATTTTACCTCTTGGTGGGGACCACAGCATTAGGAATCTGGACTAATTTGTCTTATAGGAGGTCCTCTCTTCCATGAAAATCTATGGCAATGCCTGGCACTATAAATAGAACATGGCATCAGGAGAATGAAGAACACTTTTGGCCAACACAGGCAGATGACTCTGCTTCTAGCTCCTGTCACCCTTCTCTGCCCTGCTAGAGCAGGGGGCTGGTGTCCCAGACACCATGTCAGTTCTAGAGAGAGGGATGAGGAGGCAAGGATGAGCAGGAGCCAGGGCAGATGACCAACATGACATGACATCTGCAACTGACCCTGTAGTTTTGTGATTTCCTTGATTGCTCTCACTTCACCTTTTTGTTAGTATAATAGGGAATTAGACTGTATGTAGATTGATTGGTTTAGTTACTGAAATAAAGAAAAATAATTGAAAGCATCAACCAGTGGTGCTACTGATATCTTCTTTTCTCTTTTTATATCATTATAAAGCCAGCTCCAGGAAAAATGGGAAAAAATATCTCACTCTTACATGTACTTAGAAACTATCTTCAATTTCTGTGATTTGTCCAACATTTAAAAATGTGACTTTGGGGACAGCTGAAAAGATTTAAGCTTATGTGTCTCTTATTTTTCTATTTTTTAAAATGTGGCTGGATAAAGTGTTGAAAGAAAATATTTTATAAAAGGCAAAAGTAAATGGTACATTTCTACAATGTTCAGATTTTTTTTAGAGATAAAAACCCCTAAAATAAGTTTCTGTGGACCCCTCTGATTTTTATGTGTAGGTACTGCCTAAGAAAATACATATGAAAAATGCCCTATCACTCCAGATCTCAAGGGAAGAACCGAATGGTGGTTTAACTCGAATAATTCATATGACAATTCAAATGATGATGCTGGATACTAAAAAGTTCCAATTTTACCACAACACCTGAATACCATTTCAGATTGATTCAACCTTGTATCTTCTTCTACTACTTTAGAAGTATTTTATTACTATACAATTGCATTCTCATCCAAATATATTGTTACAAAGAATAAAAGTCAGAGGACTTCAGTAAAGAAAGAAAATTCTTATTCTCCAGGCATATTTGGATCAAGATGAATATGCTTACTGTCAAGCAAATATTTAGAAAATTTAGTGAATATTTCCTATAAGTGGAGCTACAGCTGCCAAGATGAAGTTCCAGTTCAATATGCCTTGCACAGCCTTATCTTCTCTTTAAGAAAGCTACATTTGGGGTTGTATTTATTTTACAATTGATAACATGAGATTACAGTACAGCAGCAACAATGTTACTTTCAGCTCTGAGTTCTGCCATTATATATAAACATGAGTTCCCTATGATATGCCCTTTCAAAGCAGAGGTGAGCAAGTGTGGCTGGTCTTTCTTTCAAAGGCCATTTAAATGTTTATGTTTTCATACAGAAGAGAAAACCCCTACCATTTAATTTTGTCCAAACTGCAGTATTTTTCCCCTTCCATTCTGAACACCTTCTGTTCGTTCAAGTTAATCATAATTCAGTTCTTCCCTTAAGAGAAGAAAAATTAGTATAATCTCTAATTTTCATGTGAACATTTTGAAATAGAGTTTAAGCTAGAATTCAATAACTGATCATGACATTACTGTAGTTTTTGCAGCTCTGAATGACACTGGTAAATAAAGTCTGGAGACATCAGGGCTATTTAATGTTTATTTTCTCAGACAGTGCCTACACATAAAAATTAGCGAGGTCCACAAAATACATATAATTTTATTTTTTTCAGTATCTTTTAAAAAATGTCAGCATTTGATCTGGGTTTGGCTGGGATGCAGTTGTTATTCTTCATAGTAGCTAGTATGGGGATATGTTTTGGATTTGTGCTGGGAAAAGTATTGATAACACGGGATGCTTTTGTTATTGCTGAGCAGCACTTACACAGCATCAAGGCTTTTTCTGCTTCTCACCCCACCAGCAAGTAGGCTTGGGTTGCACAAGAAGCTGGGACTCCAGCTGACCAAAGGGATGTTCCAGACCATATGACACCAGGCTCAGCAATATATAGCTGGGGGAAGCAGAAAGATGGGGGCAATGTTCAGTATGATGGCGTTTATCTTCCCAAGTTACCACTATGTGTGATGGAGCTCTGCTTTCCTGGGGATGGCCTGCCAAGGGGAAGTTGTGAATCAATTCTTTATTTTGCTTTGCTTGCATGCACAACTTTCGCTTTACATATTAAACTGTTTATCCATGAGTTTCTCACTTTTAGTCTTCTGATTCTCTCCCCCATCCCACCAAGGTGGAGTTAGGGAGTGACTGTGTGGTGCTTGGTTTCTGGTTGGAGTTACACCATGACATCATTGTAGAAATGTACTGTTTCAGTCCAGATTTATCAGTGGTGCAAAGTCTTGTTGGAGGAGTGGTTCTATTCCAGAGAACAGTACTGGATCCAATCCTGTTCAACATCTTCACTAATGAATTAGATGATGTGTCTGTAGATCTGGAAGAGTATACCCTCAGGAAATTTGCACATGACACCAAACTGGGATGAGCAGCTGATATATCAGAGGGTCATGCTGCTGTCCAGAGGGACCTTGACAGACTGGAGAATTGGGCTGACATTAAGTTCAACAAGGAGAAGTGCAAAGTCCTGCACATGGTGAAGAACAGTCCCATGCACCAATATATGATGGAGGCCACACATCTGCAAAGCAAATATGCAGAAAAGGACCAGGGTGTCCTAGTGGACAAAGAGTTGAACATGGTCCAATAGTATGCCTTTGCAGCAAAGAAGGCTAATGGAATGCTAGGCTGTGTTACATGCCAAGGGAGGTGATCATTCCCATTTATTCAGCACTGGAAAGGCCACATTTGAACAGTTCTGGTCTCCTTGCACAAGTGAGGCCATGGACCTAGTGGAAAGAGTACAACAAAGGGCCACAAAGATGGTGGAGTGGAGTATCTCTTCTGTGAGAAAAGGCTGTGAGAGCTGGGACTGTTTAGCCTAGATTGGTGCCCAGAGACCAGAAGCAATGGACACAAACTAAAAACCAGGAGGTTCACTTTCAACATCAGAAAACACTTTTTTTACTGTGAGGGTGACTGAGCAATGATACAGGTTGTCCAGATAAGCTGAGGTATCCTTGCAGATATTTAAAAACAGTCTGGACATGGGCAGCCATCTCTAGATTGCTCTGCTTGAGCAGGGGATTTGGACAAGATGGCATCCAGAGGTCCCTTCCAACATCAACCATTCTGTAATTCTGCGAAACTTCGGTAGTTTATATACTCAGCATTACTATGTGCTTTCTTAAACTTGTACATTAGTTTGTATATACTATTATCTCTGGTTTAAGTGAGATTTACTTTTCTTTTGCAGGATCTATTCATTAGTCAATGAGGTGGTTTGACCCTGGCTAAAAGCCAGGTGCCCACCAAAGCTGCTCTATCACTCCCCTCCTCAACCAGAGAGGGGAGAGAAAATACAGTGAAAAGCGCATGGGTCGAGATAAGGACAGGGAGATAATGTAGCAATTACTGTCACAGGCAGAACAGACAACTTGGGGAAAATTAGTTTATTTTTTAACCATTCAAATCAGAAAAAAACACCTTCTGTGCACCTCTCCTTTCTTCCCAGGCTTCACTTAATTCCTGATTTCTCTACCTCCCCACCCAGAGTGGCGCAGGGGAATGGGGAATTGGGGCTGTGGCCAGTTCATAACATGTTTCTGCCGCTCCTTTCTCCTCAGACTTTTCCATGCTCCAGTGTGCCAGTGTGAGGTGCCTCCCATGGGACACAGTTCTCCATGAACTTCTCCATTGTGAGGTCTTCCCAAGGGCTGCAATTCCTCACACACTGCTCCAGTGTGGGTCTCTTCCCCGAGGTGCAGCCCTTCAGGAACAGACTGATCCAGTCTTGGCTTCTCTCTCCATGGGTTCACAAATCCTGCCAACAAACTTGCTTCAGTCTGGGCTTCTCTCAGGTCACAGCCTCCTTCAGGCATCCACCTGTCCTGGTGTGGGGTCTTCCATGGGCTGCAGGTAGGTATCTGCTCCACCACTAACCTCCATGGGCTGCAAGGCACAACCTGCCTTAACATGGTCTTCACCAAGGATTGCAGGGGAATCTCTGCTTCGGCACCTGGAGCACCTCCTGTCCCTCCTTCTGCATTGACCTTGGTGTCTGCAGGGTTTTTTCTCTCATATATTCTCACTCCTTTCTGCTGCAGTTTTTTGGTGCAGATTGCACACACAAACACAAGCCTTAAATATGCTGTCCCAGAGCTGCTACCATCATCGCTGATCATCTTAGCCAGTGGTGGGTCAATCTCAGGGCCAGCTGGCAGGGGTTCCACTGGGCATGGGGGAAGCTTCTGGCACCTTCTCACAGAAGCCACCCCTGTAGCCCCCCCCCCTACCAAACCCTTGCCGTGCAAACCCACTACTGTGAGGCTTTGCATTTTTTTCCAACTAGATGTGACAGTATCACATGTGAGTGCTTGCAGGGATACTGACTCTAGAATTTTTAAGCTATAAAGGCAAATGTAAAGCTATACAACTTGACTCAAGGCTTCTCAGAAAAGCAAACTTTGTCATACTTTCCAAGGTAGTGGAAGGCACAGGTGATGGAAGTGGAAGAGCTGGGAACTTGGAGTATCTCTTCCTGCTGCTTCTAGATGAAATGAGATGGGATGCAATTGGGAGTGATGGGGACATGGGCCGTTGCTGTTCAGAGGAGCCATCACCTGACAGTAACTACCATATTCCCTTCTCTAGTGCTAGTAATGTTACCTGCCAACTTGGTCTCCTCAGTTTTTAGTACAAAGTAAATGGCAAAACTATTTCCCTGATCCTGGAAGTATGACTGGTTAGCTAGCATTTTTATGCTAAGAAGTAGCCTTGTATGAAAGAATGAGGCCAACATAAAGACTGAACAAAGCATGATGTCCCTTAGACTCCCCCTGAGGTTTGAATTAAGTTGCAGAAAAATATGTCCCAGGAAAGTGTTGTAATTAAAATTTTTGGAGTTCAGAGCATTTGGGTTTACAATCTTAATGGTGTTTGAGCTTTGAATTTAAAAGCTGCATACCTGCTGGAGTGGGAAAACCTGCAGAGTAATCCCATATAGATGTGGTGCTTGGGAACATCATTTAGTGGTGGAATTGGCAGTGCTAGTTTGAAAGCTGGACTTGATCTTAAAGGTCTTTTCCAACCTAGATGATTTTATGATTGTATGATTTTATATACTTCACAGGTAAAAGGAAAAACATTAGCTAAATTCCTCATCTTTTAGGCAATAAAGCCAAAGAATGAGATAGTATTTATACAGAAGGTATTAGGCTGTTACGTGAAGAACTGTTGTAATAATCGGTCTCTTTGTGTTCTGTCCTTTACTCCTGCATAAGCACAATTATTGCCTCCTAAAAGAAACAAATTAGCAGAGAGATGACTGTTCTTGTATGTTTCATCTGAAATATGAAATGTCCCCAGGTCTAATCCTTTCAATGCCTGTGCAACTCTCTTCCCATTTTTTTTTTTGAAATAATTTTCTGTGTCATCCCCTGTCCATCTATCCATCATCCCTGTCCCTCTCCCCTTCCCCTGTCCTCTGTCCCCGCCTTATTATCTTGTATGCTTCCTCATTTTGGCTGCTTGAAGTACAGTACAGTATAAAGAATTCATCCTTATTTTCATTTCTGTTGCAGTGTAATTACTGAGAGATAAATACATCTGTTTCAAGTCACAGTGCTTTACACTTTGTTCTATTTATCAAAAAATAATTTGGTAAAGGATATTCTTTGTCTTAAACTATATGATTTATTTTAAAGTTTTTGTGACTCCATCCTCCTCAGGTGCTAATAAAATATCTAAAATAGTTCTAAAAAATTAATTTTCATGTATCTGAGTGTTCTACCTCTTATTTTCAGCAAGCAAGCAGTTAACAAGTCTATGTGACCTGTTTGCATTTTTCTAATATTATAGATGTGGACACAGTTAAAGAACATCCAACAAATATAATACTTGTAAGACACCATGGTTATTCTCATGCTATGAGTTTTAGGGTTCAGTACGTTTGTACGATTACAAACATTAAGGGTTTGCATTACATATTAGTAATGTACAGACAAAAATAAGTGAGTCTTAGTATGGTTATTACTCCGTTATGAACACAGGAAATATAATTAGCATGAACATCCTTTTTTAGCTGACACGATATAGCAAATCATGAAGTATACAAGCCATGCTTATAGAAGTTTTATTATCCCTTTAAATCAATTTTATTTCCTCTGAAATTGCCTCATAGCTTTACAGTACCCTTCCACAAATTGCTATAAGGTTGTCATTCTTTCTGGTGGGAAATTCTGACTCTTTTTGTCTTGTTAATAAGGTGGCTAAATTTGCAGTTTTATTCTGTGATGTCCATATAGAACTCAATGTAAAAATAATAGCTAGCACAGAGTCCAAAAATATATGACTGAGGAAAACACAGGAACGAAATTACAGGATTTAGTACAATACAACAAATTTCAGTACCATATAATAAAGGGATTTTGCTTTTGTCAAGATACAGAATAGTCACTGTTGTATCACAGATCTGCAGTTCAAAACTAAATGACAAAAATTTCTCTCTCGCATATTTTCATTCCTTTTTTTTTAACTTTTTTTTTTTTTTTAAGCTATATCAAATAAAACCACTACTAAATTACCTAATTACCTCTTTAAAAGCAGTAATTAGGATTTCCTAGCAGGCAAGGAATTAGTGTGTTCAGCAGACCATCTGGTATGGACTATGTGAGCTACAAATAGTACTTTTTACATTTTTCCCAATATCCAGATGCCATTATTCATCAAAAAGCATGAAAAAAAGTTGATTCTTCATTTCATTCCACACTATGTTTCAGACTATATGGATTCCTCCTGGAAGTTGGTTATAATGAAATATTTAAAATATATTGAAAAGAATGGCAGTTAAGTATCTAGGAAGCTTTAAAAATGTGGTATTCATCTGCAAACAGCCTCCCCCTGGCAATGTGATCTTCAGTTGCTTTGAGATTTGATATTTTAATATATTTTTTAATGATGGGTTTGGAGAAATTAGTACAGAATGGCTATATGGCTTTCCTATTTCTCAGTATATTGTGATAATAAAGACATTAAAATGGTTGTGCAGTGCTCATATGATATATTTGTAACACTCATCAATAACTAAGGCCTGGAAGTCTGTTATTGAGAGTGACAAATCTTATGTTTATGGCGATCAACACAATAGTCTGTTAGGTTTATTGAGCAGTAACGTCATGCAGTTTTCTGCAGAGACTCAGCACTGTGCTTGTGTTTGATTAGCAAAGGCTAGTTCTTCTTCTGTATGTTGCTCTCTGAAATGAGGCATTTCTATTCTGTGGTCTTTTGTACAGTGTAGAAATGCCCAAACCTGTCAGCCTAAACAAAATATCAAAGAAAGAGAAAACTTATATTTAATACAGGGGAGACCTTTTTTCAAAAGCATTGAAAGTCTGCAGTCAAAGCAAATGGTCACGGTGAAGGAAAAGAACTAAATTGAAAACTGATAGTATTTGAGACATTTTGAATGGGCTTATTCATGGATATACTTATATGGTGGTGAACCACCTAATTTATCTGGAGACTCAAAGGACCGATTCGGTTTGGAAAGGCAGTCTGCATTAAGATTGAGTGTGATCATGAATTTTCTTGTCACACAGTGTGGTGTTCTGCTTTGTTGGTTTCAGTTTTCATTATAGTAATGCACTTGTTTTTTCTTTGTTAATTACTCGGGACTGATGTTTCCTAGAAAAGATAGAGAATTTGTAAAACACTTAAAAAATTGATAGCATATTCTGCATATCATCTGACATAAAAAATAATCACTGAAAAGGAAGGCTGTGATTATGCAATTGATCTTTTTTCCTGGAAAAGATATTTTGACTCATGTAAGACAAAAAAAATGCATATCCCTGCAATTCCTTCTGTGGGATTAAGAAGTGAAGTGAGCTGAAATCAAGCATACAGGAAAGCAAATTAACTTACCTGGATAGGCTAATGATCTTACTCACTTTTGATTACAGATATATCCGTTTGTTTGTTTGGATGAATAAGGATAATATATTCAATATTTCTAAGCTACTCCATATGCTTAATTTAAGAACAAAGGTAAACCTTTTTTTTCTTTTTTTTTCTTTTCTTTCAGAGACAGTCCTAAATACTTACAGGTAATACAAAAGATTATGCTTTGGTGTCTGTCAAGTCCAAAATGTCTGTTTAGAGACTCTGTAGGATCTTGGTTATGAATTTGGATCCAGTCTCTAAGGAGAAATTGTCAATTTACTACTGTAGGGTAGCTATTTCCTATCTTATTAGGTCCTACTGACAGAACAGTTCTGCTGAGGAGCAAATATAATAGCATATTTTAAATGCATCTTTGAAGATATTGAAAACAAATTGATGGGAAACCACCAAATAACTTCCTTAAATTTGATTTGGTTGAAGTTAGGAGAGTAATAACTTTGGTGATTCTAATACCAGACTTATAACTGCAGCAAAGATCTCCAAAGGAATTTGTGAATGTAGGAGCAAGTGTTGTGATTCATTTATGGTCGTTTATTCAGTTAGGGAAAATCTTCTGAATACGTGTAAATATTTTGGACAGCAGTTTCACACAGTCACAATACGAAAACAAGTCTTTGCCAGATTACCCTAACAAAAATAGAAACCCAACAATGACCAATTTGTGTGTCACTCAACACCTCCTTTGCCTCAGTCTTCATCAACGAGGTCTCTGGGTCCTCTGTGCTTAGACACAGGGTTTAAGGAGGACAGGAATTATCAGCTGTGGAAGAGGGTTGGTTCAGGACTCAACCTATACTAGTCCATGACACCTGACAGGTAGCATCTGTGGGTACTGAATGAGCTTCTCTGTGTCCTTCCAAGGCTCCTGTCTGCCATCTTCAAAAGGTCATGGAAATCAAAGAATATTCCCAATGACTGGAGAAAGGCCAATGTTGCATTCATATTAAAGACAGTCCAAAAGGTCAACCTGATAAATTATAATACAGTCAGCCTTACTGGAATCCCTGGAAAAATCCCAGAGTGAGCTGACTGCATGGATTTTTACCAAGAACAATTCATTCCTGACCCATCTGATTGCCTTCTGTGACAAAATATTCACTTGTGGATGGAAGGACAGCTGTGGATGCAATTTACCTCTTCTTCAGCAAGGCTTTGACACTGCCTTGAATAGTGTTCCTGTATAGAAGTTGGGATGTGTTGGCCTGGATGGGTGGAAAAATTCATAGGTAAAAAAAAAGTCAGTTGACTGGGCTGAGAAGATGGAAGCTAATGGGTTGGACTAACTAACAGTGAGGAAACACTTGTGAATGTCGTCATGTACATTTCATGGTCTACACTGTCACGTTTTACTAGGGACAGCACAATCCCACAGCAAGAAAACACCTCTATATACAAGTACTGTATCTTACATAATAGAAAAAGCATAGCAATCAGGAGACATTAAGCTGGTATGTGGGGCAGAGTGAGTGATACATTATCCTGGGTCATACTCTTCCAAAAATATATTAAAATTACATTATGATGGTATAGCTACGTTTCAGGAAAGAGAAGTTGTTTAGCTTTGGGTTTATTTCTAAATTCGAGGTCAGAATTTTGCTCTGCAGCTTTGCATTGGTCATCCAATATCCTAAAACAAAGGTGTCTCTACTGCATAGAAATCCCTGAGACATTTACTCTTTAATCCTTCTGCTAAATGTATTTTACAGGTCAAGACAGAGGACAACAACATCTGTGTTTCCTTTGTATTAGCTAGTGCTCTGTACTACTGTTCAAATAATTAAAGTACATAGAAGTATTGGTATAGAAAATATTTATGTTTTTAGGTAAAACTAAGCTTTCTAATATTCAAGATTTCGGTATGTGTCTCAACTTCTTAAGTGATATGAGTTTTTTTTAATGTATTTGCTGCCTTCATTAACACGATTACTCTATAATATAAAGAAAATATCCATCAAAGCATTGAAAACAGCATATCCTTTAAAATAACAGTTAGAAGTGAATCTGTAAAACATAACTGCAGACTCTCTATACTGTCCACTGCTCACTTTTTCAATTGTAATAAAGTTCACATGTAGCTTTATTTTGGAGTATTTTCTGAAATGTGAAGAAAATTGACTGTCATATTAATTTAATCACATAATATTTCCTTAATAGCTATAAATGCTAGGAAATCTATAATCTTGATATGTGCTCATATTTTTCTCTTTTCTTTATTATCTAGGAAATATCTTGTTTACATGCCATTTCTAGTTTACTGCTAATTCCCTTGCATTGTTCCTTTATTATTTAATACAAATATGCTGATTCTGATGCTGAGAAGGCTTGCTCTTAAAAAGTATTTCTGCTTATAACAAAGTATCCAAATATAGGAAAAAGTGATCCATTTTTGTTTGTTTTGCTTTAAAAAGAATCCATATGAAGCCAACTGAAATTTCACTTCTAATTTCATAAAGGAGAAATGGCAATTAACCTCCTTTTTACCAGTGTATTTTTTTTCTTAGTGGTCAGAAAGTCCACTCCCAATCCTACAGTGAAATACGCTATTCACAAGCAATGCTAGACAAATGTTGCCAAAAGGGAATGCACAATCTAGATCTGCTTTCTGCACAGAGTAATTTATACAATCTGTTCTAGTGTTTAACTAGGAGATGTTTAAACTTCTAAAAGCACTGTACAGAGATGCTCAGACTACCTTAATCTCTTTATGTCTTGTCCTATCCAAATATTTTCAGTAACCTCCTCGTCCACTTTGCAGCTGTATTTAAGGACCTGTATTTCAGATTTCTCTTCCACAGAATATAGAGCCTGGAACTGCTGTGTTTCCTACACCTCCCTGTCTTTTTCTTGTGGACTTTCATCCTGTAACATTCCTTAGAGGGTAGTGGGGACAGGATTGGAAATATCCAAGGCTGTTCCTGACTTAAGATATTTGCTTAAAAAAAAAATGAAACAAAAACCCCCCTTCATCTGTGTAAGAGAACACTTCATTTTATTAAGCCCAGCAAGCACGAGTTTCCCAAGATTATGTAGATAGTTTTTATTCATCCTTCTTTTCCCCTTTAGCTTCGTTCGTTTTTGTATTTGTATAGCTGATTATTTATTCCTGGTTACATTACTTTATACTCTTCTTGGATTTGAATCCCACTTAGTTCATTTAGTTTCTTTCATTTTCCAAATGCAGTTGAGTTTTACTCTGTTTTCATATGTATTTGGAAGTCCAAAGATGTTTAAAAATCCAAACCCTAAATTTCTGCACATTATGTAGGCCTCTGAGAGATCACCCATAGTTGAACACTCGTCTCCAAGATAAGTAACTCTTCCCTTTACTTTTAGATGTATTTTAGAGAATACACACTAAAATTTCTCCTCTTGAGCTTCCGCTCACAAACCAATAATATGTCATTCCTTTAATGTTCATAAAATCCTGTATGGCAGTATTTTTAAGTATGTGATTCTATGCAATTATCATTATATTTCAGTCAAACAGAAATTCTCATCAATCCATAGCATCATTATTCAGGAGTCTGAATATTAGGAGAGCAGCAGCACATTTCTTAAGGTATGTCATTCTGACTGATAAGGGCAGGGGTCCTCAAACTTTTTAAACAGGGGGCCGGCACACAGATTAAGTGGCAGGCAGTCATCTGCGGCTGCTTGGTTTCCTCTCCCAACCCCCAGCGTGTAGGGGGGTGGGGGAGGAGTGTGGGGGGGGAGGGGCGGGTGGGTTCTGTAAATACCGGGGGACGGATTGAGGACCCTGGGGGGCCATATCCAGCCCGCAGGCTGTAGTTTGAGGACCCCTGGATAAGGGTGTCTCAGTTTTGAGAACAGGTCAAAAAAGAAGGAACTATGGAAAACCTCTCAAAATTATTTAGAGCAATCAAGAAAAGATGAAGACTCTGCCTATACAGTAGTATACAGTAATAATCTCCAATGATTATTTCTTTATGAATTAAAACTTACACATGGCCTTAAGTCTATTTTTCTAAACAGCTGTTATGAGAAGATTGATATTTAACAGTAGAAGGTTAACTGTCTAGTGTATTAAAGAACCTTTTGTTCTCAGACTTACATTCAGAATTATTTAAAAGTCTAGCTTTTTTGAATGAATGACAGCAAGTTTTTTTTATTTAGGTATGGGAGCAAGTTTCTACAGAAGTAATTAGTTTCCATGTTTTTCAAAATATTTTGCAACAGAGTCAGAAAATTGCATGGATGATAATCAGTAACTGCTGTTTAACAATTCACTGCAAGAACATAATGGGGTAAATAAATAGTTTTTTTTTTAATTTTGTTTTTCTTTGCAGTGACGGATTTGATGGAAAATGTGTCTACTATCACCTATGCAAATGAATATGATGAAGTTACGCAAGGAGAAAGTATTCTAAGGTAGATTTTGGTTTTGTTTTTTTTTCTTCTCTGTATGAAGCATACAAAGATTCAGTGACAGGGGAGACTGGTACAGGTCATAGTATGCCATCTAGAAAAAAACACTTAAATATTTATTTCTTAGGGCTTATTTTGTTGGTGTCTTTTTGGGATTTTGGGGGGAGGTTTTTTGCTTTTATTTTAAATTCTGAGAAAAAATAGGTTATCTATAAGTATTTGTGTACGTATCTGTCCTCATCCTATTAGTCCCAGGCTAGTAAGTAAAATTATTGCAAAGGCTGTGCACATGGAAAGGCTTTTATTCATTTAAAACCCAACTTTGTGAAGCATTAGATAGCAGACTGTAACTGCTATTAAGTAGAAATTATTCTTAAATATTATTTGTCTTTATAATTTAAATATCTTTATCATTTCCTACGTATGCCCACGGACAGCAACATACGCTGTATGAATTGTGAAAAAAAAGCACCTCGCCTTTATTCTTCAAGATTTTTTTCTTTCATGATTCAAATAAAATCCAGGCAAACTCTTTAGCTCCATTTGAAAAACATAATTCATATTAAATGGTTTTATGTACTCAACAGGCTTAGCTATGTTGTTATTCTGTTTCTTTTAAATAAAACATCAGGTGTTGTATATAGTTTGTATACTATATAGCTTTCCTCATCAATAAAAATCTATGACTATTGGTCATCTGTTCTCTTGACGTAAAGAAGATTTATTAAAGGTATTGCTAGAAAACTAGATAACTAATTGAAATCTATTAATCTGTGCCCAACATGAAGCTATAGATAAACCAGAAAGAAGTAAAAAAACCCCCAAACCACAAAAAAAGCCCACACCTTCTCTCTCTTACCCTTTGATAAATGCAAATTATCTTTTGTTTTTAAGGACCAACAACTTTTGCAATGTGTGATGGTGAATAATTAATGCAATACATGAACTCTGTTAAGGAAATAGCTGGGAGAAAGTCACCCTCAGTACTTCTACATATTGAAGTGGTTTGTAAAAAATTCTACAATTACATCTGTATTTTAAAGAATTTCTAAGAATAAACTTAAAATCTTATCTGAAAAACAAAAAAAGATATTTTGTTTCTCACTAATTATTAGCATTGTTCATTGACTCCATGCCAATATGTTTTTCTTCAGGTAGAGCATATTTTTTCTATTTTTGACTCTATCCATTGTCATATTTCCCAGTTAACAGACTGACTCGAAACTAAAGATTCCTTTCTCTTTTAAAATGAATCTTTATAATACAGTAGGACTATTCACCAGTCAAGTATCTTCAGTAGCTTCAAATTCATTTTAGCCTGTTCTTTCTTCATGAGAAAACCTGTGGTCAACATGACAATGCATAGCTACCTTTTCAAAACAGTATCTATTAATCTGTACTGTCAAATATTTTTTGTGCATTTTATCTTACTTACATCTTTCCTTTCTCTTGAAAATTACTATAAATGATTTCCTGTAAAAATCAAACTATGTAGCATGGCAAATAGGTCTCCTAAATACAGTTTGCTGTGCTTGTAAAAATTTTGGACCCTGTTCTGGAGTCACATTCTCTTCTAAAAATGTAAGCATAAGTGGCAAGAACAGCTATGCATTTATACTGTCTTTCTTTTAAAAACAGTAAAGAAGACATCATTTAGATGCTCCCTAGTAAAATCCTTTACTCTTCTATGTTTTATTCTACAGAGCTAAAGTCAGACTCCTGGTTTCTTTTTACTTGTCTAAAATGTCTGGTGAAATTACTGTCTTACTATATTTCTCTCCTTTTTTTCAGACCTGTTTACCCTGACTCTAATCACATCAGATGGTCAGTGTATCTCCAAGTAATTCAGGCTAAGTTATAGCAGGATGCAGTTAACCTTTCCAGTTCCAGATCTTCCTCAGAACCCAGATTAAATGAAAGTCTGACCCTTCTCCTCTCACCACTTCCTCCTTCACAGAAAGTCAGACAGAGCAGTTGGTTTTGCTGGAAACTCCAGCACTTTCATGGATACCTGATGTGAATATACAGTGAGCAGAACCCTGATGCACCTTAGGCTAGTAGCTAAATGTGAGAACAGGTTACTTTACTTCTTTAAGTCTGTTTGTTTGCTTTGATGTTTATTAACTTATTCTTTCCCTTCCCCCCCCGCCGCCCAAAAATATACTTCAAACCTGAGTGGTTTATTGAGGTTTAAGAATTCTCCACATTTAATCAAGCATTATCAGTTACTGAATTTTAGCTATTTTACTTTTTCCCATGTGGTGTACAAGGAATAAAAAGGGCAAACAAGGCCTATATCCAAAGTGGAGTTTACAGACTTACAAAATGGTGGTATGAGAGAGGTCTGATGTCAAATGTGTGGGTGTGCATGTATACATTTGTACTTGCATATATTCTTTTAACTGTCTGCGAATAATACTGAAGCTTCTAATATTCTTCACACCTATTCTAGACAGTATCTTATAATAACATTAGTTAATATTTTGGAATTTTGTAGAGTTTCTTCTAGCTCATGAAGAATAATTTACAAACTAATTACATTATACTATTATAAAACAGACTACTAACTATTATCTATCATATACAGTAATATTTGCACTTACTGACTATGCTTTTAAAGACTGTTATAAGCAGCACGACTTTCTAAGAAAGTGAAACTTTGTTTAGTTTTTTGACAGCGAAGTCTTCAAAAGTTTACATAAACCTGAAATAAATCTCAAGTGTCACTTAAACCTGTAAAATTACAGGATACAATAGAGGATACAAAACCCCCACTTAGTTCAGAACTCAGACTTTTTGAACATTTTCAGTTCTGAATTCATATTACATGTAGTGCAAGTACCATTAAAATCTTGACATTTACTGCTGATGGTAGTTAAACTTCATATGGTATTTGCAGTACTCCCCATTCCAAGCATAGTGGAACTGAAAATGCTTCACTAATGGTAAATACCACAGTGTGATAAATGTCAAGAATTTAATGGTTCACTGTAATCATTATGGGACAGCATCTTGCTCTATGAAAAATCCCACTGACTTTAGCCGTGCTGTTTGTGATAATGTTTGGTAGAAGGGCAAGCTCATCTTTGTAGGCATCTACTGCAAATTTAAAGTTGAATAACTGTCCATATTATGTCCTTATATGTCCTTCAGCTTTTCTTTAAGCTGTTTTTTTTATAAATCCATTTCGAGGAGTTGGCCAACAGCTGCCAATTGCTGCTCAGGGACTGGCTGGGCATCAGTCAGCAGGCGGTGAGCAATTATATTGAGCAGCATTTGGTTTTTTTTCTTTTTTTTTTCCTTGGATTTTATTTCTCTTTCCCTCTCCTCTCCACTACAATTGCTATTGTTGCTGTTATTATTATTTTTAAAATTATTACTTTAATTCAATTATTGAACTGCTCTTAACCCACAGGTTTTCCCTTTTCCAATTTTCCTCTGCATCCAGTGGGGGTGGGGGTGGGGAGTAGGGGGTGGTGGATGGGGGGAGGGGAGGCAGGCAGTACAGTAGTCATCTGCTTGGTACGTACTTGTTGGCTGAGGTTAAAACACAGCATGGAGGAACCACGCCAGTGCATATGAAGCAAGTAAGAAAGAAGGAGCAGCAAGAAAAAAAAACCCAAACCAAAAAAACTAAAAAAAAAAGGAGTGAGAAATAAGGAGTGGCAGAAAGAAACAGCTATGCAAGACCCAAATATCCAGTACCACTTTTTGCTTCACTGAAGGGACTGAGTGCAACTTGCAGTGATAATAGGAGTGGAGAAGACGTGTCTGGAATGAAGGAATGAAGTGGAAACTAGGAAGTGGGCAGAAGAGGTGTGTGAAGAGAAGTGAGGCTGAGAGTGAAGCTGAGCCTGGGAAATAAGAAGGAAAGTTATTTTTTCCATGAGTGTGTGAATGTTTGTCTCCTGTTGTGGCTTAGCCATGGTAGTAGCTCAACCCCACACAGCTGCTTGCTCCCTTCCTGTCACTGGGATGGGGAAGAGAGTCAGACAGGTGAAAGTAAGGGAACTCATGGGTTGAGATAAAGATGGTGTAACAGATTAAGCAAAGTTGTCTGAAAAAAGAAAACCAAAAATAGCAATTCATTTACCATGCCCCATTGGCAGGCAGATGTTTAGACACTTGCAGGAAAGCAGGGCTTTGTCATGTGTAATAGTTACTTGGAGAGACAGACACTGTAATTCCAAATGTCCCCCCTTTCCTCCTTCTCTCCCCAGGCTTTTATTGCTGAGCACTGTATTATAGGGTCTCGGACATCCCTTTGGTCAGTTGGGATCAGCTTTCCAGCCCACCACCAGCCTGCTCACCGGCAGTGCAGTATCTCTGTAAGCACTGGTCAGCAACAGCTAAAACATTGTTGTACTATTGTTTTGGTCGCAAATCCAAAAGACAGTGCCATGCAAGCTACTATGAAGAAAAATATCCTCACCAAAATTAGTAAAAACCCTTTGTTTCCCAGTACCAGAACCATAACTACATGTTCAGGTTATGTTGATTGGCAATAATACATGAAATTAAAATCCCCAAGTTATGTCTGTTTCACCCACTACAGTAACTGGTGAGTGATTTTCCTGTTTTCTTTTAAGACCACAAGTTTTCTCATTCCTGTTCTTCCCACCCTCTCCCAATTCCTGCTAAGAAGAGGAGCAGTGAGTGAGCAAGTGGTTGTGTGGGATCTTGGTTGCTAACCTCTCACTATGACTAGGAATTAACTAGTGTTTTGCTAGTTTATGCTTGCTGCCAGTATAGCATGAATGCATAACTTTAGTAAGGCAAAGAAACGATTGATGAATTCTAGTCTTTTTGTATGCCCCCATAGACCTGGGGGTTGGATCTAAACTGGTAGTTCACCTGGTGGGCAGTGGGTCTATCAATTTAGATTTAGCAGAAGTGCTTCTGAAATCCATCATCTGGGTGTGCATATTAAAAATTTGCCAACTCCATGCTGCAAAAAAGATGTAGAAATTCCTCCTTCTGTTCTCTAATTCTTTAAGCTCCATGCTAAGAAAATGCATAACTTCCATGGCGGGATTATTGGCTTGACAGTCCAGTCACAAACTTTTGTATCAGAAACTGTTTGCATAGATGGAATATCACTCCCTAGATCTTTGTGTATTTGCGAGAAGGCATTACAGTAGCCCTTGGAAACCACAGGCTAATCTATATGCCACATCAAGTTTAAACATAGCATAAACAAAATAGAGAGACTTTTGTTTTCACTTCTTAATACTTCAAAATAAATTAAAAAAGGAAAAAAAATGTATGTCCTTATCCTACAGTCTTGTAATGAAATATTTTTCAGTCATCTAAAGCAGTTTGAAAAGTATTTTTTTCCCTTTTTGTTGTTTTGTCTTTTTTCTACTACTTCATTTCCTAGTATGACTGAACCTGCAAGGAAAAATTCTGATTTATTTTTATAGTGAAGGGAAAGACTACTTGCTAAACATACAAGCCTTGTAGGTCTTGTTTGGATATTCTGATATAACATGAACCTATGTAAATTTGAAGTTATTGATTTTCTGACAAAAAAAGTTAAACTCTCACTAGTTTAAGAATATTTGTCCAGTTCCTTTCCAGCCTTTTGCATCTCTAACTTCTTCTATTTATATTGACAATGAAAACTAACACTGCAAGCTCCAAGGTAGATTCTGTTGAGTCGTGTTTTTACTAGTGAAATTCCCTGAAGTGAAGTTATCATGGCTCTGCAGTTGTGCAGATCTGTAAGTAGAAATGATCTTTCAACTCCAAGCTTGTCAACTGAAAGAATAACCGAAGAGTGGAAACTTGAAATTTAGGCTCCTGTTGCCACCTTATGTCTTATCTTACAAACCATTCTTTCATTATAGAAGCATGCAGTGTGCTATTCAGAAAATACAATGCAATAAAGAAAGTACAAGATATATTAATGCAAAATAATGGTTGACATTTAGCACACACAAAAGTCGGTAACGTCAATGTTACGGTTCCCAAAGAAACCATATCTCATCTCCCTTGCATAAACATATTCTTCAATATATGTGCACAAAGTGGCTGAATTATGGTTTCCATGGGAACAATATCTCTAGATATACACATTTGTCATCCCTCTGTGTAGAGCACTCCATAAGAAATTGCCTTTATTAATAATCTCAGTTTCTTGGATGCTAGGAAAACATTCATAAAGTCGCATGAACATTGTGAACACATAGCTGAGATTTTTCCTCACACTTCTGTTTAAGATTTCTGTGACTGTTAGTCTAAACTTCTCCCTTTGGTCTTAACTGATGAGTTTTTTGTTTAGTTGCTGGAGTCTGCCTATGATTCTTCTTGGAACGTGGAGGGTTTATTGCTAAAATGTAAAAAGACTCGTAGTTAGATGTATGGCATTATCATGGGTGCAGTAAGATAGACAGCATAGGTACTCAGAGGCTTCATAATTATTGAAATTCAAACCATGGAACTAAAATAATTAATACATAGTTTGAAAACCACACAAAAAAAAAATAATCCTAAAGTTACAAACACTTTGATTTTGCAGGTTAAAGAGGACATGGGTTAACAATTTGCTTGAAATAGACCAAGTAACAAAGCATAGGAGGCTAATTTCCTGATGACAAAGAACAGATGATAGTGCACTTTCAACAATAACGAGAAATTATAATTTCAGGTTTGTATAATACATCAGAGATAAGACAAATATTCAATCAATATTCATGTCAAAACTTCATTATTTTGTTTTAAGCTTTTGGGGTTTTTTAGCGCATGAGGAGTAGTGAGAAGGAGGTGAAAGTTTTATATTTCAGTCTCATATATTCATCCAATCTGATGTAGGATTGCTTGTGATGGATTTATTAAAAGTTTCATGTGTAATGCTTTTTGAGCAAGAAGACAGAGTAAACTATTGGTGTGGGGGGTGTCATGCTTTGAATTTTCATCCAAAGTTTTGCTTTTAATTTTGGTTACACAATTTTTATTTCAAATTAACTAATTCCAATTCAATAAAAGATTTGTAAAATCTCAGGAAACTGTTCTGATATTGAGATTTTTCACAGGTTTGGTTTGGTTTGGTTTGGTTTTGTGGGTTTTTTTTCCCCTTAGAATTCTGGTCTTAAGCTATCTTTGTGTCTTGTTCAGCCACCAAAAATAATATGCTCAAGACAGATAGAAGCATTCTTAATCTAGAAAAACTCAAAGTAATACATTGTCTCATTTTGTGTGATGAACTTGTCAGTGCTCTGTCAGAGGACTGATTACAAACAAATAAAAAACTCCGTTACTCTGAAAAACAAAACTTCAGATTCCTGGGTTCCATGCTCATTACCTTGGATAGGAGTATGGAGATACATAATGCTTTTTGACTAACCTGCATGTTCGAAGTCTGTCACATTTCTGTTATTCATATAACAATTTTGTAAGTGAGATTAATAGACCATATGCAGATTTCTACATATGTACTATTGGGTTTTAATTACTGAATAAGAATAGCAATTTGTAAGACAATTTATCTCACTCTAAATAAGACAGAAAAATTTCAGACAAAAGGTTTCTAGAAGTGCCTTTTTGTTTCCATTGGCCATAGAGAGTTTAAAGTGACTGGCTTAGGTCCAGGTGTAGATTTGTAAACCTCTACAGCCAGATAAGACTAATCCCATTCTGCACGTTTGGTTTTTTCCCCTTGTTATTACATTACCAACATTAGTAATCAAGACAGTTTTACTTTTTATCCTGTTATTTTACTTAAAGTCTCTTCATGGTTTAAAAAATGGTGTTGCTGCCCTTGACAAAGTAATGGAAGTGTTAATAGGCAAGATCTTGTGTATTTTTTATATACCATGCTGTGACTGACTCTGCTGAGTATTTTAAAGTTTTAGTAAAGCAGCAATATGAACTGAAGAGGAAGAGAACCCACAGACATCTAACAAATTAGCAGGTTTTCCTTTCTGTAAAGAAATACAGTATGTGTAAGATGATTAGTAGTTTGCTTTTATACAGAAAGACTGATTTAGATTTGTAGCTAGAAACAGAAGCTGATCTTGTATTAACTACAAAATAAACTGTTCAGATATCATTGTCTATTCCAATGGAAGGTACATAGACTAATTTCCAGGTTAGATTTGATACAGGATTTAGTACTAAGAAACATGAAACATTTGGTTTGAAGTGGTAAAACATCAATGTTGATGTGATGTTAGTTCAATAATAAAGATGTATCAGTGTAGATGGCATTTGACAGTTAGATGAACATACATCCTGTCTGAAAATAAACATACAAGGTTAATGAGCTAGGATATAAAGTACAATGTTTACAGAGAAGCTCTGTAAATCTGCTTTTCCAAAGATATGAATTCTTTTACTTTTTCCAGGTCACAAACTCCTTAGTGTAAACACATTTTTGTTTCTAGCACTACTTTTTATTTTAGCAAGAGACAAAATGACCTGCATCTTGTTTAATTTCTACCCAGCAGATATGACTTTCCCAGAAAGGGCTTTCATACGAGTAGTCAGAGGATTGAATGTGACATATGTGTAACTGTCTCCACCTTAACCTGTTGGAGAAAAGCAATCAATATTAAACTTCAATGGAAAACAAAAATAATCAGGCAGAGCACAAAGATGTGGATAGAAGCTTGCAACTACTGCCTGATATGAGTCTATGTTCACAAAAATACTTCACTAAAGGCATAAATTGACAAGGGGTGTCAGAACACTGCAGAATACAATGATCCTGGTCTTCTTAATATCCTTTGCATTTCTGGTAAGAGAAAGAGCAGCAGTAAGCTGAATTAAAGAAACAAAGATGATACAAGCAAAACTGATAAAATCCCAAAATTAAAATACTTTCCTGAATATAGATATGCTACTTGTTCTAACCCCTTCCTCTAGAGTTATCAGAATTTTCAAGACTACACCCTAAATACAATGAATACTGAAATGCCATTGTCACTGTACAGAACATAAAATGTCAGTCATGTGCCTATCTTGCAGGAAAGGAAATACTCAATTTAGGAACAAAGGCAGAGCTAAGCTTGATTGTTGGTGTTGCCACAGTTAAAGAATACTAACTAGGAGTGGGAGGCTGAGACTGAAATGTAAGACCTGCAACTATAAATGATAGTAGACCTTTCCAGAACTGTGATCTGTATATGGCAACGTATCCAGTAACAACAGCACCAAGATTCAATGCAAGCTATAAACACTGAGTGAGATACATCATGATACTCACTTCACCATGCACCATCAGTTGAAAACATGAAAAATAAAGAAGTAGCTTCATTTCTCATATTCACACATATAGGTGGCCTATATTCATACAGATAACATGTTTTTTTTCCTTCACATGCTGCAACCTCAGCCATTGTCAAAATGTTCAGTATCTTCTAAAGACCTGGAATGCTTTTGGATCACACTAGTGTTATGATTAGTGGTATAATTACAATGTAAACCAACTTACCTTGGAAGAGTTTGTTTTATATCCATCAGCTGTTTGTGGAATTCTTAGAGTGATTCCAAATACTGATTGTGAATGGAAAAGGCACCTCTTATTCAGAATCATCTACATTCACAAGAAAACAACTGAAAATCAATACCTTACTGAGAAACCCTTTGCATTATGTTTTTTCCTTATGGGCAGTTATGTAAATGTGACACATCAGTGCATACCATCTGAAGCCTGCTATAGCATAACATTAACTTATAATTGAAATCACATAGTTACGCTTCATAATTTTCTTGCCAATACCATTTTCAGGATAATGTTTTTTTATTGTGCAATAGTAATGTGCTTAAGGTGCAGAAAGTGTCTGTCCTTCAGCTACTGATTATATAGCTGAGCAGACATAAATACATAAAAAAGCATAATTACATAACTAAGTGTTTTGTAATGGCCAGCTCTGCCAATTTTATGCAAGTTGTTAGTCAAGAAAATGCCTTTTTATCATAATCAAATGAAATCATAGAACACATCCTGGAAAATCAACATAAACACTGTTCGCTCTAGCACAATTGCTTACATAATTTATGGAGATGGCAGACAGGTTGACAGCAAATTGATACTTAGACAAATCTGTTTCACACAACTGCAGTTAATCAAGTTGCTCTCTGGCTCTGTTGAATGGAATGTTAGTTATTGTAATCCCTAAAGAAATTAAGGAACCAAAGTTATTTGAAAAAATGTCTGTTCAAAACATGCAACCTCTTCCAAATGTTGTTTGTCTGAATACTAAAAATGAACCAATCTTCCCTCTAAATATCATGTAACAATAACATAGTCTTTCTTCCATTCCCTTTGGAGGAAAATACATCTCATTTATCTATCTCTTCTGGCTCTTCATCCTAATTTTGTCATTCTTTGGAGAAATTAGTCTTAAAAATATCTATTAAAGTCCCAGGAACTTTCATTTTTAAATAAAATCAGAGGTTCACAGAAAGTTTTGGAACAAATAAAAACCTTACGATACTTTTCTGAGTTAATAAACTCCTGGTCAATAGTACTATAACACAGTTATTAATTGTGTTTTGGTGGATTTTTTAGATATCTGTATCTCCAAACACAAAAATGTCATAATATGCAAACCTTGCACTTCCTTTTCCAGTTAGAATGAGTGTTTATGAAAGCACATACAGGTCTTGGAATGTAATCTAAGAGTCCAGATACAAAAAAATTATATTTTCATGTAATTTATATTTTATATTTTATATAATTTAAAATATGTTAAAGATATAATTATATATATTAAATTTATATATAAATATATATAGATATATAAAATATATAAAATTATTAAGGAATATATTTTTATTTAAAAATAAAATTATTTATGTCTTTTTAAAGAAATTATATAAATTATAACACTAATACCATATCTGAGCTATAATTTAAATGAAAGTTTAAAAACATGCTTTTGAAACTAATATTAATAGTAATTTAAAAGCATTAGTTTGGCAACTTGTTAAGAGTAGAGATACTGCTGAAGACATCATCCTGAATGTCTTTAAATCTGTTCTAATGCCATCTTTTAAAATACGTATGCCCATGCTCATATGCAATGTTTCAGATATATTATCAGGTTTTTTGCATTGCCGTATTTTCCAAATTAAGTGGGCATGTAACTATGTAGTTTGTTGCATTTCATTAGTATTGGCTATTCATCACTTCTTGTATTATGAGAAAGTCAGATTAAAAGACTGCTGAGTGAAATAGTGGTCAACAACTTTTTACCTTGGCTTTGGAGCTCTCTGAAAACAGTGAGAGTTCTAAGAAACTAGCAAACAATTGTGCAGCAGGTCTTTGTCTGGCAAATCACGTGGGATTAGATTCTTGAATTTTAACTGCAAAAGAAGTTTTCACTGTTAGTTTCTAATCTGTGAAGAGAAACCAACTTTTGAAGAGAAACCCATCCATAATAACATTATACAGTTGTTCAAGAATTTTGCAAACACCTTGCTGATTGAGATTTAGATCTGGAAGGTGAGAGATTGGGCTTTGCTTTTTCCTGTCAATAGATTTTAACTCATGCCTCATGGAAACGTTCTAGGATCCAGATCAAATGTATGTAATATGCCGAAATATGTTCCTTCACTAATTCTACTGTTCCTGGATTACTATACAACTATGGTTGTGAAAGTCCTAATGGCAGAGGGAGGTGGTAAAGACAGACCTGAATTTAGTCTCTGATCCCTGAACTTTTTTTCATTCTGTATTACATAATCATTACTTAAAAATAGAAGCAAAACAAAGTAAAATCAAGCAAAACCAAAAATTGCTTCCTCTGTTAAAGCTGCTCTCTCTATAATGCAATTTATTTTTACTTTTTAAAATTAAAAGTCAACAAATTCAGGCTGTGGAGTGCAGTTCAACTCACTTCTCACATTGCTTGCTGAGAGCGCACTTGATCCCACTCCCTATATCACTAATGGATTATTGGTCCCAGCACAGACCCTTGAGGGACACCACTCATTACTAGTTTCCACTTGGACACTGAGCCGCTGACTGTAACTCTTTGACACAGCCATCCATCCAATTCCTTATCCATCTGACAGTCCATTCATCAAATCCATATTTCTCCAATTTAGCAGCAAAAATATTGGGGAGGACAGTAGCAAAGGCCTTACAGAGATATCCAGGTAGATGTAATTGGTGTCTCTGCCTTGGTCCACTGATGTGGTGACTCAGTTGTAGAAGGCCACTAGATCAGTCAGGTACAATTTGCCTTTGGTGAAGCCATGTTGGCTGTCTCTACTCACCTGTCTTTGATGTGTTTTGACATGTCTTCCAGGAGAATCTGTTCCATGATCTTAGCAAGCACAGAGGTAAGGCTGCTGACTGGTCAGTAATTCCCAAGGCCCTTTTTCTTAGAAAGAGGTGTGATATTTACTTTTTTCCAATCATCAGGGTCTTGTTATGACTGCCATGACTTTTCAAATACAGTGGAGAATGGCTTAATGACTACAGCAACCAATTCCCTCAGGACCCTAACAAATTTATATAACTTAAGCCAAAGCATAGCTTCTTTTCAGAAGCCAGTAAGCCTTTAGTATGAACCTAATCACAAGACAGTGAATGATCAGAGAATTTTAATGTAAAACATATTGTTACACAAACAGCATAATGATGAAGTCTTGTAATCTGTGAACACGTACCTTTGGTCCCCAAATCTTCTACAGAAATAACTCTGGCTTGAACCATATTTCCTTTGACACTCTTGGCTAAAAGAGCTGTTTAGACTATCCACCATGTATCAGTAACTCCTATGTGCATGAAGACAGGCCAGTCTGATGTTGATAAAAGTTTAGAATAAAAATTCTTTTCTGCTTCCTTTTCCTTTTGTTGAGGTAGACTGGATTTCTCAATGTACCATGGTGCTGTTTGTCAAAGAACTTTTAGGAACGTAATTACATGTAAGACTTCTAGCTCTTTCCCAAATGTGATTGAAACTGCACCAGAAATCAAAAATTGCTTGCAGATGTAAAGCAATACAGAAAATTGTATTAATAAACTGTCTTACAAAAAAATGGAACTCATATGGGTAAGTGTCAGATAAGCAGACTTTTTAGGTGAGAGCTCAAAAAGGTATGACAAAATTGAAGGTTGCATAAGGAACCTAAAAATGTATATACATTAGTATATTATCTAAAATTTCTTTGCCAGATTCAGAAGGAAAAATATGTTAATTATTAAAAAGAAAATAGATAAACTATTAGATAAAAAATCAGCTGAGAAAAATACTGTGTACCACATATTTGATTTGAGATGTAGGATGTAGTATTGCATTGACTCATAGTAAAACTTTCATTGATATAAGCAACTAATTGTGGTCTCCATTATGTGTTCTACTGCTTTTTGAAGTTGTCTGTAATTTCACACTGTTTCCTAAATTGGATCAGCTGAAAGACTTCTTTAGCCAGAAAAGTTTGTTCATCTCTGTTCACTTACTTGTTTTCGAAAATGCACTCCTGTAGAACCTGACTAAACAAAAGGATTAACTGAAATAGAGCCAACTCAGCAGATGAAAACTGCAAGAATGCTGGCAGAAACAGCACCCAGCTTCTTCAGTTTGACAATATAAATAATGTTAATTGCTATGCAAATTTCATCATGAAACTGCTGTTTGTTCTAAAAAAAATTGTACAATTCATGAAGGTAGCAGCTGGTAACCATTGTTAAAGCTCTTGAAAACCTAACTGGGAATATTAAAAGAAACTGGACTTAATGCATGCACTGATTTGTGGATTTGTTTATTTGTTTGTTTCCCTTAAACACTTATGGAATATCTGCTTTTCTTAGTGAATAAAGCCATGCCGATGAGTTTCTGGAAAAGCACCTCAGATATTTGAATGCATGAAAATTTACAAATGGTGCACATAAAACCGTAATGTATCTTGGAATCACAGCAGCAGTATCACATATTCACTCTAACTAATGATTGGCACACTAATGTATTTTTGGAAAAAAAACAGAACAAATGGTGACCTACCTCAGACAATTGTCTGACATTTGAGAAAGTCTTACTCTCCAATCTACATATTTTGTCAATGGCCCATTTCATAATACAAATTCACTTTTCTGTTCTGCTGTTCCAGTCATTTGCAATTATTTTTTTCGAGCTATTAGATGGTAGTTTCTAAGCAAGCTACTTGGGAAGAGGACTGGAAGTGAGTGTTATTTGAGAAGTGCAAGCAGCTGGTGTATAAACTGTATGAGTCTCATGGATGTGTAAATGTTCATTTATGAGTTTCCTCTGAAGTTTTTTACCATCATAGATCATAGTGCTGTAAATACAATGTGTGTCTCCTGTGTACAACAGCGGGTGAAGTGACAGTGACATATCTTTTTTAGAAACACTAGTTCTAGAAATATCATCCATACATAACAGCAATAAAAGGAGAAGATGATTCTTACTGCTCCTGCAGGAATCAGGATCAGAGACAAGGCCAGTAGGAGTGAGATTGTGGTGAGAATTCGTTACAGGCTACCTGATCAGAGCAAAGTGGATGAAGCTTTTTTAAATGATTTTAACAGGTTTTTGTATCACTGACCCTGTAAGTTGGTTGAACACGTTGCCCAGGACAGCTTTTGAATATGTCCAAAGACAGAGGTTCTTTTTCATAACTTTTTGACACAGGTACTGGATTGTCCAACTAAAGTTGACACATAGCTGGATCAGCTATCCAGTAACAAGGAAGAATTGGTCAGCAACTGTCTTGTCAGTAACAAACATGAAATGCTGGAGTTCAAGAACGTAATGGAGTGAGGAAGGCAAGTACAGACTTGGATATCAGGAGAGCAGACTTTCAGCTTCTTCAGGAAAGTAGTAAGTGGAAATCCCAGTGGACATAGCTCTGCAGAGCAAAGGAGCCCAGGAAAGCTGTCAGATCTTTAAGGACAGAATCATCCAAGTATAAAAACAATCCATTCTAGTACCCAGGAAAACAAGCAGATGTATCAGGAGACACTCCTGACTGAACAGGGAACTCGTAGCAAAGCTCCAATGCAAAAAAAAAACAACAGAGGCAGAATACAGAGGATTGATATAGAAACTGGCAGCTGGAGATGGTTTTAGGAAAGCCAAAGCTTAGTGAGAGACTTCATGGGCAATAGGAAGAACTATGGTTGCAACAGTAGTAAAGGTTTGAAAAATGAAAATGTGGGAATATTACCGAATAGGGCTGGTAAGATTTAATGACAGTGGACAAAGATGAGGCTGAGGTACCGTACTGGGTCTGGCTGGGGTGGAGTTAACTTTCCTGATAGCAGCCCTCATAGTGCTGTGCTTTGTATGTGTAGCTAGAAAGGGGGTGATAACACACTAGTATTTTGACTACTCCTGAGCAGTGCCCACACAGCATCAAGACTGTCACAACACCCCATCCCCTTCTTCCCCCAGCCCAGTAGGCTAGGGGTGGACAAGAGGCTGAGGGGGGGACACAGCCAGAACAGCTGAACCAAGCTAACCAAGGAGCTTACCACACCACATGATGCCATGCTCAGCAACAAAAGCTAAGAGAAAGGAGGGGGGGAGGAGGTATCTATTATTAAGGTGTTTGCTGCCTGAAGCAACCACTACACTTACTGAGGCCTTGCTTCCAGGGAAGTAGCTGGACATCACCTGTTGATGGGAGGTAGAGAATTTGTTTGTTTCCTTTGCTTCCGTGCACAGCCTGTGCTTTTCTTTATTAAACTGCCTTTATCTGTGGTTTTAACCTTGTTTTCTCCCCCTTGTGTTGCTGAAGAGAGGAAGTGAGAAAGTGAATAGGTGGGCATCTGGCAACCAGCCATGGTCAACCCATCACAGGTGCTCAATGCCTTCTTTGCCTTATTCTTCACCAACAGGTTCTCCCAGGCTTTTGCAGTTAACAGGAGAGCTTGAAAAAAAAAACCTACCTACAATGGATGAGGACCAAGTCATGGATTACTTCCGAGAGCTCAATCTTTCTGCTTGTTTCATGGAGCAACTAAAAAAAAATATTTAAAGGGGGAAAAAATCTAGTGACGGGAAATGTGAAAACCAGAAGTTCTGGGAGGCAGCTGGTATAAACCTTTACAGGTCCCTAAAATAAAATGTATGTTAACTCTTGCATTATGAAAGGGAAAGGCTGAGAATCTACTTCTAGATGTGTAAATGTTTTTGACTTTTACTGAAGGTGGAAATTCTATCTGCCCATCTCTAGTTTCAGGAATCAAATATTAATAGTGCCAGAATCATACCTGTATTCCAAATAAAGAATGAGTTATGAACTAAACACTTAAAATAAATGGTGTTTGAATCTTTTCTGCAATATCTGAAAGTTTTTCATTGACTTTTTCTTTCACCATTGATACTCTAATGACGATGTGCCACAAGAATAGAAAAAACTATTTGTACACAATCATGTGCCTAAAGGACAGAGAGAAAAGTAAGTTTAAAAATGCTATGTAGTTTACCTGGGTATGAATATTTAATTGTAGAAAAGTAACTGAAGTTATTAAATAGCTAAATAATTAATGAAATTTCAAAATAAACTGTAAATGTTTAGTCTTTATTGTAGAATTTTTCAGTTTTTTCACATGTTCTATGGGAAAAAATAACTACTTGGATTTTTTTGGTAATATTTAACCATAAGATTTATTTTTTTAATTTAATTTTTATTTTGCTCATTAGGGTGCAATGTTATACTAAATTATTTTACATTTGCCATGTTTTTATTGGTTTTGTTACAAAAGAAGAGAATAAGCACGATTGTTTAGAAAAACATCAGCTGGTTGCTTGTTTTTTATTATTTTATTTATTTATTGCCTTATTGGTCTTCTGAATTAAAAGAATATTTGTCACTGACTTCAAAGAAAGCTCATTCTTTCTTACACCAAGTTTTTTTTGTCTTTGTTTTTTAAATGCGTCAACTTATCAACCTAAATGTTGAAATCACTCTTAACAAAAACCAAATTATACTGCACCCTGTAACTAATGAGGTAAAGTTAGCAGTTCAGGTTTTGAACAAGTAAATGAAATAGGTATGAGTCATTTTATTACAATCTCACAACCAAAATTATTATGTAGAGATGAATGCTGAGCAAATATAGCCTTACTATTACTGTCAGCCTAGTTGTCCTCTTAATGTTCCTTATTCCAAAATAAGGGTATGTCTGGAGCCATTGATCCTTACAAGGGTTATTCATTCTTCAGCATAAAAGATAGCTTGTCTTCACAGTCATGGTTTTCAAATTTTGCTTTTCTGCAATCCATGACAGAAGATAATATAAATATGTTTACAAATAAAATCCCAGTTTAGAGGAAAAGCTTATTCATTTTTCTTCCATTTAATATATTTCCAAACACAAAATAAAGAAAACAAAACAAAACAAAAAAAACCAAACAAACGTAAGCAACGCAGTCTTACAGGCAATCTCATTAAAAATATCTGAAACTTTAAAGAAGTTAGGCTTCACATCATTTGGATAAAATGGTGATAAAGAGGATACTCTTTAATATCAAAACATGCAGCTTGTTTTATCATATTTGTTCCATAACATTTGCAGACTGTATTATGAAGATTCTTACCCATTGATTTTGGATTTCTGTACCTAAATTTCAATATATTTAATAATATAATATCAGTCTGAGTCACAGGAGACCATGTGTTTGCGGCACCAATGACTGGAGCGAGTGCAGGTGTGCGAGTGGGTGTGTGAATCAAGCTGCACTAGCTGGTGAATGGATCAAGAAGCCTGGGAGCAAGGGGGAAGTGGGTCTTCAGGGGTGTGGGAGTGCCTGTGTGTTCCCACAAATAAAAGCATACCCGGGCACCTATGGTACCAAGGGGGTCCTGGCCACCTCTGTGTGTGTGTGTGTGCCAGAAACTGGGGAGACTGGAATCAAGGGACAGCTACTGGACAAACAGTGTTTGAAACCAGCTGCTGGAGGGTCCCACTTGTACATGTGTACATACATGTACATTCTCACTATTGTACCTCCATTCTGTTCAGCAAGAGAGGAAAGCAAGATGAGTCATTGGTGCTGTCTGTGTTCATGTGAGTGCTCTGGGTGTCTGTGCTCTGTGTGGCTGGTGAGGTATATATGTGTATAATATGCGCATAAACACACATGCATATGTGTGGTGTACATGCATGCTCTGTGCGTGTGTGCCTGCTGAGAATACAGCTTCAGCCTCGCCACTGGTTGGACCTGGGGACATGGAGCTGTGGCAGCCTCATCTTTCTTGAGCTGTTTGATCTGACATGATATATTTTCCATTACTATTGAAGTATATCTGTATTGAATTTCTTGATTATCAGACTTTTCAAAGTAGTTAACCCCACCTTGGTTGGATCATGATCAATGCTTTATATAGAATTAAACAGTATCCTGGTCTGGATTTCCCCATGTGGAAAGATTTCTATGTGGCACAGTGATCCCTCTACAGTTTCTACAACAGATTTTTTTTACACTGAAAAACATTCTGTGCATAGTGAGGGGAAAAGAAAAGCTGGGCAGCTTTCCCTTTAGCTTTCTACTTGAAATGAACCCAAGCTTCAACTAGGAGATGTGTCTTGAGCCAATGTTTCAAGGTTCCTCAGTTTAGATAATATGTCTCAAAAAATGCTGACCATTTGGGTGGGGTTTTTTTGTTTGTTTGTTTTTGTTTGTTTGGGTTTGTTTTTGTTTTTTTGGTTTTTTGTTTGTTTTGTTGGGGTTTTTTTTGTGTGTCTCATTATATTGCCTCAGTATAACAATTACCTCAGTATAACAGCTTTCCTGGAAAGTCTCAATTTCATCTACAGATTATAGGGGGGGAAAAAAAGTTCCTTCTTGTACAAAAATAAAGAATATGTAGACCAGTAAGAAAAAACTGATATTAAACCCCCCCCCCCCCCCTATTTTGCTATTACTGCATTTTCACTGTCTCCATTGACTCATGGCATAGTACCTAGCACAACAGAGCATCATGATGTGAGCCACTGTGTGGTACTGTAATGAAAACACTCAACCTAACAATAATAACAATAACATTGATTTAAAGGTTCTGTGCTCAGTAGTACCTTAAGGAGTTCAATGTAATTCAGATTTCCTTAATAGAGATACAGATATGCGATAATTCATCTGTATATGTTTATTGCTTAGACTATTTTTTAAGGGTTATGGACACTAAGAAGTGTACTCTTAAAGATTAATAGCTAGATCCAATGTTAACATCACATGGTTTTCACCAGGGAACTGTAAAACTTCGAGGAAGATATTATAATGAGGTAGAGAGCTCTTACGGGTATTATTTACCGCATGCTATACAGTGATACTACCAACCTTGTATATAAACAAAGATGTACTAATTTTTGTATTGTCTAGAACAAAAGGAATGTGTAAGAGAGGCCTACATGACATGGACATTCCCAGGAGAAACTGCAGGAGATTGAAACAGCCCTAGGGAGCACTTGTGACCAGGAGCACTGCCAAAAGGGCAGGTAAGCAGGGACTGTGGGAGTGCAGCAGTCTGAGCAAAAAAGGCCCTGCACACTGCCTGTAGGTCTGTGTGGCAATGTGCTCTACCTCTCCCCCACCCAGTACTGCTCAAGTGGTAATCACCGATGGCAGTTGTAATTAATGAGTCTGGCCATGATGGCTGTATCTGACGCAAAGTGGATTCAGGGGAGACAGATAAGAACATAATAGCCAAGGGCTAATTTGAACAATGCATGCACCTAACAGTGATGGTCAAGCTCAAGTGTGAAAGAAACTAGCTTCTCTAGTTCGGTTTGTAAATATGACTATAAGTGAATTACCTTATTCTATAAATAGTGGACAGCTCAAGGCCCATTGAAATCTCTTCCACAGGCAGTGGGCTGCATGACAGGACCTCCCCTTGAGCAGGGATGCCTCTCAAGGTTACTCCTCGAGGCTGAGAGATTCCTTGCTGCAACAGATTCTTGTTAAGTGATTAATAGCATACTAAAGTTTGAAATCTTAGCAAAGCGGTATAAAGGATTGATTGTGCACATATAATCCTTCAGCTACAAACCGTTGACCAAGTCTGAGACTTTCTGAACCTAGCCCACCTAAACTTCCCTCTAAGAGGCAGTTCAGAAGGCAAGGGGCTCCTTTCTGAGCCTCATGACTCAATGGGATGGTCTCCGTGACAGTTTTGTCCGACCCTGTCCTCTGTGCAGTAAATAATAAGTGTATCTTTCCCTCAGGTCTTGTCAAAACACTTGTTGCATTTATTATCAAACTTTGTTAAATTGGTTTTATACCAATAAACATACTGCTGCCTCTCTCTTATAAGTGAAGTGGATCACTCCTTCCACAACAGTCTGCAGCCCAGGGAAGCGCCCTGGGTCTCTGCCATAATGGTGGGTACCAGCATCAGAGTTAAAAGCAGTGTTCCTACAGAGAAAGCTCCTGAAATATCTGATGCCAGATGGAACTGGTATTGAAGGAGAATTTAGTACAGATGGTAGGTTGTAATGAGTGCCCAGACCCTTCTCCTGGAGAAAAGGTAAGTACCTGCAAAAGATGTCCACAGGTTGATGACCTGTTGCATCAAGTGGTCGAGTTGCAGGAAATGGTTATAAAGCTGTGCAGTATTACAGGGGATAAGACAGAGAAAGGTAAATGGTTTCAGAACCATGCTCCGGCAGCAGACACCCCAGAGAATGGGGTACCTTGGACCCTGGTGACCCAAAAAAGGGGACTCTGCTTCAAGTCCCCACTCTCCAGCACTACAGCCAAAATCAGATATGAAGTTTTGAAAGCTGTAGAGATTCACAAGCAAGGTCTGCATGGAGAAACTGTACCAGCAGCACACAGTGGATACCGCAAAAAGAAACTGTCCAAGTTTCAGCTGGGATAGAGTTAGATTTCTTAGTGGTTAGTAAATTTTTGGCTCTGATGTGAGAAAAATGCTGATAGCACACTGATATTTTTAGATGTTTCTGGGTAACGTTTATACTAAGTCAAGGACTTTTTGGTTTCTTGGGCCCTGCCAGCGAGAGAACTGGAGGGGCACGGGAAATTGGGAGGGGACACAGCCAGGACAACTGACCCCAACTAGCCAAAGGGATATTCCATACCATGGGACATCATGCTGAGTATGTAAACTGGGGGAAGAAGAAGGAATGTGGGGACATTTGACATTATGACGTTTGTCTTCCTGAGTAACCGTTACACTTGATGGAGCCCTGCTTTCCTGGGGATGGCCGAACACCTGCCTGCTGATGGGAAGTAGTGAATGAATTCCTTGCTTTGCTTTGCTTGCATGCATGGCTTTTGCTTTACCTATTAAATTGTTCTTAACTTAACCCTCAAGTTTTTTTTACATTCCTTTCAAATTCTCCTCCTCATCTCTCTGGGGGAGGGGGAGTGAGCAAGTAGCTGTGTGGTGCTTGGTTGTTAAAGGTGCCGGGGTTAAACCACGACAGAAACGTTAAGTGCTTGCAGTGAGTGAGTCTCTGTTAAGGGTCACTGAGGCACCCATCTAGTGGCCTGACAGGGATTCACAAGAGGTATGCTGTCTTCCAGGAACTAAGGTATGAGATGTTGCTGAGACGGTGCCACAACTTGTCAAGGGCACAGAGAGCTATCCATTGCTAGTTTTTCATGTTGTCACGAATGACAGAAAAACTGAACTTCAGCAGACTCAGGGAAGACTACAAAGCCCTGGGGGTGCAAGCAAGTTATCTCTTCTACCATTTTACCAGTTAAAGGAAAGGGTGCAGCTAGAAATAGATGTATAATGCAAATCAACATCTGGCTTTGTGTCTGGTGCCATCATGAGGGTTTTGGCTTTCATGACAATGGGACATTCTTCGATGACTGTAGCCTATTAGGGAGGGGTGGGATTCACCTGTCTAGAAAAGGAAGGGAGTCTTTGGCAGAAGGCTGTGCAATTTGGTGAGGAAGGCTTTAAACTGAAGGACTTGGGGGGTGAGGTCAACAGTGGCAACACCCATGTCATTGCAACTAACTAGGGAATAAGCTAATGTTCCTTAGCTGGCTCCCAAGATGACAACCAGAAATCCAACCACCTCAAGTATATGTATGGCAATGCATGCAGCTTGGGGAACAAACAAGAGGAACTAAATCTCTGTGCCCAATGAGAAAGTTATGATATCATAGGAATAACTGAGACATGGTGAGACAACTCATGTGACTGGAGGACCGTGATGGATAGCTGGGGTGGGTTTCATAAAGATAAGCAGGGAAGAAGAGGAGAAAGACTCATACTTTATGTTAAGGGAAACAGTGGATGTATAAAAGTCAACTACACCGGTTGTGGAAGCCCTATCGAATGCCTCTGGGTCAAGATCAGAAGGATCGTCTCCAAAGACGATCTCACAGTAGGCATCTGCTACCAGCCTCCAAACCCAGACAATAAGGACAATGAAACAATATTTGGGTCACTTAAGGAAGATTAGGGACAACAGAATCTGGTTCTTATGGATGACTTCAACTACCCAGACATCTATTGGAAGGAAATACAGCAGCTCACATGTCATCCATCAAGTTCCTGGAATGCATAGAGGGCTGCTTCCTCATACAAACATTATATGTACCAACGAGGAATGAGACACTACTTGACTTGATATTCACAAACCAAGAAAACCTGCTTTGTAATATCTCAGTTAGTGATAGCCTTGACTGCAGTGATCACAATATTGTGGAGTCTGAAATCCCGTTGAGCATGCTGAAGGTTAGTATGGAGACAAAAACTTTAGATTTCAGAAGAGTAAGCTTCAGCTTACTCAGAGCTCATTTGGGGAGCATTTCATGGGAAGCTTCCATGGAGGATAAGGGAGCTAGCAAGTGCTCACAGTTTTGCAAGGACTCTCTCTTAGAAGCAGTTCATTCCCTTTAAAGGTAAGGGAAGTAGGCAGAGCAAGAGATGCCCTTGGCTTAACTGCAAGCTTCTGCATCTGCTCAAAACCAAAAGAGAAGCATACCAGAGATCGAAAAGTGAATGAATACCCATTGAGAACTACAAAGGCATTGCCAGGGTGTACAGAGATGCCATTAGAAAAGCAAAAGGTCAGTTCAAATTGAAATTGGCTAGAGATTTCAGAACCTACCAGAAAGTGTTCTTCAGATATGTAAACAACAAGCAGAAACAGAAGGAAAATATTATCCTACTGTTAACAAGGAGAGGTGAATTAGACACCAGCAGCACTGAAAAGGCAGAGGTTCTCAACACTTTCTTCACCTCTGTCTTTACCAGCACTTTTGGGCCCAGGCCTTGGGAACAAAAATCCAGGTTGGTGCAAACACAGACCTACTGTCAGTGAAGGAAGAGCTGGTGTGTGAAGTGTTACAGGAGCTTGACTCCTACATATTGATGGGCCCTGATGTTATCCCCCTGAGAGTGTTAAGAGAGCTGGCTGACATCATTACAAGGCTGCTCTCCGTAATCTTTGAGAAGTCGCGGAGGTGAGGGAACATCTCCAAAGACTGGAAGAAGGCCAATGTTATCCCCATCTACAGAAAGGGCTTAAAGGAGGATCCAGGAAACTACAGGCCCAGCAATCTTACTTCGGTCCATGGGAAAGTTATGGGATGAATCCTCCTTGGAGGATGAAGTACATGATTGAGAAAAAGCAGCAGAGATTCACCAAGGACAAATTATGCTTTACAAACCTGATTGCCTTCTAGAACAACATAACCTGCTTGTTTGATGTGCAGTGAGTGGTGGACATTGTTTACCTGGAGCTCTGACAGGCTTTTGAATGGTTTCCTACAACCTCCTCCAAGAGAAATGGATACATTATGGTCTAGATAAGTGTTGGTGCAGTGGGTGAGGAACTGGCTGACAGGCTGCACCCAGACGCTGGTGGTAAATAGCTCCTTTTCTAACTGGCAACCTGTCACAAGTGGGGTCCCCAGGTATCAATATTGGGCCCAACACTGTTTCATATCTTCATAAGTGATCTGGATGATGGGATAAAGTATATCTGATGAAGTTTGCTGACGATACCAAACTGAGTAGTGAAATAGACTTCTCAGAAGGGAGAGCTGCCTTGCAGAGAGACCTGGATAGGCTGGAAGAGTAGGCTTACATGAACCTTATGAAGTTCAACGAGAACAAGTGTAAGGTCTTACACCTGGGGAAACATAATCCAGGAGTGCAGTACAGGCTGGGACCTACCTGGCTGGGGCGCAGCTCTGTGGAAAGGAACCTGGGGGTCCTGGTGGGCAGCAAACTCAGTATGAGTGACCAGTGTGCAGGTGTGGCAAAGCAAGCCAACAGGATGCTGGGTTGCATCGACAAGGATGTCATCAGCAGAGATAAAGTCATCCTGCTGCACTCAGTGCTTGTCACGCTACACCTGGAATACTGGGTTTTGTTTTTGTCCCCAGTCTGCAAAAAAGAGGCCAGAGAGGTCCAGAGAAGGGCTACAAATATGATCAAACAACTGGGATTCCTGTCATATGGGGAAAGGCTGAGAGAACCCTTTTTCTTCAGCAAAGGTTTAGGGGAGACCTTATCACCACATTACAATATTTAAAGGGTGGCTACAATGAAGATGGAGACTCCCTTCTTACAAGGAGTCAGGTGGAAAAGATGAGGGGTAATAGGCACAAGTACTTCTGAGGAGATTCCAGTTGGAGCCAAAAGGACAATTTTTCACAATGAGAACAATCAGCCATTGATATGATCTCCCCAGGGAAGTGGTAGATTCCCCAACATTGGACACTTAAGATTCAGCTGGACAGGGTGCAGGACTGTCTTGTCTAGACCATGTTTTTGCCAAGAAAGGTTGGACTAGATGATCCTTGAAGTCCCTTCCAACTTGGTATTCTATGATTTGTTAAACATTTTGCTGTATTGGTTTTATAGTAAATTCAGAAATATCTCTCAAGAATTTCAAATAATACAAAAAGTTCAAATAATTTTTTTTCTTTTTTTTTTTTTTTTTAGGTTGATGTGAGACAAAATAACAGTTTCAGTTATTATGGCTATCTCAATTAAAATGTGTGAATCAACTCGGATAAATCAAGAGCTAACCTAGCTTTTCTCCATTCCTTGAATTAAACTCCTGTTGACATTTGGAAATGTCATAACATTTTCATGTTTTCAAACATCTTTTTTCTTGTCTTGACTACCACTTTGGGATGGTCAGACCAGGGTATTGTAAAAGAATCTGACTTTAAAAAGTTCTGTGTTCCTATAGCCTGAAATAAACCTGTCTCAAAAAAGCACAAGAAGAATCGAGCAAGAAAAAGTCTTCTTTACCCTGCAACAATTCCCTGCCGTGTCACAGCTTTCAAGTTTTTATTTGAAAAAACAGAGCCATCAGGCAGGTCAATGCACCCACCTTGGAAACAGGAAAATTTTGCTTCATGCCCCTCAGCCTCAGCTAAACAGACATGTATTTGAAGTTGATTTTTTTTTAGTCTCATACAACCCATTACAAATGCTGAGGAAACTTTTTCCTCTGTTACTATCTAATCTCAAGACAAATTTCCATATCTAAGGCACCTAAAATCAGTATTAGTCAGTTATCCATAATTTTTAATATAAACAGAAAGATCTTGAATATTTTTTTTCAAGACAGAATTGAAAACATATAATTCAAAAAACATCCCCCACCACCCCACCCTGTTAATAGGAAAGGATGTGTTCTGATCAAGTTTGTTCAACGTCTACGTGTAAATACACATGAGTGTAGATGCAGCTGAGCTCCACTAATGCTTTTCCAAATCTTGGCTACAGTGTAGATGAGAGGTATAGTGTACCCAAGGTAAACCCTGTATCTAAAACCAGTCTGGTGCCTTAGTTATGTGTCAGTCATCCTTTCCTCAAATTAAATGCCAAACTCTTTCTCCCAGGATAGCCAGAAAACTGGTTCCTACTTTATATAAAGTTTGAAAACCAAGTAAACTTGGAATAGAGACTTTTTCATATATTCATTTTAGGGGTTGTTTGGTGATGTGTTTGTTACTTTTGGAAGTAAGAAGAGACCTGTAGAAACTCATGCCTCTATGCTGTGCTCTAGAAGGAAATCTTATTTGGTCTAGAGTAAGAATTTTTCCCCTTGTATTTCCACTTGATTTTTTTTTTTTTTTTTTTTTTTTTTAACAAAACTGTAACCAAATAGAATTATCTTCTTCTTCCTAGCAGCCCAAAGGGATGAACACTTGCATCATTACAGTTAGGATTCATCGCCAGGCTCCCATGGTTGCAAGCTTTATTTTCATGGGAACTAAATGGCTTGTGGTGGAAAACCCTCAATTTGTGTATATACAAAAGATAAAGAAGCCAAATTTCTTGGCTTTTTGCTGTTATTTCTGAACTATGGGAAAGTGCAATGGCTTACTGTCAAGTTTAAAGGAAGAAAAAGAGAAAAGGTACTTATCAGCCTCAAGTACAAATAGGCTGGACAGTTTTCCATCCTTATATTAATTTCTGGATAAAAATAATTTATAATAAAATTTGAAAACACAATATAGCACACATACATCAAACCTGAAATATCTTTTTTTCTACAAATGGAATAGAATGGCTACTAGAAAGGAAAAATCAATTAATGCGTTGTTTCTGTCACCAACTCAAAGAAAGGGATTTTTCTGTGCAAGTTTTTTTCATCTTAAATAGGCATTGCTCTGAATTTGATATTTATCCACAATTCTGTACAGTTGACCCTGCTTTTGTCAGATCTACCAAAGATACTGTGCTGGAAATAGAAGAAGGATGAAAAAATACATGAATAATTTATTTTTATGTAAAAAAGAATTATAATTGCCTGCTTACTGTGAAGATTCTGAAACAGGTTCACTTTCTCACAGCTTCACATGTGCTTTTGAAAGGAGACAGGAGTATCCCATGGAATTCAGAGGCCATTTGATGCTAAAGACATCTAAGAGAACCTAAGTTGGCTGTGTCCCACCTATAAAAGGGAAAAGGCTATCCATATCCACCAATGCTACCTGTGTTTTAGTCTATTTGATCAACTTCAACACATGGTTCTGTAAGGATCAAAAATGACAAGAACAATGCACCGAACTTGAACTCTGAAAAATTAAACATCTAGTACACTGTAGTTCTAGGCTGCCATATCAGATCCTTCTACAGTCAACATGCGACTACTACACTGAAAAGTGGATAAACTGATAAGATCCCTCTGAAAGAGGTCTTCAATTAACACAGATGGAATTTTATATATTAGTTATTAACACAAATGTTAATATATATTAACACAGATGGAATTGTAAACAATAAAAAAATAACAGAGATGGAATCTAGGTAATTAGCTGATCAGTGACTAAAATTAATTGCAAAAGTTTTTGGGAACAGTTCTTTACTAATATATATGTATATATTTTTCATTCTATTTTTTGCTTTTTAGTATCAGAAAAGGGAGTTTTACACCATTGACAGTGTCCACATTCAGACATGGTGTCCTGAGAGCACAGTATTTTTTGAAAAGATTATCAGCTTTCAGTTTTCTAAGGTTCTAAGTGAGGTCCAATGGCTTCCTAAGCATCTTTTATCACCATGAACCTATGAAATGACAGGGGGGTCAGTGCTTTTTTTTAAAAAAAAGTGATTATGAAGTGTCCTGTTCTGGAATTATATTGACTTTTATTAAATGTTTTATTTGTCTTGGGTGTGGAATGTGCTAATTCCTATTAATGGATAAGGATGCAAGTGAACTGCAATGAGGGTGAAGGTGATGCTATAATCCAATCAAAAAAATCCCTGACTTACTTCTCACAAGATTTGCCTGCTAAAGAGTGGGGATACAAAAGAAAATTCTCTTTAGGTTCTTCCATTATAATGTGACTAGATTTTAATTGTATCTGTATGTATTTCTATTATAGTATCTGTAAACATCTCTTCCTTTCATCTTCAAAACTTATCATTCCTCAGTGGTTTTGGCAGTACAAAAATCTCATAATCAGGAATAAAAAGCATACTTGGTTAGATATTAGCAAAATACGGTGAACTTCCAGTTAGCTTGCCTGATTACACAGGTGTGGTGAGTTGACGTTGGTTGCATGCCAGGTGTCCACTGAAGCTACTCAATCACTCCCCTCAGCTGGGCAGGGGATAAAAAAAAATGTAACAAAAGGCTCATGCATCAAGCACAGGGAGAGATCACTCACCAGTTACCAGCAGAGCAGTTTCAACCTGGGGAAATTAATTTCATTGCCAATCAAATCTGAGTACGGTAATGAGAAATAGAAACTAAAACTTAAAGTACCTTCCTCCTGCTCCTCTCTTCCTTCCAGGCTCAACTTCACTCCTGTTTTTATTTTACCTCCTCTCCCACAATGGCACTGGGGAATGGGGTTTGCAGTCAGCTCATCACACCCTGTTTCTCCTGCTCCTTCCTCCTCACTGGGAGGACTCTTCACACTCTTCCCCTACTCCAGCATGGGGTCCCTCCCACAGGCAGCAGTTCTCCATGAACTTCTCCAGCGTGAGTCCTTTACACATGGCTCCAGCATGGGTCGCTTCCATGGGGTGCAGTCCTTCAGGAACAGACTGATCCAGCTTGTCTCCTCTTTCCATGGGTCCACAAGTCCTGCCAGCAAACCTGTTTCTGCACGTGCTTCCCTCAGGTCACAGCCTCCTTCAGGTGCATCCATCTGCTCTGGTGTGGGGTCCTCCACAGGCTGCAGATGGGTATCTGCTCCACCACTAACCTCCATGGGCTGCAATGGGACAGTCTACCTCACCATAGTCTTCATCACAGGCTGCGGGGGAATCTTGGCTCCTGTGCCTGGAGCACCAGCTCTCCCTCCTTCTTCACTGACCTTGGTGTCTGAAGAATTGTTGCTCTCACATATTCTTACTCCTTTCTTTGGCTGCAGTTGCTGTTGTGCAGGTTTCTCCCCTCTTCTTAAATATGCTGTCATAGAGGCCCTACCACCATTGCCGAATGGCCCAGCCTTGGCCAGTGGTGGGTCCATCTTGGAGCCAGCTGGCATTGGCTCTATCAGACTTGGGGAGGAGCTTCCGACATCTTCTCACAAAAGCCACCCCTGTAGCCCCCCCAACAACAACAAAACCTTGCTATGCAAACCCAATACAACAGGAATTAACCATGCAGATAATGATGTAAGTGATCAGTCTAGGACAGCAGCAAGTTGGACTAAAGAGTTTGGAGGATTTCACTGCAGTGGCATTCCTACCTGCTGCTTTCTGGTTTGTACAGTAACCAGCTCAACAAAGGAGTAGCAGAGCTTTTCACAGGCAATTCTCCATATGAAGAAGATTGTAAAAGGAATAAAATTATTTTTTTTAAAATCAGTAATTTCGCCTCTCTTTAACTAGCTTAGAATAAGGTGTTTAATGAATTTCTACTTTCTTTATCAGTGATGTGTTCACATTTTTTTTTTCCCAGTGGCATATCTATTACAATTTCTTTTATTTAGGTTCAGGTTTGAGAAATGTGGGGTACAAGACCCTCTAATTACTTCATTGGTGGTATTTCAGTGGGTTTTATATGGATAATGCAGATGTTTTATAAAGCAAGACTTGAGGTGTTCAAACTCCTGTTTCTTAGCCTCCTTTTTGTGTTCCTCAGTTGTGGGAAAAAAAAAAAAAAAAAAAAAAAGAAAGAAAGAAAAAGCAAGAAGTGAAGTAATCTGGATCTCTTTCTTGGTTTAAATTTAGAGTGCAATCAGTTATATTGCTCTGGCTTCTGCTGTGCCAGAATAAAATATTATTGACTTCTGCTTGCACACAGTTGTTAATCGCTGTCTTCTGAGATCTGCTATGTTAACTGTATACCTCAAATTTTCTATTTCTAAGATTATCTAGGTTAAACAGAATCCTTTGAATAGCAGATTTTTTCAGAGAACCAGGTATAAAATAGGTACAGAGTACATTTCACATAGTGTAAATGAGGATAACCTTTTGCAAAAAAGGGATGAAAAGCAGGTGTCATGGGGCAGCAATAGCCACCTCCCACCTTTCTTCAGTTGCAATATGACTTGTTAAAACATTAGTTCTATCAGAAAGGGCTGTTAGGTAAATAAAGCACCTCTAAAAACTGACCATGAGTGACAGCTTAATGGTACTCAGGAAGACCTGAGACCTTTGCTACTGTTGAAAACAGCTGCAGGTCCCTGCAGGTGCTTGTAGTGGTTATTATAGAAAAATTCATGACAATCAGCAAAAGCACTGCTAACAGGGTGAAACAACCTAGAAAAGGCTTTGAGGGGAAGCTTGACATTTTCTTCTGCATAACAGAATGGACACTTTGAATGCTCAGGTTTGGGTTCTTTTCTGTTCCACTGAATTTCAATAATCGAATTTTCATATGAATCAAGGAATAATTTCTTAAAATTCAGGTCAAATTATATAATGATAAACTGTAAAAGAAAATCATAAAATCATCAAAATCTGAGCCTTTGAGAGAACAAATTGCTTCAATGGAAATGGCATTTTATCTGTGCAGTGGTAGTTTTGCTACGTGTGCTTTATCATAACCAGTTTTCATTAACATTGTACAGTATCCTTCATTTCCTTTTTAAATACAAAGGATGTCAGTATTCTTTATAAGGTACCATTTTTGCAATAACTCATTGAAAATTTTCTTACACTTCAGAAAATATACTGAATTATTTCATGTTAATAAATAAATCCCAATATATAATACATAAATGTACAACTTAGTATATAGTCATTGAAGTTGAAGAATTAGAACCTAAAATAAGAATAAAATCTTAAAAAATTTGAAATAAGAATACATAATCCTTTAAAATTATTTTAGTAAAGAAAAATTACGTTTAATTGCTATCTGTACAAAACAAGAAACGTAATAAAGGCAGCCTACTAAATTGTTCCTGAAAAAGTTCATTTTTATTATAATAAAAATATTTTTAACCAACAGCACTTTTTTTTTTATTATTTGTTGAGGAAACAATAAAGTCGAGAGCCAGAGTATTTTAACATGCAATTAATGCAACTGAAAATGCAGTATCTTTCTCATTAAAACCCCATGGTAAGACAGTATAGCTATTATTTATAATATTTGCTGTTAAATTTGTTTCCTAGAAAAATGTAAGAAATAAATTTGTTATGAATAGCCATTCCTTAAGATTCTAACAACATCATGTTGGATAGTAGAACTCTGTAAGACTGCAGATTTGGCTGAAGATAAGCTAATTCAGAGGAAACGGTTTCTTGTGACAGAGACAATTTACAAAGTGAAAATCTGTGATTTGTTCCATGCAGTTTTGCAGTCAGAGGGTGACTGTTTCAGTCTATGCCAGTCATTCAGCTTACAGGTGCAGTTAACAGAAGAAGATGTAAGCACATGCAGAAGGTGATTCACTCTAGTATAATCTCCAGGAAGTGATATTGATGGGAGGTTCCTTCTTTATAGGTATCTCAAAGGGAATCTAGCTGAATTTCTAGAGCTTGACCAACATTTTACAGGTTAATGTTGCCAATGTGTCGCCAGCCACAACTTTCCTAATAGACATGGGACAGGGAGCAAAGGCTGGGTGATATTAACAGTAATGGCAAAGGATATTATGAATGAGTCATCTGTTTTGCTTCAAAAATAACAAACCAACAAAATATCAGTAAATACATGAGCAGAATCATTCACAAATATTAAAGCTTTCATAACACACAGGTGGAATGGACCAATGGTAGCATTGAGTTTGTGTTATAGCAAGGTGAACGAGTCTTCTAAGTAATGTATAAGTGTCCTGAGGTTACGGTGAAATCCTTGAAAGCTGATTGAGGAAATGTCCTGGCTTTGGCTGGGATAGAGTTAATTTTCTTCTTGGTGGCTGCTGCAGTGCTGTGTTTTAGATTTGCTGTGGGAATAGTGTTGATGTTTCTGGTTGTTGCTGAGTAGTGTTTATACAGTGAGGGGACACAGACAGGACAGCTGACCCGCACTAGCCAAAGAGGTATTCCATACCATGGGGTGTCATGCTTTGTGTATAAACTGGGGTGGGCTGGCCAGGGTTGCAGGTCATTGCTCAGGGGCTGGCTGGGCATCGGTCAGCAGGGGGTGAGCAGTTGTACTGTGTGTCGCCAGCTTTCTTTTCTCCAAATGGAAACCTTTGGATTCCATTCCTCTCCCCTTCTCCCTTTTTCATTATAACTGTTATCATTACTATTGTTCTTTTGGTTTTATTCTATTTCAACTATTAAATTGTTCTTATCTCAACCCTCAAGTTATACATTCCTTTCTGATTCTCCTCCCCACCCCTCAGGGTGAGGGGGGACTGAGCAAGTAGCTGTGTGGCACTTAATTACCGGCTGGAGTTAAACCATGACAGGAATAAAAAAACCCAGGTGACTCTCAGGAGGGATGAGGATGAAGCAAGAGCAGGGGAATAAGCTACTGCTAGAATGTGAAACTTACTTAGTCAACAAGTTGCCCATGAGCCAGCAGTGTGTTCTTGTGGCCAAGAAGGACAATGAGATCCTGGGGTGCATTAGGAGGAGCATGGCCTGCAGATGGAGGGAGGTGATCCTCCCCCTCTACTATGCCCTGGTGAGGCCACATCTAGAGTGCTGTGCCCAGTGCTGAGCTCCCCACTTCAAGAGAGAGAGGGAACTGCTGGAAAGGGTCCAGTGGAGGGCTACAAAGTTAATGAGGGGACTGGAGCATTCCCTTATGAGGAAAGGCTGAGAAACCTGGACCTGTTTAGCTGGGAGAAGGGAATACTGAGAGGGGATCTTATCAATACATACAAATATCTTAAGGGTGAGTGTCAAGAGGATGGGGCCGGGCTCTTTTCAGTGGTGCCAAGCAACAGGACAAGGGGCCATGGGCACAAACTGCAACACACGAGGTTCCATATGAACATGAAGAAAAGCTCCTTCACTTTGAGGGTGACAGAGCACTGGAACAGGCTGCTCAGAGAGGCTGTGGAGTCTCCTTCTCCGGAGACATTCACAACCTGCCTGGACTCAACTCTGTGCAACCTGCTGTAGGTGAATGTGCTGTAGCAGGGGTGGGACTAGATTAACTCCAAAGGTCCCTTCCAGCCCTGAGCATTCTGTGACTTTGTGAAACAGAGAAATTAAGTGGAGGCAGTCAGACTAGCTGTTAACAGTGAACTCTTTTGCCTTGAAAGTGATGAACTAAGTGAAGCCTGAGTGAGACATTCATTCAGTGATCAACAGATTTATGAGATTAAATGTGTGTGTGTTTATTTCAGGAGAAAAAAGTGTTTAAGACAAAGGGTCAAAGATATTATGTATAGTGGCTCAACATAAAAAAAAATATTCAAGTTTTGTTCTTTTCAATACACTTCAGAACATAGGACAAACACACCTGTAAATTATTAACATTTGGACAATTATTCATTATATTGCATAAAGTAACAGATACTAAAAAGTAATTTGAGAGTATTTTCAAACCAGGTGGTTATAAAGAGAAAAAGAAGTGCAGAGAGGAGACTAGAGGAGAGGAGAAGAGAGGGAGTGGGAGAGGGGGAGGGAGAGGGAGGGGAAGGCCATTTCCAAGTTCAAGTCTATTATCAAAGTCTATTTCTCCAAAAGAGATTCACAATTAAAAACATCTACTCTGTGCATATTAAAGAGTAAATAATTAGTTCTGTATTCACTGCCCACCCCCCCACCCCCTGTTTTCAGTGCAACCTACATTGACACAGACAAAACTTAAGAGAAAAGTAGGATGATATGACTGAGAAAAAACCTCACTGATAATCAGACAATTGCTGCTGACAGTCCTTGGTCCAGCATGCAGTACGCCTGCTGGTCTCTGGCCCGTTTCCCCAGTTTGTGATATTATATAGCTCATGTTTCTGAATCTGAGAAAAAAAGGGTTTGGTCATTTGATCTCATTTTTTCTGTAGAGTCTCACAAGCTGGTGAAAAGGAGCTGGAAGAAAAAATGGTGTGGGGAGATGGAGAGGAATGCATACATAATAGAGAAGACAACAGTGGACCTCAGTGATTCTTAGGCTATCTCATGGTTAGTGGAGCGGTTCCATTCATCACCTAAGGTCAAGACATCATAGTAAGCCTAATGGTGCACAAACAAAGACAATAGTTCCAAGGAAGCTAAGCCAACCTATTTAAAATCCTCCTGGAATTTTCAGTCCTCCATCTTCCATTTTTCCTTTGCTGATAATCCTTACATGCAGGAGAAATAAAATAATTCTTTCTCTCATTTTTTTCCAAAGTAGATCTAATTTTTCATACTTTGACTTTCAGAGTTACTTTTTGTAATTACTAAGAGCAATCTAGATATAGAAACTAGAGGTAGAATCAATGGATGTTCTAACTTTGAATCAAAATTCTTCGTTGCTTCTAGCTCTGCCTGAGACATTCAGATGCATTGTCAATTCTGCTCTCCCTGTTGCCTTTCTTTTACAGATTTCTTATCAGCTATGAGCTGACATAACACTGAATTACATCCTTCATACCCCTGTGAAAGCAAATTAGTAATAAGTTTTACATTCTGTTCTGCCACACATAAAAGAAAATCTACTTCATTGCTTAGTTAGTTTTGGGTGATTTCTAACCTCTTCCTAAATTCATTTAGTATGTAGTTTAACAATAGGTTACAGGATTTAGCAAGCTAAAGTGGTACTGTGCACAAAGGCTATGCATGTTCTTTGAGAAAGCTTGTAGTTAAGATAAGCTCAAATGATATCATAGATGCATCAGATGTTCAGATGAACAAAAACACTCCAGCTTTTCCTCTTGCCATTTCAAATATTGTGTTACTTTTAGCTGTCATCTCATTTTCTACAGAATAGAGTAAATGCCTCCTACTGACCCATGCTTCTGGCAGAATTTATACACAGCTGCATCTGTTCATGGAGTATACTGCTCAGGACTGAAATCTCAGAGTTATGTTTAGATATGATATTGGGATTCAGTTGCAGCCTGATGTAAGCCTAGTAGCAGAGGCCTAAAGGAAGAATAAATTACACGGTACTTCCTTCCCAAGAAAAAGAGGAAGCCTGAAGAAAAGATGATCCCAATTTGACATCTGGCAGAGAAAGGCAGGATAATTGAAATGTGGCAACTGATAGGTTCAAATTTTGTTTTATTATGTTTTAGAAACACTTCTCATAAAAAAATTGTATATTTGATGAAGACCTGAGTACATTAGTCTGTTCCAATTAACTGTTCCTATCTGTGCCTTGGGTGAGCAGTCTCTCTAATCCCAGGCAATAGCTTCTAGAGATAGATAGTAAAAGTTTTAATTTTAAGAAACTCAGGAAACTTTGCCAAAAACTCATGAATACACTGTGGTGTGAGAAGGTATTTAAGAATTTCTGTTATGCAGGACTGCAAGTGCCCTGTGCTACAGGTACTCTGCCTAAGAGCAGTAGGTAGCAGAAGCTGCTGGAGGAGCTGTAGCATGGGAACGGGTAGCAAAGAGAAAGCAGCATGCAATACAAAATCTATGGCTACTGGAACAAAACATGACAACCACAATTTGTAAGTCAAGTGACAGTGCAGGAGACAGTAAGCAACCAGGTGGCCTCAGGATTGCCTTGCTAAAGAAGAAGACTGTTAGTAATAGTTGTATTTTTAGGAACTAAATATGTTGTTACCTTATGTCTGTCTACCTTTTAATCTTTTTGTTTTTTTCTCTCCTCTGTTCAATATTGTTTGCTTATATAACTGAATTCTGTCTGCAATAGGAGAAAACTGAGCATCACAAGGTGTAGCTTAATCCTCTGATGTCTCTGGGTGGAGTCTTGAACCAGTGCTTTATCAGCTATCCAAATTACATGAACATTGTCTTCATTTCTGCCGATCAAGTCTTGGCAGAAATATTACAATTACTTAGTATGCAAAAGTATGAAATTAATTTTTCCCCATTATTTTTATTAGATATTATTTTATAAAGACAAAGCAAAGACTGGCCTGAAGGAAAAAAGGAGCACACTGTACACAATCTGTATTCATAAAAATTTCTTTAACAAAATTCCCAAAGATCCTGTTATTATTAATCCATAAGCAAATGAAAAAAATCTGTGGTGTAAGCAACAGATTGTCAAACATGTGAGAAACATGGAACAAGATACATATGAGAAATAATTTAAAAATCCAAATATTTTGCTAATTACATAAGAAACAGAATACTGTCAGGCCAACTGCCTGCTTCCTATTGTAGGAAGTGGTAGTAGTTATTGGAACTGAAAGGAGGAAGATGCTGTAAATGACATGACACACAGGTGGTGAAATGATTAATGTTGGATCTAAACAGTACAGCTGTCTGGCACTTCTTGAAATGCCCAGGAAAAAAAATGGGATATTTATTCTCCCTGACAGGAAAAGGAAAATTGTGTGCTTGATTCTCCTCAATAAATGAAGTCTTGAGTAAACTGTTCTGTTGATTTATTATAGTGGTATCAGCTAACACTGCTATTGAAAAGTTTTTCTTGGTATTTTCTGTATGAGCCAGTATTTCAAGTATCTCCTCTCTAACCATGAACATTAAATTTTAAAATAAGCTGCATTCATTTTGGGAAAGCAGATGGGCATGAGAGACTTCTGCTAGAGCCAATACTGCTCTCCTGCTCTCTCTCAATATATATAGAGCAAAATAATCTAAAGCCTGCACATTTTCTTATGGTGGTTGTTGGTTGGGGGTTTTTTGGTAATAATTTGATTTAGTAAACCTTGGCTCTGTCCCTCTTGTACTTTTTTGTTGTACCAACATATAATTGATTTAGTTTGGACCATATTAATCATCTAATGGCATCCCTGTGAATAGTTCTGCTTCTGGAGTTGCTTCACCATAAATTGTCTGGAACCCAGCCACTTAGAAATTCTACTGTGGGACGTTAATCTCCACCTCACTCTCTAAGTGAATTACTTCTATTTTATCACAATAAAAGTAAAATAAAATAAAATTTATTTTGAGACTGAAAAACTTTTGCAATGAAGTAGGATACCAACAGAAAAGTTTGTGTACTATTGAAGAAAAAGTTTAATTTTACAGATGAAGTACTTCATTCTGGTGCATTATTTTGAAAGTTCTAATTTTGTCATTTTCACATTAAAACTTCAGTTCAAACCAAAACAGGGATATGTAATCACTATTCTGCTGTATTTGGTAATTCTTTTGAAATGCTGAACTCTGAAGAAAACTACAGGAGAACTGGAAAGTTGCAGGGGAGGGAGGAGTTCATAGTCTTAAGGGAGGAACAAGACAATACTGTATCATAGACTATACAGAAACAAAAAAAATCTGGATTGATATTTTTCTAACAGTATATTATAGATCAAACATTTCAAGATCAAGCTGATATGTAAATGATAATTTAATTAATACCTTTCAATGTTTAATCATTAGCTAAGTTGAGCTACTATCTTTATAAATTATTGGGTTTGTTATCCTTGCTAAATTTTATCCATCTTAAAATATTTTCAGTAAGAATTGTTTTCACATATTGCGAACTGTGCTGTTAATTTTATGTGAATGCAGATGTAGTTCTTTGAACAGTTAGGTACAACTAGCATTGTTAGTGTCTTCTGTTTGATGAAATTGCTTATATTTATTGTGGTTAACAAATACGGTAGCAAGACAGTGGCAAATGGGAATATAGTTGCTTCTAGAGCAAAATTCATTGGCATACATCCATAAAGGTTTTGCCTTTTCTATAATGAATTAATTCAATTCCCCCTAAAGACTGAATTTTCATCACGTAGTGGGCAAAAAAATGTTTAAAGTTAACTTGTTCTTTTAAACTTTTTTACAAATAAGAAATAGAGCAAATACTATGAATGCACTTTATAATGACACTGCAGGAAAATAGAGAATATGAACAAAATATAATTAAAATTAAATGTGTTATTGTCATATTATTCCATTCTTTATGGTAAATTCTTCCTAATACGATTGATATTGCCCTTTAAAGAACAGAATGTAGCATTAGCCTGAACTAAAATTTTTGAACTTCCATACTTTTAAAATAATTAATTAGGTTAGAAGTAGACTCTTTATGCAGTCAAAGCCAATATTTTTTCCAGGAAATCAGCCTCCATGATGTATCTGCAGTCCATACTTTCTAAAAGAGAAGAAATTAGAGCTAAACCACAAAGAAATCTGTTATTGAAATTCCTCTGAATATAGGCCTTTATAGAAAACTGTAGAGAGTAGTATTGAGGGAAAGGCTTCTGAGGAGAAGGCATGATTTGCCCAAGCATTATGAGATTGTCTGACATTGCATATATCCAAAAATTTCTATGCTTGGGGAAAATTGTTTCAGTTCTTGGTTTTAGTATTCCATTTTTGAAAAACAAACAAGCAAACAACACACACATTTCCTTATTTGATGTGCAGCTGCTTAAAATTTAACTTTCTGAGATAAAAGATATTTTGCAGATGTAGATGTATTTTAACCCTGCCATCTATTCATAGTGTTGTAGAATCATAAAAGGTGTGTGCATTTCCTTTTTTGCATTCAGCTACATAGAAAAAATTTAGTTAGGATTACTATTGCTTAAAAATAAATAGAACTCTTGGAATAATTCATGAAATAGCCCTGATATTTCTGCTAGCATATCTGTTATTTGCATATTTAGTAGACAAATATTTTAGGCTATTAGTATTTCAAACAAAAGCTATTAATAATCACTTATTTTTTTATAAAGTATCTACTCTCTTTTTGGATAAACCCTTACCAAAGAGGGTAATACAGGCAGTTAAGAGCTCACATGTTTGTTCCTGGAGGTTTTTTTCTATTCATGTTCTGTTAGTTTCTGTAAAGAAGAAAATAAAGAAAGAATAAATAGGATTTTGCTAGCAAGGTATATTCTTAAACATTTTGTTCTGAACCCTTCAGAAATTTTGATATAAAGTTGCTAAAATACTTCATTTTGACAACTTAACATTAAAAAAAAGACATTAAATATAGATTTTTTATCAAGCAAAGTAGTCGATTAATTAATTATAAACACATTTAATACATAGATATGTTCTTGCAAAACAGTATTTTGATCGAATCAGCATTTTCCAAAGACAAATCTTTCCATTCACACTTCTAAAATCAGTTCTTTTCCTAATATTTAGTACCATTTGTGCACTATTTTTGAGTGTGTGAGTTTCTATATTTGCCAATACAGTAACTGCACTGTCTAGATATTACCTTTTTCTCTATCATACATTGAAATTAGACTATAATTAATGATTCTAATCAATTTTATTGCAATGCTAATCTCTTTTTATTTAAAGAGGTTCTCTACCTCTGCTGAATTTTTTAAGTACTGTGTCACGTACCTCTTGTTTAGAGCAGTCCTGTGAAAAGCTTATCAGTGTCATTTATTCATAAGGACGATGAAATTGTCATCTTGTTATACAATTATATAATCTGTAAGAAGGAAGCTCTTAACAATGTTGTTGTTGCAAGTCTGATTAAGTCTTGTCATTAAAGACCTTTAAATATAATGATTGACAAAGCAAACCTGTTGTGAGAAAATGACAGATGCTAACAGGGCTTTCAGTTAATGCCATTGCAAAAGTTTAGTGCACCGTCCTTTCTAGAATTGTCTATTTCTGTCTTTAGTATTCGAGATCAGTCACCTTTCATTACTTTATTCCCCACCAGGAACAACACACACCTTAATACTGTTATGCCCCACTTTTTTGTTGTCCTTTATCCTAGTTGCTTGCTGTTTGTGACAAAGTTAACTGAATAGTCTAACTCTCTACTCCAACCTTCTTCCAACCCACTGAGCAGATGGTTTTGCTATAGCTTTGTCTATCATTTTCAGCTTAAAACTCAAAGTTTTCAGAAAACAGAAGTGTCTAACTTTTTAGCTTTTCCATTTTTTTAATTTTTTTTTTTTTCTTTTCTTTGCTGACTGCATGATACAAAACTACTTTTTTCTTTCTGTGGATACTTCATAGAGCTCTGATTTACCTCCATATTCTTACAGCTTTATTTTTCTTTCTGTGCAGAGGGAGGAGTCAGTGCTTACCTACCGACACAAAAAACCAGTGCAGTTTGCAGTGATGCTCAGTTGTCAACGATACTTCCATACTTTGTAGGAATGTGACTTAATTATGGCTGCATTAGCCAAACCAAATCCAAGTTCAGCCACAGACTTTCCCAGAGATTTGACAAAAGTCTTGCAGTCACAGATCCATCGCACCCAGCTTTACATGCTCATTATCCTTATTATTGTGATCAAAGTCTCCCTTCAAAGTCCACACAGAGACCAGTTCTTCAAAGAGGGATCAAGTTGTCCTAAGGAAGTTTCCAAAGGTTTGTCTAGACTACAGAATTTTCCAGCATATACCCAAACCTTATTTTGACCTACAAGATATGCTATTAAACTGTGTATGGTACTCTTTATCAAATGCATACTCTGTATCTATTACCTATATGACATAAATTATGTGAATATTTAGGTGTTGACAAGGTACTAATAGGACAACCACTTAAGAATGTTATGGTAAATTTTCATAGTGAGACTTCTGGAAAGCTAAAGACAATTGTTAAGATAATAGTTTCTTTGTATGGAATATTTAAATGTCCATTAGTTTTTAAATAATGTTTGCAAGATAGTCATTGTAAAATGACCTAAACAAATATGACCAAGTCTTAGTGCTATTACCCACAGAGCAGGGAAAACACAAAACATCATGTATTTCACTTCAAAGGATGTTGTGTAGAATTAACTCCATCAGCTACAACTACAAATCTGGAGCATGACCTGATGGGACCGAGGTACAGGCTCACATAATAGTTTTATTATCCCTCCATCAGAAATAATAACTTGAGGAAACTCTGTAGGGCTGACAGCCAGGGACAGTAATTTTTTTAATCACTTTCACAAGATTCAGCACAGATTGCCTGTTGGATCATAAAAAATAAAAAATATTTTTTTAAAAAAAAAGTCATCAAAACAACAGTTAGGAGCCTAAACATTAGATACAAAGACACAATCTGTTATTTTAAATCTTTACATCTTTTTTTTTTTAGGTTGCTAAGAGTTGACATATTGTTTTATGTTGTGGAATGAAAGGTTGCATCATAAGCAGAGAATGGATTTGAGTGAGATATGGTGTCATTCACATCTTTACTAAGCTAAATATCTAGTTATTCGCTATTTGTGTTGGTTGTACATGGGAAGGCTTTAGCCTGCAGGGGTCGCAGGGGAAACACCAATGTCAGAGGTGAAGGAGAAGGTGCTTCGTGGCACAGAGGCTACACGATGCATCCCATGGAGAGCCCAGGCTACAGCAGATTTTTCCTGACAGGATCTGCAGCCTGTGTGAGAACCACTACGGAGCCGATATTTTTCCTGAAGGACTGCAGCTCGCAAAGAACCCACACTGCAGCAGGAGAAAGCATGAGAAGGAAGGAGTGACACAGGGGAGCTGTCACGGACCAACTGGAAGCCCCCATTTCCTATCCCTCTGCAATGCTCAGAGCTAGGATAGAGGAATCAGGAGTGAAGGAATAAAATTGAGGTTAGGAAAGAGAGGAGGAAATATGATGTTTTAATTTTGTCTTTTTTTTGTTTGTTTGTTTTCCCCTACCCAAATTAGTAATTACATTTTTAATTTAATTGACAATAAATTAAATGAGTTTTCCCCAAATTGAGTCTATTTTGCCTGTGACAGTGATTGATAAACAACCTCCCTAGTCTTTATCTCAACCCATGAGCTTTTCCTTCTTGTTTGTCCTATTTTCTCCCCCTGTTCTTCTAAGGCACTGTATAAGGAAGCAGCTGGGTAGGCATTTGGCTATTAAGGCTAACCCACTGCAGTATTCTAAGGATTCCCGGCACATTCTTGCCTCCCAAGCATTTAGCCACGATATATCCATTAGCATTAAAAAACAGAAATAAAAAGTCTAGCCAAACCCAGAAACATTACACCCTTTTGGAAATATGTAGTGATATAGTAATATATGATAACAGCTCCAGTTTTCCCAATATTTAGTGATATAGTAATATATGATAACAGCTCCAGTTTTCCCTTGGAGATAGAAATTGTCCTGCAAAGTACAACCAGTATTGTAAATAAATTTAAGTATATTCTAGGCAATTTCAAACTTTAAACTCAAAGAGACTTTATACAGTTTAGATGGTCTAGATAATTGTACTTCAGAAAGTTTTGTCTACATTTAGAAACTTTAGAGACACTTCTATCCATTTTTTCCTCTTTCCTTTGTGTCTCACTTTTAGTTTTCAGCATGTATAAATAAGATGGTGAATAAAATCACCACCAACGGTACCAAAAGGAATATTTTTTCTAAGAATTTCCAGATCTGATGCAGTTGAAGTGATACATGCAAAATGTATTTTGCTTTGGTCTGTCAAAATCATGCATCTAATTTGAAATGCTTTGTTTAAACTCCTTGTGTGCAAAAAATGCAAATAACTTGCCTATAACCTGTAAGAAGAATAGTACCTCATTAGTGTTGTTACTTATCTGGTAAAAAAACTAAAATAGTTTACAACCTAGGCAAATCTATTGAGTTTAACAAGTTAACAGGATCGTATTTTTTATAGCAGCATGTTCATGCCACTGTATTTAGGATGGTGTCAACGTTTTTCATTATAAATAATTTAAGAACTTGTAACTCAGTAAGAGAAAAGCAGTAGCCCTGCCACATTTTAAATTAATTATTTGCTCAATGCATCTTCAAGGCTCAAGGGTGCATACGATAAAACTTAACATTTGTCTCTAGGGGCTAGTGAAGAAGCTAGACATTCAGCTTTAGCCAGACAATTTAAAAATGATACTTTGAATGTAAAGTTTCTCTAAATCTGATACAGTTACATGCCAGAATAGGATGATTTTGGGATGTATTCCAAGAACAGGCACAGAAGTGACTACCACTATTTGTCAAATAATGAATGGTGAGAGTGGTCTTACTTACTGCTGAGGACAAGTGAGAGGTCACAAGAAGGGGAAGATATATTTTGTTACCAGATTATCCAAGAATCCTGGGTATGCATTAGGAAGGAGAAAATATATGATATCATTCCAGGCTCCTTTCCAAAAAAACACTTAAACTTTCATTTATCTGTGTCCTAGTGAACACTCTTGCTGATTTCATATGAACTACTCACATGGCTGAAGCAGACATTTAAGGAATTGCTGGATTGTGGCTGAGATGGAGGCATACTTAGGAAGCAAAAGAGCAGTAATGAGGCTGAAGCTAAGTGATGATGTCTATTAACTCATTCATGTCACTACTATCATGATGAATGCTTTTCAGCATTCACTTCCATCTTTCTTTAAGAAAGGAAATAAAAATCATAATAAAGTGGAAAATGAGTGAAGTGGTCATCTGGCAAGCAAGGTTCATCCTCGTCTATATTTTTGATACAATCAATTTGGAACTAGAAATTCTTTCTCTTTATCTACTGTGGAAACTTTTTTAATTATAAAAGACTGATGTGGTCATCTGAGGTTCAGTAATATGAAACCCATATTAGATCCTAAAGCACAATTTCTTCATTCTCATTTTCTTTCATCAAAGTATAGGTATTGCAGTAGGGTTAATGGACTTAACAGGAGAACTTGATGATAACTGTTGCGAAACAAAGAAGGAATGCTTTGCAGTCAATGAGTTATCACTGGAAAAATGCAACATATATAATTTTTTTTAAAAAATAAACTGACTACTTCATACAATTTCTGATCTTTGTCATTATTTTTTTTTTTTGGCCTTTTTTCTTCCCCTGCAATGTTGAGGATAAGGATTACACAAAAGTTATGTATATAGAGTTCTAAAAAAGCAGCAAACACTTCCAGAAACCTTGGCACAAGGTAAATAGTAGGCAAAAATGATAAAAATAAAGACCCATAGTGGGAATATCTGATCATTCACAAAACCTGGGTGATTATTACACCATTCTACATTTTTTATGAGATGTTTAATTTCAGGAAATATCAGAGGCTGGGTTTTTTGCTAGTTTGATTTTGGGCTTTCCCCAATCTCCTAAACAGACACTGCCAAAATAATTTTTAAATCTCACTTCATTTTTGTGGAAGCACAGTCAGTTTTGTCTACTTGATATGTCCATATCTCTTGTATCTGAACACAAGTGACTCCAATTCCTTGAAACCAGCATGAACAGATAGTTGGCTTTAATTTGCAGACTTGATGAAGAGCTCATTAGGTATCCTCAGAAAAGCTTTTGCAGGGCTTAATTATTTGAAAAGACCTGGTCAGGTTTGAAGTGCCAAGTTCCCTTGCACGTAGGACAGGTGAATTGCTTGGGAAGGCAAAAAGGCTGAGATTCCTTGAAGAAAAGAAGGTCTTTATGATTTTCTTTAACTCCACTGCAACTAACAGTGAAGGATTTTTGAAACTGACTCATGGACCAGCTTTCAGCACTTTCTGGAGACTGCCTACTGAGGTTCTGCAGGGCTGCCAGTATGATATATTGCAATGGTCTCCCAAAACACCCTATCAAGCCTTCAGAAACAGCTGCTGAAGCTGCTTTACTTTTTGATATAGTATTCAGTTCCACTGTAGTGTTCAAGCTCTGAAATTATGTTCTCCATGGATTTTGAAAATGTCTAACCTTATTTCTTGTTTGTGAACTAATCATGCAGGTCAGGGGTTTAATTCAACACTTTGCTCTGGTACATTAGAAGCATTCCTTTGATCGAAATGTATGTCATTTCTAGTTACAGTACATACAGCTGTGATTTAAGTATCTATTCCCCATACAGGTAGATTACATTACTCGAATGTTCTTAATTTGCCCAGTGCACAAATTCCTTTAAAACATGAAATGTAGATTTTAGTACTCTTCCATTTAACTTAATATTTCAGAAGAAACTTTACCTGTTCTGTGCAAACTCATGGGACACGGTTTTCTGCATCTCAGGAAGAATGTTGCCATCTATTCCTGACTTTAGGAGAATGGCAGCTAACTTGTAACAGTGCTCTTTGCTTCTGACTTGACCTTGATTATTACTGTTGAGCCTTAAATCTCTAGAGAAGTTTATAAGAACATTCTCATGAGACAGGACTAGCTATAAAACCGATGGGATGAAGCTGTCTGGCAGGTGCACCCTCTGTGGAAAAATGCAAAACAAGAAAGAAAAAAAAAAAAAAAAAAAAGGAAAAGAATGGTAGGTTTAATCAATAGATGGCAGTAAGAGCTAGCAAGAAGCCTGAAGGCTAGACTCAGACCTTGTGCACATTAATCACACATACAGCAAATTCCACAAAGTACAAGCTGACAAAGACCTTGCTTTGCCACAATCAATCTTTATTCACCACTAGATTACAGTGGTTAGATATACTTGATTGTCTCAGGTCCAGGATGAAGCTTAGAAATAACTATATAGGTAATCAGCTTAAATTTTTGCCATTGTATTTTTTATATTGTTTTCATTTTAAGCTGAGATTGTGGTGAAATTGGTTTATTCTTAGCTTTGCTATATGACCACCTAGATCATCTGTTACCTTGACTGTGAAGCTGTAATTTTAATGATTGGCTCTGTAAACGTTCGAAGTGTCATTCTGTTATTTACAAAGGGAAGTATAGAGCTAATAGACTGTAGTTGAAAGACGACTGTCTCAGCTCACTTGTCTTTACTCCAAGACTTTTACTGCTGTGTGCGTTTTAAGCTGAAATAACACCGGAATGGTGGAGTAAATGCTGTATTGTACTGCAGGGTCCATTTTCAACAGCTCTATTCTCTAGTCTCCTGTTCTTTTCCCAAAAGTCACAATGTACAAAGGATGTTAACTTTGGAAGGTTAGCAAGGCAAATACTTTCCTAACATTCAGTCAGCAACAGAAACTGTATATGTATACTCCAAATAAGAAAATAAATGGAATAATGATGTGGATTTAGTTTCCATTTCACTATATAATGAAATAACTTATTTGAAAATCCATATTTAGTTTTGTATAATTTGGCATAATTTTTAAAGTGCTTAATTTACATAAAATACAAACTCTATGCTATATTTCTCAACTTGGCTCTATTTGTGCAATCTATGCATTTATGTAGCAGTCAGTCCCGTGATGTTTTATTATTTAACCTAATAGTGCTTTCTCCATGAATGAAATTTCTGCTTTCTCTGCTTCTCACTCAGTAGTACAAATATGCAAATAATTTGTAATAATCCTAAAATTTCTTGCCAAATTAAAGTATTTTCACAACATAACACTTAAATTACATTATATGAGATTAAAGAAATTAGAAAAAGGACTAAAATGCTAAATGAAAGAGAAATAATATGTGTCATTTAGTCATACAGAGGTTGATATAGAGTACAAGATAGGAAAGAATACTCTGGGAAAGAAAGTCTATTATGGCATAGCATGGTTTTTGTAGGAAGTGAGTAGGGTCAAAGGTGCACATGCACACACACGTGTATATATTTATATTTATATATTAATGTAATTTCAGATATTAACAGACTAAATACTTTCTAGTACTTTTTTTTCAGTTTTAGGAACCACTACAGACCTTCTGAGTAGCTGCATTTGCTGTTGGATGTTTGCTTTAAATTCAGCTGCCATGGTGCAAATGTAGACACGACATTTCAAGTAGGCTGCTTAACAGAAATAAGTGCAACTCAGTAAGTATCCCCCCCAGGGTACACTGATGTTTTATATTCTGCTGAAATCAGTTGAAGTGTGTCACACTGGCATCAAAAGAAAACAGGTGGTGATTTCAGATTTCCCATGTGAGGACTGCAATCAGTTGATCAAACTGCAATTGCTTTTTACTCTGGGGTAAATACAAATATGCATGGATTGTTCTTTGTGGTCATGCTTCATTGGTGTCCAGTTAGGTTCTGACTTCAGCAGCTTAAACTACATTTCCTTTACAGGCAGATAATATTATCCTTTTCCCAAGGACGTTCACATAAGTCACAGCATTCTGTGTCTGCCTTGGTTGTAGGAAATAATCTGTTTTAACTCAGAAATAAATATATTTAAGTGAGAACTTCTCCATTCTAACATTTTTGCATCATTTGTTTTTCTTAATTCTTGTACATATCCCCTTCTCATTAAAGCTAAGCAGACTATTCCTTAATAAATAAATAAATTCCTTGCTAATCAAGTCCCAAAGAATGGTCAATAAATTTAGTAAAAGCTGAGCTTTATTCAGCACAAGTATGAAATATTTGAGCAGCCTTTAATTTAATCTCCCCTCTTGGTTTGTTGTTGTTTTTTTTTTTGTTGTTGTTTGTTTGTTTGTTTGTTTGTTTGTTTGTTTTTCGTGGGGGTTTTTGTTGGTTTTTTTTCCCTCCTTTTTTTGTTTTCCTTTATGAAGTGATCGGTAGGCTATAGAAAGCTTTATACATTTTCTTGATTAATACAGTACAATATTACCTTTCTTTCCTTATTAATGTGAAGGCTAGAAAAACGTATTTGCACTCATGACAAACAATATCTCAAACAAAAGACAAGAACGCTAAATATGTACAGTATTTTTTGACAAAACTACTGATGCAGTGCTGAAAAGGAGACATTAGATACTATCATGGAATTAACACTTTGTGGGAAGATGAGGACATTTATTTACTTTTTTTTTTTTTTTTTAATTGTTTTACACTGGCAGAACATCTGGGGCATGGATCTCTTAAAAAGAAGTCTGATTTTCACTAGTACCTCTCTTTAATTTATATTCACAGCTTGAAACTGGTTGCAACTGTGAAGAAAGTCAGCAGGTCAGAGTGCACTTCATTATGTTGATATGAATAAAAATAACCACTGGGATCAAAGTCTATTCTATCTTATTCATACAGAATGTAATCAGATAAATGTGGGTTTAACAGTTTCTCTGTTTAAGCCCGAATTCAGAAGACTCATGTGAGTTCTGCTAGCACCTTGTTAGTATGGAGATATTTAGAAGCATCTTCCTTTCCATTGCAGGTTTTGTACAGGAATATTATAATACACTAATATCTGTCTTGAGAATGAGGCATTTATAATAATTCACTTCTCATTAGTATTGTAACTTTGGAGCTAATGGCAAACTGACTTAACAAGGTAATGGTGTCTGAAAATGAACAAGAAGTAGTGATCTACAGTTCAGGCAATATCAATACTTAAAAATTAGAAAAGTGGGAGACAGGTAATATGAAGCTGAAAAACCACCTTGAGTATTTGTCAATGAAGGAAAATAAAGAGGAAAAAAGAGAACTGGAGATACAAAGAGTGGAGTGGGAGAAACACAGCACTGACTGTACAGAAGTGATTTTCAATTTTCATGGAGTACTTCAAATTAAGGAATTAACCTCAATGTTCCTCTTTATTTCAAAAATATTGATATTTAAAACAATCATTTCACTATGAAGAAAACAGCATTTTTTGCAAAGGTTCTAGTATCAACAGTGTTAAATTACACAATTATTTTATTAAAGATAAAAGATTTGAAGCTTTATTAGCCCTTCAGAGACAACTATAAATCTCTTTTGTTAAACAGATCCTCACAAGACTGTGGTCTTATACTTCCTGGCCTGCAATACTTCCATGTGATCATGATATGACGTGTCCTTCATACATGCAGCTCTTTGTGTTGACTGCCATTCAAAAGGCAGGGAGCTGAAAATAGCTTTCTCCAGCTGTCTGCCAATGTACTCATCTGTCATTTGCAAAACACTGTCTTCACTTTAAAGAGCATAATTCAGTGTAAAGTTATATTGAAACTGTTGTGACTCTTTAGATTGTTACAAGACTTAGAGGGACAACGCACCATACTTTGAGATTAAGCCTTTGCTTGTGGATATTATAGTGTCCTATGCATCAGCAGGCTGCCTGCTTGCAAAAACAGTTCACTTTTAAATGATGTGCTGTCAACCAAGACAAGATGTGTTAGGTATGGGACATAAATTAATAATAAAGCAGGTGGCAACCTGAATTCAAAAAATCAGCAGTACAAAGTCCAACTGGCAACCAATTGTGGTGTCTCTCAGGGTTCAATATCAGAATCAGTACTGTTTAGCAGCTTTCTTAACAGCTTGAGTGAAGAGGTAGCATGCATTCTCAACAAGCTTGCTGAAGGTACCAAGCTGGGAGGAGCTGTAGATACACTGGAGGACAGGGCTGCTCCCCAGGGTGACCTGAACAAGCTGGAGATATGAACCAATGGAAAGATCCTGAAAATCACCAAATGTACATGCAAGGTCCTGCACCAGGACAGGAAGAGCCCCATGTGACAGTGCAGGCTGGGGACTGGCTAGCTGGAAAGCTGCTTTTCTGAAAAAGACCCAAGCTGAACAAAACATGGAATGAGTCAGGAACATGCTCTTGCAGTAAAGACGGCCAACCACACCATGGGCAAAATTAGCAAGAATGCATCTAGTAGGTCAAAGGATACCATTATTCTCTTCTAACATTGGTGAGATTGCATCTGGAGTGGTGCCTGTTTTGGGCTCCCCACCCCAAGAATAACATTGACATACTGGACAAAGTACGGCTGGAAGCCACCAAGATCAGGAGCTGAAGCACATGCTGTACAAGATGAAGAAACTTGTTTTGTTCAGCCTTAAGAAGAGAAAGGTGAGAGTGGGATCCTATATCTTCAAACACCTAATGAAAGTGTGTGAACAAGAGACAGTTAAACTTTTCTCAGTCTCACAGCAGAAGAATGAGAGGCAACAGACACAATTGGGAGCATGGAAAATGTTCAGTATTAAAAAAAAAAATAATATATAAATGTGGGTGTCCTATAACAGCAATCAAATGCTGGCCTGCATTGCTTACAGAGACACTGGAAAAATTTGACTAGAAAAGGTCCCAAACAACATGCTTTAACGGTACCTACTTTGAGGAGGAGTTTAAACTAGATGTCTTCAGGAGGTACATTCTGAGTTTTAGAGAGTAAAATTTGGCATTTGCTGGTTCTGCATATGAAAAATTGGGATGATGGGAAAAGAGAGATATTTCATCTCCTCTGAACATGAGGGATCATTGTGAAGGTGGTGAGAAGCTATCTTCAGAGATGGGGTTTTAGAAAAGCCAAGACAATAAAGCTATTTTAGCAAAAAAGTTCTAATTCTTGCTGTGAACAGGAACCAATTTCTGCTGTGTTGAAACAACATACTTACAAGCTATAAGTGACTCAGTGGGGCATAGGATATTTTGGTTTTGCTTTAAGTTTCATTTGAAGAGTTGCCTGTGAAAATCACACTTTTTCTGCATATTGCTTAAATGCGTTCTTAAAACTATTTCAGTGGGATGCTCTTGGCATCTATAATTTCTGCAAATATTCTAAGGGCACGTCTGTCTTACATAAAGCAGTATCATGTCTACACAACTGACCTACTGTTTGATGTGCTAGCTTCAACAACAACTAGTCCGCACACAAATCCATATTCATATGACAGTTCTATTTCAAGACAGTTTTACAACACTTATTAGATGGTGAGATATATCCTAAGACATGTCACTTAGTCTGGTTGATGTCTGAAGATATGGAGCATGTGCCATCTGAATTGAATCCCTGGGAAATGTACTCACCAAATCTCTTCTTTTTTTTCTTTTTTCTTTTTCTTTTCTGATCTCAAAATCCCTCAAAAATTTAGAAATTACCTAAGTTTGAGTGACATTTCATACAACAGCAGAAACTGGAATGGGGAGAGTTGGGAAAGCCTATAACTATTGATAAAACACTCTTACCTAGAACACAAATTGAGCAAACAGGTGCAAAATGTAAGAGTGAGATATTTTACTTTACTGTTTTTGAAAGTCCAATACATTCCATAGAGAAGTTAACAAATTTTTACTTTGAAGAACTTTTCACTCATTTATTAAGGGTTTGGAACAATGAAGATTCACCCAACACAATTAATTATCTATTTTTATTTTATTTACAAAGGAAAGAAGATATCACTGAGTCAGTTTAGATTTAAAAAATATCAATTTATGGTTTCAAAATGTATATTTAAAATATACAATGTTGGAGGGCATTCCTTCATGCACATTCAGCAGGTATCTTTAATTCAACATTAATATTTTTCTTTCCTGGAACATATTAATTTTCTCCCTTAATTTCTTTCTTGATGGAGCTCAAAAATTGAAATTTTAATCATATTTGTATCTTTGTTTGACATTAGCTTACAAAGAAAATGTTTAGTATCACTTTGCATTAAAACGCACAGGATACATTTTTAAGTGGCCTTGTTTCTATGGCAATGGACTGGCACATTACCAGTGACATCAATAGCAAAGTATAATAAAATCAATAAAAACCTCCTTCCTATAAAGAACCTTTTTGCTTTTCTTTGTTACTTTAACCTTAATTTTAGATTTTTTTTTTTCTTAAGCAGGACAAGTTTTTACATTATTTTCCATAGGCTGTTGTTGAAACACTAACTGGTTTAATTAAAGATAATTTCAAAATAGAACTGTCATAACTGCCTTTGCAACTTTAAAACCATAACCAAAAATGTGTCATGCCTTCTGTAACATAGTCATGGATGGTGTAGCCATTCAACTAAGATCAGTTGGAACCAGTTTTAATCCTTAAATTAGACCTGGTGAGAAAGGTAAAGCCAGGTTCAATTGGAAGACATCACAAATATAGAAAGGATTTCTGGTGTGTTTGAAGAGTTTTAAGAGAGCATTTACCTGCTCATCTCCATTTGCTATCATTTCTAAGTTTAACTGGGATGATTTCAGTGCTTCCCATTCCATTCTGTAAGGCCTTTGATGGTCCCCCATAATATTCTTACCTTAAATAGGAGGGATGTGGGTATGACAGATGGACTGGTACATGAATAAGTAATTGGATCGATAGCTATGTCCATAGAGTTATAGTCAATGCCTCAGTGTCAAAGTGGAAATGTTTTTATGCCTTCTCCCTCCATATATGAACCACAGCTCCATAACCTTCCTGTGAAGCCTCACCTCGCTTCCAGAGATCATACAATTTCTTTTTCCTCTTGAGCTCTATGAGGAGTTCCCTGTTCAGCCAAGATGGTCTTCTGCCCCAGTTGCTTGACTTATAAAAAAATGGGATTACCTGCTCCCGTGCTTCTAAAAGGTGGTTCTTAAAAACTGACCAGTCCTCATGGACTCCTAAGACCTCAAAAACAGATTCCCAGGGCACTCTGCTAACTAGCTCCCTGAAAGCTTAAAATTTGCTTTCCAGGTAGCAACTCTGCTATCCTTTTTTTCTCATTACAATGAAAATTTTAAACTCAACTCTTTCATATTCACAGTGGACAAGATGGCCACCTACCATCACATCTCCCATGAGTCCTCCTCTATTCACAAACAGCAAGTCTAGAAGGGAATATTTCCTAGTTGTGACAACTACTTGTGTCAAGAAGTTATCTTCTTCAAACTTCAGAATTTCCTAGACCTGCTCAATACAGCAGTATGATATTCTCAGTTGATGTCTGGGAGTTTGAAATCTCCCATAAGGACAAGGAAGATACTGAAAAATTTCAAGTTAGAAAAGCAGAATTTGGAAAGGTATATACTTAAATTCCTTGTTCTTTTACCATTTTGTTACCATTCACCATGTCTGTGGGCACTATTTGTTTGCCTAAAATAGGCACCTAAAGCCATCTGAGATCCCTTAGGTACATAAGATATTCACACAGGACTCACAGGTATGAGAGAAGACTTTGAGGAGACTCATATCTTTCTGACCAGCAACTAGAAGTCTAGAAGACTACCACCTAGTGCCTAAAGCTATTCCAGATAACTATGCTCAGGCAGCTGACTTCCATTCTCCCTCTTCTATACCTTATATCTTGTTTTAGATGCAAGTTTCTCAGAGGTTTTGGCTGGTTCTTTCAGCTATTACCATTAGTCAACACAGTGTGAATGTCTGAGCAGTTTCACAGCTTCCTGAACAGATCAAGTCTTTCTTGCCTTTCTGCCCATAATAGTTTCAAATATCTCTAAGGCAAGGCTGTTTCTATAAAACACTCTGTAGCCTGTTGCTGTCAGAACAAGCATTTCTAACACAATGGTGGGAGATGAGACTTTAGATTTGGGTTTTAACTGGAAGATATGAACAAGATAATTTGGATGTGAATACAAACTACAAGAAAAATTTAGAGCAATACTTACATTTCAGGGAAGAAGTTCTACTTTTGATATAATAAATGTTGGTATGATAAGGAAATTGATTCTATCTTGTTACAAAATCAAAGAAATGCACTCCAAATAAACCATAGAGAAGGCTGGGAGATACATCCTTGTAATCAACTTGATCTTAATTTGGCACTCAAGCTCTTAAGGCTCTCAAGGGCCTGATATCATTCATCACATGCTGCAGAGGAAAAAGTGCTGAGGAAAAGACATATGTATGTGCAAGTTAATTGCCTCTTTCACTAAACACTTGGGGATTTTACATATTACTGATGTATTTTCTTTCAATAACCTTTGGCTAAAACACAGAAAAAATGCAGGGAGAAGAAATCCATCATACTTTATTATAGAGCTACACCACCTGTCTTTCCCCTCCTTCCCTTCCTTCTTCTGTCTTATTCCCTTTTGAAGTCCCTTGCTATAGAATATTTATCTCGTTAGTCATGTTCTGGTTTTATCCTCTTAGTTTGAGAAATGTTCTCAACCTGAAATTCCCACTTTCTGGGCAAGCAATGTCAGCTAGCTATAAGCTTTGTGCAAAAATTAGTTAACAGTCTATGAATAAGTATTTTTATTATTGCTGTGTATTATACTGAACTCACTGTTAGTGTGTGTTGGCATACTCTTTACATGTCTTTTATATCCAGTTCCCTAGGGAAAGTACTCAGGAGCGTAAAATCTTGGATGGATATTATGATGGGTTGACCTTAGCTAGCTGCAGACTCCCACCCAGCTGTTCTTTTACTCCCCCTCTTCAATAGGACAAGAGGGAGAAAATAAGATTAAAAAGCTTTAGAGTTGACATAAAGATGGGGATAATTTACTTGTTATGATTAGGGACAAAACAAACCTAACTCAGGGAAAATTAGTTTGATTTATTGCATATAAAAATAGATTTGCATAGTGAGAAACAAAGCCAAAAATTAAAACACCTTCCCTTCCCCCACCCTTTATTCAGGCTCAGCCAGACTCCTCCTGTCCCCACTCCTTTACCTCTTCACTCTTCCCCACCAAGTAACACAAGGGGGATGGGAACTGGGGGGTGTGGTTGGTTCATAATAGTTCATCTCTGCTGTTCATTCTTCCTCACACTTTTTCCCTATTACAGTGTGTCCTCTCCATGGGCTACAGTCCTTGAAGAACTGCTCCATTGTGGGTCATTCCATAGGCTGCAGTCCTTCAGAATCGACTTTGTCCAGCATGAACTCTCCATGGGCTGCAGCTTCTTTAGGAAATCTCCACCTGCTCCAATGTGGGGTCCTCCACTGGATGGAATGTGGGTATCTGCTCTGGTCTGGTTCTCTCCGTGGGCTGCAGGGAAATACTTGGTCCCCTATTGTCTCTTCCACAGGCTGCAGGGGAACCCCTGCTGTGATGCCTGGAGTGCTTCCACCTCCTCACTCTCTGAGCTTGCTTTTTCTCACACTTCTTTCGTCACTCCCCAGTGCTGTGCAGCATTTTGCTTATTCTTATCAACATTTTCCCAGAGATACCACTATCCTGGCTGAAAGGCTCAGCTGTGCCATGCAGTGGGTTTGCTGGAGCCATCTGGAAATCACTGTATCCAGCACAGAGCAGCCCCTGGCCTCTCCTCAAAGAGACCATCCCTGCAGCCCCCACTCCCAACACCTAGACATATGCACACAGTACAGATGTACTTGCAGATAACTGTCAGCCTCTTCAGTTCTTGGGCCCACACAGCTGCAGGTCTTTAAGAAACTTTGGAAGTAAGACATAAGGCAGCAATGTCTCCTCAGGTATTTAAAAAGTTAGTCGTATAGTATGTGGATATTGCTCTTAAGTGCAGCTTTGAAGTGTTTCTTGTGGATTTGAGGCTTAGTCCATAAATCTCTATACTCTTAAAAATTGCTACCTCACTTTGGGAACCAGGTGAAGGTAAAGAAAACACCAGCAGAATCCTAAATTCATCATGAAAAATTATGTCTGCTTTTTGGATCTTAGTCTTTGGATTCCCCAGTGTACAGATAATAAAGTGATGGACATTTCAGAAATCCTAACTGACAGACATACAGTGGATTGGGAAATAAGATTTTCAGTTTGGACTGCTTCACATGTTTGAAGTAATCAGCTTATTCCTTCTGAAAAAAACAAATGTATCACATATGCAAGTGACTTATCCACTGGACCAAAGGCCTGATGCTGTTATCAACAGCAGTACTTTTACAACAATGCAATTCTGAATTCTCAGCTTAGTTTGATTTTCCCCAACCTGAGAAATCCATAAATCTCTAGTTTTTCTACAGAATGTATGATTCTGCTTAGTATTCTCTAAATATAACAGGAAAGTATAAAGATATTTTTTTTCTTTTTGCTCTGCCTTAGACACTCATTGTGAAGTGTTCGGAATGCTTGTTTCAATGCAGTAAGCATCTTTCTGAAGGCTAAAGTCAAAGTCAGTCTGTCATTGCCTCTTTTGACATTTAGAGTATATTAAGACACTTCCTAGGGGCTTTTCTGTACAGGTACAGACACCATTTTGCAGTTTTCTAGCTGCTTAAGGAACCAAAGCAGATTCCTACCTACCTTGTCCTACCCGCTGCCCTCCCAATGTCGAGATTTAGGCTTTTATGATACTATCTACTTTTTGCCAGGTGATGCAACTTAACTTGCAAAACAAGATATTTACCCCAAAATGACAGCCCGATAAGAACTCCTAAAATTTGAGCTGATAAAAAGATGAGTAGTTGTGGATGTGAATATTTTTTCTCCACAATGACTTTTTAAAATTTAAATTTAAATTTAAAGTGTACACTTTCCGCAAGTATCAGCTATAACTTTTTCATCTGAAAAATGGCTGACAAATTAGCAGTTTTAAGTGTCATATACTTCAAAGCACAAATGACAGTTATTAAAATTCCTAAGAACTTTACAGTGGTCAGAGATCATGTGTATTTCATCTATGCAGTGCTCTGCACAATTTTCATCAGACATTAACAGAAGCATTTCTTCTCTCCACTCAGAGCACATGCTTTCTTACCTAAATTCTGGAAAGTGATCCTGTATGGGCTGCTGTGACATGTTGTAAAGTTCACTGTGGACATGAGGCACAAATTGCACTCATGATATGCTCTGACTTCTTAACGAACTACCAGGAACAGGCTGTGTGCTTGTTAAAGTGTGATGTTTTCTCTTTCTGGCTTAATCAATTTGTGTGCTAATGTTCCTTGCTGACCTGTCAACCCAGCATCTGTCTTGTGCTCTCACTTTCCACTGCAATAATCTAACCTAGAAATACAAAAGCATAAAAGGCTGGCAAAAACCTTAGACGAAGGGAATTTATAATAGATTTTTACACAATGCAAGAGGAAAATAGAAACAGCTGAGAGAGAAAGCCACAAAATACTACAGCAGTAAAAAGCTAGCATGTTTAGTATTCTGCAGTATTAGAACACTGTGGATACTTCCTTTGGTGATTTATACATCTGCTAAGATTAGCTTTGTCTGGTATCATCTGGGTAAAAGATTAAGCATTTTTTAGTCTCAGAGAACTTTCTCTATCATAAATTTATTTCTGGAAGGAATAATTTATTGCCTAGTTTGAACTACAGCAAGGTAAATTTTGATACTGGGCCATAGTGCTGCAGCTGTGTTGTATTCAGCCAAAGTTTTATTTCTGAAAATAGTAATTTCTCTTTTGAAAGTTGTAGGAAAAGCACATACTGGTATTTCTCTTAGTAATTTTTTTCCATTGTGTGTAGCATATGACTGATGATACTGTCATGCTTTTTACCTGCCTGGAAGTATTTGGGAGATCATATTGTATGAGCAAGGATACCAACATTTCAAAATCATCAGCAAATCTTCTAAAAGGAAGTTTTTTACTGATTCTTGCAGATTGCATTAGTAACATTCTTATTCTGTGTAATTTCATTATTCTTGTTGGATTTTCCCTAACATATTTCTCAATTATTATCAATTTCAGAATGACTCCTATGACATGAATACATGTGGCCTATTTCCAAGAATTGAAGAAAAATACCTATAGAACTGTTTCTTCCAGCCTTTGCCTTCTCTTGCATTGCCTTTCTTTGCTCTTGTCTTGCTTTCCCCTTCTTCTTCCTCTCCAACTTCCTCTTTAACTTCACTTCCTTCCTTCTTTCTTTCTTTCTTCCTTCCTTTCTTTCCTTTCTTCCTTCCATCTTTTCCGTAACTTTAGTTTCTCTCTAGTAATGGTCTTGTTCTGTTTGGGGTCATCAAGACATTTTTACTCCTAAAATATTTATTTAAAACCAAAAATCCTCTTATATTTAGTTCTGCCAACCCTGGTTTCCACTAAATAAACTTTTTTTTTTTTTTTTTTTCCAGACAGAATCCATTGCTATAATTCTTAATTGGTATTTAATTTGCCTCCTAGCATCTCATTTCTTTCTATTGTATTTGTGGTTTTATTTGCTCCTTTTATTTATAATTAACATAGGATTGGATTTTAATGAAATTAGCATGCATATACTCTATTTTCTATTAAAATTAATGCTAATTCTTTTTTCTTACAAAAAAGTAAAAGATAAGGCTTGTTGAAAGAGGGTTCAGAGCCATTGTCCTTTAGACATCATTTTAATACACATTTGTGAACCAGCTTGTGAAAATAATTCTTGGGTGAATTAGTAAAGCCACTTTAGAAAAACAAAACCACAAAATGAATTCCTATATTGGAGTACCCTGTTGCACACTGTGGGATAAATAAGTGATGGCATGGTTTTAGCTTATTTCATGAAAAAGAAACTATGACAGGGAAATCAGTCAATTATCAAAAAAGAACTCTTTTTTTTTTTTTTTTCCCCTCAAAATTAAACACTAATTAAAAAAATATAAGGGGTAAAATCTGTCTTTGCAGAACTTCACAAATAAATACAGGGAAAATATGCTAAATGCATAATGTTTATCAATTGTTCTCTAAACCCTTACTGAACATTTATAAAGTGCAATAAAGGCTGAGTAGAGAGAATAAGATGTGAGAGAAGTTATGGCTAAAAAGTTTTAACCCTCTTCTATACAAATAAAAAAGATAGCTGGGGACAAAAAGTTACTGAGCAACCTAGAAAAAGGTTTTGTGAAATCCCACAGCAAGTATTTTTTAAACAAAATAAAGCACTGTATTGTCAAAGAGGTCAATACTGCTAAAATCCAGCATTAGTTGTACATAATTTTACTGATGTTGACAGTCATTGTCAAAGGAAATTTTCCTGTTAATGAAAATTTAGCATTTTATCTGTGAGTATATAATTCATGTAGCCTAAATATCTCCTTTTTAGGTACCCTTATAGCTACAACTATTGAATAGATAATACATAAAGTGTATTAGGCATTCCAGACTTTATAGAGAAACAGTTATAATACTATACTCCTCCTAGAAACAGTGAACTGCTCCATGCTCTAATACCAACCTTAGATTAAACAAAATGACCACAGAAACATCACCAAGTGAAAAATTATCTATCATCTACCAAGACTTACAGAAAAGCTAATATTGGAAGGGACCTCTGCAAGTCATCTAGACAAAACTCCTGCTTGGAGAATGGTTATGCTGGACTTACTCAAGGTTGCTCAAAGCCATGACTTGTTCAGCTCTGAAAATCTCTGGGTAACCTGTACTTAGTGATTTTTTTCTTTTTTTTCCTTTCTTTTGCTGTTTTAGGGTTTTTTTTCTTACATGCATAACACAATTTCCCTTGTCACAATAATGACCATTGTCTCTTGTCCTTTTACTGTATACCTCTGAGAAGAGTCTGGCTTGGTATATTTCTTTCTGAAATGGACAGCTGCAGTGAGATCTTCTGTTTTCTTTCCCAGTCTGTGTACATCTGTGTCCAGGTGCTTGAGACAGACCACTGACCCTGCTCTCTCATGGTTAGTAAGAGATTCTTTCTTGTAGTTCTCTCCCAGCTGTATTTCCCCCTAATTTCTATTTCTTTGCTTACTCACAGGGTAACTTAATGTCATCATCTACCAATCCAAAGCATAAAGTAGAATCTCACAGTAATCCAAGAAAAAGCCCTACTAGTTTATAGCCAACTGACTATCTATTAAATCTTTGTTTAAGGTTCAAAATATTATTTTAAGTAGCCTATGTGTGTCTATGCCTTTAACTAAAGCACAGAAAACACATTGTTGCCTGAATGTTAACTAAGACAAGATAGGGGAGATGAGAAAATCTATCCATTTTAGTGTAAGAATTCAGAGGAAACAAGCCATTCAAGGAAAAAAAAAAAAAAAAAAAAAAAACACCAAAAATAAAAAAGGGGGTGGGGTGGGGGGTGGGGAGGGGGAAGCAGGACAAATTTTGCAGATTAATTGCCTTTTTTGAGGAGGACAGAAATGTCTGAGTAAAGGTTTGTTTATATTTATTCATGTATGAAATGTAATGTAATAGAAGAAAAGCTTAGTAATACAATTAATTTGGTAAGCTCCTTGACCTAAATAAGATATGAAATGGTACCAGAACAACAAAAAAAATCCACACCTTAGACTGAATCTAAGTGACATTCAGGCATCCTTTCACAGGGAGGTATTCTAAAAGTCTGTGCTATTGGTAAAACTACATTAACCTCTTGAGCATTTCCTAAACATGAAGAATAGTGAATGATTCTTGTTTCCTAAAATCAACCTGAAAAAAACTTTTTAAAATATAATTTGTGCAATGAAATGAATAATACTTTAAGAGACAGAGGTGCTGGAAATACAGTCCATAAATTTAATTTCAGCAGTAACAGCCATTTTAATTTACTGCAAGTAATAGTAATCTTAATTCATGTAACCATTTGTTAGGAATGCTGTTTGTGGGTAACAGTAATAGAAATAGCCAAACCAGTCTTTCATACACAGACGTTCAAACCTTTCAAACTTCTTGCTTCATTGCACCCAATTCAACTATAATATTGTTCATAAAGCAGGTCTTTAGCAATTGGAGATTCATTTCCTATTTTAAGACACAAAAATCAGAGATCTCTCAACTGTGTAGTTACTGTCTATTAGTCTTTATACTTCCTTAAATTATGACAAAGTTAAATAGTAACAACTTTGCTCTTTATTGTTGGAAGAACAGTAAAATAACCATTTATGGTATTGAAAGAAAAAAAAATATTTACATCTAGCATGGAAGAATTCTGTAATTCCAGTTGTCAAAATATGTTATTTTCTTATATTTCAAATGGGAAAAGCCTGCATAAATGAAGAACAAAACCACTTAGTTAAAAAAAAAAAAAAAAAAAAAAAGTACAATGAACTTTATTTCTGGTTCCTAATGCAAATAAAGTTCCCCATTTACCCCAGTTTATAGTTTTCTTTGGATCAGAATATTATATTGTTGACATCTACAAAGTAAACAGTTATTCATGAAACACAAATGCTGCAAAATATTGTATATATTGACCTAAATTTTAATGATTATCTGAACACGGTCTTCATGCTTTTCTTCCTTAAATTGTTACAGAAGTTGGTGAAATTGCAACTGTCAGATTATTTTTAGAAGAAAATACGATTCACAATGAAATGTTTCCCTGTCTTTCTTTCACCCAAAATCTTTGGATTGCCTACTAGCAGATCTTGTCCACCTCTGAAGAAGATGAGAAATAAAATAATTCATTAGAACAGATATGACCAAAACTGAAGAAACAGTCTTTATCTTAGAGACCTGTAGAGCACCGCACTATCTACATGCTTTCCCCATGTTTTATTTCAAAGAAGAAGTAGCAGAAAAATGTCTCCAGTGGCATCTATCAAATTTCCTTGATGTCTTTTTAGGTATCAGACAGAAGGCTGATCCAAGAGCAGCACCTATTGTTTTTTGAACCATCATCTTTCATACATATTTCTATAATGGTTAGTCTTCTTGTGACCACATTCTGAAAGATAGGTACAATATGTGGGAACCAGCTTCTTCTCAGATTATGCTGTAAACTTGTTGTGACAGGTTTTCTTCTCTTGTAAAGTCTTCACAGACATACTGTGTTTATCTGCATGTGTGATTAAGTGCCATTCAGAGGTAACATAGCCAGTATTTTCACCAAATTGCAGAAGATGATTTCTCACTTCTTCTAAAGACTACTTGAAAATAATAATTAAAAAAATTAAATTATTTAATCCTACTATTGCATTAGCAAAAAAAACCCCACCAAAACCAAAAAACAAACCACCAAAACCAAACCTCGAGACCAAAAGTCCTTCTTGAAAACTTTTTAACCCATAAAAAATGTAATTTAGATGGCAATGAAAAAAAGCCTTTTAACCTAATAACAAAGGAAGTATTTTATGTTGAGAGAGAACATGAGAGCGAGGAATTGATCTTCTCAAGTTTAAGATAAATTGTAGTCTTACCTCTATGGATAATGTTGTCCCTTAATCTTGCTTTCAGTTCTGACTTTATCAGGGAGTCTCACAGAACCTTCCCTTAGATGTGCGGGATCCTATATAGTTACTTCACATCCTGCTATTCCTACATGGAGTCACCATCCTTCTATTTTGAAACCTTCTCAGTTCAGAAGGCTGAATTCAAAAGAGAGTGAGATAAGAAATATAAATAAGATTTATATTGAGCCTAGCAAGTTTTCAGAAGACTATCTTTTCTATGACTAGCTAGATAAAAACTTGCCTACCTATAATTTCATGAAATATGCAGGGTATATAGTAGTTACTAGATTTTTTAGGCCACATGATACTGACCCCATGGTATTCGTCATAAACCAAACAAGGCTCCAGTTATCTGTTATGGAGGTCAATAGTGCAAGGGTGAGATCCTGTTCCATTTTCCATACAAGCAATACAATTTTCTACTTTTCCTCTTAAATTTATGGTTTAAATAACAATTTGAGTATAGCAAAGGGGAAGGAGTGTTTTAGATTTTCAAATACTATGTGTCTACTAAGAACTTGAAAAGTGTAAAAGGCAGTCAAAAAATACCACCTTTAATGTTGCTGACTCAATGCTGGGTTTAAGTCATCTTCAATATTTTTAAAGGCTGACACTCACACAACTTCTTCCTTCCCAAAACAAAGGTATTAAAGAAACAATCAATATTTAGAAGGGGTAGGCTGACAGCCTCTAATTTTTGTGAATCATCTTCTGGAAAAAGATGTCTCAGGGTAAAGTTATTCAATTAGGGCTTTATCTGAGTCTGAGCAAAAACTTATATGTGCAAATTTTATGCATTTTTAATAGACTGATCATTAACTTTTCAAACTTGTTTCATTATTGTACTGCATAAGTACAGCTATCATATTTGATAAACACTGAGTCTTGCTTGATGATTTTCCAGTAACTAGATCAAATAAGTCTGTTTTTTTGGCTTTGTTATTTGCCTTGCCCACTGAAAGGGAAAAGGGTGCTCACATGGCTGAAATTGGGGCTCTTGCAACTGCCTTCCTCTTTCCATTAACTGTATGGCATTTTACTGTAAGCATTTTTCTATATATCCACCTAGATGTTTAAATGCAGTCTAATGCAGACCATATGAATATGTCTCCCCAAAATGGATGCAGGCCTGCCAAAGATTAGTTAATGTCGTGCCTATTTTGGGATAATTGCACAGACTGTTTACAGGCCCAACAACATCTTGAGAGGGGGAGGGGGAAATAAATCAAATTTATTTGAAAGTTCTAACTTCATGTCCTTGCAAGTGTGTAAGCCTGGGGCTATTTCCAGAATAAATTTACGCTTTGAGGACTAAATTACATACATTTCTACTGTAACAAAGTAAGAGCAAACTTCAGTTCTGGCTGTTGTTGCATTGTGACTAAGCAAAAGGCACTGTGGAATTCCTGCTCCACTTTAATTGATGACTATCATAAAACTAATTTGAACAATTAGAATAAGTGTTTTCAGGATGTGGGCATTAACCTCTCTCTTGCTTTTTCTGGGTTTTGTCTGAGGCTTTTGCCACAGCACCTAACACCAACAATTCTGTAATCTCATTTGGGACTTCTCTTAATGGTCATTATTGCCTTATGCAAATTGCAAGAGTAACATTTTGACTTGGTGAATATGTCTTTAAATGCTTTTACATTACTTGATGCACTATAGCAAGGATTCCAATTTCTGTTTCAGAGTCACTCTAGCAATTCAAGGCACAAAGTCCTGACCTTCAGTTTTAACTGCTTCTACATTTCCTTGCCCTGGTTAACTTTAGTAGTGATGATGGTAAAATTTTCTCCTGATGTTAGCAGCCTGACCATAAAAGAATGTGTCATAACTATCATAGAGCCTGCTTTCATTACCCTATGACTGTTTTCTTGCATAAAAAGGAAACTTAGTTAATTAATAAAAAGTTTAGATGAGCACTGAATTTTTGGAGCTCTGTGATAATTAAACTACCAAAGTCTGAAATTCACCCATCACTGTTGGGGCTTAAGTAGTTTGGTTCACAGCCTGCCAGCTGCCTGTATTAGTAAAGCCAAGTCATTAGTTATGTTGTCTATATGAGGGAGTTCCAGTTTAATCCATACCATATTTTCTGCATGAATAGTATTGACTTTGAAAACTGATTATTCAGCTAGGGGTTGGGGGCTGGGGGGGTATTCTTCTGGATGAGATAATAGAAACCCAGCTGACTGGATTTAACCTACTGCAGGCAGATTTAGATACCTATCTTCACATTTTTCATGTCAACTTTATTTTGAAGTGTCTAATATGTATCTGGAGTGACTTTGGCACTGGGGGTAGAAACCCTAATTGGGTTGAGAATTTTGATCCTAGATGTAGGGATTAAGTGATCAAAGTAACACTATTCAATATCTATTTCTCCAACTTAAAATATTGAACAATATTTCAAAAATTGTGAGAATATGAACACTAGAGTTTCATTTGTCTTCTGTAACTTTCAGCCTTCAGAACTTTTCAGAAATGTCTATAGAGTTAGTTGTATCTATACTTCAGAGTTACTATAGTGGGATATACTTCCCCAAATTATTTGTGAAGTCTTACGAATATAAAATAATTTCCAAACAAGGAAAGTTCTTTAATTCTTTTCTTTTAGACTAACCTTGTCTCAGTTCTAGAAACTGCAAATATTGTGTAAAAGCAACTCTATCTTTATTCTTATATGGAATCTGAACTTATAGCTATCCCATCAAAAATATTTTTTAGCTGTATGATTAAAAATGGCAATATAGTCACTGCAGCAAATAAACATCCTGGCAACAGAGGAACTCAAAAGTGGAAATAGACAGTCTTGGAGAATAGAGAACTTACAAAGAATGAAGGAGCAGGGGGTTATTTGCCAATCATCCAAAATCTTTTAATAATTTGTGAGTCTAGGTTGCGGTTTGGATTGCACCCAGTCTCCACTGAAAACACTTTGTATCATTAACAATAGTACCAGCCTATGACATGTAGCTTGGTGAATACCATGTAAGCAGCTTTGTTATTACTTAAACTCTTTTTCTTCTTTTTATTTCTTCTTTTTCTTTTCTTTTCTTTTTCTTTTCTTTTTCTTTTCCTTTTCTTTCTTTTTTTTTTTTTTTTCTTTCTTTTTTTTTTTTTTTTTCATGCTGTTGGGTTTTTTGGTCTGTTTTGTTTTGGTAGGGTTTGGTTTTTTTTTTTTTTTGAGGGAAAGGATGACAACCTTGCAAGTACTTTTGGACTCTGTTAGGTTCCCAAGTAAGAAGAAGGATAGCAAGACACAGAGCCAAATTATTTGAATCCTCAGCTTCTAAAATGCCTACTACTCTGTAGGATAGATTGCATTTTTCCTCTTATTCTGTGTCTTCTATGTATGAATGGAAATAAATGACTGAAATGGAGATGGTATCTAGAATCTTAAATAAGATGTGCATCTGATTCTCTCTTTTAACTCCTGCAATACTGTACAGTCTGTTATCATGCTGATGCTTATAATAATATTTGCAAATGGCTTAGTTGCTGTCTCACCTGTTTGTTTTTGCCAGTTGAACAACCAGATAAATACTATGAAGTTTGTGATCTATTGACATTTCTCTTCTGGCTCTTTAACAGCTTCAGATAAAACAGTATCTTTTACTTTCACAAAAATGCTAGTGACTCACACTGTGCTTATAGATAACGCACACCAATATTTACTAAAGGGGTACATGAAGAATTGTCTTTCTACATTTTCTTTTTCAGCCAGCACATTATAATTAGTTTCAGATCCCATGTTACAGTAAATGTACTGCAGATCCAGTCTCAAAGATGTAAAAAACCCCTATCCATTTCCTTCCAGTCAACAGACTTTGGTTTCTCCCAGTTACTCCAGTAGAAATTATCTGCACCACTTCAAGACTGTCTTAATTTTTCATGAACATGAATGACTAGTCTTATGCATGTTTAGATGTTTAAAAACTCCTTTTGAGAGTTTTGTATTTGAGAACACAAAAATTAAAAAATATTTTCACAGGAACTGGTGGGAAAAAAATTATACCAGATCTTTCAACCATCATAGTGATGCCATTTTTTATGTCAGTACAATTTTTTATTTTGTTTGATTGGTATTGCCTATGTTTGACACTGTAATAAGGAAAATTAAAATCAAGTCTTCTATTAAAGGAAGCTCAAGCAGATTATTTTTTTTTAATTAACCAATTCCTTAGGAAAATGTGGCCTTCACAGAGAAAACATAACAGGATTTGACAAGAATCAAAAGATAGCAAATGTTGCCTATGCATGGATATATTTTTAGAGTGATTTTCCAAACTGTTGATGCAAGCTTCAACTTGCCTGGGAAGGAGAAAAGAAGACTAATTTACTATCTGTTTCTTTAGATGGTATTTAATTTTACACTCTTCACTAAACAAGGTAACTACAGCACCTTGTTTCAACATTAATATTTTTTAAAAATATTAGTGTTCTCCATTTAATAGAAAAAAACTTTTCATTTTGTTTTTCTTTTTTAAATCTAGCTAGCATTTTTCAACATGCATATCAAGAGGGCTCCCATCTACCTGTAATATTTCAAACCCAGAAGACATTGTAAAATTCACTTATTTTTGCTTTAAATAACTACCTATTAGGCATAATAAATTAAATGCAGATTGAACATTAAGTTGATAGCTTTATTTATCAAGGTATAAAAGCAGAGAAGTTTGCTGCAGTGATTGTATGTGTGCATGTATTTCTTCTGTGTGGTACATCCCCTGGAGGGCCCTTGGGAAATTCCATCTTGCTGTGCTACAAATGAAATGTCCTCTTGTAGTATACTACACCATATTCCAGCTGCAGGCATCCTCCCAATGTCCTTCAATGTATAAAGAACTGCAGCAGTGATGTGCCCGAGGGGAAACCTGGGAAGCTCTTTTTAAAATTCCATCACCAAATTAAGTGGAAGCTTGCAGTGATTTTCCATCCTATGATGCAAATTGCAGGTTCATGTGGAATGTGAAATCATCTCTTCCAGAGATGAATTATTTCTAAAGCTTTAATACAATTACCTTTGAAGAGCAAATATTTTGCTTATTGGATAAAACTGAACTGCATCAAAGAACAGGTTAATATATCTCCAGGTTCTCTTACATTGACTTAATTTTCTTGATACTGTAGCTGTTGGATGTTACGGGGTTTTTTGGGGTTTTTTTTTTTTGGTATCATTCAAATGTATCTAATTTTTTGTCATCTCTCTAATAATTTTTGTGAATAAAATAAGTTTCAATGAAATTGATAGACTGTACATTCTCATAATACCTTTGAACTTCTAGCACACACATTTTAGCTTAAAAAAAAATAATTATTTTGCAACATAAGATGACACAGTTGCTACAGGTAAATGAACATTCAGAGCTTTCATTATGTCTTTTATTGAAAAATACATGCCTGGTGGTTTTAGGTTTGGAGGAATCCTTTTGAAAGAAGGGTAACAATGATGACTATTTTTTCTAATCTTTAGTGCACTTAAATTTAAACTTCTCAGGTGGAATGTCATATATTCCATCAGGTTAATGCGGACAGCAGACTGATCTTTATGCTTATTGAAATAACTTGTTTATTTTAGGAAAAAAAGAAGAAAGAAAGAAAAATGATCCACTTAATTCCCAGGATTATAGGGAAAAGGAAACATTAGGTTTTAAGAGTTTTGGACAGTAATAACCATAAGGAAAAAAAGCTTTTACATAAAAATGTCAAAATTACACCTTCCCTGTTTCATAGAACCAATGCGGTCAGAATTAGTTTCTGGAGGTCATCTAACATAACCTCACTGCTCAGAGCAGGATCAACCTGTGTGCAGCTGAGTTTTGAATATCTCCAAGGATGGAGACACCACAATCTCTCTGGGCAACCTGTGCCAATGCTCAGTTACCCACACAGTAAATCCAGTGTTTCTCGTATTTAGCTGGAATTTTCTGTGATTCAGTTTGTGCTCACTGCCTCTTGTACTGTGAGTGGACACCACTGAGAAGAGTTTAGCTCCATTGTCTTTGCAGCACCCTCTCGCATCAGGGAGCTATTTAAACACATAATATCCACCACCACCTCTCCCCACCAAACCTTCTCCAGGCAAAACAGTCCCAGCTCTCTCATATAAAAGATGTTCCAAGCTCTTAATTGTCTTTGTGGCACTTCCATGGACCCACCGTAGTATTTCCATGTCTCCCTTCTACTAATGAAGCCATAATTGAACTCCATATTCCAATTGTGTCCCACTAGTGCTGAGTACAGAAAGATGACCTCCCTCAGCCTGCTGGCAATGCTTTTCATAGTGCAGGGCAGAAGGCAGTTGGAAACCTTTTCTGGAGGGGGACATTAGTGCCTCATGAGCATCTGGGTGTCCACCTGGAGCCCAAGGCCTTCTGTGCAAAGCTGCGTCCCATCCAGTTTGTCCTCAGACTGCACTGGTGCATAGAGTTATTATTCTCCAAGGGCGGGACTGGGTATTTCACACTGTTGAACGTCATGAGATTCCTGTTGGCCCATTTCTTCAGTCTGGCCAGATCCCCCTGAATGGCATCTGTCCATTTGGTGTATCAGTCACTACTCTATGTTCTGTAGTGCCTGAAAACTTGCTGACAGTGCACTTTGGTGTCCTGTCATCTAGGTCATTAATGGAGATGTTAAACAGTACTGGACACAGTATTGGCTCCTGGAACACTAGTGACTGGCCTCCAGCTGGAGTTCATACTGCTGATCACAACTGTCTGAGCCCAGGTAAGACATTTTTCAGTCCTCTACATTATCCATTTATCTAACCCATACTTTATCATTTTGTCTACAAGGATTTTGTGTGAGACCGTGTCAAAAGCCTTGCTCAAGTGGAGAAAAACAAGTGATGCTCCTCCCATACTAGTTTTGGCTGTGATCAAGTTGATTTTCTTCACACAGACTGCATGGTGTTATGTTTTGGATTTGTAACTGAAACAATGATGAGTAAGCTGTTGGTGAACAGTTCTTGCACAGTGTCAAGGCCTTCTCCATTTCTCATTCTGCCCCCACAGTGAGTGGGCTGGTGGTGCACAAGAAGTTGGGAGGGGACACAGCTGGGACACCTGGCCCCAACTGACCAAAGGCACATTTTATACCATAAAATGTCATGCTCAGCAGTAAAACTGGGAAGGCAGCAGTGGGGGTGATGGTTCCAAAATTACCATTGCTCAGGCACTGTCTGAACATTGGTCTGCTGGTGGTGAGCAATGGCTTTTGCATCGCGTATGGAGGGTGATTTTTTTTGGTTTGAGAGAGAACTCCACAGAAATATGGGATGTTTTCTCATAACATTACAGAAAGTTTCAGACTACGTTTGACTAGATTTAAGGGGAAAGCTACAAGTTGAGAAGTGGTGAGTTTGTGCTATGGAGAATAGGGCACTATGGTGTCAGTGTGGGTATTTTTAAACGCAAGTGAGAGTGGAGGCTACGACTGGCGTAACCAGGTTTAAGACAAGGACTGCTGTATTACCATGGCACAAAGATTCACAGAAAGATAAGGCTGGAAGAATTCTAATGAGACTACTTACCCCAATAATGCCCAAGGCAGGATAAAATATAGTTGTGTTAATCCTGCTGGTTTTGCCTTACATATTTTAAAAGACTTCTACTGATGCATATTCCACAGAAATAAACAAATCTTCAGCAGAGCCTTTAGCAGATCTAGTTAGTGTGGGGGTGTAGCAGTTTGTCTGGAATAAAATAGTAGACATTAGTAGTAGAAATGTTGTGATAAATAACTAGCTCCTTGATTACAAACACTGTCCAAGTATTTTTTTATACATAAAATTTAAAGAACTACAAAAAATCAATCTGATATCAATCAATATGCTTCCATTCACTTCAATAGAACTAAGTCAATTTACAGTAGCTGAGACTTTGGCTCCAAATTTCAATAGTTCAAACTCACCATGAAACAGAGAGGAGAATTTTAAAGAGGAAAACAACCCACAAAATCAAATTGATCTGCAAATGTGGAATATTTCTCACCATAAATTAATTTGTTAGTAGATACCGGCTTTTATCAAATAACTTCAGAAATCTCATTTTACAGTGAAGGAACTGAAGTGTCAGTCAGTTGTAGTTTGTATGTTTTACCCTTCAGCATCCCCATGTAAATGACTGAAAATAGGTTTTCTAATGGAAAGCCTGCAAAATCCCCATAACAATAGCAGAAAAAACAAATTCAACTGCAGTAAAACAGCATAAAGCAGATTTACTAGAATAGCATGTTGGCAGTTCATCATCACAACTGTAGCAACATTTCAAGTAACGAGATGTCTGCTCCCTGGGCACACTGCAATTAGAATGAGTTCAAAACAAATGTGCTCATTAAGCTGAATCTACTCAGAAGCAAGTAAAAAGAGCTATCAAACAGATGACTTCAATGTAGTTAGTTTCCTTTGTTTATCTTTTCCTCTTCTTCCCTCTCTTTCCTTCTGTACTTGTAGGGAAGATAGTTTTAATTTATAGACACCCACTTTAGATGCTAAGCTATGGTCATTTTGTTGAATTTTCCTACATAAGCTAGTATGGGAATTTTTATTTTTCCTATTAAGTTTCATATTGCTTATTCATTGGACTAGATTATGGAAATAGCATATGAGTTAACTACAAGTATTTTGTGTTTGGTTTTTATGCTAGCTGCCTTTTTGTCAGACATGAGTGATGTTTTCTCCTAGTTGCATGGTAGAATTTTATTACTCTGAGAATGAAAAATGTGTCACAGGCATTTAAAATCTGTTTAGAGGATCTGATTAATCTAATAGGGGAGCAGATGAGCTATCCTTTCTTTCTCTTTCTCTTCCTCTGCTATATTTCCTGACTCACTAGTGGCTTTTATTATGGCAATTTATCTAGATCTAGCAGAGCTGAAGGGGAATATGGAGGAAGAAGTTCCTCTCTGTGTAGTTAATAGTTATGCTATGACATGAATAGTAGTTTAAGGTTATAGAAAGAGTGATGAAACTGATACAGCTTCTAGTAATTGAACTCACTTGAACTGATTCTATTCTCATTGATAAATGGTGTAAATCAGGAGTAGCTCTGGTTGCACATACAGAACTGGTGAAGGTTTGCTTAAGAGCAGGATTAGATGCTATCCAAATAATAAACCATGAAATGGAACGGGTTTTTTTCACACTTGGAAAGGAATTTGGCCATTTGTTATAAGCCTGTGGAATCTGCAATTATTTAATATTACTAATAGTTAAATCTTTGCCTGGACTAGTTGTTAATGATTGTTGTACTTGCAAAACAATACAGGCACTATCTAACAAGAAATATGAAGTACTAAGTTTCTGAAAAAATAATGCTTGAAACTACGTTCATACATCAAAGTGACTGATATTGTACTTATTCCTGGATGTCTAAATTGAGACACATTTAGAGATACATTAGACTTGCATTCTGTCAAAATGTCAGGAACCTGGATACCTTCAGTTGACCTTCTCAGAAAAGCTTGAGTGCACATCTTTATAAATGGCCTTTACTTCCAAAATACTATATATGTCATAATTCTCAGTGTTGGGAAAGGGGGGAAAAAAAAAGAAAAAAAATCAAAAAGGGGTTGGATCTGATAAATACTAGTGCACTTTGCACAAACATTAAGTGGAGCTGATGTTCTGAAGTCCCAAATTTCTGTCTTACAAGAAAAAGAGGTTTTTCTCAGCAGCTTCATAACACATATAAATTTTTGCTTAACTTGAACATTCACTGAGACACTACAATTCTGTCACTGCCTGTGCCTAGAGAAGCTTCACAGTAAGCATAAAAGTCAATGTACAGTCAGAAACTTTATATCTCCACAACACACACAATACAAGGTGATCTACTTACACAATGCAGACATTGCTTATGGCCTTGCATTTTTCCTGCACAGTGGGTGACCTTGAGTACATGACAAAATACTGGGAGATGGGTTAATGTGAATTTCAATAGATCTAAGGAAGGCAGCCTTTGAAACTGTACCTGTACTTTTTACCAGTGTTTTAGCTTGTAGAACATCCAAATCAGTCACAAATTGCCTCTGAGTACCCTCTTAGGGTTATTTACAACAGTTTAGTGATCCTTGATCACACCTTTGAGAGATGACTATCTGTGTGTTATCCTTAAGAGAAATATCCCCTCTGTATCCCAGGTCAATGGAAACTATTGCTTACAGCCTTGAGTATAGACTTGTACACATCTTTGTATTTAGTGTTTTCTTATGACTCTAGACTGGTTTGTTTTCCAGCAACTGCTTTTTGAATCATTGCTCTAATGAACCAATCCTACATGCACTGTAGAAAAGACTTAGAAATGACATGTGGTTCTGGATTCCACTATTGCGCTCAGGGTACAATTTTCTTTAAAGTGTGGATTTGGTTTACCTAACTTATGGGAAACCTGCTCCTTTATGGGATATAGCTAGGTGTAACTGAACTTTGGATAGTGCAGCATGGAACCTGGAATCCACAGATTTTACAGGCTTACAGTCTTACTATTTGTGAATGCAAAAAGCTAACATCATTGGGTAGTGTTCAAGTCAAACAGGGCACTGGATATACTGAAATAAGAAATAATGAGCCCTGACTGAAGTCTTAAATCCTGACCCTAGTAATGCCATGACCTTATGTGAAGAATTCCTAGAAATTCATGATTTATGAGATCCTTTACCTGAAGGCATGTAACAATGTTGGTTTGGGGTGGGTTTTTTTTCCTCTCAAAGAATTGGGTAGAACTTAGGTTAAAGTTTTGATTTCTTCTCTGACTGCAAGGCTCAACCACAGCTCCTGCTGTGTTAAAGCAGGCACTAACCTCTGACTACAGACTTTTTTTATAGGAGGGCATTCCCCTCCTGCTGTGGAAGTTATCTTGGTTGGAAGAAAGAAACCTACACTTTCTTGTATTTACATTAATAAATCTTGTATTGATCACAGAACCTGTCCAGCAAGGTTGATTTCTGAATTTTGATCTCTGCTTCAAGGACTGTTTCCCTCTGTAATGCAGTATATTGTGTGTTAGTCACCTAGCCATTAATGGAAAAAACCCTTCAACTTGTAACATACACTTACCCAAAACTCTCAATCCTACCTTCATTCCTCTGAGTACATTGAAGAGGAACTTTAAGTTCAGAAAACGTTTCAATTGTTTGCTAAGCTATAAATAGGACATTAAAAAAAAAAAAAAAAAACCACAAAAAAACCCGCCAACAACTTAACACCAGCTGCATAGAAAGCAGTTAAGTAAAGCACATGTGCATGTGTGTGTATATATGTGTGTAAGGGGGGTGCATGTGTATATTGAAAAAAAAAAAAAGTTGCTTTTATGTCAAAATTATTAGAATTTTGTGAACAGCTGCAATAAAAAATAAGGAACACTTCTAAAATTATCTTTAGCTTTCCTAGGCCTTTATAGACTTTCTCCATCAGTAGCTTTGGTACTACTAAATATAAAATGAAATAATCCAGAATCTGCCCACTCCATCTTACAAGGAACAAAAGCAGCCATACAGCCAACTACACCTCTCATTATTTAATATGTCATTAGGCAATTTTCTCTTCTAGTGTTCAACTCTCTAATAAAGTTGCTTGACTTTTCCCATGTGTCTTTGCATAATTACATATTTCTAATTACGGGCCACATATTTCCTCCTTCATATCTGATCAAAATAGGATAGATAAGCATTATCTAGCCCTGAGTAATCACTGTTCAGAATAAAATTGTAAAGTGGCCTTCTTCCCATTTGGAATGGAACAGTTATTCTCCTAACTCATCCCACTGCCATTGACAATCTGGAGATGACTGCAAAAAATAAAAACTATAATACTAACCTTGACCAAACTTCTATATTCCAGTGCCTTTTCCTTCACTGTGCGAGCCAGTCCACCTACCTTAGAGATCTATTGCATTTAAGTTTTTTGCAGTCTTTTTAAACAATCTTTTCTAAATTGAATGCAGGAATTAACTGCCAACACCTAGGTATATGCGTGTAGAGTATCCAAAGCATCAATCCACACAAGGCAGGCAGATACATCACTCCTGCACACTCCTGTCCTCCTAGACAGCACTGCACTGGGAGACCTATGCTTTTCTGAAGTAGTAGTTGAAGATCAGATGTGGTGTCATATAGCATCTAAAACATCACAGAGGCTCCGTGTGTTGGTTTATTGTCAAATGGATCCTGCCATAAATGTTTCAAATAACCGTCAAAGAAAGTCAAAAAAGAAGGCTTTCAGAGGGTTATATAGACCATCAAAATGTAAGTATTTATAGTAGACTATTGGGACTAGTTAAAATACATATTTACATGTGAGAACATTGGAGTAGGAAAAAGAGACAATGAAAAAGTTAGAATGGGTAGGGTGGAATTACTTAAAATTTGAGGGAACAGGAAGAACTGCCTGTGCTAATATAAGTTTTATTCCATTCCCCAAAATCCAAGGAATATAAGATATATGATTCTTGCAAATCCTCTGTTGTCAGAGCAAATCTATGTGTTCTTCATCCTTCCCAAGGCTGACTACCTTGATTAGAAGTCTAGATTTGTAAAGAGTGGGTCAGATTGACCTAACTTCATGCACAGATGTATTTAGCAGATAGTTAAACACTAAATCAGAGAGGTAATTTGGGATTTTAGAAAACAATTTTCCACACACACCCCATACCTAGTTTGGACTTATTTCTTTACATTTAGGTGAAGCTTCAGTGACTCTAGTCATACTTTTTTTTTGTTACTGATTGGTATCACATGCCCAGTGAAATGTAGTAGTACCTTGGAGGCAGGTAACTATGATGGAGGTGTGTGTTAGTATTACAATGAGATTATTTAATCTGAGAAAAGTAATTTTGCCACAATGGTTGGCTCAGCAGCAGTCATCTTCTCACATATTCTTCATGTGACAACTGCTATGGAGCTTATCAGCTGTGTGGTACCATCAAGTTCCTATCTCTGCAGGGAGTACAACAGAGCCTGGCTGTGGGGTTTCCACTCCACTCCACCCTCCATTACTCCTTTCAGCATGTGCTGAGCTGGCAGGGTGTGCTGCTTAGGGAGCCGTGGTAGACTCCCTGCATGCCAACCATCCTGAAAGTGAGAGATGTATTTTACCCTAAAAAGCTTTCTATGATACTATGCTTCTATTAGGTCCCAGTTTTCTCTAATTCCCCTCCACCCCAAGTGGAGGGTGCAGGGAAATTAGAGAATTTTCCCACACTCACCAAAATCCTTATTTCCCTTCCTTGTCCCCTAATTACTGGATTGTACATAGTAGTACTGCAGCTGTACCCAAACTGTACATGTGCTGACTGATTTCCAGTACTGTGCTGATCAGCTGATAGACACTCCAAAAGAAAGATAGCTGATCATATGTCAGTTTTCTGCCACTGAGGGAGCTTAAAGGACCAGCACCCACTTTCAAGACAATTTTTCTTCATACTTGGTGGAATTTTGTATCAATTCAAGCCTTCAATGTTAGTTACAATTTGTCAGTGGACTTGAAGATATCAGATGAGTGACTGACAGGCACGCAGTTAAACATCATGTACCAGAATGTCCTATTTCCTTAGGAAACCAAGCTAAAAATATGTCAGTGTCAAGATGATCTTAATTGATTTCAGGAAGAATTTTTTTTTTTTCCTAGTCCTATGCTTTGCTTGGCTATGCATCTTTAAAAGTGAACCTGTCAGAAAAAGAGAGAAATTTGTTGAACAGCTAACCAACTCAACTCAATAGCAACAACCTGAACAGCTGTTAAAATATCTTTTTTTAGTACATAATGACATGTAGCATTTTTTTAATCTCCAATGTTTCAATATAAAAGTATTACCACCCTGCAGTCCTGTATGTGAAAAGCAGAATATAAAGGTACTATATGGCATAAAAGCTATTATAATATTGAAGTCACACAGCTGCACAAATCAAACTCAGTATAAAAAACATTTAAAAGAAAAAGATAAAAAAATAATTGCCCAAAGAAGGTAATTGGGAGACTTAGCTCTCCCATATATCTGCAGAAAGAATAAAAAGGAAAAAAATCTAACAACAACAACAACAAAAAAACACCAAAAAAAGAAAAAGAGAAAAGAACATACCCTAACTTGATTTTTAATTTAATTAGATCAGATGCTGTCAAAGCTTAACTTTGTATTTGGAGCACATGTATTTTAACTCTTCTGGGATAAAGACTGTCATGCTGTGATGTTCAGAATAAATCCCCTTGTACACTTCAGCTGTCTTTGCAACAACTTTTTGGGATAATTTTTGGTTTGGTTTGTTACTTTGATAGAGTATCATGGTCAAAGTAATAATATTAATATTCTGGATATTTGTCTCTAAATATATCACCATTAAGTTCATGAAGTCACTGAATTACAGTGAAGTAAATCTGTAAGATGTGAATAAGACACAATAGTGCTTCTATAAGTAGTGGTCACTAAAGTACAAATAAGGAAACGGTGAAAACAGTAAGGAAAATAGGGAACTGTTTACCCTTTCAAAATATGTTTTACTTGTTACAACAGCTAGATACCACTTAAGAAAAAAACCACTTTCTTTTTGCTTCTGGAAAAGATATTTGGTTAGTTCTGTTGATTTTTATCCCTTACTACAGATAGTCCTCTCTAAGTGAAGAAGTTGTTTTGCATTCAGTAACATTCCTAAAAAGATCCCAATAAAAAAAATAAAACAAAAAACCCCCAACCCTGAATCTATTCTGTTTGCAGATTATATATACTAACTTAAGTTGAGCTTACCCTTCCAATATCTTATAGCAGAAGGATATTATTCCTCGTTTGAACTGCATTTAATTGTTAATGATGACCTACTAGAAGTCACCGTTTCTTTTTCTCCATAATCATATGACTATATAAATCACATAAAAACTTTGAAGAAGACAAAGAGCGAAAGTAAGCATAAACCTTCAGAAAAAATTTTCACAATACCCAAGCTGAGGCAAAGAAAAATCTCTTATGCCTTTAGGTAGGTAGCTAAGGTTCAAATCTGTGAATACAGTTAACAGTGTATTTTCTATAGGTTATCTGCCCCCCTGCAATGTCTGAAAAGGAAGTCAGAATGAACAAACTTCCCTTGAAATATATTTTCCTTGCAAAGAGGAGGAATAGAAGTTTTGCAATCAGACGAAAAAATAGCAGAACTGTGACTAATAATCTTGACTACAGAGACCAGGACTTAAAGGAAAGCCTGACTAGTTCACTACAGTCAGCACGGAGGCACAGGGCTAAAGCTGCCACCATGCTCATATTAGAACTCCTTGGGACACTCCTGGGTATTCCAGCTTGGCCTGTCACTGTCACTGCATCAAGACTTGGGTCTCACCTAAGGCCCAGCTGTCATATTTGTCAGCTCTGCACAAAAGCCTCCAGAAGCCTGTATGTGGCCAAATGATCTCTGGTCAGGTGTAGAACCACTCGGGGTCCCAGACTGTGGTGTTTAATGCTAAATTTTGTAATCTAAGAAAAAGGTATATAATGTCATCTTGATGCCTTAGTGTATCTTGTCTGGCCTCCAGTTGTCCATTTACAAAATCTAGCACCTCCTGTAAGTTTTTTTATGCCAGACCCACATGGATGTCTTAGGTACTTAGGTCATCTGAAATGGTACTAGACACTTAGCAAATCATTTGAGTCCTAGAACTTACTCTGTTAGTACAGGTTCTTAGACCTTGATTTTGTATTTGGACATCTACTGTAAAGACACGTGAAAGTACACCGCTGAGTCTGAAGATGAACTGTCACCCAGGACTGTGTTCAAATATGATACTTTCTATGGGAGAGTGGTACCTTTCTGGAGAGAAAACTGGAGTCCAAGCAGAATAGATGGCTTCCCTGCACAACCAGGCAGGAAAAAAAATGAGAACATAGGTGACAATATTTTAAAATGTTGATATTTTTACTGAATCTTTCATGAAAAACTGTTTCTCAGTCATCTCTTTGCTAAAAGAAAATCCCTTTCTATTCCACTAAAACCCACAACTAGTTATGAAGGAAAGAGCTAACCCGTGACTTCAAGCTGAGTTATTTGTACATCCAAAAAAATAGAGAGAATGTTTAGAACTGTACAAGCCAATCAAATAGATCAATGACCCACTTAAGCAGAAAGGAAACCTTACAATGAGGTGATTATAATATAATGTGTTGTGCATAATGTATCATATTTAGGTAGTATAATTTAAAAATATTCCAGCATAGCTTGTTTTGAATAATAAAGCTTAATGTGATTATCTTTCCAGTACTTAGAAACTTCCTACCATAAATAAATAATTTTAAAGAAATATTTGTAAAATTAAAAACAACTAGAAGCTGAATGTTACTCTTGAGTTTTGTGTAGCAACTACAAGCAAGGTATATATTATTGGATGGACATTTTTACAGAAATAATTAGCATAAAAATGAATGTTTTATTCATGACTGCACATACAGGAATGTAAAAACCCAACATGACCTCATTGATTTTTTCGAATGGAGGTAGCAGAGCCTTTCTGCAGGATGCATTTATAACATAAATGATTCATATGTCATTTTCCAGCATAACTGTGAAAAGTTGCTACACTTCAGTGCATTTATTGGAACCTTAGAGAATTTTATCTTCCCTTATGAATATCACTTGTACATTTATCTGATTTACTCCCTATTCTGGTGTAGTTTCCTTAAGACTTCTGAAAATAAATTGGTTCTGATGGATAGAATTTAGTAAAATTTAAACAACACTTTTATAACAGAGAATTTTCATAATTAAATTCAGTGCCAGGGTAGCCAGAATCGTTCACTATGTGAGTTAATTATACAGCTTTATGTACATACATAAATTTATCCAGAGTTGTCAGTAATATCATAGAAAATGAAATTAAAATATTTCAGACAGATGGAAAAGGGAAGTTATTTAAAGATAGATTTCACTTGTATTTATAATCTATATATATTCTTAAATTTTTTAAATAAAATTAAATATAGTCCTCTTAAATTGGTCACCTCAAGCTGGCTGTCAGTATTCTAGAAAAGTAAAGCTTCAGTGTCATTTATTACAGTACATTTTGTTCATTGTTATTTTGCCTTTTTTGTTAGGACTATGACATTGCCAAATTTTCATCTTATCAGATTTGTAGTTTCTGTTTCATGTACATACACATAAAATACAAAAGGATGATTTTTTTTTGCTCTGAAGTTGTGTTCAGAGTAGAAAAATGAATACAGAAATATAAAAATTTAACTGGCAGGTGATTGTTATTTGGTTTTCTGATGTGGAATCGTAAATAACTTGTAAATATTTTAGAATTCTTTTGCTAGAATAATACACGTATCCTTGAACCAGAAAAGTCTGAGTTGTAATTTGGATTTTTTGAAAATTTTGGACAAGTACTAGTGTCCTTGTAGGTTATCTTCAGATTTTTTGAGCAAATAGTCATTTCACAGAATCACAAAGTAGTTGAGATTAGAAGGGACCTCTGCAAGTCATCTAGTTCACCTCCCCCTGCTCAAGCAAGGTCACCTAGAACTGGTTGCCTAAGGCTGTGTCTAAAGGTTTTTGAAGATCTCAAAAGATGGAGAATCCACAATCTTCCTGGGAAACATGTTCCAGTGCTTAGTCATCCTCACAGTAAAAAAAGTGTTTCCTGATGTTCAGAAGGAACCTCATGTCGTTTTGTTTGTGCTCATTGCCTCTGGTCCTGTCACTGAGCACCACTGAAAAGAGCCTGTCTCTACCTTCTTTGCACCCTCCCTTCAGGTATTTATATACCTTAATAAAATCCTCCCCTGAGCCTTCACCTCTCCAGGCTGACCAATCTCAGCTTTCTCAGCATTTCCTCATATGTGAGGTGCTCCACTCCCTTACTCACCTTTTTTTGTTGAATTCTCTCTAGTATGTTCACATCTCTTTTGTACTGAGGAGCCCAGAACCGGACACAACATTCCAGGTGTTACCTCATCAGCGTTGAATAAATGGGAAGGATCACCTCCCTCATCCTGCTGGCAGTTCTTTGCTTAATGTGGCCCAGGATACCATTAACCTTCTCTGCTGCAACAGCACTTTTCTGGCTAATGCTCAACTTTAAGTCCACCAGGACCCTCTGATCCTTTTCTGTGAAATTGCTTTCCAGCTGGGTGGGTCCCAGCAGGTATCAGTACATAAGGTTGCTCTTCCCCAGGTGCAGCACTTTTCACGTTCCCTTGTTGAACTTCATGAAGTTCCTGCCAGCCCATTTCTCTAGGCTGTCAGAGTCCCTCTGGATGGCAACACAGTCCTCTGGCATATCATATGTTACTCCCAGCATGGTGTCATCTCCAAACCTGCAAAAGTACACTCGGTCGCATGATCCAGATCATTAATGCTGCGAAGCAGGAAACAACTGTAGTTGACCCCTAGGGCAGGCCACTAGTCACTAGCCCCCAGCTAGTCTTTGCGCTGTTTAACAACATCATCTGGTCCAGCTATTCTTCCAGTTTTCATTTCACCTCACCATCTGCTCACCCAGCCTGTACATCAACAGCATCTCTATAAGGATCTTATAGGAGACTATCAAAGGCTCCACTGAAGCCATACTGGCTATATCTGATGATTTTCTCATCATTTATGTACCTCAAAATTGTTTCCAGGGTTAGCTGCTCCATCATCTTCCAATAGACCAGTGTGACACTGACTGACCTGCAGTTTCCGGGGTCCTCCTTCCTGCCCTTCTTGAAGGTAGGAGTGGCATCTACTTTCCTCCAGTCTCCAGACACTTCTTGAAATTGCCATGCTAAATCAAAAATTGTCAAGGGTAGCCTGGCAGGGAGTTCCGTTGGGAACTCATGAATGCATCCTATCAGGGCCCATGTACTTATTATGTATGTCTGGTTTGCTTAAGTGTTCCCTGACCTGATCCTCTTTCACCAGAAGTAAATTTTCCTTGCTCCAAATTTTCCTCTGGTCTCTGAGGCCTGGGATTGCTGAAGGCCAGTCTTTCTAGTAAAGTCTGAGGCAAAGACTTCCAGTACTTCTGCCTTTTCCATGTCCTGCATAACTGTTGTAGTCAGAGTCCAACTCAGTCAGCCTCACATGGGGCACCAATTGTTGCAGCACAAACTAGTAGGCTGCAACAAGGCTTTACCATTGGTCAGAGTTTACTGCCTGTACTGTATCTCCTTCCTCCAGAGGCTACAGCTACATCCAACACACCCCACCCCTAATCCTCTGTGCTATTTAACCACTTAGCAGGAATGAGCTACACCTGCACATCATCCATGTCAATCAACCCACTGCCACTGAGGCAAGGCGACAGCTGCATGTTATCAATGGTTATCAACCCACTGCCTCCATTCCTCTACATGTGACCAGGTCCCCTCTCTCATTGAGTAATGGACACACATTTTCTCTAGTCTTCCTTTTGTCGTCTAAGCACTTACAGAAGTGCTTCTTGTTGTCTTTGGCATCCCTGGCCAGATTCAATTCCAGTGGGGCTTTAGCTTTTCTAACTTAATCTCTGGATGCTTGTGCAATGTTTCTATATCCCCCCCAGGTTATATGCCCTTGCTTGCACCTTCTGTATGCTTCCTTTTTGTGTTTGAGTTTGGCCAGGAGATCTTTGCTCATCCACACAGGCCTCGTGGCATTTTTGTCTGAATTCTTGTTCATTGGGTTGGACTGCTATTGAGCTTAAAGGAGGTGATCCTTTAATATTAACCAGCTTCCTTGGGCCTCTCTTCTGTTCAGGGCCTTATACCGTGGGACTCTTCTGAACAAATTTCTGAAGAGGTCAAAATCTGCTGTTCTGAAGTTCGAGGACGTGGGCTTGCTTTTCACCCTCTTCCCTGCCCTCAGGATCCTAAACACCATCTCATGGGCACTGCAGCCAAGGCTGCCTTTGATCTCGTATCCCCAATGGAACTCTGCTTTGTGAGTATGAGGGCCGGCAAAGCACCTCTGTCTATTGGCTCCTCTATCAGCTGGAGATGGAAGATATCATCAGTGCATTCCAGGAACCTCATGGATGATTGTTTATGCCCTGCTGTGTTTTCTCTCCAACAGATAACAGGGTGGTTGAAATCTGAAAATGAGTACTAGTCTGGGTTCTGACTGTTTCTATCTTCCTGTAGAGGGCCTCATCCACTTGTTCTTCATGGTCAGGTGATCTATAGCAGGCACCCCTATAATGTCACTTTTGCCTGTCCTCAAATTCTCTGTCAGCTCCTCTTCCATCCCCAGGCAAAGCTCCATATACCTCAGCTGTTCTCTCACATATAGGGCAACTCCCCCTCCTTGTCTTCCCTTCTTGTCCTTCCTAAAGAGCCTGCATCCCTTCCTTGCAACACTGCAGTCATGGGAACCATCCTGTCACATCTCCATTATCCCAACAAGATCATAGCCCTGAAATTGCACTCAGATCTCTGACTCATCATGTTTCTCCCCATACTGTGTACGTTAGCATACAAGCACTTAAAACAGCCACCCCAACATGTTCTTAGAGAGAGTTTGAGGGATTTATCCACAATGGTTCCTTGTAGGCACCTTGTTGCCCACATGCAGATGCTGGAGGTGACCCCACCCAAACCCCATGTTGCTGACTTTGTGATCTCTTCCCTTCACACCACATCATGTCCTTTGCTTAGCAAACCTGTCCATTGCTCCCTCACAGCACTTCTGGTTGCCATCTTCCTCCCCCTGTAATTCCTAGATTAAAGCCCTCCTAATGAAGTCAACCATGCTTTTGGAATTGAAAAGAAAAAATAAACAAAAGTTGACTTTTTTTCCCTGGTTTTCCCTGTAACACTATTTTTATTTATTTGCAGACACCAAAAAAGAAGTCTGATCATTTATTCTATGCCCATAACTGCATGTAGTTCTTCTCTAAATCATATTCTAAATGACATCTTTTTCTGAAAGTATCCTTCACTTGTACTGAGTCTGGCTGGGATAGAGTTAATTTTCTTCATAGTAGGTTGCACATGGTGCTGTTTTGGATCTGTGCTGAAAACGTTGATAACATAGAGATGCTTTAATGGTTGTTGAGCAGTGCTTGCACAGTATCAAGGCCTTTTTTGCTTCTCACACTGCTCCACCAGCAAATAGTCTGGGGATGCACAAAAATTTGGGAGGAGATATAGCTGGGACAGCTGATCCCAACTGGCCAAAGAGATACTCCACATTATGTGATGTTGTGGCTCAGCAATAATAGCTGGGGAAAGAAGGACAAAGGGGCGATGTTCAGAATTTGTCTTCCAAAATAACTGTTACACATGATGGAGCCCTGCTAAGAACCTGTCTGCTGATGGGAAGTACTGAATGAATTATTTATTTTGCTTTGCTTACATGCATGGCTTTTTCTTTACCTATTAAACTGTCTTTATCTCAACCCGTGAGTTTTCTCATTTTCAGCCTTGCAATTCTCTTCCACATCCTGCTGTAGGGGAGTCAGTGAGTGGCTGTGTGGAACTGGGCTGTCTAGTGGGGCCAACCCACAGCAATACTCCTTCAATTGTCTTGAGCAAGCTCCCTCACTGCCTCACTGCCCCACTCCCTATTTATGTTTGTTGAGAAAAGTTCAAGAGAATCTGCAAGAAATGTTAGAATCATTGGTGACAATAAAGAGAGAGAAAATATATTTTTTAAAAAATATAGAGATTATTATTTTACCCTATTATTTATTCTGCCCAATGCTTTCAGGTTTCATTTTCCTCTAGTTATGAACAATGGCTGAACATTATGCTGGAGGTCCATTGAATAATTAATTTTTATTTAGCTACTGTTTAATTATTTGTTAATTTATTATTTTGTGAATTTTTGACAAACTAATTTTTTTTCAGGATCTGCAAATAAAAAAGAAACCTGTTTTCTCAAAATATAGTATCCACAACAGATAAGTCTAGGTTTTAATTAAGGAAAAGGATATCAAGTTCTTTATTTCACATACTGTTCATTTATATTTCTGAGCTTTCCTGACTGAATCTGTCCATCACCGCAATTCTCAACATTTGTTTCCTAAACATGCATATTTCACATCCATTTATCAAGGTTCTAAGAAACCATATATCTGAAAGATGGAACATTCACTTTGCTTAGCATTTCTCAGGAGTTCATTGATCTCTCTCCTTCCTTTCAGATATCAAGTACATATAAAATGTGATCTGTATTCCTGCAGGTGGTGATATATTGATATATCCAGCCATGGTTTTTTGACACTCTGCATTAGTAATCAAAAAATTCTGCCATACATATGATATAAGTAAATTATGAGCTATCATAATGTGATTTTGCATTTCTGCTTGCATTTTGCATATGTAGAAAAAAAAAAAGTGCAAAGCTCCTTACCCATTTTTGGTTAGTGTGAACGTTTCTTTGCTTTTGTCCAGTACCAAATGTTCTGATGCAAAGACTATAAAAATTAATGAAGTACCAAAGGAGTCTGTAGTCTAGTCTAATAACATAACATAGGATTGTCAACAAACTGTAAACACAACCATTAAAAGTGTAACATTACGTGACTATACTAGATGATACATTCATCTACATTGTTTACCTGCTCCAAAAACCCTGTATCCATACCCTTACCACATGCCCCCCACCTTCACTTTTGTAAAGGTGGTAGAAAATGTGTTTGCTGTTGCAGGACAGTGTCTTTAGAAGTAGCTGCTGCCTTGATGGCCTTGTTTACTGGTCATCTTGATGTATGTTTCCAGAAGGACCATTATGGAGCATAAACTCGAGTAAGTCTTCATATAGCTTCATTTCAGAGGCAGGAAAAAGCTGCAATATGCTCAGTGAAATTAGTAACCTAATTTTGGGCAGTCTTTTGAAATCAGAAGTTAAACATTTAAAGGCTTTAGAATCCAGAAGCAAAGTAAATCTTTCAGAATCCCCTGTTCAATTTCTCGTGCTATGCAGCACCCATACACCAGGAAAATCATCACCTGATTGGAGGGGTTTTATGCTCTATTTGTATGTACGTGCATGAGCAGTAATTTCTACTGGTTACATTTTGCATATGCGTAATGGTGAAAACTAAATCTTTCCAGTTCATTTGGTTCCTCTGTGGGTTGCTGGCTTCTCCCAGTGTCTGTTTCCTTCTGCTTCTGACTGAAATGAGGTGCAGCAGAAGTACACCACAGGACTACTTCCTATTCTTTCTTCTGAGGAACTGGCACATCATGCAAAGGCATTTCACATGTTGCTGGAAAAGAACTGTGAAAGGATTTTAAGAATTTTTGTATTTTCTACTATGTGAAGATTTTATAGGGGGACTTGTGATAATATAGTATATCCTAACTAGAATTAAGCAGAAATCAGATTTTCCGTTCTATTGGTAAACTGAGACAGAACACTGAAGTAATACTATTCCAATTAATTATACCTTTTTTGAAAAATTTATGATGCTGAACTTCTGTAATTGAAATTTGAGTTTCACCTGACTGCTTAAGCTGACACTCCAAGTTATTTCAGCTTGATACTTATTTTCTTGTAGAGCCGCACGATCTCTGAATAATTAGAGAGAAAATGTGGAAGTTTTAATGTTACAGAATGCTCCAAATCAAGAGATTATAACCAAGAATCTTCAGAATCTGAAACTTATGGATCAAGAAACAAATTAAGGAAAACTGAAAACATCAATTTAATTGTTGAATCATGCTAATGAAATTTAACTAAATACATATTCCAAAGTATTTTAAATTTCACTTAATTATATATATGTATGTAAATAAGTATACATACATCTCACATACTGCGCAAATTATAATACATTACAAATGTTCAAGTATGATGAAGTTGAAAATATTTTATTCTTGAGAAAGGGGTTGTAAAATAAATCAAATCAATTGTATATCTTATATCTTCAATGTCAAAACACACACTGCAGATATTATCACGTAGCATCATTTAACTATTAATTATTGTATTATTGAGGTAATTATCACAGTTCCTCAGTGTATTAAACAGTAGAATATACCCTTTTGGAAATATAGAGTTACCTTAATCAACTCACAAAATTTTGGCATTCATTTTAATGATATTTCAATTCAAATAATTTCAGGAAGTTGAAGTTATGGTGATTAATAAATATCATAAGTTAATTTTTCTTTTACAGTAATTGTATATGAATTGCTAGTATCTGTATTACCTGTTTGTAAACAAGACCAGAGGCTGGTTGTTAATGTGCATGCTGCAGTGAAGGATAGGGGACAGTAGCTAAACATATATTTCTACACAATAGTTATGTGGAAGGAGGTATTTCATGTGCTTCACAAGCGCTTTGTATAAAGACCCTGTGTAAAATTTTTGTACACTTTCTTAGAGCAGGATGATGATGTGTGGAGATCTCTTTTCTCTCAAAAGTGTTCTTTCATTCCATTTTATAGCAGTTTTATAAAAACTAGATATGAAGTATAGCGGTTGGTTAAGTTCATCCCTAACACGGCAACTCAGGAGTTCATAATACGTAGAAAACATAAGATTCATTGGGAAGCATGACTCTCCTATTTCCTAGTACAATGTTTCCACAGGTCAGAATGAAGTATGCTAGTGGCAAAATTGACTGCCAAAGAGCAGAGCCGGGAGGGTGCCCAGACTCTCTCTTGGGAACGGATTTACCAGGACAGCAGGAAACACCACTCATCCCTTCCACGGTGAGAGTGCAGGCAGCTTTCTGGTTCCAGAACACACAAGATATTACACTGCATAATAACAAAAAGGAGTCATAAAGCCTCTGCAGTGACATATTCTATATTCCCATTTATAATCATAGAATCATAGAATGGTTTGGTTTAGAAGGGACCTTAAGGAACAGCTAGTTCCAACCCCATTGCCATGGGCAAGGACACTTGCCACTAGAACAGGTTGCTGAAAGCCCCATCCAGCCTGGCCTTGAACACTTCCAGGGATGGGGCATCCACAGCTTCTCTGGGCAACCTGTTCCTTATATCCATTTTCCTTAGGCCATATAATGACTTTTTTTTTTTTCTTTTAATAATTGGATTGTGCATTCCTGATACAATTGTGAAAATAACTAGTTTTCATAGAAGTGAATTGGAGTTCATAGTAATTATATGAAGGCATGTGGCTTTTAATGAGAAGTTGATCTTGGTTCTTCAAATACCTGTTTTGAAACATGTTATTGCTTCATATTAAGCAGCACAGGGCTTTCCTGGGGAAGAGAGTATCGGAGAGGATCAAAGACATATTCATATTCAAACCAAACACTGAAATTGATATTTTTCATACTTTTATAGATTTTATGTATACAGATTTCAGATGATAAGCAAATACAGTAATAAATTGAAAAATATAGATGCAAAAAGTGCTTAATATGAATAATGAGAGGTATGAGCTCATGTTGCTTCAGATCTGTCAGTTCATGCTGTGCATTTGTGCTCATTGAAGTAAAATATAAAAACTAAGCTCTGGATAGCTCTCTCGCTTCCCCAAGGCTAGGAACGGCTAAATTTTTGCTAAAAGAGATATGCCACCTGGGTAATAATTTAAATATATGGACACAGAGTTTCTGTCTTCTATGAGGTGATACCAAAGTCAAATCCATCATTTTGACAGTACATCATGTATGGTAGCTATAGATCTCAGTCCTTTTGTAATTAGCAAGTTTATGAGGATGTAATGGTCCATTATTCTCTACTGAATTGTTTGAAATTTGTCCTGTCTTTAAAAAGGGCGACTTTCAAATTCCCAAGTATATTGGTAGGTATGTCTTACATTAAGCTGTTCTGAAATCTATCAAGGTGATAGTAAAAGTGGAATAAAATACAACTAAGCCCAATCTACAATCTTTACAATAATTCAGGTTTTTAAATCTTGATTTAAGTTATGAAACTTTCCACTCAACAGCTCCTTAAAGTAAATTAACTTGTTCTTTCTCTTTCAAGTATCTTTCTCTTTTTTTTTTCCTATTACAAGAACTGAAAAAATCTCCCATATTTCATTGCAATGATTTTACTGTATCTACAAAGTACCCTTGAGTATATATACTAACATAAAACTACAAGTTTTTAACACAAGAGATCTGATGGTTTGACGTGAAAAGAGATAAACTGAAATTGAAATTGAAGGATAAGTTCTAAAGAAAACGTGAATAAAATTCAAAAATAACACACCCAAAGACTAATTGTAGCCTGTAAACAGAAACTGTGAGGTTCAATTAACGTAGCTGAATACACCTTCACTGACTTAAATAAACTATTAGTATCATTTGGCTATCTACAGCTGAGTATGCTATTCACCTATATATGTGACAGTGCATCTTAATTATTTTTTTTTATGTCATAGAGCAAGCTTCCACTGCTTTTGTCATCTTCATTATCATATTCTCATAATTGTTTTTTTGCAGTGCCCACAGACGCTAAAAAGCCTAATATATTTCTATTATTTCATTCATATTGTCCTCAAGCCATATCTAGTTCTTTTTGAACTATTATTGAAAAAAAAAAATGCTGAAATAGATATAAAGTTTGCCTATATGTTAGTTAAAAGCACAAAATAATTTTTTAAGCTACTCGTACATTTGGTTACAATGTTATTTTATTTTCAACGTATTATAAAATCAGACTGAAAAGAGTATTCAACTAAATCTTTTATTTATGCTATGTTTAATGCTTTTCCCAATGAACAATAGCTAGCATTTTTGCTGCTTTTAAAATTATGTTTGATTACTTTGTATTAGAATTCATGTTTGTTTACTCAAATCAAGCAGATTATTTCTTCCTAGAAAGTGGCTGTGATTACTAGAAACATATATATACATTGTGTACAGTACACTTCATTTGTTCAGCCTGGAGAAGAGAAGGCTCTGAGGAGACTTTGTTGCAGTCTTCTCATCCTTAAAAGAGACTTAAAAGAAAGATGGAGAAAGATGTCTTATCAGAGTCTGTTGTGACAGGACAAGGGGAAGGAGTTTTACATTGAAAGATTGAAGGTTTATACTGAACGTAAGGAAGACATTTTTCATTATGAGGTTGGTGAGACACTGGAACAGTTTTCTCAAAGAAGTTGGGAATGTCCCCTCATTGGAAGTGTTCAGGGTCAGGCTGGATGGGGCTTTGAGTAATCTGGTCTGGTGGAAGATGTTGCTGCAGGGAGGTTGGACTAGGTGATCTTTAAAGGTCCCTTCCAACCCAAACCATCCTGTGATTCTGTGATTCTACGATTGCAGTCTCACTTTCTCATATTCTTCAGCTGAATATTTTCATTAAAGTATTTCAACAGATTGGTTCATGAGTTAAATAAACTGGCTGGTTTTATATAGAAGAAATTCTATAACTGGCCATGAGTGAGTAAGGTACGTGCATATATATTATTCTTCTTCAGGAGCAGTACTTGGCATTTCCTGTTGTTGAACTTAATGAGATTCCTGTTGGCCTATGCCTCCAGCCTGCCCAGGTCCCTCTAAATGGCAACACACTCATCTGGCATATCTACACTGAGTTTTGCAGTGCCTGCAAACTTGCTGAGGGTGTGCTTTCTCCTGTCACCCAGGTCGTTAATGAAGATGTTAAACAGTGGTGGATGTTGTATTGGTCCCTGGGACACATCACTAGGGACAGGCGTCCAGCTGGACTTGGTGCTGCTGATCACAACTATCTGAGCCTAGCAGTTTTGACAGTTTTCAATCTACTTCATCATCCATTCTTCTATTGTTAAATCACTTATGGATGCTAACAGTATGAAACTTCTTCACATTGATCTCTTAGCTCCAGCCATTTAACACTGGTTACAGACAACAGTACAGTTGCTAGAAACTGGTCTTTGCTTATTGGGAATATAGTTCATTTAAACCTCATTTGCCTGAAGAAAACAGAAATACAATGGAAGCAAGGTTTATATTGACAAGAAAAAATTAAATTCTTTTTATTTTCATTGCTTTACAAAAATGTTTTCCTCAGGACTTAATTTATACTTTTCCCCATTTATTTAACTAGTAATTATTTAAGGTCATCTGATGAAGATTTTCTGTAGATATGAATTTATAAATGAACAGTTTCTTTTCTGACTTTTTTTTTTTTTTTTTTTGGATGATAGAAAAAAACCTGAGCCAAGTAAAAGTGCCTAACAGTAATTGCATCTAATTTTAAAATATTGGTGCATCATCTTGTGTATGTGGCTCCCTGCACATTTTGTTCTCATTAAAATGCCCCAGGGAATCCATTTTTAATAAAACTAACTAAATAAAGCCATACTTGAGATTAATCCCTTTTTTTTGAAGAAACATTTAATAGGGATACACATATGAAATCTATTCAGTTTGCCCACAATAATATTTGTGATACTCGTTAAGATTATGAAAACAGAAAGGTATGAAACCTAGTTTGCATTTTACATTCCATAAATTAGCACAAAGTATAATGAGCTATGAAACTATCTCAAAGTTTACATCAAGCTTGAAAGACAAGTTTGAATGCTGAGATTCACTGCTGACAGTAAAACAAGCTGAAAATTTGTACAGAAGAAATTCTGCACTTAGAATCACAGAATCATAGAATGGTTTGGGTTGGAAGGGACATTAATGATTGTCTGGTTTCAGGCTCTCTGCCATGGGCAGGGACACCTTCTACTAGACCAGGTTGCTAAAAGCTCCATCCCGCCTGACCTTGAACACTGCCAGGGATGGGGCATCCACAGCTTCTCTGGGCAACATGTTGCAGTGTCTCACCACCCTCACAGTAAAGAATTTCTTCCTAATAGATAATCTAAATCTACCCTCTTGCAGCTTGAATATGTTACCCTTTGTCCTGTCACTACACTTGTTTATTATGGTGAATTAGATTTCAGTCTCCCAGACATTTATTTAGTCATTTAACATTATTAATAGTTTAAAGTCAATATGATTATAATACCTGAGAGTTCTGACACTGATTTAATTTTTTTGTTAAAGGGTTTTATTTGAAAGTTGTATATATACACAAAAAACCCCATATATATACATACACAGACACACAGACACACAGACACACACAGACACACAGACACACACAGACACACACAGACACACACAGACACAGGCACAGACACACACACACACACACACACACACACACTGTCCTTGACTTCATAGCAACTACAGTTTTCACTGCGTAGCTGTGCTGCTGATGTCTACTCTGCTACTTGTCCGGGACTAGTGCCCATGTCCCAGTGCCTTATCAGGGTAAGACCTGACCATATAAAAAAATTAGGTGTATGGCTGGAATTGCAGTCAGATAAGTGAAATCAGGGGTGTACTGTGGTATGTTTTGAGAAAAGTAAGCACAAATGTAACAAAACCAGTGAGGTACTCTCATTTAATCTCCTGCTCTTATAAAAGTATATTGTACACTTCACAGGACACTGGTCATCTCAGCAAGCTGGCTTCCAGTAATTCAGTGTCAAACCTGGACACAGCAAGCAAATAAACTACAAATATTACCTCCAATGTTAAAATCCACAAGACACTTTGAATGAGTTTTAACTTATCATTAAGGTAACAAATAGTTTGGGAAAGGAAGTTTCCTTGCCTTAGGATGAGGTAGTGATTCACCACCATTCCTCCTGCTTTTTCTGATGGGAGAGAACATCTGTGACAAGTATCTAGGCTGTATTGAACCCTTACTGATTATGTCTTCCTAGACAAGCTAGGCACCTAGTTGCTGGATCAGTGTTACTGTAGTTTGAAGCATAAGTTCCTTTAGATCACCCTCAACCTGACTCCTGTCAAAGAGCAGAGATGCTTTACAATTCATGGCTTTTTACAGATACCCCAAAAATTTAAAACTGGGTTCAGTGTTCACGCAGAATTTTTTTTAAGAGAACTGATAAATCAAGTTTGGCACTTTATTTTAGACTTCAAGGAAATCTTTTCCATTAATAGGTAACATTTAGGAACAACTGTAAAAAAGGAGAAAATACATGAAAAATAGTATGGTATGACTTTACCTCCTTTATATACACAATAATCCCAACTAGAGGGTGATATTTAAGTACCTTTTTTTGAATTTAGGATTCTTACATTTTGGTAAAGTTGATTGTCAAGACCCCACTTTGTATCCTAGTTAGTAAAGATACAGCATGATAATACAGATAACATGGCAAGACTGAGGATGCCCTTACATTCACAGAAAATCCATTCAGTGTGTGGTTTTGGTTGTTGGGGGGGAGGGCAGGGCAGAGGGTTATTTGTAAAAGTTAAACTGATGTATAGTTGACAGGTTATAACAAAGATATAGATGATGTGAAAGTTCTGCAGACCAAGGTCAGAGAAGAAGGAAGAGGCAGTGCAGCAGGTGCTGGAGAAGAGATTCCTCTGCAGCCCCTGCAGAAGACCACAGAGGAGGTATTTCCCTGCTGCCCACAGAGAGACCATGCTGGAGCAGATGTCCACACTACAGCAAATCAAGGATCCCACACTGGAGCAGGTGGATATGCCCTGAAGCAACTGCAGCCTGTGCAAAGCCCATGCTAGAGCAGGTTTATTCTGAAGGACTGCAGCCCATGGAGAGGACTCATGCTGGAGCAAGGGCAAAGTGTGAGGAGAAAGGAGCAGCAGAAGGGAGATGTTATGGACTGACCACAACCCCCATTCCCCACCCTGCCTTGGGCTGGTGAGTTAGGGGCATCAGGAATGGAAGTATACCTGGGAAAAGAAGGGATGGGGTGGGGAAAATGCTTTGGGGAAAGAAGCGTGTGTGCCTTTTTTTTTTTTCACTATCCTACTCTATTTTAATTGGCAATAAATTAAATTAATTTTCCCCGAGTTGAATCTGTTTTGCCCTTGATAGTAATTGGTAAGTGATCTCCCTGTCTATCTTGATCCATAAATATTTTAATGGTCTTTTCTTACCTTTGTATTGTTGAGGAGGGGGAGTGAGAGCAGCTGGGTGAGTGTCTGGTAGCTGGCCAAGGTCAATCCATCACAGACCTTTATTATAAAAAGGTACTCAGTCTGTCAAATATATTCCCAGACAAATTATTTTCTAAGAACTAGGAAATTCTGCCTGAATTTACTATTTTTTTTTTATTTACTTCCCTATTTATTTATTTATTTGCATTGCTTTTTCCCATTCTGGATGTTATACAAAATGAAAATCCTGTGGTGTCAGTGGATTCTTGCTATAAGCAGGAGGGTTTATATAGTAGACTCTGTGAATGAGTTGACTCCAGGTAAATGATAAGTAGTTTCAAACAGAAAATTAAATGCTGGTTGCTGCCCCTGGTTAAAGAGTTTTGGGGCTGTAGATGGTTTCAGAAGTTAATGAATTAAAAATACTTAATGTACATCGAGTTCTAATAAATATTTTAGAAGACACTTGTCACAAGAGCATATTTAGCTAGATCCTTAGAAAAAGAAAAAGAAAAAAATTTGTAAAGTAATCTGAATTCCATACAATAACGTGCCATAGAGAACAATATGTAATGTTGCAATTTTGGATCAGTTCTTAAGAACTGAAGAGCCATCAGCTGAAAGTTGAGTTTAAATACCCAGGAGGTCAATTCCCCATAACTTTTCTTGACAAAACACTCATTATTGTTGCACTTTCTCCTGTCTTTTTGCTCAAAACCTTGTACAACAATGAACAGCTAATGTGAGAACTGAGTTGAAGAGTACACAGTGAATCAAGATCATGGCATTCCTCAGCAAATCAAAGAGAAAATGTGATTTGTGAAATCCAGACAGACTATTCAGTGAAAAGAAATCAAAAAGAAATAAACCAGGCAACTTAGTCTACATCCATCCTGCCTTAATTGAGCACCAGTTGATGTACTTAAATTAAGAGCCTAGCTCATTTACACTTCCCTATGCTCACAGAAGAGAGTGAAGTATTTCCACAGAACCAATCCAATTTTAAATTTAAATAACTTCTGTAAAATAATAAGTCTAGAGTGACTCTTTTCCTTAGTTAGCCTTTCTGGATATGTGCTTAAAACCTAAAATAAATAAATAAATAAATATTTTTTTCAATATCTTTAAATATCTCAATGATTGTCATAAAAAATTACTTGAATTATAATTTCCTTAAATTAAAATATGTAGACAAATAACCTCTCTTCCCTTCAGTATATTTTAAATTAGCTCCTTTTTCCTATGAAAACAATATAAAAATGAAAATATAAAATACACTTATTTTCTCCATTTTCAGAATTTATACACATATGCTCTGTTCCTATTCTTGTTCATATAGATGGATTTATATGTCTTTCTGCAAATGGAAAATTAATCTCTGGAGTTTAAAAAGAAGTTGGTTAAAGTGTAAACAACTAATAAAAAAATAAAATAAATCTATTAGTTACCAGCCTAACGGTAAGTAGGTGAAGGATAAGTTGCAGGAATTTCTTTTGATTAAATGACACTTTTAGTAAGTCTTGGTCCTGTGTTTACCAGTAGTGAGCAATGATTTGCATGCTAACATAACTCTAAAACATTACCATTGGTTCCTTCTAGATTAAGTGCTTGCAGACATAGGCCATGAAGTTTATTGCTCTTAATCCACTTCTGGGCGTCTACGAATCATTTATTATGCCAAAGCAGTTATTAATTATTTGCATTTGAGAATATTCCCTCTCTGCTTTGCTGAAATCATGCATTGCTATACTTAATTTGTGACCAAGAGTTGCACATGAAGCAACTACCCAGCAGCAGACCTGAGATGGAGCATAGGCAGGTATGCCTTGTGTTCTTGTCTCACTCTGCAGACAAGAATAAGACAAGGATATTTCTGTCTCTCTCATTATCTCCTTAGACACTATTTGCTCTAGATAATGTGCCAATGAAGGAGTGACAGTGCAAACCAAATACTCTTCTAAACACAGTATCTGCAATTGCCCTTGACTATGCAAACCCACTTCCTGCAAGTAAGCTCTGTAAAACTACAAAAGACTCAGAAGGAAGCTAATACTGGTAAGGCTTGCTGTGGAGCCGAGTCCAAATTTATTTTTCCTCATTGTCCACACTGCTATATATTTAAATTGTAGGACACGAAAATATGATTTATGATTGGGAAGAGACATTTGCAACAAAAATACACTTGCATAAGATCTGGACCACTGATAAAGGGGAAAATAAAAAAGAAGAAAAGAGTCAGTTTAAATATCCAGGAGGTCAATTCCCCATAATTTTTTTTTTAGCTGAAACAGTGATTATCACAGCACTTTGCTTCCTGTTTCAAATGTTCTGAAAGTATAATTATGCATCATAAAAACTCTTTGCTTTTTGTTTTTAATTAGCATTCTGTTAGTTCTTTCAGAACTGACAATCTTGAGGCCAAGTCTTTGTTTTGAAAGTAGCTAATGTAGTAAACCTTGAAAGATAGCATTTATAGTAGAAATTATCACAGAATTATACGAAGACAGTAAGGACACTTTGAAGACTAAAATATCCAGCAACCCATGTTTTCTTCCCATCTTAGCTACTAACCCTTCAAAAGCTTAAGCATGGAATCTGAATGCAAACCAAATTCAATTTTCTTTGTAGAAGGGCATTTGTTTTCAACAGAAAGGTTTCTAACACTGACATTCTGAGTTTATTACAAAGGAGAGCTATGGTAAATGTATTATTTATTCTACATAAAGTCATCTTCCTCCATTTAAAATAAAATCTTTCTGCCTCTGAATGACAAATACAAAATTATATGCAGTTTTGTGTATTACATTTTATGTATAACATGCAATAACCATATATGTATCTTATAGACTAATATAGACTAGTTGATCTATTTACAGATTTTTAGAGAATCTTCAAAGCCCAGATGAACCCTTTTCAAATACATTTTTAGCACCTGAAATCAAATATTAATATAATAAGAACAGGTCCTAGGTAAATGGGATCTTTCTTTGGATACCTTCAGAGGCTGCTTCCGCTTCATCTATGTCTCAGCTGGTTCCTCAGTTTCCTCTGAGGAAATACTCCGAGTGTAAGCAGTGATAAGCTATTTTCTTTAAATCCTTTACCAATGATAAAGATACAGAGGCTTTGAAAGATTCAACATGAGTCTTATAATAGGCTAAATTCCCACTTAACCTTCTTTTTAGAGTAGAGGAAGGGAGAAAAAACAGGGTGAGAGGAGGCAGTGACACAGAGAGAGGCTGTGTTTTGTTTTTTACTTTCCCTTGCAAATCATCGTATTTATGCTACTAAAATGTTACGCCATAGCACAAAATGCTTTTCACACAATAGAGTGCTCCCTGTGTATCACTGTGTCCTGGTTTCAGCTGAGATAGTTAATTTTCTTAGCAGATGGCACAATGCTGTGTTTTGGATTTAGTATGAGGATAACTTTGATAACTCACTGATGTTTTCAGTTGTTGCTAAGTAATATTTATACTAAGCCAAGGATTTTACAGTTTCTCAGGCCCTGCCAGCGAGAGGGCTGGAGGGGCACAAAACATTTGGAGGGGTCACTGCTGGGGCAGCTGACCCAAACTAGCCAAAGGGATATCCCATAACATAGAATGTGACGATGAGTATATAAACTGGGGGGGAAGTTTGCTGAGGCCTGCCGAGTTGCTGCTCAGGGACTGGCTGGGCATCAGTCAGTGAGTGGCGAGCAAAGATAACAAGGAACTACCAAAAAGATTCTGCAGAAACAAAAAACATAATTAATGAAAAGTTATTTGCATATTGGTTTCTTTCTGAGTGCTCCTAAAGACTGGTTGTTTAGGCTTTTCAACACTGAAACCTCAAAACAATTAAGGATTTTATTTTCTTTAGGGTTTCAGTGTACTTTAAAAATCAATAAACTGTGTTCTTCAAACACTCAAATCTTTCTTTGTCTCCTGAATGTTTGCTCAAGTCTAAATACTTCTATGTCACAAACTAACTAGTTAAAAGTCTATATTCTGTTTATTTGTGCTAAGCAGCAGTCTTTGAAAAACTGTAGTAAGAAAAGTAGGCCTGTTTTAAGTTGCATGGAAATCAAAAATGTAGAAATGCATACCTACAAAATTACAATTTTAGTTCTATTCTTAAATATTTTATCAACTAGTACAAGTCACAGCATTTTCCATACAAAAAACAATGTTTTATGCTTGCCTTGATTTAAGAAATAAAACCAAGCTAAGGACTGCAGTCCTTGACTGGGTAAATGGTACTCATAAAAATTAGATCCACTAATTTTAGCATAAAATGAATATTTTTCAGCTGTGATTTCACTAATGGTGGAATATTGTTTGTCACTGTTAACAGAAGCATATGCTTGTCTATTTCATGTATATAGCAATTGTGTGGCACATTTGAATGTACAAGATTCCCTGTGAATAACCTTTGAGCAGTACAGGATTCAAACTGTGAAATATGTCTGTTTTGATAATAATATTTCAGCAAATCCTGGCAATAAAATTAGGCTGTCTCCCCAAAGACACATATAAATTAATATTGTTGATTAAATATAATTGACTATTTTTTTCTTTGAAGTAGAGATCATGAACTTTTTCTTTATGTAACTTTTTTTTTTATGTGACTGAGAAATTTATATATAAACCACTAACCATTACAAATATCTTGTACTTCTAAAAACTTCAGTGTGGATAAGACACTCTTAAATTGTGATATTCATGGAGAAAATTGTAATGTGTGAGGAGGTGTTTCCTTGCTTTTTTTACACAAATACCACCTTTGATTTCCATGGAACTACTGGGATAAATAGTAGATCGAAATTAAACTTTTATTTGCTTTGTTTTATCAAGCTACAATATCACTGTGTGCAGGAAAGCTGTAAATCCAGTTTAAGTGGACATGGAAACTTCAGCCTTGAGTGTAATATAATAATGTCTGAAATGCAAAAGAAATCCATGTTGTGTTTTCATCACTGCCTTTCAGCAGTTCAGTGACGCGTGAGCACACACAATGAGGGTCCACAGCAGTAACCAGATTATGTGGCACATTTGTAAACTGCCTTTTCCCTGTCACTCTCCAGATTGCCTAGGGGTGATCTAAAATTAAGAAAGCCAAAATGAGCAGCCTCTTCAGCAGCCTTCTCTTAACCAGGAAAGCTATGTTGTGAAACAGAATCTCTTTGCACACTGGTGTCTTGAATTTTGGCAATTGCACTCCACTACCTTTCATCAGGGTGCTGAAACTTCTAGTACAACTTGGACTATGCCTGGTATTATGTGTGTATTCAATGGTTTCTGGGTCCTGAAAGTCAGAAAATGGTGTTATGTTTAATCCTGTTTTACATGTTGGTCTGGTTTGGAATTCTAAACTAGAGGAGACATATGTAAATAATCACAGAAGCTGTTTCAGAAGGTTAAATCTTTCAGAAAATTAGAAGAAAACAGCTTACTTTGTAAGTGTTCATTAACTGCCAAAACAATTCCTAAATCCCAGGAAACACTTTCAAAGTACCAGACTTTTTTTCTCATTTCCCAGATGTATATATACAAAATTATTTCAAGGCTTTTTTTCTGGACTAGGAAATGCATAAAAAAGTTAAAGCTCTTATTACAGCTTCTGGTTTCAGTATTCAATCTAGAACAACAAGAAAATATCCTGAAATCATTGATCCTTTATGAAAGGATGTAGCATGGTATCTGACTTTCAAAAACCCTTTTGTAAGCTGTCTTTGTATATTCAGTGTACAATAATATTGTAGGGATAGATGAAGAGTGGGTTGGTAGCAGTAAAACAGAGAAGAGATCGTCAGCAGTCCTACTTGTTGAAGCTTCCAAAGAGAAATAATATAAAGAGATGAAAAAAAAATCCAGAAATAAAGGCATAAAATGTACAAATAATTTTTATTTCCTATCTGTCCTGTCAACAGCAGAAAAATGTAGGTCACATATACTTGGGCACTGATGTTGTGTCCAGGGTGGAGAAGGGTGGAGAAAGAAACATAAAGAGGTTTGTGTTGTGTTCTAGTCTCCTCAGAAAAACAGCATAAAACAAAAAAGTCGTATTTCTGCAGAGTGGTAAATCGGGATTACCACAGGTCTGTATTCAGCTGCAGGTTTCCAGAAGGACATACCAGCTGTGACTTGTGCCTAATTTGTGAAAGATCCTGGAGCAATTTTTACCTTTTTTAGTAGTAACAGCAGTTATCTAACAACCAGAAGACTGATGATTTTTGCCTAATTAATTTTAGTTTTGCTTATCTTTAAATGACTGTGTGGTGTAACACTGTTACGTTACTTTTGATATAGTTCTGTAATTAACTGATAGTGAAACAGCACTCTTCTGTGTAGTGCAAACAGTGACCTCAGGATAATGATGCAGTGTAGAGGAGTACAATCACAGAATGATGGCAGAGACTTCAAAAGCGTGATGCAGGATTAAAACAGAGGCTCCAGGGCTATGAACTAATCAACAATACTCAATTACTGTTCTTTAAAGGAATACAACCTTGGGAACTAAGTAAAATGGGTTTTATGAAGGACAAAGAGAAAATAGTCAGGCAACACACATAAAACCTAATGTAAATTCAAGTATAACACAGAACTGCAGATCAGTGAGTAAAAAACAAGGTGTAATGCACACTGTAAAATGTAACAGATTATGCCAAAAGAACTATAGGATGATGAGGAAGAAACTATCACCCTCACTGTCACCATCATACTCCTCCAGGTGAAGATCCTCAAAAGCTAATGACTCACCATAACCTTCTTTCCCTTCTTTTTGAGGAAGAGTACCACCGTCAGTCATAGATGCACTGAAACTGGAAGGGTACTTGAAAGGGTGAGCATAAAAGCAGAAAAGGGGCTACACATAATTTTTCCCTTCCTGATCAGGATTTACATTCATGAGTAAACTGGCTTTTCCTTTTCCACAGAAAATTCCATTTCTGTTGAACAAGCATTTAGACAAATGAATAGCCTTCCAAAGCTTTGTAAAACCAGCAAAAATATTTTCATTAGAAAATCTCCTGGTGACCTTTATCTTTGGGATCTGCACTAAACCTTCAGAATAACCAGGAAGAACTTCATAAAATCTTAGACATTTCCCCACTGCTGTATCTCCAGTGTAGATATTTACTTCCAAGATTTTAATCTGAACTATTTTTATAGTCAATATGAAGAAAGAGGCACATCTAAACTGTCTCATGTCTTACATAGGTCAATTGAATTGTACCTCCATGAAAAATTCCCACTGTTCATTAACAGAAATTGCATCAAGAGATATACATTTCTGCATTGCAGACATCTACAACAAGAGATGACTCTTAACCGGTATATGTGTGCTGTGGACATGTGCAAGGAAAAACGGTCAGATATACTGAATCCTAACAGCCAGCCAGTGGCAGTTGACATGTAGTATCTTATTTTGAAGCGTTGAGAGTTTGTAAGTGCAGAGATAAGCTTCTTTATTCATTTAGCCTAAGTATGTGCACCAAATAGTATCTGAACATTGAATTTACCGGTGTATAGATATGTTAACTGGGTTCTTGGATTCTTAGAGGAGTTCCTTTCTGAGCAAGTTTAGTAACTCTATAAGCCCAAATATCCGGTGTACACATTGGTGAGATGCCAGGGAACAGCATGGAAAAGAATCAGTAAGAAAAAAATCTCGTAAATTTTTTATAGTGGGGGCATCTACAGTTGAATTACTCATTCTAGGTGCTCTTGAGAAACAATGGAAAGAAATAGGTACATTCAGGCTTCTTCTTATCCTAATGTATATATTTATATAGGTTAATTGAATCTTAGCCCAGAAGACACATTTCTTTCCTCTTTAAACTACAAAGGATATCTAAAGTGACCACTGGGAAGTGCAAATTTACATTATAGATGGCTGAAGTTATTTGAGATGAGTCCTGTTACTCTTGACTGCTAATCTTTTCCCAGATCTTATCTACACTTTCTGCCCTGAACAAATAGCATCTTGCTAGGCTGTGCCAGCAGATGATAGGATTTTCCACTTTCTGCCTCTGTCTGTGTGCATTTTTCAAAGGCAAGGATTAGAACCCAACCCTTCTTTGACCATGCTTTATTACAAAATGAGGTTAATTTAGAACTTTTTAAACTAACACATTCTTAAGGAGGAAAAAACCCATAAAAATACTCTTCATTGTTTTTGCAGAGGAGAGATTGGGAAAACTGAACTGCGGTAAATGATTAATCCAGTTGTAACCAGAGTATTAAAAATTATCTTACTTAAAAAGCTGAAAAGATGTTAAATCATGCCTATAAAACTTTTGGAAGATAAAAATAAAAAAAAAATATGAACAAACATAGCATTAGAGAAAAAATTATGCGTTCAAGAAAGCAAACAATACAAAAAATTAGCATTGCCCTTTTAAATAATTTTTATAACTGTGTAATTATACATCCACAACAGCAACAACAAGTATTCTTATTATAATATAAAAGCACTGAGGTATAAAGGTCCAGTACAATAAATAAGAATGAGAGTGGACATACTTCTTCAGATGCATGCATTGCCTGAATTAGTAACATATTTCCAACAGTGGCCATAAATGGATGCCAGGAAAGACAGAGAGCAGGACAAATACCTCTGCTAGGAATATGTCTCTAGAAACATTCCAGACTTGATCTAGCTTCAGCTCAGGTGATTTCTACAGAAATACTACCTACTCAGTAGGTCAGTAAAAGTGGGTAACCATATCTTTTTATTTGTTCTGAACCTGGTTTGTACAATGTTCATTTGATGGCCCATGGTTGTATATTCTGTCTCTTGAGACGGCTTCCAGCCTCTCTGAGATACTCAGGTTACCAAAACTGCTGTGGCAAGAAGAGGCAGGCATTTTAAAAATATAAACATAGTTATTTTGCAGCTGCTGATCTGAAAAGTCTGCCCAACACGACTGATGTGAGGACAGACAGCAGAAGTGTGGAGCAAGTAGGGGCAAGAATGTGTGGTATTGTAGGTGTTTCGATGAGGTGTTATAATTCCAGCAAATGCCAGTATGTCATACTCAGTGCCTGTCAACCTACTTGAAGGACTATGTATTTTTTACTCAGTAAGATGGCAGTTACGTAAGGACCAGAGTTTTTGTAAACCAAAATTCTATGCAATAGCTGCATTAACATTCTAGGTTCCATTCTGGAAATCTTGCTTCACACACTAAAATGCAGAATCATGAGGTCATTTTATCATACGTTACAATATACACTGCTGAGCTGGATGGTTATAGTTTTGTGGCCACTGTCACTGGCCCAAATGTAGCTATTTGGCTTCCCAATGTAAAGTAGGAAACTATCATCCTCAAAGATGAACAGTCACTAATGATCTGATGCTCCGGACAATTAGTTTCACTAATATGGTAGAGCATATTCAAGGTCATGCTTAAAAACAGATTGATGAGGCAGTAATGTAAGCAAGAAACGTTCTGCTGAAGCAGGAAAATTTATTAATATCTGGACCAACAAAACCAGAAAAGGCAGGTAAGATTTAATAACCTAATTATCACTAATTTGGAGGGGATTAGAAATGAAGGATCATAAAATTACCCAATTATTCAGAACTGCCTATTTGTGGCTGGATTATAGTTTGACAAAGTAATTTAATCAATAGTGACTTTGATTTTATTTATATTCATAAATTAATGAAGGATTTTGAAAAATCATCCTCTTAAATTAAAATTTACTATATAGTAAATTAATATTTACTATATTACTATACCCTATAGATGTTTTTCAAAATATCTGCTATTTATTTCATACATTACTTCTGTTCATGGTTGCTGTTTAAATGAGAAAACTTTGGACTTTCCAAAACCTTACACTAATTTTCGCATTTGTATTACATCGTTTTTCAAATGCATTGTATCAGTGTTACTAAAAATATGGCTTTGACTTTATATAACACAATAGAAACAAGTGGTACTTTAAGAATAAAACTGGAAATAATGTCCTACTCTGAGAAGCTTATAGTCTAAATTAGAAAACATAATGAGAAATGGCAGCAGACCATGGAAGGAATGAGGAAGAAAAATGTAAGGAAGCAACTGAAAGGGGAAAGTGCCCCTGGGAATGTTATTTATGAAAACTGAAGTAGTTCTTAATTTTTTTCTTCATTTTACCATATTTTTCATCTTATTTTGTTATTGTTGTTGCCATCTTTGTAAACAAGTAGACATTCAAATTCAGGACAAAAAGGTCTCATGCCATCACCAGAATATTCCCCCTCCCCGGGCCATGCACCCCATTAATCTAACCAATTAGAATGACTTATTGTAAATATTTAGAAGAATGGAGGTAAAGCTCAAAAATTCCCAGGAAGAGTAAATATTACACAGATTTGGATGTAAAGACAAAAATAGTGCAATAAGGTACAAGAAGGTAGCTAAATTGCTGCCCTTCAGTGGAAATGTATACATTCATGTATACGTACACACCATGTGATGTCATATATCAAGCTGAACTGCTTCAGCCATCTTCATTATTTCTTCCTTTTAAAGAGGATTGACTAATTCAGTTTTTTAAATTAGGATAATGAAATAACAAATTGATCATGGAATATTTATTAGAAACAAAGATGTATATCACAAGGAAAAAGACATAAAATATTCTCATTCTAGAAATAATAATAGGCTCCCTCTTTCTAATTACATCAGATTAACCAGAAAAATTAAAAAAAAAACCAACCCTTTTTATAGCTACAATTGTCAGCAAATCTCATCACGTGAAGACACCACTTCCTCTGTTGTTACCATACCGTTTTAACCTTTATTATCATATAGATCTTTCTTATTTCACTCTTACTTTTCCTTTGGATAGCTGTAGAATCCTAGCTGCTAAGAACAGATGAATGGAAGTCAGCACAGAAATACGCATCATATATAAAATTTATACTTTCCTGTTACAACCTTTCACATCAATTAATTGCTGACTTTCTTGTGATATTTTCTGTTATACTCAAAATTCTGTTATGCGTAAAAGGGAAAACACACCACATATAATATGTAAGGCCAAGAATTTATTGTTGGTCTACTTAAAGTCTTAGCATTCTAATAAAATACAACAAACAGCTATTATTGTTTCAGTTAAATTGATATAATGTTCATAATCTATTACACAAACACATCCTAGGGACTGTTTTTTCTTGGGGTTTATGACTCTTCCAGAGTTCTGCTGTAACTTGAGGCTGACAACTCCAGGCCTCCCAAAGAAGTCTGTGATGAGAGTGGGTCATAACAAGTTATCAGTGTCAAGAGGTCTTTGTCTGGAGGAGTATGATGCTATTTGATTGCTGTTTTCCATCTTTCACCTTGGAATCTACTTAGGGTTATTTTTATAAGTTCTCTTAAAACAATATACTCTTTTCATTGGTATCTAATTTTTCAGCTTTTGTGTTCTTTGATCACTGTAAAGAAGGTTCTACTTGATTCACAAGGTTGTAGGCCTGTAGTGACCAGATCATAGGGTTTTTGTTTACTGCCTGGCACTTAAGATATTGTCCTTTGTCAGCATTCACTGATACCACACCTTAGTCTACATCACACAGTTCATTCTACAGAGAATGATTGTTTGGCTTTGCTATCAGTGGACTACATATCACACAAATGAACAAAAATTAACAAAATCCAAAACTAATTCAAGAAGCAGTTACCTGACTCCTAGGCAATTGCTATCACAGCTGAAAAAAAGGTAAAAGAGCTCAGGCCAAGACAGATCCAGAGGAGTCATAAGGCTCTGTACTGTAAGCCAATACAAAGCCTGTGGATATTTACTAGTGTTAGGACAATCATATTTGGAGGGATACACATCCAGTTAAGCTTCCCCTACTCTTTTGAATGTCCTTCTCTACTCAACTGAAAGACGGAAGCTGAATGGTACCAGAATTACAGATAAAATAAAATTAAAATCAAATAAAAGTTTGCCAGCATGTCAGGAACAGGAATGTAACTGTTCTTACATTTAGGTCATAGTCTGGATTTGACACAAGGACTACTCACAGTTATTTCTGAGCAACATTAGTAAGATGAGTAAAAGGAATAAGAAGAGAAACAAACAGGAATGAAAACACAAACTCTCTTATGTATACCACCACTACTAGTGACATTTCATTGTTAAAAAACTTAATTACTGTATTGTTATGTATATTAGTTTGGCAAGGGAAAACTTTAGCTTCATAGCAGTTCACACCTACGGATACAGTTTTTCATTAGCAACATAATTTGCCTTGCACAGCCTTCCTTGAGGAAGGGTGAATTATTTACAGTTTTTAATGTAATCATTTGGTGAAACTTCTTCCACTTTCTAAACACAAAGTTTGAAATCAGTAAAGATCTGTGAAGAAATATAATATTTTTCAGCTGTTTCATCTGCCTCTCCTCAAAAAAACAAACCAGCAAAACAAGTTTTCATGATCATCTTCATGTATATTAATGAAATATTGTTAATTTTCAATGATAACTAGATGGAGACAAAGTACAGAAATCTTATCTGGAACCAGAAGCGTCTTCAGGTAAGTTGTGATAGACTGATGGTCTGGAAACATCTCCATGGAAAAGTCCGTATAAAAAGCTAGATGTGAACTCTTTCCAATGTTACGGAAGCTACTGAGCAGGAACTCAGCAAAACCTCTTTGTACCTCACACTCTCAATGATGAACAGTTACACCAGTAACTTGCAGATCACACTGGCGTGCTAGAAGTCGGGATCCTTCCCTGACTTGACTTCACAGAAACAGTTACCTCTGTACTATTTTCCTTATCAGCATCTGGGAGTGTCTCACAGTCCCAGAGACAGATGGTATGGACAGGTTCATCTTTTAATGCACATCATTAGTGCAGACTATCTTCTTTTGTGAAATCAGGTTTCACCACAAAGAAAACAGCTATCATTTTTCTTCAAGCTCTGAGTGCAAATTAACACACATACTGCCAATTCCTGGAGTTATGAACTGGAAGGAAACAGGAGGCAAAGCCACATTTTCAGTATGAACAGGACAGTGGGAAATTTCTCTGATTTTCAAAACTGTACGGAGGCTTGACCTCTTAAGATTGTTTTAAAAGTTACCTTCATCTGTGCCTGATAAGCACAGTCTTTGTTATGGATTTGATGTTTGGGTTATTCAAAGGCTCTGAAGGCTGGCTTTAGATACAGTCAGTTGACAGCAATATTCTTTAAAATTACTATTAGTGTCTATTTCATAACATATTTTAGATTTGAAAATAATCTTCCTGGAAATTCAAGAAATGAATTATGTTGCACTTCCTTAGTCTCCAAGATTTAATAATTTTAAACTGGATAAGCATGTGACTAGTCATATTACACTTGCATTGATTTTATTTAAAAATTAAGTGAATTGCCAGATTCCAAGCTCTCTAACAATAAAACTATAGACTAGGGTTATTCTAGCTTTTCTTAAAGTAACACCAGTAACACCTAGAAATTCAAAACGCTAGAACAACCAGAAGAGGGTTTTATTTTCATTTTCAAAATAATATTTTCATTTGAAAATATCCTATTCTATTTACAGGGATCATGTTTGTAGAGGAAGGTACTAGAGCATCATGTAAACTCTGTTAATTTACTATGACACATGAATCAGTTTCATGTACAAGAAAGATAAGAATATGCCCTCAGCAATAAGATGAGAGAAGAACAGCCCTTTTATGAACTCAGGAACATCTGGATTAAAGTCTTAAATGGTGTTATCTGAAAAGTTTTTTTTTTGGTTTTTTTTTTTTTGTTTTTTTTTTTTGTTTTTTTTTTTTTTTTTAATGGATCACCAACCTGACTAGTAATTTTTTTTATTTTTTATATTTTTTGACATTGTTGCCTCTGCTTCTGGCTCCAAATTCCTGGCAACTTTCTTTGTGAACAGCACTGGTTTTCATCAGAGGGATTGGCAAAGAGATGTTGATAATAATTCCTCCCTTTTTCCTTTGAAATTGACAGTTCAATGACAGTTGTCAGAAATAAACCCCATAAATTTAACCATAATTATTAAATTGATAATAAAGAATACCCATATATACATAAACTGTGATATTTAGGTCCTCATCTACAGTTTCATTTTCTTTGCATATTAACTAGGCAAATATGACACCAAGAACAAGTGTCATATTTTGTAAATAAGACACATCAGCAATTTCATGTACCTTGATAATTTTTCATGGTAACACAAAAATGAGGATGATGTTGCTGATATAAAGGATTTGTTGTTCTTCCACATGACGTGAACTTTAATATGATAGTTTTAGGTGTTGCTCAGATATTTTAGGGTAAGAATACTACCAAAATACGTTCATAATTTAATCTTCTCATTATGTTGAAACAATATGAATAGGTCTGATTTCTTCTTTTTTTTTTCCCCCAATGGATATTTTTAAAATGAAGATCATATTTCAATACATTGCTATTTATTATCCTTAGAACATTTGGACACAGGTGTTGGCGTTTTTTTAATATTCTGTATAAAGATATACTTACACATATATATGTGTACGTGCATAGATATCTGAGGGTAATTCTACATCATCCAATAATTTAGCGCCCAGTTTGCTTCTGGGTTCTAGTTTTCTGTCATTTGCATTTCAATGAAAAAACAAAAGAAAGTAATTCTTTTCTAACCTGTCTTTTGGAATCAATCAATGTGTTTTTCTTTGAAATAAATCCTGAGTTCATGTTTGGGTATAAAGCTTTCCAAGGGTTGTTCTCAAAATGCAATGGGGGCATGACTGCACCAGTTTCCTCTGTCCCACACAATTATCCAGCGTGATCTGAAAGTTCTCACCTCAAGATATCCCTCTAAAATCCCCTTCAGATGACAGTTTTCCATAAAATATTTAGCCTTTGTCATTTCTTTAGTTGTTTCAATGATGCAGCCTTCAAGGTCTATAAGATCATGTTAACGGTTAAAGTCTTAATTGTTTTTGACATTCTAGAGTTCCTTTTGTAAGCCAACAGATGTATCAACAGATATATTCAAATTTTTAAATCAGTTCTGTCATTGATTCATTCTTTTGAATCTCAGTCTTCAGATTTACATCTACTTATCTTTTATGTCTGCTTCAGATGGGATATGTTGCTTGGACCCATTGTTTTTATCACATGCTACCACAATAAGATGTTTCCTCTGTGTGTTCTATTTTTGTCAAACTTTTCAAGTCCTGGGAAAGCCCCTTACTTTGAGAATGAGCAGTATACTAACTTGTTAGGACAGAGATTTCCATATTTCATATTGTAGGCCAACATGCAAGAGAAGGAAAACCAAGTGGTGGTGAGGACTAATGAAAGGCCTGTCTTTTCCTGTAGGATGTACCCAGAAAGGGAAGAAATATAGCTCAGATACAAATCATATAATAGGTTCTTCTTTTTTTTTTTTTCAGTTTCAGATCAATGGTATTGCAAAGATGAGAACTGAACTGTAATTTGGGAATCCATGCTGTGAAGAACAAAGCAGCTGGTTTTACTGCTAGTGCTAGTTACAAACTAGACAATCAAGACTATTTGAATTGGCACAATTAGGGTTTCTGTAAGGCCTACTGCAAAAAAAAAAAAAAAAAAAAAAAAAAGGTACTTTCAGCTTCTATTTTGCTCATTAAAGGAGAAATGTAAGTGAAGTAAATTAAAAGTATTTGCAGGCTGTCATGGTTTAACCCTGGCTGGCAACCAAGCACCATGCAGCCAGATGCTCACCCCTCCTCACTCAGAAGGATGGGGAGGAAAGTCAGAAAGGAATGTAAAAGTCCAGGGTTGAGATAAGGAAAAATTAATAATTTAAACAGAATGAAGAGGTAAGAACAACAATAATAACAACAATAATAATAACAATAATACTAATAACGAAATGGAAAGGTGGGGAAAAAAGGGCAAAGCAAAAGCTGCACATGCAAGCAAAGCAAAGCAAGAAATTCTTTCACTACTTCCCATCAGCAGGCAGGTGTTCACCCATCCCCAGGAGAGCAGGGCTCCATCACATGTAATGGTTACTTGGGAAGACAAATGCCATAATGCCAGATGTCCCCCCCCTTCCTTCTTCTTCTCCCAGTTTATATACTCAGCATGACATCATATGGTATGGAGTACCTCTTTGGCTAGCTGGTTCAGGTCAGCTGATCTGGCTGTGTCCTTTCCCAGTCTCTTGTACCCCTCCAGCATTCTGGCTGGCAAGACCCAAGAAACCAAAAAGTCCTTGACTTAGTATAAATATTAGCCAGCAACAACTAAAAACATCAGTGCGGTTATCAACATTGTTCTCACATCACAGCCAAAATGCAGCACTTTACTAGCTACTAAGAAGAAAACTCCATACCAGCTGAAACCAGGACACAGTCAAAATAGTTTTAAGTCTCTTCAGAGATGAAGAAAAAACTTAACAAACGTTATCTTGTTGAAGCCATGTTCAAAGGTAATAGTTTGATTATTGAGGTCCAGTGTTGTCTGAGATACTGTAGAGGTATCTCGGTAGACTGGCAGACTGATTCCATACATTACCTCTTAGTGGCCTCACTGATGCTGGATTCTGTAGGAGTTTAGGTGCTGGGACACTTACAGGTCTGTTAGGACAAACAGTGGGGTTTTGTTCTGTACACAGAGGGCAGATTTAGATTCCTCTTAGCCTTGAAGAACACGTCTATGAACTTAATTTTTAAATTATTTTTTTTAAAACTGATGCTTTCAGGTATATCTGGGTAGGGGAAACTCTGCAACTTAGGCTAAAAGAAGTTAACTACTTTTTCTTTTTACCTATGAGCTAATTCTGTGTCCTGCCATAGGTGTACAGACAGTCAGTAGAAAAGAAGTTTCCATGACCATCTAGGTCATATTAAAATCATAACACAAATAGCATTCCTGTCTCCTGAAAATCCATTTGTGTTGGAATTTGCTGCTGAGGATATTAGAAAAGTTAATTTGAAGAGTATTAATGGGTAATAATTAAAATATTTGATATATATTTTATATATTATGCTATAAAAATAATTAATAATTAATTAAAAGAGTACAGTAAGTGTTATGTTTAATTTTCTCTAGATTTTGGAACTTAGTAGAAAAACTCTCCATCTTCTGCTTTCCAAGAGTAGAATATAAGGCACTAAAAGTTGTCCTGTTCCTCGGATCTAAATGCACTGAACAAACATGATATATCAGTCTTGATCCTCATTTCACTCTATACACATATGCACTATTATAATAAATGACCTTTACTTAGCAAGAAATTACTAATTATAGTGTAATGTTAGAAAATGAGTATTTACACAATCAAAGGGGAAAAAAAATAAGGGAAGCAACAATAAAAGGGCAGACTAAATATCCTTCTAACCAAATACCTATACTTTGGAAACCAATATGTGGGATTCATTCACTTGGCTTCTAGGGAAAAAAATTACTTTAATTATCCGTTCTCTTAGCCTTGAAATTCAAGGTATTCAACATCATGTAGCTGATAAAAACAAAGACAAATTTGCGAGAAAAGTAGACAATTATTTTAGTTTTGAATGCTGAGTAAATGATATTAGAGAGAAAGGCACAAGTGTGGTAATACAGTTATTTAAACTGAAAGATAACCAGAAAAGATATTCCTACATTGTATTGTACACATTATTCTCAAAGGGTACTGTCCTTCAAAATATTATCAAGCTATCTTAATAGCAAGAGGACTGGGGAAAATGAATAATCATTTTATTAAAAGTGAAAGAAAACATTCCTTGAAGATATATCTTTAAAATGGAAGCGTAGAAAAATAACCTTTCTGGTGAAAGTAAAAGGCAAGATTCTTCAAAAGAAACTTCAAAATACTGAGAAACCATTAAGCTAGGTATGGCAGCATCTTCTGCAAAGGTTTGTACTATTTTATTTCAAAAATAGACCGGAATCCATGCTACAGACCAGGTGGCCAGTTGCTACAAGCTGTCATAAGTCCATTGACTTCACAAAAAAATGTTGTATTGAAACAATGGAAGAGCTGGTCTGATGTTAGAGTGGAAAAAAAACCAACAAAACCCATCCTGCTGCTTTTTGTCCAAAATGTAACAGATGAATGCAGCAATAGATGATGAATACATACATGCATTTTAATTACTTATTATTGTATTTTTACTATGCAATTGTGAATTATGTGGGTTTTGCAACTTAATTAGAGGGCAGGACAGATGGCAAAAGCTTACTCTATTAAAATAACCTCAGCTGCCCACTGACTATGCACTTCAAGCAACAGACATTTCATAATAACAGAGCTAATTGTCCAGCCAAAATACTTAGAATGCTCTATGGAAATTTTTAGTACAAAAAGTCATTGAAGCTATGTTGTTTCTGCATATTTTTATTTCTTCATAATCTCATAATTTCATTTAATCTTTTACCTACAGGATAGATAAGCATTAGATTGTTGACTTTAAAGAAAGCGGGCAGAAGTTTAGCTCCTTGAGTCTGTGCAAAAAGGAGAAATGGATTCCAAGGGAAACCTAACTTTCTTTTCAGAATGAGAAACTTCAAAGAAATTCCACCTCCATTGTATACAGGCACATCATCCAACAAAAATGTCAGTATCTTACATTCCTCACAGCTATGGTGCTGTACTGGAACACTAGACAAAGAAATGTACATCTAACCACAGTCTCCTCTAAGACAGAGTTTAATGTTTCCTCCACTCACCAGACATTTCCTAAGATATAGTGATAAGAAGGGTATGGGAAAAGCAGAACAATAGGACATGGTGCTTTAAAAAAAGTTAGTATGGTATTACTTTAGTTTCCTGTGGTATTTTGAAACCTTGGTTTGCTTTCCCTGGATATCTGAGACAGCATTTCACAGTTCTGTATGTTTTCTGGCTAGAAGAGTCAATTATATCAATCTAGTATAACCCTCAAAGCAAAGACATAGACTGTCTGAAAGAATCCAAAGGGAACAGTTTATTATTCTACACTGTGCCATGCAGTATCGTAAAAATGTACATTCACTCATGCAGAATTTATGGCTTCATGCAAAAATTGTTTTGCCTTGAATGTTATATGGAGAAACTGAATGCCTTAGATGTCAGGCTGGTTCTGATTTGAAAATTGGTGAATGAACCTATGAAGCCACAGCTCTAGGAATAAAAATACAACAATCAAAAAATCCCAACCAATAAAAAAAAAAAAAAAAGAAAAAGAAAAAAAAAGAAAACCAACATCAAAAAATTCCTACAACACATACACACAGAAAAACCTAATCAACACCAGCACCACCGCAACAGAAAACTGTCTGGTGGTTCATTGGGATACTAAGTAGAAACTGTGGTATAACTGCATCACGTATGGGACAGAGGAATGTTATCTAGCTCTCAAATCTCGGTGAACTCATTAACCATATCACAACATCTTAGTAGGGGATATCTAAATTACATTGATAACACATTGTAATGGGTTCCTTTTGGAAGAAAATCTCTATATATGGCTTAGAAGGAGCTGCAGAATATTCTGATATTCCAGTTGACCGCAAGATACACTGTGACATTCGCCCACCTCAACAGTGCAGGACTTGGTTTTAAACCAGTTTGACCACGTTTCACAGCTATTTTTCTAGTATTTCCACATCTTTATGATGCTGTATTTTAACAACACTTGAATTATTAATTACATGAAAGTAATTACAGTAATTCATGAGAACAAGTCTTACAAGGACTGGCTGAGGGAACTGGAATTGTATAGTCTGGAGAAAATGAGGCTCAAGGGAGACCATATCACTTTCTATAACTACCTGAGAAGAGGTTGCAGCAAGATGGGTGTCAATATCTTTCCCCAAGCAGCAACTGACAGGGTGAGATGAAATGGCCTCAAGCTGTGCCAGGGGAGATTTAGATTGGATACTAGGAAAGATTTCCTCACCAAAATGGTTGTCAAGCACTGGAAAAGACAACCAAGAAGTGGTTGAGTCAACATCCCTGAAGGTGTTTAAGAGATGTGTAGATGTGATGCTTAGGGACATGGTTTAGTGATGGACTTGGCAGTGTTAGGTTTATGATTGGACTTGATGACCCTAAAGGTCTTCTCCAGCCTAGATGATTCTATGATTCTAATTCACCCCAAGAATTTATTCCCTTTACTTCTCCACATCCCCCATAAATATTGAACAAGTGAATAAGCCAAACTTAAAAAAATACCGATCCTTTAATGTGATGACTACGCTTGTAAAATTATATTCAATGTATTCAACGTTTGTGTTGCATCTGATTTTGTTTACAATTTTATGTTTGTGACAAAATAAATCCAATTGTTATATTTTTTTAAACACTAAAAAAATACATAATTATGAGAGGAAAAAAATAAATTTAAGCTTTGTGAAAAACTGTAAGTAACACCAACTATGTATGTCTGTATTAGCAATGTTTTAATTATACATTATTATAAATTATAATGTATATATATATATAATTTATATATATAATCATAATATACTTATAATTTTAATTATGTCTGTGTGGAACTACTGCTTAATGATCAGTAAAATGTAGTAGACTAGAATACCACAGAAGATCAGAGTAGAACTGTATGTACAGTACAGTGCTAGAAACGATAACCTACTAAATACATCAGGGGATATATGCCATAATTATTTGTTGCATGTTACCAGTATGTGGAAATGGCAAGAGAAGAGAAAAAAAAAAAGTAGTTTTATTTTTCAGTTCTCAGCCTTGAGAGGTGCTGAGAGAAAAAGCTAAAAGTTGTAAAAACACATTCAGATTATCCAACGTAACAAAGAAAGTAATTTTTTAATACTAAACAACTGTTTAATTGGAAGTTACAAACTAAAAAACATTTAAGTGTTTCAAGGACTATAGAACAGATTTTTTCATTAACAGCTATGATCTGGGTTACTCCAGAAAAATCCTTTCTGATACAATTTTCCAGAAATTAAGTCTAGGCTGCAATTATTATAATGGTTTACATACTGTACACAATGAAACTTATTGTTCCAGGGGGGGCTAACCCCCCCCGGCTTACTGCAAAAAATATAAGCACAAAGTCTCCAGCTAAAAAAAGAAGATAACAGAGGTGAGTCAGGAGTGATAAAGCCTACAAGTCAATAAATGTCTCATGCTTCTTTACGTTAAGCAGGCAAAAGTTACTTAAGCATTTTCTGCACGTTGAGCACACACTTCAGCTTTTGGAAGGCTTGTGCTGATTTTGCTAACTGACAAATAATATTTTTCAAATACACTTCTGAGGACAATATTCTGCACTTTGTTTTCTAAGGAAAGTGAGGTTGCAAATGCAAATTCAGAACAGCAACATTCATATACCATTCATCACTCAGCAGTTAAAATCAATTCAAATATGCATATTTGCTAACGTACATTTCCCTACAGAGTAGTAGTTAAAAAGTTACTACTCCCTGCCTAACCCTAACTACCCTCTGTCCCCGCTTTTTTGTATTGGAGAAACGTAGTGTTTTTCCTAGCAGATTTGCTTGTTTTCTTCATCTATTGGAAACATTATTGCCCAGATCCTCTACAAGTACAAACAAGTGTAGTAATGCTAAACTCAGTGGAGTGCTGGGGAAAAAAAACGAACACAGAAACTCCAACAAAGTACATCAAACAAAAAGACAGTACTGCATATGCTAATATCCTGAGGTTGTCCTAAATTAACAGATTCATTATTCCTATCTTTACCTCATTAGCACCTAGTGATGTGAACCAAGACTGGTGTTGTGTGAGCTGTGTGAGCAAAATTTGAACATCACTGATCTGCAGGGAAGACTGTGCCACTTTGATTCAGCTCGATGAGCAGTGCAGGATGATCTATGGCTGATAGAGAAACCACAGAAAGACTAGCTGAACAGTCAATGTATACTTGTCCTATCTGCAAAATGGTATTTCTGGGAAAGATGCAGTATCAACTTTAAATATCATTGGTAGAGTTAAACTGATATGCGTATTGCTAGGGTGATTACTTAAAGCAATAGCCTATATTCAGACAGGGATGATACTCTGTGGAATGCTGGCTGTTTAGTCTCTGCATATATGCAGAGTTAACTGTTTCTTAAATGGCTAAGCAAAGGCCCTTTTTAGAAACATATATGTACCCCAACCTAACCAAGCAAATTCCTACAGTCCTCTGAGGTAAAACCAGCAGGGTTTCCTTGCAGAATTCAGTCCTCCACAGGAATACTAACCCTGTGCCTATCACTAATGTTACCAATTTCAAATCATAGAATCATTTATGTCAGAAGAGACCCTTAAGATAATTGAGTCCAACCATAAACCTAACACTTGTAAATGCACCAAATTAAAGAATAAATTGAGATTAAGGTCCACATAAGGCAGATGGAGCATGGCCTGAGACTGACACAAAGGGATGGGTAAAAGCTGTGCATACTGGAAGCTGAAGTTACTATCAGAGGAGCATGCTGCTGAGACAGAGTATTACATAGCATGAAAAGAATCTAGTCAGGGTGAGGATGTTCTTTTGTGGCAAGATAGATGAGTTTTGATCCTAAAATAATTTAAACATGTTGGTTAATAAATCAAATTTTCTCAAAATTCACAGAATTCAGGCACAGTAAGGTTGTCAAAAGCATGTTGGTTCTGCTTGGCATACCACAGGGAAGATGACTAACAGGTGGTGATAAACTCTGAAAACAGCTTCCAGCTGTTACTGACTATGTAAATAGTTCTAGTCTGCAAATCTCAGGACCAGAAGTTTTCACAGGGTTTCCCTCCTGCCCTGTGTTTATAGAAAATTTAGATATGCTTACAGTTATGTGACAGAAGTTTGGGTTTCTTTTTTCAGCTATGCTGGTTTACTTGCATGGTATTGTTTGTGTGGCTACAAGGAACACTGAAGAATCGACAGTCTCAAAACCATGTGAAAGTGTGCAGATATGCAGGTAGGAAGAAAGGTTGGTGTGCAGGTGGAGGACTACAGAAGCAGAGAGAGTGGGATAGAAATATACCTACAACTCTGCTAGTATTGTAACAGCTAAAATCTTATGTTTTTGTCTGGAATCAGAGCTGTTACATGGTTTCTGAGTTACTGGTTTTACTATGAAAAGGTCTTGTGTTTTTTTTTTTTGTTTTTTGTTTTTTTTTTTTTTTAATCTCTAATCTCCTATCTTTAAATAATTCTACTTCTGTTGCTTTTAACTAGTTTTGTACTCTTCACCCTCCTTGACACTTACGCATTTGCTACTCTTTTCTACATTTAGGATGCTAGTTAAAAGACTGTTGACCTTCATATAAGCATGAAGGAAGGATGTAAGAAGGACTTAAAAATATTTTTATTTAACTGAAAATTATTCTTATAAGCCAAATTTAAAATTTCTAGTTAAAATTAATATTCAGTCTGGCATGACATAACTACTCCTGAAATTAGTATCTGTCTTTAGGGTATTAGTCTAGCACTAACCCTTTACACAAGTGTGAAGTCGATATACTTAGCTAGCCTATCTCTCTGACATCTGTACAGTATTTGTCCATAACTGCTTATGTACATATGCATAAAGTTTTATTTGGTGCAAATGTGACCACTTTATTTATTTTTTGTGAAGAAATAGTTTATTCTGGGTAAACACCACTGAATCTTATGTGCTAGTGTATGACTTTTTGTGTTGCAATGTTGAATTTTATGCAAAGGATAGTTGGTAAACAAAGCATGTATTTTTTAAAAAGGAATAAGCTTACCTTAAAAATAAATCTCTCTGAAGATCTTCTGAATAATAAAAAGCCAGGGGTAGTGGTGTTAATTTTTTGTGTGGATATTAATTTGAGGGGGTATGGGGTGGCTTCCTGATATTCCTATTTACTTTCGTTAAGTGGAGTATGCATATATGATCAGCTTCAGCTTGCCTTAATATCAGTGGAAAAATTGTTTTGTTTCTGTTGAAACCAATATAAATCTCACAGATTTTTCATGCTAAGTGGAGTTAATCCATTTGAGTAGAACATAAAAATATTGTGAAGCAGAATATTATAAATCTTGGGGAAATCAGTGGTATGCTAATTTCAGATAGCAGTTGTGAGCACTTTTATGATAAAGGTTAACTGCATTAGTATAGACATGTGAATCTGTTGATACGTAAGATTTCATGCCCACAAGCCACTGGTTAGGTATAAGGATGTCATGACCCACGCCCAATCCAAAAGCACAGTTTAGACAGATAATTTTAATAAAATATACAGGTTTTCTATGTTTGTAAAATCTAGCATAAGAAAACACTTGTCTATCAAAAGCAAAAATAATTAATTTTAAAAATCCCAAAACCACAAAGCAGAAGAAAATCTTTCTTGCTAAAATAATTTTTTGCTGTGTTGGTTGGTTCACCTGTTATGCGTTTGAGTTGCTAAACATAAACAGATTTATTTCTTACTTTCTTATTCCAAAGTATCACTGCTACTAGAAAATAAGCTCTGCTCTTTCAAGTTACTTTCTAAGGATCTATTGTTTTAGGATGGACAAAATTTGAAGGTTACATCTTGTTGCTATAGTGTGTTCACACACAAAATGATGTTGTTATTATTCCATTCATGCTGCTCAATTTAAGGCATGATTATAATATCTTTCAAATTTTATGTCATTTTCATTGCCAGTTCTGCAAAACAGAAGAAAGTCCATGATGAAGCACTCTCCCTCAATTAATTCTTTATTTTATAGCTACCATTCCTGCTCACCCAGGATATAATTAATAAAGTAATAGAAAGAAAGACTATAAAGTATTACATGATTTTACTGTCATTACTTTTTATCTGGGGCATACCAGTCCGATTTGTTTCTTTCTTGTAGTCCATAATTGTAAAAGATTAGCCAGAGCACAATACTGCCAACTTTACTGTATAATATTTTACATTAATCTCTAGCCAGGCTGCTATAATAATTTATAATTCAACTCATAGCATCTGGACAGAGTCCCATGCCCTATATTCTGTCCTTGTATTGATGTTATTATCTACTGTTTGATACGGCTTATGTAAATGAGATGATCCTGATTCCATAAATATTTTTTTGATAAAATGGTTTTGAGTTACCACTGTTTACTGAATTTCCTCCCCCCCAAAAATTATAATCCATTCAGTTTGTGGTGTTCTTGCACAGTTTGCTGTCACCATCTGTTTATGGTCCACAGTATCCTGAACTTCTCAAAGTCCTTTTCTTTAATCCTGTCACTTCTTTCTTTCCAGACCTCCTGTTCAGCTTCCTATGATTAATCTTTATTTGGTTTACTGCTGCACCAGATTACTGTAAAGAAAAAGGAGCTTAGATACTGATTATATCAGTTCAGTGAACTTTGCTTTTAAGAGATTTATTAATCTCACCACTATATTTTAAATTTTTTTTAACCTTTTCCCTTTTCTTTATATTTCCATTCCAAGCCTTTTTGTTTTGGAAAATACTTAGAGATACGGTGCTTGTCATTATTGCTAGGTCAATTGTTTCATTATCCAACCTAACTAAGGGATAAATCTCAACCTTCTTTCAGCATTACCCCTTTAAAACAGACATTAGGTAGCCTTTTCTTTTAGTTATTAGTCATTTAGTGATACAGCTATTTCATTTTAAGTCTTAGAATTAGAGGCACTAGAAGCCTGATATAACAGGGAAGAAAGATAATAATCACCTGTGGAAACATCATTCTTATTTAGAATTTGAATCATAATTGTACTATTCTATTGTTCATTCTTTTCCATGTATCATATGCATTCACCAAATCTTTCTATTCAAATACTCTTACAGTGCTATGTGACGCACTATTAATTTATATAACAAAACTATCCTACCACACATTTACTGTACAAGGAGGCTCTTGAATGTTTCTTTGCACCCTGTCTCCCTCCCTCTCATGCATTCATCCTTTTTCCCCTCCCATTCCATTCCTTTTTTTTCAGCACTGAACAACAGAAATATCTTCTTCATCAGACAGGTACTCTTTTACCCTAACTCAAGAAAATATATCTATAGTTTCTACTTGCTGACTTCGTTCTCCTTCTGACTCTAGCATGGGATCAGTTATATATAAACTTATGTATGTCATTAGGTTTTACAATCAGCTCTTCCCTTTACCATAGGCACAGTTCTTTCCTTCTGTCTAGTTAGCACCACTTTTGACTTGTTACAGCAGAATATGTACATTTATGCATATACTACATATGTATATACCCATATATATATACACACACACCAGTTAGGAAATGGACCACTGTGATGGGAGAGTTTAACAGTCTAACAAGTCAAGCCAATATTAAACTTTAAAACAAGGTTAGATTGATATTTGCAGTAGCACGCTTTATGCTGATGGCTATTTCTTCCACGTTATGACTATGTATTACTACATGTACAAAACCGTCATTAACCCTCATACCTTACATTAGCTGTGAGTATGCAATGCCATAGAACTGGTGGCATGCAGTTTGCCTTGATGGCTAAAGTCTGTAGTCACTGGGGGCAAGGTTATCAGGCTAGAGAGATATTTCATAAGAGAAGTCAGGTCTAAAGTGAGCTTGTCTGTCTTCTCCATGGTTTCCCACTCATCCATGGTATTTTATGTTACTTGTCTACCTTCTGAAAGGGAGTTGTCATTTGGTCCCAAGGTGCATGCTGCTTTTTTTTATTTTTTTTTTTGTCATCATTCTGTTTTAGGTAGAACACCCTTGCTCATTGCGATCCATTGGGTTTATCTTGGGTTTTGTTCTTTATTTTCTATCTTAAAAATTCTGTTACTTGGACTGCTATTTATATATTTTCCCATGGATCTTAACTGCAGCAACACAATTCTTTATTTGCCACTTTGGTGATCACATTGTTAACACATCTATGTAAAATGCCTCTACATTGTGTTTAGCTGTGCCGTCATGGTGTTATAAAATCCTTCTATGCTGTTAATTAAACTGTTTTAGTATGCTTATATTCATGTTCAAGACAAATTAATAATATTACCTACATTCTCATTAGTGCAACTATAATTTTTAGGTGTCACAGGCCTTTCACTTTGGCTGAGGTCTTGTCTGTCTTCTAAAAATATTCTGAATAAATGAGGTCGATAAGGTCTTTAACTGTAATGCTTTAACCTTTTCTCAGAAAATTGTTTTTTTTGCTCTTTGTATATGTATATATACATGATCTGTAAGTCAACTGGTTAGTCATACAACTTGGTTAATTTTTGGGTTTTTTTTTCAGTCAAGAAGGCTAAAAGATTACATGGTTTCCTGTACTTGGCTATCCTTTTCCACCTTATTTTGATATGAGTTCTATTTAGTGGTTTTGCAGTTGCTATTATTGTCATCTTTGGCATCTGTTTGGTTTGTTCTGAAAAAATGATGAAAACAGTTTTAAAAGAATTCATTAAAATTGCTACCATATTTGCTATTGACAGAAAAACTTGACCCAATTGTTAGTCTTGAAAGTGGGAAGTATTATGGAGTTTACATGTGAAGATTTTTGTCACGTTGCATTTTTGGCATTAATGGTGATTTCATCGAAATTGGTATTACAAGCTCTTGTAACAGGAGCTTACACAACTTTCTCCTGTCCAGTTGCTTATGTATAAACATTTGGATATTTTAGTAATGAGAATAATGAAGATAGACCTTAAACAGACAAATAGACTTGTGATCTGTCCAGCCACAGGTGACTTCTAATTGAAGGTTAAGCACTCCAAAATTTAGGCATAAAGGGGGAAAAAATAGAACTTTACTAGCTCTCAACTTGTTTCCATTCTGGTATAGAAAATAAGACAGGGAGGACAGAAAGAAAAAATGATGCATCTAATCTAAGAGATGTATTTGCAGATGATACAAAGCTGGGAGAAGTGGTTGATACACCAGATGGCTGTGGTGCAATTCAGAGTGACCTCAGCAGCCTGGACAGAAATCTTGCAAAGTTTATAAAAAAGATATGTCAAGCCCTGCACATGGGGGGAAATAACTCCATGCACCAGAACAGGCTAAGGGCTGACCTGATGGAAAGCAGCTTGGCAGAAAAGGCAGTGAGAGCTGACCATGAGCCAGTAAGGCACCCTTGCAGCAAAGAATGCCAGTAGTTTCCTGGGCTGTGTCATGAAGAGCATTGCTAGCTGATCAAGGGAAATGATCCTTCCCCTCTACTCAACACTGATGAGGCTGCAACTGGAGTGCTAGGTCCAGGTCTATGCTTGCCAGTAGCATGGAGACATAGACAATGAGCTGGTCCAAAGGAGGGCTGTGAAAATGATCAAAGGGCTGGTGAATTTGCTCTGTGAGGAAACAGTGGAGGAGTTGTGGGTCTCCTATAGAAGAAAAGGCTCAGGAGGGACCTTATCACAGTATTTCTGTACTTAAAGGGAGCTAAAAAAGAGCTATATAGAGCTCCCCGAAGCCAGGCATTAGAGAAATGTTTAGGATAAACATGCAGCTTCAGTCTTTCTCTCCAATTCCTTTGTCCACTCCTTCACAAGGAGCCACATGAAGAAGACAAAGGACAATAGGTACAACTTGCCCCGGGAGAGGTTGCATCTCAACATGGGAAGGAGATGTTTTACAGTGAAAACTATCAATCACTGGAAAAACCTCCCCAGGGACGTGGTAAGATCACCATCACTAGACTTTTTCAAATTATGATTGGACAGGGAGCTAGATAAACTCATCTAGACTCCCTTTGCCATGAAATGTTGGACCAGATGATCTTTTGAGGTCACTTCCAACCTGGGCTGTTCTATGATTCTATGGTAATAGGGCAAGTCTGGTAAAGGACAACAAAGATGGCTAAAGAATGATTGAGGTCAGAAAAGACCTCTATAGACTGTTTAGTCCAACACCCTTGCATTGTCAGCTTAAGTGGGTTATCCAGAATGGTGTCCAGTTGGGTTTTGAATATCTGTGTAGACAGAGACTTAAAAATCCCCCTAGGCAACCTGTTTCAGTGTTTGACCACACTTGCAGCAAAGATACGTTTTCTTTGATTAAGGTACTGGAGATGAGCAGGGGACTGGAACATCTGTCATATGAGAAGAGGCTAGGAGAGCTGGGACTGTTCACCCTGAAGAAAAGAAAGCTTAAAGGGAATCTTATCAATGTGTATAAATAACCAGTGGGAGGGGTAGTAAAGCAGATGGAGCTAGACTCAGCTCAGTGGTTACAAAGCAATGGTCACAAACTGGAACACAGTGTGGTTTGGTTTTTTTCACCATTTGTTCCATCTGCTACTTTGGCTATGTATACCTTTAGAAATTTGTCTTCCCTTTTATAAATGTTTTACTCATTCATTTTCTGAATGTTTTTGACAATTTTCTTTACATCTTGTATAGCTCATAAAGGTCCTGCATTTACAAGCTTGGGTGATTTTTTTATTATTATTCTTCCAGGAATCTGATTATGATTTGTATTTGTAATTTGGATGGATAACTCATTGTGCTTGCTAAGTGGAGCAGTGACCATAACCTACAGATTCTAATTCTAGATATTCAGAGCTGTCCATTCTATGAAGGGCAAGATTTTTAATATACAGATTGGACATTTCATATCAGGTGTATAGGTTTGGGCTTACTAAAGAAGTTACTTAGTAATTCTTCAGCAAGCACTTTAATTTTTACCACAAATAGGTCAACCTGAGCAACCACTCCCTTGCTTTGAGAAAGAGGAAGTTTAATGTCATGAAAATTCAAAATGTTGCCTGATCTTTATGAAACCTGCGATGTATAAATATGTATGCATTTAAATAGTTATTTTTCTTTCCCATAATTCCTTGACATATAAAGGACTTATGGAGCTAAAAACAAAACAAAAAAACCCAAAACCAACCAAACAAAAAACCCCCACAAAACTTCTGATGTATGCTAGTATGCCAAACCCCTACATCTCCAAGGCACAAAAATTTTCATAAATTTCACCATACCATGATGAAAAGTGTTAGGCAAATACAGAGGAAATTAAGGTTGTAAATTATTTCCTTTTTCATTATGAAACATTTTTATTTTAAGATTGCTACAAAGAACAAGAAAGGCAAAAATAAACAGTTAAAAAATCTGAAATAAAATATATTTATTGGTCATATCAGAGAACAGCATTAATCAAATTAGAAGTGAGTTTCATTGCTGTTGTTTATTTCTGTTTCAAAATTCTGTTGTAGTCTGAATGAACTCTGTCTCAAGTCCAGCAGAATATATTTCAGCCTTGCAGAATATATTTCAGCCTTCTCTGGAAATCTGGAGAGAAAAAGAGTAGTTACAGAGTTATTCCTCTGGAAATGCAGATTTACTTATTTACTTTTTTAATTCTGGTGAGATTTACAGAGAGCCTTGATCTCTCTGCCATTTTTCTTTTCTTCTATTGTCTTGCAACTTGCGATATCACCAGAGGTGTCAATCTTTATTAATATATCAGTGTATAGAAGAGAAAGGAGGAAAAGGTGACTTCTTCCATGCTTGTTCTTCTAACTTTCACAAAGACTTAAGTGGAAAAGTGAGTATTCAGTAAAGTATTTGTAGATGAAGAATGACATAGGCAAGTCAAGAATCACTAGTGTGATTTCATGTAGTGAAACCTGTCAATTCTTACTACGTTAAAATACAGGTGAAAGGTTTTAGCATGCACCTAACTGCTTAATATTTTGCCAGAAGTAGTATCTGTAATATTCAGGGCTCAAATAGCATCCAGTTGAAAAAACATTCAGAGATTAGAGGATTATACCTATGTACAAAATCGATAAACAGCTCCATGAAACTAAACTTCAAATTCAACTGAAGCTGAAATGCTTCACTGTGGTTTTTTCCCTTTCATGAAGATAAATATGTGAGTGCTTCTTCCTGGCTAACTGTGCTGACAAGGATTAGTCTGGGAACTGTATCAAATAAGTAGCATGCCTCATGTCTTAACCACTAGCAGCTGGAAAGCAGGTGTGCAATCATCTGGTATCCTTTTGCAACACTTCAGGTCAATATTTACTTTCATCAAGGAGGAAAAAAAAAAAAAAAGGCAGTGCTTCATGGTTCATCTGTCCACACAGAAATCCTGTGGGATTTTCTTAATTTTTAAATCTGCTACATATGTATAAGCATCTTTTCCTGCCAAAAATTTTTGGATGTTTAATTAGAAACTTATCAACACTCATTTGGAGGATAGGTGGGACACCAACGTGCACCTAAACTTTCAGTAACTGAATTTTATCCTGGATACTCATTGACTATAACTGGGATCTAGACACCCAAAACTTAATTCAGCTCTTTAGTTGAATTAAGAGAGTTGAATTGATGCACAAGACTTAGTACACAAAGGCTTAAAGCAAGACACAAGACTGTCTTGCCTTATGACAAAGCTGATAGGTAAAACATAGGATCTGTAGTGCATCCTAACCCTTCTGGGTAAACAGCTAGAAGCCAGACTTCATAATATTGCACATCACAAATGGTATTATATGTATGACTATACCTTGTGACAAGTCTGTAGGTCACAAGTGGAGCACCTCTATTTAGACACTCAAAAGCAGAAATCTACATTCTTGAGCTGAAACCTGCCCTAAGTACTGAACTAGCAAGAACTCAGTCTGCCAGAACTCCTTTTTCTCATGTTAACACTGTTACATGCTTTTACTAACTTAAGAGAAAAGTGACACTTTACTCATGTCTGATCTTGATGAGAATTTTATAGACAGTTGATATGGATGTTTATAGGTCCCTAATCATGTTTTGATTACTTTCTGTAAAACTTAGTAGTGCAGCCTAAGGTCATGGTAGTCAGAAGGGTAGCATTAGCCTTGGATCCTACAGAAAGACAGAGTTTAGCACTACCTATTGGGATGTAAATTAAAATAACCCATCTATGAAAACCTAGCTGCAGGGGTGGCCTCTGTGAGAAGAGGCCAGGGCTGTTCATGCCAGACACAGACAGTTCCAGCCAGCACCAACAGACCTACTGAAGTACACATCTGAATATATGTACCTGCTTAAATTAGTTGTCCATAGACTGGACATCCATATACATGCAAACCTTTGTGGATAATGTACTACCCGCTGAGAGCAGGGAGACAAAACTGAAATGTCACTGTCTTTTGTATAGTAAACTAGAGGCTAAATTTGTCTCAGAAAGTCACCTATCCTTAATCTCTCCTTAGTTTAAACTCAAAAAATCCTTTATCCCGTTAGAGTATTTTACCACTGAATCTAGCTCCCTTTTTCTCTTTGTGTCACCATGTAGGTTAACTCAGGTGGGAGGAGAATATAAAAAGTCTCTAGTCTAACCTTCTGCTCAGAACAGGTTGCTGTCCAGTTGTGGCTTGAAAAATCTCAAGGATGGAGATAGTGCAGTCTCTCCGGGAAATCTTCTACACTGCATGACAGTCTTCAAGACCTCAAGGTATGGTCCCTTTGCCCATCCTCACAGGATAAGTACTCCAGCTCTGACCATCCTAATGGACCTCTGCATAACTCAGCCCAATTTGTCTGTTCTATACCAGGGAACACCAAACTGGACACAGTAGTATTGGTGTGATCCATCAAGCATTGAATAAACGGGAGGATAATAGCTTCCCTGGATCTGCTGCCTGTGCTGCTGTTAACACAACCCAGAAGCTGTTGACCATTTCTGCTGCCAGTGTACACTTCTGGCTTGAGTTCAGTTCACTGTCCCCAGGCGCTTTTCTGCAGAGCTGCTCCCCAGCTCATCTGTATTGCTGCTTAATTTCCTGAGGTTCCTGTTGGCCTATTCTTCCTGTCTGTTAACATCTCTGTGGGTGGCAGGGGCCCTGCCCTCATATTGACTGGTTACTCCGCTTTGTTTTCATCAGCAAACTTGATGAGAGTGAAATTTGTCTTTTCTACTGGATGCTTGACAAAAATTTTAAACAAGATATGTTGATGTTTTCCAAAACATTGCTAGAGTTGAGTGTTAGTTTTCTATAATGTTTTGTAAATAGATGGAACTACTTTTTGTAAAGTAGTCTACTTTTGTGTGAAGTGATGTCTAAAATGTGTAAGTATGCACATATGTTTTAATAGAAAATTCCTAATATAATTTAATGAACCATAACATTTTGATTTGAAGCATGAAAACATAAGTAGCTTAATTCAAACTAAGAAAATTAGGAGAAACATGCTAAGCATTTCTAAGAGATGCTCAGAATGTAATGATGCACCATTCAGACAAGCCAGCATTAAAGCAAAAGTCTTTGAAATAAATATCTGGAAAGGAATTTTGGGTCATCTCTAAAGACTTTTTACGTGTTATACAGTTGTTGTAATTTGCCAGCTTTGTGGGCAGTAAGTGCTGGTGAAATGAAGATTGTTTTTAAGGAAACCCAAGAAGAGAGGGAAGGAAACGTAGCGCTATTTTATTCATGCTTTATTTTAATCCAAGAATTAACTGGTGTTCTTATTTGCTACACTCCAGACTCATTCTGAAACTTTGGCAGCCTGAGCTCCTCAGGTATGTAATCACCTCTCACCACATTTAACTGGTAACAGACCATTAAATCACAATAAATTTGGGGAAGAATACTTTTTTTTTCCCCTAGATGGAAATTATGCTTTGCTCAGTAATTTGTCTTTATTTAAATATGATACTTCAGCATCTGTAATTTAGTCTTTGAATACCTGAACATATTTTTGTTGTAGTCAATGCCAATCAACATATTCTTGCTTCATCCTGCTCTTCCTAAGTAATTTATCTAAATTTGTCTAAATAAATATATTTGTCTAAATAGATTTCAGTTCAACACAAAGTTCCTAAATAATTTAAGTCTTTTTGGAGTTCAAATGTAGAATACAAATAATATTTTTTAAAAAAATGCCCTCTGTAAATCAGAAAGTGTGAAATATTTCATTATTTTAATGTAGAAAATAAATGTTGTCTTAAGCTAAAAAAATTTATAGATCAATTCAGTGAGATTGTACGCTTGAGTCTGCCAGAGTTTTTCAAATATATTTTTACTTTTTAGTATATTACATAAAAATAAATAGATGTTACTTGAAGGACTCTTCTGAGATATTCCTAGATAAGAAGTAACCTTTATTTCAGCTTGCTGAAACTATTCACCCTCTTGAACTAGTATTTTATATGCTGGCACACAGCAAGACTAATGACTTCAGAGTTTAAACATTTGTTTAGAATCACACAGTTGCTGAGGTTGGAAGGCACCTATAGAGGTCATCTGGTCCAACTACCTGGCTAAAGCAGGACCACTTAGAGCTGGTTTCCCTGTACTGTGTCCGGGTAGCTTTTAAATATCTCCAAGGAGGGGGATTCCACAACCTCCATGGGCAACCTGTGCCAAAGCTCAGTCATCCTTACAGTAAAAAAGTGTTTCCTGACATTGGGATTAAGCCTCCAGTGTTTCAGTTCGTACTATCACCTCTTGCCCTTTCACTGGGCACAACTAAAGAGCCTGGGTTCGTCTTCTTTGCACCCTCCCTTCAGATATTTGCACACATTTCTGAGATCCTTCCTGAGTTTTCTCCAGGCTGAGTAGTCCCAGCTTACTCAGCCTTTCATAGGATCATGGCATCATAGAATGATTTGGGTTGGAAGCGACCTTTAAAGATCATGTAGTCCAACCCACCCTGCCATGGGCAGGGACATCTCTCACTAGATGCAATCTGAGATTGGTCAAAACCCATCCAACCTATTCTTGAATACTGAAAGGAAATACTTTCCTTATATGAGAGATTCTCCTGTTCCTTAGTAAACTTCATGTTCCTTCTTTGGACTCTCTTCAATGTGTCCACGTCTCTCTTGTACTGAGATGCCTGGAACTGGATGCACCACTCCAAGTGTGGCTTTATCAGTGCTGAGCAGGGTGGAAGGATTATCTCCCTCACCCTCCTGGCAGCACTCATCCTAATGCAGCCCAAGATACCATTAGCCTTCTTTGCCACAAGGGGACATTGCTGACCATTGTTGGCTCATGTTCTACTTGGTGTCCCCAGGTCTTTTTGTGCTAGCTGCTTTCCTTCCTGGGTGGAGGACTTTGTACTTCCTCTTGTTGAACTTCATAAGGTTCCTCTCCACCCATTTCTCCAGCCTGTTCAGGTCCCTCTGGATGGCAGCATGACTCTGGCATAGCAGCCACTCTTCCCAGTTTTATGTAATTTGTAAACTTGCTGAGGGTACACTCTGCCCCATCACTCAGATCTTTACTGAAGATAAACAGGACTGGACCCACTATTGATCCCTGTGATACAGCAGTAGCTATAGGCCTCCAGTTAGACTAAAGTACCTCCTCTTGTTCTGCACTACCTCTTCATGGACATTTAACCAAGTGAGTAAATAATCATTTTGCTGGATATCTGGGTTAAGTACAGGGTGTAAATCTTGTAATCTACATGAGCTATGATATTATTAGATGTATTAATCCAAACAACTACAGACATAAAGTCATATTCTACACATGACAATTCTTTAGTCATTTCACTATGATTACAGCAGATATTTGAGGTTGAATTTATCTGACCAACTACGTACTCCTTGTATATTGGTCACTGTAAGCTGCCCTTGAAACCAATGGGAAGATATATAATTTTTATACTACATTAAAACTGTTTTTAAGGTAGTCTTACATAACAAGTAAGATAATTGTGCTTTGGAAATATTATTTTCCCTTCAGTGACTATAATTAACATCTGGTTCATCAGATACAGATATCAACATTACACCTGCCTAAAGCCAGGTGAGATGAATCTTGTTCCAGCTAAGAAATCAATGAAAATTTTAATGTAGTTTTTGCTTGTGACCCTCTGGTCCTACAGTAGGAATTGCTAGAAAGAAATTAATTAAGAAGCTAAGAAATAAATACATACATATAAGCATAACTTACAAATTGAGTAGATATTAATTCTACAGCTGTTGCTATAATTTTTTTAAGCCTTCTGCAGCAAGTATAACTCTTTTGTGTTCTCTCCCATCGATTTCATTCAGTATTTAAAGGAAAAAAAAGTTACTTCCTACAAAATCTCTTGAAACATTCTGTAAGACAGGCCTGCAAAAACAATTCCTAGATGTTAAGAACATTTTATTCCAACATTTTCGTCTATAGCTTCAATGCACAATGGTCAAAGGTGGCAGTTGGCAAGAAATCAGCGCATGTAGCTATGATACACCTTTAGTACAAGAGCAAGTGTTTCAGTAACAAAAGGAAAAGTAATATCTGGGAATATAATGGGTTTATATGTCAGGCTGCTAATACCACCTTTTCCTAGTATAAAATAATTGGAAACCTATCTGAATTGTCATTGATACCTCAGGACAGTTGTGATTATGTAGTTTTGATTTCTATATAAGAGGTTGTACAAATTAACAATGATGATAATTTTGCGTAAGCTACAGCTAACATTTTTAAATGTGAACTAAAGAACTGTGCTTTATGCATGTTTCCAGAAACAAAACAAACTGGGGCAAGCATAGATTTTTACAGTCAGATTTGAGTGCAAAATGTTTTGCTTTTCTGATAATGGGAGCCTTAAACTCTTATCCACTAATTCCTAATAAAACACATCTAACTTCTTGAGTGAGAACAATTTAATACTAGAGATACTTAATTTTGTTTTTAAAATTTTCTATTACAGTTCTTAAATAACTTGAGCCTATATTTTTGCCATTTTCAAACACCTAACTTAACATTTTACCATGCAGTCACTGAAACAGAAATCGACTGCAAGACACATTTCAGTTCTAAATGGACATTTGTTACAAATGTCAAATAACCCTTTGAAATGCAGCAAATATACTCTTGATCTGATGTCTGCTATAAGATACAAAGTAGAATGTATCCAAAATGAGTGTTAATCTTTTCTTTGATGCTATCCTCACAAACACAGTGCATCAAGTAGTTTTCTGACACTGTGAATGCTTTAGTTCCAAAGTATGGTTAAAGTATCCAGCTTCTCTGCATATACTGTTTTTTTATTTTTCTGATCAACTTAGAAGCTTTGACAGATGTAAGGGTAAGGCAAATACAGTATTTTCTGCACAAACATGTTCTATTTATTTTTTGATACAGCAAGTGAAGATGGAATGCCCACTTAAGAAGAAGATCAAGATTCAGTATGAGATTGAGTTTTCAAAAGAGTAAATACCATTTGCCTCTAGAAGACAAAGGGTAAGCAGAAAAAATATAGCACATTTAGCTATGTCTGAAGTATTTCTCAGAAGCTAGGAAACTCTAATCTAACTTGGATCAAGCTGGTCAGATGAATCCAGCCTCTGATTTCCTCACATAGTCAACCAGTCTCAAATGCAGAACAGGACTGATGGTGATGAATCATTCCATCATTTAGTATGAGAGACTTTGAGGTCTCTTCCTTCAAAAAAAAAAAAAAAATAATAATAATAAAAAAATGCATCCCGACTTTAATTTGGATTACTTTCTTTTTGTGCTAACACGACTACATGTTTTTGTGCTAAATGACTATGTGTGACAACGTACTTTTTTATGGTTACAGATATTCCTCTGTGTTCTTTAGTTAAGGCTTGGCCAATGTACTGACATTTAAGCATTGCTGTTAATGAGAATACTATTTAAAATGTGACAAAGCTGTATGAAACTGTAGAAAGCAGAATATGCCTTAGACTTATAAATATATGACAGACCTCATCTTGAAAGTGCCAGGGAAAGAATCTGACTGGCAGTTTCAGAGTAGAAAATATTGGACACATTATGCTCCACTTTTTTCTTTTTATTTCACTATTCTTATGAGAGGTAGGACTTCAAATAGTCACTGAACAGTTTTAGAACCTCCATGATAAACAGCTTCCAAAATAGTTTCACTTTATTTTCGGAGTAATGTATGTTGAACATAGTGCCTTGGATGCTCCATAGCAACAGAAAGTTTCAAGTAAGAAAATAGGATGCTATTAAAGACTGGTTTTGAGGGTATTTTTCTACAGGCACATTTATTTTACAAACTGTTTTAGTTGTTTTATATGTTTGTTTACATTGCTAAGCTTTCCTTGTAAGCTTTTGATTACTTCACTAACATGATTTTATATTACATTCTTCAGTTATGAAAAGTGAGTTTGTTTCTACATTTCTATGATATCAGAGAAGTTTTCTATCTTTCTGCTAATTCTTTTCATTCATCCCTTCACCATGAAGCAGGCAACTCGCACTTTCCACAGAGCAGCAGCACTGCTCCTCTCCAGCCTGGGAGCTGTCTGTCCAACACAGCTGGTTAGCACAAGGACCACCTGGGTCTGGCACATGAGACCTGGAGGCAAGATGGGTTTTTTGCCACTATGGGGAAACACAGGCCTCTGCTCAGCTGCAAGTCCATACCGTAAACCCATAGGGACTGTGTGGTCTGACCGGGAGTGGTGCCTCATGGTTGCTCTAAGGAGCAACTTACACCCTTGCAACTGCACTTTTCACACCAAGGCAGACTCTACCAGGCATCTTTTATGGTTGTATGGTAGGTATAAGGGATGATCAGAAGCAATGATTGTCATTACAGCAGCTAGGCAATGTGGAAAGAAGACCTAGGGCATTATGTAATCAAGAGTTTGCAGGTAGTTGGTAGAAGTTTCTTGAGATAAACAATATTGCCCCCAAAATGGAACTAAAGTATATTTGCCTGCCATTATTTTTGCTGCTTTGCTTATTCTACTCCCACTGTCAAAATAACGCATTGAAATGCATTTAAAATTCCTTTAATGAAACCTTTCTCTCCCCTCTTAACATAAATGCCTTATAGATTGTAAGCTTTTCAGGGCAGGGGCTATGTAATTTTCTTTAGTGTGACTGGAGCTTTTAACACCATGAGCGCCCTTTGGAAATACTGACTTTCATAAGTAATAATAATGCTGCCCAAATCCTTAAAATTTAGCTTTACTGGAAAGTTTCTACTGCAAGGAAAATGACAGGTGAAACTTCCTTTGATGAATAACACCAACACAGAAAACCGTCAGAATAATTGTAATAGCTAAGTTCTTCTGGCTGCTGTGTAGTGTAATGAAGTCAGTGCCTGCTGTAGCCAGACGAATCGAGTAGTGCTTCATAGTATGCAGCTATGCAGCTGGACTTCTTAGTCAGATTACTCACAGTGCTACTCCCATCATGGCCATTAAGAACAGCACATTCAGAAAATAAATAAATACATAATATGCTAATGTAATTTTGGGATGATTTAGAAGCAGCAGGCAAAATGTGCTCAATTCTGCTTTTGTACTAAGCACAGGAACTCTTCATGCTGGCCAGAATGCAGTGATCTATCAATCTTTATACTTCAGATATCCAAGGTCAAAAAAAAAAAATCTTATCAGAATCTTGTTTTCTCCTTTTCTGATCTTTGTGCTCAAGGTCCAGAGGTAGAAAACTTTTTGATGATGTTCTTAGTACAAGTGAAACAATATTTCAAGTGCAGCAGGAAGACTTTACTCACTGTAGCACAGCCAGAGGCTTCGGGCACATTCAGAATAAATGAACCCATTCTACAGACTTCTTAGGACAGTTCCCACTAACCAAGGCAAACGCCCCAGACTGTGATAGTGAAGCTTAGAGTCAGATGCAGATTTCATATCTGCTTGTACTTGCTACTGTTTGGGTCTAGGATTCTCAGTAATACAGTAGTAAAGATAACAGGCAGAATACGGTGTCAAGCAATGAGCATACTTAGCTACAATGTAAATATGTGTGTATTGAGCAAGAATCCTCAAAAACAGAGAAGGAAGAAGAGGGGATATTCAGAGTTATGGTGTCTGTCTTCTCAAGTAACAGTTGTGCATGATAGAGCCCTGCTTTCCTGGAGATGCTGAACAGCTGCTTGCTGAGGCAAAGCAGTGAATGAATTCCTTAATTTGCTTTGCTTGTGCATACAGTTTTTACTTTACGCATTAAGCTGATTTTATATCAACTCATGAGTTTTCTGACTTTTGTTCTTCTGATTCTCTCCCCCATCCTGCTATGGGGGGAGGGAGCAAATGACTGTGTGGGGCTGAGCAGCCTGCTGGAGTTAAACCGTGAAAGGTATCTACACTCATACATGTACACATACACACACTGTGTTTTGCTCTTCTAATGGATTTGGTATTGTCAACTGGTGTTTTCCAATAAGCAATTTATTTTCAGGTATATATATATATATATATGGGTATTCAAAGACCAGATAATAAGCATTACTTTTGATGTCTGGGGAAAACTTATTTCTCAGAAAAAAACTGAGTGATTTATTAAATTATTCCCTCTGTGGTATTCAGGGTAATGGTTTTGTGTCTGTCTCCTGCTTCAAAAATATACATGAAGCTTTAGGAAAACATATATACTTAGGAAAAAAAATAAATATCTTTCATTATCAATAGGTAATTTAGTAGAACTAAACCCAGAAAACGAGTAAATTCTCAGAAGAAAAGCAGTGAAGCTTTAAGGGAAAGACTCTTAAGTAAGAACAAATATTAATTCAAAACATCTAGGTTTCCACACATAAAGTCTTCAATGACTTTTGGACCAACCCAATCTCCAACCTGACCATCCATATGCATTCGATACACCATGTGTATACAAGGTTTTTATTCCTGGCTGTCCAAATGCAACCGCATATCTGAAAGACTTTTACCTTTACTGATGTTTTATTTACTGAGAAACAGTAAATTGGGGAAAAAAAATCTTTCAGCAATATGGTCAATAAGGTTACACACCTTTTTTTTTTTATTTTGGTTGGGTTGGGTTTTTTGTTGTTAATGCTCAAAGTATATCTAATGATCTGGCCAAAGGCCAGACAATTTGGTGTACGTGGAAAAATATTGGAAGGATAAGGATAAACAAATTAATATTTCAGGAGCTCAGGCAAACTTTATGATCTGGGTATGGATGTGTTGGGGCTTGAAACTGAACTTTGGGACTGATTGTCACCTAATATTTACTCCCTTTAGGTAGAATTCATGTAGCTCATACTTGCTGGTTTGGTACTTATCTGCCTACAAAGAGATATTTAGAAGTATCTAGCAATGTCTCCTACAGGAAACCTGAGCTTTTCTGAAGCAGCAACAGTGGTTAGAAAAGATACCCCATAGAAAAACCAATAAATGCCTGCCTTCTAGTAATCAATCTCACCCCAAAATCACATGCCCAAAATAAAATTAACTAAATCTCCCTTACTGTCTTTCTGGTATATGACATCTTGATGTGTTGAGATTTTATTTAGATTCCATGTGTTTGGATAGACTATCCTGTTAACTGTTAATTTTATCTTTTAGTCTAGAGTAAACCTAAATAATAAACAGACTCACTTTGTTACTACATAGTCAGTACAAAATGTACTTTTTCAGACAATGATAAACTCACAACTCTGTTAGCTAAAAAGGATTAGGTTTCAGTGTTCTGCATCAGTAAACTGTTTTTCACTTGAAAGATTCCCCAATGAAGAAAAGAATTTGTATGAAGGAATTATTGACATTCTGATACATACTTACTGTTTAATTAACTTGTATTTTTTTTTTTTTTTTTTTTACATTTCTTATGTTACATGTGGATATGTGGATTTATCAAAAGTCAAGTGAATTGTAAAAATTTCCATTGAAACTGGTGGGGTTTGGATGAAGTAATATTCCCCTGCTGAGATTTCTATTAGGTATTTATTCCCTTTTGGTACCAGATCTGTGTAAGCAAATGTGTTCACATAGGGTTTAAGTGTCAGCTAAAATGTAACAAAACGTGAAAAGAAAATGTCATGTATGCTTTAACATTTATGGCAATTCATTAGACATCCAGGAGACTGGATGATTTAGCTCTTCTCTCTGCATTTTCACTTGCATTTGTCCTCTTTTTGACTTTAAATAGTTATATATATTTGGTAATTGTTTGGGTTTTCCCTTCTGTGGGCTTAAGTTTTGCTTTTGGGGTTTTTTTTAGATGTGATGTGTGTTGCAAGGAAAAAAAGGCATATGAAATTACACTATCCATCAGCCTGTCCACCTGTCACTATGACTTGCAAGTCCATCAGCCACTTGCAGATAAATTTCACAAGAGGGCTGCAAGCCTAAAAGATATGGCATTTCTACAAGTTTTGTAATACTAGTAGCTGAAAGCTGGTGTTTACAATGCATCCAGTGAAAAAGTAGTTTTATCTCTGCTTCTTACCAGATAGGCAGCAGTCAGATGGCCAGGCAGCACCTGCTTCTTGCTTATAGGCTGGTAGAGAAATCTCTCCAAACCATTTAAAGTACATATTGCCATTTGTTCAGAAAGGGGATATAAAAAGAAGAAATATTTTGTGTTTTCTCAGTTTTGTTAAAATTGGGATAATTCTTGACATCTAAGCCAGTATCATGGGCCTGTTATACATCCTGTACAGCTTACTGTTACTGATCCTGTAAGCATACTTTCAAATTTAGGTAAAGATAATCCCATTAATATGGTTTATGTGGAGCTTCCTGTGCTGAGTTCTGTAAAATGATATAGATCTGAACCTTTGTAGCTTCTTACTTAGGATCTAAAGAGAAAATGTCAGTGCAGTGTAAAACACTCCTCTTGGTTCTAATAGTAGGATTGTTACTTTAGTCAATTTTATTTCACATAGCTACAAAATGAGAACTGGCTCTTTTCCTGTGTTCACATTTGCAGCTACAGGATCTCTTAAAATTAACAAACTCAAGTAGTCCTAAACCACTTTCAAATACCTAGAACAACTAAATTCCTTCTGCAGATACTCTTAAGAGCCCATACTTGGAAGCACTGTCCATATTGAAAATAATTAATGTTTTGATGGGAATAGAAGGAAGAAGAGACCATTGAATGGGAAAATTCAATGAAGGATATGCTTGCTTGTGCTTGTGTCAATTATCCTCTCTAGCTAGCTGATAATGCATTCTGAGACAGAAGCTTCCTTTCCCGATGCTCTTACGGCTTTCCTGTCTAATGAATTCGAGTTTCATTTAGTATCTATGATTAGCAAAATGCCAGATATACATAGATATCCCTTGCTGATCTGCAGGAGGTGTTTTACTTGGCACAATCTTGAACTGCTGCTGCATTTCGTTATATGCTTTCTCTCTCCAGCCATTCCTTCTGGACCACCAGTCCCCTCTGTGCCTGTCAGGTTTGGGCCTGACCTCCATGTGCCTTACTTGGTCATAGTGACTTCGTCTTGCCGGTGCTGAATAAAAGCACATCAATAAATGTATCTCCAGAGTTCATTCAACTCTGTCATTGACTTGTGAATTTTCATCACCAACAGCCCATTTCTGAATGTTGCCTGTGTTTCAGTGGGGTCAGGGTGGTTTTTAGATCCAGAGTTGGAAGTAGGTGAGTGCAGTGATAAGAGTTATAAGAAGCTGAAAAGTGTCAAGAGAAAGTGACAGGACATATGGGTCACCACGGAGAAGGTGACAGGGACCATTAGCAGTTTGTGGAAGGAGAGGCAGAGGGTGTAATCTGAATAAACCGAGCAACTGTTACTGTTATGGGAATAGTTACCATTTCCTTTGGGCACCACAAAGTAACGGACACAATGTTTGTCCCAGACCCTGAGAAATGAGTGCTTGGGAAGTAACAAGCTAAGAGCTCATAGTGCTTTGTCCCAGCTTTCCAGAAGCTAGTCTTCATTAGGTGTGCAGTTTATTTGAAAATAATTTTCCCAGAGAATTGTGAAACATCTGAAATAACACTACTCTCTGCAAGATGTTTGAGGTTGTTTTCTTTGACTTTGCCTCTGTAATTTACATTGCATCTCCATTATGTGCAGCAATAAACAGATGACAAAGTTCATATCTGCCTATAAACTTCTGAAAATAATAGCTCTAAACAACTGCATTGCAAACATATCTGAGAAGAAAATGACAGAACTTGCACAACACGGGTGTTATTCCTGCCTTTAGTGTGCTGCTGCTCAGATGCACCGTATTACAGCAGCAATGATCAGCATATAAAACCTTGCACAGGATGGAGTTAGGATATTCTCAGGTGGAGTGCAACCCCATTCAGAAATGCAAAACAAAACCCATGCTCCATCTGATGTCCAGTAAAACCCTTAGAATACAACTGAAGTGGAGCTTGTATGTTATACATGCAAGTGTTTTGGCTCTCTGTAGCAGACTAAATTTTACCCATGGTGAATCACTGACAGCCTATTGTCCTTCATAGTGCAGTAACTAATAATTTCTTCATAGTGTTTCCACTTGTAAATTGAATTGTCTTTCACTCACAAAGATAAATAGCAAATAATAGTCAAGTTGTGTTTCTACATAAAGAATACACATTTTTACTTGGCTATTTTCTGCTTTATTTTATGGCTGTAAAGAAAAGCTATTTTATATATTAAGCACTCATGCTAATATTGTATATTTTCATTTATTCCGATGATGATTTTAACTGCTTTTTTACTTTGCTTCCTACTGAAAGTATTATTTTAAGAAAAGGGGGAAAAGCATAAAAATAAAGCATCTACAGTTCTGGCTCTGGAGATTTTGACAACCTTGACAAATCACAATGAGAAAAAATATATTACACTCACGCTGAAGTTTGTGCAAGGAATAAAGAAGAAAATTAAATAGGGAATAAGACTTTATTTCTTTACTTTTTCACTTGTTTTCATAAAACAGAGTATTAAGGACTATATAAAACAATGAGTGCAAAAACTTTTACTCAGTGCTTATCTACATGTGACTAAATTCTGTCTTTGATTTTTCCACCCATTTTTGTACTTTTTGGTTTTAGCTAATGTTCCATTAAACATTAATGGTCTGTAAACAGAAGCAGAAACCTTTAAAAGACCAATTCAACCTGAAATTATTCTACTGTTTCCAGTAACATAATCGCACTGAACAATTTGAAATAGATTGATTTGGAAAAAAAATGGTGTGTGTGTGTGTGTAGGGGATAGAAACAGCTGATCAGTGAAGCTCAACTCAGACCTATTGGGGTATTGTTATTCTCATATTGAATACCCATCCCTCATTTTGAGCATCAAAATTGATCTTTTTTTTATTCCCCTAGCATAACTAATACCTTTTACTACAGCTAAAGATATCAAAATTTTCTTGACTTTTCAAAAGAACCATATCATGAAGAAGAATGTGCATTTGTATCTGACCAAACATTGTGCAAGGCTGTTATAGGGAAGCTGTCTGTAACATTTGCTTCAGCACAATTTTGACCATACCCTGTCTTATTTTCTACTCAAAGATCTAAAGAGCTGTTCTTCATATTCATCTTTGCTTTGATCTTTTATGTATTTTCTTCTATTCCCATATTACTTTTAATTGCTATTTAAAATATTATTATTAATATTCTTACTATTAAAAATAATAAATAAGAAATCAAGAGCGCAGGGTTGGACTGGGATTCTCAGAAATTATATATAATCATGCAGAAGGTATTCAGCACTCATTTCAGTTGCTTATACAGAAATATCTACTGTGGGTTTAGACACCCCTGCGTAACCCACCTGGAATTCAAGCCCTGCTGTGAATGAGCATGATACACCTAGTAAGCTCTATTTGGTATCTGCACACTTCAGATAATTCCTGACATTTCGAATGAAAAAAAGATGCCTGTGTTTAGACAAACATGAAAGCTTACCTTTAAATCCATATGAACTGAACCTTCTCCAAGATGGTGTAAGTTTTTCCTCAGCAAGACCTTGAAGTAAAAACTTGCACTTTGCATAGTCTGTGCAGATAAGAAACATCCAGAGAAAAATAAATCAGATGTGGTCCGTAACCACTTAAGCCCCCTGCTGCTTTTGAGATATTTCACTTGTAATATTTTCAACAGTAGGTCAAAGGATGTCCTCATTATTTTTACCTTGGTTGTTGAAAAGTGTAAGCTATACAATAATTTAAACATTGTTCTGTCTTTTCTGCTTACAATATTGTTTAATGTCCATCAGCATAAAACCTCTCTTGATATGAAAAAAAAATACTCCTCACATCTTTTTTTTTTGTATCATTACATACAAGCAATGAAAGATACAGCTAAAAAGGATAGTTAAAACTCATCAGCATCTGATTACAACTGATAAACAGAAAATTGAGTAATTTATGATCATTTCTGAATTATATAGACTACTAACTATATTTTCTTTTTTTTGGGAAGCAAATGGTTTACATCAGAATGAACCAAGTGATGAAACAATGTCATTAAGTAATGAATATATAAGTAAAATTTGAAGTAGAGACACAAATGCAACATCCTAAGACGTTGTATAATAATGCAAATTACAAGTTTCTTTTCCAGAAGTGAAGACTTCAAATGAAATGGTGATGTTTCAATGAAAAGTAAGTGCATCATCTTTTCAACAGAACAAAAAAGTAATCTACAGGCTTAAACCACTTCAAAAATTATTTGCAGTGTTGTGGTGGGTTGAACTTGGCTGGCCTCCAGGTGTCCTTCAAGCCACTTTATCACTTCCCTTTCTAAATAGGGCAGGGGGAGGAAAATATGACAACAAAGCTCATGGGGCTAAGATATGAGCAGGGAGGTCACTTACCAGTTACTGTCACAGGCAAAACAGACTCAACTTGGGGAAATTAATTTATTGTCAATTAAACAGGTTAAGATTATAATAAATAAGAAGAAATCTAAACCCCACCTTTCACTCATCCCTCCCTTCTTCCCAGGCTCAACTTCACTCCCAACTCTTCTGCCTCCTCCTCCTGAGCAATGCAGGGGGATGGGAAATGGCATTTGTGGTCAATTAATAACACTTCACCTCTGCCGTTCCTTCCTTTGATCCAGAATGGGATTCCACCCACGGGAGACTATCCTTCATGAACTGCTCCAATGTGGCTCCTTGCTATGATCTGCAGTTCTTCATAAACTGCACCAGCATGGGTCCTTTCCACAGGGTACAGCCCTTCAGGAAAAGACTACACAAGTATGGGTCCTCCACAGGGTCACAGGCTTGTAAGGAAACCTTCTCCTGTGTGGACTCATGTCCATGAGCTGAAGATCCTTCCAGGAATCTGATCCAACCTGGGCTCTCCATGGGCTGCAGTTTTCTTCAGGGCACATCCACTTGCCCTCATGAGGGTTCCTCCACAGGCTGCAGATGGATATCTGTTCCACTGTTAGCCTCCATGGGCTACCAGGTGACAACATACATCACCATGGTCTTCTTCACCACAGGTTGCAGGGGAATCTCTGCTCTGGCACCTGGGACACATTATCCCTCTCATTCTTCACTGACCTTGGTGTCTGCAGGGTTGCTTATCTCACATTTTCTCATTCCTCTCTCCCAGATGTTGCTGCACAGCTTTTTTTTTACACTTTCTTAAATACTTTATCACAGAGGCACAACCACCATCACTGATAGGCTCAGCCTTGGCCAGCAGCGGGTCCATCTGGGAGCCAGCTGGCGTTGGCTCTATCGGGCACAGGGGAAGCTTCTAGCAGCTTCTCACAGAAGACACCCCTGCAGACCCCCACTACCAAAACCTTGCCATGTGAACCCAATACAAATATATTCTGCTTTAATTTTAGTTTTAGTTTTCCACAAAACACATAAAACCCCCCTGTAGTTTCAAGTTCCAAAAAGTGAAAGCAGACCTGAGGTAGAGGAAACAGTATTAGAGACAGTACTATTGCTGACATACAAATCTGTGATATTTATATTTTTTTATATATATATCACATTTATGTGAAAGTCTAGGAATTAGAACAGGTGTGAAGAGCTAACTAATGCTGTTATGCATTAACTTTTCTGTGCATGGACTAATGTGGTCATACAAGACAGGGTCTGTTTAGTGGATAGTCTCTTTAACCTGCAAATTCCTTAAGTACCACAAGGTCCTATAAAAGATGGAGACAGTCTCTCCCTAATTTTGCTCCACCTTACCCTTGGTTTTTAAGATAGGTTTATCCCACAATTCAAACAAAAAATCAAAGTACATTCAAAAGAGAGCTGCAACAGGCTTTCCCCTCCTTGATTTCCTGACACTGCACATAAGAAATGTTCAGTGAGGCTGTTATTTTTCATGGGAGAAAATACAGATAAAAATATTTAACCGGTGCAAGTGAAAATAAATATCAGTCATCAAGAAAATAATAACAGTTTCTAAGAAACAATCATGATTGTTTTTCATGGTACCATAAAAAGAACTAATTTCCTATTGAAATAATTTTGACCAATAAAACCATTAAACTCAAAACATTAAAAAAATAGCAAAAGTGAAGTAAAATAGCTGTTGCACATTCAGTCTTATACATTCAAAAGACTTCTGTAAAAGTGGGTTGAAACATTTCCTTTCTTTTCAAAGAGTAAAAAAATCGCTACTATCATTAAACACAAAATAGTGCTAAATGTGTTCCCTTCATTTACTCACTAGACATTAACAGACACAACGATTGATATGCTTCCATCTTAATGACAGTACTTGCATTCCTTTTAATTTTACATTCATACCTTTTTCTTATTCCAGGTAGCTACTGAAACATTCCAGTGTCTGCATACTTATGGCTTACATATGACATGGATTTAGTGTGCTATTTGGAGCTAAAAACCTGTTTCCTATTTCTTTCAGTGGGTACTTTGGTGATGGTTTAAAAATAAATATATTTTGGTCGATATACTTCAGTCTAGGCTATATATCTGCTAACTCTACTTAAATGTGATTAGCTGCTTTGACTTAAAAGGTTATGGCAGATCATAATAGAGAATCTGAGTATGAGTGCTTTGGCAGATATAGTGACAAGTATGTTATCAACTGTGCTGAGTTGCAATCATGAAATTACAGTGGTTTGGAAACATTTAAAATACAGTGAGAGACTTTTTTGTGTGAAATAATAACTGAGGAAAGATTTTGTGACGATTTCAAACTGCATTGCTAGCGAGACACATTGCTAGATACCCGTGATTAGCTGCCTCACAGGTATTGTAAATCCCCAGCACCTTGCCTGGTGGTGCCAAGGTATATGCCTGTGGAAATTCTCGGATACCTACATTTTTGCTATTAAGGCTGCCCTTTCCTGATAGCATGAAAAGCTTAGCAAAATTCTGGTCTATGGGTCACTTTAGGGTCTCAAGCTATAATAGAAAATAAAAGACCTTTTCTCTCTTTTTTTCCCTCCGCTATAGACTAATACTTAACAGCATGAGCTGAGCTGAGTATGCATAATGAAAAAAAAAGGTTTAAAATTATGTTTAGTTTCCAGAAAAGTGGCTAATCACTACTCACAGGTTTGTAATTCTTCTTCTTTTTGGAGATTGCCCACTTAATGGACAAGTGTAAGTAACTATTTGTTGGAGCAGACATGAGAGGTAATAAAGAAATACGTATGTAATAATTAGATCAGTCCCTTCACTAATAAATGTTTCTTTTAGGTAATTATTACACTAGAAGTGGTTTTGGTTCTGCTGCTGGTTAGAGAATCAGTGGCCTTTCTCTGTCTTCTGAAATATATTGCAATTTATTTGTAAATGTACTGTAAAAATATTATCTGGCTCAACCAGCGTACTTAAGTTGTAAAAACAAACCGAAACCAAAGCAAACCAAAGCAAAGAAAAATTATTTTGTATTAACTAAAACATAAAACTTCAGGGTCATATGTGCTCAGAAAGAAAAATATTACACAAAACACAGGGTTAGCTATTGAAAACAATTAATATCCTAATTCAACAACAATGTACATTAAAAGGCTTATTTAGAAGAGCAATCAGACTGACTTTTAAAATAATCTCCCAATATACCATATCAGGGAATGTTTTACTCTGCCATAGGACTTCATAAGATCACCTCTTCTATTACAGAAGCTTTTCTCAGTGTCGTTGAATGTTAGCAGACTGTAAGTTATAAAAGATTGTTTATGATCATCCACATAAATTATTATACAGATTACTGAGCATAATTTTGCAATTTGAGTAGAGTACTGCTTTCAATGTGTAAAGAAAAAAAGTTTCATTTGCTATGCTAGATCTTACTGTAGCAGAAACTTTGTCATACATATGTAATAAAAGGAAAACATATAAAAAGATAATCAAAGCTTTTATGTGAGTTGAAATGATCTATGTAAAGTAAAATTGAACTAGAGTGCTTAAATATGTTTCCTTTGTTAAATATTTCAGTGATCAATATTGTTCATGGGATTTAGGAGACACAATGTGTAGGCAGCCAGTATAATCCCTGTGTGAAGTATGAATACATTATTTTCTTCTCTAATTGCGAATTATAATAATTGTAATAAACTATTATTTTTCAATTTGAAAACCACTTCAGTAACTGTGACTTAATATCAGATTTAGCACTGGGTAAAGATATAGTCAACATACATATACATTTTTTTATATAAATAAAAAAATATATTATATTAAAAAATTAAAAATGTATCAATATTGTTATATACATAAAATAAGCATAGAAAAAGTGAAAAAAGAAAAAGGAAAAAAAAATGATTGACAATATTGAAAAGCAAAGAAATCAGAACTTAGGTGTCATAACTACTATTTCCTGTGCAGCCCATGAGAATTTGGAAGGTTAATTTGACTCTGCTGATCAGAAAATATGGATCTTGGAAAAGGTCTGCTAAAAACACAGAAGTGTCTTTGCATCTTGTTGAGAATGAACCTTTTGCTCTTAGTGAAATTTCATTCCTCTCTGTACTATACCGATTTACTCTTTTACTGTATTTACCACTTACACTTGATAACTATTTCCTGATCACTGAAATACTTTCCTCTTCCCATTAGGCCAAGTTTTAGATGCCATCACCTTTTTTTCACTTATTTTTCTGGATGCATTTTTGTTCTGGAACAGCATTATTTATTCATTTATGAAACTTCAGAGAAGTAGGCAAAACAGAGTCTTGCAGCCATAAAATAAGTGGCAACTATTAAATAAGATATTAAAATATTTACTTTAAACCCAGGCATAGATGTACTGAAATAATGTAATGGAAACAGTCCATAAGCATTTTGTGACATTGTAACACTTCTAATAACATGTTATGCAAGAATGTATTAATATTTTATGAGAAAGTTAAGCAGACAGAGAAATAAAATATGTATTCACAAAGGGGCAAATGAAGACTTGTGGTATTCAAATAGGAGTACAGGAGAATGTGCAAGTAGTAAGATCTATTGGATCAGTGCAAAGGGTGTAGAAGAGCCAGGAGAGGTGGCTGTTAGTACCAGAGCTGACAAGGTGCCTGGTGAAACCAGAACAAATCCTGCTCCCTGTAAAAACATCAAATAAGTCAGGTGTGTATGCGTTCACCACCCTTTATTTTGGAGGGGGAGGTGACAAACATAACATACCATTGACGGCTGAGGACAATCAGGGGATGAAAGAAGGACGTCAAATAATTCCAGGTTCCCTTCTCAAATTACTCTGAAGTCTTGCCACCTTGAAGTCAGCAGCTAGCAGCCATCATGACCGTAGCCATCAGCACTGACTGCACAGGATGAATACAAGAAAGGCAGAAAAAGAAGGCTGAATAAGCACTCTGCAAGGTGCCAGAGTCACCCTTATCACAAGTGAAAAACTTGCCATTTAAAATTGTGAACATGAAGGTTTTAATCTTATAGGTAAAATATATTTATTTATGACTTTCTCATTTAACTTGGCAATCATTGTCCTTATCACTGGAATGTGCTGAGATCCATTTTATTATTACTGTCTGTACAACCTGCAGTTTATGATCTGGTTCAAGTTCCTCATGTTGCAACAAAATTTGAAAAAATGTGTAAGTGGGCACGAGACTGCATCCTGGTGTATAGATAGATGTATAGGAGTCACCATTATTTGTAACAGATCACAAGCTTTGTGTTTAGCTAACAAAACAGACCTTGAGATTTTTCAGGACTTTCCTAGATTTTATTGGCCTGCCTTAAGCTTTATTTTAGTTTATATAAACATCATAGAAACTGTCCAACAGGGCCGCTGTTACCCAATCTGATTTAGTTTCTACCTAGCTTTGTAGAATTGTGCAAGGTAATGATTAGTGGCACATGCCATGGTGAGTTGATCATGGTAGGCAGCTCAGCCCCACACAGCCACTCGCTCATTCCCCCACAGCGGGATGGGGGAGAGAGTCAGAAGGGTAAAAGTGAGAAAACTTATAGGTTGAGATTAAGGCAGTTTTAATAGGTGAAGCAAAATGAGCTGCTATGAAGATAATTAGCCAAACCAGCCAAACCCCGTACACACACGTATATATATACACACACACACACACACGCTTTACTAAATAATATTATAACAAGTAGTTCTTCTGCATTAAAGCAGCCACCTGTGAGTCTAGAATAAGAATGCAATGTAGCAGAATACTTGAGTTGACAGCAAGGGCCTTGAAAGCACAAACAGCGGATAATAGACCTTAAGGCTATAAAAAGTTATAGGTAGTCAATTGCTGGTGATTAAAGCAGTATAACCTTGACAGCTGTTTAAAGACAGTATTAGGGATATAAAGGGAATAAAACCCAAGTTTCCAACTCATGTAAAACACCTGGTACTTAGTAAATTATGTTGCAAGATGGAATTACAGAGCAGTGAAAAAAAAACCAAGGTGTACACCACAAAATATCATCCTGCTCCTTCTTTTACACCACTGTGCACTTTAATCAGACAAGTAACATGAGTGGCTGATGGGAGTTGCTCTCCTGGCTACTTTTTGAGAGAATTTTGTCCAGGTTGAACAAAGTGTTGTTTCATGTGCAGATCAATCAAAAAATAATACTCTCATTTGAGAGAGGTAAACCAAAATAAAATACAAAGAATTCATAGCACATTTCTTGTTTGATGAAACTTTTATAGACCTGAAGTTATGAACCTAATTCACCTGTGCACAAAAAATATTTAAAATCTTCCTTAGATTAATTTTCTGTCTCAAAGTATATGAAACAATTTAATGTTATTTATTTCAATCTGAAAGTAATCTTCAAAGTATGCTCTGAGTTACAACTATAACATGATATCTTAGGTTCAAGTTGGAAAGGACAGAAGAAAGGTACAAATTTCTTAAAAAATGTCTATGAAAAGTGATCTTCAAAGAGGGAAAATATTTCTCCAGCAGCTATACCAACATTGGTAGCGGATTAACAGTACTGAAGAATTACAAAGGTAAGATTCAAAAGCAAAATCATCTGAAGTAAAGCAACACAATTAAGTGAGATTCAGATATGTTTAAAAAAATTACAGGTGCTAATAAATATGTAACAGAAGATGCCCATTGACCTGGGAAGGGGAGGGGAGGGGAGAAGCTGGTGGATGTTGTGATTCTGGGCAGACAAATAAAACTTATGCAGTAAACACTTGAAATCAACAGTATAAATTTAACACTTTTAATGTATGCTGGTATCTGAATGCCTGTGGTATCTGAAAATGATAGATAGATGATAGATACAGATGATGAACAGAAAACTGGGAATGTTTCAATATGCAAAGTAGATGTCTAGAGACCAGAAATTGTATCAAACTTCCCTGCCAATATTCATTCAAGGACTTCCTGTTCTTTTCTAGAACAGTAATTTCATATAAGAGTCATGCTGAAAAGAACAAAAGGACATCTCACCAATATACACCAAAAAATTCAAAGAAAATGGACAAAAAGGTATTATGACAGCAAAAGCATGTTTAAAACATTCAAAAATCGACTTCAAAGGGCTGATACAACAAACCACATGAAATATCTTTAAAATATTTATATTGTAATGTTTATAGACTTTTCTGGATTATAAATTATTGATTTCACTGACCATTCTAGCTTCATAATATATTATGGATACCCTGACTATGTGAGGCCACTTTATTCCTTAGAAGACACTGCACTAATAAAGAACATATAGATTAATACTCAACCTTTAGATCTCAAATACCTTATATATAATACAAAATCTTCTGAGGTGTTGGACTAAACATTGTAAGCTGAAGTCCTGCTGAAAACAGAGTATAAATGTTTCATAAGTGTTTTTTCTTAGTGTTGTATCAGTAGCATAATCATTGCACACAAATTGTATTATTTGCTATCTTTTACAGATTTTTCTCCTGCATGTGCAATAAAAAAGAAAAATTGTTTATATCATGTTTGAATATAGCTATTGATTATGATGTACAGTAAGATATACCAATTTAGGCATCTATTTTACCCCAGATTTTACATTGCTAATGGATGAACTTGCCTTTGGAAAGAAGTTGCTAAATTTCTACTAAGAATAAATGATCAAAACCAGGCATAAAATCATGGAATCATATCATAGAATGGTTTGGTTTGGAGGGGACATTAAGGATCATCTAGTTCCAAACCCTCTGCCACGGGCAAGGACACCTTCCACTAGATCAGCTTGCTCAAAGCCTTGTCCAACCTGGCTCTGAGCACTTCCAGGCAGGGGGCACGCACAACTCCGGGCAACCTGTTCCAGTGTCTCACTATGCTCATGGTAAAAGATGTCTTCCTAAAACCTAACCGAAATGTACCCTCTCTCAGTTTAAAACCATTACCCCCTGTCCTATCGCTACACTCCCTGGCAAAGAGTCCCTCCCCATCTTTTCTGTAGGCCCCCTTTCATACTGGAAGGCCTCTTCCAGGTCTCCCAAGAGCCTTTTCTTCTTGAGGCTGAACAACCCCAACTCTCTCAGCCTATCCTTATAGGGAAGGTGCTCCAAACCTCTGATCATCTTCATGGCCCACCTCTGGACTCGCTCCAACAGGTCCATGCCATTCGTATCCTTGGGTCCCCAGAGCTAAACACAGTACTCCAGGTGGGGTTGCCTGAAAGCAGAGTAGAGGGGGAGAATCATCTCCCTTGACCTACTGGGGCCACGATTCTTCTGATGTAGCCCAGCATACTACTGATTTTCTGGGATGCTAGCTTACCCTGCTGGTTCATACTCAGGTTTTCATCCACCAATACACCAAGTCCTTCTCTGCAGGGCTGCTGTCAATCCACCCATTGCCCAGCCTGTATCCATGTCTGGGATTGCCCTGACACAGGTGCAGGACTGTACACTCAGCCCTGTTGAAATTCATGAGTTTTGCATAGACCCAAAACTTAAGCCTGTCAGGGTCCCTCTTTACACAATTCCTTATCCAAGGAGTGATCCACCTGTCAGATCAATGTGTCTCCATTTTAGAGACAATGTTGTTGTGTAGGGTAGTATCAAATGCTGTACTTCTAGTACTGTTGCTTTATAGGAAACTGTCTAATCTCTTTTTTTTTTAATTTAGTTGTACTTATAAGGCTGCAACAAGATCTTTTACCATACAAATCCCTCTGCTGCCTTCTCCTCATCTCATGCAGGGTGTATGTTCTCTTCTCTCTTGCTTCTTCCTCTCTCTTCCTCGGCTGCTCTCTCTCCTTTTGGCTCTCAACCACTTAACAGAAGCAGCCACAGCTGCACCTTATCTACATCGGCCAACCCGCCGCCCCTGAAGCCAGCCCACAGCTGTATGTTATCAATGCTAATCAGCCCACTGCCTTCATTCCTCTGCACTTAATGAGACAAACATGATTTGAGAAAGGTGTCTCAATCTTAAGCTGCATGTTCCTTCTTGTTGCTATCTGTGAAATAGCTTTTATCTGAAGAAAAAGATATTTTTTTAAAATAAGTTTCTGTACTTCTCTACATCAATTTTAAAGTAAATTTCTCTGCAACTATACTTTCATCCTTAAACTTTTTCTTATAAATGGAATTTTAATAAAGGAGCAACTGAACAGCAATGCTGTAAAAAACACTCATTATAAGAGTGTGAAAAATGTTTTAAGCAGTAAAACCATTGTTCATAATGCCTTTTTTTTTTTAAGATAACAGAAGTGATTGAAAAATTGTTTGGTGATAAATAAACCACTCTCTAAAGTCTTCAGTGAAATAAGAAGTGAAAGAAATTTAAGCTGATGTCCTTTGCAGACAGTACTGGCAGCTGAAACTCCAGGAACGTTAATTAAAAACACACACAACCAATCTATTTTTTTCATATTTTAGGAGATTATGAAGAAAGGTGAAAGTATTGATTTACCATTAAATAAAATGTTTATTTTGCCTTTGAATTCTTTTTGCAGTAAAACTGTAGATGCATTTGTAGATAGGGTTTAAATGAAGCTTCATCTATAACTCATTGCTAAATTTCTCTGTAATCTTTTGCTTAAATAAGATTTTCTAAAGTCCCCAATATAACAGCAGAGGGCGGGAATTTCTAGCTTTTATGCAAACTGAAATCATACTTGCTACTATAAATTAATATTAATAGTTCAAAACATATCATGTGTTTAAAGGCAAATTTCAGACATTCTGTATGAAGTCTTGTTGCTTTTTGGTCAGAATATGTCACATTGTGTCATGGCATAAAGTGTTGTGAACGGTATTACTGTAACAAGCCATGACAAACCAAGGAGACATGCTAAAATACATGAAGTATTTTTAAGACTATTTTGCAATCACTGGAATCACAACTATCCAGTTTGAATTAGACATCAAATAGATGAATGTAATTTTAGCTGAATTTGTTCCTAACTGTCAAGTTAAATCTCCTTTCTTTACACAGAATTATCTTGTATGTATATGCAGGTATAGGTATATAAATACACATGTATGTGTATATATTTTGGTGTGTGTAACTTGTGATACGTAACCTTTTGTAGTGAATCTAAGAGTGCTGGCAGGGTGTCTTGACTGTCAGTGCATCAGTGTGAAAAAACACAGCAAATGAGTTAATTCTAATGGGTACAGTAATATCCATAGCAGTCCTTCTATGTGAAGGTCTATCTAACCCCATGCTGGAAGTATCTTCCTGTGGTCTTCCTACCCCATTCTTTCCTTTTTCGGACAAGGACAGAAGAACCTATTTAAAAGCTTCAATTCAACCATAAATAAGTTACACTAACTATACTTCTCTGAAGGGAATATTTGAAAGAGAATGACTGTCACACTCAGAATAACTTACCCCAAAAGAGTGGTCAGGTTTCCTGATCAGCCAGAGTTTCTATGGTCTTAAGCAGAATTGGCATAAGAAAGTCTTTTAGGATAAACTTTCATGGGCATTTAATGAAATATTCATTTCTTCAGAACAAGTAACAAAGATTATGAAAGTCTTTCAAAATTTAACTTCTCTGGAGGACATTACATCACAAATGGGAGGTTTTTATCTACCTCCTCTCAAATGACATTTGAGCCGCTTACAAGAAAGGGGCTGTTTATCAGGGAGCACAGTGATAGGACAAGGGGTAATGGTTTTAAACTGAGAGAGGGTACATTTCGGTTAGGTTTTAGGAAGACACCTTTTACCATGAGCATAGTGAGACACTGGAACAGGTTGCCCGGAGTTGTGCATGCCCCCTGCCTGGAAGTGCTCAGAGCCAGGTTGGACAAGGCTTTGAGCAAGCTGATCTAGTGGAACATGTCCTTGCCCGTGGCAGAGGGTTTGGAACTAGATGATCATTAATCTTCCCTCCAAACCAAACCATTCTATGATTCTATAAATAGACAATAGTTGAAACATACTGTAGTGGGTTTGATTCTGAGTAGCGTTGTTTACATTTGTTTTATTTACAAGTTATACCTCATGCGAAAATGCAACTTCTATGAGATCAGATAAAAACTAAGACCCTATATTTAAGGGCAGAAATTTTCTGTTGATATATACGCATACAGTGATTCAATTTAGTCCTTGGTCTTACAGTCAGATCTCTTGGAATTTGACTTTAGCTGGTGAAGAAAAGCATTCAGTTATCAAATATAAACAGCAGATGATGTTGTGTCACCAGTGGGCAAATTCCTTCTTGGACATAAACAGTGACTAGTACAGCGCACAGTGTCTCAGGAATCAGGCACACACTGATTCTTGTGTAAGAAGTTCTCTACATAAAATTTGTGGGTTTTGTCACACCAGCATCATGCACTGTGCTTCAGTGCCTGTAAGAAAGCCTCAGGGATTCACTAACCTTTATGGGAAAAGTCTTAGTAACTTAGTGCCTCTTCTAGGGCTTTTTTTAGCTTCCTGTAAAATTTAATGGAGGATAGTACTGCTATAAAATTCTACAGAGGTGAAATCTTATAGAAGAAAGGCAATTCTCATTCAGTTCCCTATATATAACTCCCACAAAATTATCCTAAAATGTTATTTTCCTATACGCTGTGTTATACTTTCTGTTAGCACATATTCTAACTTGCTTTAAAATTTATGAAAGTATAATTGATATTTTAATACTAAGGAACAGTATATTAATGTCAAAAGTAATGTAATTCTTCTTCATAAAATTATTTTAAATGTTATAAGGAAAAATACAATAAATATGCTTGTATTTTAAATATCTTCATATATCCTGACATGTAGTATTAAAACTATAACAAATTGTAAACCTACTTTAAAGTGTAATTTCCAACTCATTTATATTGTGGAGTTTATGGTTTACTTAATTTGTGTATTATATGTCTGAGGTATACATAATATATTATATTTTATTCAATTATACAAATAATCATTACTTTATGGGCTTCTTTATGCATTGTAATGATTTCTGAAACTCTAAAAAATATTACTGATGATGCTATTTAAAAAGCAATATGTAAATATGACACATTTCATAGACTCACTATCATTTTGGTACATTTTTTTTTCTAAAATTTTTCATGAAAAATTGTTACCCCAGCTGGTAGCCAGTATTTGCTTTTTTTAAGTACAGTATTATTAACCTGAATCTGCACTTTTTGAGATAATTTTTATTAGGAAACCTATTGGATTGTTTTTCTAACTTATTATTAAAGAATTATTAATAATTTATTATTATTTTCAATAAACCACATGAATGTAACTTGTCAGGTACCATCATGGGACTTCACATGTTCATAAGAGAATCATGCTTGTCTCATGCACGCCTATAAAGATAGCTTTATTTTCTAGCATAAATTCAAGAGAATTAAGGAAAAAAACCAAAACCCTCAGAAATAGCTACAACAGCGTGCTTCTTATAATAAATTTATTCAAGCACTACCAATAGTAGGTTGTTCTAAAATGCTTTCAGAGCTTCAGGTTAAATTACAATATGCATGCTGTGTTGCATACTAGGCTATTCATGTCAAGGTCATTCTGTGTAAAGCTGGAGAACAAGATGTCAAAGGGATTGTGTTTGCTATGGGGCAGGTTCTTCATGTTGTTCAGTCCCTAAGTCGTGATTCCTTATGTACATCCTACTTACACCAATACTGCATAACCTGAAAAGATATGGACGACATTATCCTAGGTACTTGCATTTCTTTTCAAAATCAATCCAGGGTAGGAAAGAAGCTGTTTTCCTTTGCAGTAGCAGTATGTTTAGGGAATTGTTGCCTAGAACATTGGCCCTGTAGCTCAAGTCTGTCATTGATGATGAAAGAGTAGAAAGGGAGCTTTCTGAAGTTTATCTGATAAGCTTGGCAGTAAAGCCTGGAGTTCCTTACCTTAAGCAATATGAGAAATAAAAGTTATTTGGAAAAAATGGGTACATCCTTGAGCAAAGTGCCAGTCCCCAAAAGAAAAAAAAACAAACCCCACCCCCCCCCCCCCAAACCAAAAACAAAACACAGAAGACCAAATTCAGGAAAGATCTTAAAGTTTGTCCATTTTAATGCTGGCCACACTTGAGCTGACAGACAGCAATGAGATCAAACCAAGAAGAGAATCCTGAAGGCTGATTTCAGAGATGCTTTATTAGGATACAAATGTTTGTGTAAGTTAGTTTGGTTTTCCTTTTTTTTTTTTTTTTTTTTCCTTTAAAATTTCTGTGTTCTTACAGACTGGTGGTCATCATGGAAAACGTCTAAATTTGTAGTTTGGCCCTGCTGCATCTCTGGTCACATGATGTTGGTGGTTGGACTAGTCATCTGGCAAAGTCAACAGAGGAAATTCAGACATGGGATGTAGAATCTATACCAAAGAATGCCCCAAAAATATTTACCATTCCTGTTTGAAAGACTCATAAAAATCAATGTTTTAAATTCAGCTATCATCTTTCTGATTCCCTTTTGTAGCAGGTACGCCTGAGAGTATCAACAAAAGACGGTAGCAGAAGCCTTGAAAGTATACAGGGGTGGACATCAAAGGCCTCAAGGATACAGAAATGTTTTATTACTGAACACTAAAGAAACGCAGCTTTGGGAGCTGGGTAGAACCAGTTTCAGAACTTGTATATTTATAAAGCTCTGTAAGAATCTATTTCTGCTTCCCATGACTGAATACAGGCTTAGATATCTTTCTTTACATCGCACCTTACATTGCAGCGAGGCACCTATCTTCAGAATTCAGCAAGAAGAATGGATCAGCAGGATATCCCATACTGTTACCTTATCATTAAACAAAAATATATCACTATGTTTGTATGCTTGCATTCGAGGTATGGTGGGCAATTTGAATGCAATTCTTGCTTCTCTGTCTCTAGAAGGAGAGTATAGATGCATGCCTACAATAGTAATACATGGATGGAAGAAAGGAAATACACAGGCAGTGGAAAAAGAAACTTATATTCTGTGAATAATATAGGGATGTTGCCTGGATTTGTAGGGATGGGATCCAGAAAGCTGAGGGAGAGATGGAACTGAATTTGGCAGGGTATGCAAAGAATAATAGCAGAGGCTTCTACAGGTGTATTGGACAGAAAAGGAGGATATAAAACAAAAATGTACCCTCCTGACAAATAAGACAGGAGAACTAATGACAACCTAAGTGGAGAAAGCTGAAGTACTCAACAACTTTTTTGGTTCAGTTTTGACTGGTGATCGCTTTCCTCCCATCTCTCAAGTCTATGAATCTCATGGTACAGACTTGGGGGTGAAGTCCCTTCCATTGTAAGCTTTGAGGCCTCCTGAAGAACCTGAACATACTCAAGTCCATGGGACCTGACAAGATGAGTCTCAGGACCTGAGGGAATTGGCTGATGTAGTTACCAAGCCACTCTTCATTATACTTCAAAAACAATGGCCTTTGAATACTTTAAGGGTGCTTAAAAAATTTGGAAAGACTTTGTACCAGGTTTGGTAGTGACAGGACAAAGGGGCAACAGTTTTAAACTGAAAGACGGTAGATTTAGATTGGACATATGTAGTGGAACAAAGACAGTGGGTTGATTGACATTGATAATATGCAGCTGTGGCCTTGCTTTGACGATGTGCAGCTGTGATCCTACAGCAAAGTGGTTAAATAGCTCTGAGGGGTACGAGAGAAAAACCCTGATGAAGCAGAGACAAGGAGCAGTGTGGTCTGGCCTCTGGAAGATGGAGAAACAGTATGGATAGTAGATTTTGACCTTTGGTAAAGCTTTTGGCTGCTTACTATTTTTTTTCTGTTATTTCCTAACTGCCGTAACTCAATCGCAGCAGACATAAGGAAGAAATTTTTTTACAACAAGGGTAGTGAGACACTGGAACAGGTTGCCCATAGAAGTTGTGGATCCCCTCTTTCTGGAAATGTTCAAGGTTTTATTGGACAGAGCTTTGAGCAACCTAATGGTGGAAGGTGTCTGCTTATGGCAGGGGAGTTGAACTAGATGATCCTCAAAGGTCCCTTCCAACACAAACTATTCCCTGATTCTATGTTGTGTCTATTGGCTAATGGTGAGAAAGTGTTTTGAGTTCCTTAAGTGAAAGACTCTAAGTCCAAAGTTCTATAAATAATGCAATGTACATTTTTATAGCTGCTTATCCTCCTGATAAAGCACAGCATACTGCATAGTACACTCAGTCTTGTTTCTTTCACCATTGAGTTGCATAGACTTGTAGCTGGAAACTCAGAAATAACACTACAACACACAGTAGTAATAGACAAGTTACCATTTTCAGCTAGCTTGAGCTGAAGCTGCTATCGAATTCTTTAATGTTGGCTGTTCTACTGCTCAAGAAAAAATGAAAACCAACAGATTAAATTTCATTACAAAAAGAGACACTCCCAAAAGATATTAAGGCATAGAATACAGATAGCATATATTTTTAGAATAAACAAACTAAAACCCCTGAAGACACAAGCACCTTTTACATGGAACAGTGTCTTTTTTGGTTGTGTGATTTCTCATATATTGTACAGAAAATGTAGCATAACAAAATTGTCAGTTTGGTTGCAATATTTTTTATTTTTTTATTAGTATTCTATTTTATTTAAAGGGCTATGCTGTCCTGGAAACTTAAGTTTTATTCCTACAAGCCCTCAAATTATCTCTGTGGAATTTGTATAAAATCTGAACTTGAATGTATTGTAAATAATCCTTCTATGCCATGTATAAGATTCTTACTTAAAAAAATAAAAACAACAAAACCAAACCAGATCCATCTCCACTGAATAAAAAAAACCCTATTCTCTCTAAAATGTAGTTTTCTAGAAGCAGAATTATAAAAAGGAGAATAGACTTGGAAGATTGTAAAATTACAATAAGACCACACAGATGTGCAGTTGTGTAACTGGCATACTAAATTTTATGAGCAGAGTATGCAGATCATTTTGTTGGATTTGAGTCAGAGATAGACATTTCAGTGCATTCAAGAGACAGAAAGAGAAATCTCCATCAACCCAAAGGCTAGCAGGAAATTTTCTTCAGGGAAAATGTATCCACTTCTCATGTCTCCCATTTGAATATTTAGTTTAATGCAGATCATGTATTTGGCTTCTGACTATACTTTTCTTTCCCAGCATAATTTTTGCAACAAATTTGCCCTGCAGCATTAACTACCCTTGATAATTTTCTCTCTTACTGTGTGATTACTTGCTTAGCATAATGACTTTCCTACTTTTTTAAATTAGTGTGGTGTCACAGGAATTACTGGCTAAAAAGTTGACTTTAATGTAATAGAATATCAGTAATGACAAAAACATATAGAAAGTTAATGCAAATACATTTCAGATGTCCTTAGTAACCTTTCAGAATTTCCATGTTTTATTTTGCACAGTTAAATTCTGAAAAGGTATTTAAAACATTCAGAACTATAATCTGAACACAGCTGAGCAAAATTTCCTAACAAAATACTTTTCTCATTAGAAAGACTTGTACAAAAAAGACAATGTCTCATTAAAAAAATCATTTTTAAATTATTACAAATTAACAATCTGTGTTGTTCTAATACTATCCTGACTTACCATTATAAGAGATCAAATTATGATCACCATCACATATAAACTGTATACTAACATACATTATATTTCAGTAACATAAGTCCTTCTTATAGTCTTCATTATTCTTATATTATAAATTATAATTCATGCAATTTAAAAATATAATTATTTTATATATCCAGAATATATTTTTATTTCAATAAAATTCTGAAATTAGTTCACTTTTATTTTTTCGTGAATTCTGAAGAATTTACTTGTTATTCAAATGCAGGATGCATTTTTCTTTTTAACTGGGACTTCGGATGACCAAATTTCCAACTGCTGACCTATTTTGTGACTTAGCATCACAATAATATTGGACATTGCTCTACCACTGCTTGCTTTGGTTTTATTTATATGCTAGAACTGTGGAAGAATGCTGGAGCATGGATGATTTTTGAATCAATAATTACAGTTGACAATGAAGAAGTTTTACAGTCAGGTTTTTACTGCTCTTTTTTACATTTTTTTAAAAATCTTATTTTACAATATTTTTTTTAAATACAGTTAAAATGAACCAACATATTTATATTCCCTTATTTCCTATTGTTTCATGTTAAAAATTATGCTATGCAAAAACTACTGCAGGACAGAAAGACAAAGCCTTTTCTTTTAAAAGCTTTACGTGGTTAAATTGTATTATCCTAGATTGTTTTGAGTGATTCTCCATACAAGTGCAGAGACTAACCGAGAAACAAATGAATCTATGAATATTTTTGTTTTGTTCTCGTTAGTAGAAAATATTTTCTACAACATATGCTACATAAGAACAGAAAGAATGCTTCTCATAAACAAGCCACTGAAAATTCTATTCTTTTGCATAATAAAACTGGATTAATTCTGTTCTGCTTAGTCTCCAAGCCCAGGGAAATGCAGTCACATGTGGCTGACTCGTTAATAAACTATATTTAACTGTACTGAAGAGGTCATATAAATGCTATGTTAAAATATCATCAGTTTTTCACCATTTAATGCCATATTATGCATATAAATGCTGATGCACTCACGTGTTTTCCTAATATAAGGAAGAATTCAAACACATTTATATACATTAGTCAAAATATTTCAGTTTTAAAGTAGTTACTGTAGTTCAGCTGTAATGAAAATATCACTAACTTTCAAGTACAGGGAATGTTTAAAATAGTAATTATAAGGAGCCTTGAAAGAAATTTGAAACAGCCTGGATCTCAAAGAAGAATAAAATCCACTCTTAAAATACCTAAGCTGAACAAACTTTTAACACTTAGCAAGGATAATGAAGTTCTCAGTGTATATACTATCTACTTTATTAATTATGCAAATTTTGTGGTTTCTTTCCAAAAAGCCATTAAACTGGAATGCAATTAAAACCAGAACAGCTCACAACAACTGTAAATATTTCTCAAAGTATGATGTTAATAACATTGGCATGAGTTAACCATTATGTGGGATATATTTGTACATTTTTCACATACAGCTTTGACACTGCACTTCATTTCTGATCTACAAGACCCCTACTATTCAGTACTTGTATCCCTGCCAATTAATGAGTGGTAACCGTGTCATGTTTGTGAACAGATTAAAATAACTATTCAGGTATTAAGCAAATATCATCTAACATTTTAAATAGTAAAGACATAGTGTTCCGGGTTTCTGCTCCCTTCTTTATCAGCAAACAGAGCTAGTTGAATGCTGTTCATTATCTTTTCCTTGCATCTGGGTGATTTATACAAATGCATTCCTGTATTTTCCACTTCTTCCTTCCTGCTAAGTAATTTCAAGATTTTTATTTAATTTTTCATTATATAAATCTTAGTGTTGAAACACGAGTGCTTTAAGGCTTTAATACACCTCATGAAAATTCTTCAATTATTTTCCAAAGTGTAACATACGAAAATCTCCAATACACCCTGCGGCTGGATCTACATTTCAGTACATCCTGCTCTAGGCAGATTGGACTCACTGGCCTCATTTCATTTGAGAAGAAAATATGCTCCAATTATGTCCATGAAGAGACTGACTCAAGCATATATTTTTTCTTCCTCCCTCTGGAAGGCAATCTGCATGTGCAGTGGAGTGGAGAGCTAACACAGTTCCCCACAACATGGAGCCGAGACTGAGGCAAAATACATTTCATGCAAGAACTGAAGGATGCACTGCAAGGCATGCTCGTCTCATAGATACAGACCTTCACTTACTGTATACTGGATAGTTGCATGGCACCATCCTGCTACTTTTTTTCATGTGCCAGGTCCTCATGGATTAATACTTTTCTAATAAATTAATTGTGCTTGGGTGATGAGGTAAAGAGACACAAAATGAAAAGAACTCACAAAACCCTTAAAACAGTAGGAAAAAAAATTCTTCCTGTGGTTGAATTCTCTTGCTTTCCAAAGCATGGAAATACCTATTAAGTTGCCTCTGATCAATGCTAATGCTCAAAAAATGCTTTGGAATTTTCTGAGAAAACCAGTGAGCACAAGCCACACTCCTTTAGGGATCATTCCAACAGTTTAGCAAGATAGTTGATTGGGTTCCAGTGCATGGAAACTTTCCCTGTTTTAATATAATTTTCTAATAGAAACATAGCTACTATATCTTTTTATTGTTATTATATTTAAGGATAATTCTGGTTTGTCTAAACTTTCTCCTTAAGCTGCTCTATGGCATGCTCAAGACCTTTTTTAAGAATGAGGCAATTAGTCGGAAACAGTGAGGTCAGTAAGGGATGTAAAATAACCTACATAAATTAACAAGATTGCTTATACTTCAGTTGGTCAGGCAGTTCGTTAACCTACCGCCCAGGCCCAGTGAGACAGAATGCTCAGAAGGTGTCCACCACAGTCAGGTGGAGAGACACAGAGAGGAGGCAGAGCACAAGTGGGCAACTACACATCAGAAAGACTCTCCTCCTTCCTGCTATCTCTTTCTGAGCAATTCATAGTCTATCGATAGCAGTTTAACTTCACAGTTTTTTTAAAAAAACAGAAGAATAAACAGACTGTTCCTTGGGTATCTCGCTGTTTTCTTCACAGTTTTAAGTAAATAGAGAAATTTAGTTTACCACATTAAAATAATGTATCTAATAGTTCACACAAGTACAAATAGGATCATCTATATATGGATATAATTCCAGTAGATTGCGATACATTCAGTTGAGATATCACAGTCCTTTGGCAATTGAGTCTTGAAAGAATTAATCCCTGAAGGAATTATAAACATTTTCAATTTATTTGTAGACAGAGAGTTTAGGACACACAGACAACTTATGGACAGCTGCTATTTTTAGAAATGTTTATTAATTACTGTGGCAGTTAGGCCGAGTTAGGCTTGGATAGCACGGCTGCTAGCATAAGCCTGTGAACTCTAATCGACCTTTTAAGTAGGCATTATATAATCAAGCTCTTGTTCTGAATGACTGAATGAACCTTGAACAGTTTATATGATCTCAAGCAAATGGGCAGCCAAACTGTACAAAAACCCTATCGAGAATAACCACACGTCCAGAAGCATCTTCTTTTGACTGCTGTAAGCAGCAATACCAAGTCAGAAAGCACCCATGCATTTCAAACACCTAATACCAAGGTGGTAGTCTCTATCTAATCTTGGGAACCAGAGAGACACTGGGGGACTGATGACTCTACACCAAGCATATCTGGGCACCCTGTACTAACTCCCTAACTCTCCTGCTGGACTGCCTGATTTCTTCCATAGCACAGGAAAGCTGTGTAAGGAACCAGTATGCTAACCCATATAAATTCCCTCCCAGATTGTGCCATCTTTCCCATTGAACAAGGAAGTCATGTAATTTCTAAAACTGCATACATCTGTGATTAAAGTGACTTGGTGTCCACATCCATTTTTTTCTCTGCACATTCATTTGGTTTTGGACCACAGCAATTGCATCATTACAGAATGAATGATTAACAAGACATATTTCTGATAAGAGAAAAAACATAAGCCTTCTTTTTATATTCATTTCACATGCAGCAGCGAAGTCAAAGTATTAAAGGAAGAAATAATAAATTAAGAAAACATGGTCTCAACGTCTAGAATACCTACTGTAGAGCTGCTGGAAAATCATCTGGTAGAAACTACCACTGGAAGCAAGACCAACTTCAGTGTCACATCAGATTGGTCAGGGCCTGTCCACTTGGGTCCAAAACAGATCCAGGGATGGAAATACCTCAGCCTATTTAAGCAACTCCCAATGCTTTATCACCTTCATCCTGAAAAGTTTTCTTTTGTTATGAGCTGCCAGAATTCCCCTTGCCTCAACCTGTGACTGCTGCATCTTGTTCTTTTGCTGTGTACTGCTGTGAAAACTCTAACTCCATTTTCTGTATAATCAGATGTTAGAGCCCTGAAGAATGAAATATTATCTTTCCTTAGATTTCTGACCCCTTAGCTTCTCTCCTCCAGGATAAACAAACCTCAGCCTCTGCATGTTTTTTGTTCTGTATTTATTCAGTTCAGCTGCTAGCTGAACTTATGCATATACAGAAACAAATGAGAAATTGAATCAGAGATGCCACAGTTATCAGAAGAGAGCACTGGGGGCATCTGGTTCAGACCGCTCAAATTAAGGCCAACTTCAAAGTCATATCCAATTATTTCTTTATTTTTATTTATTTATTTATTTATTTAAGTAAAATCCAGTCTTCAATATATCACTGACTATGAACTGTCAGCTGGCTATTCCTATGTATAGCACTACCATTTCAGTTAAACTGTCATTTAATTTCTCAGTATGGTAGTGGCTTTGAGAACAGGAAAAAAGGATGAGCTGCTAAACTTAAAGCCCTACCTAGAAAATTATTTATTAAAATGAGGTTTGACTGCATAATTATTGAAATTAAATCCTCTTTCATGCAGAGGTAAACAAGAAAACCCTCAAGTTTCCTTCTGAACTGACATGGAGAAAGCCTTCTTGACCCCTTATTTAGCTAGTTGTCCCTAATGTTAGCTTCCACCTATCTTTACCTTGCTAGGCATCCCAAGTTTAGGTTTCCTGTACAAGAAGAGAAAGTGATTGTTTCTAGAGAACTAAAATCTCTAGTTAAGATCGTCTATGATCAGGCTATGCCTGAACTGAAAGATGCCAACCTCCTTCTATGGACTTCATAAATATCCCAGGTGATGAAGCTAAGTAATTTAGGTACCTATAATATGAAGAACGAATCCTGTACTGCAGTCTTAGAAGGCTTTTCATCATACTGTGTAGAAAGATCACATTTCTACAACTATTTCAAAATATATATCCCAAAACTGTGATAACTGTCACTTTTTATACTGTCTGAAAATTCCTGTGGTTGATTACCTATGATGATCTGGTTACTCAATAACTTTTAAAAGAATAGGCCTAACTCCAGAAAATATTTAAAGTTTTACTTAAAACATATGTTTAAAGCTAATATGTAATGAAAACAATCATTACTTAAGATGACTGTTTAACTATCAAGAGAAGAAAATAACCTAAAATAAATATAATGTCAAACCTTAAGTACTTGTTAGTTTCAGTACACAACTGAATATTTGAAAAGTAGTCTGATGAAAATTCTTTCTTGTCCAACTACATTATTAAATAACTTTTCAGACAGATGGCTTCATAAAGGAGCTTATTGTTGAATTCTATTTTTAGTGTATTGTCACTCTAGTGTATCTAGCTTGCTCAAACTAATAATACTCTGTTCTTCACTTTACCAATGTAAGAATCATGCAAAAGGATTCTAAAATGTACAGACAAAAGATCTAAAGGTTTCTCAACCCAACCCAACTCCCCTGATTTTTTCAGTTAAACTTTGCATCTTAATTCCTTACACAGACTGTGTCATAATTTCTAGGAGGATTTCAAATGACTTCTCAAATGTTTTTTCTTCTGGAGAGAAGGGGAAAAAGGGGAAAGGCTTATTCCATAGGGATTCTGTGTAATATGGAATTAGGGATTAAGGTCTTTTTAAAAACCTAACATAAAAAACTGATACACTGCCCCATTATTCTGAAATAGAGGTACTGAAAAATAATGTTAAAAAGGTAGTTTTAATACATACAAATAAATTGCCTGTAGAAACAAGAATTTCCTCTTTTCATGCAGTCACTTAAATTATTAATTATCTGAAAAACAGCCTGTTTAATCTTGCTACTATTTGGTAAAGCTTTACTGAGGAAAGGGTAATGGTATGCACTACTGTGAGAAATGGTATCTGATCCAATGAGCCTTAACTTCTGTTGTATAGAAACTTAATCTAGTCACAAAATTTTATGCAGCCACAGAGCAATACAGAGGAAATCAGGAGTTTGATCCCAGAGAGCTCCTTCCACTGGGGGGAATGAAACCTCATTTGGATGACTATCAAGCATTGTGGTCATATTAAAAAGCTATATTTAAGAATGTACTACTGCTTTCCCTCCTCTACTTTGGACTTGGCAATGGATTTGCACTTTAATGTTCAAATACTATCTTGTAATGATATCTTTGCTAAGGTTTCCACCCTTCTAATAAACATTTTGTCTCTTACCAGGCAACAGATAGTACATACAAAACAGTCAATATTTATACACAAAGTCAAAAATTTTATGTACATATTTATGTACAGTCAATATTATGTGATTTCAATGATGCTATGTTAAGCAGTAGCATCAAATAATTTTGCTTGTTGAACATCCCCTACATTCATGATGCCTCATAAATATCAATAACAATAATACCCAGCATTTCTAGGAAAGTATTAAGCTACTATCAATATATAAGTCACTTTCAGTAGTTCAGGTTATGCACCATGTGGCCAGCTCTGCAAATTCGTTAGTGTGAGTATAAGCAGGAAGAGGTTTCACAGATTTAGAAGTATTAATAAACATTGTAGAATACCATTTTTTAAAAATTCCTAGGTTGTTGGGGTTTTTAACTCAACTATCTGTGTAGACAGAGAAGACACTTGATCACCTTTAGGACAATGTATGACCTACAACAGTGTTTTTTGTTCTATTTTGGCTGGTTTTACAATTTTACAAGGTGGTCCTTGTAAGTACGCTTGTAAAATATTCTGTTTGGTCCCCATTTATCGCCCCCCCCCCCCCCCCCCCCCCCCCGCCCCCCTTCCCCCAGCTTTTATTCCTGAGCATGACATCATATAGTATGGGATATCCGTTTGGTCAGTTGGGGTCAGCTTTCCTGGCTGTGCCTTCCTCCAGCTTCTTGTGCACCCCCAACCTAGTTGGTAGCAGGTGAGAAAGAAAAAGGACCTTGACTCTGTAATCACTGGTCATCTATAGCTGTATTATCAACACTGTTTTTATCATAAATCCAAACCACAGCACCATACAAGCTACTACAAGGAAATTTAATTTTATCCCAGACAAAATTAGTACAAACTTCACCCCTTATTCCATACCAATTTTGTCATGCTCAGGTCGCCCACTATCCAATATATCCTCATTAACCCACCACCCTCTTCCTTTCCTTTGATACATACACAGATATTACTCTCTCAGTCTACAGACCAACCCTGTAAAATATCCATTAATGTCCACAAAGTGTCCACTGAGCTCATTTAGTCCATGACTTTGAGCTCCATCTGTTATGGTGGTCATTCAGAACTGGAGAGGTGGTGTGTGGAGTTACTAGGCACCAAAGGCAGCTCAGGTCAGGTCACTGCTGTACTGCTTCACTGCTTCCCATCTATGCACAGCACTTTGTCTATGTCAGGAAAAACATTTGCACTCATAATTTACTTCCTTTAAATCTTTCTTACACCAAGAGAGACAGTCTTTGTGCTATCCTTTCTAGGATATGTTCTATCAGACAGCTACATAGGTAGCTCTTCAAAACTACACACTTAAAGGTGTAAAGTTTTAATCTAATCTTCTCATATTCTTCAAAACTCTGTGAAATTATTTATCCTTTCTTATCTCACCAATCTTATTTCCTCCAATACTCTTAGTATAACTCATTTTTAAACTGCAAGTGTTTATGTTTTTCAATTTTATAAAAAAGTATTTTATTTTTCTGTTTATTGTCTTTAAGAAAACAGTCATCCTTTCTCCATAAAAGTGTGTGTTACAGAGAATATTGCCAAGTCTTTAAAGCACTTCTATTCACATAGCTTCTAGGAAAAATAATTGATTTAGGAAAGTGAAATCACCCAAAGACAAAGAAAAAAAAAATATTTCTAATCATAATCAGGAATAATGTCCTTTAAAATGTTTTATTCCTAAAATATACAGCTTATAGGTTGTTGTTAGTTGCACTCATATGCACTTAAAACAGAAAGATATATATAGAATTCAATCAATCTTATTGATCTTTTGGGAAAAGCTTTAATCCTTTTTTTTCTTCCTGTGTAACCAGTGCTCATCTTCAAAATTAAATTAATCACATTTTATCTTTAGCAATCTTGGCAACAACATTTAATTCCTGATATTAATTAATTCTGCAATCAATATGATTTTAATTCACACAGGCATTTAATTATTGGATATCTGACAGGTTGCACATGATTGTATATCTTATGTATCTGTGAGTATATAAGCGTGTGTATAAAGTGTACATATTAAGATTATGTAGTGTAAAAACAATAATGAGAGGAATTAAAAAAAAAAAAAAAATCAACCTGAACGTAAAGCTGCAGAAATAATTTCTAGATGGGACTAGTTTAAAGTAGGTTTTGACTACATCTGGGAAACCATAAAACCTTCCTACTTCAAAAAAGTTGTTTCACTCTAACCAGAGTTAAAGTCAAAGCCTACAGATTTTCCCCAAATCTTCAAAATTGCAGGCTGATCTCTTTGTAAGCTTTCAAAAAAAAAAAAAAAAAAAAAAAAAAACCAAACAAAAAAAAAACACACCAGAAAAAAAGAAAAAAATCCCCACGTTGTTATCTATTTGCAGAAATCTCCCATGGCTACAGTGCAACCCACAGCCCCCAAGAACTGGAGAGTGGGGGACTCGTGTACTCCCCACAATGTGGGGCCTGATCATGACTGGAGCATGCATATAACTGAGTACACTTATATTCTCTTTTTTGGATTTATCTTTAAAACCAACTAAGGACATAGAAATCACTAGTATTTATTACATATAAGACAAAAGTAATGAGTAGTAGAAAAAGCAAAACAAACAAAAGCAAGCAATAGCCTTACCTTTAGAGCTGGATTACTCATGTGTAAATTAAGCACATACATAAATGAGAGTTTTCAGGTCTAGGGCCCTAGGCTATCATTTGTGATGTCTGATTTGTAAGAAAATTATTTTCTTCATTGTGCCAATTACTTTCTGCTCAACTTGCAATAGCTTCCAAATAGATCATTAGCCAAATAACAATTACCTTGGGCAACGAATACCCCTTAACAATGCCCAAACTATTTGGCTGATGGAAGCAGTGCTACTTGTTAAATTAAACTGCAGCTCAAAAAAGAGGGTTTTAACAAGAGACTTACAATTTTAAGTAATTTCAAATGCAATTTTTTCAAGTGTAATTTTTGGTTCCAGGCATGTTATGATTTCAGTATTAGCAAAACGAAATTTGCATTAGCATTGAATCATTTGTTTTGGAAAAATCTTATATCCTCTAAACTGAATGTACCAGCTGATGGCTACCTGCAGTTTTATTTTATTAAGACCATTAATTATAAGCCAAAGTAAGTGCTAGAAATTCATAATCTTAAATCTAAAAAAGAATAATCAATAGAACTTCTGACTATACACCTACCAAATTAATCTAAATTTATTAATATTTTACCATTCAATTACAGGTACTTATACACAATAATGCTACAAAATCAAAATAATGATAAATTCTACTAAAGAATGAGTACCAAAAATTAAAGTCAAAGCTTATAGGTTAATGTAAATATTATAGATAAACAGATTTTTTTCTGTAGTCTTTGTTAAGAGCAGGACCAATTCATTCTGTATTAAAACTACAGATAGTTTTCTGCTGAGTACATTGAAGACTAAATTTCTCATAAACAGAGCCAGAAGTACACAACTACATCACTTTCATTCCTTTATTTTATTATTCAAACATAGTAAGGAATGTGGATTTACATCTAAGGAGCCACTGCCAGTAGACCCTCTGAACCACTGACCTTAGGGACCATAGGAGTGATGGCAGAGCAATTCCCTTTGATCTGAGAAAATGGACTCTCAACACACAAACTGGTCATCTGGTAATTCAAAATTAAGAAGGAAGATACATCTGCTAACCTATACCTCAGTCATTTGAGTTCTTTGAGAGATGTTCTAGAAAATAAATCCCTAAACTCTTAGATTTGTCCAGGCTAATCTGGAATCCAGGGAAATGTTCCTTCTAAAATTAATATCAGCCTGATTCTCTGAGCATCTTCCAGTCCTCCTGCCCTGGCAGATTACGGTATGACATTATGAAGTGGCACCCTCAAGCAGGGGAAATAAACACATGCATTCTCCTGAGGACCTGTCAGCCTGCAATATTTTCAGTACAAGGCATTAACAGAAGCCTCTGCTCATCCATACCCCTCAGGCCTGTGCAGGGTGTGCTTGTCTCACAGAGAGGAAAGGAGGCAGGTTGTGAATCATGTTTATGAAGACCACAGTTCCTTGGGAAGACAGGCTGCACTATCTGACTGTAGCATGTTGAAGCTCAGATTTCATTTATTCATCTCCTGAGGGAAACTGATACTTCAGACTTACTGTAATGCTATTTTGAATACATTTCTTAAAAACTGTGCAATTACCCAATATAATATTTGAAATTTGAGTAGAATCTGGTCCAAAAATGGTCTCAGAAGAAGGTTTCTTGGTTCTTTTTTGCTGTTCTGTTGATTTCCAAAAGGTCAAGCATTCAAATTTGTTGATTAAAAAAATACCAGTCACTGATTTAATTTATGTCTTATCTCCTGTTTATCAGTTCACACAGAGGAAAACAACCCACTCTTGCTTTTGGTTATTCTGATGGTTCAGGTGTCAGAAGACATTTGCAAAAAAAGAGCAGATGACAGTGTCAGTGAAGACTAAATAATAATTCTGTTTCCTCAATAGAGAAGTTTCTTATTAAAATTCTTTATATAGTTTTGGATGAAAGTTGAACAAATAACCTTCAAAAGATGAATCGAAATGGAGACAGACATGTTCTGAGGTAGTTTTTAGTATGAGCAGTTAAATCTGGCAAGTTGCAATTGACTGAAAGCACAATGTCACCACTGTAAACATATATCCTTACTATAAAATGATGTATTTATAAAAAAATGTCCAAAGCAATAATTTTCAAATGAACACTTCTTGTCCCTAATGATTTTTTTGTTAAGAATTGTAACTAACAACTTTCTGGCGTAAAGGTTATGATATTCTGAATGTAATTGAAAAAATTAGTGGAGTGAATAGATTAATGGTGTGATGCAAGTTGGATGCAAGTTGGATGAAAAAATCTATTGTACTACAGATATATCTTTGTGCCAAGTTTAGTCCAATCCAGTAAATATAGAACTTATGACGAATATCACTACTGAATTAATCAGCCTTTTCATCAAAAATGTGGTTGCATCTGAATAATTACCTTTCAAGCGGTGCTGTGTGATGCTTCCTCAGTGCTTTTCACAAGCGCTTTCCACTCCTCTCTACCTTTTACCAGAAGTAATATATGTCTACATAAAGAAATAGCTAAAATAAATAACATGCACACATACATTATCTTTGTTTATTTTTATTGGGTGTAATGAATTGATTATCAGAACAGTATAACATGTTTTTCACATAGTAAAGGAACCAGAGAAGAAAAATTGTGGAGATACTTTGTGATCACAAATCTAAACTGATATTTTGATAGAAATAATACTTGTTACATTGAAGATCTGTCTGTTGACTCACTTTAATATTATTCTGAACAGGACCAGAGTGTAATATTGTTCATTAAAAATGGTGTTCTGAATTTTTCTTGACTTGTTTGATAGTTTGTTGTCAAATATCTTCTGACACCAGCTGCACTACCCTTCTGCCAATACCATGTTCAGTCATAGCTTGCTGAAATGTGAGCATCTCCTTCCATATTGCTTGCAGAAAACCATAAGGAGCTGGGAGTTACCATGTTATCTAAAGCAGATGTCTGGTGGCACCCTGCCTGTCAGGGATGGTAGCTCTTGTGTTCTGCTGAGATTGAATATCCAGTCATTTCTTCATGTTTCCCCTTCTACCATCTTTCCATCACATGTTTTTCTCTCATCTATCCTTACCTGTTCCCTTGAAATATATTCTACATAATTCAGATTTTTAAAAGGTCAGTGATCCTATGTTTTAGGTGATACATCACAAATGTTCTGGATCTTCCCTTTTGATCCATGCAGGTCTAATGGAGCACCACTGTCTTGCCCTCATGTTCTCTAAACTCCTTTGTTGCAAAGTACACCTCGGAATTAGAAAAGAATTGTGATTCTGAGGGAAAAATTGCACAGTAGAATTGTATTTCTGCTTAGTGCCATGAAAGGAAATTGTGGAAGTTCCATCATGTTCTGAAGACTTACCTCTCATGTACGTGGATAAATGTCTGGCACAAACTTAACACTCACTATGACCTGCAGCACAGATCTGTCTATAAAGCCTGTATTATCTGCCTGGATCCTTCTGGCCTCATCACTTTCATTTTCTGTCTCCTCTCCTTGAACTACAAATTTATAAAGCTGTCTTTATGTTTGTCCAGTTCCATGAAGCTCACGGTTTGGGCCATCATCTGACCTCTTGCCATGTGTTTTGAGGTTAACAGCACAGGATAACATACTACAGAAACACGCTTTCTGGACTGTTGCTGAGAAATGTGTCTTCTTGCAGCATGTCACCCCAGATTGCAGCGTACTTCCAGCTGTATTATTTTTTCTTAGCTATTTCATTTCAACAGTTGATCAGTAGATACCTAATCTGCTGAAAAACTACAAGGACCTAGAATGGGAAGTGGGCAGTGGCCTAATGCTATAATGCAGATGATAAGGGGAGAAAAGATACGTGGCAGGCAATGAATATTACACTTGGCTTGTGAACTGTCACCAGCTTCAGAAACACAACAGGCAAGCCTCGGGCTGTCTGTAACTGGGTCTGGTACATAGGCACAAAGCATACTTAAAACACAGACATTATTAGATCTTCTGCCAAAAAGTCCTGTATGCCCCACCTCTTCCAAAATCATCTAATGTAGCATAATCTTGCTGTCTGTGTGATTTGAGATCATGGCCTAGAAATTTCCTTCTTACGGTAATCAGGGAAGGGATGAAGTTTGAACAGAATGTGGCGGTTCCCTCAAGATAAAGCTGGGATGCAGGTGGTGCAGGAGGTGTGGAGCCCAAACCTTTCTGAGCAGTCAGTGCCGTCTAGAGATAGATGAGTATCTACAACAGTACAATAAGAATCACAAGTTGCATATCTAAAAAGACTTCAGCTTTTTTAGCTCCATATTTAGCAGAAATCTGATAGCCTCAAATGTACTATGTGAATTTTTACAAAACATCCTTTCTGTCTTTGAGATACATGTGGAATTGATAACCAAATAAGATAAAAATGTATATGGGCTGAGGAGAGGGACTTAATGGGTGTGGGCAGCAAATAGCTGCCTCATGATACTACATACCACCTTAAACAAGACTGCTACTTCTTTTCTGAATATTTTTAAATTTTTGCAGCTGATCTCTATAATTTGGAAAAATTAGTTTGACTCCTAGCTGTTTCTGTCAGCATAGATAATAAATACTGAAATATGTCTGCAGGGTTATAACACAAGAGCTCATTCAATATGTGTCAATGAACAAAACTTGGAGCAAGAATTAATTCAGCCAATATAATTATTTCCAGCTTTGAAATTCGCATTTACAATTCACTTACATTCCTAAAGAGATTGCACCTTAATTAGTAATTGTTTTACTATGTACCTCAGACTTTTAAATGCTGCATAATCTGAAGTATTTACTCTGTGTAAATATGCAGTATAGGTTGTATGTCAACTGACTATTGTAAAAATTTAATAGAACAGCCAGTAGCAAAAGAACATTTTGTAATTAGAAATGGAAAGAAGAAACATTTCTATCACAAAAATATAATTTAATGTAGATTACATTTTGTTTTTTCTTCAGGTTTCAGTTTTCATTTGCTGTCTAGAAAGCTAGGTAATATTTATAAGATGCACAATCATCTTGCTTTCAGAAGATGCGTAAGAAAGAAATACAACAATTAGTCATGCAGTTGACATCTTGATGGCTATACAATAAGGACTCCCCCCCAAAAAAAAGAAAAAAAAAAGATCATATCAGTGATACCTAGTAGAAAATTTCACAAGCTGTGTTGATATTTGTACTATATTATCTAAATAAGAAAGAATTAAGAGTAAGATACTTAAATATATCTCTAAATATACCTTAAATATATTTGTAATATTTGTACTGCTATTTGAGTAATTATGGATAATTATTATATACTTATTATTATTATTATCTACTTAAAATTATGGATAGTGCTTCACCTAAAACATAGCAGGGCTAAAAATTCATTTTGTGCTTTCATAGTTAGTTCAGTGAGTACCCTATAGCTTTTGTTTTTTTAAAAAAAACTAACCAAGATCTTTATAGTTAAAAAATGAATCATACAATTACTTAGAAGTTCATTTACCATGAAGTTAATGAATCAATTAGAAATTTAGATATCTATGGATATTATTTGGGTAAAGCTAGCTACACCAAGACATACAACTTCAAAATAATGTGACAGGAGTTTGTTGTAAATATTATAAGCTTTTGCGGACTATTTTCAGAATGTCAATGTATGGAGGATTTTTTCTTTTTTCTTTTTTTTTCATTTTTTTTCTATTTTTTCTCTTGTTTTTTCTTTTCTTTTTTTTCTTTATAAAAGGTCTAGCTATGAGGCAAAATGAAAGAAAACTGTGTAATGAATAGATATAGGCTGTCTATTGGGAGGAAAAATCAGCTCTGTTATGTTCAACAAGATCGATTTCATGAAAACATATTGGACTACATATACACATTTGTCAAAGATTATGTTTGAATTCTTATTGCTTTTGAAAGGAAATTTTATTTTCAACTATGTACTGTTAATGTTAGATTAGAAACAAAATAAATCTTTTGTTTGTTTGTTTGTTTTTTTCTTGTGACACTGACTTTATTATGCTATTGTTTCCTATGCTCTTTATTGGTGCCTGAATTCAGGGATGTTAATTGAAATTAGGTAAGAAAGAAACTGATTTTGAAAGGGAATTGCTTGAGGAATAAAACTAAATTCTGAAAGACATACATAATGCTATAGCTTAAGGTTTATCAAGACTTCAACCAACCCTGATGTGCTTCACTAAGATGATGTGTGCTTAGTTTTCCTGTTCTGACATTGTACATTAAGCAACAATAATTTATTTGTTTGTTTGTTTATTTCAGAGTGCCTAAGAAGCAGAGGATTAATACAGACATTTAAGTCATGTAGAAAAGAAAGCACTGAGAAATAGAAGAATAAGAAAAAATTGAAATGTGTGATGTTAAAGGACTACCTCTTGAATAAAGATGGATAAGAAATCTTCCTCATCCCCTACCCCACCCACCCACCCATCCCCTGTAGCATAAAATGTGCTAAATTATAAAAAGAAATCTGATTTAGCACAGCCTTGATGAAACCATGCCTGTTTAATTTTTGTTTCAGTAAGCAAGAGACTAACCATTAGTCTGGTAACTGAGACACTTAACCAGCTTATGACAGAAGTGAATTTAAATCCTCATGCTGTTGTTCATCAACATTCCAAATTTGTGTGCCGATAACTGGGTCCTGTTAAGGGTAGCTCCCTGATTTTCATAAGTAAAAGGAAAAAAAAAATCAATTTTGAACAGGAAGTATTTATAACTGAATCGACACATTCAAGTAATGTTCATAGGAGGTTTCTCAAATCTGTCAGCTCTTGTAATATGCCAAATTTCTTTGAGGGAAAAATAAAATAATGTACTTAAATTACTCATTTTCCAAATTGGCAAGTATTATAAGTAACAGAAAAATGATAAAGATTGGATTTCTATGTTCACTTCAGTTTCAAAGACAAACACATTATTTATTGTTCACTCAGCTTTAGCAGTTACTCTTAGGCAGATCACTTGAGCTCTCTTTTCTTGTTCCTTTCCTGTCTCAGTGGATACCTATGTAGGGTCAGTCTGGATCACACCATGCTTTTCTCCACAGCCCTTTTTATACCAGTCACCCACTCATGTCAGGTTGTGCTTGGATTTCCTTCTAGGGCAGGACAACATCCCTGCCCAGACAAAACAGAGGAGTGTTTTTTGTAAATGGGTAGATTTAAAGAATATTCAATCACTAATGACAGAACTGTACCAGATATCATATCTCATTTCCTATGCCTAGCTTAGACCTCCAGCATTATTTAGCACAGATTTGTGGAAAACACAAATTTTAGCATAAAAGCATAAATATGGTGGGCTTTCAAGGCAACTATCTCGCTCTCTTCAGAGTGTTAGAAGGAAATATTAATTCTTAAAGAACCACAGCAATTGTTAAAAGGCTGACCAAATAAAGCTCAGAGTTGCTCCCAGTTTTTTCTAGGGGCAGAAAAGAGTGGTCACCACAAGACACCTACAGAACTGTGAGGAGATAACTTTACAATGAAGCATTTGAATTCAGCACTAAATAGTTTCTCTTAAAATTAACAAAGCTGTAAAAGGTTTTCCATTGTGGTTCTCAACAAGAATGCAAACAGTGATATGGTATGCAGGATATAAGGGCATAAAATGTGTTAGGCAGGCTACTCTCTAGACAAAGATCTGCTGGAAAATAATCAAGTCCAAATCACTGCAAAACACCAGGGTTTGTGGAACCCACTAGTCAGCCCTCTCAGACCTCAAACATGAGCAGTACAGACACAAGCTATGAGACACTAACTAAACCAGAAATAAGAACCGGTCCATGCACTGGCCCACAGAAATAGCTGTAAGCAAACAGCTGACTGAAATCCAGCCAAAATTCTCAGGCGAGTATTCAGCTCACCCTGCAGTAGATATCCACCTTTAATTTACTTTTAGATTCTATTACTTGTATCAATTGTAAGTTCCACTTGTCTAAACATAAGTATATAACCATTTGAATATATTTGAGGTATCCAAGACACATGCACATGGCCAACAGATACAACATGGGACATACTGTAGAACAGTGCTCTAGTGGACTTGCACCTGGAGATCAGGGCATATCATGAGACATGTCAAATTTCACCAGAAAGTTGTGTGGAAGAATTGAATCACGCACTAGGTCTTTAATGACCATAATGAATGAACTAAGCCTGAAAAACAGCAACAGTTGGAAGCAAGAATATACCTTTCTTTATGATTTTATGTGATGGAAAAATCTGTTAACTTGAGCCATGTATTGCAATAGAAGCTGTGATGACTAAAACTAGTCTAAGTGATACAGATATGCTGAAAGGACCAAGTGCTTTAAAGCTGGAGTAGAGAGAGACTAGGAAACAATTTTAATTTCTTATAAAAGCTATGTACATTTTTGCAGAAAGAAGTGGGGAGATTAATGTGGCCAAGTGGGTGAGTTATAGACATGATGATAGTGGAACATACGTTGACATCACCAGTAAAGGCAATGAAAAGAAAATAAAGGTAATAGATATAAATATATTTAAAGAAATAATCAAATACGTGTAAAAGCTATACTAAAGTACATGTATCTGATTTTTCAGTGAGGAAATTATAGCTGTGGAAAATAAAGCAAAGCACACCATTACTTTTCAAGTTCAGATTAACTAGTTTTATTTTTAAGTTAAACAAAATCAATGTAAGATACTTGCAAGTAATCAGTATGAACTAGAGATAAGACTAAATTCCTTAGAAGATTTCTACAGATATTGGACTTTTTCTTAAATCTCATCCTAATTTGTGACAAAATTTAAATCCATGTGCAGTGTCAGCATTTCTTTCCAGTAATGTTCTTTTTCTAGGATGAAAATTGCTTGTTCTTTGTTTCATGAACTTAATTTAAGCATCCATACATACAGTAAAATCAAAAACATACAGTACAATAAGCATGAAATGTTAAGAAGTCATGAAGACAGCATTCCACATATCCATGTTATCCCTTAATGTTCAAATATCTGAAAATATCGACACAGGAAAAATACTAACACAAAAATATATTTATGTTAAAAACCATACTGTAAACACAGCCCATTTCTTTACTTAATTGTATTAAAATTTATGGGAGGGGGGGAAGTGGGGCAAGTCATCAAATCAAAGGTGACATTTATAAATTTCTGACTTTTCAGAGTTGAATACAAAAACAAGTTTTAGGCAATTAGGCTCTTCAGCCATAACACAGGTACACAAAAAAGAAGAGGTAGTATGAAATGGGATCAGCTAGCATGCTGAATAAAGCTCCCCAAAGCCAGGCACTGGGGAAATGTTTCAGATGAGCAAGCATGTGTCTTTCTCATCCCTTTGCCCACTTCTCCACAAGCCACATGGAGAAGGTGAGGGGCAATGGTACAAGTTGCAGTGGAAAAGTTTTCAACTGAACATAGGAAATTTTTTTTACAGTGAGATCAGTCACTGGAACAACCTCCCCAGAGACATGGTTGAGTTCTCATTACTAGAGGTTTTCAATATGAGACTGGATAGGGTGCTCGGTAATCTCATCTAGGCTTTCCCATTAAAGGTTGAACCAGATCACCTTTCAAGGTCCCTTCCAATCTGGTCTGTTCTGTGATTCTGCAGTTCTAGAATTCCTTCTGAGCTCAGTGATGAGGAACATTGCAGAACAAGACAATGGTAATGAATGAATAAAGAATAAAAGGTTACTCTTAAAGGAAACATTAAATAGTCCTTCAAACATGCACATTATATATCTCTGTTCTATGAGACCGACATTTCTTCATTAATTATGTCTGGTATTTGGCTATGCATGATATGCTTCTGTGTAAATGTGAAACAAAGTTTTGTCTCATGCTTCAAAGAAACAGGAAAATTTTAAATTCTCAGTATAGATCAAATTTTAGTAAAAATTAAAATTCTTTGGCACAAGATTTACAGAGTTTAGCATAAGCAATAACGGGTGTGAGAAAAAAAATGTTTTGAGAGGTTTTGTGGTAGCGTAAGTGTAATGATTCTGCTGGATTTTGCTTTGGCCTAGATTTTAAAATAGTCTACCATACATAATAGACCTTGGCCAAAATGCTAAAAATATTGACAGTGGTACTATGTGAAATGCCAGAGAAGTGAAACAATGATAAAATATATTTTTAATATTATAGCTAGACAATGAAGATTCTTAAAAAATGAACAGCATAATATCATATATTTCAAGTTATTTAGATAACCATTTAATTGCTAGAACTCTTGGTAAAATCATCACCCTAGTAGATGCTTAATTCATTTTTTCCCCAATATAAGGGGAAAACTCTGTAAACTATGTCTTAATATCAGAAGTGATTTTCTGTACAGGCTGAAATTTATTTTACTGAAGAAAAAGTATCACAAGTAATGTTACCAGTGCATTCATTACAGTTGGCTTTGTTGCCTCCTGTTAAAGGCAGGAATTATTATTAAAGGAGGAATTTAACTGTCTGTATACAATACAGACATCTTAAGTTCCAGGAATACCTATTTTCACAGATTATGATAAGAGCAGAAGAGGCACTGCTGGGTGTTTGAATATTTCTACAGTAAAAACATTGAGGTGCCTAGGAGAAAAACTGTTTAGAAGATGAATGTTCTCAGAGATCCCATATAGATAGGACAGAATAAAATATTACACTTTTGCAAAAGCCACCACAAGGACAATATTTATAAATAACTTTTCTTGTCCTTATGACTTCAGAAACCAAATAATTTCAGGTTTTTTTGTGTTTCCCAATAAAAGAGAATTTAGGCACTATTATGTAATGTCTAGCAAAAGGTGAAGACATCAGAAGTCTTACTAATATCTTAGTTATTTTCTTTAAAAAATAATTCAGCCAAAAATTTGTAATGTTTTAAAACAGGTAACTTCAGAATTTACAGTTTAAAAATTAATCTTGGAACTAAAACAAAATAAGAGCTCATATTCCCAGTACTCCAGATATAACAGACTTAAGAGATTATACACAATCTCCTGTTTCTTCAGTGTTTGTTTCTGATGTTTTTAAACAATTATATACATGTTAAATAAACTGAACAATTTTTCAATAGGTCAAAATAACATTTTTTTCTTGTTAATATTGAACAAAATAAGTTGTCATAGAATGCAGTTTTATATTCTCTGAACAGTTTTGAAAGAACTCTACCTGGTATGAGAACTTGGGTTATTCTGCATGATGATACAGCAAGGAAGTCCCCATCACCTTCTACAGACTTTGCATAACAGCCTTGAGGTATTTTTTTTCTGACTACCAAAAGTTGGGGTAATTTACCAAGCCAGCAGATCTTCTATACACACATCATGAACGATTATTAGTATTAGCATCCATGGTTAGTATTAATACAAAATTATATAAAGCAGGTACACTGGAAGATTCCTAATAAGGTCCTTTTCCAATTCCTTTGGGAAAACATGCCTGTGATTTCTCATGTCAAAAAACGAGTGTAAAACAATACAAAACTACTATAAATTTTTGTTCTAATCAGTCTGATTGAAACATCTGCAGATCAGGAAACTTTATACTTGGCAAAAATGTTCAAAATAACATGCAGTTTATTATAAGCTGTTACATATTATATAAAGACTAATGTGACAGCTGTCTTTAGAAATTTGGACACAACTTCAGCTCCGTGGAACAAATCCAAAGATTTTTGAACCTTTAATGATTCATTGCTAATTTTTGGGGGGGATGAAAGATTTTGTTCTTTATTAATAACTTTGAATTAAAAAAATGATTAGAGAAGTTTCCAGTCAATAATGAAACAAAAATACTCTGAAAGGCACTAAAAAGGCAAAAGGTAAACAGTTTCAAGCAATCTAAGATTTGTTTTCTACACAAAAGCAGAGACAGACATAAAACACTGAAAAAATGGTAAATTATTTAATAAGAACTTATGACAATTTTGTATTCAAATATTTTTCTCAACAATTTAGGAATACTTTATTCAAATATCATGACCAAGTCAATAAAGTTGATGGAGTCTAGAAAATTGTTCCTCTTCACAGCAATTTCTCCTTTATTGTCTATAAAAAGAATTTCAATCTGTAGTACACCAAGAATGGCATAGAGAGTCCTGAACTTGAATGTTTTAATCTGGACCCCCAGATAAAGCCAGAAACACTACAAATAAGTCTTTCAGGACAGGCACTAGACAAATATGCACAAAACTGTATGTCCCACATACATACGTCACTTCCAACAACTGATAGAAAATTAGAAAAGTTCCTGCTGCTATCCTGCTAAAAAATGTAGTTACAAGAAGAAAAACGTTAATATATCAAAAGTATGATTATTTTATTTTTCTGTAATTGGACAAATAAATAAGTATAATTACTTTTATAATCTCCTTCCCCAAATGTAGATATCACATAACAATCTGAGGGTGATCTAATATATGGCGGGTTTAATATAGCCATTTTTTTTTCCTTTCACAGCTTTTGTATTCTTGTTACCCTTAGATTTCCATGAATAAAAACACTGTAATAACTCTTGCACTGTGTTATTGTCATTTTTCCTTTCATAATTCTGATTTGACTGCAGTCTTTGCACACTGGTTGAGCACAGATTTTGTGCTACATTTCTGATTTTTTTATATATATTCCTTTGTCTGCTGAGGCATTTAACAAGGTTTTCTTAGTCTTTCGGGTTCAATGAGCTTGTGAAAGTTGCAACAATGTCAGTTTCCAATCTTATGCTTTGAGAAGCAGAGGGAATTGAGGTGGTTAGGGGCTGCTGGGCAGCATTCAGCTATTACAGTATGAAAAGTAATAATAGCTTTGGCTCACTAAAGAAGGTAGCAAGGGAAGACAGAACCCAGCTCACAGTGGAGCAAAGAAATATCGACTTGGTAAAAGTAAGCGATATATATAAAACACTGAAGCTTTCTCAAAGTAGTACAAAGACTGGGTCAGACCTCAATTAATTTACTACAAACCAACAAAATTAACTGTACAGGATTATTTCTTTCCTGTACCATTTCAGAATGTTAGACTGTAGCTAGCATGACAAACCTTTGTTCCTTGACTCCCTTTCACTACAATACTTTTGAAACCTGCAGAATGTTATTAGGATATGATTTAGCTTTTTAAATAACTGGCACATCAGGTGAAAGACTGCATTTACTTGGTAATTGTTACAAATGAATGCAGTTTTTAAAATCAGGAGAAAGGTACTACCAGCAAAATATTTTGAGATTTAATTAAACACAGGTTTTTAACCGAAGACAAACTAGAATTTGCTGCCTCTGTTATCAATCTTTAGAAATAGTCAGCATTTAAATGACAACAGATCACTTACCAGAAATGCCTGCTGCAGTTTGGGGTCAGTGTTCCCGTAGCCACTATGCTGAATGCTTGCATGACGTTTCATTTGTTGCAATGCTATACATGATGTGAGCATGTGACTTAATTTGATATGGACATAGCAGTACAGATGATCTTTCTGTCCTCTGATTCCCCTTTATGTTTTGCCTGTCAGTTGCTGCAGTCTTTTCCTTGATGAAGTCTTTCTTTTTGTCAAGGAACAACAGCTGGCCTATAACAAGCTAGACAGTAACAGAGATCAATATTATTACAATAGCTACTGGAAGGCCAGTTGAAAAAATTTAGGGAAGTGAGGATGGCAGGTGTATCATGATGGTACAGTCTCTGGGTGGGAGAGCAGTAATTTTGGAACTAGTGATTTACTTGTTTATTTTGACAGATTGTTTTAAACTTCCAAATTATAATGAAGGATTTTGTCACCCTTGAAAAGAAAAGATTTAAGTTTACCCTGGCCAGATATTCTACACAGGTACATTCTAGATATACATTCTTAGGGATTATAAAAAACATTTTTCCTTCTCAGAAAAATGAGAAACTGTCTCTTCTTCTCAAATAATTTAAATTGTATCTATCGTAGTCTGAACCTATTGTTTTAGGTATTCAATGATGAAATCTCAGGCTTAACATACACTAACATATACATAGCTGATATCTGTATAGAAAAAGTATCTATTCCATTAAATTCTCATTTCTTATTTATATTCACTAATACCTTTGTTTGCTTTTACCTTTCAGTTGGCTGACCTGCAAAACATGGTACACAGAAAAACATCAATCTTTCAATATACTGCAGTTACAGTGTACACAGCATACTGCTTTCTTAAGTGTCTGAATGTTTCCTCTTATTGCGATACATGTCAATGCTAAGTAAGAAATGCAGTGTGAGTGAACACTACATTAATAGCATACTGTTCACAATAGTCTTTTGCTCAAAGTTAAATTTACAGAAAATAGAAGCTTTGCACTGATGATTAGTACAGGGGGGTTTGTTATGGGACTATGGTTACAATTCAGATGAAGGACTGCAAAATGCTTTCTTAAAAATCAGTGGAATTTATGATCAATTACCTTTTTTGTTTGTCCCTTTTTAAAGCTACTCTTATTTGCAATACAATGTCTGCATAATTTTTTTTCATTGAAATATAACCTTTTCTTTCATTAATTTCTCCTTAACCCCTTTGTGCATTCTGCCAAATGCTACCATAAAAATGTTGCCTCCCAGGAGGAATGCAATATTTCATTCTGTTATAGCACCTAGATTACCTTGCTTTAGAAATCTGACTATAACATAACTTTGAAGTTCCTCTAGAACTTTCCTAGTTTCATGCTAAAAAACAGAAAAAGTCATGATCTCTTCTCCATAGCAGTCTGCAGGTTTGGGTGGGTTTTTAGCATATAGGTCTTACCTGCAGATATATAATTGTTAAACATTATTTGCTGTTATTGTTATTTTAATTTTTAGTTCAGTGAATCTTAAAAAACTAACTTATTTCAAAATGCCTTAAGTTTTCATACCCACTGCTAGCCAACTCTATTGTAGCACTGAAACAAAAACAGAAGACTATCTCAACCACTGATGAGAAAAACAAGTTTTGGTACAATTCTGAAAAACATTGAGATGCATTTTCTCAACTATAAAGCATCTAGCTCTCTCTGAATACATGAGACAAGGAGAGACTTATTTTTTGCTCCCGAGTGCTCATTCTGCTCTTTATCTGAATTATGTTGAGTTTATCCTGCACAAATTCAGAAGGTTATCCAAACTTCAGATGCTTGGTCACAGCTTATCTGAACCTGTGCTTTGACAATCTGGCATAAATTGTGTGCTGCTTGAGATTCTCACTATCCTTTTGGTTTTGGTCAAGTCAGATTTTTTTTGCAAAGTTGTTGAAAACAGATAGTTCAGTGTAGTAAACGTATAGCACAAAAACACATTAACAGAAGTCTTGCAAAACATGAAGCCTCTTATCTCCTTTAGGCTTAAGGGAAAAGATTAAGAATTTGTCATCAGAGGAACTAGTGTAATGATGTAGTGAAAGTAAGATGTTTACTGTATGAACACAGTGTAGGGTTTTAGACACTGGTTTCATCTCCCCTGCCATTGTATAACATCTTACAAAAAATAGGTGCCTTGAAAAACAGTATCAGGTACTACTCTGATGCAGTCTAATGTTTTTTTTTTCCATTCATACAGCTTGGAGTGTGAGAGAGGCTAAGGTAAACCTGGATCTCTCCCTAAAAAGATCTAGGCTTGAACACATAATTGCACACCGGGACCAGGTATTGACTATTGTGGTTTAGCCCTGACTGGCGACTAAGCACTGCACAGCCACTTGTTCACTCCCCCTGCAGCAGGATGGGTAAGAGAAGCAGAAGAGTAAAAAGTGAGAAACCTCATGGGTTGAGATGAAGGCAGTTTAAAATGCAAAGCAAAAGTCACATGTAAGCAAAGCAAAACGAGGAATTAATTCACTACTTCCCATCAGCAGGCAGGTGTTCAGTCATCTCCAGGAAAGCAGGGCTCCATCATGCATAATAATGACTTGGGAAGACAAACACCATAATGCTAAAGGCCCCCACCTTCCCTCTTCCCCCAGGTTATATACTCAGCATGACATCCCATGATATGGAATGTCCCTTTGGCTAGTTGGAGTCAGCTGTCCTGCCTGTGTCCCCTCCCAATTCCCCATGCCCCTCAAACCCTCTCATTTGCAGGGCTCAAGAAACTGAGAAGTCCTTGACTGAGTATAAACATCACCCAGCAACAACCAAAACTATCAGTGTGCTGCCAGCATTGCTCTCACACCAAATCCAAACTGTCACAGCACTATCAAAACTAGCCAGCTGTAACAAGGCTTTTACCATCCCATACCAGGTTAACTTCAATAATTAGCTCCCACACCTTGCCCTAGCACAGCCACCAATCCCCCACAAGGTTTCAAAAGTTCATCTATGGTCTGTGCTGTTTTCTCCATCCTCTTCAGGCCAGCCCACCCTGCTTCTTGCCTCTGCTGCAGTGGGGTTTTCCTTCTCCAGGCTCCTCTTTCAGCCAGCCTCTCCTCAGCTGGGTGTCCTTCTTCTTTCTGCTTCTTCCAGGTCTCTTTTCATCCAGAACTCTCTTCTTCACTCTACTTCCTTCATCCCTTCCAGGTCTCACTCATCCATACTCCTCGGTGCTATTTAACTACTCAGCAAGAACCAGCCACAGCTGCACAATATCCACATCAGCCAACCCACCGCCCCTGAAGCCAGCCCACAGCTGTATATTATCAATGTTAATTAACCTGCTTTCATTCCATTACAATTCCCCTACAATTCCCCTACACTAGCTACTAGAAGAAAAATAACTCTATTCCAGCTGAAACCAAGACACCTAGACAAAAGCCAGAGGGATGACAAACTTCTAGGATTGACCAGCTCCTTCCCCTAACAGCATTTGTCTTCTTGTTTCTCAGAAAACATATGAAGCCCTGTTTAATTGCTCTCTCTCTGCTCCCCATACAGACATCAAGCATAGATTTGCCAAAGAACCCAGCATATGAGAAATTAATCTGTGTATTTGCTTCTTTATTGGATTATCTTTAAATGCACTTTATTCACTATAATTTTGTTCAGTCTTTTTGTATCAAGCACATAACATGATTGGAAGTTTCTTCATTTTAATGCTACATTCAGTAAAATTAGTTAAGCACCATGACATCATGTTACATGAACAAAATTGCTTTTATCCTATCCTTTACCATGCATTGTTTCTTCTGAAAATACATCCCTATAGAGTAAAAAAGGAGAGCACAGAGGACATGAAAGATGACATCTATAGCGTTCAGTGTTTAATTTTAAATTGATCTAAGTCATTAAGGTAAATCCATGAGGTCAGTCTCTATCGCCCAAACTTCTTATTTATGTTTCAAAAACTAATTCAGCACTAGGTCACAAGTACAAAACCAAACAGGATTCACAGATTCATAGAATGGTCAGGATTGGAAGAGACCTCTGGAAATCATGTAGTCTAACCCCCTGCTAAAGCAGATTCACCTGCAGCAGGTTGCACAGAACTGTTTCCAGGAAGGTTTGAATGTCTCTAGAGAAGGTGTAATGAGAATATTTCTGTAAAATTAAAATATTTTGTAATGCAACTTTCTGTGTCGCAGTTTGTGCCTGTTGCCCCCTGTCCTGTTACTGGGCACTACTGAAATGTAAATTTCCCGTCTATGAGTTGGGCAGGAAGGAGGATCCAGGAAACTACAGGTCTGTCAGCCTGACCTTGGTGCTGGGGAAGGTGGTGGAGCAGATCATCCTGAGCATCATCAAGTGGCATGTTCAGGACAGCCAGCGGATGAGGCCTAACCAGCATGGGTTGATGAAAGGAAGGTCCTGCTTGAGGAACCCAATCTCCCACTACAACAAGATGACCCACTTAGCAGATGAGGGAAAGCCCGAGGATGTTGTCTACCTGGACCTTAGTAAAGCTTTTGACACCATCTCCCACAGTATTCTCCTGGAGAAACTGGCGGTTCATGGCTTACGTGGGTATACTTCACAATGGGTTAAAGCTGGCTGGCTGTCTCAGCCCAAAGTATGGTAGTGGATGGAGTTCCATCCAGCTGGTGTCCAGTCACAAGTGGTGTTCCCCAGGGTTCAGTACTGGGGCCAGTTCTGTTTAATATCTTTATCAATGAGCTGGATGAGAGGATCGGAATACACCCTCAGCAAGTTTGCAGATGACACTAAGTTGGGGGGGAGTGTTGATCTGCTTGAGGAAAGGCTCTGCAGAGGGATCTGGACAGCCTGGATCAATGAGCCAAGGCCAGCTGTATGATATTTAGCTAAGACTAAGAGCTGCTGGCTCCTGGAGGGGCTCTTGGCCCTTGCTTGGGTTTCCCTGACTCCAGGAACAACCCGTCCACCTCGATCTAATGCACAGCCATGGAACTTACTGCTGCTACTGCTGCATGCCTCGCCACCTGAGCTCTGCTGCCAGTTTCACCACATTTAGTTCTCCCACAGCTGCTCCTGGCAACAAGTTAGGTAGGACTGTACAGTAGTGTTCACCTGTGGCATCAGGGCAGCACATAGTCATGCTTTTTTTAAAAAAAAATCAACCCATAGGAAATTGAGAAAAAGTAAAGCAGAAATGGGAAAAAGTGAAGTCAATGATTTTATTTAATCAAGCATAAAGAGGTACAATAAATGAATATATTGATCACGATTTTACTTAAAATTCATCCTAGTCTATCTCATCTTTCTAAAATAGAATGCTTGACTTTGTATGACACCAGATGTATTTATAATTCCATGCCAGCTGCCAATGCTGTCTGTGAACCATGGCATTTCTGCTATTTTGATTATTTGAGATGTCAGGTAAGACTTTGTTTCTACTGTAAGAAAGGAAAGGAACCATAAGAGACTTCGAGAGGTAAGGATATATATATTTATTGCTTGTGCTTTTTTAGTGGTGTGGCAAAGCTCATAGTAGAAGGAGGAAAAGAAGGGGGGGGGGGGGGGGGGAGTAGGGGGAAGATTATTTTATTCCACAAATCAAAATTAACAGGTACTTGCTTTATATGATTTATTGACCTTCAGGACACTTTCTGTATCATCTTGAAAGTATTTAGTGTTTTTTCTTTCTCTTTCTACTCTTTTTGACACTTATACTTCTGTATAATATATGAACAGTACACATTTTAAACCACACTTTCCTGTCTGTATGACTATTGATTTCCTCTATGCAGTAAAAAAACCCTCATCATAATTAGTGAGCACACAATGTTTTAATAAAACATACTGATAGTTAAGAGGTGTCATATTTTTTCTTTACCTTTAGCTGATCGACTTCTAAACCAGATGCTCCTGAGTAGATTTTCTTTTCCTATACCAAGTAGTGTGCTCTCTTTTACTCCATTTATTTTCCTGTTTTTGCAGCATGACAAATACTCCTTTCTGTTATCACTGTAAACCTGGTTTGTTTTTTGGTTTTGTTTTTTTTTATTATTATTTATTTATTTATTTATTTAGATCTAACTTATTCCTTCCTGTCCTATCATCTTTCCTTCTGTCTTTATGCAATATGGTTTGACTGCTGCTTGCCTACCTTCTCCTGTCACCTCAGATCTTTGTTTCATCATTTCTTTCCTACCCTTTATACTTCTACTTTCATCTTTTGTTTTCTGTTTCTAAATAAATATTCCACTACTTTGTACTGTTGCCTGCACCTTTCATATTTTCCCCAAATAAAAAAAGCCTGGCTCTACATTAATGAAAGCCTTTTGTCATTTACCTTTGTGTTCTATTGCCTGCCTTTATTTTTTTCTAATTACTGTCTTCTACAGTAATAATTAAAATAATATTTGTAAACATATGTTGATATATTTTCTTTGTACTTTAAAAAATATTCCTGGCAAGGACATCCACGGTGCCATTCATCTAACTTATTTTAGGTTTCTACAACATAGATGTCTACACATTTTTTGGTTATTTTACTTATATAAACCAATGTTTTAAAGGAATTCTATGATGCAAACATCTGCAATTAGTCTTCCTTTTCTCTAGGTGTGGATCTTTGTTTTTAGCCTTTTCTGCTTTCAGAAAAGAGTATTGGAGATGAGGAGAAATATTCAACACGTGCATACTGCACCAATGAACATTTGAGTCAATGGACAGTTTTGCATAAGACTACTCAAATTTAAATGACGCCTGTGAAATGTTTTGCATTAAATTAGGTAGTACTACCATGGGTATCTCCAGACAGTGAAACAGAACTTTAGTCTTGTTATTTATGTCTGCTTTTGAGTCCAGATTCCAGTAGTCTTGATCCTCTGACCTTGGCACATAACTGATGAGGCCACTAGATTTCTCTAGATTGCCTAGGTTTTCTTTCTTTCTAAAAGGATGTTGGAGGAGGCTGTGAGCTGGTATGTTCCCGTACTGTGGTTGTATTCTCATACACAAAATAAAGATGTAGATTCCTTGATTTGGAATGTTAGAAGCACTCCCAATTCCAGTGACATGGGTATCCTTCACGCAGAGCGTAAAGCTTGTTCTGAATTTTTTTTGTACATTTCTAAAAGTTTAGGAAAGAAAGCACTTTAATTCCATCTTGGGTCTTGTTTACAATGGATCTTAGTCAGCAATTAGCTAGACCAATTTTGTAAGGTTCAGGGAACTTATAGACAACATTACTTGGACCATAGATGACAATTTCTGAATCTCTGGACACCTGTATCTTGCTCCAGTCTTTTCATAGATGCCACACTGTTAGCAGAAGCATGCTGTCATGGTGCAAGGGACTATCTCAAATTTCACCTCAACAGGCTTAGGTGTTAGCTATAAATGATTAGATATTTATTTGTAATTACTCATGATGGTTAATTATGATATTATGCAATAAGGATTAGGAAGTATCTCCCCTGGTGTATAGATAAAAGGAATATTTGCTAACTTATTATATATCTACAGCTCTTAGAAAACTCTATGTGCTCCTTAGTAGGAAGAAAGCTGTTATTTTCTATTTCCTTGTGATGTTTAGAAGCGTATGTGTTTGGACATATGCATGTGTCATATATGTGTACATATTTAAACATTATTAATAGCAGGCAACCTGAGGTTCTTAACTGAGCTTTCTAACTTATAGAGCAGAGGGACTGTTTTATCCTGGACTGCTGAGGCTCAGGAAATAAGTACATAAATGTCTACAGTATAGTCTGAATACAGTAAGAATTTTGTATTCCTCATTAACTAGTGTCTGCCCCTGAATGGGTTGCAATAAGTCAGTACTTGAATACTCCTGGTCCATTTTAATAAAAAAGAAAATATTTTAGTTTTATAATAGTCATATACCACATCTTTTTAAAACAGTGTGAACGGCAAAGAAAATGACATCTTAGCAGAAGTACAGCAAAGTATTGACTGACTTAAGCCAGACATTAGACAGAACGCAAACTAGTAAGCACAAGCTTCAGTATTTCTGTTGGTATGTCATACTGCATCCTAACTATGTCAGACAGTTAAACGGGTTAGAGGTGATATTTTACAGGGTTTTTTTAATGTATCCAGAGTTGAAATGAATGTCAGTACTTGTAATAAGGTGAAGAAGGTCATTAGGAGCATTTTGACTTGATATTAGTCAACAAGCTTATTTTATAATTTGTAATAATGCAGTTGCTTGAGTTTGGGCAGTAATGAAACACAGAGTAACTACTACCTGCCAACCACATCAGAAACAAAACCCCTTAAAATTAGGTGGTGTTGACATGCTAAGGTCACATAGATCTTTAAACTCTTGTTAGGCCACGGCTCATTTGGGAAACTGAGTGGTTAGAGTCAGTTTGTAATGCAAACCACATTTTGCTTAGTATCAACAAAACTTTTGCTTTGCAATTGGCAAATCAGTTAAAAAATAAAACTTCCACTGTCCACACTGTATGGTACTTTCTGACAGTTTTTCAAGATTATTTACCTTCTCTTGCCATTTCTTCGAAAACTTAAAGAACAGTCATTGAAAAAGCTGCCCATCTGTTCCTTGTAATAAGAAACTCTCTGAAAGGGAGAAGTTCAGGTGGCACTGAAGGCTGAAATTAATGGATGAATAGTATAGGTAGAGAGTATACAATTAAAATAAAATTATGTGTTATTTATTGCTGGTAAATAAAATAATTTCTTTGAGAACTCATTTTAAAACTATTTCTTTATCACACTGAGATGCTGTAAGTTTTTATAGAACAAAGATACTGTTTATAGTTTCTTTTACAAGTATATAATATTTTTACTTTTTTAATTATTTTATGAAAAATGTTTTTAATGGAAATTTTTTAAACTTTTAAAATTATTGTAAATTGCAGATAAGAACTTCATTTTCTGGAAATAATCCACTTTTATTTCCTCAGCCAAACTGTGCTGAACCTGCCTTTATTAATAGCATTCAACTATGTTTTCAGAACATAGCTTGAAGAATGATTTGAATACAGAAGCTGGCTATGCAGCATCCTCACTGAAAATAAAGGTGATATATTGACATAACATTTCTTGCTATTACAATATTTCAAATAAATTCTTAGATTCCAGTTTTAGATTTGTTCTATAGTTTCTAATGAATCCATAATATTATTGAAGTAATTACTATAGAAACACCACACAGTAAAAAATGTTGACATTTCTTACCTCTGAACAAGACAAAGTAATAAAGCCACATTTGTCATAGATTTCCTTTAACTAGTGAAAACAACTGGCATGATTTAATTTGCAGATATATTTAAATATAAATGTACACATATATACAAGAAATAGATATATATTTTATGAAATGTAGTTGTACTGTGATGACAGAGTCCCTTTACTCTGACAAATGTCTAGCACTGTAGTCTGATGCATAAAATAAAACAGTATCCACCTAAGAACAAGTTTTCTGAATAAACTGACCCTGGTGGTATCTTGTAATCCCTTTTTGTAATTTTAAAAGATACTCTTATGTCCTGAGTTTTTGTGTTCTTTGTTTAATAAGCATAAAATTATTTTCTATTATGTTCTTCTAAAGAGCAAATGAGATTTTAAAAAAACCCAAAAACTATTACTTTAGTAATAGTTTAAATTTGTCACACAGTGTAAAGATATAAATCTCATAAGCTCTGTCTTAAGTGACATTTCCAAATGTAAAATCTGCTTTTTTGTCCATATGAATAGGACTAGCAAGCTCTAAAACATATATAATTTATATGGAATAACACCAAAGAAACATAGTTTTGATGAATAGAATAATAATAAAACACAGCTAAATGTTAATAGGGGAAGAAGAATAAGAAACAAATGATCTCAAGCAAAAGCATTTTTGTTTAGCAAAAATGCGAGAGAGTAGAAAAAATGGCAAACAGAGAAAGTCCACATATTCTTACCTACCAGATTGTCAGGTGGGCTGCTTTAGAACATTTTTATGACTCACTAATGTGTTAGTACTACTGCCAAAGGCAGATGGATGAAAATGCCAAACATATGTGAAGGTCAACAGCAAAAATTATAAAAGAGAGAAAATGCAGTGTTCCTGTTCACATTTTTATAGCACTCTGTGATAAAACTACAGCAAATCGGCTTCTTAAGACTGCTAGGAAGAAAAAACTGAATGCAATGCCATTTTTGTGGGTTTTGTCATAAAGATAAGTTGACTATACATTAGCTCTTCTACTTTTGCACTGATTCACTTTTTTTTTTTCCCTTCTCTGAATTAGTAGTTCTATTGAGAGCTACAAGAAGAGATTTATTTATAGATCTCCATTTTAGAGGTTTCAGATAATACTAGAAACGTGCACTTCTGAAAATATGCAACAGAGAATTCTGGTGGAATTTTAATACTAGCTAAATTACAGCACTTTTATAAAGAGACATCTTACTAAATATCATCTCTTATTTTACCAGATTGATGTGTGTACAGTATTGCTGATTGTTCACATCCTATGAAAATAAAATGCTAATACACATACATGCTTATCATATATTTCTAGGCCAAATCCTCACACTACAGCAAGTGAAGAATTAGGCATAATTGTAAACCTTTTTTCATTTTTCTATTAGTATATCTAGGAAAATTCTGGGCTTGGGCTGCCTCTCCTGACTCTTTGTAGCATTTAGACACTGCCAATTATCCAAATATTTAAAGAACTGAGACCTTCTTTTTTTTTCTGGCTCCAGCCCCAAACCAGTCCTTTACCGGTATATTCACAAAGAGGGTATTTCTGCTCTGTTCTGGTGCTAAAATATTTGAATGGCTGATGCTATCATTGAGAGAGATTAGGTTGTCAGAAACTCTGCCAAATTTTATATTCAGAGTTAGCTCAAATATACTATCTTATCTGTATTTACCTGATCAATTGTTGGTGAAATTACAGCTTATACTTTTTTCTTACTTATAATATGAATGGCTTTGCTCTTTCACACTTTTTTTTTTTTTTTGACATGTTTGTCTTCGGCAGTAAGAAGCTGCATTTGATATAAAGTTAATTATTTGGCTTCTTCAGTATAAATTATGATTCCAACACCAGCAGGAGGATGTGCTCCTTGGCATGTAGTGTAGCCCATGGTACACCTAAAAAATTCTGTCCAGAGAGCCCTCAGGTTCCTGTTCAGCTCCAGTACCTGGATTTCTCTGGCAGGAGCCAATGCACAGGGCAGGTATGAGGGACACACATCCTCCTGGGTTTTGGCTGGTTCTGGTTATCGCCTGTAGTTCCTTTCCTATACCAGGGAGACTAGGAGTGTTTCCAAGTATATTGGTTTAGACATAGCTCTGGGACTACTCTGTCACCAAACTCTTAAAGGGTTTCTTATTCCAGTCATATCAATAGCCTTGACACAGGCTTGAGAAAAACTTCAATGGCATAAGAGTTTGCTTTATGATCAGAAAGCGTTGCCTTTTAGAAGCTGGTTGTAATTTCTTAAGTAGTTCAGTTAGAATGAGACAAGGGGAAGTCTGGCACTGAACTGAGGGGTGGCTTGTTTATATTACAAAGTTGCATTAATTACTGTACGTGCAATTGAGGAAACAAATTCTGTCAGCTCCAGACTGTTTCCCTGTGACAGGAAACAATGAGGTTTGAGCGATACAACATGCCACACCACTTTAACCCAGAATATTTGTAGAATTGCTAAATTTGAACTAAGAGGAGAGGGAAATCTCAAGTGAGATTTGCCTTGTAGCACTAGTTTATTAATTGATTGTGATGAAACTTCAACATCACAGTTATCAGTAAAATGAAGGAAGTTCCATAAGAGATCTTTGTCCTATTCCTAACTTCTGCATGTGGCAGTAGTCACTTGTTAGGAGGAATCTTCCCTAATAATGTGTTATTAAGCAGAAGTATTTGTCTGCTACAAAACCAAGATATTTTTCCAGAATAGATTCAAAGTGTCTATCATTTGTCTTCACTTGTGTAAGTATTTTATGTAAGACTTGAAGGCTGTAAATGACTGAAAAAGGGCATTAGTTAAGAATTAAATTGTTATATACTTCAGGATTTGCTAGGAGAGAGAATTCACCATGACCATTATCTACCTTGTGTTTTCCATTGTAGATGCACAACAGATACATAGAAGTCATCCCCATGACCATTAGCATCTTTGTCCAGACCCTAGAGATACTTGATAACTAAATATTATCAGAATTGGGGAACTAAGCTCTAAAACTTGATGGGATTTGAACCTAACTGCAATTACTATACAACAGTTAGCACCGTTTTGTCCATTCTTCTTATCAGTGATGTACAGAACAATTCTAGTCACAGCTTTAAGAAACAGGCTTAAACAGCACATACTACAATATATTGTGTGCAGACTAAAGTTGCAGTACTAAACACTGGGAAAAATTTTAAATCAGGGATAATACAGTTTCTAAATGAATGAATGATGCATTCTAATCCAAACCATCTGATATTCATGAGGCTTTATGCTGATGTTGCATTTTTCTATATGATTTTGTGATAAAAGAAGGTGATGAATGTTCCCCAGTAATTTTTAGTCTGATAATACAGTTTTATTATTCATTACAGTGTTTCATAATAAATTTATGCAGTGCCCCAAAGGAGTCATTGGCAGTTCAAGCAAAGTAATACCTCTCACCAAACCTTTGTAAGATACCTTAAAAAATGAAGTTCCTTGAGGCACCAATTTACGGAAGTGGTATTTACTGCTAAAAGCACTGTAAAGCAGAACATTTTCTGTAACGTGATGAAGTAAATGTCTTTTTTTTAGTCCAGAACAGTTGTCCTCATAAAGTATGTGTTATCAATGGCCATCTACTTTTAATAAAAAAATTCTTATAAAATAGTTCTTTTGAAGCTTTATTACTTCAGGCTCTAAGCTCATTAACTTTCACATCTAGGTTTAGGTGGGAGGTTACTAAACCAGCATGCTTGAGCTTGTCATACTACTTATTCAATAGATAGCATTATTTATTTTAAATCGGTAACAGACTTTATTTAAGGAAAAACATCTACTTCTATTTCTTGTTTCTCAATTATGCTTTAATAATTCTTTAAATAAAAATAGAAACATTCAATTCATGCTTGTGCACTTATTTTTTGTAGCTGGACAGTGTCCCCGGATAACAAGCTTTTGACCACCCATTTTTTTTATATTTTGTTTCTTTCACTACAAACATCCTCCTGTTTGCTACTAGTTGTCTGGGATTAATTCTCAGAAAGGTGACAACACCCTAAATAGCTTTGGTTTCACACTAGGTTGGAAGACATCTCAGAAAATTACACTAAAAGGCAGATTAAAAAGCTGACATTTGTTGCCTTTTATCTGTTAGTTACTGGAGTTTCTGTGAGGTTCTTGATGCACACTGCATGTCAAAAGGAGTTCATGCTCAGTGAGATGAGCTGTCACCCCTCTGACATTCTCTTAGAGGTTTTTCATCAATGTTTGGAAAGTCCATTGGGTTTATGTGATTTTTAAAAAAACTTGAATAATCCAAGAGATGAGCAAGAGCCTAATAACAGTGTGATAATGAAACTATGCCCCAAAATTCTGTGTTAAGATTGGAATTAATAACTGAGGCCTTCTGATGGGTAGCTCCATTTAAACTCACTAGGATTTAAGAAAAGTAATCTTTAGATTTGAGGAAATTAAGAATACACCAAAGATAAAGACTTCCAGGAGAATCCTAAAATAGCCAAGACTTTCTGAAAAACAGATGTATATTATTTATATGAAACACAAAGATCCCAGGTAAATCTTTGGAGAGAGAGAAAGGAAAGAATATGGGCTCTAGACTGAGGATCAGATAAGGAAATATTTAAGAATATTCAAGAGTAAGGAGATACTTGAGAAAAATCATTACTGTCCAAGAGAACACATTTCGTTAATTTTAAAACATCTATTGAATTTCATGAGACTGTGCTTCTGACTACAGAAGAACATGTAAACCTTTCTAGAAATCAAGTGATTTAATAAGAAGAGGTTATTTTCTGAGGTGTAACACTGTGTTGCATATGCTTGCATCCTTCTGTACATAAATAATATGACTACTTTGCACCCTTTCCAGATGCTTTCAAGTACAAATATAACTAATATTTAAGGTTAGAGGAAATACATGGGTGATAATCTTGGGTTTTTGCTTAAGATACTTACATATACATATGTAAATACTGTGCATTCATTGCATATATTGTTGCATGTAATTGGCTGACTCGGTATTAATTAGATAACCCATATGATTTTATTTTTTATGATTTTAAGAAAGAATGGGTGCTATAGATTTAAAAAGAAAGAAGAATAATTATGAATACATCCTACATTACAAGTAGTTGGTGGTACAATTAACAGAGGGTAAGGAGTAAGATGCCTAGAAAGAGGTGAACAATTTGTGAGATTAATAGAATAACTAAAGAGTCACTCAGTAATTTCCCAAAAGACTTACATGATTGAGGTAGTGCTTCAAGCAAAATTTAAAATCTAAACCTGTGTTTTTTAAAAAACTGGAGGTTCCTGTATCTCCTAGGTTTCTAGTTTCCTTTGTTTAAATCAACAGTAAGTGTCATGAAAGAATTCCTTTTGGACATATGTAAAAATGCTTTGGTCCCAGTGTGGCTGATGAATGTGACACACATATCTGCCTACACATTCAAAATATAAATATTCCTGTAACTATTTTTGACTGCATGGATTCAGTTTGGTAGACTTCTTTTGTTAATAACCTACATATTCCTAAAGATCATGCTCCACAGGGCATGGAAAGGTGGCCACCGATTTCTTTCTAATCATGCAGATGCTGCCATGAAATTATTTATTCTCATAGCCTACCTGCTCCTATTTCTCAACATTAAGTATCAAGCCACTGACTTAATAGCTGCCTGTTTCCAAGTGAACTTGCATGTAAAACTTAATTCTGTATACAGAGAATGAGAAAATATCCAATCAGGCCCCCAGGATTGGATCCTTCACAGAAAGAATGTTAAAGCAGATGAAGAAAGAGAAAGAGACATTTGAAATCTCTCCCAGAGTCAGATGCTTAATTTCTGGTCAGATTTCAGGAGCTGAAACTTCTTCCTGGATTTAGTGCTCTAAGTCACATATGGTATGTATAAGTGCCCTTCACTTTCCTCTGCTTCAGGATTTACTGAGGCAGAAAAGGCAGCCTTGCCCTCCTACATACCAAAGAAGCATTTAAACTATTAACAAGAAAACGAAAAGGTGGGAACAAGAGAATAAGAAAATTTCTGGCTTTTTTTGGGTACTAAGGGAGAGGAAACTTCTGCTTTCTTTGAGTTAAAGCTCATAGTTGATTTTCTGAGCATTGGATCTCAAGTGGAGCACCTCTGAGTGAATTACACATATATAGGGATTTGAAGGAAAATTTCTGTCATCCATCCTTCCCCAGTTGCTAGCTTGGATGACAACTCAACAGGAATGCTGTCTGTTGATAGCTCCCCAAAACTGTCTTGCTGGTCCTGGATATCGTTCTGAAGTATAATAGATGTGTCCCCTTACACTTTTTAACAGGAGTCTAAGCTCTAATACTGGATTCTGGATTCTAACCTGGGGAAAACAATACTGCAAAATTCACCATTACTTACATCCTTATAGGTGCTTAATTCCCTCTAACATCAATGCAAACCAAATTTGTGAGTGGAGTTGAAATTCTTATTTAATATTTGTATTCAGAAAAGTGAAGATTGTGATACCAGCTTGCGATGCTTGGGGCTTGTGATTGTTCCACTCAAAACTGCAGTGATGCCACCCCACTATATGTGTGTGTGTGTATATACATATACATATACATATACATATACATATACATATACATACATATATATATATATATATATATATATAAATTGTCTGGTTTAACTATATATAATTGAATGGTAAACTGCTACTACTCTGGAAAGTTTTATTCCATTAGGAAATGTATGATTTAACTAAAACATTGGGAAGTGTGTGTGGTTTTTTAAGTAAAAAACCTGTATAGAATCTGAAGTTTGATCTGGACATGAAAATGTAGTAGCAAAACAATGTAAACATTTAGAGGCACAGGACCATTAAATTATCTTTTTGGATAGAAGTGGATTTTCTTTAAGAAAACAGTATTCTAATGGGTTTTGGTGGTCAGAAGAGGGAGCTCTTGAACTATGGCACAGTGTTTCTAATAAGATTCTGAGGGCTATACCTTTTTATTCCTTGCATTGTTAAAATACAATTCTCAAATGCTTAAAAGATGTTACAGCAGTCCACTCAGCCAAAATGGTGTATCCAAGATGTTAACAGTGCCTTTTATATACGTATAAACTTGAAAGAAAAAGGGGCAAGAACAGGAAAACTTGAAACTGAAAATTAAAGCAGAAATAGCTTGTATCCCCTACTAAGAAAAAATCACATACATGCATACATTCTGAGAGATAGCATCCACATATTTAATTAAAAGCTTCTGTAAGACATTGCTGAGAAAGGTTATTGTTTGTACATAATAATAATTAAAACACCAAAGCTTATAACAGAGTGTCTGTATATTATTTATCTACAATCACTCAGTCAATAAATAAATACATAAATAAATCTTGGTCACCTATTTAGATCCAGACAAAAAATTATCAACATAAATACATCCGTGACAGAAACTGAATCTGATATTCTAGTGTCATTTCTCAGGAAGATTACTGACATATATAGGTCACTGAAGATGGGATTTATTTTACCTGCTTCAGCCATCTAGGAGTTAGGTATCTAGCTGTTGATGAGTTGTAATGAGAGTGGTACTATTAAGGAAGGAAAGATTTACACTTCCTGACACAGGTCTGTGAGATTTGAAACACCCTTTTTATGAACTTCATTCTTTTAATTCCTTACACAGCTCGCTTCAAATACTTCAGGTTTAGACTGGTAAATCTGGATAAACATGGTGCTTTTTTTTGTCGTTTATTAGACAGGAACCCATCCTTAAGTTATCCATGCCATCTACACAGGGCTTTAGTACATCATAAGACCTATGAGAGATCCATGTTCTTCTGGCAGATGGAGACAGGTCTCAGGTCTAAGGCATATCAAGTAGCATCAGATGCCTCTGTTACTGAATTGTTAACCCAAATGTGGTTATCTGAATTGGGAATGAAATGTCAACACAAAGAAATGGTGAGCTTTAAAACAGCAGGCTGCATTTATCAACATTTAAATTCCAGAAAAGCCTCATTCACAGAATGTTTTGCACCCTTATCCTATCAGACCACTTACTGAAGAAATCATCAGAGAAAATAATTCAAAGAAATAAAGTAATCTATACAGCAGCAATGATAGACTAATCCTATAAAAGCCTGCCCTGGAATAGGGTCCCCAGCAGGTCAAAGGAATGATTGTTCCCCTCTGTTTGGCACCTGTGAGATCCCATGTGGATTATTGGGTTCAGCTTTGGGTCCCATTGTACCAGAAAGATGTTGACATACCAGCACAAGTCCAGAGGACAGTCATCAAAATGATTAGGCAGTGGTACACACACACAACATACAAGAAGATATTCACAGCTTAACTGAGCAGAATTCTAGGCCATCGGATCTACTTCTGAAGTCTGCCTTTGCTTTCAGCAAGGAATTGGAGCATGGGACCTCTAGAGGTGCCTTCCAATCTAAATTATTTTATGTTTTTATGATTTTATATAGACCTTGAGGGTTGGTTCTGAACTTTTCATAGTACACCTAAATGTCTGCATGGCTTCTCTGATTTTTGTTAGTAGAAACAGGGGAAATTAGGGTTGGAAGAATGCCTGTCCTGCATTTCTAAGTACTTTCAGTTGAGAACATGGCAGATGGAGATCTTTTCTTATTTGTAAGTGCATGAGCACAACAGGGATAGAGAGGGTTTACTGTAACAGCTAGCTGATTTACCAGGCAGTTCAAGTCACCATGTATTTCTGCAGGATTTATTTACATTATAGCTCTTCTTGTGCTGGTGACAGAATCAGGAACAGACACGCTGGTCTCTATTCAAAGATGTTAGTAGAAGATTTAATTTATTACTAGATGTGAAGTAGACATATATTTTCTTGAAACAGAATGAATATAAAGGCAATTTCCCAAAGGAAGAGAAATACTATAAGGTTATAAATCAAAGGAATCTTTTAAGTCCTAGAAGAAATCTACTTGAGCAGGAAAACAAGCGGTCAAGTGGGTCTATTATGTATGGCTGTACCTGTGTTATGTTTTATGACTTAAAATATAGTAATATATATATTACTTTAATAATGGATGATTGTGGTGATGCAAGTCGAGGCGAACTTAAAATAAACACTCTGTCTGCGTGGCTGGGTTTGGACAAAATGGCCTTTATTGTTTATAAAAACTATTGATGTATCTTAGACAGTGCAAGTGTTAGACCCTGATAGGTTTTTGTGTCCTTCTTGCTTGCTATTTGCTGTTGCTGTAGGTGCCCGTATGCTGCGGTTCTAAGTTCCAATTCTTCACATCCGGTTCACACACCTGACAATTTGTGGCTGTCTTAAATGTACACGGCTTAGTCTTTGAGGTCAACTAACTTGTCTGCAGACCCGCTGCAGACCCCCTGCAGACTCCAGCAATTCCCCCTTTTTGTTTTTTGAACAACTAGTACCAGGTTTGCCGTGTTCTGCAGGGCCCTTGCAAACATGATGGCAACGAAGGCAATAGCAAACAAACAATACTGCCAATTGAGTGAATTGATGCCAAAATGGCTGACATTTTCTCAGATTTTGGTGACATGTTGCTGCAATGGGGCGCCTAAAATCCATGTGGCACATATCATCAAAATCCTCACAGCCATGTTCTTGAGCCAACAACAAAAACCAATAGTTGCTCTGTTTTGTATATAATGGTGGCAAATTTGACTCACATTCTTAACTGCCTAACAAACAAGGTATTGACATTCAAAGTGCAAACAATATTGACTTCTTTTGGGTTAACATTATACAGAGGTAATCAATTATCAAAAATATCAAGACTTTCAGTAAGATTCTTCATTCCCTGCATACATTTAATTTTTTGCAACAATGTCTGCAAGTCAGTTTCAAGAAAGGGCACACCAAACAAGGACTGGTTCAGTAAGGAGACCACACATTAGTTGTTGGGTTGACTGGCGGCAGCAGAGCTCCGATGATCCGGCACGCTAAGCTCAGGCCGCACACAGCGAGCAGGCATCCATCACGGACCTTCATCTGTAGAACACAAGCATAACCTCTCCCCCAAGTTAACAATTCATGTGGTCCCGACCAATGCCCGGTATGAGGGTCTTTCATGCGTACTAAGACACCTTCATGCTTTCTGTAATCGTGCCTCTGGGGTCATTCCCTTCATTCCCCCCTTTTTTTTTTTTTTTTAGTTACTGTCACTTTATTAATAGACTCACAGCAATGTGTACCCCCAGCTAAAAATACACACGCTACGCAGACTTTGTTATTTAAGAGGTGATAGGTTAAAACTACTTGTTCACATGCTTCCATCTTATCCTAGTTTCTACTCATACTCCCTTAAAGTTATTTAACTCTTTACTGCAGGATCTGAGCTGCACATCATTCAAAGCAAGGCCAAACCTGCACATTATCAACGTCAAAACAATCCACTGTCTCTGTTCCGTACAATTCTACAATTCCTTTTTTTTTTTTTTTTTAACAGCAAAATACATTTCAAGCACTGTAATACAGTAGATTATAGACAGCTTTTCTGTGTGACAGAACACAGTCACCCTGTACTGCGAAACAGTTTTTTGCAAGTCCTGTACTACTTTCCAAGCAAATGGTGTGTGAACGTGAGGATTACCAGCAGCCGCATCTCCCAGTACAATAGGATATGCATGCAGTGCATCGGCAGAAGGAGTAGGAAGATCAAGGAGCGGTCCGCCTATCAGTTCTGCTAAATCCCAGTTCCCGTCTTTTAATGCACTCTTATAGCCTGCCAAAATCGGCGAGGGCCGCGCGTCATTACTGTACCACTGGAAACTGGATTTTTACCACCTCCACCTTCTTCATTGCCTGTGACATTAAAGGAAACCCTTTAATGTAGTTAAGAAAGATATTTGAAGAAAAAAAACTGTATAATGACAAAATGTGAATAGAATTATAAGGAAAATTAGAGAATATACCTTAAGTTACTAGAAAGAAAATCCTCAGTGAGTTGTCTTAGTGGTTTGTAAGAGAAGGAAGTAATTTCTTGTAAATATGAACATATCTACCTAATCAGATTTGATAAGAATCAAAAAACCCTCTAAGATTTTGTTCCTGGAGCCATCAAACTTTGCACCAGATAGCCCTCTACCATTCATATGTGCTAAAATGACAATTATATCATTCATCATGATATTATATCACTGGATTAATTACAGGCACTACTTACTGGTAAAACATATTTTTATCAATTAAAGCAATCCAGGAAAAACAAACAGGAGAGTTAGCAAATCAAATCAGCAATGTCTCCAGTAACCATAAAGCACAGCATGAGAACTACTATACTGAACTGCAGTAACATTTTTTCTGACTTTTTGTTTACACTGTAATGCTCTTTTATCTAGCATCCTCTTGATATTAGGATGAGTTACAAATAAAAATTCTCTGTCTTGCACAGGCCTACTAGTCCCTTGAGAAATTCAAGAATTTCTTTTATTATACTCTGTTAAGGATGGTGTCAAGGTTAAATTGCTGTGATTTTATTCTTCAGTAGTCACATTCTGACAGATTTTTAAAAATATTAAAAAATAAAATAAAAATAATCCTTGTTATATACCAACATATCTAGATAAATTATTCTAAAAAGAATTGTATCATTCCCTAATCAATTTCCTTTCTGACTTTTAACCACAAAAAAACTATCAAAAGAAGTTCATTTTTATATATACTCCTCCACAACACATTCTCTCTCTCTCTTTCATATATAATCTTCATTATGTGCAACAGATGTGGAATGAAACAGATGAACTAAAACAATATTTTGTTAAAATGACTTCATATATGGTGCTATTAATTCTTAATAAGGGACGAAACACTGAGAAGTCATTGCAAACAATTGTGAAAGAAGTAGAGCACTCTAAAAAAAAATCTTACATTCTTCTGGTTTTCATAATTGGTTATCTGTGCACATAAGTAGAAATGATTGGCAGAGCTCACCTACCAAGCTGGATAAAATAAACTTCATAAAACTGAGAGGTGGACATCTAGTAAGCCACAATTACATGCCCATATAAACCCCAAGTTTTAAGTCAAATAAAGCTTCACATTTATTTTTTGTTAATTTAGTATGCTTGCATAAGACAAAAGACTTAAGAAGCTTATTAATTATATTTTTTTTAATTAACCAAACTAAATTGAATCCGCAACACACTTAATGGAATTTAGAATGAATATCAACTGGAAAGCACAATAACACAATAACTTTCTAAAAGAAATGAAACAAATGGATTAAATTTTCAGATCTTCTCTTTGTCTGTGTTCATACTTTATGCGTCCTAACAGAATACAGGGTTGACTGGAAAGTTTTTTCTTAAAGTCTTGACTGGGCTAAAGACTTTCTGTAATCCAATTATTTCTAAATTAATATTTATCCATATAAGAACATGATTAATTCTTCATAAGCAAGAGAATGTTCAAATTAATTTTCTATTTTTAAAATGGTATTAAAATTTAAATGATACAATAAATAATTTTGTAATATATTAATTAATTTTTAAAACTCACAGACTATTATACACAAATCACAGAAAAATTTTATTCAATAAAAATTAACACATGTAGCAGAAATTTTTTCATGATTTTAAACTAGGAAGGTATTTATAACTAGAGGAGAAAGGAAGAACTATGCTCAGAAATCATGTGTAAATAAACGAAATAAGATAAAAATAAGTGCTTTCCACATTGCAAATATAGCCTAAAAGAGTTTCCACATTTTGATATGTAAACCCTTACTAGTCAAGACAGCTTTATAATAACTTCCATTCATATCAATTTCCAAATAAGAATATAATCACTCATATTCAGATAAGGTTGTATTCTCAGCCACTTCCTTGTTTCCTTCTACTCAACAAGGATATTTCCTTTTTTGTGTGTAATTGAAATGACAAAGAACACTTAGCCTAATCATAGTCACAGAAAAAGAGCTCTTGCTATGTTTAGTTAATCACATTTCATAACAAGCACAATTTTAAAAAAAGATGGACTGAAAGATCTAAGGGAAAATTATATTTCTTTTTGACAAAGTCACTGAACTACTTTCAAGAACCCTGTTCATTACCCATAGGTAGGTGGGACCCTCCCGGCAGATTTGCCCCATCCCTCGTGAATTGAGGAATTTCTCCATGGCATATATGCTGTTCTAGCAGTTTGATTATATGTCTATGCAGTAGAAAATATCCCTCCCCAATAAATGTTTTTATATCAGAATCTGGGCATTTTTATACCAAGCAGCAGTTACTAGAGAGTCTTTCTCTCAGCAAAGATAGGATTTAGGACGGTCATCAGTGATGTTACAGAGCAAACCCTGATTTTTCATCTGTTTTTTATTGAAAACTAAGTAATGAGCACACACTTACCTTTGTGCCACAGTGGTCATTTTGTTTTAAGTTAGGGGGAAAAAAACCCACATCGAACCTAAGTGTAATAGTAACTGTATACAGTATTCCAATGCATCCCAAAACATCTCATTATGTTGGTATGTTTGTGTGATTATCTCATAACATTGTACTTTTGTCGGAGTGACAAAAGTGCTGTGAGCTATTACTCCAGATTTTCTAATTCCTGTAAATTTAAAATAATGGAAAAAAAAAAAAAAAGTAATTTCTATTTACAAGTTAGGTCATACAACATGGGTATTTCAGTGTCAGTACATCTAAAGATATTCAAAAGACATGCAGTCAGGGACTGCAGCATGTGAGAAATTAAAACTGTATAATTAACTGCTGTGAGTTTAATATTTTCCTATGTTAAATATCTTGAAGAGCAGGGCAAAAGGAAGTTAGACCTGTGCATTAGACTGCAGTATGTAGCTTTATCTTCAAAAGAAGTCATTTAATAGTTCCTAATAAAACCACATAAAAATTAAAAAATGTATTCTTTGGATAGATTCAGTGTAATTAATTTTATTAAATTTTAATATATGTATTAACAGAAGTAGATATAAAAGTTAGCAATAAATTTTGTATTTCAGTCATGCTTTTTCAGTTCCTTTAAGGTTATCTCCTCATTAGCTATGACTTCATAGTCATAGGAAAGATTTTGAGGAAAATAAGAACAAAACAAGAATCCTTATATGCAGGGATTTTTGGGTTTTTTGGTTTTTGTTTTTTTTTTTTTTTGGCTTGGTCCTGCAATAAAGTCAATTTTAAATAGCCATTTCATGTATATGCTAAAATAAATATAGGTGTAAGGTGTGTTCAATTACACTTATTGCTCTCAGTGCCTCAGGGTTTTTTCAGGAACTGCGCATGCATACTTTAGGAATATTATTTTGTTAAGCATGTCAACTTTTTCAGGGGTCTGGACCAGGCAGATTAGACTGTACGTTAAATTTGAAGCTTCTGTTAAATGAATGATACTAGAAGGCAAGAAAATAATCCAGAAGACCTCAGGAAGTTAATAAATAATCAAATAAAAAAAGCTGGAATGGTCTACTTATGTGTGTTGAACTGAATAAATTCCATCACTTAAGCTAGTGATAAATTAATGGAAATTCAGTACTGCAGATTCATAGTGTCTGTTATTCTAACCTTTATAATATTATTTGTAAACTGAGAGTCTTCAAGTGAGTCAGGCACTTATTATCGCCAAAGGCAAAGCCCATAGCAAGTGTAAATTTAAAGAGAGAATGGCTTTGAATGATGTGCCTTAATACATTAACAATACATTTTTCATGAACAGACAACTCAAGCAGCAACATCTGGAGTGTTTTCCAATTTAACAAGCATAATCAAAATGGCTTCTTGAAAAATGATCCTCAAAATATGGAAAAGTCCTTCAGTTTGGCAAAGAAATTGCCCTGTTATGGTTGTCACTAAAACTTTTAGATGATGATATCTGCAACTTTATAGAAAATATCTCTAGGTATACAGAATGCATCCAAAATGGGGGGGGGGGAGGACAAAAGATATTTTCCATAATAGTTTTAAAAATATAAATAAAATTTCTTCAATAGGTTTTGATGAGCAACATTTTAGATAATTTTGAGTATTTCATTAGAAAGTAGGTACAATGTTTTGGGGTTTGATACATTACATAGCAGATACATAGTACAATTCTTTCATTTCATGCTTCTCTTCACCCATCAGCTCTTTCATTCTGATTATTGAAAAGGCAGTTTGAAGTGGAAATTAACAAAATATTTAAAATGAGAAATATGTGGGGGGGTTCCAATGACATTAAAAAAATATCAGGCATCAGGTAAACATGAAATATTTTTACTGAAAAAGTGAATTTTAACTTTTTAAATAAAGAAAAGGGAGTGTAAAAGCCAATGAAAAATCTGCCTGAATGTTACTTTGAATATTTGTGTGTTTTTTGGTAATAAGGTTGTCTTTTCAGACTGTTACACAACCACTTTTCTACTGACTTCAAATTTATTCCTCTTGACACTGGCTGTTGTGAATAAGGGAAGAACTGGTTGCAGATACTTCATGTGTCAAGTAATCCTACTTTGTTATGCATCATTTCAGAGTATGCAAAAATATTTGGAAGAAAAAATCCTTTTAAAATTTAAGCTGGGCTTTACTGAAGTCCTGTTCTTAGGTAAATTGATTAAACCTGAGTGTGCTAATTATCTGGTCCATTATTCTTCCAAAATAGAAGAGGGAATAAATTAAATATTTGTAACATATATAAGGTGAGATAGTCTTGAAAAGTAGGAGACCAGAAAGCAATAACAACATAATAAAAGCACTTGCACTGTTATCTAATACAGTATTCTCTAGGGTAATACTCTTTGAAGGAAATTTGAATAATGATAAAATCAGGCTTGCAGCAAGATTTTCAGTTTAATGGTTGACATTAGTCATTTAGATGTTTTACTTAATGCGGCAACGAGTTTGTTTCTTGAGCTACCCTGGCAGTTAAACTCATATTTTATTTGGGGGTGGGGGGGTGGCAGGGTGTGTGTGTGGGAATACACTAAAAAAATAGGCAAAACTAAGAGTCACATTTGCCTTATACTGCCTTATATAGTAAGGTCGTGGACCATGATAAGACTGACTGAACTGGGATTTTGAGCAGCTTTTGAGCAGCTTTAGATATCTTCTGGTAGGGACAACCAAATACCTTAAGAGAACATGGAATCATAAAACCAGTTTTACCCCTTTGACCTGACCAACATTTTTATTTGCCTTGCATTAAACATCTATTCTAGTTTTTTGGTTTTAGTAACCAAAGTCAGGAAACATGGTAATAACCAATTATTTTTCTTCGTAAATAAGAATAATAGTCCCTCTAACTTTGTGGTTTAGGTTTTAATATCACATGTTAGGAATCATTTGTAGGCTAAGCAGGTGAAGGAGATAGGGAAGTGATACCAGAAGCAAGACTGAAAAGGCCGGGGCAGAGTCCAGAGAGCAGACAAGTAGAAGAAAACAGGACTGGAGCAAGGAATAAGCAAAAGATAGACAAACAGTGCAAAATATGAAGAAGTGGATAGGCATTATCAAACTCATGGGAAACCAAAGAAAAGGACACCTTAGTAATGAATTAGAAATAAAATAAGAAAACTTCAGGGGAAGTCTGAAGGTCAAAGAGAAAAACTTGTATTATGAAAAATGTGAGTAGAATTATAAAGAAAATTATAAAAAAAGTACATTCAGTTACCAAAAAGAAATGGCCTTGTTGGATTTGTTTTCTTGGCTTGTTAAAAAAAAAAAAAAAAAAGATACGGGTATTAAGTTTTGGACTTAAATGTCAAGCATGTGAGTGCAGTGGGATGGAAAGGGAGGAGAAAGGCAACTTCCTGGCCTTTAAAATCTCTTCCCCACTTTTGAGTCCTGTGGTGCTGAGCAGGTGGAAGGGGGCACAGCCCCTCACTCTGAGCAAAGTAAACAGTACTTCAGGTCTTCCATAGCAATTTTTGGTACACACGAAGAGCCAACATTAGGGAAAGACTCCTTTGGAGTATTTAAACACAAACTTGATTTTAGCAAGGGTGAGATCAACAATCTGGAGCCTGCTTTAGCTTTTGCTTCAGTCAGTCAGACCATTTCAGTCTTTTTTCAAGTCTAATGCCTGCACAATTTCTAATTTTCACAGAGACAAAGAAGTTTTATTATCCAGTCAATTGTCTTTTATTTTGTATACATTCCTTTTCATATAACCAGGTTAGGATGGTATAATGGCCCTTGAAAGTAAAGTGAGTTTTGGATCACCAGTGACACTGGTCAAGGGAACTTGCTTTGTACCTCTGCATATTTTTCATATGTAATGGAGTTAATTATATTAGAACTAGTTAAATTGATTGGGAAACTACGGCACCACTTTCAAATTAGTCATAATGTTGGAAAAGACTGGAAGTTTAAATAATTTGTTCTTAATCCAGTCATATATACTGCCACTATTTCAAGTTGGTTTTGTTAAACTACAAGTTCACTAAACTAAAATATTTTCAGTGCATTTTTTCATAACTGTCTTGATATGTTACTGAGCTGGGTAGAATAATCAGAACGTAATAACAAGTAATTAAATTGCTGTAATTAAAAAGGTAATTATTCTTTTCAGCATTCTCCTTAGTACTAAGTTTCGTGCTTGTCTATATCCTATGATACTGCTTCAAGTTGTTTGTATTACCTACATTAAGCAACTCTATATTGAGTCTTGTCTGGGCATTGGTGCAAACACTGTGCACAAAATCTAGAGTACAACAGGAAATTATATCAGTGCTTGTTAGTCAAATAAACTGGTTTTTGTTTAGTCACCAAAACAAGGAAGTCATGCCTTCCTTGGAATAATGCAGGAAATTTCAATGGCATAAATATAATTTTTCAGGTGATATGCAAATTACTACTGAATCTTTACAGACATTTCATCATTTTGTACTGTAATAATACATACTTTCTGGCTAGACTGAGAGTATACTTGTACCACCTGTATCACAGTTACACAGACTGTTTAGTAGGTAGAGAGTATACTTAGAAGTTAAAAAGTCCTTTTTATATTTTGACATTTCTTCCTTTGTTTGTGTGTGTTTATAAAAATATTTGAACTAGTCTGAAACATTTCAAGGAAGACTAAGAAAGGAGCAGTTTTATCCCACACTTTAACTCTCTCCAAAATACTAACCCATCTTTCTTTTATTCCACTTGCCTGCCTTCTTAGCTCAAAAGAAGTATATTTTTTTACACCAAAGGTCACCACAGTTGTTGTTTTGAGGGGATGTAAGGTTTTGGAAAAAAATAATTGTCACAAATAAAAGAAAACCAAGGCTTTGGATCCCAGTTTGTTTCTTGTCAGCTAGAACTTGTAACCGCTCAGTTTTTATGATGTTTGGTTAAGTATGCTCAGAAGCAGGAATTCAGTCATTTAGGGAGTGCTGTTGATAGAAATTCAGGCTTAGAATTTCAATAGAGCTACACAGCAGTCAAAAGCTAAGTGCAACTTTAGAAAACCAAATTGTTGGACTTGGGTACACTGTAGACCACATGTGACATAACCAAGGATCCTTCCATGATTTTTCCCTTCAAATACCATGTCTTGAGCCAGATGAGTAAGATAGATCTTTTTGATCATGGAAGGTTTGAAATATTCCCATGGAGTAGTTGGCACCTAGATTAATTTAACACACAATTTTTAAATCAAAAAGTTATTCAACTTATTTTCTGAAGACCATCACATCCCTTCTAAGCATGGCTTTGCAAGGTTGTTCCCAGTTGCAGATCTAAATTTACATATGCTGGACTTTATATAGCGCTTTCATAATTTGTCAGCAATAATATCAAAATATTTACTCTTTAAATTTATGTAGTTTTGCACAAGTATTATATTTTAAAAATGTGGAATAATTTTCTTAATTCATCACTGATATTTCAATACAGCACTTGCCTTTTTGTTTAAATTATAGCATTATGGTTATTAATATACTTTGATATAAAATTACACCAAATATAGACTGGGACCACAAACATAAATGAAAAGTAGGCACAAGATGGAGTTAAACAGAAAGATTCAAATGTATTAATTCATAAGTACAAAGAAGTGTTAATCTTGCACCCATCTTCCAATAAATATTTAAATAATTATAAAGTCAAGGGTCTCTTGTTATACAATAATTAAGCATTCCAAATCTTACAACTTATCATAGGGACAGTTTAGGGATAGGTAAGAAGACACTGAGAAGACAGGGCAGAGAGACCCAATGTATGCAAACAGCTAAACTTCAAATGTAATGGACAGCAAGAGGCAAAGAACCTTCTTAACAATTTACTTTCATGTGTGACTTAGGAGACAGCAAGCCAAAGTAATAACATGGTCTTTCTGATAATTTAAAAAAATTCAAAATCTCCTGGCAGGTGGGGAAAAGTTCTATTTGTTGGGAGGTTTCTTTGGCTTGTTTGGGTTTTGTTTTGTTTTCTGTTTTGGTTTCGTTTTTTTTTTTGTTAATCAGGACATAATACTTTCAATACTGAAAAAGGTCTTATAAGAAAGATGGGCAGACTTTTTAGTAGGGCCTGTAGCGATAGAACAAGAGGTAATGGTCTGAACCAAAAGAGAGAAGCTTTAGATTAAGTATTAGGAAGAAATTATTTACTGTTAGGGTAGTGAGACCTGGAAAAGGTTGCCTAGAGAAGCTGTGGATGCCCCATCCCATGGGGTGTTCAAGGACAGGTTGGATGTGGATTTGAGCAACCTGGTCTAGTGGAAGGTGTCTCTGCCCATGGCAGGGGGATCTCTAAGGTCCCTTCCAAACCAACCCATTCTATGATTCTATGGGAAGTAATAGTGTAGGTGAAATGCTGTGTTGCTTATTGCAGGTATGTCTCACTCACTCAATCCAACATATATTTAGTCATGCTGGCAATTTTTCTCTCACTGGGTAGTGAGTTCAGACATAAACTTAGCCTTCTGGTATCTAGTTCAAATAACCTAATATGAGGATATTTTGCACAGTATATTACTATGTCTATATGTATATATAAGTATATTTTTTGTATATATGTATGTATATATAACTATGTATACAGTTATATACTTGTGTGTATAAGGCATATAACTTCTCATTTTTCTATATGAAAAGGAGTTTGGGACTCCCCTGAACACTGATAACACTGATCTGAAACTATTTACACCAGTAATCCCATAAACTTTGTTAGAATTAGTAACATAATAAATGTATTTTGTTTAAGCAATTATAGACAGGAACTGACATAAAATGTGAGTTAACTAACACAATGACCTTGAAGTGACTGATTTGGAGATGCAACAGAAAAAAAACCAAACCAAAACACAAAGGCAGTCTAAAGAATTTCTGCAGTCTCATCTGATAGCTGGAAAAGTATTTTTATATATTTGGTCTAAAAAAGTTGGATTTTTCAGTATCTAGTAAACTTAAAGCTGTCTCTTTAAACAGGTTGGAACATCTTTGGTGTATCAATGAAACAGTTCCTGTACCAAGGACTACTGGGAAAATGGTAATCAGAAAAAAATATTTAAAGTAGAAAGATGTGATTTAACTTATCTTAAGCAAAACAAAAATCTGTCTGTGATGTCAAGGAGGAGGTATTTACTGAGTCAGCCTATTAATTAGCTATGTTTACCAAGAGATCATGTATGCAGCTGAAGAAATGACCAGCTGTAATTGGTTCCTACCTCAGGGAAGCCAGGGATGATTCCTGTTAGACTGAAATGACACAAATCTGGATCCTGCCCAGCTGGAGCAGACTTACCTCTTCCAATATGGCTATATTTCCCCACTGAGAAGCCTTCTGCCAGAACAGGCCCCTGTCAAAGTTCTCAGTGTGGCTTGTCCATCACCATCATGAATCAACATTCTATTCTATAATGGGTTTGTAATGCGAATTAGTTATTTAGCTGCTTCCATCTTTAATGAAGAATGATATGCATAATCATTTAAAACCAAATTGGATTATAATCGGTTTGCTTAGGGAGCATCAATACAAAATTCTGTGTTTCTTATAATACTTTCTCTCTTGCATACATTATAAATCTAACTCAAGGAGAAACTTCAAGCCAAATTTTGTAAGGGACATAGTGTACATTTATTAAACATAAAATCTGTGTATGTCAATTGAGAAGTGTTATTAAAATAGCAAGAGAGAAAAATCACATAATAGCCAGTAAAAACATAAATGGAATGTTATTTTTCATCAAAAAAAATCTAACTTGTAACTATTTAAATTTATGTACCTTTCAAATTACCATTTCCTATCTAGAAATTTGTTTGCTACAAATTATTCCTATGTCCAGATGTCCCCATTTCTGTGGCTAGATTAATCTAATTAATTTCTTATTCGTTTCTTTTATGGTCATGCTATACACAATGAAAGTTGTAGCAAAATCTCTTACTTTCTTTCACTTTATTGAAAAAAATGTGTAAAATCTTAAACTTTCACACAGAGAGGCAATGAATATTCAGATATCCTTTGTTAGGTACCAGGAAGCTCTAACAAAATTTTGTTGGGTTTTGGTGTTTCTTTTTTTTGACAGAACTTAATTTCTTTTCCCAAGTTAAAAATAATTTTGTTGCTGTTACCTTCCTTCCTTTAAAATTGTTTAGATGTGATATTGCAGTTCCCAATGCTGTGCATGGTATTTTGACTTCATCAGACTATTTTCTTATCTTCTTTCATTTATTGTCTCCTTCAGTTTGTGGCTTTTTTAAACACCTAGGTTTTTGGTTTGGTTTGGGTTTGGTGTTTTTGTTTTGTTTTGGGTTTGGTGTTTTTGTTTTGGTTTGGTTTAGTTTGTTTTGTTTTTCCTCTTTTCTTACATTCTGTAGATGGTTGAAATAAACTGCCTGATCAAGAAGTCTTGTTTTTATAATATTTGTGGTAACTTAGAGGGAAAGTGTTTAATGGGATATTTTCCTCTTGTCATGCTTTCCCACTGCTAGGACACAGCATCCAATTCTATTATGTACTGCATGTCACCGGAAAGCTCCAGATCTTAATAGGCCCTCAAATGCATTCCTAAAGTCACAAGGGAGTTGTAAGTGGAGTGGCTGCAAGAACTGTGATATTTAGTCTATTTACTAAATGTAATTCAATTTATCTACTAAACGGTAAGCAGAGAGCAAAGAATGATTTCTAGTTTAAGATTTCCATTCTAAAAGATGCACACAGTCTCTCTCTTTCACCGCTACCACGACCCCACCTACACACCCACCCACATCCTTAATTGCCTTCCCAGCCCTTCCAGTCGGGGTTGGACCTGCACTATGGATCCAGGGGAACTAGTCACTTACTCTGACCACTGAGCACAACTAAGTCCCAGCCTCGATGCAAACCCTTTCCACCTTGGGCTTCATCCTCAGGGTGGAGTTGAAAGTCCAAGCATAGAGTTTCCACCACAGGGGGTGATTATCTTCACTATATATTGATTTCTGAATCAAACTGTGGATACAGTCTTGGAAGTTACCAAGTCCCAGGACAACTCCATCATCTAAGGCCAATTAGTATTTGTTACTGGGACTTCTATTGCTCTCTGGTCTCCATCTCCAAATCTGCAACAAGGCTGTAAAGCTGACAACAGTTACATAACAAAGCTCACATGTGCTTCTCTGTTTGTAAGCAGATGCTGCATTAATCTAGTTAGTTCAAGATGGGCAGCTGGAGTACAGCCCCCTACTTGCCTCAATGGTGCTTTCAGATACACATCACCCCATGGTACCTAAGTACCACACCCTTTCCTTATTCTGCCTCTGTCATCTTTCAGAATTTCCCAGCCTTCCTCCATTGTAATCTATTAGCTTCTATTATACAAAAGGAAAAAATTGTGCATACATCATCTGAATCCTAAGCCTGTTCCTGTTCTAAAAAACCTCCTGTTTTAGATTTGGAGAATCCCACACAGAGACATATCTTCCACTATACTGTGACTTTTCCAGTCCTCAATATGGTTAAATTTATTTTATTTTCATTTTGACTGGTTTTGAAACACCTTCTGATTTCCATTTGCAAATATTTGTGACAGAGAGAATGTTTATTCATCTGAGTGTTCAGACAAATGCCAAATGTGTAGCTGGGATTCATTTAATTACATGTATGCATTTCAGATGGAAAAATGTATTAAATTACACAGCTGGAACATCAGCTCTTGAATATAGAACACCTAAGAGGGGTAGTTAACTAGTGAGCCATAGGGTGTTTGTTTTGTTTTGTTTTGTTTTTTCACACAAAACCCTTGTCAAGTAAAGGCAAACATATTTGAAAACAAGAGCTTCATAACAAATTCTGCCAACAGAAACAGAAACAAATTAAATAATCAAATTATATATGACAAGGATTGGGTTTTTTCCAACTGTACCTAATCCACAAGGATACTGATTGCAAGAACAGTAAACAGATCGAAATTATAGGTCTAAATACATAAATATTTAGTATGCCACTTTGCCATATATGGAAGATCCTTCTTTTAATTTCTAGTATATTTCTGTATTTGTTTTAACACAATTTTAGTGGAAAAAAAAAGAAAAATAAATCACAGACTTGCACATAAACTTATATCTGCAAGCAAGATTTCAGAAGTTTTAGGACAACATGAAAAAACCTAGACACAGTAAAAAAAAATCAAACAAATTGGTAAATGTCTCCATGTTTATCCTTTTCTCCCTTTAGAAAAAAAACCCACCCGCTTTAAAGAAAGCTTCATTATTTTGATAACTTTAAAACTGTCATATAATAGATTAATTGATTGCACTCCAAATATATAGCAATGGTGATGAAAAATGTTTTTGGTTTTCATAAATCATAGAATTAATCAAGTTTGAAGGGAAATCCAGGAGTTGTCTAGAGTTGAACCTCCTGCTCAAAACAAGGTTGACAACAAATTCAGACCAGTTGCTCAGGCCTTTGTACAACATTGCTACTTCAATGAACAACCAAAGGCCTAGGAAAGACAGAGCTTCAAAAACTCAAAACTTGAAGATATTTCTCAAAATATTTATGTATTGTTTAATATATAATTCTCCTAGGTGTTATAGTTGAGTAGTGTCTCAAATATTTTTCATTTCATATGAAATATGCATATGTTTCCAAGCAAAGTTTAAAGAAATATCAGTGATTTCTCCTGTAAAACTCTGGAAAGGGAAATGGAGAGGTCATGAAAAGTGACCTGATTTCTAAAATGGAGATGTCATGAGGAATGACCTCCATCTAAGATGGCAAAACAATGAAGGAAAGACAACATAAATACTTAAATATAAATATAAATTATATAAAGTAATATAAACTAGGAAAAAAATATTCTGTGCCCATCTTTACTGCTGTCATATAGTTCGTTGCTCTTGTATGTGTATTTTCTTTTTTCTTATTTATGTTGCTGTTCATTGTGTTCCCTTTAGTCAGACGTATGTTTCAGTATATCACTACTTAACTTCATGATGTGGCAAGTGGTTTACTATGCTTTTAGGAAGATGGAGAAATCAAAGAATGTTCACTGGCTGAAAACAGATGTTTTACTTAAAGAAAACATTTGATGGTATGGTACAGATTTTGCTTGTTTGTTTTTTATCTTAAATTGTACATTAAATCTTAAGACAAATCCTGTAGCTTGTAATTTGCACAGAGTAAGGTAAATACCTTCTGTTCTGCATTAAAGAGCCAGCATCCCACTGTTCTTGTTTGTATCTGTTAAAAGAACAGGTGCAAGACATTTGTATACCAATAAGGCTCCCATGATACATTCAGTTTGAATGTATGAATTGATAGAAGCTTTCCTGAGTTGCATTTTGTCAAATATATTTTGGCAGGGAGCTAGCATTTTGTCATGTAGCTGTGTCACATCATATTATACCGTACAATGTAATGTTCTAGAAAAATGTGCTCACATGAAATCTGACTTTCCTTCTGAAACTAGGCAATGCTAAGAGCCAAATCCCAGTCATGGGCTTTGGGCACACCACGTCCCCCAAGTACTTGTTAGTTTGTGCTCAAGAATGTTTGATACAGTGCATCTGTGCAACCACAATGAAGTGACTCAGAAGGAGCTGCAGCAAACCTGTCTGACACCTTCTCCACTTCATGTGGGAGCAGCATTTCCATGCAAGCACTCGCTCTGGGTCATGGCTAGAATTGGGCCTGCAGCTGTGCCTTCCTGGCCCTGGCCCATGGGCACAGACTTCCTGCATGGCCTCTGGGGTAGCTTGGTCACTGAGGACTTGCTGGCCATCAGGCACCCTGGTCACTATCTTCATCCTAGCCCTTCTCTCCTGGTTGGGTACCATGGGACTGTGCCCCTCAGTGAGCTTCTGCTCTGCTGGCCTCCCTCACCCTCATCTCCCAGCTTCCTCCTCGGCCTCACCATTCCCTGCCATCTAAGATCACATGCAGCTTCTGTCTTTTTTCTGAAAAAAAAAAAATGGTCTGTGATCTAATACCAAAGTTGAAGACTAGAACTGATAAATAAAATGATTTTACACTTTCATGAGACAGAGACAAAACTCTGTAGTAATAATTACATTTTTTAACTTGTGGGAAAAGTAGTTTTATAATTGGAAAACACTGATGCAGAACGATTCAACTAATATCCCAAAATAACTTTATCTTGCTACATTAAGTAAGCCAAGTTTGCTCACTGCATAGCGAAGAACAAAGATGACTGAAAATGGTGTGCTGGTTTTTAATCCTATGGGGACATATTTTTATAGTTTACTTAATTTCATCCAGTAGTTATAAAGTGTATATGTGATATTAAGGAGGTATGTAAAGGAAAAGTCCTAGTAATATTTGCACTATGTATCTGAAAAAAGCCAGATTATCTATCAGAAGTTCGCCCATTATATTAATAGCTGAACAGTGTGTTAAACAACAGACAATGAAGTTAGATTTTCTTTTGAATTTATCAGCTCGAGAAGGAATAAAGGAATTCTTAATGCACCAGCTGTTGTCTTCTCTAGATTCTGAAAGCTGATTGTTTAACTGTTCATAAAAATTTCTGCAAGTTCCTGAGTTAAAGGAGGGAAAGAAAAGCGGGAACAAACAAAGCATGTTGGGCAGACAGTAGAAATCCTGATTTTTTAAAACATTGATGAAATGGTTCAAGTAATTGTGTTTGCCAAATTAGCATTGATTCCTGGAAAAAAGGTGGAGTTCTGATCCTGAACTTGTCAATAAAAAAATAAAATTTAAACAATGGAAGCATATCTGGTAACAATCAATAGGATTTATAATAAATAGATCTTGTTATACTAACGTAGTGTCACTTTTCATTGAATTAACAATACAATTAATAACAATAATGATGCTGGTATAATAAACCTCTGTAAAGCACTGGAAAAAAATTCACACAACAATTTGACTTACAAAAAAAAAGGTTGAAGGGCAAGAAATTGATACAGTACACACTAAGTAAATTAAAATATTAGAATAGAGCAGACCTAATGAACTCTGCTCGAAAACAGTGTATTTTTTTCTGTACAAATAATTTTTAAGATCTATCTAAAGAATTATTTTTAATTTATGTTTTAAAGAAAACATTGAGGTTTAACATGATATGAATATTGAGTAGATTATTTATAGTGAAAACATTTTGCCAATCCAGAACATATTTTCGTACACTGGATCATGTATCAGTACAGCCCATGTAACTGAAATCTTCTAAGAACAAAGCATGTAAGTCTTAGAAGATGTTGGATACTAGTTTGACAAGTGGCTGAAAATGTCACAGGTGCAACAGTAGATTGCAAATCAGTGGAGCATCAGTGAAATCAAAGGCAATATGACCATCTTGACCTGATGAGGTTACCCAAATATTTGTTGCTTTGGAATAATCTTAATGACAAAGAAAACTCAGCACCTCCTTCACAAAGAGTTAAAATACATTAAAGACATATTGTAGTACATTGTTTGATATCCAGCAGATTCAGAAATCCAACTGTAAAATAATCACAGTAATTTAATAATTGAAATAATTTTAATGGAACATGAGAATCCAAAATGCCAGATTCTGCACTTGGGATGCAGTAACACTGGGCACAAGTATAAATTGGTAGGGGAGTGGAGTGGCTGGAGAGCAGCCCTGCAGAAAGGAGTCTGGGGGGTGGTGGTGGACAGCAGGCTCCATGCGAGCCAGCAGTGTGCCCTGGCAGCCAAGGGGGCAACCCACATCCTGGAGTGCATCAAACACAGCACAACCAGCCGGTCAGAGAGGTGTTTATCCCACTGTGTTCAGCGCTGGTGTGGCCTCACCATGAGGCCTATGCGCATTTCTGGGCCCCACAATTTAAGAAGAAAGTGAAGGTCCTGGAATGTGTCCAGAGGAGAGCAACAAAGCTGGTGAAGGGCTGGAAGACATGTCCCATGGGGAGTGGCTAAGGACTTTGGGCTTGTCTAGTTTGGAGAAAAGGAGGCCCAGGGGCGACCTCATTGCTCTCTGCAGCTTCCTGAGGAGGGGGAGTGGGGAGGGAGGTGCTGAGCTCTTCTCCCTGGTATCCAGTGACAGGACACATGGGAATGGTTGAAAGCTGAGCCAAGGGAGATTCAGACTTGACCTTAGAAAACATTTCTTTACTGAGATAATAGTTGAACACTGGAACAGGCTTCCTCAAGACATGGTTGATACCCCAAGCCTGTCAGTGTTTAAGGGGTATTTGAATGGTGCCCTTAACAACACGCTTTAACTTTTAGTCAACCTTGAACTGGTCAGGTAGTTGAACTAGGTGATCATTGTAAGTTCCTTCCAACTGAAATAGTCTGTAAGTCTGCTCAGAGCTGTAGTTGATTTTCAGAAGTAGGAATACTCATTAGGAACTCCCCACCAGAGAATTGGGGACAATTGGAAAGTAATGTAAATCTCAATGGTTGAGATAAGAACAATTTAACAACTAAAATAAAATAAAAATAAAAGAACAATAGTAACGATAACAGTAACAGTTATAATGAAAAGGAGGGAGAAGGGGAGAGGAATGAAATCCAAAGGGAAGGGAGAAAGGAAAACAAGTGATGCACAGTACAACTGCTCATCACATGCTGACCGATGCCCAGCCAGTCCCCAAGCAGCAATCCACAGACCCCAGCCAACACCCCGCAGTTTATACATGAAGCATGGTGCCCCATGGTATGGAATGCCTCTTTGGCTGGTTCAGGTCAGCTGACCTGGCTGTGTCCCTTCCCAATTTCTTGTGCCACTCTGGCCCTCCAGCTGGAAAGGCCTGAGAAACCAAAAAGTTCCCAGCCACACTGTTCCCACACCAAATCCAAAACACATCGTGCTAATCACCACGAAAAAAAATTAACTCTATCCCATCCAAACCCAGGACATTGTTATACATGTTCTAGGCAACAAGATATAAAAGACAAATTCTCAGTGTGATACATTTTCAAGTATTTTGAATCTTTATGATACAATAAAGACACTTCATTACAAAAAAACCCCACAAAACCAACAGTAAATTAATATCACATGCTTTTATAAATAAAACATGGGATTCAGAAATGTTCGGTTTTCACAATTGAAGCTGAGATATACAGGCAAGATCTATAATGCTATTAAGATATTTTCCTTCAGAATGCAGTCTCTAAGGTAATTATAAAAAACATTTAAGTGCAAGGAAACTGGTGAATAAAGACATATTTTATGCATTTAATTAAAAATCTCTAGTGTCAGTTTATAATCTGTAAGTGTCTTACACCTTTAGAAGAATTATTGTTTTACAGAATAGAATAATACTATGCATTTGTGGGTTTTATCAGATATTCTATGGCCTTAACCAGAATTAAGGAAAACATTATGGCTAAAGGATAATTTGCTGATAAATTAATGTATTAATGTTTCAGGTACAGAATATTGGTCTAAATTCATTATTGCTCTTAAATATATAATGTTTGCTCTTGTGGTAGCTGTAAGAACTTGAACTAGAAATATCTAGCCACTAGAAATTTTTAACATACGTACTGATGTATTCTAAAATACTTAGTTCATCTAGGAGGTGTTAAGTTTAGAAAGTTAGAGTATAAACAGGATTAATGGGAGCCAGAGACGATTGATATATCTTTCTTTCTCCTCTCTTCTTCCCCCAAATGGATGATCTCTGAATGAAATAGCTGCATCTCAGATCTTTCTCACACATCTTTCTGACAGATCTCAGATCTTTCACAACTTTGGATGCTTTCATAATTCAGAGATCACTTAAAGTCTCTCCAGGATTTCTTTTTTTCCTTTGGGGAAAGTAGACTTATGCATCTGTTGTGCTTTAAGCCTAAGCCCCACACAGCCCCTTGCTCACTGGGGAACAGAATCAAAAGGGTAGAAGTGAGAGAAGTCATGAGTTGAGAAATAGACAGTTCAATAGGGAAAGCAAAAGCTGCATGCTCAAGAAAAGCAAAATAAGGAATTAATTCACTACTGCCCATTGACAGGCAGGTGTTCAACCATCTCCAGGAAAGTAGGCCTTCAAGTAACCATCTAACAGTTACTTACAAAGACAAATGCCATAACTCCAGACATCCTTCACTCTAACTTTTACTGCTGAGCATGAAATGATATGGTCTGGAATATCCCTTTGGTCAGTTGCAGTCAGCTGTCCCAGGTGTGTCCCCTCCCAACTTCTTCTGCAGGCCCAGCCTGCTGCTGATGGGGCAGCCTGAGAAGCAGAAAAAACCTTGATGTAAGCACTGTTCAGCAATAGCTAAAACATTCCTGTGTTATCAACTTTTTTTTGCAGCACAAATTCAAAATGTAACCCCAAGACAGCTACTATGAAGAAAATTAACTCTATTCCAGCCAAAACCAGTGCTGCAGCATAATTATTCGGATCATGCCAAGTGGAAAGACCTTTCTGTAGAAACAGATATGCTCAAACATTATAGAAATTAAATATGAGCCTGTGAATATATTTCTCTTTTCTTCTTAATACAAGAATTACAATAACACTTTTTTTTCAGTCTTACCCTAAGACTACCTCAGAAAAAACACTAGAAAGTAAATAACTGAAACCCATATTCTTAAACACTGTGAATTTCAGTTAATATTTTATATCTCTCTGTAAGCTCTTTACTTAAAGATTTCTACTGGAAAAATCAGTGTGGACCATGACCACTTGAGATCTTTATTGTTACCAAAGACTATTCCAATTATTTAGTTAATTTTTATTTTTCTAGGGGGTTTTATTTTATTTTATTTTATTTTAAATCAATATATTGCTTTTCTTTTGTCATATGTGATCATGAACTTAACAATGCAATGCTTGATACATTTGTTGATGCTTGGATAGGGCAAGCTTGGACAGGGGAAGGTCTTGAGTCATTATTCTTTTTCTTCCCCTCCTCTCTCCCTTTTTCTTAATTCTCATGGATTGCAAAACATTAGGTTGGGCTCATGTGCAGCAAGCTGTCATGGGATTTCACAAATGTAATTATGTCATTCCTCATGTTCAAAAAGCACACAAATAGTATTAAGAAGGTTATTGAAGTTTTTTGGTGTGGTAGGAAATGCAATTCTTAGTGTCTAGATGAAAATTCAGTATGCACATCTTATCTAAGCCATTTATTGTAGCTGTGAAATTATTAAAAGAGACAGGTCATGCAAGACATGTTCTGATTAACTTTCCCCTTGGATAAATCTGAAAGGAGTATATGCCAGTTGTTCCAGACTTCTTTTTTTTGCATCAAGTCTTTCTGGCTTTCTTTTTCTAGAAGGTCTTGAACATGCAGGGCTGTTTTCATGTCAAGGGGAGGAAAGCGGTTTATTCTATACTGCTTTATTAATGCAATACAGTATAGAAGATGCCTTGTTTGATTACTTAATGTAACATTGATCAGATCATCTATGTCATCTGGTTTAACTGGCCTATATAGGTTACTGATTACACTAATTGTGTCCATCACTTCTCAGTTAATACTGAAATTTAGGGTTAATTTTATCAAATTTTTAATACTGAAAGTTAGCATATAAGCTCTTTAGGTTCATTCATTTTGATATATTATGTTGGGAAAAGTAAAATAATCCTTTCATGATTAATCAAAATTATTAAAATTGAAGTCAAAACTGGAACTTACTATGAATGCTTCACAGAAGTAGGCTAATACAGCAGCCAAATGAGACTGTCAAATGCAGTCTTACAAATGCTCTTCAGCTAGATGTATAAGCAAAGATACCTTGGAAAAGATGGTACTGATACCTTTTTTTCCCCAAAAAAAATTAGGTTGTATTTATAGGAAAAAAGGAAAGTTCAAGTGGGAAGGTACTTCAGGAGGCCTGTAGTCCCACCTCTTGCTCAAAGCAGCGGCAGCACTGAGGTCAGACCAGGTTGCTCAGTGCTGCATCCAGGTGGGTCTTGAAAGCCTCCAGAGACAGTGCTGTCTCTCTGAACAACTTGCTCTGCTGACCGACTGACCTCACAGGGAAAAAGTTTCTCCTTACACTCAATCTGAACTAATTTTAAACCAATCTTGGTTCAAATTATGCCTACTGCCTCTCATCCTCCCCCTATGCTGCATGTTGAAGGGCCTGGCTTTGCTGATTTCTCCATAGGCACTGATATGCTTTTGACATGAGTCCCACAGACATCTCTTCTCCAGGCTGAACAAGCCCTGTCCCTCAGACTCATCTTATAAGGCAAATGGTCCAGTCCTGGCCCTGCTGGTGTTTTATCAATATATTTTCTGTACAGGACATAGTAATTTATTGTGGTGTAATCAGCTCTGAGTAAAGGCATGAATAATCACTTCGCTGGACCTACTGCATGTACTTCCATTAACGCTGCTGGCTGTCTTTGATGCTGCTGGCTCACGTTCAGCTCACTGTTCCCCCAGGGCCCCCAGGGCCTTTTTGCCAGAGCTGCTCCCCAGTCTGTCAGTGCCCAGTCTGTGTCACTGCCAGGCAGTCTTCCTTACTTGGGACAGAACTTTACATTTTGCCTTGCTGAACTTCATGACGTTTCTCCCAGCCCATTTCTCCAGCCTGTCTAGGTCCCTCTGGATGGCAGCCTCTGGATGACCTCCAGTGTATTGACTCATTCCATCCCCAGGCAAATTTAATGTCATCTTCATAAAAATGAATCAAAGGTTTTCTGACTGTAATAGTCTTTTTATGTAATATTCGTGATTACAGGATGGAAATGTTTAGGAAAAAAAAGAAAGCTAAAATATTTAAAATCGTTAATAAATTTCTACTTCAGGTACTATTCATTGCCTTGCATTCTGCACAAAATCATGCTCTCGGACTGTTGCATTATCTATAGTGATTGGTAAAGAAATTTAAAATTAAACTGAAGGAATATGATTTGATACAGCATAGAAAATTCTGCACATTTTATGCACCAGTTTGCTTTGCAACTGCATTCCTTACAATCTGCCTTTAGGCAGCTGGAATTGGTAATATTCCTATTAACAGATGCTCTAGGCATAGACAGGAAGTAGGCTTACACATATACTGCTCAGAACCACAACATCTTTAATATGATGTGGTCTTCCGTAACAGTTTTCCATAACCAGGATTAAATTTGACAGAGTGACCAGATCAGCAATGTCTTATCTTCTAGTTTGGTAGTGATAAGGGGCACATCTTACTTTCTTACCTTAATGTTGTCATGGTTTTCATGAAAAATTAAATGTTTTAGTAGTAATGAATTTGTAGTAGACATGTAACAAGGACTCTTACATAAATTTGCAGATTTCAAACATAACATAACTGTTTAACACTGTGAATACTCAGTCATTCACACAGAAAAAGAACTTCTTGTACACTGAGAACCGTAATAGTCAAAAGAAAACACCACCACCACCCCCTCAAAAAAAAAAAAAACACCAACAAAAAAACAACAAACCCACAAAAAAAACCCCAAACCAAACAACCTCACAGACACACACACAAATGCAAAAATTACCCCCATTCACTAGGTTGCACTCTAAGCATTTCAGCGTTGGACTTGGGGATCAGAGGTGAGAACTAGACTTCTTCTGACGGTATCTAATGTCCTATTAGAGGCTTGAATTTCTCACTGAGGTATGGCAAAGAGTCCGTAGAGAAGATTATTACACAAAGAATGCTTAAGCTGTCATGAATCTCCCACAAAACCAATTATGTAATTCCAGGAAAACAGTGAAGAGCAAATGGCATTCTTCAATGATTGTCTTTGTAAAGTAAATTTCAGTATCTCTGAAAGGTACATTCTACATTTTCCACTACCCTATACCATTCACTTGTAGCAAAACAGCAAAAACTATAGGCACTATGCTAGTGACTTTACACAGTCAACATTACTCATGTCTAGCCTTCTGGTCTAGGATAAAGACATTGATGGTGGGAAGGAAATGTGGCCACTGTGTTTGTTCAGACTGTCAACAAGCATTCAGTTAGTGCTTAGCAGGGTGCGAATATCCTGCCTTTAAAAATGGGCTCTTACAAGTAGCTGCTGTCACAAAGACCTTAAAAGGTCACGAAGAGTTAATAAGTTTTCGTCAATATACATCCCAAATTGTCTTTGAAACAAATGACAATCATAATAAAACTTCTCCAGTGAGCATGAAGAACAACTTAACCTCCGACGTGTTTTGAGAACAACCTTCTACTTAGATACATTTGAGGTCAATACCATACCTATTTCAAAGCAGAATGCACAGAGTAAAGAAAGCAACTTACTTTCTCTTATCAAAGGCAAAGTGAATACAGTCATATATTCAAGGAGGGATGCAATATTTTCCATATCATAACCACACATATCAACAAAATCTGAGAATCAGGGATAAGAAGGAAGTCAGCTGGTTGTTTTTCCCGTCTCCTACTGAGCTCTTTGTTGTAATGGAAAGACATGGCAGACATTTTTTTTTTAAGGCTTGGTTTGGTGTGTAGAGACAAAATTAAATTTAAATTCCACATTCTGTTTCAAATTATTTCAATTGGGAACTTTTCGTATTGAATTCATGCTATTTTTTAAAAACAATAGGAAGCATTTTTTTATCTTTTTAACATAAATTCAAAACTTAGCTCTTTCTTGTCACTGGTTTTCCAGTTATCATAGGTTTGTTAAGGGTGATTCTAAGGTAGTAAGTGGCATGTCATAAGTAATTCTTAGCTGCTGCATAACCCATTACACTTTTAAGTTATGCAGTGTGAAGCTATCTGACCTATTTTGAAAACTTGTTTCATCTTGCAAAACCAAAACAGTGGTATTTCTAAGATTGTGAATCTTCATTGTATTCTCACATTCTTGTCAGTCACATTTAGTATACAAGATTTGGAATAAAGTCTCACACATTTATTCAGCAGTATATTTTTCCGGCTTGTAGTATATTAGCGAAGAGAGAAATGCCAAAAGTTTGTCAGGTATTAATAATCCATTTCCTTTAAAAAGGTTAACCTTTTGGCTTTCTGCCTTCTAAATGGCCACTCTAGAGGCACATCACATACTTAAGAAAGAGTGCAATATTCCTGTTATTGCTTAAATTAATATTAATAATGACCATTAACTTCACCTGATGTAAGTCTTTATGCTTTGTTATGTCATTTGCAAGGCAAATTAAGGAGAGGGAATTAGATTTCTTCTTAATACAATCTAATTTGAACAAGTGGAAAAATGAATCAGAGTAAGATAAACCCCCTCATTTTATAAAAGCAGTAGCATATGAAGCTGTAATTCTGATGAGCACATAGCTAGAGAGATTCTGACTTACATTCCATATGCTTTGTCAGTAAGATACATACTTCAGTAGCTAAAAATGCAGTGTGTGTGGATTCATCTCAGAATAATGAAAGCTGTTTTGCTGATCGTAATTTATTTGATAGAAGACACATGCCAGTAAAAACTAAGTGGTTATGTCAGTGATCACTTGTAAAATAAAATGTATTAAGAAAACCCAAGTTCTTCTGTATTTTTTAAATATCACATTACATTTGCAGATTCAAAAGCAATCTGTATTTCATACATTGCAGTACAAAAGCAATGTCTTTTTAAGCAGTAGTGCCCTTAATAATGCTATGGAATAGATTATCATGGATATTCCAGAAGGAAAATTTGCAAAATTCTTACTATACACAGAAAATTGAGTATATCCCCTTATGGAGAAAAAAAAAAAAAAAAAAAAAAAAAGAGTAAATGCTATTTTAATTTAAAATGTGCCCTCTAGATGTTGGTATTTACTATTATGGAGGTATGTCTTCAGAAAAGAACATGGAAGAATTCAGCTTTTTTTACAATTTAGGGAGAAAATGCTATCAATTTTAATCCTGTTTCTCAGGATCCTCGATGCAAGAGATAGGAAAGACCTGTTAAAATGTCTAGACAAACCTTTTGTAAAGGCAGAATTATTATCTTGCATTATGTACATTAAGTCTTTCAGTAATTTTGCTAGACCAGCTTTAAATCACATGCAAAAGTCTCTCAGTAAGACCTTTCACAGCTTCCCTGGAAGCGTATCCTGCTTTGATGAGAAAATAAGACAGGGAACAAGGAAGCTGCTAACCAACAGGAAAGTCCACTACAGATACAGTTCTGAACTTGCTGGGGCACTTTACCTGCTCCTGGACCCTGACTGTAGGATGCCGCGAGGTTGATGTAGCCTGCCCATCGAGACTCCCTTCCTATGCACCAGACCTGGGAAGCAGGGCTGCTGCATGCCTGGCTGTCACACTGATAAAAAGTAAAGACTGGGTACCCATCAGGACTTAGAAGCTTGAAGCTTTTTCAGGACTGTTAATATAGACATGGCAAGTTCCTTCCACAAGACTCTCTGGGCCTCAGATGTTGAAGGGGTCTGGGCAGTCAGTGTGCCAAAAAGAAAACCTCTACAGGACTAGATGTTCATTTGTGGGACAGTATATCAAGGTTTGCTCTAGGACCCTTCCACACCCCATGGCTTTTACTTCTTAATGACTTAAATCAGATGTAAATTGTAAAAATACTAATTGTATAATGGTACCGATCTAATCAGTGTCAGCTGCTTACTTTCCAGAGTGCACAGTGGAGATTCTGGGATAATATTAGCAAGCAATGAAGCACTCGGTTTTAATTACTTTTCATCACCTACGTGACAGAAGATCATTCATGGCAATTTTCTTTATTATTGCTGCCTTTTTATGAGGGCTACAGTCCTTTAACATTTTATAGTTTTAGCAAACTGCCTTAAAAGCTGGAGTTTATTATAAAAGAAATCACTAAATAGAAACAAAAATTGTAGCAGATGTGTAACAAATAAGTTCTTAGAAATCTGTGGACATGAACCAACTGTGCATAATTTTCTAAGGGATTTTAAATTAAGCATATCTGCAGTACTGAATTTTAATTAATAGAGCTGACTGTTCTGTTCAAGACTCACACCCACATTATATGTAGTGAGTACTTAAGGAACAGTCTGCCAGCAACCATGACCCTATCCTCAAAAAAGAAACTGTCTTAATGAAATTAAGGTTTGCTAGTGATGAATTTTACAAGGAAGTTAAGGAGTTTTTTCTTATTTTTCCCTTTCAAGGATAAAATATCTCCTCAAAGAGCACACCACTTCTTACATCCTGCTCTGTAGGCTGTTTGTGCATTTCATTTCATAAAGCACATGGGTAAAATTAATAAGTAGTCCTGGGAAAAGGCACCTAAAAGCCTCCACTTTGTCTCACTTTTCAGGTTATGCAGAAAAAAAACTTTCTTGTATATAGGCACCTCAGAGGGGGAACTGGGACATCCCTCTGATCTGAATTTGCCTCCAACTATCCAATTACGGTGTTCTGTCAGTCAGTCCTGTGACTTTGAAACCACCCTGCTAAGAAAGGCCAGATTCTCAGGTTCCTTGATTTGTGAGTGAGCCTTTACTTAGTGAGGAGAGAGCTGTGTGGCATCCTGAAAATTTGCATAGTGGGGAGCTCAGACAAAAAGTCAGGACAATACTACTTAGGGTCACCCCTATTTCATAAATTCCTACCCAAGCAGTAAATCCACCACCCAGTGGATTAGTCACTTAGTACTATGGAAAGTTTTATATTCCTCCAAATTTTGATCAGAGGCACCAGTCACGTCTGCACTATGGGTATGAACAACCTAATGCAGACTTCACCTAAGCCAGTGTGAGTGATTGGCTAGATGGTGTGAAAAAAATCAGAGTTTGGCCTGTATAAGCAAGAAGGGACTTGGCATAAATGAAAACTTTCTTTGAGATAAAAGGTATTAACTTAGGTTTAGAAAAGGCAAGGCTTTTCTTCTTCCGAACCGTACCGAGTTGTGTGGATTTTTCACCTTAACTGGCATGACCATGGAGTTCACTGAGATTTGTTCAAGGCCAGACAGGAAATCTGGGACAGATCATGCTAATAAAACCCTATCTTAGGACTGTCTTTCTTTTTTGGCAGAAATTAATCCACCTAAGTGCATTATCCTCTGTATGTCAAAATGATGAGATGCTGTCATCATTTGAGCACACACTTTGTAAAGATTTTGGACTGTGAAAGAAGGATGTCTCAGTAAATAATTATAAATTACTCTGTTCAACTAAAGAAAAAAACACCATGGAAAACAAAACATGGACCACTAACATAAAAATATAGAAAACCTGTTTTACAGAGTAGTTTAACATACTGTATCATGCTTCTCAAAGGTGTTTTCAAGATACAATTAAATAACATTCTCAGCAGTGAAATAAGTGACTGGTCTCTACCTAAACATACCTGTTTTTGAAATCTGATCTTGCTAACTTTGAAATCAGTAGACAAGATGGCAGAACTTCTGCAGTGGTGGGCAAGGGATATATTTTACAGCCCCTGAAAGACATTGAGCTAAGACAATTCTCTTTAATCCATGATATGGAAAGCTTTGTGATTGTAACTATAAAGACAACAATATCCTCCATATCCTCATTACAGAAGAGTGAGAGTGGCTTAATTTTTTCCCCAGTTGTTCCATTTCCTCACTGGGTTCTGCAGAACTTATTGAAGATGTGTTCTTAAAATGCCAAAAGCAGGTTTGAAATGCTATATACAGATTATTTTTAGGAGTGAATGTCCTTGATAAAGTACTGCAATTCATGTATATGCAACATGTTAAGTATACTTCAGTGCTATAATCTTGATTTACATTTGTAACAGATGATAATTAGTGTGCCAGGAGGAAAATAAAAGAAGTGATGATGATGTGGTAAAGAACTTGATTAGTGACAACTCTGAAGAGGGTAATACATGAGAGCCAAGAGACTTAGCTTACACCTTTTTTGCCTTGCCTTGCCTTGCCTTGCCTTGCCTTCCCTTCCATTCCCTTCCATTCCCTTCTTTCCTTCTTCATTTTACATTTTCCCATAATTTTCCCTTTTCCTTTCTTAGAGCATTTTAAAAGTATCTCACTGTCTCTGAGTTCAGAAACATAAGTTTTTATTCATATCTACAAAACCACTTTTTTAATGGGCCCATGCACTATTTCACTGTGAAAGTATGAAAACAAAAAATGTCAGAAGTTTAAATCATATTTGGGAAGTGGGAGAGGGCTTGCATAAGTTTTTCTCTTCTGAAGATTCCCACACCTGACAACTGTCTCCAGACTTACATAGTTATTGAAGCCCCTTTGTCTCAGAGAAATATCTTTAGTGAGTCCTGTGGAAACATACTCTTTAAGGAATATTGAAAATACCTTTACATGTCCAAAAGAATACAGAAAACAAAGGTAAGACTCAGATAAAGAGAAGATAAAGCTATTATGCAGGAAAAAAATCATAAGACTTTCTGGTGAGGTCAAAAATTTTATGTTCTTTTTGCTTAATAGGATGGAAGACCCCTAAATAATGAAGACAAACCCCAGAGACACAGATACAAATATGAAACAAAAATAATAAGAAAATGATCAGTTGGAGAAATCGGGAATAATTTAAAACATTTTCACATTGAACAAATGCATAAGAGAAATTAACAGAAAGAGAAAGTGAAGTAGAAAGTAAGAAAGTGAAAATTTCCTTGTAAAAGGAAAGAAGTTTTGGGAAATGGAGAGGGTAGGTGCTGAGTGAAGGATAATGTTTGGAAAATTTTGAAGCGAATGTATAGTTAAGATGTTCTACAAATAGCGAGAAAAAAAGAGGGAGAAAAAAATACCCACTTAATTTAAAAGTTATGTCCAAAGCAGGAAAAGGCTGTGTGAATGGAGGTTGTTATTAAAAAAACAACACCACAAAATACACCAAGATGGCTAGAGAGAAAAGAAGCATGGACAATCAAAACCCAAAAATTACAATAGTGAATTGAAAAGACTTATGACAGAAGTAATAAAATAGTCCATAGTACATCCTTCATTTTGCACAAATTGTTAGATTTTTCAATTGAATGGATAAAGATGACAGCAAATGTGAAAGTAGTCAAAATAATTAAGATTTAAGAGTTCTTCTGTGGACTTCCTGAGCAACAGAGGAAAAAGTAAAGATAAGATGAGAAAGCAAAGGACAGCAAAGTGACTCAAGAATGGATGGTGTTCTTTAGTGTCTTCTAGAACATAAATGTCTTAATATGTTCTATAACTCAAGATGGTCCTACCACACATTATTAAAGATGTTCCATTTTTAGTGTATTTTCAGTTTGTATATGTATTTTATACATCTTCATCCTTTACCTCCTGCCTGTTGTCTTCCTCCCCCTCTCCTTCCCTGCAGCAGCAAATGTCATGGTGATCAGCTCTGTTGCCTTCTTGAGTAGCCCTTGCTAACAGTTTATTATCAACCCGACTGATTTTGTCCCCACCTTGGTTTGCACAGTTTTGTCTAACATGTTGAATAAATGTTCCATAGCCTTTGTCAGGTTATCAGATAGAAGTTTAATCACATTAAGCAAAGACCTAGTCAGGATCAGAGAGACAAGAACAGGTGGATGAACTCCAGTGACTTGCCCAGTGACCTGAGGACACTGAGTTGGTAACTCCTTGGGGCATCCAAGGACAGTGACCGGCCCACGGGGATAAGCTCTCTGTCTACCGCCTGCATAAAGGGATGGGGAGCTGGCAGCAGCCTCCCTTCCACCAGACTGCAACAGGAGAACTCACTTGGGTCCTGAAGATGTCTGGTTGTGGCAACCTCCAGTAGCTTTGTCACATAATAATTCATTTTATTCTGAGTTTTTGTCCACAGTCCCTTAAAAAACCCTCTAAGTAACTAGCTGTTACTGTGTCCGTATTTTTTGCACTCTATATGATTTCCATGCTATTGAAATATTACGCCACCTAAAATAGTTCTTACATCTGCCAAATAGTCTGTTATTTTTTTCATCCTGTGTGTAAAAAAACTATCTGTGTTATTCTCACACACACACACACTTTTTTTTTTTAAAAAAAAAAATAATGTATGAAATAAAGCTTTGCATGTTGATTACCGGATTCTTTCCTGTTTCAGGTTCATTCACTCATGGATTTTTTGGATTTTCTTTTTCATGCACAGGGAAAAATTAATCACAGTAATGTCAGCTGCACCCTAGAAAATATGTGTGTGTGAGTCTCTGCTACTCAATACAAAACCCCACAAAAGTAATTAATTTTCCATAGATGAAATATTAAGGTCTTACTCATGCCAACATTGCTCATATTAGCCCTCTGTGCAGTAAACTGGATGAGTCCATGCAGTATATAGCATCTGGCTCTAGCTGTTCTTCAGTTTTATGGTGGTGCTCCTGACACCCTAAGATATGACTTATATTTAGGCTTTATTTGAGCCAATTTTTTTTTTTTTTTTTTTTAATAAGTTGCTGATGGTCTTTGCACTATTTTGTTTTTCCACTCGGGATGACTGCTTCACTCATTCCTGCTACCATCTATTATATGGCACTGGAGCTGAGGACTGCAGCAGACTTAGGTGTTGTATAAGTTATTGGAGGAGCAGGGAGTGCTTCTGAGTTCTTAGGGAACAACCTAACACACAGAAGTCAGCTTAAAAAAATATCTGCTTGATGTTTATCTGACTCATCTTTCTATATATGCACTTACATATATATAGGGTCTTCTTGTAGTCAATGGACAGGATTAAACACTTATCTTTTTGTAAGTTATATATCTAAAATGCATAACATACACTGAAACTAAAAAATGCCTATATCCACCATCAACTATGAAGAGGCTTGACTGCCTCATGGGTAGATACCTGTACTAGAGAAGTGCGAGACTGAGATACAATGTCTCTCGGTGCCTGAATCCAAACTGATTGTGATTGTGCAACTTGAGCTTCTCCATGGCACAAGTGTTTCCAATTTGTTTATGCCAAAGCCTGTTAAAATATAATTCTCCACTTCCATTACACATTTTTTATTTGGTACAGAATATGGTGAGTGTGCAACTAATATCCTGTTACAGATGCTGAGGAATCTTCAGAGGCCCATGTCTAAGAGCTGTACACTCTTAAAATATGCTAATACAAACCAGCCATATTTTATGCCATCAAGATCAGCAATCTTCAAAGAATATATTGCAAGTAGTTCAACATCTTGTTGTCCAAAGCAATTCATTTGTTGTTGTATTGATCCATTCAAACAAGTGATTCTGACAAGTCTTTATAGATTTTATGTTCTCTCCTTGGTACAATACTGTCACATATAAAATATTACAGTTACTGTTCATGGCACAGTCTACATATTAGTTCAGCATGTGTGATAAACAGGTAATCAGTCATAAATCCCATGAAAGACAACTGGCAAACATCTGGAAATGGCAAAGACTACTTGGTTAGAACCCAAATTAGAATTGATCTTCACAGATGCACAGTAAAGACAACATCATTTTTCAGTTGAGCAGGCTTACATATTCCTTCCCAACTTTTAATATTTTTCACTTTTGGAGTCCTCTTCAACTTCCCAGTATAATATAATACTTCTTTTACCAAACTGTTGCTATAACATTTCTGTTAGAGGAGATACTAAAATGTCCTGTTAATTACTATGTAACTATTATTAAAAAAAAAAAAAAAAAAGTAATTCATTGCACTGTAGATTTTGCATAGATATTAAAATTAAAATATTCCCTGTATTTCAGGCACTTTAAATGAAACATGACTTTTAATCACATGAAGTATCAAATTCTCATTCCATTACCTTTGACTTAGATTAGAGTTGCACTTTATGCCTAATTGGTTTAAGAGTTCTTCTCTTCAGTGATAATTACAGATTATGTTTTCTAAATGTTTAAGTCAGTGGCTCAGTGCACACTGTACACATGTACAGCATAAAAGAACACAATCTTTCCAGGGAAATATAATGCAAGAAGCTTAAAAATAAGAATACTGGAATATTATTAACGTTCAATTAAGTGAATATTATTTGAAGCTATGTCAATTTGCTAAGCTTTGTTTAGGTTAGTAGTAGTACTGATATATGTGGTACAACTATAATGTCCTAAAAATACAGTAACATTAGGAAAAATCAACAGTGTAGAAGAGCTGTTGCCTGTTGCCTTCAGTTTTGTTCATGCTGAGCAGGAATTACTCCAGATGTAGTATATTTGCAGTCCATTTAAATTACTCCAAGGTATAACTTAACTCACAATGTGATGACATATTTCCACAAAGCCAGGCTATGATTCCACAAGTAATTATATTTTTAAAAAAACAAACCTGATTTGAGACATCTCCATCTTCTCCTTCATCTGCTTTTACATATACCAGCACTCAGCCACCTATGAATAACATAGCTGTACATTTACCTCAGGGAAGTGTTGCAAGCCTGGCCACTAAAATGTACAAACAAGCAAACACAAACGAAAAAATTAAACAAAATAAAAATATTATAATCTAGGCTGCCAAATTTTAGCTAAAGTAGATGAGATGAATCCAATTTTTGTTTGATTAAGTATTTTGTTATTGAGTTTAAGGAGGGTTCAGTTTCTTCTTTTTTGTGTTTGTAGGTGGAATAACTGGAAACGGGGGGTGGGGGGGGGTGGGGGGGGGTAGGGTGGGGTGGGGATTATTTTTCTTGAGTATTCCACACCATGGAAGAAATAAAGGTATACTCTACCTAATATTTAACATCAAAATGCTTATCTGGCAAGTAAATCAACTCTGACCAGCAGTGTTTGAACAAACTATAAAAACCTACCCATGGCATAATATTGTGCATAGACTAGTCTCTTTCTACCTTCTAACATAATTCATTGCCAAGGATTTAACTCTGCAACTAATTCTGCAGTCTAAACTGCTGTGATAATACCTTTCCACAATATTTTGCACTGTTTTCCTCCTACTTTTGTCAAGATTTTCTACCTTTTTCCCTCCACCTTTGCTTCATTGTTTTTCTTTTAACAAGAACATTTAATAAAAGCACTAAATACTTTCTATCAACAGCATGTCATAATTACACAAACAGTAAGGTTCCTTGTTTGAAGGGATACTCAGACTCAAAATCTTTCTAGAGACTGAATAAATAAACAATGTGAAGTAGCCAGTCAATAGATATGGAATAAAATAAGGATGTTATTGATTTTGAGAAAGAATTCTTAAATTTCAATTGAATATATATTAGATCTTATTTTTCTTGATGTTCAATATTAAAACAACCTCAATAAAAATCCAATTAGATGATGCAAAGCAAGACAACATATCCAATTTATTATTGCTGGAAAAGCTAAAAATTTCTAATTATTTGAGCTATTACTTGTGAAAGTTTCCCATTGAACATTTCAGTGCTGCTTGTCAAATGAGGCTATGCAGGCAATAACCATTAAGTATGAAACCCTGAAGCTAGCATACGCTAAAGCGTGAGAGAGATTGAATCATTAAAACTAGATTTTCCCTCCTAAATAGCCTCCTAAAATAACCTCTGAAGGCTCCTTTTAAAGAGCATTGGAATCTCATCCTTGAAAAACTATTTACTACATAGATATCAGATGAACTATGCAACACAGAAATTACATAGTCTGCAAGTTTTATTAAATGTCCCTTCTCCTTCCCCTTCCCCTTCCCCTTCCCCTTCCCCTTCCCCTTCCCCTTCCCCTTCCCCTTCCCCTTCCTCTTCCCCTTCCTTTTCAATATGTTGTTTAGAGGCAACACTAACAGATTTGTGGACGACTTTCATATTTTGAAAGTAATTAGATTTTTTTCTTAATTAGTCCTAATTTGCATTTTAATTTGACATTCATCATGATTAAAAACAGAATACAGGAATTGCACCTGTGTTCCTAGTTCTAGTGGCTTTTAACATTATTTCACATTGAACATTCATTATGGTAATCTTGCAAAACGTGCAGAGTAAACTGGTGCTTCACACAACATGGAGTATAGTGTGTCAAGAAAGTAACCCTTAATTTTTAATTGAAAATGTTCTCAGTAGTTTTGGACAGTCTGACATAAATATGGCTTGCTTTTATTTTTAGTACTTGTGTTAAGCCATATCCTTCCACCATGCTGGACTGCAGAGAGAAGCATAACTTAAAATACAATTTAATAGAACAATTTCCAGAAGAATCATGTTTTTTCACTCCTCTCATATTAGTAGTTACAAATTTACCTATTTCATTTTGAGATGTCACTATCCACATGAATTACCATGTACCCTTTTAATCTTACTTTGTTGATAATAATAGTAATTTCATTCTCCCTCCAGATTCTCCTCACCCACAGTAACACACTGATGATAGCTAAGTTGTTCTCGCTGTTGTGTTAATAGTTCATCTCTTTATTTCATAGTTATCATTCTTCAGGAAAAGAAGAACAATTGGAGCAACTCAGCTTCAATTACTCTATGTTTTTGCTTCAAATCTCCTGTGGCTTTGCCTTTCCTTCTCTTAATATTTATAAGCAGAAGTCTATTTGTGCAATAATCTTGTCCTTTACATCCAAATAGTTTTGAGTGCCTTCTAATCATAAACAGAAAAAGGAAACATTTAAAATGTTTTAAGTCTTTCTCAGTATTTAAAGAACAGCTTTATCATTAGTTATTTATGTCAACATTTGAGATCTATTATTAGTTGAATCATTAATTAAAATAATAACTATACGGGGAAAATAATTCCAACTAATCAGAAAAAAACTTTGTTTCATTGACTTCCTGTTAATGATGAGTGCTTTAATATCTGAAAACATAACAATTATATCTATAATCAACTAGAGTGGTTTGTCATCGCAACATTTTTATACTTTCATATATTTCACAAAAAGCTATAATGTAGCATTTGTATAGATAAAAATTCCACAGGTGACATTGCCCTGTCGAAAATGGTGATTGAGGAGATGTTAGAAGTAATTTTATGTTCACTCAAAAAAAAGGAAAAGATTATTCAAAAAGAGTAAAAACATATTAAAGTGTTCACATTGTTAAATGGGGTGGTTAATAATAGTAAAAGAAACTATTTCCAGATGATTGCATATGACAAGCTCAGTGAGCCTAAATGGAAATGAAAGAAAATAAATGCAGAGAAGATGTTAAAAAGTACCTTTTCACCTGTAGAATAGTAAATACACAGAGCTGTATTGCAAACAATGATACTGAATTAGAAATATGAGGATCAGTCAAGGAACAATTAGAATACATACAGGTAACAACAAAGTTTATAAAGGTGCTTTTATAAAGGCCCACAGCTTTCCTGCTCTCTCCATTCATTTAATGTGTTTTTAGTACATTTCTTCACCACAATGTTTTAAACCCTGCCAACTTTTGTGATTTAAACAGGCAAATTCATTGATGGATTGATTTTGTTCTTGATTAAAAACCAAAAAAACAAACAAACCCCACAATTATAACCACAAGAAAAAGTTGCAATGCAATGAGTCCTCTTATGCAGAAAACAGGAACATACCTTTATGGGACTGATGAGTATGAAAACTGCTCTACTGTGATATTTATGCCTGCTAAAATTTTAGAATATTTTAAAGGTAGAATTTCCTGATGAGAATATGACATGTAGGATGGATTGACTAGCCATATATAGCAGTCTTAAAGTCTGAATTGGAGTATTTTGGTTTTTACATACTCTTTCTGGTATATATGTGGATAACTTCTAAAAAAATCAAGTAAACACTTTAACAAAACAAAACAAAAAGGTTCAGTAACTATCATCCTACTGAGTATTGTCAGATAGATTTATATGCATTAGTGTTGAACACCTTCCTTAGGCTTTCATATCCTGTAGTCAAAAATGTCTTGATACTTCAGGAAAAAAGGAAGTATAAATAACATATTGCATTTGGAGTGGGGGGCAAAGCTGAAGCTGAATGAACTTGAATCTGCATTCAATTTTGAAATTCCAAGTTATATTTTTTCCTCTCCCCATTCTATTCTATTAATACCATTCCCAAAATAATAAAATGGTGGCGGAATTTCCCTAAGAATTTAACTGGGGATTTCAGTTAGAACAACATGGAATAGGAATCTTGGAAGATATAATGGAAAGTGATAGTCACTGAGATGTCCTTTTTAGTTTTATATGTAGCTTTGGGCAGTATTTGCATTAAAGAGCACACATAACACAACTTCCCATGCTTAACAGATTCACACTGCAAAAAGGTAAACAACTAAATATGCATGTGTTCAGAGCTAAGTTAACTGTGCAGTGAAAAGTCCAAGTGCTAAAGATATTAAGAATTTTGCAGTTAATCAGCTGTCTAAACAGGGGCAACTATTGCCATTTTTGACACCGAAGCATATTGCATCCCTGAAATTTTCATTATTTATTTGATTTGTGTTAAAAACATGACCAATTTGCTTCTAATAAAAGTAGAAAAAAATCCATGAAGTGATTGTAACTGAATTAATTACAGACAACATGAAGGATATTTTTATCGGCTACTGGCTTTAAAAAAAAAAAAAAAAATCATGCCATGGAGTTTAAGAATACTGTCATTATAATTTTAACTTTTTTGCAAAATGCTTAGATCTAGTAAATTGATCTAGTTATTTTCTATAAAGATTTACTTAATACTGATGGCAGTTTATGAGATGTGGTGGTATATTTGTGCTAAGTAATGAATATTACATGTATTTGCTGATTAGAGAGGATCAGTTTTCCCAGGTTCAAGATGAAGAACAGAAAGCTGCCTGCCCAGCAAGTCTTTCTGATGAGCTTCTTTATTTGTTTATTTATTCATGTTTTGTGCAGTGTTAATTTCTGGATACACTATTAGTCTTTCATGTTTTGCCAGCAAGTTGGCAGGACTGACCCAGGGTGAGTCAATGCTTCAATCCTTGCTATATCACAAGGCATTGTCAGAGAAAAAATTTCTTCCCCCATTCTGTTTGTAAAGGATGTGTGGGAGGTCCTCCTTGGATGACCATGATCAAGCAAAGAGAAATGCTAATTCTAACTGACCACGTGGGAAACAAAAGATGTGTTGCCCTGACAAAAGGCAAAAGAGTGTATGTCCAGTAAAAGCTTTCTAATGAGAATAGTTTAAACTGTGGAACAGAGAGGCTGAAGAAATATTCCTGCATAGAAACAAGGACGACACTCTGCTATTTATGGAAGGAAACAGCACTGGCTAGGATACTGGGCTGAGGGGTCATGCCAGTGCCTTATCCAGCACCCAGTCACAGCCTCACTGTTTTACTAATTCACAGTGACTGCAACTCAGCCACTGAAAAGATTCAAATATGTTCTGTCAGGATCACATAGATTCAACAGCACTATTTGTTGCACAACAGCCTGAAGAGATACTCTTAGTTATTCCCATTTCTGTCTGACCTTTTTATCAAATATTTTGCTCCTTTTTAACATTGGCATTTCTGCATTCAGATAAGGAGCAACAGCAACTGGAAATTGAACGATTTTGTAGAACGATGTTTTAAACTGCACTAATTTTCCTTTTTTTTTCATACTCATTTCTTATAACATTCATATATATATGAATGGAATTCTATTTCCTTTCCTGTAATTATTTTATTTTTTATTTTTCTTAGCTATTTAAAAATGTTTATGGAGTAGGATGCACTATAATTCTGATTCTGTAAAGGCTTAAATCCCTGTTTCTCTCTCTTGTGTGTGTACTATAGATTACAGACATAAGCAAAGCTAAGCATGAATGTATATGGGGGTTTGGTTTTGGTTTTTCTTTTTTTTTCTCTGGATCAGGCCTCATAAATGTTTTGACCAATAGTAATCTAAGCATGTTCAGAGACAGATTATTTTTGGATTTTCTTTCTGACCATCTGGGTGTGAACTACTACTAGCAAAACTATAAATGTGAAGAAAATACAACAAATCAGATTTTCCTAGGAAAATGGATATTCAGTTATTTATTTTTACTCATCTCCACAAAATAAAAGAATACAATTTCATTGAAAAAGTGTCAAAAAGTGGAACATTTAACATTTTAATATAACATTACCATGCAGTTTATGTGCCACTGACAAATCAATGCAAATTATAGAGACAAAAGAAGAGGGGGGGAAAGTATGTCTTACAGTACACATTGAAAAAACAGGACCTGAAAAGGTAAGATCTAATATGTTAAATAAGTTTATTGTTTCTATATAGTTCTCAGCCACTTGAAGGAAGGAGAAAAATGTTATATATAATGACCTTAGCTTTAAACCACAGATTTAGCAAACAAATATTAGAATATTGGCTACATGTTCTGTTTACACATTACATAAGAATATAAAAATATTTTTTACCAATTCAGACTAAACGACCTAGGTCCGTGACCGATTTCTGACATGGATTAGCAGTGACACCTGAGGAGGAGCGTAAGACCAAGGCAGGCTTCCAATTATTTCCATACCTGTACACTCTTACAGCCTTAGGACAGCTTTCTATGGCTCAGGAACAGCAGAAGCCAAATGTATTTTTCAATGTGTTTTCCTTCAATAACCTTTTGAACCCATGCAGAATTTTTGTTTCCAAACCGTTTTACAGAAAGCTGTGCTATTCCCTATGGAAAGCAGATATCTGAGCACCACTATGTAAAGAAATGCCTCCTCTTACTTGTTCTAAGCCAATATCCTGAGTCTCATTCATATTCCTGTATTTCAAATAATAAACAAACCTTCCTCAACCAGCCTCTCCAGGCCTCTCACAATTAAAAGACTTTGATCAGCCTTCCAGTCAGTCATTTCTTTTCCAGGCTGAAGATACCTTATGTATTAATTGGCCCTTGAATGGAAATAATTCTGTATCCTTCCTGCCCCTATCAATGACTTTTTCTGCCTTCTCTGTCTGTTGAATCCTATTTGAGATCAGAGGAACAATAACTGAATATTATAATGAAATTGTAGGTACATTGTGGACTTAGAGTGAAATAGTACACTTTTCCTCATTTGCTTTTACTCCTTTGCTATCAATTTTCTGTGACTTCCTTTTTTAAGCCATTTTTGAACATCAGTGTTGACTGCTCTGCAGAGCATTTGTTACTAACTTATTATAAGCAATACTATGATTCCTTTTGTTTTTCAAGAAAGTTCTTTAGGTGTTCAGGATAAATGACACAAAAACAGCTTATAACTTTGACCTTGTGGTAGACGTTATTAGAGAATTAATTCTAATGAACAGTCCTGACATTTTAAAGTTCAAATACTAATGCTTAGAATAGAAAATTAAAGAAAATTAATGAATATGTAAAGTTATGAGTATGAATATTAATGCTATCTATATAAGTCTGGACTAGTTTAAAGGTAACCACTTGGAAGTTTAACAACTTTTAAATGAAAGACAATTATTTTTCATCTTAATTGATGGTGTGTTTCTAAGAGTTTTTTAGGCTTAGCTGTTACTATAAATTACAGTTAAAAATTATACTTGTTAAGCATGAACTGTAGATAGAAACCATTTTTAAAAGTCCATTATAATGTTATAGTCACAGATCCAGTTACAATCAATGCCATCTTCAACATTTTTTAATAAAATTAGTTTACCATCAAGAGAACAAAGGTCTGGTGCCTGGACAGACTAGATAGCTGAATGAAAAATTATCCAATCCATTCTCCAGTTTCCTAAGGCTCTGTATGTACATATCTGTTGGAAAGAGTATACAGAAAAAAATCTCCCACTTGCAGATGTTATCATTCCCACCACCATAAAGCAGAAAGAGCAAATGTATCTAAAAGGAAGTTGTAAGGAGTGCTTTCCTAAGTTTATTTCCTAATTGTTTATTGCCACAAGGCTATTAGTAGACTTCAGGGTGAATTCCCTGCTCTATTGTGCTAGTAATTAAGAATGCAAACAAGAGCGGTATAGTTAGAGATAGAGAGATCTCTATTGTGCTAAAACTTAAGCTAGAAAAACAAATTAATAAATAAGCAAATAATGTTATCTCCAAAAAGCAGTATTCTAGAGGCTTGTGATGCTGCCTTCTAAGTGTGATACTACAATGTCAGGACCCTTAAAACAGTACTGCCTTGTGGAGAAGCGGACTGGATGAACTACTTCTTCACAAAATCTGTTACGTGCCTTGATAACAGATCATGGCTTCAGAAAGTTAACAATGTAAAAAGTATCATGAGCATGTGTAAGAGATAAACAACAGTTAATTTGGTTTATTTTTCTTCTTTGGTATTGGTAGATCTGCAAGGCCTGTGGTTTGTGCTAAATATTCTGCCTGGAGTGGGAGTAGGTAAAAAGGAGGTTGAATATCATAGATGATAGTCCATTTTTTTTCTAAGAAATTCAGGCTCTGACAATCTGTACTTCTGCTAGCTAGTGAAGGAAAAGCAACCGAAGAAGAATGAGAGAGGAAACGGCACTGATGCTACAGATGTTCCTATATGATTATAGTCTTGAAAATGAGGCCACTGGACCTCAAAGCTCCTGTATGCTATAGACCAGGGTCCTCAAACTACGGCCCACGGGCCGGATACGGCCCCCAGGATCCTCAATCCGGCCCCCGGTATTTACAGACCCCCCCACCCCTCCCCTGCCGGTGGTTGGGGGGGGAAACCAAGCAGCCGCAGATGATGGCCTGCCACTGCATCCGTGCGCCGGCCCCGTGTTTAAAAAAGTGTGAGGACCCCTGCTATAGACAGAAGAGGTGGGGGAAGAGATCCAGATCCCAAAGGATGCATTACCAACCCTTCCTGCTGGAACAACTTTAAAAATCAGTAGTATTCAGTGAGTGCTGAGGGAAGTCTTCAGCAGATGTAAAGTGCATGAAGAAATGCAATGTCTGAGATACACACAGATACAAGGTAAGCAACACTAGAAATGTAAGCAGTGGGGATCCTACACTAGGGTTCTGGTTTGTATTTTCTCTGTATTGTTTTTGCTTACACAGCAAAAAGCCTGACCTGTTTTTTCAACTTAGTAGCAAGATGCCTGCCCTTAACCCCTGAATAATACATCTTTTCTATACTGTTGAGACAGTTTTGTACTATGGGGCCAAAATGAAACTAAAAAGTGTTGAATCCCCAGTGAATCTAGAAATTGCGACTCCAGAAGAGGTATTAAATCTCAGTAAAGAGGGACGTGCGTGTACTCTTAAGAAAAATGTGCCTTGGGTGCTGGGGACTGATTCCAGCAAATTGCTAGAGGAGCTGCTTATTTTCTGATGATAAATTTTAGTAAAATTATTAGGACCTCCTGTGTCTCTAAGCAAGCCTTAAAATGACATATATACTTAAGCAGAAATTCTAGAAAACTAATCATTCATATATATCCTTTAGTAATATCTAGGGATGGAAAAGGCAGGATGGAGGAATACTTGGCATTACAAAAGGCATAAGGAGGTTAAAGTCCACTTATCCCCTGTTGAATCTGTGATTGAGATATATAGTTAATTTTCAAGCTTTTGTTAATACAAACATTTTATTACTGTTGTCATAGGACCCAGCCTTATAAATCATAGTGCATAGTTGCTTCATGCTTGAAACCCTGAATCCAGTGGACGTGTGTGTAGTCTATAATGGTAAAGAAATCACGTTTTCTGCGTTTTTGTTGAAAAAATTAGAACTGAATAATGGCATAGATGATTTAGAGAGGTGGTTTGGTTTTTTGTAAAATATCTATTACAACTGAAAGCCAGATAGATTTAAATGTATAAGGCTGTTTCTTGATAACAGAATGCAGCAGTATGTTAGAGACTCTCAAACTATTCTAGAATAAGCTGACATTGTCACCATGTACTGTTTGTTTCAGTATAATCACTATGGATAATTACCATCAAACAGTAGTTGTGCAACATTATATAGTTAAAGGAAGGTTAATCAATAGTTTCAAGAAAGAACCTAAAAGGTTTTCTTGTGAATCTGAATCTGAAACCCAAATTGCCGAAAGAAGTTGAACTGTGGTCAAGACAAGCCCATACAGGGAAAGGTAACTGAGGTTCAGTTCTTGGTCAGCTGTAACTAGAGGGTTGTATATTGTTTGAGACCCCAGAAGTTTTCTAAGATACCTGTAAGGAGCCTGTGTGATGCTTAGTTAACATAGTACCTCCTTTTCTTAGGAAATGAATAAATATGTACAACTCTTCCAAAAAATGTGATGCATAAACATATGTATGGTCTATATAATCTTGCCTAAATGTAACACGACATGCACGTTAGGTGGAATGATCCCCCACACATCCAGCACTGCAATAAAGGAATACCTGTTTCTTAATGCTACCTTGGTGTTAAGGAGTTTTCTTATTCATGATTTAGGTGACAACATGTCTGCTTTATACAGTACAGCCTTGGTGAAGTCCAAAAGTATTAGTTGCATTAGATGGTAATTTGTTCATTTTGCCTCTATGCCAATGCTAATGTGCACAATCCAAAATCAATCCATTGCGCCTTACCTTGTGAACTGTGCCTTATGTTCTTCTACACAGGACAAGTAATGCTTGGCAGGATGTTCTTCTGCAATTAATTATATATGAAAAATACACAGGACAAAATGAAATTTGCTAATGGCCCCTCAAGACTTTAAGTTATGATACTATGACAAATGTCACAAGTTTGTGCTGAAGAGGAAAGACTGCATATGCAGATATGTCAGTGAAAAAAAAAAAAAAAAAAAAAGAAAAGAAAAACACAACACAACTGTTTTCAACACTTGTTCACCATAAAAATTAGAATACATTTTTTTGCTAATGATGCTTATTAGGTACTTGAAAAACACCTGTGTTCTCACTCATGTTTTACTTTGCAGGTAAAAGTACACCACTGTCAGAGCTAGAGCATTTTTAAGCATCATTACCAAAACCAAAGTCTGCCAGGATTTAAACTTTTTGTCTCAGTGCACTTACGAACATACTTAACTCATAAAATTTCCTACTCACTCTAATCCAAGAACACTGCAGGAGACTTATGCCCTGGCTTCTTTCCCAGTTGTTGCTGCATATCTGATCTGGGAAAGCAGTTTCTGCAAGGAACAGAGTGCTGTTGTGAGCAGAAGTGAGTTCCTTCAGCCTTTCCTACAGAGATTATCCTGGGCACATCGCATTCTCTTTAATCCCAAAGGCATCTGCAGCCGTGCAGCTGCGTTAAAGAAGAGATTTAAACAGGTTCATCCAAAACTTCCACACCAAATACTGTCTTCCCTTCCTTCAGCTAGAGTTGCAGTTTTGCTGGTGTGTCAAGGATCTGCATACAGCAGTCTCCGTTAACAGGCAGCTCTTCCCTTGGGGCTAGGGGAGCCCACCAGAACATTTTAACACCAGTGAAATTTTCCTAAGTCCTATTTCCCTCTTGCACTAAGAATGGACTGCACATACAGTCCATGCAGACTATCACCAAACCCTGTACAACACCACACCGGAAAAGGAAGTGTAAGGAACCTGCCTATCTTCCTGTTGAGAATTCCACCTACAGAAAAGTATCAGACACCACTACTGCCCATACTACTACCCATATGCATTTAGAAGTGTATAGGGAATCACTAGCTCATCACTTCTTGTTAAAAAGTGAGACAGAGATTGATCCCTTCCTAATAATATCTAAAATCTACTCTTGGTTCACATTTAATTTGGAAGTCTGAAATTAAACCTATGTGAACAATAGGCTTCATATTTTTTTCAGGGAAAAAAAAAACTGTAAAACCTTTTGTTCCAAACAGTAATTCACTGATCTCAGCAAGTGTCATTCAAGACATATTTTAAGCCTTATTTAAGATGGGTTCTGAGAAAGTTCTTTTTGGATTCTCAGTAGATACACTAGAATCATCATAGAATAGCTTAAGTCAGAAGGCACATCAAAAGATCATGTGGTCCATCATTTCATAGGAAAGGGAGCCTAGATGAGATTATCTAGCATGCTGTCCAGTCACATCTTGAAAATCTCCAGTGTTGGGGACTCTACCACATGTCTGGGCATCTTGTTACAGTGCATGGTCGTCCTCATGCTAAAAAAATATTTTTTTCTTGGTCAAGATGAAAACCTCTCCTGGTGCAGCTTCTTTTCTCCATGTGGCTTCTTGTGAAGAGAGACTCCATATTCTTTGTAGATGTCCTTTAGGTACTTGAATAATGTAATGAGTTCCCCCTGAGCCTTCTTTTCTCCAGGGAGAAAAGACCTAGCTCCTTCAGTCTTTCCTTATTGGGCAGGTTTTCCAGACCTTTGTTCACCTTTGTGGCCCTGCTTTGGACCCTTTCCAGTCTGTCTGTGTGTTTCTCTAATTGTGGGGACAAGAACTGGACACAGTAGTCCAGGTGTGGCCTGACAAGCGCTGAATAAAGTGGGATGATCATGTCTCTGCTCGTAATGTCCCTGTGGATGCAGCCCAGGATCTGATTTTCCTTTTTATCTGTGACAGTGCACTACTGACCCTTGTTCAGCTTGTTGTCCACCAGGACCCTTAGGTCGCTTTCAGCAAGACGGCTCCCCAGATACACAAAACTTACTACAAAAGATGGGTTACAACAACCTGAGGTATAGTTGGATGAAGCTGGAGTAACAAGTCTGAAACACAGTTGAGAATCTTAAAAGTTGATGATTTTTGGTCTTGGAAGAATTGCACTAAATGTGCTCCCACAGAAGAATATTAATCTGAAAACTAGTAAAAATAAAATTCTTAGGCAAGGGTCTCCAAAACTCTTAAGTTCAAGAGGTTTTTAATTGTTTTTAAAAAGTTTGATTCAAACTGAAACCAAAGTAGTAATATTAAAAAATCCTAGAACTCCTGGTTTGGAAAAAAAAAAAAAAAAAAAAAAAAAAAAAAGTAAGAGTCTGCTCAAATAATTCAAAATAACTGCCCATAGTCTAAATGGTCAATTAGAGAAAGGACAATTTTGCATACATGCGTGTATTATGGGTAAAATACCTCAAGGTAGCATATCCAAGTGTTGGAGATGCACTTCATTTCCAAACAGTTAGATCACAGCACTCAGAATGGACAACTAATTTCTCAGAACACCCCTTTGTATTTATGGCTTGAGACTACATCAAAGTGGCAATGCCCCAAGATATATGGTGTTCATCTCCTCTTACTTTCAGTTCCCTTTGTAGGAACTAACACCTGGAAGAACTGATTACTGAAACTCTGGCTGTTATTAAGAGAGAAAAGAGCAGCTTGAGTGATTGCCTTCTGATTATGTGAGCAAAAAGAGGGCTATGGTGACTTATAACTAATCTATATTCTAAGGATATTTGTCGCTTCTACAGTTCAGATAGTTTTCATCAAAATTGTAAAAGAAAGACATAAAACTTCTTAGAGATCCTGATTCAGAATTCATACTTAACTAAATTGCAAAGTTATTTTCTTTGAATTTTCCCATTCTTTGCATCAGGTACTATGACCAGTAAAGAATAACCCTATCTCAGGTGTCTTGTCACATTTGGAATTCCATTTTATTCTTACCTATTTAGCCTTCTGAGTATCTCATGAAAATATGGCTTACCATTCCTTGCAATCAGTTCGTTTTCTACTGTTAACCTGTAGAAGTTAAAGGGGGTGATTTTTTCTTTTAAATATTTTTTTTTTTTAATTTTTTAGCTAATGTGTCATATACTCCTAAATAGGAGGGTCCAAAAAGTGTTACTAAAGTGAAGAGGGAGACCAGAGTGCACTTCATTGGTGGATCACTGATTTTCCATAATTGGAATTAGGAATTAACTGATTCCCTGTTTCCAGACTAGTCTAACTCTCTGTCAGACAGATCTGTCCCAGAGGAAGGTAGTCCAAAACGCTGTGAATGCCAACCACACATGACACTTAGATGCATCACTACTCAGCAATAGTTTTACAGCTTGAGGTTATGATTATACCAACCAACTGAACATAGACAAGACACAGGATTAAGCACTGGTGAGTCCACTACCTGTTAGTGTGCCCACTGGTGCTGGGTCATTAATCATTCATGCAGTCCAGGGTTGCACCTGTACACCTTGGCATACTTCAGAGGGTAAAATGGTATGGAGAAGTATTGATGAAACACTTTGCTTTTTGAAGGAAAAAAAAAATAAATAAGGGGGAGGTGGGGCACAAGCCACACCATGTGACTTGATTTCAGGGTTATAAAATGGACCCTGTTTCTTTGTATTTACCCGTTAGACTATGGCTGAGACACACCAAGAGAATTGACTTTGGCCAGGCATGGTACAGTCTTTTTATAAGAAGTTTAAAATACATATTATTTTATTTTAGGATGAATAATTTATGTAGCATAAACATAATCTAAAAAGTCTTATGCTACCAGCTCCTTAAAAAGATGGAGAGAGAAGTAATTTTGCCTATCTCATCATACTTCACACAGTTACCCATCTTTCTGATGACAATAGAGAAGTGTATCACTTTCAGGACACAACAGAAGCTGTTAACCATGATTATATCATGCAGCCTTCATTTTGCAGACCTGTACTTTGTTGGAATCAATTCACTTTTTAGGTGATAAATGTGCTATCCTAGACACAAGTGAATAACCTTTACTTGGAAAATTTAAAATATTACAAGTACCTTAGAAGATTGTTGTCTTTTGACTCTAGACTATTCATTGATTTAAAGGGAGTATTCATTTATAAGGACAAGTTCTAAGAACCCACCTGCCATTTAGGGAATTCAGTATGCTTCATTATCAAGATCCTGATCACCATATTCCACAATCTGATAATGAAGTTCATCGTCATTGCTAACGAAGTGCTTATGCTTTACTGTACCTTTAAGTATTAGGTTTGGAAAGTTCGCAAATGGCATTTTGAGTCACCAATAGAAGTTAACTATTTGTTTAAAGCTCTTTACAGACTAATATTAATCAGGTATATGTATATCATTTTATTGATCAAATATAACCACAGATCTATTATTCCTTTCTGATAATGCAGGTGTACTCAGATTGTCCTGGGCTTCATTGTAACACTACTGCAGGTTTCTCACTTGGCATGGGAAAAGAGTAGTAACATTTCTTCACCTTAGGCCTATTACAAAAATAGTTTAACCTTACCCATGGTTTTTTCATCTTCTCTGTTTAGATTTCAGTTTTTTGAATAAGATATTATCTCTTTTCCTATTGAAGTGCAATGTCTGGCAAAATTAAGACGATAACTTTAATGGTAGGCTTAAGATAGAACCATAATAAAAATTTGACTATTCAGCTCTAAAACAGTGTTTTGTTATATATGAATCTGTAATGAATTTCTCCTATGTACTTTTAACACAAGTTACTAACTCTTTTTCCAGTATTTTTTTACTGATTTATGACAGGATAAAGATATAAATATTATTTTACCATTGCTTTTTAAAATATCATTATAAATACTAACAGTAATACATTTTAGTCTATTCATAAGGTAGGAATGGAAAAGAATAGAAATAATACTTTTTTATTGTTGCAGGTTTTGGCTAATATGATTGGAATTAAAGCGCAGATTTCCGAAAGTCAAAAAGTGAGATGATCCTGCACAATCTTAGAACAAGGACTCCATAGCAATTAATTTCATCTCTCTAGGTACTAATGAGGGGACGAGAGATTCTTCAATGCTTAGAAAGGAGTTTATTACTAAACCTGTATCTTAAAGCTCAGATTTTTATTAGCACTCAGTTATGCCCAAATCAAAGTCGGTTCAAATTTTGCTATAAATTCCAATTGGAATAAATCCACGTAAACTAAATGTTTTTAAAACCCTGAGTTTAAAGGGAAAGAAGAAACCACCAAGAATCATTGCCTGATGCATATAACTAGGTCACATAATTAATGTAATGCTGTCCTAAGTACTCTTCTTTTGTCTTAAATGTGTCCATTAATCTTCGGTGTGTGATAGTTGGATCTTCATCTTAATTGGACATTAAGGGCTTCAAGACAGGAAACATATCTTTGCTAATCTGTGCTGGTTTTGTATTACAAATAGTACTGTCAGATTCTTAATGCATGCCAAGGATATAGGTGCACTATTATTTTATGACCAATTATTCTTTCTAATATTTACAAACAATATTTTCTTAGCTCTCTAAGGGCACATTACAAAATCCAATTTTTAATAAATATTACAGTTTGAATTAGTGTTTACTTTGAGAAGTTATATTTGTAAATTACTAAATGGCCAAATGTAACCTTTGTATTACAAAGTACTCCTTTTATGACTACCACTACAGTATGTTCATTACATTCAGATTCATTATTAAAATTATTTTTTTAAGTTTAATAATACACTATTTGGATAGCTATCTCAAAATGATAATCTGATCAGTGATCTCAGTTTCAAGTTCAAAATGCTGAGACTCTGAAACCATGCTTCCTTATGTGTTTTGGACTGCTGCATCATTTTGGTGCTTCTAGGCATGTAATTTGAACTCTGCATGATTCAGTGTCTCAAGATCTTTTCAAGGCAACCTGTATATCAAAAGTTTTGGCTTCTCAAAAAAGATGTTGAAACAGCTAATGATAATAGTGATGTTAGAGTTTAAGAGAAACAGATTTAAGTAAACAAATTGCTTTACTGCCATTAATTTTGTGTAATTAGATATGTGTAAGAATGCTGAAGCAGTTTAGAAAAATACATTGATGCAGATGATACACATACATGTGCATATGCATATAAATACATGTATCTGTGTATTTGTGACTGTGTATGTGTGTATGGATGTGTGTACTTATGTACAGTTGTTAAATAATTCAAATTTTCAGGGACTTTGAAAAATCTGGCAACCCCAGATTGAGAATGTATGTGTGACCTGGAATGTATTAATAAAGTTAACTTAAACCATACATGGCAAAATGTTAGTAAAAGACCACATCTTGAAAGAATGGCAAACTTCATCTGAAGAAAAAATTGAACTGATTATCTAAGTTTGGATGGTCCACACCACGTGCAAGTTATCTATAAATATTTTATAATTTGCTAAATAATAACAAGTAAAAGTGCTATAGAAAAGAGAGACCTTCTGTGGGAAAACCAACTAGCCCTGACTAGGATTCACAATATTTAACCAGGAAGAACCATCAAAGTTTATGATAACTAACAGCAGGGGAAGGTTTGCTTCTAGAATGAGTGTGTAGCCCATAGGCTGGCTTGTTTTACAGGTGCCCCAAGTCTTTGAATTAGGTTTTTGGTATAAATGTTCCTGAGTGCCTGGGAGCCCTGGTGCCTGGCCAGCCTTGGCTAAGCATCAAAGGAAGATGTCACTGAAATGAGTAGGAGATTGCCTTCATCCATACCCTTCTCCAGGCTGTGTGTGTGCCTGTGTATACGTGTGCAGGGGTGGGGACCTGGCTGTGCCCACAGTCCTTGCAGAGCCTGCAGTGGGAAGCAGCAGAGGGGAGGGAGGGCACTTCTGTTGTCTCGTTCTCATGTCCAAGTGTCAATCCATAATTATTGAGGCATGCCCCCCTGATAACAATGATTTTAAACCCCCAGCTCCTCCAGAACCTGATTTGCCATTTAGACCAAAGGCCCAGGCATGGTCTGCCTGCTATGGTGCATCCACCTCTAGCACAATCACCCTCTTTCTTCTAAAGCGCTTTCCTGTCACTTTGTCTAAGCTGGTTTGTCAGCCAGGTTGCCAACAGTCTTGCTGTTCAGACCAGCAATTCTGTTCACGACTTCAAAAAGGCGCTTTATACTCTGAAAGCTTCCAAGATCTCCAGAAGCATATAAGTGTGTGTTAGGTAGTTGAAACCCAGCTGCACATTTGGTCAGCTGAACAAGTGTCATTAAATACCCGTGTGCTGGCAAATGAATCATGCCCTTAGCTCATATCTATACACATACCACTAGTTACCAAAGGGTGGGGTTTAATTCTGTCTTTCAAGTCATACAAGATGAACCTTACTTACACAGGGTACCTTATGTGAAGATTTAAGTTCTGTGTGGGAGCTGAACACCTTGAAGACCCAAGAATTATCATGTGTACAGAATTACCTTCTTTTGTACAGTGCCTCTATAATGTCTTTTAATGTCACAAGCAACCCTTTCTTTCTGTAAAATAATCACTTTTCAGTCTCCCAGACTTTTGAAGTTGGAGACTGGAATATTGGGCTTTTAGTTTCTTTGCTTGCTTTGAACCCTGCAGTATTGGTGTAGATAAGATGGTTCACAGCTGGAGCTGTTCTTGGCCTCAGCTTGGAGATTGCCACCATTGCCGTAAATAAAAAGGAGAAAGTCCATTAGGATATGTCTACAAGGCTGTGAAAAAAGTGGGCCAGAGTATGAAGTTGAACACTAGATCACAGATTATCCACGTTGCATAGCTGTTAGCTCTTATCCTGACAATGGTTTGAATCGAGATACTTAATACAATTTTTTCTCTTCTTTCTCCCCTCCCCTCCACCCCCCCCACCCCCACCCACGCATTCCTGGGTAGTAAAATAGATGTGCAAACTGACCTCCATCATCTTCCCATAATTAGCCCTAACAGAGACGTATCTTTTACTGAAATCACTACACAGGAAATACTTCCCAAAGTACTTAATTTCTGAGAACCATGGGTTGTCAGTTTCAACATATAGATCAATAATGTATATTATATTATATTATATTATATTATATTATATTATATTATATTATATTATATTACATTACATTACATTACATTACATTACATTACATTACATTATATTATATTATATTATATTATATTATTTAGACCATAATCAGTCAGCTAATCATACTTAAAATATTCCCATAGAGATGTTTTGAAAACGGATATACAACAAAAGATTGTGAGGCGCCTAAGTGCTGAAACACTAGGGATCTAACAGCTACCTGATGGACTTTAAAAAGTGTGGATGTATTTTATGAAAAGTACATTTTAGGTGGATAGCCCTGAAATACCCAGTCAAGGTCTGAAAGGAAAACAATAACTGCTAGTCATGCATTAACCTTAAAGACAAAGTGGTTTAGAGAAAAGGCTAATTTTTTTTTTTTTTTTTTGCTTACTAAGAAAACACATTTCAGTAACAAAAATCTATTTAAAATGAAAAAAGGAAAAAGACAACATGTATTTCAAGTTACCAGAGATCATTATGAATTTAGTACACACTTGAACTTGAAAACTGTAGCTGTATCCATTTACTAATTAACAACTTGCTCAATGGTATTAAAAATGAAACCGCTGCTTTCTTTAGCAAGAATAATATGTTGTTGTTAAATTTATAGGGGCAGAAGATGTGAGTTCAAAAGACTATCAGGAAGTCTTTAATACCCTCAACAATCTTCAGTGAGCATATTTATGAGCTTAATCTCATCAGCACTTAAATCACGAAACTTTAAAATGCAGAACATAAAAAAAATAACTAGCTAAGAGGATGAGAGGAAAATTATTATTATTATTAATACTACTAATAATAATAGTAATGATCATTATCATGATGATGTTTAGGAGCAAGGAAAAGCATTCAAATGAGGACAACACACAGCTCTGTAATTTGATATTAATAAAGAAATTAGGCTGCAATAAAATGCAAGCATCAGAAATAAAAACTTTTTTATCAAAATGTAAAATTTCAGAAGCTCAGGGGTTTTGGCTGTCATGAAATGTTCCTTTTGATATCGGGTGGTTCATGGAATTGATCGTGGTGTTCGTGGTTTGACTTTGAGACGGTCTGAGCAAATGAGTTGTGAAGGGTTAATTCAGGTAATAAGCGCTTTGTATGTCCTGCTGTGCGTTTAGCGAAGCACCAACTGACAAAGGCTTTTATTCAGAAAAGAAACTTGACAAAAGAAGCACCTCTACTGGATGGGTGGGGTTGGTATGAAGCTCATCCCGGGCAATGAGCTCAGCAAAACCAGAGGACAGGTATCTCCAGTGGGGGCAGATGGTGACCACGGACTCATTGACCACTGACTCAAGAAATCCTCCAGACCCAAAACCAGTTGAGACTGAGCATGCAAACCAATTGACATGAGAAGCGAGAGAATTATTTGACAAATGGGAAACGGAGTACTAGGTAATGAAGGAGTTGGGTAACTTTTAACCAATGAAGGCTGATGGCTTTGTATGCTAAACTGTATAAATAGTGTGAAATTTTGACAACAGGGAGCTAGGCATTTGTGCATTACCACCTAGTTTCCTACTTCAAGCAAACTAGAATAAAGAAATAAAGAATACCTCGACTCGGTGTGTGAGCTGGTGCTGCTCACCGGCTAAAGAATCTGCTTACTGCACAACATTTACCTTTTGCACATTGAATATACATCATCACATTAAATTCTTTTTCTGTGTTCTTGATACACACCATGAAAACTGAATGTGAAAACTGAAGCCAAATTTATGCTCTCAGAAACTAAATGTCACTTATTATGTTTCAGTGGCCACACATTATGGTTTCGTAGAAGAAATAATTACATTAATACAGGATGTACAAGATCACCCAGAGGACACCAGTCTATGACAACATGTAAGCCACTCCTTCAGGTTAAGCTTGAATCATTGAAGCCACTGAAAGTGCACACCTACATTCTTACCATGGTTAAGTGCCTAATTCTATGGGTAATTAGGCTTCTGGTTTAATTTTCCCTCTTTTGTTTGCCACCAACATCACCTTGATTCACCTTGAAAGGTATAGCAGACTTTGAGATGCAGTTGCAGCAGGGATGGAAGGACTTCCGAAAACCCATGCTACCCCTGGACCAGGACTGGAGGCCAGATGAGGTATTTGAGGAAACCTCAGAAGTTACTAAACCATTATGTCTAGGGGACACAATCAACCTTCGCCCTTACTGTCATTCACATTTGAACACAGATGATTTACAACCAGCCTTCAGGCAAGAATTTTCTTTTGATTGCAAACAGGGCACAATGGTGCATGCTGATCCCTGTAGTCACACCTCATTTGCAATGAACTGCTACCCAGTGTCACTGAAACATCGCATAAAATTCTTCTTACTCTCTTGAATTTAATGAATTGTGTCCACAGGACATTTTTGACAGTAGGTCAAAAAGTTCCCTCACAGAAAAGCAGAGGGAATCCTTACTAAAAGAGGGATGAGTCTCAATGGCTCCCATCTAAAAGTTACTAATCTCTTCTTAGTCACCCAGTCTCCTTCCATAGCTAATGTAGACACAAAGATTTCTGCCAATATACATGACAAATCATCCCATGTATATATTTAAGCAAATATTTTAAGATAGGTTGAATGATCTTATACATGTTCCTCTCTCTTATTGTTTTTTAGACTGACTGTTAATTTATTAGATGCTATTATCCTCATCTTTACTTACACCAGGGACAAAATAATTAACTTCAATATTAAATGAGTTGCTGAGATATTAAATGATATTGCTGAGAAATGTGAAGACATCTTTTCTGTGACTGTTTTTATCTTGACTACCTATATATGTATTGCTCTGACATTTTCACTAATTGTAATTAATACTTGATTTGATGATTAAATTCCAATCCCACTCTTTCCTTTTTTTAGGAGGAGGTATGAGTGGGTGATTGTTAACATCTTAGCATCAAAATATTAACTTTCTGGCTTTAATCATTCATTCAAGTCCCACACCTACAAGGTACCAATGATTCAACTTAGCATTGGATTTTAGGATCTTTGTAACAAACTAAACAAAAGTCCCAGTTTTGCAGAACGACTTTTAAAATCTTTGACATTGTCATTATTGGTGCTGCATTTTCTAGTATAGCTCATATCACTCTAGTAAAAACTTTCAGCCAGGTGCATTCAGTGGTCGAATCTTTGCATAAGGGAGGAGGATGGAACACCAATTACAGAGACCACTGATACTTATGAAGTATATAAACAGCCAGAGGGTGGACTCCTGGCAGTGATAACAAGAATCCAGTGTGTTTTGACAAGCTGTGACCTCTTTGCATAGTCTGAAATCTTTGCTAAGACTTTGTAAAGAACAGATGCTTAAATCTCAATGTTAAACATGTTTAATTTTAATAAATTGCTAACCCCATGTGTATTCAATATACTTGTATGCAAGTATGTCAAGTCATTAATTTAAAATGCACAGCTATATAGTCCTTGTTCCCACAGAAGACCTCAGACATTTTATGGACCATTTTAATTATGAATCATTGAGATATGCCAGAAGGTTTGTAAAATAAAATACAGTGGGTTTATGACAGCAGTCAGCTGCCCCATCACACAATAAATACATGTCATGGGTAGAGGACATTAGGACAATTCCATGGATCCTGTCAAAATACTGTTTGTCATAAGAATAATATTTCTGAATGCTTGGTGCTGCCAAAGACATTCTAAAACTAAGCAACTGTGAGTTCAGATAACAACCAGGCTGTTTTCAAGGGCTGGAAAACAGAAAAATGGACAGAACCAATAAACCCATGGACTGGATACTATTATACAGATGCTCAAGGGCAGAGTGCTTGTTAAAAAAGTAATTGATTGGGATTTTTGCATGGGGAATCAGCTTTCTCAAACAGAATAGTCAGCTGCTGGCTAGATAGTGGCAGAAGTCTGTATTGCAATGGTCAATGTTATCTCCAGCTGAAGAACATGCGTTTTCTCTATCTGGATGTATCAAATGCTCCATGAGCTCCCATATGAGACTGAACATTTTTCTGTAGGTATCTGAAAGCTCTCTGTGCAGAATAATTTGTTTATAAAATTAGATATCTAGAGGCATTTTAGATGTTGTGTCGTTCCTGATTTCAAGATGTGGCTTCACAGATCTCCCATAGATCCTGTGCCAGTGATGCCAGTATCTCAGCTATTCGAGGGCATCTAAAACATATGTTTAGGCATTTTAATTGCTTTCTTAAATTTATGTATCTAAATTTAGCTGTATATAGTCCAATACTGAGAAACACTATGAGGGAGTCAGTTCTGTCCTCCAGTGGTTTCAACCCATCTGAACTATTTTTGAACTCTGTGTTAGAATGAAATGAACACAGTCCTAAAAATGCTGGTTTTCTTTTGCACTTTAGCACTAAAGATGACCCTGTGTTTTGATGAACAAAGCATTTAATCTCACAGGTTGTAATTACATGAACGAACTTTGAATTGCTTATGGCAGTATACATGTCTTTTTTAGACTCTGGAAAACATAAACATTTCCAGACTGCCCTGAAGGAAATAATGTTCAAACACTTTAACAGCAATGTAGCTTAGTGAAAAACCTCATAAGAAGGAAAGATGAATGTATTTTAAAACACAACTGATTTGTCTCTCACACTCTCATACCCACAAGCCCCAAGATGTGTAAGCAGTGTGCAGGCACCAAGATGCCTGTATCCAGGTAGTCTGTACAGGATTGCTTGCAAGGACATGGAAGAGCCAAAGTATTGGGTGTTAAGCCCCTCCCCACACTTCCTGGGTTCCTCCTAGGGGTGTGTTTGTTTAGGATTTGTCTCATTGTACCCTTTAGATGCAGACAGTGATTAATCTCTCCATCCTGCCCCACCTCTGTGAGTCACGAGGATTTATTCCCTGTCTCTGTTTCAGATCTGGTTGTCCTGAGTATTTGCAGGTAGCAGTGTGCTAGAATCTTGTTGAACTGCTACTGTAAGTGTTAGCAACACATGACATTTTTATAACCCTTATCCCACTGATATTTTGTCCCCGTGTGTTCATATTCACACTCCACATACCAATATAAAATATTTCTAGTGCAATTTTCCTTAGCTCTATAATATTCCTGGGCATTGATTTTCTAATGCATAGTTACATTTTGATACCTGCTGGCAAAGAAAAAAAAAAAAAAAAAAAAAGAAAACCATATTTTATGATTAATAAACTTCCTTCTCAAAAGATTACCAAGGTCCTGGTATTGTCCCTTAGTATTTCAGCAGAGTAGTTTGCTAAATTTTCCACTTTCCTGGCCCAGGATTACACATGAAGATACAATTCAGTTCCTTCGATGCAATCATTTAATCTCTAAATTCCAGTCTGGTCAAACCTTTATACTGTCCCTCTTTCTTTATAGGAATCAGCTGAGCTTTATGGTGTCCTTCCCACTTTCTCATTCTCCATCATTCACCTTTCATTATCACTTTTTATCTATGACAAACTGGAAAAAGTTTAGAAAGGGAAACAACACTTGCCATTGACAGGACAGAGGAATAAACTTGTTCAGTGATGGAAAAAAAACATTTATTTCACTTGTAGAAAATCCGAATACTCCTTCACTGCCTGTCCTCATCATATTTTACAAGGACTACTACATTGGTTAATCAGAACTTGGTTGGTTGTAATTGAGATGCAGCTGACACTGACACTGGCTAAAGAACTTGATTCAGGTTCTACATGTGGGAAAAAGCAATTGATGATAAAATGTCAATGCCTGAAGGGCAGGGACATCCTGGATCTGCCTTGGCCTAGGGGCAGGAGAGGCTCAACTGCAAAGAAGTGGCACTGGAGGCAGATGATGCTTTCTCAGACCTATACCAGAGGCTAGCTGGTGTGGTGCTGGACAGCGCCAACATGCTCGAGGCAGGGAGCAGCAGAAGAAGCAGAGTAGGTAATCAGGGAAGAAATATCCTTGGTGTGTGGCTGCAAATGCCTTGCTCATGGTCTGACAGATCTCTGAAGGTCTTACCAAGAGGTAAAGGGATGCCTCCAGGGAATAAGGGACAGGAAAAGGAACAGCCCTTTCCCATGGGGATGCTGCACAAATAGAGAGAGGGTGACTCTTGCTAGCACTGACCAAGTGCTACTCCAAGCAATAGAGGGTGTTCCTGTGGCTCTGACCATGTTCCTCACCTCATCAAAATGTTCTGGTAGCAAGGAATTTGTGCATTCTCTGCCAAACTGGGCAGCTGACAGCTGGGGTCATCTCAGAGACTTCTGCCAGACACACTCTTACTTATGTCTGCTTGCCCTTGATTACCTCCTTCGGCATCTTTGTCAGCCTCAGCTGCTGTGGCCATGAGCCTGTCTGATTCTTCAGGACATGACATCTTCTTTGCTCTTCCTGTGATGCCAAAGGCACCCACTGGTGCTGCTCTGCCTTGAGGGACACAGCCACCACATAGGAGTGTGACTACTGTGCTGGCCTGGTCACCAGTAAGAGGAGACCTGGGTTCACTCAGAGCCCCCCAGGGTAGTGCCAGTGGCTGGCCAAGGCCTGGGTGATAGGTGCTCAGGGTGAGCTTGGCAGAGTCTCTTTGCCCACCACTCTGGCCTCTCCTGCCAAGGGTGTGTGAGACTGCACTGATGACCTTCTGCCTCTCTTGACAGTCCCCAGCACACACCCAGAGCTGGCCAGCACCAGCACAGGCAGCCAGGCTGAAAAGCCAGCACTTCTCCACCTCCACTAGACTCCCTTTGGCAGCTCTGCAGGTTGGGGCTTGTGGCACCCCCAAGGGATGGCAATGGCAGCCAGGCCCTGCCAGAGGGATGAGCCATGGGGCTGGTTGCACATGCCTGACTTGGTATACTGCCTCACCTGAGAGGTACACTGTCCTCCAGACACAGGGAACCATGCTGGGTCTTGCTGTCAGTAAAGATAATTTTATTTTTGCATTGTGGCAAGAGCTATGGAATTTAAATTATACATGAGATTTAAGGATGAGAGTCCACTTTGTCCTGTAGATAAAATTGTGGTGATGATGGATTCAGAGTAAAACCAAGTGCACTAACATCATTAATTCCTGGATGACCCAGGAGCAACCCAGTTTGTCTCTGCATTGATGAAGTAAGGGATGGAATCCAGATGATGGACCAATTTGATACAAAATCTGTTCTTCATTTGCTAGCTAGAAACTTAAATCATGTTTTCACCTGCTAAATTTTTGTTTAAACCACTCATCTGCTAAAATTCAACAACATGAATTCACAAATAAGCATTCTGTCAGAGAACTGTAATTTCTTTTTGGTTTAACAAAATACAGTCACCTGATGTTTGAGTTAGGTTCTGCTCTTATACAATTCCTATTTTAAAACACTGTATTAATAATCAGCCTTGTGATATATTAAATGTAACCATTATCATAGGTGGTGCTACTTTGAATAAATATAGATATATTGTGCTGGTTTTGGCAGGGATAGAGTCGATTTTCTTCATACCAGCTAGTATGGGGCTAATGGTTTTGATTTGTGACCAAAAAAGTGTTGATAGCACAAGGATGTTTTTGTTATTGCTAAGAAGTGCTTACAGAGTCAAGGTCTTTTCTGCTTCTCACCCCACCAGCGAGCAGGTTGGAGAGGCACAAGAAGTTGGAAGGGGGCACAGCTGACCAAAGGGATATTCCAGACCATACGACATCATGCTCAGCAATAAAACTAGGGTGGAGGTTGGAGAGGGTGGGGTGTTGCTCAGGGACTGGTTGGGCATCACTGGGTTGGTGGTGAGCCATTTTTTTTCATTTGCATCACTTATCTTTCTTGGGTTTTATTTCTCTTTCTTTGTTATTTTCCTTTTCATTGCATTATTATTATTATTATTATTATTATTACTACTACTACTGCTATTACTATTATTATTATTTCTTTGTTGTTTTCCTTTCCATTGCATTATTATTATCGTTATTATTACTGTTGTTGTTATTGTTATTGCTGTTATTATTATTATTTCAATTATTAAACTTTTTTATCTCAATCCGTGAGATTTTCCCTTCCAATTTTCTTCCCCCATCCTGCTGGTGGGGAGTAAGTGAACGGCTTTGTGGTGCTTAGCTGCAGGCTAGGGTTAAACCACAACACATACTTAAGGTATAATTTTTTCTATTTTATGAGAAGACATACCATGCTATTGGTTCTTAAAAGAAGGCACTGTGTGCTTCTTTCAGTAGACTTTCAGATCTTGCTGTCCTCTTTCTTGAGTGGGTTAACTCTCTTAGCCAGCTATCCTGTTAGCATCATGTGGAGAGAAAAAAATTTAGCTTTCTTTGGCTAATTTTGCTTTTACTTGATATGCAATTTTTGGTGTTAATAAACTGTAGAAAAAAAGGGGCTTGCCTGTGTGTATGTTCCTGTATGTATAATAGTGTGAAGATGAGTCTTTTGTGTAGAAGATATTTTCAAATAACATTGTGATGTATGTAAGAAGATACAAGATCAAAACTGTGTCACCTACCTAAAAAAACTTGTTCTTCAGATCTTTCAGTATCATACATGCCATGCTTGGCTGATTGCTTCCCTTAAATCTTCTGTCACAGAAGAAATAGAAATAGATCCTTTCTATAGCAAAGCAAATGTTGCCTCTAGGTTGCCTTTGCTGTGACATCTTATGAAAAGACATCTTTTTTCAGGATGTCAGATTCTCTGTGATTTATTATATGAAGTTTTTATTCCCATGTTCCTTTCCATAGTTGAATTGACTGTTAAATGTTTATAGATGTTTACCTCCAGCACTGTTTCCTTTACTTAAGATAGGGAAACCTGTATTTACTAATGGTAATAGTGAAAAATCTTGATGCTAAGCTACTAATGATGTCCAACATCATTTAGTGGTGCCTTGGCATTGAGAGTATTGGATCTTAACTTATCACAGCTCAATTACAGCTTAAAAGTAAGGACTTCAGAAATATATTTTGCAATGATACAGTGAACTCTATTGAAAATAGCTTTGACACTGTCACATAATTCTTTCTTTATCTGGGGCTCTTGAATGTTGCAACAACCGTGAAAGGCTCATGGAATCAAAAGCTGCACAGCAAACTGCTTTCCTTGATGCAAGCTTTAGGCAATGTGACTTAGTTCACTCCTTATTTATGAGGCTGCTAAGAACTCTTGGCATGCTTGTAAAAATGAAAATAGTAAGTGGGAAAGGCAGTCTTATGCAGGACTCAAGGATTTATCTGTGTTTTTTACACAAATACCCAAAATAAAATGCCATGAAATAAATTAATTATGTAATTTCACCTGGAATCCATCATAAAACTCATTTTGAAGCTATATAGGCTAGGTATTTACCTTGTTTCTTTCTAGAAAAATGTTAGATTTTGTGACATTTCAAGTAAAATCTCAGATAGCAGTGTGACTGACAGTGAAAAGTAAAAGTATTTCTTAGTGGAACTTCTTTGTTTTAAAAATATGAAGAATTGTCTATTAGAATAGTTGGCCTCAAATGAGAAATTTCTTTTTTTCATAAATGTCAGCCAAGTTACTATTTCCCAGTACACCCTGCTTTTTTGGTGTGACTGATCAATAAACCCATACAGTGAGAGAAAGACAGACAAGGATAAGATACTCATGAAGCTCAGGGGAAATCGTAGGGAATGGCAGACCACAGCTATTCCAAATAAAGCTGAAATTACCTCAACACAAAGGGAACCAGGGGTCACTTTTGTTTTAGCTAATTGGCTACAACAGTTGAGTGGATCAACTGGCTATGTTAGCTGACCAAATCAAGGAATTATATCAGCTGAATGAATCAACCAGCTGTGTTACTGTTTGTTCATGAGTTAACCAAAACATTATAAATGCTTTCCTGATATTAGCTAGACTGCTATGGTGGGGGAGAATGTATATATGGCTTAGTCCAATATGCAACACAGAAAATGAAGAATCAGCAAAGAATGTGGAGGAGAACTGGTTTAATGGGCTTAAGCTGGTTTAAACACATATATTACTTTCTAGATTTTGAGGCTACACAACATCTTGATGGTGAGTGTATCATAGAAAATGGTAATGAGAATCACGTCTTTATTGTAAATCAAATGTATATTGTAATTGCTATATTCTGCTAAGCATAATTTGTGTTGTGATTTAAGACATTGCTGTATTGCTCTGCTAAATCAAAATCCTATGTAACATCAAATACCTTTTGCAGGAGAGAAAAAAAAAAAAAAAAAAAAAAGCAAGCAAGTAGATTTGGTATTAAACCTTCCACATGAGAAATGCCTAAAAGAATCTGGTGAGAGTGTGTTAGATGCTGACATTTGGTTTCTTGCTATTTTGGTTTTATGTATGAAGAGCAACTCTGGATTCATTTCCATTGAAAACACCTTCACAGAAAGCTTACTACCTTCATGGATCATGAAATCTCAACCCTCTCTAGTATCCTGGTGAAGGTCAATTGTAATGCAGAAAAAGAACACAAAATCTCAAGCAGCTGGAAGCAGAGCAAGTGGAAGAATGCATGGCTATTTAACTTAATAGTTCTACCATGTAGTAGGGAAGGAGGGACTGCTGCATTTGGGATTCCTACTTAGGTGTTTCCTTATTTTAGCTAATGACTGTTTAAAGCACTATCTTTCTGAGAGGAAAGGATAAGAAAGGTTATAAGCATAATCCTATGACATAAAACTATCAGCATTACCTCTTAAATTAAAAATCTTCATGTTGTTTTCCCAATGAATAACCATAAAGAATTCTGGAGAGAATAACAGGTCTCACTCTTTATATATGGACCAGGTACTTCAGCTTTGAATAATTTTCTTCTCTCCTTAAGTCTTCATAGCTTCTTGCTTTCTGTAAATAAGTATAGCAAGTTGCCTGTCACTCCTCTGGAGTTATAATATACTTACCATCATAATGCAGATGCCACTTCCCAAGGCAGAGAGATAATTTTCTAATACATAATGTTTGAGGATCTAGTTCCTTTATTGGATTTAAGTTTTGAATCTGTTTTTTTTTCTGTAATATTAAAGCCTAGCAGGGCCAAAATCATTTAGGAAGATGCCTTAATCTTCCTTGAAGATTATCTTATAGCCAGGGAAACTCTTGGGGAACAGTTAGAATGCTCTATTTTGAGTCGAAAATTTTCTCAATGCATCCTCCTACAGTAATTTATTCATATCTTTTTAATGTGGGATATAGCATATATACTTCAAAGAATTATTTTTTAGATATGTTTTGGTTCAATTTTCTGCTCTGAAGCTTATTTTACATGTAGCAGATGTTCCAAATCCACACAGTTTTCTCTTGTATTGCCTTCACTGAATTGTAGAAATTGAGAAGCTCTAAGCAAGACCCTACACCTTTCCTTCCTATTTACTGGAATTTCTTTTCAAAGCAATATTTCAGCAGCCATTTATTCTTCTTATAATGGACACAATAATGAACATGAAAACCTATGAATTCTTAGCTGTATAGAGTCTAGAAAACTTTATATGAAGGAATTTAAATATTTTATTAGCATTTTAACTGTGAGGAATTCAGCAAAACCAAGCAATTTTAAAGATACTGAAAACTGAGCAGCTGCAGCATCTTCCTTTTTGTAGATGTAAAGATGACTCTGAATAATACATGAAAGATGGAGGCGTATAATCATGTTGGGAGTCTTTCATCTCTCAGTTACTAATTCAAAACTAAACTATAATAGTATTGATCTTATTGACCAGAAGAATATGTAAAGTACTGTGACCTCAATCCTTTCCCTGGTCTTAAAACATTATCATGCTAATAGTTGTTTCAGATTATCGGTCGTTAACAAGTATTTCCATTACATTCTTAAAACAGTCAAAACAACATAATACTAGAAAATGAAATGTTGCGTTAATGCCCACAGCACATTATAACAATGACAACAAAAGTAGGGTAAAATATGGTAGTATTTTTCAGACATGAAAGTAAATACTAGAGGAAAATATCTTCCTTTGAAGAAAGCTCATTACTAAAAGAAACCTAAACACAAAACCTTCATAATATGTAATTAATATTGGGGAGAGGGGGGAATGGGGCAGCAGGGGGCAGTCCTTTAAGTTATTAATTTGGGACCACTGCAATAGAACAGACTATTTCAGTTGGAAGGAACCTACAACAATCACCTAGTCCAACCCTCTGACCAGTTCAGGGATGACCAAAAGTTACAGCATGCTGTTAAGGGCATTGTCTGAATGCCTTTTAAACACTGACAGGCTCGGGGCACTGTTGGAGCCAGGTTGGATGGAGTCTGAGCAATCTGGTCTAGTGGAAGGTGTCCATGGCAGAGGTGTTGGAACTAGGTAATCTTTAAAGGTCCCTTCCAATGCAAACCATCCCATGATCAACCACCTCTCTAGGAAGCCTGTTCTGGTGTTTCACCACCCTCTTGGTAAAGAAATGCATCTATTGTCAGTTGTTTCATGTGATCTTAAGGAGCTGCTGTCAGCTAATAAATGATGGGTTTATGTGGAAGGAAGAAATGTTCCTTTTTTGTCCTTGTCAACTGTGCTAGGTTACTGACCAAAATAATAATGTTCCTAAAATGCTAGAAAGGAAGTAACCAAACAGCTGTTCAGCATAAAAACACAGGCTTCCCTGCAACATGTGGAAAAAACTGCATTATTCCATAATATGATATTTATAACTGAAAATAGTCAATAACAGTGATTCCCACCACAATCACCCCCCCGAGTCTGTTTAATTTACTCAGCAAAATAAATATATTATCTTTAAGAATGAAAGGGTCATGAATCTGGAAAATTAAAAGAAAACCAAAAGTGTTTTATCTTTAAACATTTTCATTAATAGGCATGTAGATAAATACCAGAATGTACTGATAGAGATATATATGTATGTGTATAAATATATATGATTTATCTGATTATTCTGAGGTGAAAGAATACCCTCAAGATACATATGACAAGTTTTACTAATAAAATATCCACTGGATCTCTACACCACGGACTATTTTCACTCAGAATTTCTAAAGTTACTTTGATGAGACTGACTCACAATGATCACTCCCAAAGACAAGTTATTGACAATTGATCTGTGTATGACAGATCTGTCTTAGTCTGTTGTGGAACCACAAAATTAACTATTTATCTATCAATATTCCTTGTTCAGGAAGTGTGCTGACACATATCAAACAGTTGTGAAAAGAAGGAAAACACTGATATATTCATTCAGATCTGGCTCAGGAATGCCCTACCTGGGTATATAGTTTAAGCATAGCCAGATCCATAACTCTGAATGTTTTTTGTCTTGAGGGTCATTGGATAGCATGGGTTCTTCCTATAATAGTATATCCTCTTTAAGAGGTAGGTTAAGTTAGGAAGTGTAAATTTTTCATTCCTCTAAAGAATTTGTAATACTGCATAGAAAAAATAATTCAGAACTTCTCCAGTTATGGAGAGGAAACAAAGGAGAGTTTCACTATTTAACCAGTTGAGAAGGTGATTTTTCTGTAAAAGACAGATCTGGGAGACCACTTCTCTGAAAATCTAATAATTAGAAGTTAAACAGGACCCATATGTGCTAATGCAGGTAGGCCGAATCTCTCAGTATGGAAGAAAGGAAAAATGTTCCTCTGTCCCCAAGATCAGATGTAGACAATGACATCTAAGATTATAAACAGAACAAGATGCACAGACAAACAAAGAACTATATATGACAAAGAATCCTCTTTAAATAATTCTGAAGAATAGAGAGAACTAAAAAGAAAGCATAGAGTAGAAGTGGTAGAGGAGAAAATTCTATCCTAACTCTCTCAAAGGCTAGAAAAAAAAAATAAAATTACAGAAATAGTGTGAAATATTATTTCCTTAAAACAATTTTATTTACAATCTTCGAGATTTAACTCTGGGTAAACATTATTAAACAGGAAAAATAAATTAAACATACTTTTATAACACTAACTTACTATCATAAATATTCCATCTTTACTTCTTACTTCAAATTATGGAATCAAATTTCTGTCTTGGACAAAATTGTTACACATGTTAATCTCTAAGTACCTCCATTTCTTGTTTAGCTGGGACCTATAGAATTCACTCATGAATAGGATATTACCTTTCAAAATCATGTAAATGTAGTCATCCCAGACAAACCTACTTTATAGTAAAGAATGGATACGTATTTATGTAATTCATTCCATGGTCTCAGAATACTTTGAATGTTGTATTCTCATATATTATTTATTAATTTACTTAATTCTATTATTGTGAGAGTACATGGTCCATGGGAGTTTTACTCTATATATTATTAATAAAAACAATTAAGCTTCATTTTGCTTGAATGAATTTCATGTTGTTGAATCAAGTTTTGGGTTTTTTTTCATATAAACACAGTTGAATAGAACTTAGGCATCAGCTTTTTTAACCACTGCTACTGTAAAATTACAGATTTTTCTTGTGAATACTTGCCAAATAAATACACACTACTAATTAAGCAGACTGCAATTTTGCTATTTAACTTCATCTACATTTTGATATTTGTAGGAGCAAAACCAGAAAATGCACAAGGAACAGAATTTGTAAAGTAAGCAATGGTTACTTACAGTATTTAATCATGGCCAGAAATATATTTTACTTTTTCCTGACTGTGATGTCTGAAGACTATTTGGTGCAAAGTATTTCCCTTTTATTAAAGCTATGGTACTAATCAGCATTAATAAAAAAGAAAGAGGCAGAAAATTGTGTAATCTCTTGATTGAACTGGTAGCATAGAAACTGATTAATAAACCCACTGTAAAATGTGGCATAGGAATTAGTCAAAGCAACAGAAGTATCATCAGTAAGGAGTGTTGTAAAGTGAAACCTTAACCTTCTTGGAGGCCTCAGGGCCACCTCTTTACTCTAGACCTTCAGTTCCATGTCACTGAAGTGTATTTCAGATTTGATTCACAATCCTTTCAGTTTCTTGTTCCTAATCTTATGTGTTTATAATGCTCTATGCTAAAGGCCTAGGCATCTTTTTCAGAGGGTAGTATTTATCGCTTTCCTCCCCACTCCCCCGTCCCATGGGTTACGATCGTTGCTTCTGATGCTACTTTTAACTGAAATAACTAATCTCAGTTTGTTTCTATGAGAGTCTGCATCATTAAAGAGTACCAAATCTGTGACAAGCCTTAAAGGCACAGGAGCAGGCCGTTCCCTTGCTGAAAGGTGGAACTGGTGGGGGAAAAGACCAGCCTGGCTGAACAGAGAGCTTTGGCTGGAACTTGGCAGGGGAAATAAGTTTACCACCTTCAGAAGAAGGGGCAGGCAACTCAGGACTGTAAGGATGCTGTGGTGTTACGTAGAGCAAAGATTAGAGAGGTGATAGGTCTTTTCTCCCAGGTAAAAAATGACAGAACAAGAGGAAATGGCCTGAAATTATGCCAGGGGAGGTTTAGACGGGATATAAGGAAAAAAAAAAAAATCAGTGGAAGGGTGGACAAGCATTGGAACAGGCTGCCCAGCGATGTGGTGGAATCACCATCCCTGGAGGTATTTAAAAAGTGTGTAGATGCAGTTCTTAGGGATATGGCTTAGTGGTGGACTTGGCAGTGCTGGGTTAAGGGTTGGACTTGATGATATGAAAGGTCTTTTCCAACCTAAATGATTGTATGAGTCTATAAAATCTGTGACAAAGGAAGAAGATTCACTTAAAGCTAAGATATTCCAGATATGATCTGTTGTCCCATGCCTGTAACTTGCTAGACGTATAATTAAAACTTCAGTGTCTAAGCTCTAAAGATCTTGAACTCCATTTCACTACAGACTATAACTGCTGAAGTGTCAGTTATAAAGATGTTCTCTTTAATGTATGTTTGGGTAGTTTGAAGTAGACATTCCTGAATTTTCTAGAATTGATTTCTAAGTTTTGTACTCTCAACCATCATAAAGGAGTATAAGTGTATAACTCTGTATAGTCAGAGTGGGTTTTTGTTCTGTTTTTTTTGGTTTTGGGTTTGTTTTTTTTTGTTGTTGGTTTTTGTTTGTTTTTTTTTTTTACATGCCAACATTTTTTATTACAAACCCTTTGGGGTTTTGCTTGAAAAAATATACAAGATAAAGGCATTCTACATAATTGTTCTTCTCCGATAGGACAGTCATGCTGATTTTAATGAATTAGATTACTCCTAAATTCTATTACAATACATGTTAAACCAAAATCTATTTCACATATCAAGGCATCATGAGCTGTACATAATTTCTTGTAAATGTTTTACCTAATGTATATATAAATTCTCCAATATTTGATATCTTGCAATGAACTTCCCAGACAATTCACTGCTTTGTTAGTCTTAGACTACAGAGTTTTCCTAGGAAAACTATTTCCAAGAATGTTATATGTATTAATGCACCCTAATTATGAATCGTATGTGATTATTCCTTACAGTGCATCTGTCCATGGCTAAGCTAGTCATGTTGGAACCGCTTTGTAGTCAATGGAAAGATACACACACGCTTTTAAGGTGGGCTTCCTGTCATCAAATATACGTAGATGTTCTTTATGATGACATGAAGGGAACCTAGAAGTGTCTATTTGTTTAACATTATGCAGAAAGGGAACCACAACACTTGAGTATGTTACATTGAAAGAAGATCTACTAATCTTCTAAAGCATGACACTGTGACTCTATTTGAAGAATGACAGCTGACAGATACCTACAATAAAAGTGAGTTTGAGAATTATGCTTGACAGTTCCAGCCTTCAGCTACCCTGCTTGCTTAAAATACAGTGATAAAGCAAATATCTTATTTGAGGTTTTATCCAATCCTAGTTTTAAAATCTCATCTTAAAATATCTGGATGAAGAGCAATATTAGCCACCAGAAAACCCCACAGTCTAACTCTGTGATTGCTTTTGATGACACTAAACTGGGTGATTAAGTGAACACTTCAGAAAGGAGAGACAACTTACAGAGAGATCCAGACAGGCTGGAAGAGCGAGCTTAGCAAGAACAGTATGATGTTTAACAAAGGGCCCCTCACAATGAGAAAGACACTGAGGTGCTGGAGTGTGCTTAAACAAGAGCAGCAAAGCTGGTGAAGGGTCTAGAGAACAAGTCTCAGGAGGAACAGCTCAGGCAACTGGGGCTGTTTAGCCCGGAGAAAAGCAGGCTCAGGAGAGACCTTATTGCTCTGTACAACTACCTGAAAGGAGGTTGTAGACAGGTGGGGTTAGGCCTTTTCTCCCAGATAACTAGCAACAGGACAAGAGGAAATAGCCTCAGGTTGTGCCAGGGAAGGTTTAGATGGGGTATTAGGAGAAATTTCTTCACCAAAGGGGTTGTCAAGCAATTGAACAGGCTACTCAGTGAAGTGGTTAAGTCATCATCCCTGAAGGTATTTAAAAGGTGTGTAGATGTGGCACTTAGGGACATGGTTTAGTGGTGGACTTAACAATGTTAGGTTAATAGTGTACTCAACCTTAAAGGTCATTTCCAATCAAAATGATTCCATGAAAGGCAAGTGCAATGTCCTTTACCTGGGATGGCATAACCAAAGAACCTGATACAGGCTAAGATCCATGTGGCTGAGGAGCAGCCTTGCTGAAAGAGACCTGGGAGTCCTGGTGGACAACCAACTGAGTCAGTAGTGTGCTACTTCAGAAACAAAGCTAGATCAGATCTTGGGTTGCATTCACAGGAGTATTACTAGTGTAGAGACATGATCATTCCACTTTGCTTGGAAGTACTGGTGCATGAAAAGCTGAACACAGGCCAGCAATGTGTGCTCATTGCCCAGAAAGTTAATTGTATCCTGAGCTGCATCAAAAGAAACATGGGCAGCAGGTTGAGGGAGGTGATTCTACTTCTCTACGCTACTCTGGTAAGATCCCACCTTAAGTACTGCATCCAGCTTTGCAGTCCTCAGTACAAGAAAGACATGGATCTGTTGGAGCAGGTCCAGAGGAGGGCCACAAAAATAATAAGAGGGGATGGAACACCTCTTCTATGAGGAAAGGCTGAGAGAGTTGGAGTGGTTCAGCCTGGAGAAGAGAAGGCTTCAGTGAGATGTTATTGTGGCTTTCCAGTATTTAAAGGGACTTAAGAAAGATGGAGACAGACTTTTTTAGTAGGGATTGTTGTGATAGGGCAAGGGGTAATAGCATTAAACTGAAAAAGGGTAGATTTAAACTGGACAAGGAAGAAATTTTTTTATGATGAGGGTGGAGAAACACTAGAACATGTTGCCCAGAGAGGTGGTAGATGTTGCATCCCTGGAAACTTTCAAGGTCAGGCTGGATGGGGTTCTGAGCAACCTGATCTAGTTGAAGATGTCCCTGTTCATTTCAGGAATGATTGGACTAGATGATCTCTAAAGGTCCCTTCCAATCCAAAACATTCTATGTTTCTACTCGGTACTTGTCAGGACATACCTGGAGTACTGTGCCCTGTTCTGGTCCCCACAATTCAAGGAAGACACAAGAAGACTGTAGAGGGTCCAAAGGAGGGCTACGAAGATGACTGAAGGGCTGGAGAACCTATCCTGTGAAGAATGACTGAAGGTGTTAACTCTCTGTAGAGAAGAGAAGGCTCAAGGCGGGGTAGGAGGTGGCATGTCAGGCATAGTCACCTTATTCCAGTACTTAAAGGGCACCTACAGAGAGGACAGAGACTCTCCCTTCACACAGAGCTACATGGAGAAAGGAAAGGGAAATGCGTACAGATTGCACTGGGATTCATGTTGACATAAGGACTTTTTTTTTTTTTACAGTGAAAACAACCATTCACTGGAACAAGATGCCCAAGGATGTGCTTGAGTCCCAGTCACTGGAAGTTCTCAAGATGCAGGTGGTCAATGTCCTAGATAATCTCACCTAGGCTCCCTTTCCCATGAAAGGTTGGACCAGATGGTTATTCTGGACCAAACTGGTTATTCTAGTGAAAAAGTCCTCAATTAATTGTTTTATATAAGACTTTTTTTCCCAATCCTTACCCTTTGGTTTTCATGGTAGTATAATCAACATCTAAATATCAATTAATACATGAAATTTTTCAACTTTTTTTTTCCTCTTTTCTTTTGACCCTGCAATCCTAGCCATAATCCTAATCCTCATTTGACTCACAGCTCGTGGGCCAACATATTCACTGAGAATGAGTGCAAATATAAACCTTTTTTTTTTTGTCCCTTAGCTTACAATAAAGGGAAGTTTCAATAATAAATTGATTTTTTAAACTATTATTTTCTGAAGGGCACTTATCTTCAACTATAGTCAGTCACAGAATACTGAAAAACTGACATGGACATCTAATGCCTAGAAATCCTGATCTCAGAACATAGAATGGGGAATGCTGGTCTAAGTAGCTATAGATCAAACCTAAAGTTTCGCCGCTGATGACCGTAGCACAAATAAATAGCCATACCAGCCATTATAGGTCAATGTAACCTCTGGCAACACTAGTTCTTAACTCTATCCCAAAAAACCTTATGCTCAAACAATCAGTTCCATTCTCCCATACCCAAACTTATTTTTCCAATCATTTTAGGTGTGCAAGCAGCAATGAACAAGAACCTAGACTTTTGTAGTCATATGAAACATCATTTTTTTCCTGTATTAAGCAAAACAGAATAACGAAACAATGTAAATCATACTATACCTGACTATATATCTTGCATATCATACCTTTTGTTCACAGCTGGCACCTAGTCACAAAGAAAAACAACTCCTGAAACTTATTTAATGGTTCAATGGTTCTTCAACTGTCAATACTCATCTTGCTGTGCTCAGCTTTTCTTTCTTTTTTCCCCTTCTTTTTCTTCTTTTTCTTTCCAAATTACATTAACATCATACTAAATACACGTAAGTGCCTTAGTTCCTGAAGAATCGAAGTGGTTTCTTTCTACTCACATGGCATTTGTCTGGGCTTGCCTTGGCATGACCAAGTTTTAGTTTGCCTTAACACCTGTCTAGAGGTTATTGTCTATATGGTAAAATCTCTTTCATCGCATAGCAAGCAATAGCCTTTTATTTGATTGAGGCTGGGGTAGACTGTTGCACCAATTCCAAACTTTAGGTGGATGCTATTAAGAAGGAAGAAGGTTGTGTTAAGAAAATTCATACAAATAAACACATGTGTCTCTAAGACTGGGGAGATAAAAATCTACACTGTAAACACCCTACTGTTCCCAGCAGAAGCCTTGGGATGATGAGAAGCCACATACAACCCCCTCCTCAATTATATTCTTGAGGAAAACGGAACATTCAAACACAGTGCAACATTGGAAGGGTAAGCGGAGCACCAGAGAAATTAATAGATACTGGAAACTATTGTGGTTAATACTGTGTAAGAATATTCACTGATTTAGTACAGAAACTTTTCTGTGTTAATTCAATTATCTGGACTGTAGGAATATTAAAACATGAACTACAGTAACAATAATTTCTTGGCTCCAGAAACCTAGTATGTTGCTTTTTTGCACATAACTAGATGCTGGGTATAGCATGCTGGCATATACACGGTAATCATTAGTTTGATTAAATTTGCAGTTCTTTGATATAGGAAGAACAAGAAAGAAGAAATAATTCAGTGTGCACCCCTCTTATTTAAGCAAAATGAAGCCTACATGCAGTAAACAAATTCTTTGGACATGAATATAATCAATAAAATTTCTGTTTCCTTATAAGTCTTAGTGCTAACCATAACTCTAACATTTTACAGTCACCAAGTGCCTTCCAGCAGAACTGCAGGTCAATATAAATCACTGGCCTTTAAAACAGTCTCCAATTTAGTCCTGAAGTCTGGTGCAGACTTAATAAACTGTTTTCCTCATCTTTGCCATTCTAGTACCGACCTTGGCACTAATTACAGCCAGCTGTGTGTAACATGGCTGTTTTCAGTAAGTTCATGAAATTTTGGAAACCTCTTCACATACCTTGGACTCTAGGTTTCAACAATGTTAAACATTATACTTACATATTGAGCTCATCTTTTATGAAGATATAACTGTAACAGAAACAGGAATTTCCACCTTCATCTTACCTACAGACAGATCTCTGACATGTAGATTAAAAAGTAGAATATCATCATAGGAGCCTTGTTTTTTTGACAGTGCAGCCCTGCTTTTGGTCTTTAGAAATGCTGATGTTTCTCCAAGAAAAAGCAATATACAATGGTTCTGCTTAATTTAAAGTCTATTACTAATCTTAATCATACCTAAGCAAAAACCATATTTACAAACCCTCAGTATTGATCTTTCATATTTTTAGGTATCACTTTTAATCCAGAGAGGACTTAAATTTATGAAATAATCCAAACTCTTAAACTCTTCTTTTTCCAGTATTAAATGATGATTCAATAATGAACACAATTCTCCTTTTAAACTCAAATCTGTATTTTAATAGTTATTTTTAAAAGCAATTCCAGGCATCACTGTCTTCTCCCCAGTCCCTCAGCTCATTCCAAATCAGATTCTTGTTTCTCTTTTGGCTGTGAAAGTCTCCCATGAGACTTTTCAGTACAATCCATTGCAGTTCCCTCTTGAATATCTACCTCCAGTAGTCCAGCTAAACTTTTGGTCTTTGCTTTGACCTTGAAATAGTGACTTTCCCCCATCACCTTTATTTCTTCTGTACAGAGGGCCCATTGATAGCAGAGATAACTTCTTAGACTGGTTCATATCCATCGTCATTTGTTCTCATGACTGTTTTGTTAAGAAAGAGAGCTACTGGAGCTGTGAAGAGTGTTAACTATTCCAGCTTTTCCTACAAAGGAAGGTATACAGAAAAGGCTTATGTGCTTCATGGGTAATCTGGTAGATCTCAATGAAAAATATCTGGATCATACCATTTACTTCATTTTGATCCCAAGATCAATGTCTTCTGCTGGAAAGACTGAAAAACTGTACTGAAAGCTGCAATTCACCCTGCCTCTCCTGAAATGCTCTTTTCAAAGAGTGAGCCATGTGCCCACAAGTCTAATTATTTGATCTATGGCACTGTTACTCTTTTATGATTACCCTTAGAAATGTCTCAGCTTCTCCCAACTGTCTTAGTCCCCAGTTTGGATTTCTGTTGTGTCATATTTTTAAGCCATTCACCACAGATGGTCTTGGCTGACTGTTGATGCTGAATGCAAACCCTCTGCAGCACAGACATCCTACTCAGCACTGGTTTTCTGCACTTGCACATTCACTGTATTTCCATTCCTTCCCACCAGTTATGTGCTAAATTTCTATTTCTGTTCTATCAATGATTCAGCCACTGACTTTAGACCCATGATTTTGCACTCCACAGTGACAAGTTCCTCTTTTATTGCCTTAACACAGTAGTCAAGGTTACCACCCTGTTAAAGGAAAAATTCACACAGATGTGGGTACCACTAGCCTTGCTTTAATCACAGCTCAGAGCTGGGCCACCACCTGAGTGAGTGGCAGAGAACAAAGAGATACAGCACAGCTTATGTACACTTATCAAATCATTAGCCAACATCCAAAGTTTTTAGAAGTTTCCTTTAGTCTTGTCAGTTCTGCGAATCCATCACCCGACTGTCCCAGTGGGTTCATCTGTTCAGTTCCAGTCTGCCTTGATTCCAAGGTCCTCCTTGGATCATGATCTTTCTGCCTGCTTTAATTCACACAATCCTTCAAGCACACTCTACTCTTTGAACAACCAATTCCTATTCATCTATATGATTTTTTTCTAAAATCACCTGCTTTTCTGAGATCATCAAACACAAATTGATCATTTATTGTTTTTTTATTCTCGTACTGATTAACTTGACTTGAACCAGCATTGGATTAAGGCTATACAAGGGCTGAGGCCTGGTTCAGCCATTTAGCAACTTCAGCACTTTAAAGTGCTTAATTCAAAATACATTTTCTTTAACAACTCACCACATACTACAGCAACCTCAATATCTACTTTAGTTTTAGTGTTCCTGACAGACTATGAATGCTTTTTCCTACTTCTCTCAATTCATCTTTACATTTCCTACTACCATAGACAAGGTACCTTCTAGATGACCCACATCCCTAAAAATAATTTCCTTACTTAGCCTGGAGGGGAAAAATAGTCATCTGTAAATCTAATAGCAACCATGTCTAAAATCCTAGCAAGAAGTTTCAGATGACCACAGTAAACACACTAAAATATTGATTTATTTTTTTCCAGTTTTTCTTACTATTCTGTTCTACTTCCATAGTCTCTGGCTGCAGTTCTAAAGCACATGGGATTCCCAGAGTCCCATCCAAAAGGACCTGAGCTGCTCTCATTTCCCACAAAGCTATGACACTTCCTACTCACTTTGCTTAGGCAATTCTTCTCATGCACAGAGAGACTTTTCAATCAAAATTTACATGACTGTAAAGTAAATAATAATAATAATTAATTTTTTGTTTTTAATACATCAGAGAGACATTAACAAGCTAGGCAAAACGTTAATATTTTTACAGCCCCATGAAGAAACTTGGTTGACCATTAGTCATCAACAAGAAGAGGAAAGGTTTCTGCTGCTCTTTAGAATAGGCTGATTATTAATGTCGTTCATTTGTCACCTTCTGAATCCCTGTTCTTTCTTTTAGGAATTTATAGCTCTCATGTTTACATTTTCTCTTTTCACTCTGAAATGTTAGTGAACTTTGTTATCAACAGCCTTACTGTCTGAAATCTTACCTTTCTTACTTTGCATAGTTATGCTCTAGAAATTTCCCACAGATCTTTCTTATAATCAAGCAATTTTCTTAGAAATCTGAGTCAAGGTTATTTGGTGCCCTATCAGAGATGAGCCTTGGATCATGTAAGAGGAAGTTAGACACCTTACCTTCTGTCTACTTTTCAGCTTCAATCTTGCTTTTTATCCAATCGTCCATCTTCTTCTCTTTCCCTTCCCTCTCTCACCATCTCTCCCTCTCTTTTCCTGCCCTCTCCCCACCCTTCAAGCTAAAAGATGGTGGCAAAGAAACCCTGAGCTCTTAGCTGAGCCACAGAAGAACTTAACAAGGCTACAGCTACATTCTGCTGATGTCCTGCTGACCCTAACCTCTTCCTCAGGTGCATCACTAGAAAGCCCGTAGATTTGTCAGACTTTGTCCCTGGCCACTTCCATTCTTCTGGCTGATGCTGAAAGCAGCAGCATCCATGTCACTTGCCTTTCTTCTACTTCTGAAGTGTATCATCTTCAAGAACACCAGGCTACATCCACAACTGTCAAGGTTAGCTGAAACACCTGCGAAAAACAGCCTTGTTTTGAGCCTAAGACTGCTGGAAATTTTCACAAAAGACACAATTAATCTAGACAACTTTTCCATAGTTCTAACCCTAACTTTTTAAACCTCAGCTTTAGGGACAGATCTTGAGAGGGAGCTATAGGGATGACCTTAGTGACCCTGTTTCTTTTCCTGTTAGCATGAGTCCCAGTGTCCTCAGCTTTTATTTTAGCCCAAGTATCACTTCAAGAATCGAATGTAATGAGATATATTTGGATTTTTTTTCCCCAAGAAACTGTAATCCTAGCCCAAATCTTTACCATAACCCCATCTTTTATTTTTTTTTCCCCTTCCTTATTTTGTTCCCTTTATTTCCCCTTTATTTTTCAAGGGGGGGGGGGGGGGGGGGGGGGGGAAGGCAGCATATTTTTTATATAATTTCTGTAATGCTTGAAATTACAGGGAAATAGGGAATATTTTGCTGTTTATTAGTTGTTTGATTGCTAACAGTTCTTCAATAGTTAAATAGTTTTTTTATTTTATTAGTTTTTCTGTGAGTTTGATTTTTAGAAAAACAAACCTAGTTTCTTCTCCACAGATATTTGCACATGCTGCAGTGACATCTATTTTCAGCTGTCATGTAAAACACCTGTTGTCAGTTAACGGATGTGTTTTTCATGAACTTTGCTATTGCTGCCAAGAAATCTGATCACTGTGAAAACATGGATAACACTAAGTTGATTTAGCTTCAGTACAGCTGGTATTATGAGACCAGCTTTTTTAGATATTAATGACCACCCATTCAGTTTTTCGTCTTAGTGCAGTGGATATATTACTTGTTATTGACGCATAAGTAAAAGGTGGAATTATACATGTTGGATACCCAGAGGAAACAGCTCCTTTTCCCTAATTAAAACTTTATTGATCTTTTTTAAAAATGAAATTTAGAATACAATGATGACTAAATACTACTTTAGACTTAGTTTCATATGCCTTCAGATACAGTAGCAGGATACTTTCTTTAGTTTGATTTTACCCTGTCACATATTTCCTGTGGAATTAGGACATTTTTTGGGAAACAGAGCCTTCTGTCTCTAGTAAGACTCCTTGTGGGAAAACCAAAAGCAAACAAACCATCAAAACCAAATCCAAAATGTTGTTTTCCCTCTGGCCTTTGAAGTACTGTATCTTTGTGTGTGTAGCTGAAATGAGAGCCTAAATCTCTTGCCAGTAGGCAATGCTAGTGTTGGGCAAATAAAGAGATCAGTCATGATGACGGTATTGTAGTCCCACTTCCATGGGCAATTCACCTCAAATGTCAAGGGGGAATGGCCTGATGTTATCCATTTATTCTTAAGTCTTAAGACAACTGCAGGTAAAAAATACAATTGATCAATGGATAGATAGACAGAGAGACAGATGATAGAGTGTATGGTGGAGGTACTGTTAGCTAGCAGCCAAACACCTCCCTAGCTGCTTGCACGCTCATCCCCCCTCAGTGAGACAGGGGAGAAAATAGGAAGAGGGACAAGAATGCTTATAGGTTAAGAAGAACACCGGGAGATCATTTATGAATTACTGTTGAAGGTAAACCAGACTTGATCTGGTAAAATTAATTAAATCTATTAAGTATTTTGGTTAATGGAAAACTGAAAGACAAATATCAAAACTACATTTTTCCTCTTTCCCTTTCCCAGGCTCAGCTTAACTCCTTCACTGAAGACCCCTTCACTCTGTCCCTGCTCCCCATGAGATGCAGTGAGGGATGAGGGGGGTGTGGGGCTTAGAATCAGTATATGACTATTTCTTTTTGCCACTCCTTCCTCCTTACATTTTTCTTCTGTTCCTGCATGGGCTCTCCATGAGTGGCAGTTCCTTTGGGAATATCTATCTGCTCCAGCACAAGTCCTCTGTGGGTCACAGAGGGATCTCTGCTCTAGCACTATCCACCAGCTCCTTGTCTGACCTTGGCCTTCCCTTTGCTCTTTCTCACTCTTTTTTCCCACTTCCATTTCTTTCTCTGGTGCTTTCTGCCATTTTTAAACATGTTTCCCTGGAGGTGCCATCATCTTGTCCAAGGGGCTCAGCTGTGTCCTGCAGTGGGTCCTCTGGAGCTGGCTGGAACCAGCTGTATCCAGCATGGGGCAGCCCCTGGCCTCTCCTTACAGAGGCTACCCCTGCAGTCACCCCCACCCCTCTAATACCAACACCTTAACACATACACCCAATATAGATAGGTAGGTAGGTAGATATCAACATATACAGATACAGAATACTGTTATGAATAATTATTGAGGATGTAAGTGATACTAAAAGAAGTATCATCTATGTTTAGTCCATTTACACGGCATTTAGACCAGAAATACCTATCTGTCTCTTTCCTCTGTTCTCCTGTCTTTCACCTTGTTGCTTATGAGGAGGTGATCTGTCTGTGTGCATACCATCTGCTTCTGGTGACCTTTGTTTGAGAGGGTCTACCCAGAGCCTTTCAGCATCTGCCATTAGAAAACTTTACTTGAGAAAACTTCACACCTTATTGAGCACTGTTCATTATGCTCCTTTGGATGCATCTTATGTCATCCTCTGGTCTACTTGTGGAGTTAACTAGCTATTAGGGCCAATTGCCCCTTTGGTGTCCTCTGAAGCCCAGAGAGATTTAGTCTTTCATATTGAAACTCATTCTATTTCCTTCTTATCTAGGAGACAGCCTGTTTCTTAATTAAAATAATTCTGTTTGTTTTATTTTCACTTTTTTAGATGCAGTTGTTGCAAAAAATGGCTATGCAATATAGCAGGTCATTAGTCTCTATTTTTGAACTGCAGTGAGCATTTAAATATTTGAAAATGTGCAAATAATACGTAAAAAAGTAATGAAAGACAGTGCAGTGTTTTTTTCTTGAGAATAACTATGAAGTGTTGAATAAATAAAATTACAAAAATAAGGCTTACTTGCTCTTTTTTCTGTAGTAGATGGTTGAGACAAGCAAACAAAACAAAAATGAGACTACTGCTTAAACTGTACCTTAGTTTGAAAGGCTTATTTCCTCTAGACTGAAAAAACTGTTTTGCTTTTAGTTCAAAGACATAAAACAATAAACCTAGGGATAGTTTACACTGCAGAAAACATCTATGCCTCAAATTCTATAGTATTCTCAAGCATACATTTTCTCAGTCTATGTACAAGGTGTCACGTGAAGGTTGGACCTGAATTTTGTAAAGTATGGACAGTGTTCAAGATCTTGAGCTAGGCTTTTCAGCTTCAGTTGTTGATCACCAAGAGATACAAAAATGCAGACATTTATTTAATTATAATTATAGGCTATACAACTTCAGATAAAGCTATTGCATTTATCTGACCCGCAGAATTAGACTTAAATATTTCTCTGGTACAAAATTTTATTAATTTAGAATATCTACCAGATTATCCTTTGAAAATTAAAGGAATATTGTAGTGAGTTTAATCTGTACAATTTGTGGTGGAAAATATCAAGAACCCCTCTATAATGAACTTAATTGAATTAAATCTCAGAAAAACAATTTACTTTAAAAGCAGTTAGATACAAGCTGGTGCATCCACTTTACAGAAGTCTAGGGTATCTATCTAACAGTCCAACAGTGACACTGTTGTAACACTAATGTTAAAAAAATGATGTATATGAAAGCAAAAATTAAACGCCTAATATAGAAAAAGGTTGTGAAATAAAATTATAGTATTGTTAGGCAAACACAGAGGGCTCTAAAGTGTACTCAAAGAGAGAAAAAGAAACATCAATATATTCAGACTTTTCATGTATTTATGTGCATTTAAGATAGCAAAGGATTATGTGAATTAAGCTAACTCAGAAGTTAGAGAAAATATGGTATGACATAATTGAACAGACTCTAGATGTTTTAAAAGGTATTGGCCAGTTGTAACATTTGAAATAAGTCACCACATAAAATGTAATATGGGTTTATTAAGTTTAGCTATTTATGTGCAATAGCTTTTTAACAAATTGATAAAGGGTTTGTTTAGCAACTTACTAGGTAAGTCTATCTGATTGCCTTTCTGAAGTGACAACTGTGGGGAAAAAAATAATAACTTTCTGAGGTTATCAGATTGATTAATTCAAAGTGTGAATGGATTTAATCTTGAAAGAAGCCACAGTACTTAAGAGAACTCAGGGTGTACAGTTAGTGACCTATTCATTCTACTGTATAAAAAGTGTTTCATACTAAGTAATTGAACAAAAAGAAGTACGGAACAGGCAGTTCATGTTCAGGGGGAATACATTCAACATAAAGAAAGTTTCCTGTATGTTTAGCTTCATAATTTCATGCTTGAGATGCCAGTACATCATGGATAACAAAAGGTAAAATAACGCTAGGTCTAAGTGAAATGGAAAACCATTTGAACATAAACTCTAGATCTTTTTTTTCCTAAGTAATAAAGTGCAATTGAAGTTAGAAATATGCTTAATGATGCAGAAATAATTTGAATGCCACCAAAGATAATATATAGTTAACTCCCAGCTTATCCATTTTATATCTGACTCAGTTTAGCTAGCAGACTTCACAAACTGTATCTTATATCCAAGGTTCCAAAGAAATATGAATGTTCATACAATTTAATGTGATAAATGTGGTGAGGCTGTCTGATCTTGTATTTATGTATTTACTTATAAAAGTAAATAACCAAGTATTTACTTCTATCAGTAGATAAGCAGTATAGTTTTAATAGATGGAATTAAGATACAAAGTGTGTTATACACATCTTAATAAAAAATCCTATCTTAGTAATGTTCAGTAAGTGAATAGAGGTAAAGTGAGGTCAATGCTGCCCACCATTAGAAAACAAAAGATCAACTAACAGTAATATTATTTACAATTTTTTTTTTTTACTCATTGTATGTCTATCTAGATTTGCAGGAACTAGTCAGTGGGAAGAATGCAGGCTTAAACTACAGCTCTGATGGAATGTGTTAATGTATATTTTATCTCATTTTTCAGCTATCTATAGTGACTTTCAGTTGACAATTGCAGTGATATTAGGTCAATTGCTATCTCTTTTAAAAATCTAATCTGTAGACCTGAATGGCATTAAGATGTTAACAAATATCAGTAATAAATATATTGCAAAGTAAACCTTGGACTCATGCAGACTCACATGTTCAATGTAAGAATAAGAATAGACAATAGATTTTGTTCCATAGAATGGGACAAAAAGCAAATTTGCTTTTTTCTGATAGGATAAAAAAAGTGCTGATGGGGATTAAGTATCTGGATAAGAAAACAGGGATTAATGGAGAAGAAAAAGGCTTTGGAAGGAAAAGACAGGATAACTAACCTTTTTAGATATTTAGACATCATGTTACTAAATGGTAGTATTTTTTCTTACTTTTTTTTCTTACTTTTAGTTCTGATATTCTTGAACAGTTGACTGTTGTTTTCCAAGGCACTTTTTTGTGCACAAAAAATATTCAGGTAAAACACTGCAAATTGAAAACTTCACAGCTTAAGGTTCCAATAAACAGTAAATCACCTTGATTTCGGAGATGAATACTAAATTGTTTTAAACAAGACAAGAATTAGCTATCTTTAAGTGAATTAAAAACAAGAAAAAAACCCAGATGTCTCTGATGAAAGCCAAGACTAAATCTTGGCAAAATTTGTTTTGAGATATCATTTCTGAGAACTTATTAATCAGATTTATCAATAAATCCCAATGAATTATATACAAGAAGGAAATTATCAGTTAATTATACACAACCCCTAAGCATTTTTTGTTTCTTTGCTTTGTGTGTTTATTTTTGTCTAGTTGAAGAACTGATTTGCAACTTTTTAGAGTAAACATGATTACTAGGCTTGCTAATATGCTTTTAAACAATGGAATGGTACATTAAATTTATTTTGTTTTATATGTAATCATGGCTGAAGTGATGGATATTTAATATGATTTTCCTATATTTCTCTTCAAACTGACAAGTTAAGGATAGTCTTTTCAACTAAGTTATCTAACTTTTTTCCATTCCTACATGGATTTCTATATCTTATTTCAAAATATATTAGTATTGATGTCATATTTTTTAAAAATAATTTTTCATAGAAAAAATGTTAAGAGCAAAAAGATGAGATAATCAGAAGGATTTGGAGTGATGAACGTTAAGACTTCTGTAACACTAGAAAGATCTAATGTCAAATAAAAATCTATTAACAGATATTAGGCTGAGAACGGAAAAAAGGGAAACACTAAGAAAACAAATAAGAAATCAATCCTAAATATATAAAATCACATTAAGACATGCAAACTTTAACAACAAATTTTACAAATTTTACAAGTATTATGACACACATGAATTATGAAATTTTATAGAACACTATATTTTAATTACATTTACCTAAACTTAAAAATGAAGGAGGACCAGTAGTAGAAACAAAATACATCTTGCTGAAAATATATAGCATCCACTACCTGAAAGGAAGACCTGGAAAAGTAGAAATATCCACTCACAGACTCGTCCCCACCCCACCACTGAACAAATGTTTAATCAAAATAGAGGTGAAGAAGCCCATATTCTATAGAACAAACAGTATATTCAGGAGAAAATTCTGAATACTCACTCTGATATAGTTAGTTAGCTCAATATTATTTATTGTCTCCTTTTCTCTCTGTCTCTACATCTTCTCAATAGAAGCATTACAGAAGCTTTATCAGGTATAGCAACATTTTAAGACAAATCTATGACTCAGCATTGCCCTATTTCCCACTTACATTAGAGGCAATTTGGAATATGTAAACATTATTCCAGAATTAGCAATTGCAAAAGCTGTTGCCTACCCCTATAAAGATATTTGAAATAAAGCAAATGTCAGAACGGGTGTTTCTGCTACAGAATAAGACTAAAGATGGCTTTGGATACTGTGGTTATGTCTGTGTTAGTAAATTAAACTGGCTAAGAGAGAAACAGGAATGACAGAGTACGTTCACCCGCAGCATTTAATTATTGACCATACCATGGTTTAAAGAGCAACATGGAGAACAGACCATTCTCCAGGCAGTTTAATAATGGCCAGTCTGCTTTGGAGGGTGACAGAATTCAATGTTATGGATATAAGCTATTCTATAACAACTTGTCTCACTGCCAGGAAACAGTCCAGTATACATCCAAGTTACTACAAAGGGCATACACTCAGAAGCTGATCAAAACAATTTGGAAGAATATGGCTGCAAGGTTTAAGAAAAAAGTGATTTATTTTAGTTACAGATGTCATAGGCAGTTTGAGGACCTAAGGCTGGAACACTAAGAATATAAAAGACTAAAAATATCTTCCCTTCAGATTCCAGAAGCCAGCTGAAAGTGCTGGTATGTAAACTTAAACTAAGAAGAATTTTCAAAAATAGCTAACTCCTTTATGGGAAAGTAAGAAATGCAATTGAAGTGGGATTTGTGGACCATTTTATCCATCCTCTTCATGGCACAAATCATTCTACTGAAGTTTCAAAACCTTCTTATAGTTCCCTACTTCCAATTATTTAGACAGTTTCCCAGAACTGAAGACCTGTTAAGGTAGGAAAACATATTTGGAGATTGCATAGACCAGCTGTTCATGTCAACGCAGTGTCAGCTACAGAAGATACCTCAGAGCCATGTCCAGTTAGGTTTTGATTGTGTCCGACAGTGGGGACTCCATAAACTTCCTGGGGAAGCTGTTTCAGTGTTTGACCACCATCACAATATTTATATTTTTTTTTAATGTATGGTTAAACAGAATTTCCTGCATTTCAATTTGTGCGGGTTGCCTGACTCTTACCCTCTTTTTTCCCTGTCATTAGATACTTATATAAACCTATAAGATATTTCCCTGCTCTTCCAAGCTGAGCAGTCCCAGCTCAGCATCTACTTGTATGACAGATGCTCCAATCCCTTTTCATCTTCATTGCCCTTCACTGGACTTGGTCCAGTATGTACATCTCCTTTACACTGAGGAGCCCAGAACTGGGCACAGTATTCTAGATGTGGCCTCATCAGGGCTGAGTATACAGGATCATCTCCCTTGAGCTGCTTGCAACACTTCTTTTAACACAGCTCAGGAGGCTGTGTTACTTCCACTTCCAACCTAGTGGTCCTTACCAAAAATACCTCTGATATATCTGGCAATCAACTGACCTTTTCAAAAGCTCTCTGACACTGCTTTTTTATATTTTTTCTGTGCCCAAATGATAATCCTTTTATTCAAGCAGATGGTTGGTATCACCCTATAAGGGTTTCTGTATTTTGTCTTATTTATATTATTTTCATTCTTCCTGTGTGGTGTTCTGTTTCTTGTGTGTGCTGCTTGAGTTTCAACTTTGTCAGCAAAGCCCTACATATTACATGAAGATAACAGGAGGAAAACATAAAACAAGATCATTGTGAAGACCACCTCTTGGGGACAAAAAAAAAAAAAAAAAATCTATCCTGCTAACATCATTCCAACCATTTAAAACACTTTCATTTTATACAAGTCATGTTTCTCTTTACATCATAACGATCATCTCTTTTTTTCTTTATTTTTTTTCCCAGTTCAACAAATTATTACATGGTGCTATCAACACTATTTTTGCTAATGAAGACATATATGGTCTGCTATAGTTTGTTTCTCTAGAGAAGTCATTATCAAAACCAAGTATGATTAATCTTCGGTTTTCCACTTTATTTTCTACAAAATCTCTAACTCTTTACTTTACCTGTCCTCCAGTATTCATTAAAAGTCTTATATAGTACCAAACATGCCCCATACCACCACTGCTGGAGCTCAGCAGCACTGGCCTCTAAAACTTCAGTTGCCTGCTTAGACAGCATTTTCCTGAATCTCTTCTCCAATAGGAAATATAAATTCCAAATAAATAACTCTGGGTTCCTATGCAGTTTCCTGAACACCAGCCTAAGGGTATTGCTGACAGTTGCATTGCAGCTATTTGCATTTTTATTTGCTTTAGAATATCTTACACAGGAAGAGTTTTCTATTATGTACATTTTTAACCTGAAAAAAATACCAAAAAAAAAAGAGACATTCTATATCCACTTGAAAAATTAAGTTAAAATTAAATGTCACCACAGGAATATTCTGTCTTGAAAAAAATGAAATGGAAATTCTAAGAATCAAAGAAAATTTGAATGGGCTTCCATAACAATATCTGATTCATGAACTTGCCTATGTGAACTGGCAGGTACATCTATTTAATTTCATTTGCATGCACATTTTATTGAGTCACTTATACCCTTGGCTGTGAGAGTACCCGATGTTTCCTTAACAGTGATTTTCTCCTTTTCAGGGTCAGAACTGCTGGTGAAGGGAACAGCAGTAGACAAATCTATTTTTCAGCAGTTCTCATTTGGTAAGTCACAGAGACTTTGCTGCTTGTCTACATCTTTGTTCATGTGGATTGTTGTGGGTACCTACCACAGGAGTCAGATGCAGACGGACTCATTCTTCATACTATCTTTGTTAACAGGCTGCAAGGGCTCGGTGAGGTCAGGCTGGGTGTATCAAACCCAGAGCACTTAGGAGACATCTGTTTTGATTTAGTGTGGGTCTCTGATCACAAATTGATAGCCAGGCATCAGATTCTGACTTGATCTCATAATGAAACACTAATACACTGTAACCTCATGGCTGTAAGAAAATGGAGTGGGTGCTTCCAAATATTTAGACAAATGACTCCTTCCTATTCAGAAAATAATTTTAGACTGTTAGTACACATGAGCAGCAACATGACTATGCTTCTAAGATACATATTTATAAATGAGTTTTAAACCCCACAACAATCTAGTTTCATGGAAAAGTCCTTCAAGTCAGTTCATCTAAAAACATCCTCCAATTTTCTTTTGTCTGCCAAAGTAGCAGAGTAGCAGCTCAGCAGATATTTCCAGAATTCTAAGTTGCTGTCTCTACTGCACCATTAAGTTGAAGTAAATAAAAATATTCCTCTTTTGTTTCTGCAAAACATTACAGATATCAAGAGGGCAATGCAATTATGGAAGAAAAACACTAGGTGTTCATTGAGAACAAAATCTGTCAAAAATGTTTTCAGTTGTTTAGCTTTTCTTCTATGACTGAATTACATCTTCACACTTTTTAAAGGAAAGCAATAAGCACAGTGTTGTTCTTAGATCAAAAGAGTTTGAAAGACAAAATAATTATTGCAATCTCTATAAATTGTTTTGCAGCATACTTGCATCAGTATTTTAAAAAATTCCCAGTAAGATTATTTTGCTGCAAGGAAAAATTCTAAGGAATGCAATCACAATCTCTTTGACAGAGCTGTGTAGGACAAATGCCCTTCTATTGCACAATCTTTACTTACCTAAGTCTAAAGAGAAAGATAAACAGTGGGTTGAAAAGGAGTAGGATTTATTACTGTCATGTGTATCCAGAAAGTGGTGCAATGTCCTTTTAAGATAAGGAAGTTACAATACCCTTATATCTTATATGTCATATATGGCACACCATGAAAATTTAGACTGGTAAAGAAGTGTAGCAACATAAGTAGGGTGCAGTGTATCACCTGACCTAATTAATTACACTTTCTAAATGTTGAAAACAAAGATATGCAAACGTACAACTGCTTACTAGATTAACTTGTTGTTACTACAATTTTTTGATATGAATGGTTGTATATTGTTTATTTGATGTAAGCTGAATTTCAGAAATCAGATCAGTACCTTATAACAAAAACGCATACATATCGCAGACTGAATAATTTCGTGTCCCAGAGTACAAAAACTTGCAATAGGCTTTCTCAGCAAATTAATGAGAATGAAACAATGAATGGGAAGAAGGCATCCTTTCAGGTTTTGGTTATGACTTCAGTGTTTGTAATGGGCTAAACAATGTTGTTGTCATCCAGCACTTGAAGGCTAGAGTTATCTTACTGCACTAAGCGGATCACAGTAAGAAAGAAGTCATCTTAAAAATTCCCTGGAAGAGAACTGTCTCTTTCTTTACTGCTTAAATAGCTCCTAGAAGATCTAGTATTATGAGTGAGGTTATTTTTGATAGTCCAAAGATAAGAAATAATACTAATGAAAAACAGAACAAGAGTAAATTAATGGTATCTTTAAATAGAAGTATTAATGTTATGCTAATAGTTTATGTTAGAGTGTATTATACCTGCAGTAATTTTCAATGTAAAGCCAGTTAATATTTTGAAAGACTGGGAAAATTAAATTTATGTCCTAGTAAGAAGCTTTTATTTTAAAAAGTTAACATGCTACATACTACATGTAAATACAGCAACTTTGAGTTTTATACTAACATTTTCTGAAGCCTTAAAAAGGCAATCTTGTTCTGTGCATTTTAACCATAAATTAAGAAAGAGAATGCAATAACTAGTCTGCATAATTTATCTTAGTTTTGCATAAGAAACACTTCAGTTTATTGTAGATAAAGGTGCTTGTTTTGGGTTTTTTTTTGTTTTGTTTTGTTTTGTTTTTAATCTGTGGGATTTAGTTTTGGTGCGTGTTTTTTCTTGTTTTGCTTAAAGACATCCTCCATACAATTATATGAATAACAAAGGTACTCTTGTAACTGTATATGAAGATTAACATTAATATCTTCACACAAAATTCGTAATTCTGTCCCCTTGTATGCATCTTTCCATATATTTATTCTTCTGTGCTTTAGAGTTGACTAGTATTATCCACCAGAAATCAAAGAGGAATTTAAAAAAGCATTAGACATGTTAACCAATGCTTGTAAAGTCCTTATTTTAACAGCAAGATTATGTGAATGTATATTGGTGTTTGAGGTCTCCCTCAGTGCAAAGAAATGTTCATCTTTTTTAGCTGCTCACCTAGACTGTCAGATCAAAAGTGTACAATGCTGTGATTGCAAAGTTCATAATCATACATGCAGGTGAAATAACAGGTTTAGTGATTCTCTATATTCAACTTGACTTGAAAATATATCAAGAATGTATTTCATAAATGGTCCATGTCAATCTACTGATAAGCTTATCTACGACAAGCTTCTCTCATCAAAATAATCCTTATATAAATCTAAACCAAAGTCTTATATGGTATCAGCTACATTAAGTAGTTCTCTAAAAAAGTATGTTTAACTGTATGAAGAGTATCTGATCAAAATTATACATTTTATTGTCAAGTAGACTTGACTACTGTATTACATGACTGTTCTTTTTATCCTTAAGCACCTCCTGTATGCATTCAAGAAGGTGTTAAACATTAATCTTCAAAATATACCATATTTAGTGACAAAATGAAATTTTGCAGTACTTATTTATCTATACCTGTTGTTTCACAGTATCTATTTGTCAGACAAGAAACACAGAAGTCTTCCAAGATAAATAGTCTAAATGTATCAAGTATACATGTGTCAATCTAATCAAAGTTACTGATCTTAAGCTTCAAAACACATAATGGGAAATACTCGTAATGACTGGTTTAGATGAACTGTCAGACATCTGGAGAAGATTTCAGGGGGTTTTTCTTTCATTTTTGAGGTGTTTCATTGTTATCAGAGGTGACTGTAGAATATTTATCAAGCAACATACTTATTGAAGTAAGGGTGGCATAATTCATTTATTAATTCCCCCCCCCCCCCATTATTCAACATCCTTAAATAGCTGAATGAAAAAGTTTAAATATATACTTAAAAATAAAAAAAAGGTGCCATATGCAACATAATGTACTTGATGAAAGACTTGAAATAAAATATCCAGATCTATTCAGTGTTCATCAGTAAGATCATTTGGGAGAAAATACATTGCATGGGGGACACAACTTGAGTGTTCTTGCAGCTACTGAGCTATACCTCCTTTTTAGAAGCTATGGCATTTATGAAATACCTAATAGGAATACTTTCAATTGTCTTTGAATGTATATCTTCCAAGAAAACAGCACAGCTGTTCCTCAGATTAATTGCCAAGGTCATCTGTCATTCCAGGTTCCCTCTCCTCAACACTAAAAGCTCCTAAATGAGAACATTCTTCCAAATTATGCATGATGACTTTCACTGTGAATTAGATTTATGGTGAAAATTCAAAGAAACAGCAGAAAAGGACCTTGGAACTTGTTTCTTAAGCAGGCAAGTTTTTACTTGTTACAGCACTGAGAAGTGGGTATAAAGTTTTCTGATTTTGTGACATATTTTCATATTTTCCAACTAAAAAAAGTAGTGTGTGTGATTGTACCTGTGTATGTGGTGTGTATGTAGGTGTGAAGGAGAGAGAGCAAGAGTAGAGGAATTACTGAAAGGCAGTGATGTTTTTCATATAGATAGAAAAAATATTAATAGCTAATTCAGAAGCAGTTTTGAAAAGATGACTGGAATGTTCTAGGAAGGATACTGAGGAGGAAAAAGCAAAGAAAATGCTTCCTGTTGTCTTGCAGATTTAATGGGGAAAAGATATTGGATAAGTTCAGGAAGTTACTTAAGGTATAGTAAGAAATACATGTCAAAAGAAAATGAGCCTGATCACTTAATTTTCAGCCTCAAATATTTGTATTTTAAAAATGTTATATTTCCCGTGTTTTGTCTCCTAGCGGACTTGCACTGAAAAGAACTTCTACAATTAACTCTTAAACAAAAAGCATATTTTTAGTTCAGGGAGGAGAAAGAAACAAAAGAAACTCCAGAATATTTCAGACAAACCACAAGTACAGAGCCTCTGATTAATTCTATGAAACTACTGTAGCAGAGATCTGTAAGTAGGGTCAAACTCTCATCTTTCTTGTAGACTATCCTGTCTACCACACAGGTGTTTTAGACTTCATATAAATCAGGTTTGCCTAATTTTGCTTAATGACATTACACATGGAGAACTCCATAGCTGATTTTATCCTCTGGTTATTAATGCAGATTTTGCTTTTGATATTGAAAATGATACAGAAATACGTTGGAAGGATGATAACCTAAACAAAACAAAACTAAAAATGGCAGTTTTAAAGCAGTAAAAGTAAAAACTCTCTTTACTGCATGGCATCATGGTTTATGTTGAAGCAGACCTGTGAGGCATAAAATTATTTTTTTTCTCTACAAGATGGAAATCACAGTCTCCCATGGCTTCATAAAGTTTGAAGACTTTTATCCTACTCTATCTTTCTTGTAACACAACACATCAAAGTGTCTGCCAAGAAAAGGATTCTATGATATATCACTAGCAGAAGACCATGGTTTCTTATGATGTTGTAACATGCCCTGCAGTACAGATTTGAGGTTTTCAGTCAATAGCTCTGTGATAACCTTAAGAGACAGCCAGCTTACACAGAAAACAGTACATTGAATCACTGGAGCCAATCTTTTTATTAGTGAAGTCTACTACTTCTAAGAAGCTGTCTCTAAAATTCCAGAAACTGCTAGAACTCTTGTCACCTTCTAATTCCAGGAGGAAATGACTGCACATGTTTGCCACTGCAGTTTAATTCCAGCAGTCCTTATAACAGAATGAAGATTTTCTTGCACTTTGTTCATGCAATTGCTCTTGCTTCCTTACTCTTTTGCCACAGCTTTAAATCATAGGAGGAGGGGGGTTTAAAATATTTGTGTACACTAGTATTCTGATTCCTTCTCCTTCCTTATATTCAGTATCCAGATTTCACTAGTTTCTTTTTTTCTCCCCTATATGTACATTAGCACACAATAGCAACAGTCACAGGAGTGTAGGGGCAGAGGGGACTGACTCCAAGCTGTCAAGGCCATCCTGGCCCTCTGAGAACTGCCTTGCCACTGCTGTGGCCATGGTGCCACAGAGCAGCAGGGAGAGAAGTAGAAGAGGAACTAGGGATCCAATAACTCACTGGGATCCACAGCTCACTAGTTGAATAAGAAAAAGAGGCAACTCCAGAGAATAATTCAGGTCAATAAATGTTTCTTCTAGAGGTTGTCCTGGATGGTCGGTAGACATGTTTAAATGCAAACAGCTAAAATATTTGATGATCCTGGCATAAATTGCTTCAGCAAGTAAACTTCAAAGTATTCCTCAGAGTCCTGTCATAATTAAGGGATCTAGTGTCTCAAAGAAGAAAATATACTTTCCCAGGAGAAATATCATGATAACACTGACAGTTTTGTTTTGATTTGTTTTGTTTTGGTTTTAATTTTGAAAATTTAAGATCAGTCTTATCACTTAGAGGATCATGGAATCCATGTAAGTTTTCTTCTTGAATCAGTGAAGGTGGCTTCAGAAGTGAGGAAAGGGATACCAGAATATCTGAAACACTTAAGTGAAACCGTGTCAGAAGAAAGAATGCTCAAACCCAGGGAAACCTCAGCCACCACACACTCCAGTCTATGTCCATGCCTGAACCTTGGAGTCAGAAGAGCTTCTCAGCTCCCAGGTCTGAAGTGACTTGGGCCATGAGCTGACCAGAGGTCAGAGTGAGACCTGGGCAAGTTCAGGGCTTCAGCATGATCTTGTAGGGTTGCAGGGTTAGTTGAAGAACAGTCTGGGAGTCAAATCTAGCTCTTGAAAGTTTAATAGCTACTGCAGGGAGGCATAAGAGAATAAGTGATGTGGCTGTTATGATGTCACCTGTCTCCAGTTCTGTTTGCTTATGATCTTGTTTGTCAAAGTCAAGCTACATCAGCTTAGAAATAATGAAGAAAACTCAAGCAAAATAAAAACACTGTATAAGAAAATGACCTTAGAACGATTACTATAATGATAAAATGCTAAAGCAAGGAATCATGCTGCAGAAAGTCAGTCATTATCATGTGGTTATCTATTTCGCTCCCAGGCAAAGCAACGTCAGCAAAAGAGGATACAAAATTAATAAATTGCACTTGACAGCAAGACTGTCCTTATCTTTGTGCAGTGCAGCAAGGAATCCAAAAAGTTGTGGCAGCTAGAACCTCTTTTCTGAAATTGGCAGCCTGCACATTTTTGACAGAATCTGAGGTGGACTCAGCCTCAGTGATGGAAATGAAGCTGGGTCATGTCTACAGTCTTGAGAGAACACAAAAGAGGTATTTGTGGACTTGTCTTCTGTGGAGCTAGAAGTTAGGAAGGCTTCAATACCTACACTTCAAGGTCTTGGAGAAACTCTGAGAATAAGCAACTGCCCTGGAATTGGATACAATATGAACACTACAGGCATTGGACGAGGAGGGAAATGATATGCAGTCTGGGTTCTTAATAAAATGCTAGTCCAGTACTGCTTTAGCTCTGCTTTTAGCTATTCCAGCAGGGTTCAGGCACCTGAAATTCAGGGAATTGAGATCCTGTCCTGTTTTTAATTTAATTATTTTTAAAAACTATTAATGTAGCATAGCCTACGCTAAGTTTACAAAATAAGCCTAGTATGATATATTTATTATTTTCTACCACTGTTATCAGAAGTATTAGACCATGAAGCCAAGGTGATAAAAAATAATAGCTGAACCAAAGAAACAACTGCAACATCAAATGAAGCATCTAAGTCATTTTGTCAGCTCTCGTTTGACCTTTTTTCCCACAGTTGGATTTTTAATAGACTGAGAGACAGTACTAATGTGTTGTGCTTTCAGCCAAAGAACATATCAGTGCTGACATAGATTTCATGACCCTGAAAAGTTCAGATATGTATCTAGCACTCAGACCTAAATCTCTCTTCTCCTTTTGTCCTTTTAAGTTAACTTGTACTTTTTTATCATTGCCATACTGCTTTTTTGCTTTTTTTTTTCCCCCCTCGTGAACCCAAAATTTTGTTTAAAACCAAAAGGAAAATTAAGCTTCCTTGATTTTTATGAGGGTCCGCTAACTCATTAACATAAAAGTATACTATTCAATCTGAGGAATTAATTTTAATTCTTCAAACTTTTACTTCTATACTTACATGCATAGGTCTACTAGCATGAATTGGATTGTTAATGAGCCTAAAGTTAATTATTTATTTGAAAAGTAGGATCTCATACCAATAACACAGTGAAGACCACAGTGCACAGGCAGGTACACTGGAGTGAAAAATTGTGCTGCAGTAGCCTAATACCCTAGAATACTTATATCTTCCTATGGAGAAGATACTGTTTATATATAGCTATGTCACATTTATTCCCGTCTCTCTTCAGGGATCATATGCAGATGATTTCCACAGATACTTCAAAAAGCATTAGAATTTTGGTGTCTGGTATAGAAATGCAGCCTGGTAAGCCCTAGACTAGAGTGATGACAGAACAAGAAAGATACCCTGAATAACTATTTCTGAACAGTAAAATACCCCAAAGGAGTAAAGATAACATGTTTTACTCTTTTCAGATAAGCAGAATAAGTATTTCACAGTTATAAACTGAAAGGAATTACTGTTGCTTTCCTTCTTCACCTCCATATCTGGATTACAAATATTTTATGTAAAAAAGAAAATATACACTAATTCTTGTAAAAATAATTTAAATAGACGTACAATTTCATAAGGCTGAGGGACCTGAGGCTAACACCTATATCTTCCCTTGTGATTTTTTTTTATATTACATCAATACACTATAGAATATGACCAGGACTGTACCTGTTACTTGATGGGTTTTTATTTGGTTGTTCAGATCTCCCACTCTTAAAAGTTTGTTTGTTTTTTTTTTTATTCTTTCCATAGCTTTTTAATTGACAGGAGACGTGTTATAGTTTAAGCTGATCTCAGCATCTTTCTTAACAAAATGTTGTGAGTTTTGTTTTAGTTTGGTTTGGTTTGGTTTAATTTTTTTAGTTTGTGAAAGACTTTCAAAATATAACTTAACTTACTTGTCAGTTGACACTGAGGCTTCCAGCAGGCTGGCTGCAGTACTCTGAGACTGATTCAACTTGATGACTTTCATACACAGGCTCTTTTTCTACAGAAATCAGGGTGCAGATCTTGGCTCATTTGGGTCTCACTCCAAACGTGGAGCCAGTATGAAGTTAGTGTGGGGAGATGAGAAGTGATTTTGGCTCTCTGAGTTAGGTCATAGCTTTATTCAAACAAGAAAAGACCTTATGAGATTGGGTGCACTCAGATAATATTTTTCATAAGAACAGAAAAAAGTTGAAAATGTACGATTGACAATTCATACTTGGAATATTGTTTCTCTGTTTTGTCAAGGAACAAATACTCTGGTCTGTACATGCCACAAACACAGCTCCAGTGTGAACAGCACACACAGACTCAAGGAGAGTTCAAAACCTTGAACTAAAATATTATTCTCTGTAAAATAATGAAGGACAAACATTAGGAAAATGAAAATCAATACCAGTGTGAGACCCAGAAATACTGCTTCTTTTAGAACATATTCCTAATAGAAACCGGGAGGCATCCTTCACCTTTAATTAAGTCAGAATAGACAAAATGCTCTTGCAGAGTTGCCTCTTGATGACGGTGTAGAAACCTTGTTTGTTGTTTACCAGTTTTTTAATAGCAACACTAAGAAATATTTTCTGTTAAATCTTTCTTGGACCAAGAGATTTTATATATTTCTGAATTCCTTTCAAATCTGTGTATTCTACCTTCTAAATTAAGCCTTGCAATAAACTTTATAATAAACCAATTAAAGTAAGAATAGAAAAAATTGTCTCTGCTTATTGAACAGTAAATAGCAGTAAGGCTGCTTTAATCAACCAGCTAGACTTATGTAGACACCAGTCCTACAGGGATCTGCAACATAGCTCCTGTTTTCCACATATTGCCTCTCTAAAGAATTGATGGGGAAGGAGAAGTTGAAACCTTGTCTACTCTGTTTCTGGGTCAGAAAATGAGAAGTAGACTGCAGTCTTTCCTGTACTGTTTTTTGTGTTCCTGTCCTTTCTAACCCTAAATTATGGAGGAAGAAAGAAAATAACAACTGAACATTAATGCCTTACAGTTCATATGCTGTCTCATGTTCATTTCATTTCAGTAAATTCATAGTGATCCAAGAAGACTACTTACTACTTACAGATTACTTACTGCATGTAAAACACAGGCTATTCAGAGCAGTTAAGCACACATTGCTCTGACTTCCAGTTAGCCATGAATTCCTTGTAATTAACAAAACACTCGAGGTTCTTTTTCATGGTCTCTGATTTCACTTCCAGCTTCTGTTAATGCTTTGCAAAAAAATAGAAACTGGAATATAACAAAATCTTGCTTAAGTAAAAATTCTGGACCTACAGAAATACAGTTGTTATATACTTTGTATGGGTTTAAGTTTCCATAACTACTCAGCTCAAGTTTGCTTCTGGATGCTGCTTTAAGCCATTTTTGTTCTGGCTGGAAAATACTGCATATGCTCCAGTAATATCTACTGAAATCACTGTACTATCACACAGCTGTTAATCACTGATTTTGTGATTGACACAAGTTTTGTGATGGGGCTGAAAGTCATCTAGATCTTTAATCCGGATATGATTGCTCTTGTGCCTTAAGTAAGCACATCAGAAACAACGAAAGGGCTTCTAATCTTGAATGCGCTGGTTTATAAGAAAAGAAAACAAATCAAAACAAATGTCCCTTCCTCTCAGAAAAAGAAACAGCCTAAGGACTTTGGATCAAACTTCTAATACAGTGAAAATTAGTTATAGTCAAGATAAAGTGTAATATGAAGGACATGCTAAAAATTCCACTGGCCCCTTGCAGAATGACACCTCTTTTTTTTTTTTTTTTTTTCTTAAACTACCAACTTTTAGGATCACCTCAAGGGGCCAAAATGTTTAATAGGACTCCATGTGTTACTAGAATTAAGTGTTATTTCTTCTGTGCCTCTGGAAAACTGCGTACCTGTTTTCCAGCTGGGCTATTCAGTTGCTCTAAGAGAGTTTGTTGTCTTTTTCTTTCTACAGGTTTCTACCTGACTTTGACCAGCCAGCAGGAGAAAGCATTCCTCTCCATGACCTGGTGAATTCTTTTAATGGAACATACCATAGAAATACTGGACAAACAAACAAAAAAGGCATACCATTCTTCACAAACAGAAAAGTTAAACTTATGCAACAAGATGTTCTTACAAAGGTCTCTTGAAGACCTACATATTGATCAAGCACATTTATTGTTTACACAAAATAACATTATAAATGGAAAAAAAATTCAACATCAGAGAACATTTCATCATTATTGCCTCTCACTATTTTTGTTACAAAGCATATTCCAAAAATAAATATACAGTTAATAAGAGCATAGAATACTTTCTTCTGCTTTTAGGAATTTTGGAGTTCAGCTGACATTGTTCAGCAAATATTCTATAATTAATTTAATAAATCTCCCTCAGAATTGATTAGGTTAAATTGAGTCATATGTATATATCCCACTAAAAGCTTTATTATTTATTATTTCAATCTTGCTTTTGCATACATGCACATACACACATATATATATGTGTGTATATATATAAATAAAATGGGGGGGTATACTTGAAAAAAACATTCATAAGATGAAGCAACTACAGCAGAGTGTCAGAATGCAAGTAACCATTTTGTATAAAAAGTAAAATTATAATGCACACATACACTAAAAATCTAGGAATATGGTATTTTGTGTGGGGGGTGTTTGGTTTTTTCTTTGGATAAGGTCAATTTTGTTAATGACAATAAGGCTTACTAGAGTTGTCAGAGACATTTTTACCTATTCAGATGAATACTACTGAGTCCTTATATACTGCAGTGTGTATGTGTACATATGTATATGTTTACATATCTTTTGTAATGGCTTTAATTTACCATTATCTTAGAAAATTCAGAGAGTCCGCTAACACCAGATCTGCAATAGTGGAAAAAAGATCTGCTTTGTTTCATGTCTTGCAATGCCCTCAAGGTGTGACGTTATCTAAGAACAAATCAGGCAATGTCTTAACTTCTTAATTACTAAATGCACACTTTTGTCTTGAGAAGTCAAAGCAATTGATTTGTAAAGTCTGGAGTTTACAGTCTACTGTTTAAATCCATTGCTTTGCAATCTGTATCTCAAGCGAGACATTAAATTATCATGTACTGAACCTATTTTAGAACATGTATTAGAAAATAACAAATAGGGATAAGATAGCTTAAGTTTCCTTACTTTTGATGAGGCTATTGAACCTCTTCAAAATTAGAACACTATAGCCTACTTAAAAATCAGCAAATATTCCTGCATGTATGCCTTGATGCATTAGAAATAGGTCTGTGCGAATACTTTAAATTATCCTTGTGTGCACAGATTAGCTATTAGGGCTACCTTAACCATATGAAGGCCATTGTCCTTTCCTTTAGGCCCTTCAGAGGATGGAGATTCAATGTTCTGCTTCTCCATTTCCAGCTTATCTCTACCCAGTAAGATGTGAATATATCCTACCGCTGATTTCTGAGCAAACATCTGCAACATCTTCATAAATCAAGACATGATAGTGAGAAAGTGGTGACATGAATGGTGAGATACTGGAACAGCCCCAGGTGTGGAAGTTGTGGATGCCCCATCATTGGAAGTGTTCAAGGCTGGGTTGGATGGGGCTTTGAGCAACCTGATCCAGTGAAATATGTCCCTGCCCACACGAGGGGGGTTGGCCTAGATGGTCTAGAGATCCCTTCCAACCCAAAACAGGCTATGGTTCCATGGTTCTATAAGCAGAGACATGTGTCCGGTAAGACTCTCTTTCTACACCATTTTAGAAGCTAGACCATGTGCTACCTGCATAGCTTGCATAGCTCATGGGGCTTCCAAGTGTAAAGCCCCAATTATGAAATGTGCAGGTGATTTGATAACGGCTCACCTAAAACTGATTTCTTCTTGTCTTTGGAACTTTTGCTTTTGCACTTATTTCTGCTGTGTTTCATCTTAAAACAGAATGATAATGGTAAACTAATTGGGGGGGGGGGGGGGGGGGGGGAGGGCGGGGAGAAGAAGGAGGCATAGGAGACAGTGGGTTGATACTGTTCACCTCATTCAGTTATTTGATGCTGCTTTTTGGAAGAATCCGTGTTACCTTACATTCCAATACATAACAGAATGATTGTCTACCCTATAATGAATGCACTGTCAAAGGGTGAAACTAGCCCAAAAGCATCTTTTAAAAGAGACTTTGGGTATGCCTGTTCAAGCCTAGCTCATTGATTAGTTGGTTTGGTTTCATTTATATTTTCTAGCATGTAGAAGGAAATGCAAAAAAGTACTACACATTTTAATTTCTTTAGGTTTTTTTTTCACCCATATAATATAATTTGTATGATCTAACTAGTAGTCATTTGGGCACAATATTAATACAATCATTAGAAGTTATCTTAATATACAAGTTGGCATATGTTTGCTCCTAAAGTAATCTTTACTCAATGAAGACCAGTGTAACAATAGTAATGCACTTTTCCGTGAAGAATGATATAGAAATACCTACCTGACAATTAAACCTTAACTTGCCATTCAAATACAAATGCACTGTAACAGTAAATGTAAATCTGCTATGAAAGTTTAATTGTGATATTAATTTATATATTTGTCCTGGTTTTAGCTGAGATGGAGTTAATTTTCTTCTTAGTAGCTAGCACAGTGCTGTGTTTTGGCTTAGATGTGAGAACAAGGTTGATAACACACTGAAGTTTTTACTTGTTGCTGGGTAACATTTACATTCAGTCAAGGCCTTTTCAGTTCCTCAGGCCTTGCTAGTGAAAAGGCTGGAGGTCAGCAAGGAATGGGAAGGGGACAGAGCCAGGTCAGCTGACCCGAACTACCCGAAGAGGTATCCCATACCATTGGACATCATGCCCGGTATATATACCTGGGGGGTTGGCCAGGGCAGGCAGATCATTGCTTGCGGACTGGCTGGACATCGGTTGGTGGGCGGTGAGCAGTTGCATTGTGCACCATGCATTCCTTTCTTCCTTTCCCTCTGGATTTTACTTTTCTTCCCCCTTCTCATTGTAACTGTTATTGTCATTGTTGTTATTACTATTCTTTCATTTTTATTGTTTCATTTACTAAATTGTTCTTATGTCAACCCTCGAGTATTACATTCCTTTCCAGCTCTTCTCCCCACCCCTCTGGGTGAGGGGGGAGTAAGCGAGTGGCTGTGTGGCACTTAATTACCAGCTGGGGTTAAACCACAACAATATTTAAAACACAAAAAAATTAAAATATGGCCAGGTTTTTGCCTTTTTATTCCAACAAACTTAACTCAGTTTGATAACAGTTTTAAATGAGTGAAGGTTGAAGAGCTCAAACCTTAGGCATTATCATTTTAATTATCAGTTAAATGCTTTCAAAAACTGAGATGAAACTAAACACTCTCTACACAGGAAAGAAAACCCAGTTAATTTGTTTTACTAAAATGGCATAGAAACTGATTTTTTGGTGTTTTGTTTTGTTGTTTTTTTTTTTTTTTTTAATGGCAAATCACTAAAAAGCATACATGAATAATTTTTTCCTTTTTTTTTTCTCTCTCTATTTTTTTTTTATTATTATTTTTTAAGAAATTCTGCCAGGATATGCTGTATTTTAATAATGCATGATTCCTTCTAAATGATACAAAGATGCAACTTCTTGACACCTTCGTTCAGCTCTAAATTAATAGAACTGAAAATGTTGGGATGCCTAATAAAAATTCAGCATTTGCTTTTCACTGTCATATTCCTTACATGTTAATTGGAGGTCAAGGTAGGTGGATAAAAGGTTTAATATTTTCAGTTGAAGAAAGTTCCATTATGAATTAAGTAGTCAGCTGAGCCTTATTAGAAATATAGCACTGGAAAATTTTCAAAGAGGCTTTGGACTTGCACAAAGTTAAGATAGTAGAGGAGAGATTATTTTAAAGTCACAGATGTATTTCTTGTGTAATTCCTGGTTCATATGAGAAGGTTCGGATTTTATGGCTGGTTTTGTCCTTTAGGAATATATGTCTTGTGAACACACGCAATGGTGCTAATGAGTATACACATGGTGTTTCATTCTCTGCCATCTGTTTCACCAGATGAGAGTTGATCTCGAACATGGCAAAATGATGACTTTTGTGTATCCAGATCTCCACTGACTTTGAAACTGAACTATCCATTTGAACCAGTGAAGTTCAGATCCAGCCCCAGAATGAAAATTTCTATGACAAAATTTTGTGCATTGTGTTGTATTTTATGTTGTTGTTTTTCTTTTCTTTCTTCACCACCCTAAACCAAACACTTACAAAACAATACTGCTTTAAATGTTTTAAACACTTACCTGAGTTTTTATGGAGATGTTGCTAACAATTGCTTTTGACACAAAAGTGAGAGTTTGACTGAAATCATAACAAAAAGGAATTCAGAATGCACATGAAAGTCAAAGAATTTTTTTTTTGTTTCGGCTTTGTCCTTCTCAACAGTCAATGCACCACTGCTTCACAGACATTTCATGACTATGTTGCCTGACCCATGAAATTGCCTTTTTCTACTTATGCATATGTTAACAAACATTGATATATTGTGTCCTCCCTGCACTAAATGGGTCAGTGGTAATGCACTATGGATTAAATGCTTGGGGGGAGTGTGAGGTCTGTTTTGTTCCTTTTTTCTAGATTTTTTTATTAATATAAAGATTATATTAATTCAAGATTTTTCTGTTTATAATCAAGTCTGACATAATTTGTTTATAAGTAGCACGAACATTTTTTCATATTAACTAATAATGCATGATACATTTTTTATAGAGCACATGGAGATAAAAATATCCTGTACATCTAATGAAATTGATGTGAATTGAGGAGGTAATTATAGAGATAGGTTCAGAAACTGCAGGCCAGTTTTACTTAAAAAGTTATTTCTTTCACATCATATGAAAAATCTTTGAATTCTCCAAGTTGTACATTATTCATAGTTTAGACAGTAAAAATGTTTGTGGTCTTACTCTTTGTAGTTATAACTGGCTTGTGTTAAAAAATCAATTGAGATGGCAGATTTCAACAAATCCTGTATCTCCTAATATTATATGTTCTTTTATTAACAGAAGACTTGAGTGCTGTAATATTTTATATAAAAAAATCAGATTGTCTTTTCATGGTTTATTTTTTAAAGATACCAGATTTTCCTAACAGGTCTTTCTAAAGGCTTATCTTGTTTAGATCCTTTTTTGACAGCGAGTCATTTGATATATTGTTTGGGGGGGGGGGGATTGTTTTGTGTTGATTTAAATTTTGTTTTGGATTTCTAGAACATAAAATAAATAGGTTTCCTCAATGTGTAGTATTTTCCCCTGTCTGTTACTTTAGGCCTCTGAAAGTATGGGAGATCTCAGTACTATATACAGGTATCAGCATGTGGATGTTTTCTTTTCCTGTTACTCCAGCTCTGATTTTTGTTATTCTAGGTCTTCTCTGACAAAGGCATATAGAGGAAAATTAATCTCCACCAACATAAAAGTATCAGCAAAAAGCTTTTTTACTAAAAAAGATGTCAGAAAAATGCAGTGACTAAAATGGGGAAACTCTTTAGCCTTTTAAAATAAATATTCTTTAAAAATACAAAAATAAGATTGAGCTGGCAGGTGGCATGTAAGATTTAAAAGTGAAAAGCTGAGTTTGAAGCATAAAAGGAAGTGAGGAAAAAAATGGAACAATGAGTTGTTTCTACATTGAATATGTCAGGGTGTGGAAGGAAAGTATCATAAAAGTCAAATAGGTCATATAAGTAATTATTTCCATTGACTAGATAAGTTCATTGTATTGCAGTTAGAAGAGTTATTTCATTTTGCTGGACTTCATTGGTAATCAAACCTAAAATGTACTTAGTTAGGCCCTGGGTTTCTTTTGGTGTATATTGTACTTTTAAGCTTTTTTATTTTATTTTATGTCATACAGAATGGAGAATTTGTATGTCTTCTGACAGGAAAGACAATTTGCTCAGGTATTGTGAAAAGGTGAATGCGGGGGCTGGAAATATCACAGAATCATAGGACCAGAGAAACGTTTAGGTTGGAAAAGACCCTTTGAGTCCAACTGTAAACCTAATATTACCAAATCCACCACTAAACCATGCCCCTAAGCACTGATCTAAGAATGTTTCCCATTCTTGGAGCTGTAGTTTATAATGCTAGGAGCTGTCATAGCAGATTTGAATTGTATGGGTATTTTTTTTTTATAATGCACAACTCATTAACTTCTTACAGACCATCTAAATGCCCAGCAACCTCTTAGCACTCAACTGGTCGGAGGTGGGGGGTGGGGAGAGTAGGGAACTTACTGATGCCAGAGATAATTTTTCCTTGCAGAACTTATCTAGGTTCTGTCCAAAATGAAAATATGCATTACATAGTTCTCAATTTATTATATACTCATGTTATAAACATATGTATTAATTGAACAGTAGAATGAGTTAAAGCTTTTACAAGATTAAAAATTATGCTCCACATTTTAATCTCTCCTGTGTGTACATACACTCATGCTTTTGCATGTGTATATATACACACTGACTATTATCTGTTGCTGTTCTTTCATGAGAGCACCGGTGATACAGCCAGGAGCAGTCAGAGCATCAAGAAGGTTTACAGAGCCCTGGGAGTGGTGGTAAGAGATGCTGGAGCATGGGTGGGTTTTTCACCAATCCTCCCAGTCAAGGGGCCAGCCAAATCTGGCAAATCAACAAATGGTTATGGGACTGGTGCCACAGTCAGGGGTTCGCTTACTTAGATTATAGGGCTCACTTTGAGAAACCTGGTCTACTGGGGGCTGATAGGGTCCATCTGTCAGAGAACGGGATGTATCCCAAGAGGATGTCTTAGGTACCTTAAGGCATCTGAAAGGGCATTATGGGTGATGGAACTGAGCCTACATTTCTGCTGACTATAATAAGAACTTGGACACCTAATCACCAATGTCGAAACTTAAATAGTGCAAGTGTTTTAACATTGAGCTAAATTCCATTTCTAAGTCTGATGCTGAATCCTATCACAACTGTATTTTCTCATGGTCACTAGTGAAACGAATCACAACATTTTTCCACTAGTTCTGGATGAGTTAGAGTTAATTTTCTTCATATTAGCTTGTATAGTTGTATGTTTTGGATTTGTGGTAACAGTGATAATAACACACTGATATTTTAAGTTTTGCTGAGCAGTACTTACACAGCATGAAGGTCTGTTTATCACTGTGCCCTGCCAGCGAGTAGGCTGGGGGCACACAAGAAGTTAGGAAGGGACACAGCTGGGACAGGGTACAACAACTAACCAAATGGATACTTGATACCATATGAAGTCACCATATAAGCTGGGGGAAGAAGGAAGGGATGGGATGGTGCTCAGAGTTACAGCATTTGTCTTCCCAAGTAACCGTCACGGGTGATGGAGCTCTACTTTCCTGGAAGTGGCTAAATACCTGCCTGCTGATGGGAAGTAGTGAATGAATTCCTTGTTTTGCTTTGTTGCATACACAGATTTTGCTTACCTATTAAAGTGCCTTTATCTGAACTCACGAGTTTTCTCACTTAACCTTCCAGTTGTCTCCACCATCCCACTGGGGGGCAGTGAGTGACGGCCTGTATGGGGCTTAGCTGCCTACCACGGTTAAATCACAACAACCATCATAATATGATTAACTAGTCTGGATAGTCAAAGATCTGACGGGGTATAATTATCTCAACACCAGTTTACAGAAGGCAGGTTATGCTGCCTAGTAATGCTTCCACTTTGAGACAAAGCGAGGAACAGTGGGTTTGTAGTTAGGCTGACAATGGTTTTACAATTTTTGTAGATGGAGTCTGCCTTAGTTTAAGGTATAGTGAAGCAGCCACCTCTGTAATATAAACAGATCATCATAGAGTATTTCTTATTTGCTGCTTGTTCTTATTTTCCTATTCTTTCAAATGGAACTCAGGAAAAGGGACTGCCTTGTTTTTAACTTCTAGTTTTTGACATCCTGATCATATGAAAAGCTTGCTTGATGAAAAATGTACTTTGTTGTCACTCTTATTTTTCTTGTCTTTACAGACATTACCTCAAATAAACCTAGTTCTTTTCATTATTGCACAGTGATCACTGTCTGCTATTCGAATCATTCTTGGGAGTTGCTTGGGATGATGCTTACTGTTATAGACAAAGCACTGCCGAGACTGTGCTAACACTGTAATGTTGTAAACAGATAAGACCCAATACCTAACCTAGTGAAGTTCACTGTAAGTACTTTATTTATGAGTAAGGATTTTAGTTCCTTTATGTTTCATTTGTTTCATTAAAACAGACTACTAACAAACTAAAAATTTTCTTTCTATTTAAATTAATGAATGTCCTTATATAAGCTAGTACAAGGGGACATTAATAGAAAAAAAGTCAATCTCATTTATGGTAAGGCTTTTTTATAATACACGAGTACGTTTAAGTAATGTTTGAATAATACTCAATTACATTGTTAAGTAATGTTCATACTGTTGGAGTTGTTTATTTCAGTGACCTACTAAAATACCAAATCTTCTACTCAGTGTTGAGAAAAGTAGCAAAATTCAAGTTCCTAAAAAATAGCAATGTATTAAGCATATTATTTTCTTTTTTCAGAATGTAAAATTTCATATTCAACATGTGAAGAATTGGTATCATTAATATTCTAATTTAAATATTCTAAAGCTTAACCCCTTAATCTGAAAAATGAATGACTAAATGTATCATAAGTGTAATAACCCTAGAAATGTGATCATAGACTATTTTATTCATGACTTAGTATGCAAGGAGCCATGAGGATATAACTAGACCTCATTGACTTTAGTTTGCTATTAGCCATTTCAGAGTTCTTTAATAATGTCAGTAAATCATATGATACAACTGAAGCATCACTTCAGTGTCATTTTTACCACCAACATTTTGTATGGTTTTGATCCTATATTTTTTTCAGCTTCTTTCTTGTAACTATACAGGCACTGGTTCCAAAAGTTTGGGTGAAGGAATATGTATTGCAGTAAAGTACAAGAAGTACCTTATTTAATTTGGTGACCTATTTCTAGACATATCAAACTGCAGTGTAACTGGGTGTTAGTACTTTTAAACACAAACTTCCTGGGACAAGGTTGCGTATCTCTTACACAGAAGATCCCCATCATCAAAGCAGTCTCCATGACCAGGGAGGAAACTATGACTTTGGGTGACTGTTCACAAATATATTTTTAAATACATGGACCTCTCTGATCAGAAAATTTGAAAAATTCTTACAGAAAGTGAATGTTTTCATTATAAAAAATCTTTCCAAACAAACTTACTGAATTCTTTTCTGTCTAATGCTTGATGGGTGGGTGTGTGTGGGGGTGTGTGTGTGTATGTAAGGTATTGCTATTGCAAAGTTAAATAGTAACTATCTGTAGTAGTTTAAACCTAGCCAGCAACCAAGTACCACGCAGCTGCTTGCTCACTCCCTCTCACCCAGAGGGACTGGGAGGACAATCAGAAAGGAAAGTAAAACTCAAGGGTTGACATAAGAAAAAAATAATAGATAAAGCAAAAGCCACACTCACAAGCAAAGCAAAACAAGGAATTAATTCACCACTTCCCATGGGCAGGCAGGTGTTCAGCAATCCCCAGGAGAGCAGGGCTCCAGCATGCGTAATGGTTATTCAGGAAGACAAACGCCATAATGTCAAATGCCCCCACCTTCCTTTTTCTTCCCCCAGTTTATATACTCAGCATGACGCCCCATGCTATGGAATGTCCCTTTGGCTAGTTTGGGCCAGCTGTCCCAGCTGTGTCCCCTCCCAATTCCCAATGCTCCTCCAGCCCTCTTGCTGGCAGGGCCCGAGAAACTGTAAAATCCTTGACTTGGTATAAACATCACTCAGCAACAACTAAAACCATCAGTGTGCTGTCAGCATTGTTCTCACACCAAATCTAAAACACAGCACTGTACCAGCTACTGAGAGGAAAATTAACTCTATCACAGCTGAAACCAGGACACTATCCTTTCCATGATTCCATTTTGATGTTACTTCTTAAATTATAAAACATATTAATTTGATTAGAATTTTAATCTTCTAGATCTGCTTCTAGATCCCTTCTGACTCCTTAGCTTTAAAGCTGACAATTCTGTCTTAAAGGCATTCTCTGGTGATTTCATTAAAAAAATATTAATTTATTTATTGAAAACTTAGATTAATTGATTTTTAAATAAAAAAGAACTTAAAGTTACCTATTATCTTCAAGGAGATGTAAAAAATATTAAGAATGTTTTAAAAATTTAAATAATTAATTATATCTCGCTATCAAGTTTAAAATATAGCTAATGAGCTTGGAATTCAATTACAAATGCTAATATTATTTTTACTATTATTACTACATTTTAATTTTTCTGTATAATCAATATGCCTAATAATGTGTATTATGGCATGTCTAAAGCAATCTAAAAAGCTCGTGTCTTTTCAGCTGAACAGGCACATGCCAGTGCCAACAGTACTGAGGGGAAATGGGGATTTTATTATTAAGAAATTTTATTATGGAAGTAAAAACTCCACTACTGTCCAAGACCATAAAAATCCATAAAGTAAAACAGAATAAAACAAGACATACCTTTAAAAGACTTTTTTTACTTGCTTTAGACATTCACTGAAATTATGTTCCTCATCTTGTTCTGTCTTCCATCAAAATAGACTAACACCCCATTGCAAGTTAAAAAATCCATGGAACGGGAAACAGAGGCAGCATCTCTGGCTAATCAGGAATAACCACATGATCACAGAGTACATTGAGAATCTTCAGAGACGGCTGAACCAGACACAAACACAAGAGAAAATCCTGATCGACTCTGTCCAAACCAAATTATCTAATCATTAAACTATTAACCATTTCTCAAAAGGTAATTGCCACTGTTATTAGCAGTCTTTTAGCTACTCATTTAGGGATGCAATTCACAAGACATCAATTCAAACCTGGTCACATATGGCTGGAGGAGTCCTGGCCTCTGAGATGAGTGGTCAGTTGCAGCCCTGTGCTGAGCCTTTCTTAATGACTAGATAGAGGCAATTCCCCCCCCCTGCTTCCACATTGCAAGAGAATTAACTCATTTCTTGGCCTGTGAAACATGATCATACACTTACTAGCTGTTATAAATAATGAGTTAAAACCAAACTACCTGACTTCCAGGCAACATAACATCAAAGTGTAACCTATATCTATACAATGAATAAAAGTCTGGCAGGGAATAAGCACAAACTCTGGCCTCTGGTTATCACAGCCATTGGATAGACAATGTAAGAAGAAGAATGCATCAAAAGAATAATGCTCAAGGATTAGACATAATCTTTGAAGTATGACTGTTCAAGTATTTTTGGAAGTGCGGAACTAATATAAGGAATAGACAAAAGCCAGTACCTTGACATAGAAGATTCTCATAACACAGATTAAGGAAGTTAAGAGTCTTCAAGTTAGACCACTACAATTACATTTCTAGGAGCAAATATATAGGCCAGGGCACAGCCTCAAACTTAGAATGAAATCATTCATGCTGTTTAATTGTTACTGTGTTTCCTGGCTCAGTTTTAGCTAGTTAAAGTTCCCTCATATACAGACACAATTCCCCTGAATTCAGGCCTAAAATTGTTCCCTATGGGTAATTTAGTTGTAACCATCTGGGGCATAAGAGATTATAGGCATATGGATGTGAAAAATGAATGCCATTTAAATTCTTGGCCAGACATCACTGTTTGTTCTGGTTTATGTATCATTATAAAGAGTGGTACTCAACTCTTTAAGAGTGCACCCTCCCACCCACAAATTTACTCCAAAGTCAGAAGTTATGTATATAGTGATTTCATGACTTAGTATCTCAGAATAACAAAAATACTAGTGGCAAAATTAATAAAATCATCAATAAAAATTTAAAAAAAAAAAATTATTTTTAATCCATTTAAACTTAGATCACGGGAATATATAAGGCAGTGGCATGACATTTAGTGTTCTGCATACAGGTGTCTTGGCCCACTGAGGATCCAGAGGAAAGTTCATTGCAGTGCTACAGGAAGCTAAAATCTTGATAAATATTTTATGAATGCTTAATTTTTTCATGATTTTGAGCAAATTTTTTAAAGTTCTTATAAACGTGAAACAAATCAATTGAGATTGTAGAAATTTATTGTACCCACACTCTAGTCAAGAAAGCTTCAGCTATGTTGCTTTCATGTGTTCCACACATGGTTAAGCTCTCTTTGATGTGGTAATGACAACATAGTCCCAGTCTTCCATTTTGAAAACCTTACTTTCTATCCAGTCCTTTTCTAGAATTTAGTGCCACTTACTCAGTGTGTATTCATGGAATCACAGAACCACAGAATCATAAAATCACAGAATCATAGAATGGTTTGGGTTGAAAGGGACCTTAAAGGTCATCTAGTTCATTGGCTTTCTGGGATGCAAGTGCACATTTTTGGGCCATGTTGAACTTTTCATCCACCAGCACCTCCAAGTCCTCCTCAGAGCTGCTCTCAATCCGTTCTCTACCCAGCCTGTACTGACAGCGGGGGTTGTCCTGACCCAGATGCAGGACTTTGCACTTGGCCTTGTAGACCTTCATGAGGTTCACAGAGGCCCACCTCTGAAGCCTGTCAAGGTCCCTGTTGGTGGCAAACCTTCCCTCCAGCATGTCAACCACATCACATGGCTTGGTGTTGTTGCCAAAGTTGCTGAGGGTGCACTCGATCCATGTCGCTGACAAAGACATTGAATAGTACTGCTCCTAGTACAGACCCCTGACAAATGCCACTCATCACTAGTTTCCACTTGGACATTGAACCATTGACCACAACACTTTGAGTGCAATCATCCAGCCAATTCCTTACCCACCAAGTGATCCACCCATCAAATCCATGTCTCTGCAGTTTAGAGACAAGGATGTCATGCAGAACAGTGCAAAAACTTTGCACAAGTCCAGGTAAATGACGTCAGTAGCTCTTCCTTCATCAGTACTGTGATCCCATCATAGAAGACCACCAGATTCCTCAGGCATGATTCATCCTTAGTGAAGCCACGCTGGCTGTTACCAATCACCTCCTTATTTTCCATGTGCCTTAGCATAGTTTCCAGGAGGATCTGCTCTGTGATCTTCTCAGGCACAGAGGTGAGACTGATTGGCCTGTCATTTCCCAGGTCTTCCTTATTTCCCTTTTTAGAAATGGGTTAGCATTTTCCCCTTTTCCAATCAGTGGGAACTTCACCAGATTGCCATGAGTTCTCAAATATGATGGACAGTGGCTTAACCACTTCATCTGCCAGTTCCCTTAGGAACTGTGGATGCATCCCATCAGGTCCCATGCACTTGTGCACCTTTAGGTTTCTTAGATGATCTCAGACCTGATCATCTCCTACAATGGGTGGTTCTTCATTCTCCCAGTCCCTGCCTTTGCCTTCTGCAGCTTGAGTGGTATGGCTGGAGCACTTGCCAGTGAAGACTGAGGCAAAACCATCATTGACTACCTCAGCCTTCTTCATGTCCCAGGTAACCAGTCTCCCATTTCCTTCCAGAGAGGTCTCATGCTTTCCCTTGGTTTTCTTTTGTCACTGGTGTACCTATAGAAGCTTTTCTTGAAGTCTCTGATCAGATTTAAATCTATCAGGGCTTTAGTGCCCCTAACCTGATTCCTGGTGGCTCAGTTTCTCTGTAATCCCCCCAGGCTACCTGTCCCTGCTTCTGCCCCCTGTAGGCTTCCTTTTTGTGTTTTATTTGATCCAGGAGCTCCTTGTTCATCCATGCAGGCCTCCTGGTGTTTTTGCCCAACTTTGTTGTGACACATAGCTCCTGAGCTTGGAGGAGGTGATCCTTGAATATTAACCAGCATTCTTGGGTGTCTCTTCCCTCCACAGTGCCATCCCATGGCACAAACAGATCCCTGATAATGCCAAAGTCATCTCTCCTGAAGTCCGGAATAGTGATCTTTCTGTGCGCCCTCCTCACTGCCCTAAGGATCTGTCTCGAAGGATTTTTTAATTTTGCAGAACCACAGACTTTGAGGGAAAAAGGTAGTTGGAAAATAAATCAACAAAGTCCTTATTTATTTTTTTTCTACGAAATTATACCCAGTACTGTCAATAACTATCTTAAAAGATGATGGCATAGAAGTGGAAAAAAGTTCATTTGTTCAAGGTGAAGAATATAATTTCAATGACTTTACTGGCTGTTATATCACAAAAAATATATGTAATAAAAATATCAGGGAATACTCACCAAATAATTGTGAAACAATGCTATAAATATTGTATCACAGGGAAGGTCACACTCGTAGTAAAATATTGTGATATTGTATCACAGGGAAGATCATACTTATATTAAAATATTCAAATATTGTATTCCCTGAAGAAGCCAAAGTCAGCTCTCCTCAGGTACATGGTAGTGATCTTGCTGTGCACCCTCCTCACTGCCCTAAGGACCTTGATTTACACCATTTCATGGTCACTGCAGCCAAGGTGGCTCTTGAGCTTCACATTTCACATCAAACCTTCCTTGTTGGTGAGAGCAAGGTCCAGTACAGCACCTCTCCCCATTGGCTCCTGTATCACTTGGAGAAAGAAGTTATCACCAACATATTCCAGGAACCTCCTGGATTGTTTATGCCCTGCTGTGTTACCCCCTCCAACAGATATTGGGGCCGTTGAAATCCCCCATGAGTCCCAGGGCTAGTGAACATGACGTGGCTCCTATCTGCGTACAGAGGCCACTCGGTCTTCCTGGTTGGGTGGCCTGTAGCAGACCTCCACTATAATGTCACCTTTCCTTGTCCCTGCCATCCCTTTAATCCTGCCCCATAAGCTCTCAGTCAGTTGCTCATCCATCTCCAGGTGGAGCTCCATGCACTCCAGCTTGCTGTTGACATAGAGGGTGGCACCCCTTCCTCTTTTCCCCTGCCTGTGCTTCCTAAAGAGCTTGTATACTTCCGTTCCAGCACTTCAGTCATAAAAGTTGCCTCACACATCTCCATGACTCCAAGATCTTAGCCCCACAGGTGTGTGCATGCCTCTAACTCCTCTTTTTTCATTTCTCACATCATGTGAATTTGCATAGAGGCATTTAAGTTGGGCCCTCATGAATCTGACTTACTGGCTGGAGCAGCTGGAATTCCTTTGTGCTGCTCTTCAGGTGCTCTCCTGCTGGCCTGCTCTCTCTCTCCAGGCTCTGGGCTTCTCTTGCTGGCATTGGCATCGAACTTGATGCAGTGGGATGGATTGAGGTTCCTCTCCACTGGCAACTTTAGTTTAAAGCCCTCTTCACCAGCTTGGCAAGCCTATGTCCAAAGTTGTTTTTTTCCCTTCTCTGACAGATGGACCCTATCAGCCCCCAGTAGACCAGGTTTCTCAAAGTGAGCCCCATAACTTAAGCAAGCGAACCCCTGACTGTGGCACCAGTCCCATAACCTTTGTTGATTTGCCAGATTTGGCTGGCCCCTTGACTGGGAGGATTGGTGAAAAAACCACACATGCTCCATCACCTCTTACCACCACTCCCAGGACTCTGTAAACCTTCTTGATGCTCTGACTGCTCCTGGCTTTATCACCAGTGCCCACATGAAAAAACAGCAACATATAATATTCAGTGGACTGTACTAGGCTAGATAGTCTCTCAGTAACTTCTTTGATACAATACCCCAGTAAGCAGCACACATCTCTAGAGCGCATGAGGTCAGCAAATGGATGCCTCCATACCTCTCAGAAGAGACTTGCCTATCACTGTTACCTATCACCTTTTCTTAGTTGTGCTGGTTGTTATACAACAGGCAGATTGGGCTGTCATACTCAGCTTCCACATCTCTTCTGATGTGATCTCTCCTCTTCCATTGGCAGAGCAGCAAAGTGGTTTTGCAAGGGCATCTCAGGCTGCAGGGGAAGTTCCTTCTCCTGCAGAACTTTGCCATTATAATCTTCCATTCTGCTGCATTATTGGTTCCCCTCTTTTCTGTGTGCACTGTTGGGGGCGTTTTTGGCTGGCTGGCTGCAGTCTGTGGGTCCATGGCAGACTGCACTTGGAACCAGCTTTCTGACTTCTAAGCCTCCCTGACGTTACAAAGCCTTCTCACTGTCTCCTGCAGCTCAGCCACCTATTGCAGGAGGTCCTCCACCTGGGCACATGTTTTGCAGGCACGTCTGCTGCCTGTCCCTTCCTGCAGCCTGAGTCTATTGTTAGACTGTTATTTATACCTCACTCAAAAACAGTCATTCATAATTACTACCAGGTGTAAAAAATATTACATCAATCAAATAGTCACCCTACCAAGTATTGATCTGCTACAGGTCAATATTGGTAGAAGTCATCAACCATACAGAATAATGGAATAGTCATGTACATTAAAATGCAGACATTCTTTTCCAAAGTGAAATTAAAAACTACAGTAAAATGACTATGTTCTGCAAATTTTATCATTTAATATTTTAGCTTATCTTCAGTTACTAAAGCAAAAATATAACCAATCCCAAAGGCAAACCATAAGAAGACAGAAAATTTCTGAAAACTTTCCAACATGTTGCAACTCAAAACAAATTAAATAGAATGTACATTTTAATGTCAGAACATGGTAGTTCAAAATGTCTTTGATAGTATTTCCACCTGAATTCTTTCTCAGAATTTTTACTTCAGTGAGATTTATTTGCCTGAACACATCTAGATAGTTACAGGAGAACATCAGCCATGGAGACAAATACTTCCAGAGAGAAAAGGTGGCATTTAGATTCATCTTGTGTAAATTGCTCTCTAGAGGTGCTTATTTCTTTCCATGTTTTTGGAAGGACTGGAGTGACTAGCTCAGGTGAAAGTACAGTCTGTGACTGAGATGTCTACGCACAGGCAATTAGTGCCATTTGAAAAACTGTCAAATAGCCAAAAAGACCATATAAGGATGACAAATAAGACAAAGGAGACACATGAACCAGTGATCAGAGACCAGCCCATATACTCCATGGTATCTCAGTTGGCACTGCACATCTATGATTAGGAAAATGACTAGCACATAGAGTGTGATTCAGCTCTGGATTCAGATACCTCAATAAGGGTGTCTTCGCATAAGCAAACATGCACATTACCAAACAATAAATGGAGACTATTGAATACAGTAAAGAAAGACTGATTCTGCTGCATATACATAGGTATTTATTGCTATCCAAGGTGCATTCCAGTGATTTGTTTAATCTTTTCATACAGCTGATTGTTGTAGTTTAATCCCAGCCAGAAACTAAGCACCACACAACCATTTGTTCACCCCCTGATCCCCCTGCAATGGGATGGGGAAGAGAATCGGAATGGTATCCCAGCTGAAACCAGGACACTGATACACATGTGCATATATAGCAGAGAATTAGAGATTAGTGTGATGAGAGTGTTTAAATGACTTGTAAATCAGGTGAGTTTTAAAGCTAAAAAAAAAAAAAAAAAAAGAAAGAAATCTTACTAGACTGATATTTATTAAAAATATGTTAATAATTTTTACTTATTATCAGTCATTATCATTATGTATTCAAAGCTGTCAGTCCTTAGAACTTACATACTACATAAACTGTGAGTATATACTTCCATGGAGCTGATGGCCATACATTGGCACTGATGGCTACCATCCCTGAAGGTTTTTAGTTGCTCAAGTCAAAGTGACCAAACTCATAACACTTTCAAATGGGAAACTGAACCAGAATGGGTATCTTATTTCCCCTTCCTCCCGCAGTCCGGGACTCCCTCCTTTAAAAAAGATTTAACTTAGACAATTACCAGTCCTTGACCTTCACAGCTTGACTACACATTGCATGATGTGGAGAGTTACTTCCCCAGGCTTCCTTACTTAGCTGATACTTATTTCCTTAAAGCAAAAGTTGTCTTCTGCCAGGCCATGAGGTAGCACTTCCTCAGTAACCATCACTTGACCATCACTTAGTTGCTCACTGCCCTGGGGCCTCTGTTTGCAAACTACCCAAATTTTCCAGATATTTTTCTGTTATCCCATAGTAAAACAGCACATTGTAACAAGAGACACTGGCTACCGAGCTCCAACTCACCCATCCAGTTCCCACAGGGAGCTGATGATGACAGGCCAGCGCTGGGGCCTCACTCATTCAGCAGTCAGCTGAGATAGCACAAAGTCCGTGGCCTGTTTACTAGTAGTGGCAAAGCAATTTTTTATGTGGTGCTGGGTACAGAAATATTTTTACTGTGTTTCTGTATTAATGTTCTTTTGGCTGGATCCCAAACAAGTCAATATTACAGCCTGATTCACCAGCTTCACTGCACTTCTCTGAACACACTTCAGTACCTCAATGTCTTTCTTGTAGTGAGGGACCCAAAACTGAACATAGTATTTGACTTGTGTATGTTCAAGTTCCTCAGGTGATCTTAAAACTGATCTCCTATGATGGGAAGGATATCCTTGGCCCAGTCCCTGTCTTGAATTTCAGAGGCTTGAGACATGTGGGAAGAGAGATTATCATTGAAAACACAGGCAAAAAAGGTGTTGAGGACCTCAGCTTTCTCCATGTCAGCAGTCACTAGTTGTCCTGTCTCATTTATCACAGAGGATACATTTTCTTTTATCTTCCCTCTCTGACCAGCATACCTGTAGAAGCCCTTCTTATTATTCCTCATCCCTTGCAAAATTCGGCTCCAGCTGTGCATTAGCTTTCCTAATCCAGTCCCTACACAGCATCCTTATATTCTTTCCAGGATATGTCTCTGGTTCCATTGCCCATACACTTGCTTCCCACACCTTTTTCTTAACCAGGATGTCCTTACTAAGCCATACTGGTGTACTGCTTTCCTTGCCTGATTTCTTACACATGAGAATCGAGAACTCTGGCACTCTCTGGAAAATGTCCTTAAAGAGCTGTCAAGCACTTTCATTTAGTGGAACCCCTTCTAGATCTGCTCCTTTAGTTCAACTAAAAGAAACATCAAAAACTTGTTTCTTCAATATAATATCTTTGCAAGTTTTACACAAATACAAAGTATGAAACATTAGTCTGTGGGAGTTCAAGTCTACTTTTACTGACCCTTGCTATCACAGGGTATTTTCAGCTTGAAAACATGAATGAGCAAACTTAGTGGTCGTGTCCTTAATACCATATAGACAAATCTATATTGAGAGTCACTCTTAATGCACATTGATTTGCATACGTTTCAGGATGAAATCTTTTCTTTTACATTCTAATAATTAAAGCTGAATTTCCGTTTTCACATTAACAATCTGCATCAAATTGTTTAATTATGCATAATGGTGTTTATATATGCATATGCAAAAGCATGAGTGTATGTACACACAGGAGAGATTAAAATGTGGAGCATAATTTCTAATCTTATAAAAGCTTTAACTCATTCTACTGTTCAATTAATACATATGTTTGTAACGTGTGAGCATATAATAAATTGAGAACTACCTAATGCATATTTTTATTTTGCAAAGAGCATAGATAAGCCCTGCAATAAAAATGTTCTCTGGCATCATTAACTTCCACTGCCTTACCCCCACCTACCCCTGACCAGTTATGAGTGCTAAGAGGTTACTGGGCATTTAAATGGTCTGTAAGAAGTTAATGGGAGTTGTGCATTATAACAAAAAAACCCCATACAATTCAAACCTGCTATGACAGCTCCTAGCATTATAAACCACAGGACCACGAATGGGAAGCACTGCACAGACAGAAGAGACATGCAGAGGATCTTGCATTGATTGAGATGATTTAAGCATAGTCAGCAAGCATAAGCTGGTGGAAGAAGCTTCCCTCTAAGGAGGAGATCTTGGGATGGGAGGTGGAAAGGACCTGTGACCATTTTCATACATGGCTGGTGTTTAAAGAGTGCCAGTGATCACAGATTGTAAAACAGGAACAAAGCAGTTATCACAGCAACTGAAACCTGATGCAGGTGTACAGGAGGCCTAGAACCACTGCTCCGGACTGCACAAGACTACCAGAGTCATTTCAATGAGGTGATGAATTGCCATTGGACAGTGTTAGAGGGTAATATCAAACATTCTCAGACAGCTCAGGATGCTGCAGCTCCATGTCCCTCCAGGTCCTACCAGCTGCAATGCCGACAATGCATTCCCAGCAGGCAGACACATGGAACATGCATGTATACACCACCTATGCACGTATATACATGGCCAGACACACATACCACAGAGTACCCAGAGGAAGGCAGAGAGCACTGTCCTCACCCTGCTCCCCTGGCTCGCTGAGCAGGATTGAGGTCCACTAGTGAGAATACATGCACACAAGATGGATCCTTCCAGTGCCTCGGCTCAGTCTGTCCAGTAGCTGCCCCTGGATCTGTCTCCCTAGGTCCCAAAGACCAGACAAACATACTGATCAATAAAGTATTTGAAGGCAGAACTTCCCAAATCTTACACAAAACACATACACAAGTTGTGCTGTTATTTTTTTTGGTGGGGATGTCATTTTGGTTTTGCATACCTAACTCACTGGTTATATCTTCCCCCCCCCCCCCCCCCCCCCCCCCCTTATTTTTCAATACATTTCACTTTTGGAAGAAGTAGTTGGTTTGTCTGCTTTCTTTTTTGTACAAGAATCTCAGAAAGCTAGATTCATAATTCCTTCAGGTATTTGCCTGCTTTATTTTCAATGAAATGTACTCATCTATGCCTTTATTATGGTAACTATTATGACAGAAGTACATAGGTCTTTACCATATCTTTATCAAGCCTGAATACTATAATGTTTCTTGAGAAAATCATCTAACTTTCACAATAAAATAAATTTTATGAAGTATATTTTAGTTAAAATTCAATAACATTAGTATATGTTAATTACTCCATTACAGGTTAATTGAGCAGAACATTACCAAAAGGGAAAGAAAAAAAAAGATGTTCTAAAGGCTGCCAGCAACTGCTTGAAGGACATTTACAAAAATGGTAGACCCTTTCAAGCACTATTTATAAAATAATTATTTTCCTATACTTTAGAACATTTGGTGTTTATTCTTTTACAGATACATTTACATCAACTTTGCAACCAACCTGTTTCTTTCTAAGCTTACCTGTTTTGGGTTTTTCCAGTTTGTGTACTCTAAATAGTCATCAGGCAAGGAAGACAGAGTCTAAACTGCTGTCCTAGGATATGAAAAACTCATGTTTACATAAGTTTTATGTTTAAATAATAAACTGTAGTCCCCTATAGTCCTTTCCACAGGAATACTACTTGTCCAAGGATTTTCCCTTTGCTCTTCTATCACTGAGAATGACTGGTATTGTACTGTAAATCTTTGTTATCCATTTTCACCTTTACTATGCTGAAGGAAGTAACCTCATCAGAAAACACTTTTTTTTTTTTTTTCACAGATCAGTTAGAAATATACTGAGTGGGACAAGTTTTACCCCAGCTTCCTGTAAGTGTAATGGTCACATCATTCTGAAGTGAGAATGGCTACTTATTGCTGCACTTTGTTTTCTGTCAGTCACTAGTTACGTATACAAGGCCTATACACAGAATATCCAGTGGAAAATTTAAGTGTTTGATTCTAGGAGGAATAGAATAGATCATCCTGTAACTAAAACCACAAGGCTAGTCTCATTAATTAAAATAATTTATGTGTAAAGTGGAAACTACTTTTTTTTGGCCTTCCATAAATCTCTAATATTAGTGAATTAACATTACACAAAAGAAATTTGGTGTTGCCATTATTTATTTTTATCTATACATTTCTAGATAAGAATTTTTCACTGATCTCTAACATAATCATGTGATCTAGAAAAGTGTTAACTCACTGAGTTTACCTTTGTCTTCTTGTGATTAAACAATTTTGAATTTTCAGCCTTGTTTATATTATCTTCATCTCAAGCTATGTGTCCCTAAGAATACACAATTCATAGGAAAGGATACAAGGTAACAGCGAGAACTAAGGTTTCATTGAACCATGAAGCAATGAAGAAAACATTTGTCATCTTACTGTAATTTTTTAATATTTTTTTTAGTTAGCGGAAATTAACTAGTCTTCTCTGTTTATTTCACTGAAGCCTCTGTATGAAACATAGACAAGACTGAATATAACTTAAAGTTATACCACCTGGCTGAGTTCTCAATACCTTTGATTATAATATACTTAATTACACAACAGTGGAAATCAGTTCTCTCTAGTTAATTCACAGCTTCACTACATTTCAGTGAAAAGCTTCTAAATTACAGAATCCTTAAAATTCATCTGCATAATCCAGGAACATTTATGAAGCAATGAAACACAGAATACACTAATTTTTGGCAACAGAATGATTTTGTGTTTGTGTGTGTATGAAATGGATACAAATTAGATAATAATACCCTAAAATCAAATCACACTCATATGGTTTTGACCCCCACCTAAGCCTGACTTGCAGAGACTATACATCACACTAATGAAATGCAGAAATGTCTATGAAATATAAATTCTCCATACCTGCATGCTCTACATAGCCTGGAATGACACAATGTCTGGGGAATGTTAGATGTCAATATAAAGATAAGGTGAGAAATGAGTAATCATGAAAACCTTCAGACTGTCTTGTCACAGAAGGTTTTATCAAAGCAGAAACTCCCCCCAGCTGAAACTTCCCAAGCCAGAATTTTCCCAAGTCATTTGTAGGAACTTCATTACTTCTTTGTGCTCAACACTATCTGTAATACATGCTTTATCAAAATTATTTAAGGCAAACTGAAAGTCGACTGAATAGCTATCTGTATTGCCACTGAATTTGTCCCTGGAATGTCAGATTTTTTCATGTTTCAGAAATATTAGCTGTATTCTTCAAAACAAAACTACAAAACAAAACCCAAAACCTCAAACCCATGAAGAATGGAAAAAGAGTGACAAAGTCGCAACATTTATTCTATGTGCAGAAAGAATTACAGCTACAGTTCTCAACTATCAATTCAAACTATCACAGATTTTAAGTATAAAATTCTAAAAAGCAGTGTTCAATTATAGTAACTGCTGTTGACCTGTTCTGAAACACTTCTGTTTTGAGTATGTTTAAGCCAAAATATAAGGTAATCTATGCAAAATTTCAGACTGTCAGGGGCACTGGCATTGTCCTGTGTACTATCATGGGAAGAACTCAGGAATTAAAGAGAGAGCATAGTTGTGCTACAGATGTGAGATGATAGTCTTCATATTAAATGAAAATATACCACTTTATTTCCTCCTTAGAAAAAGAGGTCTGCTTCAGACATTGGCAGTATTACTGCTCTACTGCAGGGGGTTTTGCCTGTGGGAAGACTGAATGAGATTAAAGGAAAAACCTTCTGCAGTGGTGGCTTGGAAAAAGAGCAAGGAGAAATATTTATGAAAAAGATATCAATAAAAAAGTAGTGTTCAGGTCAGCTAGACTTATTTCCCATTTTCTGTTGAAAAGATAAATTATTATATTCTGAGAAAAAAATCCTCTAAAATGCAAACGTTTAAATTTCAATATTTGCATTTTTTCAAAAATGTACTTTTATTTTTCCTTAAATTTGGAAATTTTATAGAAGTTTAGTAAGAGGGAGTGTGTACATACACGGTTGGGTAAATTTAATCTTTGGTCATCATATTATTTTTTTTTGTTGCTTTTTACTTTAAAGGACAAACAGACAAAATATTTTTATTTGGACTTAAAAATTCCCTTTGATGTTTCCTCCTACTTCCCAACTATTTTTCTGTTAAAAAGGGATTGAATGGAAGTGATGACTCATTAAATTAACCAAAGATGATGAAACTCTAAACTCATTTCTAACAAATGCCATAGAATCAGAATATATTTTTACAGCAGTTACTGAGCTGAATTTGTTGGTTTGCATTTGTCAAAGTACTAATGTACTGCTTTAGCATTTTACTCTTGGAATTAAGCTAATTGATAAAATACTGAAGGTTTGGAGTGGGGACTGATTTATTGGCTGATTTCTATTTTTAAATAGTATATCCCTTTGTGTATTCTATTTCACTACATATTTCAGCAAAAACATAAATACATATAATGAGGCTGCCTTGATCTTCCAAAGTAGCCAAGATATAATCTCAGCATTTGAAGGCAGTAAAACTCCATTTGTAGCATTTTATGGTCTCCGGGTTCTGAATTTCAGTCCCACAGCTTCGCTTCTCAAAGGTGGACCACAGCTTAAACCGTGTTGTTAGTCTAGCACTAATAATTACCTATCTCTGACAAAGAACACACACACACCCCTAAAATGAACAAACAACAACAACAAAAAAAACCACAACAAAAGAAACCCAACCAACAAGTAAACAAATAAAGAAACAAAAGCACAAAACCAAACAAACCAACCTGAACACATTTTCTGGAAAAAGTATGTAAGAAATATATTAAGGTTTTCTAACATATGGCAGATTGTGAGTGTCTCTGTAGCTGTGTATAAAAGGAATTAGAGAAACATTGCCTGGTACTGTAAAAATTAATGTCTATGGCCCTAAATCTAGCCCAGTGTTTAAGAACACATTTATCTTTAAATATGTACATGATCTCATAGATTTTACTAGGATTATTCTTTATCTCAGATCTTTCACAGGTGATATTTTGATAGGTCATGGTGTTAGATACAGTGCAAGGCAATGTATACTTTCAGTGTATAAGAAAATCTATTATCTTCTTATGTAAGCATTTTAGTTGTCTTGATGACAATACATAGCAGTTTAATAGCAGTTCCAATATGTAACATATAGCCAATTTAGCTGTCTAGAAAATTCTGTAAATGGAAGTCCTTTTGATTTCTTTCTACCTTCTATTGCAAGCCACTTATTTTTCATAATTTCATTCAAAGTACTGGCTGCATTTTTGAAGTGAATCTTGATATAAAAAAGATTATTAAAAAAAAAGTTAAGGGAGGAAATAAAAGTTTTGTTAGTGGGTACCAAGGAGTACACTGAAATTGAGAATTCAGAAATAACGTATTAGAAAGAAAAAAAAAAAAAAGCTGATATGTAAAAAAATACCATAAAGAAAAAGTAAGCCTTTAATTAACTTCTAAAAAGTCCTAAATTAGAATAAAATAAGCACCAGTAATTGTTTGTGGTTTCTTTCTAAGCCAGTTCAATGGAATTCAGAAATTCCTTTTCAAAAACATGCATATAATTCTGTTTGTGAACTCAGAAGGAAGCAAGAGGAAAGCATGTTGATAGCGTAAAATGGGGCTATGATCCAAATTTCAGAGAACAGAAATCCAAAGCCTATTCAAGACACAAAGAATATTCATAATCTATAAAATAGAAAGGAATAGAAGCAGACTTTCAAACATACAAAGCTGACGCATTGGCAGTAAGTAGAAAGTACATATCAAAATGTAAAGTAAAGTAGCCAATAGAGGTCAAGCAACAGAACTTCAGTACTGAGCTGTCAATTGGAGAAACTATGATGTCTTAATGAGACATCCTCATCGGTATAGAAAGAGTGAGAAGGGAATAGGAAAAAGAATGGGGAAGAAAAGCAGAATGAAATCTAGCCTTGTCGACAAACTAAATTCTGTCCTAAATGTCTAGGTTGTCTCTGGTGAAAACAAGACTACATACAACTCAATAAAATAACCAACAAAAAACAATCGAAACACTCAAGGTAAATGACCGAACTGCAGAAACAATTGATCAAACACTTAAACATAACAAGATTTCTATATCACTGATTTCCATCTGTGCTTAGAGACACTCACACTGCAAACAGCATAAGTAAGAGTTTGTTGAGAAGGGGCAGTCAGCAGGAAAAAACATTCTTTATGGTGTACTACTTATTGAAGTACTGTAGTGTGCATCATTTAATGAACGCTCTGTATCAGATCAGTTCCAAGGACTGTGCATTGTGGCAAATGTTAAGACTGCAGTAAATGCCTTCTTTTATTTCTTTTGAAGAACTTGAAAAGTTTTTCAAATTACTTTATTATAAACTTTCGTCTCATCATGCTATGGTAGACGAAGCAAGATTTTGAGCCTTGTAATACAACATGTACTGCTTGACATCACCTAGATTTTTCTTTTTAATAAATTTTACTGTCAAGTTAATGCTAGCTCTTTAGTACTAATGTGTTAGTAGTATTTAATCTACTAGGATAGGTAAGTTGATTACTCTGTGGATCACATGGATGGGCAGGAAACCCTATCTTAGATTCAGATTGTAATCCAGAATAGAAAGGCTTTGGTTTTCTGACTATTACTAATGACACATTCTATTACTGTTTTCGTAACATTAGTCCAGAAAACCTCTATTTGGATTAATAATATATATGGTTCTGATGCCAAAACGGCACAGAGTAACTGCTCAGAGACCAATTTTGTCTTTAAGCAGCAAAGCTATTTATTTCGTGGAATGTTGGGGAGCTAGCTGATTTGCATCTGACAAACTAGCTCCAAAGTTTTCAGTGAAAAGTTAGGTATATTTTTGTGAGAGGTTACACATTTTTACATACATACTCGTTTGATTTTGACACCTTATCATTCCATTCACAATAGGGGGATCTAGGTGTAGTAGACCTTTCAATTTTCTTTGTTCAATGATGTCCTGACTTGATGGTCTCCTGATCTCCTTCAGGTGCCCACCTTGTCTTTTCTCATTATTCAGAGTACATTCCTTTAACATCATCAGTGGAACCTTTTCTAATTGTTCAGAGTACATTCCTTTCTCAACACAAACAGAGCATCACCCAGAGCATTGTACCAAACTCATCCTGACTGATCTTTTTTTTTTTTTAAGACCTTGTTCTGTTTCAGTTCACATTCTTTTTAACACACGTATTAATTAAAGTAGAATTGTATTCACAAGTAGTTGAATGATTGACTTTGAATGTCACAACAAGAGGACCTGAAATAAAGTTTTCTAGCAGCTAAATTTAAACAGCCCTTGAGATAACAGATATTAGGTAGAATAATTTAAATTCTTACATCTGATGATCAAAAATATGAAAGGAATTTTATTTTATTTTATTTTAATATTTTATTTTATTTTATTTTATTTTACAACTGCAGGCATGGATGTAACCCTGATATCAGTATGGAAGATGACCATTACTTTCCTCTCCACATTGAGTCACATGAAGGGAACACATTTCTTCCATCTTAATCACAAGGGTGGCAGCACTTCCAAGAGGATTTTGTGAGGACTAAGCCTGGCCAGAAGACATGAATATATGTATTATTAGAAGTTAAACACCATCAAGTTACTATTTTGCCTTGGAAGAGTGCATGAATTGTCAACACCAAGGCACTGAAAGATAGCTAGGTCACTAGAATAAATGCTTAATTTCCATTACATAGTGAAATGGAATAAATAGTAATGTGCTGGTATAGCTAATAAAGTAAGAGCGTATGAAGCAGGTCAAGATTTTCCTATTTAAAATTTTCTGTACTGTGCAAATCTTGCTAGGACACCATCTACAAAAACCTTTTTATGTGACCTTTAATGCATTTGCCCTTTGTGAGTCTTTTCAGAATCCTGAGGTTTTCTACCATCAGTAGAAATTAAGCTAGCTTTTTTTTTTTTTTTTTTTTTTTTTTCATTTTCAAGAGGAAGCACAAATTCTTAGACAAAATAATCTATAACAGTTGCTTGTCACTCATGGATTGGTGGCTTATTCTATCACTATACATTCTTATATTCATCCAGCCTGTCCCTGTTTAGTGCTGGGGTTCCTGGGATATATTACAACTAACTGTTATCTAAAGTCATATTATTAGCGTAGATATGCAACATAAGTAACTGCAGTGAAGTAAAAGCAATTATCAAAGAAATATCTGTAAAAGTATTACTGCAAAAGTGATTTCATTTCTGGAAAATATTCAAGAAAAGCAGCTTAGCTACTGCAGAGATCAATTTGGTCCTAATTCTGTAAATAGGGAATTCATATTTCACTATTTCTTCTTTCTACTAACAGAGCAAGGAATTTTCATAGCTAACTTACTGATAAATCATAATGGCATAAGGTTTGTGTCTTCATCCAGAGTTGTATTCTATATGTATAGATAGGATATAATAATATATATAAAATATATTTTATATTTATATATATGTGTGTATAATAAAATGGTCTTGGGGAGCTTATTATAAATAAGGTTAAATTAAATCACATTATTTTTCCTTGAGAAACTCCCCACCCCTTTTGTGTAGGTACTTCACATTACTCTCAAGCAGCTTAGGCACATCACAGTGCCTGTATGCTCAGATTTTGTACTGAGGCCAGATGTTTTGTCTGCTAAATTTGCTGCTGTTCACACAACCCATAAGGCCTAAGAGCATTCACAGTGCTATGTAAGCCAAAACATTAGCTCAATCAGCTTTCTCAGTCTGACCTCACCTTCCAGTCCCCTCTATAAAAACCAGGTTCACAACAGTATGCACAACATCTGTCTAGGAAAAAAACCTACCTGGCATTCAATAAATTTCTGTCTCTTAATTGATAGAATTTTTACTAAAATATATTATCATTTTCCTTTAATTCTACATATATTTATACAGTTCTATTACTTTTCAAGAGCTATATTATTTTCTGTGTAGTGGTTGCAGGGTATAAGCAATATACAGCTGTACTCTCAGAAAGGCAAAACAGTGTGATCTTTGTTTTCTTTTCAGGCAAAATCATGGACAAGACATGATTATTTGTGTAGTTACAAAATTGTGACATTCGCTTTTGAAGAGTTTTGAAGTTACTTGTAATGACTATATATATAATAGCATAGTGAGAGGAGAAGAAATAACTGGGAACTCACACACTGTGCTATTTTTAAGAGACTTTTGTAGTAAGAAGCTTTTCAGGGAGGACTTCCGCAGTCATCAAAACCAGTCACTTTGCTTCAGAAAATGCATCCAAATGTACCTGTGTTTGTAGTTACTGCTACTAAAAATGGGCCAGCCTGGTCTTTCATATTCTCTCTCTTTAGGCATAGTGGATGTAGAATTGGAAACACTGCAGTAATTCTACCAGTCGTCTGCTTTCGTAAGTATATCCACTGTTAAAAGGCACTGACCGTTGTGGAGGTCAACCACTGTTTATGCAATGATTACATGTTTTGAAACCCCTCCTGAACTGAAGTTGGTTGTGCTGACAGCATGAAAAGGATTTCTCTCAAAAATAAGAAGATTGTGTGCAAGTGGCTCTAGCAGATAGTTCAAACCTTTCAAGCATGAATAAGCCTTTTGAAGTCATGGCCTGAGTGGAAATTACATCAAGTGTGGTGTTACACTTGTGTAAATCTGCTTTGAGTCAAAGACAGAGGACTCTGCCTAGCTGCTTCTCTTTTAAGTTTTCTGCATTGCAATGGCATCCAAAACAATGAAAAGGGACTCTTTACCAAACTCATTAATTGGCTGGCAGCATACAAGTCCAAGAAGAATAGAGATTAATGGGTTGAGCATTTTTCATTTTTTTAAAATTAATATTTTAATATAGCAAATCCGTTTGAAATTTTGCATTAGTTATATATTTACTTGAGGAGGAAAAAAGGATGTAAGATGCTCAGCAGTGCTTTTCTTAAATTAAAAAACCCCAAAACCCCAACTTAAATATATTTTTTACAAACAAATAAAATCAACTTTTAAGCCAATTTTAGTATTTATTTTATATTATGGAATATGGAGTCAGCTACTATGAATGGAATTAATCATCTCGAAGTTGGGCATGTAACATAAAATTATTTATATATACGTATATAATGTAAACATAGACTTTCCTAATATCCAGTGAAATGAAACAGGCATTTCTAGAAAATGGTTCATCCTGAATTGTATGGGATGTATATCCTGAGAAATATGATGAATCATCCCTGGAAACAATTGTCCCTTGACTCTTGGGAGATCCTGAATAAATAGTTTAGATCAAATGTTAGATGTCTAACATTAGATGAGATGAATTATATTCTGAATTTTGAACTCAAACCCAGGAAAAGGTAACAGTCAAAGTAGGATTTACATGTTGGAGTCTCCAGAGACACTTTGAGCCTTTGATGCTGATTTACCAGGACTTTCTTCAGCAAAACTCAAACATTTTATATTTAAATATAACAGTAGTTGCTGCTGTCTCCTGAAATACCATTTTCAAACTGCTTTTACAAACTGGTTTAGAGTTTCCAGGAACTGCCTTTGCCTAACAATTAAATTGGCTCAGTGCTTTACCACTTTAGTGACAGTGGTAGCTTTTGACTTGCTGCCAACACAGTTGTTTGCTTTTTATAAAGATTGCTGGGTGTTATGCTAATGACTAGCTATGAACAAGCATTGAACCAGCTTTTACATTGCCTTGAACTAAACCTGAAAGATACACTGAAGTGTATTCATATTATGAAAGCTTTAACATAGTTTGGTGGTCATAACAAGACAGAATTGTTGGTAAAATGCATAGATCTCTCAGTTGCCTTGCAAACTGCTTTTCAAGAAAATGTTTAGGGAAAGGGATGTTGAAATTTAGAGCCTCTTCACAATATTACCACTTTAAATACAAAGAATCAAACTGATTGATGACTGATAAATAATTATGCATATTAAGCCAAATCCATTATTAAAGATCAGTAAGAAAATTAGAATTTAGTTATTGTTTTCTGAATCTTACTTATAGCTTAATTGCTACATGATTGCTATCACCAAGAAAAGAAAATTTCCAGTAAAAATAATGAAACTGCTATTTATAGGAAAAACGAGTTCCCTCATAAAACATTTTAAATGTGAAAAATAATTAACAAGCAAAATGTCTATCTGTAAAATAAAAAGTTTTATATAAGACAATATAAATAGCTACTATAACTAAAGGGCAGACTTATTCCTAAATAGCTACTATAACTAAAGGGCAGAGTTATTCTTAATTGATTAAAATATGCATAAATAAATATACTAATCTTCTTGAAGAATTTCTCCTGTGTGAAGTTTCTTACCTTATTCATTGTAGATTAATTTTAATAGTTCAGAGGCCCTGTAAATCATGTTTAAATTTTTAATCTGAAATTAGCTAACATGAACAACTATATTTGTGATTTAAGATTTAGATATCTACTTTAGCCTCGGTTTCACAACACACTCTTATAGGCACCTAAGTTTGAAACTTGGTGTGAGAACGTCTTTCCATGTGACTTATGAACCAGTTTGCACCTAAATTTCAATTCACTAAACCCAGACTGTTGAAATCTGCAATATTTTACCAACAAGAATGTACTAGTGGAGCACCTTACTAAAAAAGTATTGAAATGTATTCAAATCAAGATTAAACATTTCTCTATATTGTGCATTATGAATTACATGAATGATGAAGGAAAACTGAAATTCTGTGGCCATCTTTGGTGGAATCCATATACAGCTCTTACAGTGGCTCTTCAAATTTTACATGATAAAGAAATCAGCAGTTTGTTTCAGAGGACAGTTGCAACTCCATTGTAGTAGCATAGGGATATAGTGATGCGGAAAATCACGTGTTGTGACAGAAATGTAGGAACTAAGTAGAAAACCGCCCATGAAGGGGCTGGCTCTGCTACTAGTATATAAGTGCCTGCCATTTTGCCTTCCTCTCCATGGGAGTCTGAGAGCTGATGGTCCCTCAGGTGCTGTGCTGAGGTTTGGATACGTCATAAGCTACAACATTCCACCTAACCAATAAGTTAGCTCTAAGAAAATTCCACATTTCCCATACAGAAAAGTTTCACACTTTGGTTGTGAAAAATCTGGAAGTCAAATATTATTTTTCTTCATTCAATGAGACATTTCAAATATCTAGTGAAATGCTGAGCTACATCCAATTTGTAAATAAGAAAATGAATTACCTTTTAAACTCATCTTTTTCAGAACTACATTTCACTCATTATGTAGTTATCTGATTATTAGAAAACAGTAAGTTTTGTTGTGCCCACTTTTCTGTACCATTTTATGTTACCAAAAAGTTAGAAATGTTTCTTCTTTTTTTGTCCAGTTTTAAGATTAACAACTCAAATTGCTTCAAGACATCAATTGATACTGATTTTATCAGAATATGTAGCTGAACAGCCCTATGAAATGGAGTGAATATTCATCCTTTCAGATTGTTGTAGTCCTCATCAATATATCTTCAGGGCAACTTCTGGCTATAAATATGAATCATTTATATTATCTACAGATGATACTTTCCTTCATTGTTCTTTACATAAGGATACATTAATTCAATTTGATCACCATGGAAATACTGAAGTCAGAAATCATGAAGTTTTTAGTAAATCATCAGTAAGATTAATGAAACCAATCCTTTTCAGTTCTAATTTTTCTTTTTTTTTATTTATTTCTAATTGAAACCACAAAGGAAACACTTTACAATAATGAAAGTGGATTTTTTATTAGCATTTGGATGACTCCTATTAAACTATTATTTTAAAAGTAGCATTTTTAAAAAGAGTTCTTAATAAAATTCTGCTGATTATCACAGTAAAATACTGCATGCAAAATACTGCTTTATCTGTAGTGTAAGTCAGCACAATGAAGTCAGTGCAGTACTGTATTGATAAAAACACTTAATGAAGATTAAGATTTAGTGTAAAATGTACACAAAATGAATAGGTTGGGTTGCAGTCACTTACTTTCAGTTCCACTTGATCTTTATTCCTTCACCATTACATGAAAACTGACAATCAGAACAATAGGGTATCAGTTTACTTTAGTTTACTGTAGCCATTTAATCCAGTCTTTCATCTCTACAAAATGCCTGTACATTTTGAACAGAGTGAAAACACAACTGTCACCAAATATTGCTTACAATATTTGCTGAAATTTGTTTATAAGTACACCATCTAATCTATTAACAAACTCCCCCTGAAAGAAGGAACACAGCCAGCAGTTTGTACGACAAAGAATCTTTTTCTACAAAGCAAAGTGTAGTATTTCATTATGAATGCAAGTACATGGGAAAGAATCTAAAGAAACACATTGTGATCTTTTTGGCTTTGGTTGTATACCCTGTGGGATCATATCAAAAGTACTCTGGACAATACTTCTTTACAGAGTTTGGCATATTGGCAACTATATGGTTAACTCTCACTCCCAGTCACAGTTTTTCATAAAGTAGTGATTTCTGCCACCAGAAGAGAAATGTTCAGATCTGTGACATGAGTCCATAGTAGTAGCAGAACTGACTACTAGTAGATAAAACCTGTAGTTGTTGAGCTAATCACTCCATCAATCAGGGTTTTTAAAAATTATTATTATTATTACTATTAGTTTTGTTGTTCTGAAGGAGTTATATGTTTATGAATACAACTGAGGTCTTCTTCAGGACATTGAGTGGCAGTTCAGTATATCTGCACACGAATAATGTTTGCAGTATATTTTCTATTGCTGGTGTTTAGAATGTATTTCAACATCTTTCTTCAGAATGATATACAAAGATTAAAATAAAAACAATCTGAGACCATGGCAGACAAATAATGGTTAATGATCAGTAAAGGTCCTTTGTAAAGAAGCTAAAGTTTATGATTTTTGACATACAAATGTGCATCCATTAGACATTAAAATGCAAGAGTCTAGATTTATGTAATTGATAATATGACCTGTCAGGGAAAGAATTACATATGCTTCTGCATATACATAGGTACTGCATAGATAGTGATACTACTGATGGCTGAAGTTTTTTCACAGATTTTCCATGAATGTATTTTTGATGTTTGATTTTGATATTAAACTTGATTTTTAAATGTATCCTATCTTCTTTAAATGTTAAACAGAAGGTGATATATCCCCTGAAATGAGAACTTACAAGCATGCAGCATAAGTAGATGAAAGAACTGTTCCACTATTGCAATTTTAATTGTTGCTATAATTCTCTTCTCACCATGAAAAAGTTTAAAAGACATTTCAGACTTATTCATGTAAAGACAACAAAATGTACTGACATTTTTGACATGAAATTCTGAGATTTCCACAGGTTCTCTGTTTCAATTAAGAGATACAAAATCCAGTTAAATTGCTCCAAGAACCTTCTACTTTTTTCCTGAATTGTTATCTCATACATATATGAAATTAATACCTAATATCTGAGCACATAGATACCTAGTTACTTAACCAAAAAATACTATGAAGTTTATTTCCTAAAGGTAATAAACATTTTATACTCTAGGATGGAAAGTTCTTGAGCAGATGAAGTATTAAATTTGTATGTTGATAATGGGTTCAGGGAAAAAAAGATACTTTCTGACTAACACCAGAACAGTTCTCAGAACATCTATTTCTGTTGTGTTGTCCAGCTTGGGGGGAAAAAAAAAAAAAAAAAAAAAAAAAAAATCCTTTAGCTCAGTTGTGTTCTTTCCTTAGTCTACATTGTATTATAAATGAAAGATATCTATGTATCTTTTAATATTAAAAATAATCTTAATTCCACCACATTTGGGACTCTTACTATGACCATTAGTGAATTAAGCAAAATGGTTCTTATTCTTCCCACTGTGGTTGGTTTGAAAGGTCATTCATAGTAATGTAAAGGGATTTTTTTGTCCCTTAACTGATTATTCTGTTCACCAGAAATAGGAATGTAAGTCCAAGTCAACAGCGATCATATCATCATATAAAAGTAATGATATTACAGAAATAATATGTGAAGCAAAAACATAATTGAATGAAAATTTACTACACTTCATGTAACTTCATTGAGTAGAAATAGCTCTGTTAGTATGCATATCACAAAAAGATAAAAGAAAATAATAATTAGAACCATTAATATAAAAACACATTTTATCAAAGATAATATGAACTTTCTTATATCATGTGATATTTCATCAACACTTCTTTCAAACTGTTGGCAGCTATAATTCTCTGATTTTGTAATGGAAGCATTAAAAACCTATTTTGTTCTCAAAGAGGAGTAGGATTCCAGTATGCTAATACAAAAAGAAAGGAAAATAATTACTTCAGTTTCCATCTTCAGTGATCTTTTTTTAATAAGCCAGACTGTGCACAGATTCCTCAAAGAGCTATTCCTTTTCTGTTTCCCTGATTTCATCTCACAGATGTTCCTTTACACAAGCTGTTCTCTTTTGTGATAGCAATCTTTTCCTTCCTCAACTTGAGAGGTAAACCCTAGGCAATGTTAAAAGGCATTGCCTCTTATCTTTCAACATTTCATTCTGAATCTAGCAATGAAACTACTCCATCAAGCCAATGATGAATCCTTAGTGTGGTATACATATAAATTCTTACAACAGCAACAAAAAAAATGCTTAGTCGTTGCAGAAAGTCGATTAAATAACTATTTTCACAAAATTTCATTATTAATTACTAACAGAGACTGTGGTCCTGCAAACACTTAGTCTAGGATACTATAAATACATCTCTATATGTAGATAACACTAATTCTAGGCAAAATATGTAGTTTTCAATGAAAAGAGTTTCTTGAATTCAACAAAACAATTATCTCTCTTTTGCTAGGGATTCAGTCACAGAGCTTGCTCTGATTGCAACTGCTCAAAGAGGAGTTTGTGTGTGTGAAAATACATAGACACCTGCTGGGAACACAAAAGTAATATAATCAGTGCCTCCACCTCCCTGTTCTTACCAGAGGGACCCAGCAAGCCTCTCTCCAGAAATCTCTTGCCCTCTTCCTTTCTCAGCACTACATTTGCCTTCTTTAGTTATCACAGCATAACTCTCCTGTGTGTCACTGTTAAGGAAACTTTTACCATTCACAAAGACACTCAGCAGGCAGAATAAACAGAACTTCAAAGTACAAGGTAATTCTTTATAGGCTGACACACACAGAGAGACAACTGAGATTAACTATTTACTATACTAAGCATCAGTATGTCCACCATTTCCAGTAAGGTACCCCATGAATCTTTGTCTGCTAGGCAGTCATAGCTCAGGTGATAAAAAGTCAGTATCTGCTTCTCCTTGAAATGGAGATGATCTCTGATGCTGTTCTGTTGTTGTAATGAAATTATTCCATCCTCCATTAGATTTCTATACAATTTCACTTCAGTGTTTTTCCTCTTGAAACCTTGAATTTTTATTTCAACAATCCTACCTTTACGGATGTGCTCCCCCACTCCCACCCCATCTATCTACTTTCTCAGAATTTAGCAATTTCCTCAGAAATTACAGGAACCTATCATAACATTCCATCCTTAGAGGGCCTTCAGGAGTTTCTTATAAACATGGATTCCTAGGCAGAATAATTATTTTAAAAGATATATAATTTTTATGCATTATGGCAAGTAATATTTTATCTCTTTCCTTCTTTCATTTCCTCCCTTTGCAAAAAATAATGATAAAGCCATACCTTTCTGATATTGCAAGAATATGTTATTATACTTTCATTCTTCTTTTAGCAAGCTAAGCATGAAATGTTTGCTTGAAGTGCATTTTAAAAAATTGCTTAGTAAAATTACTGAAGGAAATGCAGCTGGAAAATGATAACAGAAAAGATCAGTGTCAGCAATACAATTACTTCTGGTATTTATCAACTTTTGCAAAAATGTGCTGGTATTTAAAATAACAAAATTGTTCTCTGTTGTCTCTTTAAAATTAGTGAAGTGTATGAAAAACTGAGCTACAAAAGTATGAGGTAGGGTGATTCTCCTTTAGCTGCACTGTATGTGGAAGACTAGTTGACCATTATTTCATGAACCAATAGCCAATGAAATTACTGAGAGCACCGATAGTACTAGCAAATAGTGATATATGGTAATATCAGTTCTTGTGTAAGGGCCAAATGCACAATTCTTTTAAATAGTTTACTTTAACTCAAAAGCATTGAAAAGCCTGATTTAAAAAAAAAAAAAAAAAAGAAAAAAAAAAAAAGGAAATAGAGTATATCTCTTGAGCAAAGAATAATTTAGATGAATACATTTTTAAGACTTCAGATCATCAAAGCACATGGATCAATCACTCTAAACGTATTCATGTGCTTAAATTTGTCCTGTAAAATTTGTAGATTGGGATCTAAACTTTATAGACATGGAGTTGCTTTCTGTTGCCTTCAACACACAGATGTGACCAAAACCCACAAGGCTGCTAAATAAATGTAGGGATGATTAAAAGTATTTATCTGAAATATTCACCTATATACTTTGCAAATTATCTCTATGATATTATGAAATTTGTCAATAGTAAGTGAAAATATACATTTTACTTGTTCTTTGTACAATATTGAGCAACAGTTTGCTACTGGTATTTTATTTTTAGGTCAGTCATTGTAACTGTGAGACCTAGGTTGTACATTGTTGTACATTGTACTTTGTTGATATTTGTTGAAAAATTACATGTCCTAATTTAGGGGTGAGTAGGGAGGATGTCCATCCTAAACCCACAGAAGTCAGTGAAACTCTGCTATGTCTTACCATGGGATGAGTCCTGATTTCTCCCAGGAGTCCTGGAAACCTGCAGGTTCTTTCCTTTGTTGTTGTTGTTGTTGTTAAGAACTGTAACACCATGAGGTATATCATGGGGAGAAAACAAGCCTGAGAGAAAAAATGTAATTTACTTTCAAAGTATCCCAGTTGCCCGCTAAATTTTATTGCATTGATATTCCCCTAAACTAATCTCTTTTAAATGAAAAATGCTAAGTCTAAGTTTTGCAAACTCAAATGAATCTGTAAGTAAAATAAGTAACTGCTGAAGGAATAAATTTACCAGTACAAAAACCTTTAATTTCTTAAAAAATTAATAATAATAATCATCATCATCTTTAAGACGACCAGATTCAAGTTAACAAAGGAGAGATCATTATCTTGTAAAGTAGACTAAACCAAAAGTATGTTAAAGAAAGTTTAGTAAGACTACATCTTAATAATGATTATCTATACAAGATAAACTGTTTAGGGACCATGAGATCTGTTTTTATGCTGTGATGTTCTGCATGCAAAGTAATTGCTCTCCTGTTGAGAACTAGAGATTTCCATAGTCTTGGTTACCAAGCTTACTTCAGTAGAATCAGAGAAGCAAAACAAGCTACACAATCCGGATCACTTTTTTTTTTTTTTTTTTTTTTTTTCCTTTTTGGATTGCATTGAAGGGAATAAATATCATCTTGCACACTGGGTGAAGAATTCTTTTTGTTCCTTTCCTGAGTATAAACAACTTGTGATAAGAATTTCTGCTTTTCTTCTAAGGGTTTTAGTTATTTTGACTTATAGTAACAAAGACAGTCAGGTGCCAGTTGTAACTGGGTTCTAAAATTTATTTTTTATTCCTCATTAATACAAATAGTTGATGCATTAGAACTGAGCTACAAGAAAAATAAACATATTATAAAACCAAAAATATGTGAAAAAAGCTCTGTGACTTCTTAAAAGTTGAAGAAAATAAACTGTTAGTTTTTTTGTAGCTAAACTAAACTTCTATGTATTTCAGCAGAGAAGCACGTTTTCTTTGAAGAAAAGGATTAGATGATGGGATGACATCAGCCTGCTGTAGAAAACAGATAAAGATGAATAGAAATCCATTTATACACCATACTTTTTGAAACCTATGTTGCTTGAACAGCTACAAATGCAGTTGTTAATATCAACAGAAAGTGCCACAAATATTATTCTTCCTGCCTATATGAGTATGACCAAAGTCTGATTAGATTTTAAGACAAATACTGAACTGAAAGTATTCATATACTTTAAGTTTTTCAAACAAGAATTTAATATCTGATGAAATGTGGATGATTAATTGGTTAATGACAATCTTAACTAATAAAATGCCAACCAAATTCCCAGAAAGAAAACTGCAAAACTTCCTTTGGCTTGAATGGTACACAGATACACACACACACATATATACATATATCTTCCTTGAACTCCATATATCCAAAGATGTGACTAGATATTTACTTCAGCATGGAATATATTTCGTTCAGTTAATTTTGTTTCTTTAATAATCACTTGTTTAAGATTAAATCTACCTATCAGTCTCTGTGAATTGTGCTACATAGATGAAATAAATGTTGCATATGCACTTTTACAATGGTTTCACTATTTAGTAAACTTATCACTTTTGGCCAAGAAGTATCTGATAGCATAAGCACAGAAAAACAAACCCCTAGTGAAATTTTTAATGTCTTGATTACATTGAACATGAGCAGGCATTAACATAGAAAGCTAACCTCTAACAATCATGTTGAGAGTATATATCTTAAGTATCTTTGAAATACTTAAATAAGTCAATTTCATGCAGTCGCTAGCCCAAACATCAAACTGACCAAGCTGTTTCCCATATTTCGTGTTAGTTTACAGAATAATACCAAGGAACTTATAGTCTTCTTTCTGTAGAACAGGTTCCTGTAAATTTCTAAGGCACTTTAACTGAAAACAATGATCCAGAACTTTAAGGAGAAACTGTAAATTATGCTTGTACTTCCCGAAACCTTCTTTCTGTTAAAAATGTTGAACTTCCAGTGCTGTGCTAGTAAAATCTGTTTGTGTCTTCTGAACAGGTATTTCTTATTTTACATAATAACAATCAAGGTACCAGTTAACTAAAGGCCTAATGGCAACTATCCAGTAAAGTCCACTATTACACAAGATTTTAAAATTTCAGTTCTCTATAAACAAAATTTATATAAATAACGGCTTCTGTTAAGAGACACGTTTATTGTTAGCTTGGTATAAAAAAATCCACATTTAAATACTTGAAACTTACACCTTTCCTTGTATTCCAGTTGCCCGCTATGCAAGTTGACTTGCATAGTCATTAATAGATTGCACTTTCCCATATGCATGAATACTTGTTTAAATAACTTCCCCTATAAAGCCTTTGTTTAAACTGCTGTAGTTAGATTTCTTAAATATTTAAATACAATGTCCTCACTCAAGCCTGACAACCAATGGATCCCTCTGCTCCCCCACAACCAAAACAGACCAAAAAAACCTCTCAAGACCTGACAAAATTTGAAAATACATTTAAGTAGACTTCAGACATTTAAATCTACAACTGTAATTAACTAGAATCACAGAAATCAGTCTCAATTGCCCTGCTCCACTCTCAGTTATACCAAACTTATTCAGCTGCTCCCAGCTGCAAAGAATTATGTACCTGCCTGTTAAACTTAAAAAACCCCTAGAGATGTTTATCTGCATTCTGGTTCAGTATCTTCTTGGGACATCCCTAACCAGAATGCCTTTCACAGAGCTCTGGATAACCTCCTTTGAGGGGCTTAGTAAATACAAGGCAAAGCAAAGTCTACTTTTCTGAAAAGCCTTACCTGGATAATGTATGAAATAACATAATGAACACCTAGATTATATTTCCGTAGTCATGGTTCCCATGACTATTTGTAAACATAGTTGTTGATCTTCTATAACTGTTTATAAAATAGTCTTTCATGGAATAGTTTTGAGAAAACCAAAATGCAGGATGCTTTCATTCCTGCTGCATGCCCTAAAAAATAAGCCTTAGTCCTACTGTTTATGCAGCCTTTCCCCTAATAACCCACAGGATCAGTAAATGTGGTGTGTTTCACATTAATTTGCTGTCAGGTTACCGGACACACCGGTCTCCTGGGAGACTGAAATTTCAGGTATGGTTTGCCATAGTCACCCTGTAATTTGTTCTTGCAATACGGAAATTACTTTCAGGGAGTTCTCTTCTAAAAATAGGGAGCTTTGTGGCTTTCTGAGGGACTTAAGTCTTTAAATGCACAGAATAGAGAATCTGGATATATGCTGCTGGAATCTGGATTTCACTGTTTTTTTGAATATCAGATTTAGGTTGCCAGTTCTGGAAAGCATACAAGTCTAGAAAATATTATTACAATAAAAATGTTATATTATTCCCCTAATCAAGTGAGGGAGGAGAAGCTTAAAGCTATCCTGTATTTGAATACTGAGATTTTGGGTTGTCAAAGCTTCTTGTTTTGTGTTGTGGTTTACCCCCATCTGGCAACGAAGTACCATGCAGCTGCTTGCTCACTCCCCTGTACCCGTCAGCGGGATGGGAAAGAAAATCAGGGAAAAGATGAAACTTGTGGGTTGAGATAAGAACTATTCAATAATTAAAACAAAATAAAATAATAACAACAACAATAAAAAATGTAATAAAAAGGAGGGAGAAGTGGAAGAGGAATAAAATCCAAAGGGAAGGGAGGAAATAAAGAACAAGTGTCACACAGTACCACCGCTCACCACCCGCTGACTGATGCCCAGCCAGTCCCCAGCAGTGACTGACCCAACCTGGCCAACCACACCCAGTTTATATATGATGTTCTATGTCATGGAATATCCATTTGGCTAGTTTGGGTCAGTTGACCCGGCTGTGTCCCCTCCCAGCTTCTTGTGGCCCTCCAGCCCTCTCATTGGCAGGGCTTAAGAAACTGAAAAGTCCTTGATTTAGTATAAACATTTGTATTGGGTCTGGCTGAGCCCTCACAGTGCTGTGCTTGTATTGGTAGCTGGAAAGGCGGTGATAACGCACCAGTGTTTGACTACTGCTGAGCCATGCTCACACAGCACCAAAGCTGTCTCTCCAACCTCCCCCCACACCCCTGCCTCACCAGCAGGCTAGGGGTGGGCAAGGTCTTGGGAGGGGACACAGCCAGGACAACTGACCCAACTGACCAATGGAATATTCAATATCATATGACATCTGCTCATATATAAAAGCTAAGAGAAAGGAGGAAGAAGGTGGGGGCATTCATTATTTACATTTGTCTTCTGGAGGAACTGCTATATGTTCTGAAGCCCTGCTTCCCAGGAAGTGGCTAAAAATCACCTGCTGATGTGAAGTAGAGAATAACAACTTTTGGTTTTCCTTTGCATCTGTGTGTGTGACTTTTGCTATTGCTTCATTAAACTGCCTTTACCTTGGCCCACAAGGGGTTTTTTCCCCAACTTATTTTCACCCACCCTGTTCTGCTGAGAAGGGGAGAGAGAGAGTAGCTTGGTGGGCACATGGCATCCAGCCAAGGTCAACCCACCACAACATTACACATCAACAACTAAAAACATCAGAGTGATAGCAACATTATTCTCATACTAAATCCAAAACAAGCACTGTACCAGCTATTGAAAAAAAAAAAGCAACAAAACTCTATCCTAGCCAAACATTTTGTTATAAGTTTGTGATGCTTGTTTATAATCTCAAGATCTCAGAATGGTTGAGGTTAGAAGGGACCTCTGGAGGCCATCTGGTCCAACCAGGCCAGTCATTTCATCATAGCAGTTCATCAAGTTAGTCAAGCATGATTCCCATTGGTGAAGCCATGCTGACTATTCTTGATGATTTTCTTGTTCATCATGTGTCAGGAAATTGTTTCCTGGTACAGCTGTTACATCAGTTTCCCAGGGATTGATTGTTCTTGAAGATGGGGTGACATTTACTTTCCACTAGTCTCCAGTCAGCCCTCACAGTTGCCACAATAGATCAAAGATTATCTATAGTGGTCTTGTAAAGACATCTGCCAGCTCTCTCAGCACTCGTGGGTGCATCCTATCAGGGCCCATGGACTTACGTATGTCCAGTTCAGTTTGCTTTAAGTATTCCCTGACCGGATCTTCTTCCACCAAGTATACATTTTACCTTGTTCCAGCCTTTCCCCCTGGTCTTTGGGACCTGGGACCTCTGAAGGCCAGTCTTGCTAGTAAAGACTGAGGTGAAGAAGGATTCTAGTACCTCAGCCTTTTCCATGTCCTGTGCAACCAGGTCCCCCACCTCACTGAGCAATGGCCCCACATTTTCCTTTTGTCTCCTATGCACTTACAGAAGCCCTTCTTGTTGCCTTGACATCCTTTGGCAGATTAAATTCCCATTGGGCTTTGGCTTTCCTAACTTAATCCCTGGATGCTTGGACAATGTTTCTGTGTTCATTCCAGATTACCTCTCCTTGCTTACACCCTCTGTAAATTTCCTGTTTTGTGTTTGAGTTTCTTCATCAGCTCACGGCTCCTGGCATTTTTTCCTGAATTCCTGTTCATCAGGTTGGACTGCTACTGAGTTTGGAGGACATGATCTTTGAATATTAATCAGTTTTTTTGAGCCCTTCTTCCCTCCATGGCAGTCCTCTGAGCAGATCTTTGAACAGGGTAAAGTCTGCTTTCCTGAATTCCAGCATGGTAAACCTGCTTTTCACCTTTTTCCCTGCCCTCAGGATCCTGAACTGCATCATCTCATGGGCATTGCAGCCAAGGGTTGCCTTTGATCTTTGATCATTTTCAACAAGCCCCTCCTTGTTGGTATGAGGTCCAGCAGAGCATTTCTTTTCATTGGCTTCCCAGTCCCTTGGAAAAGGAAGTTATCAATGCACTCCAGGAACCCCTTGGATTGCTTATGCCCTGAATTGCTTATGATGATATAATGCTCTTTAGTTAGATAACATTCTTGTAGCTGAGACATGTTTTAAACTATTTTTGTGGTCTTCCTACTAATCATGAAAACTTAAAAAAAGTATATACTGTGCAATAATTGGGTTTGAAAAAAAACCCACCAATATATTTTATATCTCCTGCTTCATTCCATACCAACAATTTGCAGTGTTGTCTCACAGAGCTCTTTACCCAATGTGCAACATGGACCTGAGATATCTATTTATTCATGTCTGCACAGAGATGGGTGCCAGGTGGCAAATCCACAAAGCTAGCATCTTAACACATAGTAAACCATTTTATACACTTTGAACAATTGTTTACAATTACATTTAGTCACACTTAATTCTCATTCATTCTTGTGAGCTTTGTCTCCATTTAAAGGTACAGTATTCTTTTTTTCCCACCAGCCATGTTCTGTGGGGAGGGGACTTTGTTAGTAAGGGGCTGTCTTTGCTCCAAGGTGGATCTTTTAATATGCTAATTGGGATAGCCCACACATAGCTCAAGTAATTTTCTGTTTGAACTCAACCATTTGGTTTTCCTTGAGCTTATCTTGTTACTACTTAGCTTGAGGTATTTATGGTGTCTATTCCTTCTCTGAAGGTCGTGTCTTATTAACTATTTGCAAGGATTAACTAACATCCTGTTTTTCAAATTAGTTCTTGTTTTTCTTTATAGATATTTACGTATTTTGTCTAAATGTATAGTTAAAGAACATACTGACCTATTAACCACATATATGCATATGTCTGATCTAATACTAAGCTAGTTGACTACAATCCTCCTCTGAGACTATCTAAGAATACCTTTCTTTAGATAAAGTCTCACCTTATCTTCAGATTGCATTACCAACATCGAACAACTTTTATAGATACATCGGAATTCAAAGAAATTGCAAATTGTAAAAACTTCATGAACTCAAAGCTTGCTCTAGATTTCAGAATTTTAAGCATACTTTTATAAAGGCTTCTTTAAGGATTTTTCTGTGAAAACACTGTCTTAGCTTTGACTTTGGGCCAACATAATCAACAAATCAAGACAGTAGAGGACAAAACGTCACTACAGGAAGATAAATGAATGGCTGTGGACAAATGTGTTAGCTAGAACTGGAGCCTTCTATCCTATGAACATTGAGGGAGACAAAAAATGTATTGCAAAATCTGTTTGAACAGTTCTGTTTCAAGATTATAGGAAAATTTGGAAATTACCTTTCTGCTGATACAATCCGAGGGATAAAACAAAAAAAGGATTTGCCACTGTTACTAGGATTTAGACAAGTAGTAAGACCCATTGATATGACTTGGAATCTGCCTGCCTTCAGTCTGTCTCTCTGGTCACAGTTCTATTCAATCTATTCCTCTGTACTGCACTACCAGTTCCTCAGTGCCAGGTTTCACACTGTCTATTTTTTCTCTAATTATTACTGAGTTCTGTTCAGTGTGCAATATTATGGAGTGCTACAAATAGACGGCAGTCTCAGGATGAGTCTAGCAAAGAGCAGCATTTGAATTTTCTATTCCAGCAAATTATATTTGGTACAAAAGAAATTTTAGTACCCCTCTCTCCCTTGCTTATAGTTAGCATGTTGATTGGGAAACAAATGACAAAGCAAAACAAAACAAAAAACAAACCCCAAACCAAAAAATCCCTAACCCACCTAAAACTTAAAAATTGGTTTTTGTAACCTTAGTTAAACAGGAAGCCAGACCAGAGGCATAACTGTCCTTTGAATCCTATACTTTTATGAATGAAAATACTTCAATTTCTATCAAAGCAAAAAATAATTAAAATTAGACCTTTAATGCTGAATTTCAACTGAAACACCAGTAGTTTTAAAAGAGACTATTTTGGTCATTTCATCTTGTGCACATTACAGAGAAGTTCAATTTCTTCAGCCAGACCATAAATTCCATTCAGGCTAATACAATATAGATTCATTTGGTCTAACTTCATTCATTTGGGTCACTCCAAAAAGCTTTATTTCATTGCAAGAAGCGAGAACAAAAAGTGTACCTGTTACCTTAAATTTAGACGATCTGATAGGAGCTCACAAAGCTGACATCTCCCTTTAAGTGATTTTGGCACTTACTGTTGTTATGGGAATGGCTCAGGAGTCTGTCTGGCAAGAATAGATGCAGCACATAAAATTGTTTTAAATCCACTGATTTGTTACACGTGTAGGTCCATTACATTTAAGCATGTTTTAAACCTATTAAAATTAAGGGGTAACAAATGCTTTTAAATGTTTTGCTGAAGGGGACAGATTGGTGAATTGGGACCTTGCATAGATAGGGTTTTTTTTCTTGTCTATACACAATGCTTATATTTTTTAATGTAGATTAAAATCACAGTCCTTCAGAGTACAATAAATAGCAAATTGGATATAGTAGACTTGAACTGTTCTTATTTTATGGTATTTCCTTTTTTTAATAACCGTATTTATTGCAAAAGCATTCTACATTTAATATAAATAAAAACATTAATGAAGCAATAGTAATATGATTAACATAGAACTAGCTCTGTCCTCCCTGGCTTATTGTGAGCTGTGGGCAATGAAGTAAATCCATTCCCATCTGCTAATTAGAAGTTCAGTATGTTTAACAATGCCTCAAGATTTAGCAGTAAGATAAAGCAAACATGTAAACAGTTCTGCTTACCCAAATTCTGCTTTTAGGTAAGTAAGCCAATTGAAGACCGGGGAACTGGAGCCAAGCCCTACTATGAACAATTTCTAACACCAATATGTGCTGTGTGTTTCTCCCCAAATGAGGAAAGCTGGATGCAGAAGAAGCAGAACTTGTTAATCCCTGTTCTGTAGATGTAGATCACAAGCACTGAGTGTCTGTGTTCATTTATAAATTTATAGGTATGGAAGAAACAGGTAGTTTTTAGTAGTAGATTTTAGTTTAATCCCTCAAAAGCCAAACTGAAAGTTTAATGTATATTTCCTGTGATTGTTGTGAGAACTGATTGTGAAGCTGACCTCAGCTTCTGGTTATATTCTCAGTCAGAAAGGTTTATTCCTGCTTTCATTTGTGGAGTGAAATAACATGCTTTTAAACTCTCTTTTCTTTGATATTGAACAACATTATTTTAAAAAGAAAATGGTTGGGAGATTATTCTGCTTCCATGGGGTGCTGTAGATGTTAAGAAAAGGTTGAGCCTTCATGATAAGTTGCTTCACAACAGCCATTTATTTTGATTATGTAAATGAAGTTATCTGGTAGAATTTTTCTATTATGAGTGCTAGCTGAAAATACTTAATCAACCTGGAGGTAAGTAGGGGCTGAGGAATACCACTGTTTCAATATTCCTGTATTAAGCTCCTGTGAATAAGTGTTTACTAGAGAAAATCTGAAATGCAGCTACGTAGGTATATGTTTCACTACCTCTTTAGACTGCATCAAAGCCCTTGCAAATCTGTGTACCATATTCAGAATGCTGAATATTCAAACAAACCATTATAAGTATCCTAAATTTATGCAGTACTAAAAGAAGAGATTGCGAGTGATGAGAAACTTATTAACTTACTTAGCAAGGTCTTAAAAAAGCATCATTGTATACTTTTCTCCCTACAAATGTATGTTTACACAGGAAAAAAAGCCCAAAACTAAACAAAACTTAGCGCATAAATGAGAATGGCCTTCTGAGTTCTGTTACAGCCCTTTTGGGAGCCATACATTGACTCTAGTTCAAATATCATTAGCATCTGTTGCCATCTGTGGATCAGGTTTAGATCCCAGGACTTTTTCAAGTGCATGTAATAATTCTGATTTGAAGTGGAACAACTGAGAACCTCAGGAAGCATAGCAAGCCTGATGTGGAGGCTGACACATATCACCATTATCAATAGGGAAGAGTAATCTATCTGGAATTTTTTGCACTATCAGAACATAATATTTTAATATTAATAAAAAAAGTCAAACAGTTTTGTGGCAAGTTTGCTGTTGATGGGATCTTGTTAGGCCTGCTCAGAGCACAGCTTTTGTCCAGGGGTTATCAGAAGCCCTAGGCTGTATCCAGTTTCAGAAGTCAGAGAGTTTTTCATGTTTGGGTACTGTGGGAGTCCAAGCTTTACCCCCATTTCATATGAAATGAAAAAATGTTTCCTCTACCTTTTACTTATTTTTTTCCAAGTAAACTAGACTTCAATTTATATGTTCTAGCTGAGCTAGGACTCTAATGAAATGCCTAGTCCAGATAATCCAGATAAACAAGGACATATACTACAAGCGAAGTGTAAATACCACTATAGTTCTTACTCAGCTTAGTTTCTCAGTTTCACTGAATTCCAGGAGTCATCAGTCACATCTTTGCTTGGGTGATAGGAAACTCTTGGACTGAGTTTTAAGGGAATATGTAACTTCTCAGTAAAAAGCCAACAACTCACTCTAGGTCTTTCTAGAATAAAAGAGCTGCTGAGGTTATTATATCACAGTTTTTATAGGGTGTGTCAAATTATACCAAAATCCCATTTTATGTACTTATGTAAAAGACTCATACTCATAGTTGCAAGTGACTTTTTTCTTATGTTCTATTATTTAAATGAAAAATCCCTCTCTCATCTTTGTTTTTCACAATTATGCTGCCATGCTTTTTTTTTTTTTTTTTTTCATTCTTTGTTGTTCCCTGTCTTCTTCTCTTAATACCCTGCTTCTCCAAAGTCTTACCCTGCTTAACAGTAATTTACCAAGGTGGTGTTTTTTGGGTTTTGGGTTTTTTTTCCTAAGAAATACTAGTATTATCTGCTTTAACATTTTCTGTAGTATTTTTGCTTTGGGTAGCTACTTATATTAATGAAAATTTTAGGTTTCATGTGGAATACACCTCATATGCTTACTCTAAACGAGAGTTGCATTTTTTCCTGCTAGTTTTAAAATGCTTCAACCAGCCCCATCCGTAATTCTTTTTTACCAGCACAACAATATTAAAGAGACATGTAATTGTGCTGTATTTTGAAAGCATTGTAAATTATGCACAATCAACAAAGCTATTATGTGACACTGCAGAATATACCACTAATGAAAATGTAATCACCAGACCTTATAATTTTAGCTGAAGTTTTAATTTAATAATAGTTTCATATCCCCCAGAGCTTTCTAACATTTATTTATCATGCCAATTTCCATTATCTAATACAAAATAATTGTGTTGATTCTCCTAAATTATACTAATAGCATCCTGAAAAGGTCTACAGTTTCAAAAGGTTTATGTCAGTGTACACATATACATCACATTAATATGTACAGGCTGTAATATACCTCATTAAGAAAGGTTTTTAGAATTTATAATTTAACCTTGCATATGTACTCTTCTGTGACCAGGCCACAGATTCAATTGGTTTCTTAGCTCCATAAGACAAAGACTGTATCAAACACACTGCATTTTCATCTGCTATCTTCACTTCAGGTAGTTGCTTATTTGCAATAAGATTTTCACTCTTCATGCCCAACTTTTGAAGCTCATTTCAACTTGAAATTAAGGTTTTATTTTACACTCATAAAATCAATGTCAAGGATCCATAATTATTCTGAAAATATTTTTAAATATTGCAAGACCTGGCCTTAACTGCACAAATGGCTCCTCATGCGACTCCACTGCTGGTTAAAGCAGGAAAGGAGATAGAAGTGAGTTGTCAGTGAGAAGGACCAAATGCATTCTGTTCTGAAAACACAGAGAACTCTGGTTTGAGCCCCTTCACCCTCCATATGCATGTTGAACACCCAAAAATGTGAATATTTCTAAGCACTCTTGATATGACTTTCTATTCTGACATTAATGCATGAAACAAAAATGCATTTTGCTAAAGGAACCGGTGCAGAGAACAAACACGAAAAGTTCAATAAATTCACAATATTTATTCAAGCACTTTATCATATTTTCACTTCCTTTCCTTCTACCTCCCTTTTCCCATGCTGCAAGATCTTCCTCATTCACTCTCTGTTTAACGGGGATGAAAAATCCAAACAATCCATTAGGTCCTTCTCCAGCTTCTAAGGGAACTTCTTCTCACCTACCTTTGTTTATAAACTGGTTAAAATCTTACTCAGTGTAGCATATGAAGATTTCCATAAATGTTCTCTGCAGCTTGAAGAGGATGTCTAACTGCCACCTCAAGCCACACCTCACTTCCACAGTATCTGCTAAGTCACCAGGATGACAAGAGCTTTATAGAGCTCTAGGCTAAGCAAAGCACCTAGCTTATTTTGCCCTTATTTCACTTCAAATCTCGACATAGGCTTCTCTAAGTGGTAGTTCAGTTACTCTGCACAGGACATTCATGTCTCACTTTTATTACCCATCAGTGGTACTGCTATTTAAGGTGTCCAAAGCTTAAAACACAGATTAGCTTTGCTCAGATCTTTCTCCTAGTTAAACTTATTTAATAGTTGAAACGCAAATGATGATTTGCTTTCTGAGATAAGATGCCTGAAGGAATATTCCTTGTTAGTGACACATCTTCCTGTTCACCAGGCAAGTTGCCAAAGGTTTTACAGAATTTCAGTTTACATTTATAAAATGAGGTTCTTTTCAGCATGGTGAACTCTATCTCCAGACCATTCTATTCACATAAATACTTTAAGTTGGTGACAGCATGGACATGAGCTTTAAGAACAGGTAAAAATGCCTTCCAGAAATGGGCAACAGTGATAACACTTTTCAGTACTGGGGTCATAAACAGAGTTCACCTAGTAATGACGAACAACTCCTTTAAAAATTGGGTCTTTTAAATGAGCAGGAGCTGAAGAATTTTATTTGTTTAATGTTATATCAATAATTACACTACCATTCTATCTTTTGTAATCATTATTCTGCCTTTGGCAATATATATTAATAAAACAAAGAAAAGTTTACCAAAATGTAGGCGACAATAATAAAAAAATTAAAAAAAGAAAGCTTTGCCTTCTGTTAACAGACATCAACTGCCTGAACCACCTGTTTACTTGCATTTTGAGTAATCCAAAGAAATAAAATACTAGCAATCATATAATAGAAAGCATTTTAACATCTGTTCAATTTGTATTGTTTTGCTCATTATGCTGGTTTTGGCTGGGATAGAGTTAATCTTCTTCATGGTAGCTAGTATGGGTTATGTTTTGTATTTGTGCTGGAAACAATGTTGCTAATACAGGGATGTTTTTGTTATTGCTGAGCAGCCTTTACACAGCATCAAGGTCTTTTCTGTTTCTCACCCCACCCATCAGCAGCAGGCTAAGGGGCAGAAGAAGTTAGGAGGGGGCACAGCTGGGACAGCTGACCCCAGCTGACCAGAGGGATGTCCCATATCATGTGGTATCATGCTCAGCTAGGGGAAGAAGAAGGAAGGGGGGGACATTCAGAGTGATGGCATTTTTCTTCCCAAGTAACCATTTTACACGACGGAGCCCTGCTTTCCTGGGGATGGCTGAACACCTGCCTGCCCATGGGAAGTGGTGAATGAATTCCTTGTTTTGCTTCACTTGTGCATGCAGTTTTTGCTTTACCTATTAAACTGTCTTTATCTCAACCCATGAGTCTTCTCACTGTTACTCTTCTGATTCTTTCCCTCATCCCACCAATTTGTTGGTGCCTGGGGTTAAACAACATTTATCTAGCACTGCATTGTTTTGCTGCATAAATCAGTTTTTTTGTTATTTTTATTCTCTATAGCTCTAGCTGATATCAAGTTCAAGAGAAAGAGAATGAAAATACATGATGTTCAGACATTATTTCACCTAACTATTTTGTTTCTGCTTGTCAGGAATTCTACAGACTAAACCAAACATACTTAAGTATACAAGAACAGGTCATTGTCTGCCAAGTGGAGAATGACAGCAAATATGTACTGCTTTTATCTACTCTGGACGTAATCCTTCACATAAAAAGGTGCAACTTATCAGACACAGCAGGGGTCAATGTGGCTATTAGATTTTGAAAAGACTTCTCTTTAGATTTCTTTAGAAACAGGTCATCATGGTATAAATATGTAATCAAATAAACTCATTTAAAGAATTGCTTGTGCGGAATTTTTTCTCCGCATCTCTTTCTACAAGTGCTTTTGCTGCCCACACAGGCACTGGTAGTGATCTATGCAAAATGCTTTTGTCAGTGGTGGATATGATAGAAATTACTATACCTAGGCATTATTTTTGTGTACAGAAATTCACTAGAGCAGAATACATAATTGTATATTCCTGCTTCCCAAACACAGTTAACTATCATTTCTATAGAATAACCTAAAAAAAATGATACCTGAAGTTTTAAAATTATAAAAACTAAAAGCATATATAAATAAGCAAGAAAGATTTAAGGAAAATTAAGGAAAAAAAATATCTAGGAGAAAGTTTTGATTATGATGTACCAAGACTCCAAGAGCTAGATCTGAACTGAGCAGGTAAGTCCTGCTGAATGTAAGGGAAGTTCCTAAGTATGTAACACATGGCAATGCAAATACAGTGTATTATGTCTGCAACAGCTACTAAATACCTCTGCTACTGTTATAAAATGCACCTCCACCACTGCTAACCTACCTACCTGTACTTTCCCTGCAGCCTGCGTAGAGGACTAGACCAGAGCAGATAACCATACTGTAGCCTCTGTATGACTCCATGCAGGAGCAGGTAGATGTTTCCTGAAGGACTTGTGGTCTGCAGAGACCCCACGCTGGAGCAGATTTTTCTGACAAGCACTACAGCATGTGGAGGACCCACTCTGGAGCAGACTGAAAGGCTGGAGGTGGTGAGAAAGACTGACACTGGAGCAGGGGAACAGCGTGCAGAGGCAGGAGTGGCAGAGAGGAACTGTTATGGACTGACCACATACCTCCGTTCACCATTGTTCTGCACTGCTCAGGGATTGGGAAGGTAGAGGATTTGGGAATGAAAGGGTGAAGTTGAGTCTGGGAAGAAGGAAGGGTGGGGAGGCAGTTTTTGTCTTTGTTTCTCACCATCCTACTCTATTTTAATTGGCAATAAATTAAATTAACTTTCCCCAAGTCGAATCTGTTTTGCCTGTGGCAGTAATTGGTAACTGATCTCCCTGTCTTTATCTCAGCTCATGAGATTTTAAATCTTATTTTACCCTCCATGTCCTGTCAGGGAGGGGGAGTGAAAGAGTAGCTGGGTGGGGGTCTGCCAGCTGGCCAACCCACCATAGTAGCATACTGAATTTTGTGCTGGTAAAATTCATAACAATAACCAAGTATCTGTAGAATTCTTCAGTAATGAGTAACTCTACTGCTATTTGTTTTTTGAAATGGTTCATTTTCTGCAGTGACTTTCTCATATTCTGAGTCCTTGTTATTTTCCTGAGCTTTCTCTATATAGAAGTAGAGCCCCTCAAAGTGATAATTTGCTCAGACGTTACCACCAAAATACATCAATACAGAGAAGACTGAAAAAGATAAAGGAATACAATGCATAGGTAAAAGATACATCTTATAAATTTGACAAGATGTTTCTCTATAAGTAAAAGCAAACAAACAGAAACCAATTGTGGTAGCTCCTGAACAGTTTGTGGAGTTTGTTTAGGAGAATACTAGCTGGTACAGGCTGAAACCGTAAAGTTCATGCCAGTAAGTGAAAAGTAGGGACAGTTGTGAACCAGTTGTCAAGCTCACATCTTGGCAGATTCTGATTTACTAATACAGGTACAGGATGCAATTCTCTCTGTAAGATCAACCTCTCTTCTCCATGCTGAACACAACCTGATCCCTCAGTCTCTCTTCACAGATCAAGAGCTGCAGCCCTTTAATTGATCTAGTCCTGAGGGTACTTCTACAGCTTTTGTTTGTATTGAGAAAAAAAAAAAAAAAAAAAAAAAAAAAAAAGCAGACGGATATTTGCAAGCATTCATAAAACTCTGTCTTAACTAGGATTAAGCCCCCTTGGGTTAACCATTTTAGTAGCTTTTCAGGAAATAAATAAATCTCTACATATTCATTACAGAGCCATAGCGTGCTATGAGATAAAAAAGAAAGATGACTCTCTTCTGCTTCTCCCTCTTGTTTCTTAGAATAAACTTGTTTTGGGTGGGGTTTTTTTTTGGTTTTGTTTGGGGTTTTTTTGTTTGTTTGTTTGGGGTTTTTTTGTGATTTGCTGAAAGATGTCCATGGACATAAAGTGTGTGGATGCAGATGTGAAAATATGAAAATCACTAGAAAATAGAAAAGACAGGATTCTTTAGTGTTCCTTCATGACACTATCCTAGATTAAGATGTTGAAATTGTAAATTAGAAATTTCTTAGCCCATAAACGAGCTCCTGGGCTGCTTTTCATCTGAGAAAATAACCTTGTTACACAAGGGGCCCACACAATGGAAAAGCGGTATTTTTATTTTTTTTTATGACCACTGGTACTGGTTGAAATGTAAATGCTCTGTAGCCCTATAACACAGCATTATATCTAGATAGAGTTATTATGAACTAGAGAAATTAGATTAAGTTTTAGTGAATAAAACCAGATTTTGCATCCCTCTCATTTTTTTTTTTATTTTATTTCCATTTTGACCCACTTGACCTGGCAGCCTCCAAGTCAGATACATTCCTGTTGTTGTCTTTTATATTTCCCATACTCCTTGCACTCCAGTTCTTTAGAATCTGAAGCCATTTCTGAACTGAAAGACTCAAAGGAATTAATTATCATATCGTATCACACAAGTCTAGGTTATATCATGATTTTGCCAATGGAATGTTTGATCTGTTAAACTGTCTGAGAAAGAGGAGAAAATTCTTGTCTTCATAAAACACCTGTGGTTGTTTTGGGTTTTTTTGTTGTTTGGTTTTTTTTGTTTTGTTTTGTTTTGTTTTGTTTTGTTTTGTTTTTTTTTTATAGCATAAGGGGTTTTTTTCTATGCTTGCATCTCCACTCTCCCTAATTTTTGATATTTTTTTCAGTTTTCTTTCTTCTAAGCCAGTATTTCAGTATTTCAAAACTTCTTGCCTATCTTATGCGTCCTTTAGTTAGCTAATAGATGTAGGTTGCAGTATTTTGACTGAAGATAATGATTTAAATCAATCTACCTATGTTAAAAGCAATGAATACTAAATTTCTTGAATTGTTGTTCTTTTTTTTACCACTATATAATGGACATAAATTACCATAATCTGGCTACTGCTGTAAAAGACAATTGAAATGTTTCTATAAATACATTAGCAACAAAAGGAGAGGTAATAAAAATTTCCATCCTTTATTGAATATGGGGGAAACATAATGACAAAGTATGAGGAAAAGCCTGAGGTACTTAATGGCTTCTTTGCCTCAATCTCTAATTGTAAGACCAGTTAGTAAGACTGTAAGACAGTCGCAGTGTACCCAGACCCCTGAGCTGAAAGACAGGACTGGGGAGCAGAATGAAGCTCCCATAAACCAAGGGAAAATGGTCAGTGACCTGCTACATCACTCAGACACACACACAGGTCTATGGGGCTGGATGGGACCCACCCAAGGGTACAGAGGGAGCTGGCAGAAGTGCTCCCCGAGCCACTTTCATTTATCAGTAGTCCTGGCTAACTGGAGAGGTCCCAGTTGGCTGGCAGGACACACATCTACAAGGAGGGCAGGAAACAGGATCTGGGGAACTACAGGCCTGTCTGTCTGGTCTGAGCTCAGTGCCGAGGAAGGTTATAGAGCAGAACATCTTGAGTGCCATCATGCGGCATGTACAGGACAACCAGGGGATCAGGCCCAGTCATCATGGGTTCATGAAATGCAGGTCCTGCTTGAAGAACTCAGTCTCCTGCTATGACAAGCTGAAGCCCTTAGTGAATGAGGGAAAGCCTGTGGATGTTGTCTAACTAGATTTTGGTAAAGCCTTTGAGATTGTTTCCCACAACATGCTTCTGGATAAACTGGCTGCTCATGGCTTGGATAGGCACACTCTTTCCTCGGTGAAAAGCTGTCTGGATGGTCAAAGAGTGGTGGTGAATGGAGTTAAATCCAGTTGGTGGCTGGTCACAATTGGTGTTCCCATTGGGGAACTTTCAAAGATGTATAGGTGTGGTGCTTGGGGACATGGTTTGGTGGTGGACTCAGCAGTGTTAGGTTTATGGTTGTACTTGATGAGCTTAAAGGTCTTTTCCAACCAACCCAAATGATTCTGTATATTTGATTTTACTCTATGAGTATAACACTTACATTTCTCTGCAAGAAGTTAATAGGAACAACTTTAAAATTTTAGAAATTTTCTGATCTTTCATGAGACAAAATCTTCTTTTTTTTTTTTTCCTCTATTTCCTTTCAATTTGCAAAAGAACGACAGCAAGAAAAGGGACATCTCAAAGTGTGAATATTTTTATTTCACTCTCTTTTTGTCTTTGTACTTTTGTAAGCTTAATTACTAAGCAACTGAGAAATATCTCTCAAGAGAAAGTTGTGCAAACCAGAATGTTCCCCCTACATATTTAAATTTGAAAAACATTATATTTTCTTTAAGAAAATTTTGCACCTTTTCTACAAGGCAGAAGTATAAAAAGGAGAATCCCAGCACTGAAGATCTATAAGCTGTAGATATAAACAAGAAGGTGAGTTTATGTAATAAGGAAATGTTTTCTCTTATATTTAGAAGAGTGAAAAAAATAATGCTTTTGTTAAAGACACAAAATAACTTTTAGTGGGGAATGATCTTAAGTGATTATTATCTCTAGACTTTCCTAAAAATTCTGTGGGGAAATGTACTTATCAGTAAGCATCCACTCAAATGATGCTCAGCAGTCCTTACCTGCTTCCCAAAGAGTGAACTCTGGAGTTTTTAACTAATGCATTTACCTTTTATTGGGTCTGAACTCCTCCACTGTCTTTTATTTCTAGAAAAAAAACAAATTCTTGACTCTAATATTCAAAGTCTGTATTTGTTCGAGTCACTAGACTCCATGCTGTCCTCTACAGAGGACTGAAAGGAAAAGAAACGCATGAATTGGATGACTGTGGTTACCCAGAGTCATGCTACTTGTACATAAAACAGTTGTAGAGAGAAGGTCATAGTAATATGAATTGGAAAAAGCTTTGCTTTGACATATAACCAGGAGGACTATTGTGCTTTCAGAAATGAAACAAACTCTTGGTGACTGTTTATATTTCTACAATATGTATTTTGAAAATTCATACCTTTAGAGTCATCTTCCCAAAGCTGGAAATTGTTGTTGCAATAAACTAAAATTACACATTACGCAGTAACAGCCAAAAACGTTATCTGTGAAAAATCTTAAAAGTTCACTATTGTTAGATACACTCTAAGAAAAAAAAAAAAAATAAAGCAAAAGGAAAAAAAGCCAGGAGTGCAGATTCGGAGGGGTGAATAATTTTTTTTCTGAAGTTATTCTAAGTCACAGTTAAAGTGGTTAAACCATTATATGCTAAGAATGGATGTTAATTCTTAATTAACTACTAGAACAATAAAGGATTTAGTAATGACATTTTCACTGAAGAACATATTGCACCATTCATCCAATTTTGTTGTCACTGTGTGGTAAATTAAAAATAACTCCATCCTTCTTTCAGAACATGCTCCTGTCTCATTCATTTTATCTCATGTATTCTAATCTAAGTCGTCTTTATTCAAAAGACCACTGATTACATATAATACTTCAGGTTGAATGGGACCTCAGGAGATCTGTAGTACTTCCACTCAAAGCACCATTGACTTAATAAAATCCAGATTGTTCAAAGCTTTATGATTTTGGGTTTTCATAGTGAATATATCTTTCCTAGTATCAGGTCATAACCTCTCTTGTTTCACCTTATGACAATTTTTCCTAATCTCTATGCACCTCCTTCAACAGCCTGCCTCTCTATCTTCAGTAATAACCTCTTAAGTATTGGAGGCTGCTATGAGTTTTAACACATCAACCAGAGTTTATCTGTGCTGAACAAGCCCGGCTTTCTCAACATTTTCTCATGTGTGGTGTGCTCCAGACCCTGACAATGCTTTTGACCCGGTGAGGGAATTTCTTCAAGACTATCAACATCTTCCTTTTACTTAGGAACCCCAAGCTGGATGTATTCCAGCTGTTGACTAATGAGTGCTGAATGAAGAGCAATAAGGCATCAGTAGAACAATTCTCTTAGTCTAGTGAGCATGTTTATGCTGACACAGGTAAGTATGCTTTATCTTTTCTTGCTGCCCAGGTGCATTGCTAACTCAAATCTAGCTTACTGTCTTCTAGGTCCTTATCAAAAGAACTGTTCACCAGCCAGTCAGTGCCCAGCTTGTACCACTCTAAAAGCTAAGCCAGCAGAAAAAACTGATTTCCATAGTCTCACTTTTGTACAAAAAAGTAAGCATGAATAGTTTTAAAGCTACACTTTTTTTTTTTTTTTTTTTTCCCCTGGATATGATTTCATTTTCCGATAAAATGATTTTTATAGATGTAAGCAGTTTAAAACTCTGACTGAGGCTAGACTATATGCTTTGTTCAAAGAATCACAGGATGGTTGAGACTGGAAGAGACATTTGGAGGTCATCTGGACCAACTTCCTCAATAGGTTCACCCAGAGCATGTTGCCCAGGACTTTGTGCAGATGAAGTTTTAAGATCTTCAAGGGAGGTGACTCCACAACCTCCTGGGCAGCCTGTTCCAATGCTCAGTCATCATTACAGGAAAATAAGCTTTTGTTTTTGTTCAGATGGAACCTCCTGTGTTTCAGTTTGTGCCCTGTCTGGGAACGACTGAAAAGAGCCTGGCTCCATCTGCTTTTTACCATTCCTTCAGATATTTATACACATATTGGTAAGATCTTGCCTGAGACTTCTCCAGGCCAAAAGTCCCAGCTCTCTCAGCCTTTCCTCACAAGAAAGATGCTCCAGGACCTTAATCATCTTCATGGACCTTTGTTGGACTTAACAGAAAATGATAACACTTATTGCTGTTTATACAACAGAAACACAAACTATATCAACATTGTATGACTGTAATAGTTACCTTCACCAAGCATAAGTACAGCTGTTCAAGAACTTGTGACAACAGTTTTACTATTCTAAGAATCTTCCAAAACTAATATTTTTTTTTAAAAGCTGGTATTCTACATTGATGGAAGTTAAAGGGAGTTACAAACGCCTGTGGTAACTGAGAAAGGACTTACATACTTACAAATATGGAAACCATTATCAGAGGTGAGCTAATGAACCTAATGATCTACAGGTAACCATGTCCCCTGCAGTCTTTTTATCCTAAAGATTTGCAATTAAGTCATGAAGTAGTTTAATTGTGTAAGAATAAAACCTTGTGACATCTACAGAAGATACTGAGCAGTAGCCATGGTGTATTGAATCTATGGCAGATCACACACTTTTAATCAATGGAGTTTATTAAAATTCCTGTAAAACAAATCATTAGGTTATTATTAATTAATGATTAATTAAAAAAAAATTGCCCAGTAGGTGACCAGTTTATCTGCTTGAGGTGAATATCAGCTTAATTGCTGCCTCAAGTCTTTTGTGCTATTAGGTTATATATAGAACTTTAACCAAATATAACAATATTCTTAAGATTCATTATTGCATATTAATAGATTAGCCTATATTTGGTCTCCAAACAAAATAAATGGAAATCTATGCATAGAATTGTAATGGAATGGGCTGGCTGTAAATATAATAAAGCATGAGTTCTGATTTCATATTTAGGAGAGAAGAACAAAATTAAATGAAACAAAATGCATCTACAAAGCCTTACTGGAGAATATAAAGTAATCAGAAAAGTAATTTAAATATTGATTTAACGGAAGAGGAGAGAACAAATAACCTTCCTCAAATTGCTGCACTTCTAGCAGAAAACTTCTCCCCACCCCTCTGCAAAAATAACATTAAAGACCTGTGGAACACAATCAAGAACTTTGTGCACAACTCGTAAGCTTTGTATTAGCACGATACCTTTTCTCAGTAGTCCTGAAAACTGAGTTCATCAGAAAAGTAGGTAGGGAAAAGTTTCAAAGCTATCAAGGGCATCTCTGCTCCTGCTTGTTACTGTCATTAATATCTGTTGCAGGTTTTAGATGTTGATAGTTGCTGTTCCAGGAAAGACTCTTCAGAGCTAATGTTGTTTTATTGCAGAGTATAGACCATATTGCTATGGTTTTGGTTTTTTTTTTGTTTTGTTTGTTTTTTTTTTTTTTTTTTTTTTTTTTTTTTTTTTTTTTTCCGGAGAAATTAGAACTGTTTTGTCCTTAGACATTTAGGAAGCTTTAATAGATACTAACTAGGCTTTTATCTAAAAAAAATACGCCATACATTTGTGCCATTTTCTGATAATTTTGAGCAAATAAGATTTTGGTTTACATTTCAAGCAAAGAGTTAGGCCATGATGCACAAAAAAAAAAAAAAAAAAAAAAAAAAAAATTAAAAAAAAAAATGAGACCAACAGTCACTTGTAACAGTTTTAGGATTATCTACCCTTGAAAAATAGGTTTATAGCAAACGTGATAACATATGAAGTTCTGAGTGCCATGGATTGCTCACTTATTTAGCAAGCTTGATTTCTACATAGTCGAAGCCATAGTTCTGAATTTTTGCCTGTGATGAAAACAGAGCAAATTAAAATTTACTTAGATATTTACAGTATCTTCATAGAATTCTGCAATACCTGTAACTCAGAGGCAAAAGTGATACCTTCTCTAAACAATAACAAAACTATAGGGCTGTATATTTTCCTTACATGGTATTCTGTGAACCTCTCTTAGGCTTCAATAACATATTAAAATTCTTATGGAAGAAAAATAAGAAGTGATAGCATAAAGGAAAAATAAAGGCTGAGGCTTGGAACAAAGAGCGTGTAAACATCTGTACTTTGTTGACTGGAATTTTTGAAATTCAAACCTAAAATATAAATTAGAGTCAGGCCTGAAGATACAGTGAAGACAGGAAAAAAGCACTGTGAGTCCCTTGTCCGTGGCATTTTCATGTAAGAGTCATATAAAGACTCATATTTGTATTTTAAATCTGGTGAGGTAATTGCTACTGACCTTCTGTAGAGCAAAAGCCTAGGACTTCCAGAACCTGTAATCTATTTGCTAATGTAATTTCAGAGTAAGGTATCTTATGTGTAAATAGCTTGTTTCTGACAGTTCTACATAAATATAATATGAGAATAGCCAGTGATCCTCAGCTGTAGCTAATATAATTGGTTTGAGGGTTTTTTTGTTGTTGTTTTTGGCTTCTTGTGTGTGTGTGTGTGTGTTTCTCAGCATGGGAGCTGATTGTTTAATTCCTGTAACTGTCTTCTAGGTGTCCATTTCTTTGCTGTTCACACATCCTGGAGAAAGTTATTTATCTTGCATCAGTCAGATGTAGCAGTACTTTCAAATTCATAAATGTGTTCATGCAAGGAAATCAATTCCAAATTGTCAGTAAGAAGTAGAATCAGGATTACTTGTAGTTTTTAGAGTGTCCCTGTTTTCTGTATTTGTACAATAAATATCTAGATAGTAAAAATTCCGTACAATTAGTTCATATTTTTTTCCCTTTGCTCTCCTCTTGCCTTTATGATCTACCAATGATCAGGATTAATTTGGCTTGATTTCTTGGAGGTCTTTTATCCACTTTAATCTTAGTAAGGGATGTGGGTCTTAAATCACTGAGTTTTGACCCAGTAGCACCATATACCATTTTGACTGTACTACTGCTTTTCCCTTTTTCACTCTTTCCAAAAATCATGACAGAATTCATTACTCATTTATTTATGCTTGCTGGTAGACTAAAAGCAGTATTAACAGATATTATTCAATCTTTAATAAACATTTTTCATATAATGTTTTGCTAAAAAATGTCTTACTGATTTGTACATTTAAAGGGTAGGAACAAAATGTTATTGTGAATTGGTGAATATCATATGGAATTTTTACCTGAAAGCGGTTCCTCAGGCTAGTGTTTTTCTTCTGTAACTACAGAAGCTTTTTCCGTGTTGTGTGTACTCTTGTGCACCCGCTGTTTGTCCAAAAGTCAATGTACTTACAAATTATTCTGTGTTTAATTCTTTTGTGTGCACAGTTATCTTTAGCAGCCAGTTCTTGTTATAAAGACTTGCTGTTCCACTGCCAGTAGAGGGAGCACAAATCATTGGATTTTACTAGATAAAATAAATGAAAGTATCAGGAGATTTTTTATATTCTGAAAGCCTTTCTATTTAGTTTATTAACAAAGAGTTGTTAATTTTTAATTAAATAATCAAGCCTTTACAGCTGTTTAGTTATTATGGTCATTCTAAAATCACTAGTGTGTCACCTTTATGAACTTTTAGGGTGAGGTGCCTGCACATAATTTTCTTTCAACGGTAAAATTACTGCCTGAAATTAGCTATCTGCTGGAGTTCTCATAAGCAGTCCTTTAAAATCCAATTGTACATAATCCAGAATCAGCCTTTAAACTTTAAAATCCACAATAAACTCAAAGGGTATCATCACAACAAAGGTAAAATTAGTATGGTGAATAGTATTTCACACAGTGGTTTTCCTTTAAAAAAATTTCCAGTAAAAATGTGGGTTTTTAACATGTTTTCACTTTTATGGGAATAAGTATTTTTGAATAACTTAGAAATTAGTTCTTAAATTACAATACGCTGGAAAACAACATTGTTTATCTGGTTTCTCTTTATTTTCATAGCTTGCATTGGAATGAACTTTTATCACTCCTTTGCATTACAAGATGTCAAGCTGCAGGGAGTCTTACTGCATGGGGTCTTCTAGAGCCGCATTTTATGTTTTTATTTTTTTGGTACATTCTTGCTTTATCAAGCTACAATCTTGAAATGAGATGAACACCCCAAACACAATAGTCTCTCTAGGAGCTAAAGCTACTTGGCACACAGTTTTTGTAATATTTAATATATTTCATAGCATTACAGCAATAGGCCAATTAAGATTATTTGATTGCAGGTGGTTCTTTTTTTGACTAGTAATTAATCACTGCCCAAACCCTGACTAGTCAGTAAAAGCTATCCTAGGTATGGTTCCAACTTCCAAGTCAACATTACCCTGTTAAAGTTAATGGCAATCAATCATAGGTTACAGTTATCACATAAAGGAGCTGTATTTTCTGTTGCTTGTATGTTTGTGAACATGGGCTATAAAGCATACACATACCATACTAATTTCAAGGTAAATTTCTTATTGATATGGATTTAATAAGCAATACTTCTATGATTTTGAATGGAAATAATTTGAAAATTAGTCTTCTGGGGGATTCTGAGCATACCTTAATGATCTTTGCTCCTGCTCTTTCTGTTTTAAAGAAACTCTGCTATTACTCTTTATTTGTTAGGAAAAAAAACAACCAAACACCACCACCACTACACCCCACCCCCGATTTAGTCTTAGTATCTATTGATATATGCATATATATATATATATATATATATATATACACACTATTATATATGCCTCTTTCTTTCCATATCTTTACAGCACACAAGAAAGTACCACACTGTGACTTCTAGGTCAAACTTCAAATTAGGACACAAAGCTAAACCTCTTGCAGGTACTTGTTTAAAACTGAAGGAAGATGTTACAGCTGAATCTTTTAACTCTCAACATTGTTATGGCTCTTGCTGCCCAAGAACGCACCTAACTCTCTCCTTATGTCTAGCTACTATCCTTTGATTTGTGTCTTGTAGCTTTTGACTACAAGATGAGGAAACAGTCTCTAAGCAGGCAACAAAAAAAATTCAACTTTTCCTGTTTCTGTCCCAGCTTATTTTTCTAGGAAAAGGCAATTAAAGCCTTTTTTTGTCCAGAAATTATTTATTAAACTAGAAAACATACCTCCTAAATAATTTTAAATGCATTTGCATTCATTTCTAAGAGAACTTTCTCTAGTGTTTCCTGGTGTCTGGGGATTTCTGCTCTGTGGATACCCTTTGCATTGGGAGCCTGAGCACTCATGGAGTGCATATTGTAATTAAAATAGTATCTTTGAATTTTTTATCAGTGTGGGAAAATGACGTTTACCTGCTAGAGCCAAACTCTTATGTGTTGATGTGTTGTCTGATTATAATTTCAGTATTTTCCACTGGTTTTAAGCTGTGTTTTGAAATCTCACTGAGTATTAAGACTGTGTATATTCATGTATATCTATGAAGATGCGTGTGCATTTATAAGTTTTAAAAACTAGATGCTAAAAATGTTATTTTAGATGTTCTTCTATTTGCTTTGAAATTATTCTGATGTATGTGCAAGTAAAAGCAACAGGGAACATTGTTTCTAGATAACTTTCATTAATGATACTTCAACAACAAAAGTCACTAATGAGAAAAAAATAAATATAATGAGATCTAAATAGATTTACTTAAAAGTGTTTCATTTAAAGCAGCCACAAATTTTAGTGCATAATTTAGCAAACTGCTCTACTAAAAATTATTTAAATTTAGTGTTTCATTTTTATATTCCTGACAAAATGTTTTGATAACTCTCATTTTGATCCAATTTGTTATTTTTTATTTATTTTAGAAGACTGAAGATGTCTGCATGAAAGTATTTATTTCTATGCAAAGTAAAATATTTTTACTTCTATAAACAATTGTTAGAAAAGCCAAAACTCCTTAGTTTACATACATGTAATGCTAAGAGACAATCCTTTCCACCCCAAAGCTGAAGATTGGAGGGGGGAGGGACAGTTTGAGTGGGAAAAAATTATCCCCATTTTCCAGATGAAGAACTGGAGCATGGTTTTCAATTGATTTGTCTAGTGAGAGGTCTAGAGGGTGAAATGAACTTGACATTTGAAGAGACTGAAAGAAATTTCTTTCTGTACTATTCTGAAGGGGAAGTAATACTCTTAGGATAGAGACTAATACTTCTGAAAATGAAGCAGTGGATTTCTCACTCTGTTTTCCTGTAAGGAAAACAGGGGGAGAAAAAAAAAAAATAATCAAATATCTCTTTTAAAAGGGACTCATTAAACAACCATGGATGCAGTTCTTAAGAAAACTGAAAAAAAACCCACCACTGTTCCTTAGCAGAAATAATAATTTATAGTTGGTAGCATATTTTACAGGGGTTTTGATTAACACTGTAAAAAATTGTTTTACCACAATATTCCCTTTACTTTTTCTGCTCCAACATGCATGCTTCATGCGACTCTTCTCAAACTATGATTTTGCCATCCTAAGATTTCCTGTCAAATAATTGTCTCCTAGTTCTGCATTTCTGTTGTTTTAATCTACCCATGCTTATTTTTTTTCTTATTTTCTCTATTTTCATTGCTTTTACCTCAGTAATTTTAGTGTATCCCAACTGACAAGTCTCTTTCCCACATACCGCCCTAATATCTCCATATAAACAAGTAATTACCACCCATTCTGAAACATTTTTTTTTTGTTCCAGTGCTTTCTGTTAATAAAAAAACCCCATCTTTTCCTGGGAGGATTAAAATGAACTCTGGTGGATGATCTCTTATTATCAGAGACAAAGTATGAGAGTCAGAACCACCTCAGCATCATTATGAGGAATTATGTATATCTCTTAAGATGGCTGATAAGCACATAACTCATTAATTCACATTTTTTCCTACTTTGTGCTACCTTTGTTTTTCTGGAATGACAGATATAAATCTTGGAAGTCATAATGAACCTGAGGCCTGTGAAAGTCCAACTATTTTGAAGTAATTTCAGTTAAATTTCCTCAGAGAAAAACAATCAATAGAGCTCTAAAAGTAATTTAATATAGAAAGAAACTGATAACTCCAGTTCCTACATTAAACTTCCTTATGAATGAGTTTTAAAATGCTTATCCTGTTCTTGCCTCTGACTGAGAGTTTGGCTATTAATCTTAGTAAACATGACTGGGCTTTTTCTGTGTTTGTTCTGTACCTGTCGGGAGGATAATTAAAGAGTTGCTGCATGTCTTGACAGTTCTTTTTATTTTGAGAATCAGAGAATAACTGAGCAAGAGCCACTCTGCTCATGGATCTCTCTCTCTCCCCCATCTTTGTTTTAAAATATAGCATGATTTTTGCAAGTTGGGTTTGATACAAAGCTTACTGAAATCAAAACAACCTGTTTCCACCATCTCATTAACATCAGCATACTTTGCTTTTGACTCTAAATTTCAGTTTCGCTCTAATTGAGATTTAAACTGTACAGACAGGAAAAACCTCTATTTCCTCTAGGATACTGAAGTCTAATTAGAGTTTTCACTGCTATTACTATTTTTTACTAAAATCCTTTGGTATTCTCTTGTAGCTCCATAAAGCCTACTATGTAATTGCAAGTAGTTCAGCAAGTTCATTAACTAATTCCCTTAACACAAAGGGTTTCATATCATACTGACCTGCTGACTTATATATGATAAAATTTTCCAAATATTTTCTTATCTGTTTTTATCAACAGCTATATTGACTTGGTCTTCATTAATTTTTAATTATACAGATGATTTTCATCTGTTCTTAAGAGCACTTTTTAAAAAAAAATGAATGTAGAAGCTCAGTTATTTTAGAACTATTATTGATTTGCTTGCATTCTTCATTACTACACTGAAGTGATCTGTACTGTCTACCTAGCTCCCCAAATCTCATCTTATGCTGGTGTACATTACCTTGCTTTTTTCCTAATTTTCCTGGCAAGCAGTAATTTCAGGAATGGTGTTATCATGGAATATGATCTCCTGAAAGGGGAGCATGAAGTTAGTAAAGATCATTAAAAAATCCTTGATAAAACATGTATTTTGCAAAAATGGGCAGTTACATGTAAAACAATGAAACAACTTCAGCATCCAGCTGTGTCTATAATTTAATGGGATTGTATGCAGCATCCTGTTCATATTTTCTGGATTAGATTTTGCCAGCCTTAATGAGTGTAACTGTTCAATGTGAATAAAGTTTGCAAAATAAGTCTCCAATATAACTCTACCTAAGCTATGATCATTTTTTCCCCACCTCCTGTACTTTTCCCTTTCTTGCCTCTTCTTACATTTCTTTATAAAAATCTAGTCAGGCTACTTAAAAGTCTACTGCACATCTCAGTTGCTCTGCATTGCAGTTTTTGGGAAAAAAATGCCAGACCCATGCTCACCTTGCCTGATACGCTTGGCTCTGCTGGTGTTTTTCAGGAAGGATTTTTTTTTATTTGGTTCTCATCCACCCTTTTACCCTTGCAGTGACAAGACACAGTGGCTTTATTTTGATTGCTTCCTGTGCAACCATCTGTGGCTGTAGCTAACATTCTTTTTTTCAGTCTGCTTTATGGGCTGCAGTCTGGTCAACATGGAAGAAAAATATGATTGCTCCAAGAGCTTTTCTATCAGTGAAAAGGTGATGCAGTTGTCTCTTCTATATCTTACTGTGTATGTAACACACACAAGAATCGTAATGAACTTTCATTTTTGCCTCCCTAATACCCTTTGGATTCTGTTCCAAAATGAAAATCCTTATCAGCCTTAGGAAATTACACTCCCTTTCTAAGATAATTCTCACAATCAGCAAATGGAGACTTTAAACTTTCAGGAACATATTTGTCTATGTATACATTCATCCCCTACCAAGCAAACATTGTTAACAGATCTGACAGCACTTTCTGCAAGATGTAGTAGTAGTAAAAAAAGATGGCTGGGACTTATACATTATAGATCAGTTATTTATTGTGGTTCTGATGTATAATTATCATAATAAAGTATGTCTCTATTTTTATATAATTTGAACCACTTCAATGAAACAATGAGTTTCTAAGTAAGTAAGTACTTACTAAATAAATGCCCTTAGTATTTAGACGCAGCACTAGAAAACTAAACAGGGTTCTCTAAAACTAAAAGAATTTTGGTTTATGAGGTCTGCTCACGTTACTCATTGTATTTGCTCTTTAAGTTTCAACTAGTAATAAAACTTGAGATGCTTTAAGATACCATTCACAGATAAATAATGTCTTCTCAGGCAATAATTTTAGTCCATTCACAAAACAAGGGCAAAAGTATAATACTTAAACAGAAGGCACTGACTGTAATTGTTTTATAGATTTATTGACATCTGAAGTCCTTGAAATAAGTCGTTTGATCAATGAAAATGTTTTTGCATTATTATATCAAGAAACTTTGCCAATTGAGAAAAGATAAAAGAGTTTTAGGAGGCTAAATATACTTAATAAGAAAAAAAGAATCCCACAAACCTATTGAGGCTTATGATTTAGCCACATTTTAAACTTGTATCCCATCTATCAAGCAAAATGATCCAGTCTATGATTATTTTTTCCATACTAAAAATAGACTTTCTGAGCCTTTGAGTCCTTACTGTTGTGAAGTCTGGGACCTATAAATGGTCAACTAAAAGAACAACAAAAAAAAGCACTATATCTCTACATGTAAGAGCTTGAAACATACATTTAATTGTCTGTTATATTCTTGAAAGGCTGCAAAATTTTTTGTTCTTACCTTCAAACCACACCTATTGAAGACTGAAATATTTTAATTATTATTGCATATTTGGGAGTGCAAGTTCTTCAAAACTTTAATGACTTTTTGATACTGAAATCCCAGCAAAGTACTTATTTATTTTGGTCTACCCAAATAATTGCCTAGTAACTGAAGGCAACTTAAACATGAGAACTAAACAAGTTACTTAAATCTTAGAGTGGAAACCAGGCCTGTTGGGGGACTCATAGAATCATAGAATGGTTTGGGTTGCAAGGGACCCTTAAAGATCAGCTAGTCCCATGTCACTGCTGTGGGAAGGGACAGCTGTCACTAGATCAGGTTGCTCAAAGCCCCATCCAGCCTGACTTGAACACTTTTAGGGATGGGCCACCCACAACATCTCTGGGCAAGCTGTTCCAGAGTATCACCACCATCACCACAAAAAAATGGCTTCCTTATATCCAGTCTAAATCTACCCTTTTGGGATTTAAAAATGTTGCCCCTTGTCCTGCCAACACAGGCCCTGGTAGAAAGCCTCTCTCCATCTTATAAGCTGTCTTCAGGTATTGAGAGGCTTCAATAAGGTTTCCCCAGAGCCTTCTTTTCTCCAGGATGAACAATCCAGGCTCTCAGTCTGTCTCTATAGCTGAGGCATTCCATCCCCCGATCATTTGTGTGGCCCTCTCTGGATCTGCTCCAACAGGTTCATGTTTTTCTTGTGCTGGGGGCTCCAGAGCTGGATGCAGTACTCCAGGTGGGGTCTTGTGACATTGGAATAAAGGGGGTGAATTGCCCCCCTCAGCTGCTGGGCACACTAGTCTTGATGCAGCCCAGGATATGACTGGCTTCTTGGACTGCAAGTGCACATTGCTAGTGCATGTTCAGTTTTTCATCCACCAGTTTCCCTAAGTGCTTCTGTATGGCATTGCTCTCCCATTCATCCTACAGCCTGTATTGATACTTGGGATTGCCCTGACCTAGGTGCAGGACCTTGCATTTGGCCTTGTTTAACTTCATGAGATTCACATCAAGCTACTCCTCAAGCCTGTTAAAGTCCCTCTGGATGACATCCCTTCCCTCAAGCAAATCTACTGCACCACTCAGCTTGGTGTCATCTGTAAACTTGCTGTGGGTCTACTTAGTCCCACTGTGTATATGTCATTGATGAAGATATTAAATACTATTGGTCCTAGTACATACCCTTGAGGTATATAATAATAATAATAACAACAATAATAATAATAATAATACCTATAAAGCATGCAGAAAGCTACTTAAGATGTAACACAATAACAGTAAGACATTATTTCATACACAGAAAACTAAATCAAATGTTGGACAGTGAGACAGAAAACTAGTGGTTCACTCAACACTGAATCATAGATTTTTAAAAGCATCTGAAAAGAGAAAATGAAAATAAGAAAAAAAAATAATGACAACTACTGTTTGCTCTTTTTCCTGACATAAAGGAAAAAAGAAAAAAGAAAAAAAATGAAACCAAACCCAAACACAGGCACAGACACTTAAGGAGGTTTAATACAAATTTTACCAAAGCATCCCACAGTAAAAGAGTGAAAAGAATGTAACATTAAATTGTAGGTAGTGATACATTTCAGTGTCATGGAATAGAAAAGTGATCACAGCTGCCAAAAGGAGATAGTCATAAGTACAGAAGAGAATCTCTAAGGATGTGGTCTCCCTTCTTTTCATATCTATGGGATACTTTCTCTTTTCATTGGACCTGAAGAGTTGTGAAAATTTTGCAATAGCGATTGGCTGTAGGAATAAATGAATCAGCCACATTTCTAAAATTAATTATATATAACTTCATTTTTCCCTCCTTACATCAACTCAGACAGTATCTTGTTATTATTTTCCTGTCTAATATACTGTAAAAGTTTATTCTTGAGACTTGTAGACTAAGCTACTGAGTCTTATATCCTAATTTGTAATCTCTCTGTCTCAAAAAAAAGAAATAAATAAAAATTCCTCTGTCTAACATGAACAACTTCAAGACTGGCTTCTCAGCAGACACAGCTGATATGACTTGTTTTGAAAACTTAATGTAAGTATATCACAGGTCTCTTAAATATTCTTTGTGTGCCACCTCTAACATTTCATAAAGTGAAAGTGGCCTTTGCATTCAGAATGGAGTTGCTTAAACCTATCAGTGTGCCCAACAACAAGGAAAGAATGACATCATTTCAGCTTTTTTGCTTTCCTGAAAGAGAAATCTTTTGAACTCTTTCCTAATTTTATTTTCGTTAGAATAGTAGTGTTATAGATGTCCCACAAATATATTTTGTATGACAGAAGACAGAAAAATAGAAATGGCAAAATGGAAAACTCCTCTTCAAGAGAGAGTCTTACGAGATGAATAAATCTGTAGTACTTTGGTTGAGCTTGATTATGCTGGTATGTTTATTACACATTATGTAATAAATTATTATGAAACCATGCAAATATAGTTTCAACTAACAGACACTGCAATGGGGTTACTCAAAAGATTAGTTTTCAGTTTGATTGTTTAAGTCAAGTCTGCTTCATATATATAAAATGGAATTTTATACTAAACAAATGCCAAAGTCAAAAGAAGGATGAGGGAATTAAATCCCATTTTTTTCATTTCAGACAATATGTTGTGGAGATTATTAAATTTAATCACTTATTAAATTGGATAACAGAGTTACTATCAAGTCCTGCAATTTGGCAGCAATAATGTTTGGTGATTTGTAGTTACATAAGTATGTAAATATGCACAGAAACATGAATTGATGCACACACACAAATCTGTATTAAAAAAAAACAAAATAAAACAAAATAACCCCCCAAAAATGTAGGTGTTTAGTTGTCCCTAGCCAGCTGATAAGTCCCCACCCATTTACCCCCTCCCTCCCATCCAGTGGGAGAGGGGACAGAATCAGAAGGGCAAAAGTGAGAATAACTTACATGTTGAAATAAAGACAGTTTATTAAGTGAAGAGGAACAATAGAAAAGACAAGTGATGCAAAGATGGTCATTCACGACCTCCCACCAGCAGACTGATGCCCAGCCAGTCTCCAAGCAACAGCTACCATGGATAACAACACCCCATATACATCCATTTTATTGCTTATCATGATGTCATATGGTATGGAATATCTCTTTGGTCAGTTGGGGTCAGCTGTCCTGGCTGTGTCTCCTCCCAACCTCCTTCACAACCACAGCCCACTCACTGTGGACAGAATGGGAAAAAGAAGACCTTGATGCTGTATAAGCACTGCTCAGCAACAATCAAAACACTAGTCTATCAACACTTTTTTAATCACAAATCCAACACACACCCCCAATATGGGCTGCTATGGAGAAAATTAACTTAATCCCACTCAGACCCAGTACAAAGTGTCTGCTGTTAACACTGGGTGGTTGACTTTAGCTGATTAACATTTCAGAATATGTGGTTTTCAGTACTTGTTGGGTGAAGAGGAGCAGAATATTTAATCATGGTTATAATTACTCAAAATTGTGTGTCCAATTTTCTTGCTGGGTAAATGACATCTACTCATCTTATGGCTTTCTCCAAACAGTTTGGTATGGACTGTGTGCGTAAAATTGGTAGACAAATCATCCGTAGTAGAAGGACACAGGTCTTGCACTGACTTGACAGTGCAGGGTCAGGATTGTCTAAACCTGTCCCAACCTGAGCTGGTTTGAGCCTGTTTAGCTGTAATTAGAGTTGTCTAGCAGTCAGGTAATTATTTTCTAAATTTGTTTTAGTTTAATTTCAGTTTATGAAGAAAACAAGTAGTTACTCTGTGTTGGCTGAGCTGTCTGTGACTCCAAAATAAAATGTGGCATAGACAAATGTAAATGTAGGATGATATCAGAGGTCCCAGGCTACAGAAGTGGAGCCTTGTATTGTTCAGGTAAAGCCAGTTTTAGAGATGAAAGAGAGTAGAAAAGCAGAATGATTGGGAACCCATGAAAAGACAGAGCAGAGCATATTTGTGTACTGTTTTCAGGTAACATTAAAATAAAACCATGTAGTCTCAAGGCTGAGGAAAAAGAAACCATCAACATCTGTCTCTTCCTGCTAGAGAGGAGGAAGAAACTCCTACCATATACATCACCTGGCAAAGATTACAGGATGCTGATGACTGGCTTTAGCCCTCTCTGACTTAAATCAACAGCCTTATGACTCAAAGGAACACTGGAAATTTAAGCATAACACGAAAAAAGGGGTAGACAGCATGAAAGTTGTCTTATATATAAGATTTTTAACTGCATTAGTATAGTAAACTGGTTTTTTTTGTATAAAATGGGGTTTGAGTGTACGTTATTGACACTGGACTAATTTGGACAATTAGACTTAAAATTTTAAATAAATAAATAATAAACTTTTGGCTTTCTGTATCAAATGTGTTCCACTTTTGTCCAATGAAAAGATTTTGAGCATAACAAATTGCATAAAGGTCCATAGTAAAGGCACAGCTAAAATTCAGCTTTTCGCTGCAGCATTCAGTTGCTTAAATTCGAATTCTGTCCTGTATTTCTCGACATTTATTTTCTGTCATCTTATTTATTGAATATTTTTTAATGTAACTTTTTTTTAAGTAACTTTTAAGAAGCAATGTCATTTAGTCAGCTCCTAGAAACTCAACAGCAATTTGTTTTCTTAGGAAGAGCATTTTCTGAGCACTAAATTAAAGAAAAGGTCTGGCAGATAAGTCATTCCATGAATGTCACAACTGACAACGACTAGTTTCTTTTGGATTAGATTTTGTTCTTGAACTGATTGAATTAGCAGGATTATACTGAGAAGTAATGCTATCAGCATGAAGAAAACATCTCCTCACACTAAGAATTTTGGTGACAACAGGCAAACCTTGCATCTTTGACATAATAAATCCATCAATGATAATGTCTGTTCTCTGCCAGGTCATTACTTGAATGAAATACATAGCAATCTTTTTATCTTTGAGGCCTCTATATGTCTATCAATTATTCTTGGAATATTAACATGTTTACTAGGGAGTGGCCTTACTGACATATGGTGTTCAGATGTAAACATATATATCCAAGCTAGTTCTCCCAAGTTTCTGTAAAGCTGTAGAGAAATAGGCATGATTAGTTTTGTACAATTCAACTTACCCTAATGCAATCATCTAAAAAGGTGAGAGGATTTGTGTTCTAAACCAATTTATTCTCTCCACTGAAAAAGAAACATGAGAAGATATAGACTTCTACTACCCAAACTACTAGTTTAACTGCTAAAGGTGACATCATTCTCCACACGTCAGACACTGACAAAAGATTTAAAATCGTCCTGTGGCTTTCACAGAAATTTGTCGAGGAACTTCAGTTCTCTGGAATCATAGGACTGTGAGAAGGGACCTCAGAACTTTTCTAATTCTGCTTAAAACAGGAGCAGCTGTGAGGTCAGACCAGCTTGTTCAGGGCTTTGTCCCATCAGGCCATGAAAATCTGCATGGACAGAGACTGCACAACCTCTCCAGGCAACATCTTCCACCACTTGACCCTCCTTACAGGGAAAAAGCTTTTCTTTAAATTGAGTCCAAGTCTGTTTTGTGCCTACTTAAGCCCATTATCTCTTGTCCTCCAACCACACAGTGCTCTGAAGTCTGCCTCCTTGATGAGACACTCATAGGCACTGAGAAGCTGCTAAGTCCCCCCAGCATTCCCTTCTTCAGTCTAAGCAAGCCCTGGTCTTTCAGGTTTTCCCAACACAGCAAGTGCTATAGTCCCAACCATCCCAGCAGACCTCTGCTGAACTTGCTTTGGTGTGTATCAGTGTCTTTCTTGTATTGGGGGTACATTAAGATCCAACAAAACTCTAAAGTATATCTTTATTTATCTACTTCCACAGAACTATTAACAACTCAGGAGTGCTTTGTGACTTCTAAATTTTAAACAGTTTTACCTGTTTTTTCTATGTAAAAATTCATTAACTCAGGCTCACAGGTCTTGCATTAATTTTGAGATTTCTTTTCGCATCTGAATCTCAAAGTAAAATTTAGGGAGATGTAAGCCCTATCAGATTAAACCTCTCTGCATAACAAATCCTCTGATTTTCAACAGCTGTAGACAGAAATAGAGATTTTTTTTTCATTCCTTCATTAAAGCCTACCAGCTGTATTTCCAATATTTGACTTTTAAATTTCCAAATGCCACCTTTTTCTTCCCCAAATTTCCTTTGATAATTACAGACACGGGATAAATTTTCTAATTATACATGACAACTTCTGTTGGAATATTTACCAACATAGAGAGCTTCTTTTAACACATAGTTCATTTATTTGGTGTTATTAGCACATTTAAAATTTATTAAATACCCATGATTAATAGTAATTTGAATCACTCAGACTTCATTTACTCAGCCACATTTTAGTCACATATTGCTGAGGCTGTTCTTTAAACAGAAATCCCACCCTCAGCCCCCCTTGCATGGAGTATGCAGTGTGTGTGTGTCATGCTGTTACAAAACAGATAGTATCATAGATGTAGGGAAAATATGTGTCTACATGTGCATCCTTTGGAAAGATCAGTGCTTGCAAATGTCTTTGATAGGATCATACAGTACTGTAAATGGACATTTCACAGAACTTTTATTTTTCAGAGAGAATCCGGATAAATCAGATTTATTGCCTCCAGAACATTGCTGTCATGGTTAAATAAAAAAGATGAGTTAGAGGGGGAAAAGTCACTTAAGCGCATATATATATATATATATATATATATATATATATATATATGCTCCATCTCTTTATGGCAACAACAAAGTTCATTTAGAAATGGAATGAATAGTCAGCCATGTAATGGTTGATAAGTATGGACCTATGCCTTTAAATGTATCACGTCTTCAAATTTTTTATTAGATCTGGGCTTAAGAAAGATATTTATTTGAAAGACTTTACTCTCTCTGGGCATTTTCATCTGTTCTTAACAGAAAAAAAAGTTATATACTTTTATCTTCCATTTAAATTAATTCCTATCTTTGTAAAATTAGTGGTATATGTATCCTATAATGTTTTGTATCTCCTACCAGAATAAATTCTAGAGCAGGGTTATAACTCTTGTTATTTACAGTTACAGGCTTGTAGGTCAAGGACTTCGAGAAGTTGTGAAGCAGACCACATAAACAGCTTTACTGAAAATATTTTTCAGTGAATTATTGCTAACAGTTATGTAGTAAAATTATGTAATCCTCTAGGGCTATGTAATACAGCAAGCAGTTTACTGCTAGTGCCAGTTTGGCTTGATTTCTTCAGAGAAATGAGCCTTGCTGTCCACTTTGATCCCTGGATACTCAACACAGATTATGACTTTCATGGTCTGTTCTCACTTTTGAGATAATGTGCAGTGCTTAGCTTAATATAATTGCAGTGGAGGTCTTTCACAGATCAACAATCTGTTTTTTCAAGCACAAGTTACACATATGCAAACGTTACCAATCTTTAAATCTGTTACTTAATATTAGACAATCAACTTATTTACATAGATTATTGTTCAGGGCTTTCTGTTTATATAGAATGAATAGTCACATTAAAACACAAACTTTGCTCATTTGTTGCATATGGAACACAGCGCTGATCACTGAGATAACACAAATTATCGCATTGACAATATTTTAGTGTAGAAAACTAAAATGTGAATTATTCTGGTTTTAGATAAGACTTGAACATAAATTTCTCTGGAAATCCTATAGCTAAATAGGACTTCTTCACATAACTTCTGCTGAAGACCAAGTGAGATTTCCTCGGTACTCTAGGAGTTAAATGTTCTAGATAAGCACATTGTGTATTTGTTGTGCAGTGTACGACAGACTCAAGATGAGCAGAGAGTGTAGCTCTGAGCCTTGGTAATGATGCAGACATCCAACATACAAAAGAAGATGGGAATAATGAGGTAACCTGAGAATCAGGTGAATGATTAAAAAAAAAAATCCTCTTCCTGGAGAAATATATTTGTGCTGAAGTATTCTGCAACTAAAATAATGGCAACTGTAGGGAAATTAGCTATGCAAGAAATCATAGAATTAAATTTTAATTAGTTTCTTGAGGCTAAATTTTTCTGAACTGATTAAATCAAAACAAATCAAAAAGTAGATTTACTCTTATGTTTGTCTAAGGATCTACTTGAAGCAACATTGAGGAAAAATACATAACCTTTTGTTATTTGGATAATAAAAAACTTATCCGTCAGAGTCCTGAGAGTGCACCAAGATGCTCTAGCTGACCTGACCAGACTATAACTGTCTTTTTCCATAATTCTTTGCAACCACTTCCCCAGGGTTGGGCTGCTTGTGTTGAAAGTCAGCTATGATATAGTGCAGCTGTGAGACCTTGAATCAGACCTTTATAAATACAGATAAATTTCAAGAAAGATCAGTGAGAAGCAGAAAGTTATATAGTATAGGAGAGCTGTCAGATGCCTCCCCTGTGCCCCTATCTGTGCAACTTCTGCCTATTGACCTATGTGTTGCATTTAAGCTCAGGCCCTTAGTCCTTGTGTGAACTACATCAGAAGTATGCTGTGCTGAGTCTTATTTCTTGCTAAATTCAGCCTTGCCATGATGACTTGAGTTCCCAGCTTGATCTCAGATCTGCCTGGCCACTGTGGTTTTACGCAGTGATCGCTGGGTATTCAGCTAACCCTGGTCACCATTACTATCCCCGTCCTAGCATTAAGGATTTTTAACCATTGATGAGTAACCATCAGCCTCATACCACCCTCAGCTAGCTCCCAGGTCCCTTGCCCTCATGGAGCAGCCCGTGCTTGCTGCTCCTCACAGGTAGATCAAAACATCTTGAGTCGTAAACTGAGCACTATGAAATATGTCCTTCAGTCTGTGCAGGAAATACCTTGGGGTTTTGGTAGGAGGTGTTTTTTTTGTTGTTGTTGTTGGTTTTGTTTTGTTTTGTTTTGTTTTAATATTTCATTTATAAAGATGAACAAAATAAAATCAGCAGGCATGAGCCACCAAAATACAATGCACAAAAATGCATATCACCTTAATTCTGCTGCTTCCATTGGTTATTATCTGCATTTTTAGGAAAAAAAAAATTACATTCAATATTGTATCACGAGAGATGCTGGAATGATGTTTTCAATTTGGCCCTGAAATGCCAGTTCCATTTAGTCTTTTAAATCTTGATTTCATAAGGAATTTGATCTAGCCCTTTACACAATTTTTCTATCAGGTGTATTTAATTTAGCTCCACTTTTACTTTTTTTTCCACCTGACTGGTGATAAGAGGTCTTAGGCTTGTAATACTGAACTCATTTCCAAAACATGTTTTTCTAGGTTTCCTTCTGCCCTCAAGAAAATATTGCTTCCAAAATTTGCATTTTCATACCTCAGCTCACTAATCTTAAATAGGTCATGAATACATGCAGGGACTTGACAGATGTAAAATTGGGCTGCGCAGCATGTAGGAATGCTGATGTCCTATTAATTATTAAGTGAACACCCAGAGAATAAAATCTAGAATTATAGGATATTGCTGTTTGAACCTCTATTTTCTGTTTCAGATTCTTCTTAGAATCCAGTCCAGTCTAGAATAAATTCTGGTAACAATTACTAGTTATAGTTTTTGGCTTCTGACCTACATTGATATTATTGTTCAATTGGTTGCAGCAGATGTTCTTTAGTTGATAGAGTATAAAAAATTAGACTGAATTGTTTTCATTTTCTCATTTTTCCTTAGCTCAGCCATACAGAACCATAGTTTATACCAGCTAGATGTACTTTCTATTCTCTAGTTTACCATTTATGAAATATGAGAACTGAGTGAAGGCAGCCAAATCTCACAGATTTTTAGCCTTTATTTCTCACGCTGAAAGGGCATAAATCTATAACTTTTTTATAACTGTTTTACAGTGTTCTCATTCTTGGAAATAGAGGACAATTAGAGATACATGAATTTGCCAAGAATGCAACTGTGCTGCCAACATTTAAACAAACAAAAAGAGGGACACAGACAAGACTGATTTACTTTTGAAACTGTTTCCTAAGTCTATCAGCCTTCTGATGGTCTTCTCTATTGCCATGTGACACTTAAAAAATGTATGAGTCTTTCAAATTACTCTATGCCAATTGTAAACGACAGTACTGCAGTATGATTTCAGGTTCTCTGTATTATATGTTTTCCTGCATAGGAAAGATGAAGAGAGTTACTGTCAAGAAATTAGTGATGTGATACAAAAATGGAAAGTCAATGAGGCAACGATTGAATTAATTCAAAAATCACTTTTTTATTATTATTTGTAATACCTTAATATTAAAAATATTTTTTATTTGTTCTTAAACTCTGTGGAGAAAAAGATATATAATTTTTTTTTTTCATTGCAAGAATCACAGCCTAAAAACTGATGTTTGACTAAATGGAAATTGCTGAAACAGCAACTGCAGAAGGAATATACCAAAAGCTGAAAATGATAGCTAGGAAGTAAATAGAAGAATAGGGAAAAAATGTTGTTAATTAGATCTAAGTCAGTATCTCAGAAGTTTTTCATCATTTCTCACCTTGATTTATAGTGTCTTCAAATACTGTTCAACACTGTTTTAGAGGTGATAAACCTTTAAGTGCAGGTTTATCACCTCTGGAAAGCACATTCTGAGTGAATCATCTTGGGAGACAGGAAGGGAGTGTAACAGTGGGAACATGATTCCACGATAGGTAATTCCAGTCGTGGACAATAAAATTCATTGTTAAAAGGTCTCATGTCTTTTACTTTTTAGTTCTGTAGATGGACATATATATCTTTGGCCAGTCTCAAAACAAGACTGTTAATATATCTTCTCCTGGTTAAGGTATCTGATGGTTATCTACTGGATAGCAAGCTAATTTAATTTGACTTTTCATCTCTAAAGGATTTTTTATATCTCCCCAGAACATTCTTTATTGCTTATGTGAATCTTCACTCAATATGCATGCAAATGTGTGGCTGTATTACAATTAAAGAAATGTTCAAAGATAAACATTATAGCAATCAAGGACCACAAACTTGTTTTAATCTCTTTTTCTTAATCCCTTTTTTTCGCCTGTCTTTTTCCTCAAATGAAGTAGTTGAATTTGTATGCTAGAAACATGAGGTGCACACTGAAATTAATGCATATAACCCAGAAAGACATGTTTTGAAAAGAAAGTAATGTTCTGAAGAGAAACCTTCTGGCTAGGGATCAAGAAGCAATTTTCTTTTGATCAAGGAAGAAGAGACTGTATTTCACAAGTCAGCACATAAGGGAACAAAACCCACTAAAAACTAACTTCGAATATATTACTAGGAAATGGTATCAAGACTATTCAGATAGTTTACCTCATATAGGACTGTTTTAAAATGATAGAAGAACCAGCTTTCAGAGAGATAACAGATAACGACGTTAAGTTATATGTAAGACACCTGTTCTACTGACTGAGATGACATCTATGTTATGCTGTACTAAATTCATATTGGTTGTGACACATGGACTTGAAACAGAGATTATGATAAAGGGGTTTATTGTTGCTGTTTGGATATAAGTAGGAAAACTTACAACAGCTTATGAATAAACTAGCTCTTCCAGTTTGCTCTAGGTTCAGTTTAGATATATGAATTTCAGATCCATAGACAGGCATGTAAAAGGTAACTGTGATGATGCTGACTCAAGAGGACCAAGTTCTGTGCAACTAGGCACAAGTTATTTTGGGGCACAAGCACAGATACTTAGGTTATGATGCTTAAAGATGTTGCTAACTTTCTTTTCAATACAGTTATTCCCAACAATTTAGGACTGAAAGCAAATAATTTTTCTTCATGCTGAAACTAAAGTGTTGCATTAAAACAAACAAAAAACAACCAAAAATCCCCCAAACCCACAACACAAAACACCATCCAAAAATATTTAATTTGTATCTATTGATTAAAAAGGGCTAACTCATAACAAAAATGTGTTATTGGATCATTAATGGATGTTAGCTGCCTGAAGCTTGTTTTACATGGCACTTAAAATTACCACAATGCTAAAAAGCTGGAATATCAACCTAAGAAATAGTTGACTATTGATTCAGAACAGATTGCCAAACGCTGGACTACCAAAACTACTTCCTGGAGAATGTAGAAGGTTGTTTTGGTTTTTTTTTTACACAGATGCTGAAACATACAGGCATTGTGAAGGCTGGCATTTCTGAGGAGATCATGCTAGAGGTGTTATAAGTACAGAGTGAAATAGTAAAAACATTTAAATTGTGTTCCAGAAAATAACCATAAGACAGCAAATTCAGGCATCATGTTGCCTAAAGATCTATGTAGATTAGCTAACAAAGCAGTTGCTGTTATGTATGCATTAAGCAGTGACAGGATGGGCTGCAGAAGCACTTTGATTGTTGACGAAGAGAAGATATTTTTAAAAAATATCCAGACTGAAGATCTGATTTCAGTTGTTCTAGTTAGCTACTTAGAAAACAGAGCTCAAGTGAGGTAGAAAATGAAACCAGCTGTTATTAAGGAAAAAAATAATAATTCTACATATAGTCACTGACATGTACCATTTTTTTTCCAAATATTTTTTCTGAACATTCTCCTTCTCATTTTGTTGTGATCAGCTGCAAAGGAATGCCTAATGGAAAGTGTTAATGGCTACCATAAGTCACACAAATGGATCAAGGTAATGAGTCAGTTAACAGCAGTTTGGGGGTGAATGGAAGGGACACTTTCATGAATTGCAAAAAGGGGGAAAAAGGAAACATTCTTCCAATATATTAGGCCCTCAGGTGAGTACCAAGCAAAGATCTAGCCAAAAACATATCTTCATGAGGCCAGCTGTGAATGAAGACATATATGTTTGTGACACAGATAGTGAACTGGGAAAATAAACAACTGAAATCAGAACAAGCAATTATGTTTACTGGTAGAAACAAAGACTGTTTCTTTGCGTATACTATTTTGAAAGAAATGGTGGAAAGTCTTAGCAAGGAAAAGCCTTTTCTGCTCATATTGTATTGTGGGACGTAATTGCATATACTTTTTAATGTTTAAAATATTCAAATGGGATATGACTGCTTTACATAGTTTATCCCAACAAAAATGACCTAACATTCCAGTTCTTAACTTGGGCTTGTCTGAAATGTACTTCAGGCACTTACAGATCTTCTTGAAGACAAATAAACACTGAAGGTTTAGCATGATCATATGGGCTATAAATATGTATTTGAAAAAAAATGCATAAGGAAGTAAACAGTCTTTAGCTTTGCTTTTCCAGCAAGAACACACACTACTGATGATTGCTCCTCCAAAGCTTCTGAGACATTTTCTTCTCCATTCCTTTTCACATACAACTTTGTTAATTTGAATGCTTATTCAGAGCTGAACAGCAGCTTTTTCAATAGGGCTGCAGTCTGTCCCTAACATATTGCTTAATATTATAGCAAATACATCCCAGAAACAGGAATAATACCTAGAATTGACTCCCACTATCTTCTTTAAATATCAGCTTTCCATGTTCTTTAGCTACTGTCCTGGTAACAGTAATGATTTTACTCTGCATCATCGCTGCTAAAAAAAACCCCAACAAACAAACAAAACAAAAAATCCCTGACAGACAGAAGCACTTAAGGTATTTTATCAGTTTCCTTGAACTGAGATTTATTTTTCTTGCTAAATGAACACGTTTAGAACATTAGTCAAATAACACTTTTTTAATCCTTCTGCTTTTAAACCCTTTGTTGACATTTCAGAAATTCCAGTCCTTGGCTTACTTTGATTTTTTTTCCCCTTAGTGATCACATGAAAGTACTAGCCATTTTTGATAGCAAAGTTTTCCTCAGGAAGGAAATCTTGCAAGATGTTTTGCTTCTTCTTTCATAAATGAATACTTAATTTATACAGCTTCCTTCAGTATCTGTCCTTTCTGTAAAACAGTAATTAAAAATTAAAATAATGCAACAGTTTATAATAATAAATATATGTGCAACAGAGCAAAGCTTTTAGTGATTTCAGGGGTTCAGAAAAGGCATTAGATGTGGTTGAAAAATTTAGTTTAACTTTCCACTTCACCACAAATAAAATAATTAAAACAAAAGGATTTGAAGCTGTTTTCATAGGAGATATTGAAAAAGAAGAAAAATGGTTCAATACCCTGTTTTCAATTAATCAACCATTTGTTAGTGAACTGCACTGTCCCCAAATAATTTTTATAATGCATAAGCTGGGGACATGTAAACATATTACACTTTCATTGATGTTACTGTTCTAGAGACTGAGGATAAGACTTGGGTCTAGTTTGCATCCCTAAATTAAGTTGCCTTACATATTAATCTTGTGTTAAGATATCCAAAGTTATTCAAGGCATCCACATACTGCTCAGAGGTATGATATAGGACTTATGTGAGATCCATGCATTTCTGGAACAACAGCTGCACACCAGGAGAGATAACCTGAGGAACCCTAAGTGATACTAGCCACCCACTAGTTTGGGAATAGAATTTGGGAAACTGATTTGAGTGCCTGGAGAATACAGCAATAAAATCTAGGGACCGGTTCAGCTTTCCCTAAAGCAAACCCCTTGGACTCATTCAGTTGTCCACACATAGGCAGCTGATACCATTTTTGATTCTGTGGGGTACACTTGCCTAGTCCTTAGCTCCCATACCAGGACACTTCTGCTAAAAACTCCAGACCAACAGTGTATCTGGATGATTTCTATTAAGTCACAATCAGACTAGTGGAGTGGTATGACTGAAGACTATGGAGAAAAAATGGTTTTCTCCAACTTCTCTGCATGATCTCTTGGCCTAGGAAACCACAGGTTTCTCAGAACAAAGAAGTATGTGTTGAATGAGCATGCCAGAAGCCAGAAGAAGAAATTAAATATGAAGGAAAAGCGTAAATATTTCTGTTCCAGGGATGTTTGTCTTAAATGCACAATGAGGAACCTAAGAGAAGGTATCTACAAAACAGATTGACAGATTGAACAGTTCAGAACACGGGCCATCCGAAAGGAATGAGGATCTCGGACTCCCAGAAGTATTACAGCCTAGTTACAAACAATACAATGAAAAATCAAGGCACTGTATATCTGTGTTCCTCAGAGTTATAGACATTCTTCTAGTCTATTGACACATAGTTTTTCTTATGCCAAGACATAACACAGGCAGTGATCTGTCAACATTAACAGCAGTATGCAGCCATACGTCATAAAAATAGAAAGTTATGCATGTAAAATAGAGTATATTGAAATATGAATGTGAACATTTCCAAGTTTGAGGGGAGTTGAAATTGTTGAAATCATGCTGTTTCTTGAATAAAGTGATTTAAAATATATTGATTATAGTCAAACCTAAGGATAACTTGCAACTGTGGGATTTGTTTGATTAAAAGTAGGCATCAACTAGTCACCTACACTACCTTTACAGGCAAAACAGGGACTTTTAGAATACTTCATCTCATCCTAAACTAGATGTTTAACACAGGTCAGTGAATTAACTACATCCTAATTTCACTTTCCGGGCTATAAAGGGAGCTTAGCATTAATGTTTATATCTAAACTAATCATATTTCAGATTTCTAAAGTAAGGTGACAAAACCCACATGCTAATTTTTCTGTAAAAGAGCCATTTCAAAAAACCTTCAAAGGCGCATAGCACATTCAAAGAGGGAAATGGCAAACAAAATTTTGCTGACAGGAATATTTTTGTGACATAGAGTCAGCTATGAGGATAAACAATAAATAAAAATCAGAATAATGTAAAAAGTGGCAAATGACAGTGATGAATTAATTTAGCACTGAAGGAATTAAACTGAAAATTCAGATGAAATCGACAGCTCCTGGCAATTGCGAGTCTGAAGAGTAATGTTGGACAATGTAAGGATTTATTGACAAGAAACTGTTCAATTACTTAAGCACAGATGTTTAGTAGCATGTAACACACACAACTGCATTCCATCTGTGGTGCAACCAGTGCTCAAAGAGAAGATCCCATAAATCCTGTGTCATATCTGTCAGCTGTTACACTCAAAACCTTGCTGTGGAGCACGAAGACCACACCTTATTTACAAACCCAGGTATGTACTGTTAATCTGATTAAAAACTTAATTAGAAGTAAATCTTAACAGTCTAATCAAAGACATATTATTAATTTAATTAGAATGATAGTAACAACTGTTCAAATTATATACAGGTTAAACCGATACAAGCTTTCTACTATCTATCCCTGTCTTTGGTGTTGCACTTTTGTATGGTTTTCATGTCCAAAGGTCACTGGATTCAGGCTGGGGATTTAGACTGAGTTGTTGGTGTCCCAAGTTCTTTGCTGGGAGAAGTATAAAGTTTACGACGGGGTCCCTTTTTCTTTGCCAAGAAAGGTATATGACATTCACATTTATGGTTTAATTCTCCTTAATCTAGGATCTGCTTGTGGTCACTTTTTGTGTTTGCTAACACATTCTGTGCCTTGCTTTTGTCTTCTATGGTTCATACCACATCTGACTTTATCATTTATTCAGTGACTTACATAAACTGCAAGTCGGTATTTCTTTTAATATCAGTGTATGATATCTGGCATTTTTTTCATAGCCTTAGGCCTCCTGTACACCATGTGCCCCTTTACTATACTATATCTGTGTTTGGTACCCCTACTTTTAAGAACTGTCTTCATCTACAGTATATAATTATGCCAAGGTCATATATATTTAATTCCACACAGAATAACTACTTGCTTGTTACTACTAACTACGATCTGTATAAAATTGTGGCTGTACCACACTATTTTACCCAGCTAAATTATAATAATTAGTAGCATTAGTTTAATTTATTAGTATCTAATTACTTTATTTGATGGCATAATTAATTATTATTTTTTAAAAAAAGGAGAAAACATGAAACCATGAAACACTGATCATATTTTCTGCATCTTGTCACTTTTAACGTGATCTGGACTGGAGGCAAATATGATATATATGGATGTGCATAGCAGGTGTTGAAGTAACATAACATTTCTATTGCATTCTTCATTGGCCAGTTCTAACACTGGGAAAGCAAACTATATTTTCCTTAGGTGCCAATAAATTCACCCTGACCAATAACACTCATCTAGGCACATGAAAAGGATCAGTGCAACAACGCATGAATGCTTGGTCTTAGAATTTTTAAGGATTCTTGGATTTGTACATTGCTTAATTTTCCTTACTGTGAAAAGAATCTTTATTGTACAAGTTACTGTTTTCTACTCCAGATACAAAACTGATCATGAGGTAAAGCATAAAATTTTGTTTCTTATAATCTAATATTTATGAACACTGCCAGGTTCTTGGATTAGGCCTATAATTCCCTAATCAGTTCCTCTTTTATGATTCATATCTCTAAATACTTTCAAATTTTACTTCATTGGTAAAAAACATGCCATTCTTGCTTAATTAATATCTCTGTATTACATTTTTAAAACTTGTTTTTATGACCATCAAAAAGTATCTTTATTAAATCATGATATGCAATTACTTTTGCATAGCATTCTTCTGTGGATTTTCTACCAATTCATCATAGTTGCTTGTTCAATTTTCAAGAGATTAATTATTTCCATTATTAAATGTTTTCTCCTTTTAGCTGTAGTCTTATTTCCCACAGGTGTTCTTACAAACAGCATATATTTTTTAATATAGTTGTTGATTAAAATGGTTACTCAAATATTCTGTGAAAGACTAAAATACGCACTGGTTTTTGGCTTTTTTTGTCTGATATTCTGTTTGTTTGTTTTAATCTGATAACACTTTTCCAGACACTCAAACTGAATGTAATTGTGAAGCACTTTATTAACATAAAATGTAAGGTGTTTGTTCAACTCAGAATATAACTTTAAGGAAAAAAAAATCCTTATGCTTATTGCCTAAACTAGTCTTCAATTAAAAACTAATTTCTTTACTCATTCTCTCACTCTTGACTGCCAGTTTAGAATTAACAGACTTTTAATTAAATAATCTGTGGAGGAGCATTTTGTCAGAGTTTTCTTATTCCATTCCCTATTCATCTTTGCAGAACCAAGACTCAGTTACTTATGGTTTGGAGGATAGAAGTGGGAGAACCTTACAGGCATGGAGATTCTTCTGTCGGGTCTGCACTTCATGGTATGCATTAATTTCAGGCACCCAAGGCTAAGTGAACAAATAAACAAGCAGAGAGAGAGAGAGAGAGAGAGAGAAGGGAGAAACTCTTCCCCATGGCCAGCCATGAAGAACAATGGGCATCCCAGGCAAGTCTTCTTCTCTGGGCATCCTTTCCAGCACAGCAAATAGTGATGATGCTTTCTCACTCAGGTATATTACTGGGTAATAACATATTAAAAAGACCACTAATTTATTGTTATCTCTAAGCCTGCTTCTAATATGATTTTATAGGTGTGGTGGGCTAATTTTAGCAGCAGCCAGACACCATCCTGCTTCTCACTCGCTTCTCCTCCTCAACAGGACAGGGGGAGAAAACAGGATGAAAAACTTGCGTGTTAAGATAAAGATAGGGAGACTGTGACCAGTGACCATCGTGGCCAAAAGAGACTCAACTTGTGCCACCCCCACAGCTCCTGCGCTACCATAACCTTGCCATGTACCTCCAATACAATAAGCTAAAATCTACATAGTGTGCATTGAAAGGGTCTTAGTGCAGAGTTATAGACTAGAGCTACAAGCAAATATGTGAGGAGACAGGGAAACAACAGGGAGAATTAAAATCCATGGCGGTTGTTTTCTGTGAGAAATCCAGCATGATAATGATTCATGTTCTGCCAGTGCCATGTCGTGAAGGTCAAAGTACTTGGGACACCAGGTTAAATGCCACTGTACAGCAGACTCAGGGTGTGGACATGAGAGATGACAAGCTTGCAAATAAATGGCAGGCTACTGAGTTGCAGGTGGAGGGTCCTTAACATTGCCAAGTTTAAAGCACCTTAAATGCAGTGCAACAGGTGCAGGAGTCTTTCTTTATCCACCATGAGGTTACACTGTGTTGTTCTTCCTTGCACATCCAGAGATCTGTTGACTAGTATAATGGTTTTTATTTGGTACATCAATAATAGCATACAATTAATTTATCATTTAATTATTTTAATTACTGAAGTAGAAGTTATTTACTAATTGTTTGACAATCTAATTATAAAATTACTTTTTTTAATCTGTTTTACCTCCTTCTTATTTATCTTTCTTTTGGTGCTTACTTACTACAGATTCACACATTATTTTTTTTTAACCCAGATTAAGGTAACTTTTTCCTTTCATATTCTAGGTAAGTGGATTTACAAATGAAGTTGAAAGAAAGAGCCAAACTCAGGAAAATGTAGAAACTATTTTGCCTTCAGGGTAAAGGCAGCTCCACTCTGTAGACACAGACACTTTTAGGAACTTTTAATGAGACTCCAGTAGCGTATATGCATTTGCTTTCAATTTATTTTCACAGTAGTTGTGTTTTGATGCCAGTTTTTTCTGCATGCTGTAAGGAAGACGAAAGGCTTATACTACCTTTTGTGCCAGTAACAGTTACCTATTCTCTTTTTAAAATAATTTGTGCATTTTGGTCTGGAGTCTTTGAAAGAATAATGTTAGCAGAACGTTAAAAAGCATGTAGTTAATGTAAACAAGCAAAATGTTTAATGTAACATTTGTGGGGAGATTTCTATGAGCTTTAGACCTTTTTCTGTGCCAATTCTAATGATTTTCATTTTATGTTGCTTTGTATTATTGAAATAATAGGGAGCGATTAATGCCTGGCAAATGGATCAGTGCTCTTCTGAATCCTTTTTCTTCACTTCTGATACTCATATTACAGAGATGAATGCATTTCAAGCTTCGTACCTCTTGGAGGGTGGGTTGGGGGGAGAGTTAAAAATGTTCCAAGGCTCTGTATGGATTCTGACATCCTTTTCCAAGCTTTGATACCACCACATGCTGCTTTGGCTGTTACTTCCTGGGCTAACATCAGTCTGTATCACTCCTAATGGCACACCTTCACTTCCCACTCAAACCAGACACCAGGCACTCTAATCTCTGCTGCTGTTATGTCTCACTGCATCTTCCTTCAGAGACCTGAAACTTGTATTCCCTGATGCCAATTCCTCTCATGAGAAACTGCTTGCAGCAACTGACTAAATGTTATTTGACTCAAAGTCTAAATGCTGGCTGGCAGGATTTTTTCATGAACTGTCTGAAAGTACTTTGCATACTATTATAGTATGGTTTGAGAATGGATATGTTACCTAGTGACTGGACAGTTTTACTTCTGTGTTTCACATCCATGCATTGGAAACTCCCAGTGCAGATTTATTCCTCACTGTATTTCAAAGTATTTGCTTCTTTAGGTTTCCCATTTCCTTCTACACTGGGTAAATTCACATAAAATACTGAAGAAAAAACCAGAAACATTCCAAGACTGATGCTGTGAATTAATTTTCAACATGCATTGCCGACTTCTGTTTTGGATATAATAAATATTTTTCTACTCAGAAAATAAAGTGTTTTATTGAAAGTGAAATGTGTTCAGAAAGACTGACAGCTGAGGCTAAAATGACACTTCAAAAGGCACACACTAAATAAGGTTAGGCTTCTCTTTGTGAAATATCTATTTATAAGGGAATAGGTTCCTGAAGCAAAATTGCACCTGTATTTAATAGTGTGGAAAACTAAGGGTTAAGCAATAGGTAGAAAATGATAACCTGAAAGTCAGTTAAAGGTGAATTCAGGACTGAAGTGCACCTGGAAATATAAGATGTGAGTGTGGAACATGTCAAGATAATGAGGTATGCCAGCAGACTAAGTTGCTACCTGGAAGCTGTGTGAGGTCAAAAAGCCAGAATGCGGCACCCTGAGGAGAGACACATTGATTGCCACATCTTCATTTGTGTGCAGCAAGAAGTGCAGAAAGTATTTGTAATAATGTCCCTGGAAGAACCCTTATTCTGAAGAAGAGTCTGAAGGCAAGTAGTAAAAGAAGGTTAAATAGTTGGGTGTCAATAGTAGAAGAGGTTATGGCTTTTGGGGTCAGTCTAGAGATTTTATCATTTTAGGATGTTGTGTGTATTGCAGCTTGTGCTGTATAATATTTGTGTAAGTGTTGAGAGTTGAGAACTGGCACTTCCCCCTCCCCCCCATTTTTTTTTTCCCCTCTCTGCTCACGTTTACAGTGACAAACTGTCACAGCACTCAAAACTAGCCAGCTGAAACAAGGTCTTTTACCATCCCATACCAGGTTAATTTCAATAAGTAGTTAGCACACCTTGCCCTGGCACAGCCACCAATCCCCCACAAGGTTTCAAGGGTCCATCTACTGTTTGTGCTGTTTCTTCATGCTCTTCATGTCAGTCTTTCTGCTGCCTTCTCCTTGTCTTTCCTCACCCAGGTGTCTCTCTCCTCCACATCTCTCTTTCTTGGCTGCTCCCCTTAGAGCTATTTAACCACTTAACAGGAATCAGCCACAGCTGCATCTTATCTACAGCAGCCAACCCACCGCCTCTGAAGCCAGCCCGCAGTTGTATATTATCAATGTTAATTAACCCAGCTTTATTCCTTTACAATAAACCTGAATTTAAAAGTATTACTCTATGAGTTGGTACCTATAAATTGTAAACACTAGAGATAAAATTTAAACCTCAGGTCTAAACTAAAAAGATTTAAAATGTGAAATATTATTTAAAGCAAAAATTCATCGGTGTAAATAGTTATTTAAAGATGTACATCTGATACCTCTGATTGTCTTTCTTGCTTTTAGTGACCTGAGCCACATTATTCACATCTAAGTTTTAAACATATGCAAATAAAGATGAGAATGCTTAGAACTTCCATTTTATGACTGGAACTGGGGGTTAAAGAATGTATGTATTAGATCAAATCAGAGCAGCTTTATTTAGAAGACAAATCGTAAAATCTTAAACTTTAACAATACTTGTATTCAGTAGGGATTGTAATGTTACATAAGTTACACGTAACTGTAAAATAATAAGGCTATTAAAATAAAGAATGAGCAAAGGAAAACTCAAATGTCCAGCTGTCTAGTAATAACAAATACTTCCCAGGTCATTCCTATTTATGCTAGCGCTGTCATAGGAGACAGAAGATTGGGGAATTTCCTCAAAGTCTGTCAGAAAACTCTGGCAGTTTGTTTTGAATCTCAGTCAGGGACAGGCAGGAAGGTAGCAGTAAATGATGTGTTAAAGGAAAGGCTGTGAGAAACCCATCTGAACAAGAAAGCTTCCCGAGATCACGGGACTCTGGGCAGAAGGTAACACCTACAAAGCTCCCTCCTGTCCTTTCTCCTACCACCCTCAGTGAAGCAAGGGTCAGAAGAAGACACTTTCCTTCCTCAGAAACGTCCTGTATGCCTTTAAATACCACGCAACCATTAAAGCTAAAAGGTTCTAATATTTTTACCTGTATTAGCTTACACATTTTGGAAACTTGAGCTCCATGTGGTAACAATTTGTCACTTAAAACAGCCTTAAACATTGTAAAGCTTACGCTGTGTCCTGTGTTTGACATGTACCAATAAACAGTTCTAAAAAACTGAAGCAATATTTAATGGGCCTTCCTTTGAAGTGTTAGGAGAGACTACAAGCCCCTCTACAGATCCTAATGTACCACCTATGGTTAACCATACATGTCATGTTCACTTCACAAACATATCTCTTCCTTACTGTGCCAGAGCATGTTTGCTTATTGTCTGCATTGTTCTAGACTCAGTCACTCCAGTTTGCTCTGGGACAGCAGTGAGAACTTTTCTAGTGATGCAGAACCCTGGCATGTTTGTTGGTGCTTGTGTGCGCAATTCCGTAAATTATTAAATACTTTTTCACTTTACAAAACACTGAATGAAGACAGTTTTAGTCTTGAATGTCAGTCAGTCCAGTAAACCTCACTACTCCTTCTTCAGTGTAGATGTATGTAATGCTCGTTCAGCCTCGTACAGAAAATGTTCTGCAGACACAAATAAACCTGGTATGACTTATGCCCATCTTAAGCACACTACTGTAATAAAAAAAGATGGAAAAATGCTAACTTTCAAGTGCCCTATACTGTAAAAGTATTTTAAATTTCTTGGATCAAAATTAGCTCTGTTAATACCTACTAGCCTAATGCCTTTTTTATTACTTGCAGGAAGCTAAATATCTGGGCTGCAATCTATGGCCTCAGACCTGTAGCAATAGCTAATGATTTTCTGCTATATGACAGTGTGGACTGCCTGGACTATGTATTAAGCTCCTCTGTCTAAAGTCCACTTTGGCCTTTTCTATTTCTTCTTTTTTTCTTTGCCTTCTCTTTTTCCTTCCGTTTCCTTTCCTTTCCTTTCCTTTCCTTCCCTTCCCTTCCTTTCCCTTTCCCTTTCCCTTTCCCTTTCCCTTTCCCTTTCCCTTTCCCTTTCCCTTTCCCTTTCCCTTTCCCTTTCCCTTCCCCTTTCCCTTTCTCTTTCCCTTTCCCTTTTCTTTTCTTCCCTAATACTACAAAACCTGTGATTCCTAGCACAATTGATATACTGCTTAATGAATATTCAGTTGAATCCCCATCAGCTTTGTGTTACTAATATGTCCACACAAGTGCGTTGAAAACAGACTTCCATGAGAGCTTCTCTAAAAATAATTTCTAACTTCCATAGAAAAAAGTATTTATATAGAATATTAGTTGTAGAGTATGAGAGTATTGGAAGTCTAGTGGAAGACACTGTATTTGAGGAGTTAGTATCCTTAAGCCAGCCTTTACTGTCATTTTGGACTTTGTGCTAAGGCTTGAGATACCTGTATGTGATCAATAAATATATGTGATATAAGTGATCATGTATAATGCCAGTTACATAAGAATAAAGGAGAACTTGCTGGAAGGCTCTGGATATGTACTATTTCTGGTTGCATTTCCTAGATATATGTAGGTAAATCTGCTTAGGTGGATATCAAGAAAAAGACCTGTCATGGAAAATGTATAGTTCTGTTTGTTACACTAGATATAAAGAGCCACAGTAGTACTATGTGCGGGGGTGAACCTCTCTGCAGATGGGATCTGCACAGTATGCTGTGGGTATTCATCTGGGGTCCATCTGATGCTGTAGCACAGCAGGATTTCTAGCATTTGAAGACTTACTTGCTACTATCTTTGCCTTCCTACTTTCTATCATGTTATTACTATTGTTACTAAACCAGTTTTGTTAGAATATTTGCTGCTGTGCCTTTCTTATCGAGATCCAGACAGGACCCTGAATGTCTCCTGTTACAGAAATATGAGTGATGACTGTCTGTTACTCAAAGCCTTTCCCAACAAGTTTTCCTGGTAGGTTTTTAATCTTCCTGTAGTAAGCTGTTTTGCCATTAACAAGACTGACATAGTAGGCAATCTTAAAAAGTAGATGAAGTTAGTGTCCAAACCCCAAAAATACTGTGTACTCATTACCAAGTGAAGGACCAAAGTTACTGTAGCCTACATAAGGTGATATGACTATAATCATCAAGGTCATTCTGATCATTTATGAAGGTCTTTCAAACAAACACATTTTAAGTCACTACACCTACAATCCCCATGAATAACATGAAGGTGACCTCTGGGTCTTCATTGGGTCCGTGCTCCACAGTCTCTTGTTCAGAAAAGATAAAACCATAGCAATGCATATCTCTTCCTTCAATGGATCCTTCCAAAAAATTAGTGTCAAAGCATAGACAGTCCAGGTTCACATGCTAATGTAGTCTGTATATCAGTTTAGCCAATTATCAACACTTAAATGCAAGATACAATAGAAGTTTCAAAACCCAAAATCTTGCTTGTTTCTTATACTTTGCATCAGTGCAAAAAGTACCTTCCACTAACACTTGTTGGAAATATCGAGTAAATTCTGGTAACAGTAAGCTAAGACACTCCATAAACTACCACTACACATTCCTCTTAAAAATACTGAGAACAAAGAAATTCGTTATTTTCAGGTGAGCACTTGCTTTAAATATTGCTCTGTCTGTCCTCTGTATGTCACTTCAGCTATCCAGAATGTTGTCTTCCTTCCCTGAGCTGTTTTACAAGGCTAGGTATTTTTTGGGATCAAATCAGGAGGGAATTGTCAATATTGGAATTTCTTTTGCTATATAAATTGGTTAACCATTTTCTTGTGTCAAATCACTTGCAGAAATGAGGGTCAATTTTTGTGTAATCTGTACTGTTCTGCTGTTTCAGAATACAAATTCTAATGTAAAGCCAAATCTGAGTTGTTGTATACAAAGCTTTAGAAATACAGAAATACACAACTTTGACTCAGTAACATGCTAAGCCTTTTAATTCACTGAACTCAAAAGGGACAGGATTCAACGGGAAAAGTTATGATTACTAGCTGTTCAAAACGTGTAGGTAAAGTAAGTAAAAGTTTTGGTTCAAAGAGCTACTGTAGCCCAAATATTATCACTACATTGACTGTTAGCTAGCACTTTCTTTTATCTCACCATCCAATGGTTAAAACAAAACTGAAAGTGAAGAAAAAAAAAAAAGTAAAACAAGCAAAAAACCCAATTATGTTACAGTCCCTTTGAACTGATGCAATCTCAGTAAAACTATGCTGTGAGAATTCTTCTATATTTATACCACTTAGACATTACTAATGACAAGAGAGCACAAACAGTGGAGAGTCATTCTTCAGAGCATTCTTAAGGTAATCCGTAATGAATATATGGGTAGATAGGTATGTTCAGTTTCAATTTCTATTTTAACTGATCATAGAATCATTTAGATTGGAAAAGACTTTTGAGATCATCAAGTCCTACCATTAACCCAGGACTACCAAATCAACCACTAAACCATGTCCCTAAGCACTGCATCTACGCATTTTTTAAACACTTCCAGTGATGGTGATTCCACCACCTCCCTGGGCAGCCTGTTCCAATGCTTGACAACCATTTCAGTGAAGAGATTTTTCCCAACATCCACTCTAAACCTCCCCTGCTGCAACTTGAGTCCATTTCCTCTTGTCCTGTTGCTAGTTATCTGGGAAAAGAGACCTACTCCCACCTGCCTACAACCTCCTTTCAGGTAGCTGTAGAGAGCAATAAGGTCTCCCCTGAGCCTCCTCCTCTCCAGACTAAACAACCCCAGTTCCCTCAGCCACTCCTCATAAGTCTTGTGCTGCAGACCCTTCACCAGCTTTGTTGCCCTTCTCTGTGCATGCTCCAGCATGTCTGCACCCCTCTTGAAGTGAGAGGCCCAAAACTGAACACAGTATTTGAGATGTGGCCTCACCAGTGCCAAGTACAGGGAGATGAGCACTTCCCTTGTCCTGCTGGCCACAGTTTCTGATACGAGCCAGGATGCTGTTGGCCTTCTTGGACACCTGGACACACTGATGGCTCATATTCAGCCAGCTGTCAACCAGCACTCCCAGGTCCTTTTCTGATGCACAGCTTTCCAGCCACTCTTCCTCAAGCCTGTAGTATTGCATGAGGTTGTTATGACCCAAGTGCCAAACCCAGCTCTTAGCCTTGTTGACCCTCACACAATTGGTCTCAGCCAACTGTTCCTGCCTGTCCAGGTCCCCCTGCAAAACCTTCCTTCCCTCAAGCAGACCAACACTCCCCCCCAACTTGATGTTGTTTGCAAACTTGCTGAGGGTGCACTCGATCCCTTTGTCCACATCATTGATAAATATTAAGCAGGATTGGCCCCAGTACTGAACCCTGGGGAACACCACTTGTGACTGGACACCAGCTGGATGTAACTCCATCCACTACCATACTTTGGGCTGAGACAGCCAGCCAGCTTTAACCCATTGTGAAGTATACCCACCTAAGCCATGAACCGCCAGTTTCTCCAGGAGAATGCTGTGGGAGATGGTATCAAAGGCTTTACTATGGTCCAGGTAAACAACATCCACAGCCTTTCCCTCATCCACTAAACAGGTCACCTTGCCATAGCAGAATATCAGGTTCCTCAAGCAGCACCTCCCTTTCATAAACTCATGCCGGTCGAGCCTGATCCCCTGGTTGTCTTGCATGTGCAGCATGATGGTGTGAAGGATGATCTGCTCCATCACCTTCCCTGGCACTGAGGTCAGGCTGACAGACCTGTAGGTTCCCGTATCCTGCTTTCTGTATTTCTTCTAGATGGGTGTCATGTTGGCTAACCTCAAGTCTTCTGGACCTCCCCAGTTAGCCAGGATTGTTGATAAATGATGGAGAGTGGCTTGGCAAGCTTCTCCACCAGCTCCCTCAGTACCTTGGGTGGATGCCATCCAGCCCCCTAGGCTTCTGTGTCTAAATGGAGCAGAAAGAAGGTAACTGACCATTTCCTTGAGGACTGTGGGGACTTCATCCTACCTCACCCTTGTCTTCCAGCTTAGGGGGCTGAGTACCCTGAGGGTAACTGGTCTTGCTATTAAAGACTGAGGCAAATTAACTCATTAAGTACCTCAGCCTATTCCTCATCCTTTGTGGCTGTGTTCCCTACTACATTCAATAAAGGATGAAGACTATCCTTGGCCCTCATTTTGTTTCTAATGCATTTGTAATGAGGGTTAGCGATCATGAAACTTCACCCAGCTGCTTGTAGAATATTTCATCAGCTTCTTCATCCTGGTTGGGTGGCCTATAAGACTTCCACCAGGATATCCACCTTGTTGGTCCTCCCCCTGATTCTTACTATAAACACTCAACCCTGCTGTCACCATCATTAAGCTCTAGGCAGTCAAAACACTCCCTGTTTTGACAGACGTACCCCACCGCCTGTCCATTGCCTATCCCTTCTGAAGGTTTTGTAGCCATCCACCGCAGCACTCCAGTCATGAGAGTTATCCCACCATGTTTCCATGATGGCAACTATGTCATAGTCTTCCTCCTGCTTGATAATCTTAAATGTGTTATTATATATATATTGTCAATGCAGATCAATATCTAAGCTCCATAAAAATACAATTTCCCTTTATGAAGTATGGTCAACATTAAGTTATCATATATGACAAACCTATTTGTTATCTCATATTGCCAGAGCACTAAGAATGGCAGTAGAAGTATCTGAATATTATAATTTCCATTTGTGACCCAAGGAAAGACTTATTAATCTGATCTGAAGATTCATTTATTTAATGAGACACATGGTACAAGTCTTAATTTCCTTACAGTTCCCAGTCTGTGGTTTATTTCTTCATTCATTCACATGCAGAGCTGTAACAATACACTGGGTTATAAAAGAGCATTCTTGAGTTGTATACTGCGTAATCTACTTGTATGTAAATTAAATGATACCGTTAAAAATTATCTCTTTTTTAAACTATTTTTTGATTTATTATGGTCTGTGCATCTGTACTTTCTATGGTAATGATTAGCAAATTCGCTTAAATTAACCATTTTCTCGGTTAAGGCTTTTAGAATGCTTCAGTCATATTCACTGAAGCAGCACTGTGATGTAATAGTTCTGCATTTATGGTTCAGATAATTTAAACTCCTTTTACATGGTTATATCATGTCTTCAGTTAGATTTTTCAGTTCCATCAAGATCATAAAAATGTCAGGTAAAATAAAATTATAGATTTTGTTATAATGTAGATTTTATCATTGCTCTATTTCACAGTATCATCCCTCCTTATCTCTCCTTTTGGCATTGCAATGAGAACAGTTAATTTAAAAAAGAAGGGGGGGAAAAACCAAACCAACTTTGAAGTGTCTTGTTCCCTCCTTTGTCACTCCTAGCTTGACTCTGGAATCAATATTATACAGTTTAAACAAGTATCACTTGAAAATTGAGGAGAATATCACTTTACCATGGAAATTTGGAAACTTCTTAATAAGCTTCCTTTTAAAAATTGTTTAAGATTAGCTATGAAGCATATGACAATATGAAATGATTGCTAACATAACTTAAAACTTCTAGACTCTCTCATGCTTGCCCTCTGTATAGTTTTGGGTGAGATGAAAAGGATACTCACCGGATACGTGTTCTGTGGCCTCTAGATAGAATCTATTAAATTACATATTTGCTTTTGTTCCACTAAGTATAAATTTGATGTCATAGGAATTTTATAACATTAACAAACATCTTCTGTTCATTGATGCATAAAAGAAGTATAAGCTACAAAGACTGTCTAGGATAGATAAAAGAATGGTGAAAATGCTCAGCAATAAAACAAAATAAAACCTGTCTTAGTTGTGAAGCACAAGCTTCAGACTGCTGGAGCAGGACTGAAGAACCTGTTTGACAAACCAAGTTGAAGCCAGCTTTCCCAAGTATCTTCTGTAAAAACAAAGAAATAATCTATATAACAAATAAGTGTAAGAATACAGCTGAAGTGGAGGAGTCCTAATTCTTTCAGGTTAGTTTCATACTGCACCACGAGAAGATGATAACTGTCTCTGTATACACTATGTGGACAGTCTCAATCCAAAACCAAGTTTTAGAAACAGTACAGATGACAGATGCCTGGAGCTTGAACTTTACATGAGATGCTGCTTCCAGTGAGATGAACTGGGCTGGAGGAACAGCCTATTAGGAAGATAATCATGCACCATGCACGGGGTAAAATGACCTATTTGGATGGGGGACCTAGGCAATCAGTGGGGAAACCAAATTCACATTGTGCTTCTGTTTATAAACTCTTGCAATAGAAAAATGAGGTCTGGTCTGGAAAAAGAGAGCTACTGAATTAAGACAAAGATCCTTGTAAGTGTACCTAAAAATGCATGGGGATCCTTAACTACCACAATGGATATACCTAAGACTTGTAACTGTGAGCAGCTGCAGAGCACAAAAGAAACATGACTTTCTATGCAGCTTTCACAGGCTAGCTATCTCCCTGATTGCAAGGGAAGTTGAGACTGAGGGAAAGTCATAGAATCATTTTGATGATGTTGGAAAAGAGCTTTAAGATCATCAGGTCCAACCACTAACATAAAACTGCCAAGTCCACCACTAAATCATGTCCCTAAGCACCACATCTACATCTTTTGAATACCTCCAGGGATGGTGATTGCACCACTTCTCTGGACAGCCTGTTCCAATGCTTGGTAACCATTTCAGTGAAGAAGTATTTCCTAATATCCAATATAAACCTCCCGTGGTACAAATTGAGGCCATTTCCTCTTGTCCTGTCACTTGTTACCTGGGAAAAGAGACTGACATCCACCTCACTACAATCTTCTTTCAGGTAGTTGTAGAGAGCAATAAGGTCTCCCCTGAGCCTCCTTTTCTCCAGGCTAAACAACCTCAGTTCCCTCAGCTGCTCCTCATAAGACTTGTGCTCTAAACCCTTCACCAGCTTCACTGCTTTTCTTTGGACATGCTCCAGCATCTCTGTGTCTTGTAGTGTGGGGCCCAAACCTGAACAGAGTATTCAAGTTGTGGCCTCACTGGTGCTGAGTCCTGGGGGATGATCACTTTCCTAGTCCTGCTGGCCACACTATTTCTGACAAGGTGACTGTGGTGGAGTGAGTGTGCAAAAAAGTCAGTTACGGTAAAAGCTTTAACCTGATTTGTTCTTAAATAAAAACTGGTGTCCAAATCTACTATATATTGTGAACTCGTGTCACTCATGACAGAAAACCAAAACGTTAATTTGAAAGACAGAAAGGGAGTACAAGGTATGAAGGAGCTGAATCTTGATTTGGATGGTCCAAGATTAAATGGAGAGATGGTTCATGGCAATTCCATCTGTATTTTGAACAGAACTTTTTATTTTCTTCCCAGGGGGATACCCATTATCTAGATACAGCAAATGAGCTGCAGAGCTGGGCTGTAAGGAGAGGATTAAAAAAAAAAAAAAAAAAAACCAAAACCCCACACTGTTATTTTTCCTGTAGGATCTCTGTGTAGGCAAGAGGGAAAATCTGGGCAACAGCAGAAATGAAGAGATTATGCATATGGGCTTAGGACATTTGTAAGGTTGTGGTTAGATACTGAAGGTGAAGAGAGAGAGATCATGCTGAAGGCGATTGTTCAGGACTGGCCCTATTTATCAGTCTTCTAAACTCTCCCATCATGATGATCTGTAATTCCCTAACTTATATGTGTGTGTGTGTATGTGTATACACACAGATATATAAATATTTATACATGTTCTCTTGCAACAATGCTGAAAAAGAAGCTAACTTCAAACTTCAAAAACTTGGAAGATTTGTTTTAGGAGAGAGGTTCCCTGCCCCTACCAAAGTGTTTAGTTATTTTATCATTCCATTTCAGTTCAACTGATTGGGCTGTAAAATGGTTTGGGACACATTCTCACTATTTCATTCCAAAACCCCTGTAGTGCTCTCTGCATGTGGTGGAGTATCCCAGATTGTGAGAAAAAGGTTCTGAAGCATTTTGCAGAGTGTATGTATTAACTCTTTATGAGTTCATTACAGCAGCTGTGTGTTTTAAGAGCTAATAATGTTGGAGACTAAGTACACAACTTTACCATACTTCACGCTTTAAACTTCCTTCAGTCTACTTTCAGTCCTTTTACTGACTGCCTTTTACATCTAGCTAGAACACTTGTCTTCTTTGTGGGAAAAAGTGCCTTCTTTTAGATCTATTTATTGGTTTTCATCAGTAAAAATAACTTTATAGTAGTACTAAATTGCTTGTTCGTAGTCACCCAGATGTAGCTACTTATTTTCCCTTTACAAGATTAGTTGTGAAACAGCCTCCCATCAGTAAAAAGAGAGAAGAAATGGCAAACAAAAGAAGCGGCACACATCAGAAGATACCTTGAAGTAGGGAAATACAATATAAGGAATGAAGTCTTAAGCGTCCTTTGGTAACACTTGGATTACAGCTATTATTAAAGGAGGTAGAAACACACTTTAGAAGACAGCAAAACAGCACCTGTTAGTTTCAAGATAAAAACTTTTCCTGTGAAGAACTTTCAAGTCTATATTGAAGCAGTCTGAGAAAATTCACCGAATCAAGATGCTCAAGATGAATTGTGAGATGAAGAGAAATAGTACATTGTATTCTTGGAAGATATTCTTGACTGTTAAATTTCAAATAATAACAGCCTATGAAAGAGGCAGGGAATCTACCTCTGGAGACAGTATTCTTGCTCCTAGATAAAGCTGAGTGTCAGAACAAGCCTAAAACAATACATGTATTGCAGACAGCCAAAATGAGAGAAAGGGAGAACAAGGTAAGAAAAAGCATACAGCAGAGGGCACAGACCTTTTTAATGAGCAAAGCAAATGAATGGAACTGGAATCAACTAGAAATGATTCCATACTATAAAGTGGAGGACTAAAATTCAGTACCTTTTTTGAAAGAGTATGTATTATTTGAGAAATAATTCCATAAAGACTGATCCAATTTACATCCATTCTTAGAAAGATTATCACCTCTAAGACAATTTTTTTAAGGACAATGATTTTTTAAAAAAAATATTTTAAACCTCAGAGACTGAAGAAACAACATTTGATAGCAAAAGACTTAGTTTTGTGAAGTTGTAGGAAATGGAATTTTAAAATTTATTTCAGGTTTATGTTCAAAAGACAAGTCTCAAAATAACTGAATCAACAGAAAATTTTATTTAATTATTTTTAAAAATAATTCAATCTTACTAATAACTTTGGGTTTTCTATATTAGATCAATATTTACAGTTAGTGGAAGTAAAAATTAATAGCCTTGCAGACAATGAAGTATATCAGCAAATTTAAAACATAAATCAGCCTGTGATTACTATTTCCAGTTCTGCAATTTATATCATAAACTATTAATCTATCCCTAGACTCCTCAGAAATACAGAGAATTGGAATTAATAAAATATTATCTTGTTTAGATTTTCAAATGTTTAAGTGAAGATCTAACAATCACGAAGGACTTCTAAACTGTTCTTTCAACTGAATCTGATTAATTCATAGAAGGTCACAATTTTTCTTAGTTATCTTTTTGTTGCTGGTTAACAGAAAAAGCTCTTCATACTGTCACGGTTTAACCCTAGCCAGCAACTGAGTACCATGCAATTGCTAACTCAAGCTCCCTACCCACCACCCACCCTGGTGGGATGGGGAGGAGAACCAGAAAGAGGTAAAATCTGTGGGTTGAAATAAGAACAATTGAAATAAAGTAATCATAACAACAACAACAATAATGATAATAATAACAATAATAATAACAACAACAATAATAACAACAACAACAACAACAATAATAATAATAATAATAATAATAATAATAATAGAGAGAGAGGGGGAGAGAGGAATGAAACCCAAGGCGGGGGTGGTGGGTGGAAGGAGGGAGTGGGGAAGTGATGCACAATACAATTGCTCACCACCTGCAGACTGATGCCCAGCCAGTCCCCAAGCAGTGATCAGCTCCTCCTGGCCAATTCCCTCCAGTTTATATACTAAGTGTAATGTTCTATGGTATGGAATATCTTTTTGGCTAGTTCAGGTCAGCTCTTCTGGCTCTTGTGTACCTGCTCACTGGCATAGCATGGGAAACTCACCAAGTCCTTGACTAAGAGTAAGCATTACTTAGCAACAACTAAAACAAAACATCAGTGTGTTACCAACATTGCTCTTATACTAGAGACAAAACACAGCACTGTACCAGCTACTGAAAAGAAAACTAATGCTGTCCCAGGACACATGCTTCCCTTGTTACTTTCAATTTCACTGGAACTTTGATTTTCCTGTTTCTGTCCCTGCGTACTCAGGTGATGTTACGGTACTCTTTCTGGATATCCTGTCCTCACTTACACCTCCTGCACACTTCATGTTTTATATTGTAGCTCAGTCAGGTGTTCACTATTCAGGCAGCCTGGAGCCCTGTTGCACTAGCTTGACCTTCTGTGCAATGGTATGGACAATTCTTGTTCTTGAAGGAGGTTGTCTAGGATCTCTCCTTCACCTCTTTACTGTTCAGGGCAGTTTCTCCTAGGAAATGCAACCAGATTCATGAACAAAATGAAACCTTCAAATTAAATTTTGCAAATTAAAGTTTGCAATTCTGTTTTTCGTTTAGCTGTCTTATTCAAGAGTGGTAAAGTCCTTGTTTAATCAACTTGTTGATCATCAATTATCAATTGTTTTTTTACATCCTCCAAAAATCTCCTGGATTTCTTGTATTCCTTTCCAGGAAACGCTGTGGTGATGAGTCTCCCATGAGAGCAAGGGCTTGCGGGCAGCTTCCCTCCATCCCTCCATCCCATCCCCCACCCCCGCCCGGCCCTGTGGCTTCCTCAGGTTACACTAGGTGCCTTTGGTGAGCCAACTAGGGCGTGTGTGTGTGTGTGTGTGCTGGGGAGGGTACGGTTAGTACACAGCGTTTTTTCTCTGCTGCTCTTTAATTCTGCTCCTTATCCTCTGCTCCAGCAGGAGCTCTCCACCCCTGTTCCTTCAGCAATATCCATCTGCTCAGGCGTGGGGTCCTTCCCTAGGCCTGAATATAATCTAAAATTTTGTTACTCTACCATTCATTTTAGTTCCTTCATATAGGTACTTAGCAGGTTTTTTACTTTACCAAAACCACACTAAATGTAGGTGGTTCTAAAAAAAAAAAAAAAAAAAAAAAAAAAGGAGACTTCTGGAATATAGATACAAAGATAACACTTTAGCAGTAATGATTTTGGATAATAAATCTGAAGAAATAGTAGACTTATTTGGCTAATAAGTCCTAAATTCCTATAAACCAGTTTTTTTCTTAATCTGTACACCTATGTCATGCTAAGCCCATTTCATTTTTACCCTGAGGCTGCCTTCCTCACTACAGTCCAAAACCACGGCAAGTCCCTTTCAAATGTGAACAATTTTGTATCCCACAGAGTTTTTTTCCAACAAAGATTTTAAAGAAGAACAGGCATCAGGTTCTATAATTTTTCTCCCTCTCCAATTACTCAAGAAATTTACAGCTGCTAGGTTTTCAAGAGGATATCAGCGTCTTTTTTGATCTAATAAAACCAAAATAGAACTAAATGAAACAAAACTTGTCTTGTAGAATTTGCATTAATTATTCCTGGTTTGTTTCCCTCCCAACCTTGCAACACATTGACTTGGGAATTCCATCTTCACTATGCCCACATAAGGTGTTAAACACATAACTCACAAAAGGACCTGAGAGAAGCCATGCTGAAAGATTAAGCAATGTATTTTGAGTTTGGGAAAAAGTGTTTCATCATATCTGCATTTCTCACTTCCAGACCAGCACACTGTTTTCCACCAGTCTAAGTTTCCACAGCTAATCAGGCAATCTGTTTGTACATTTTTCCTCAAATTTTCTTTCTTCTCAAACACAAAAACAACCACAATGCTGGGAAGAGGTCATAAATGTTCAGATGAATTTCAAAGTTGGTGAGTTCTGAATTTATTTCTTTAAATGCACAGTCTAGTACAGAATTTTTTAAAATTCCCCCTAGACTGTACTATTTGCTAACATACTAATAATTTTCTTTCATTTCTATTTACACAATTGTTTCCAATGTGGATTGGAAAACTTTGAAACTAATAGTTAGTAAAGTCCCAAGTATCTAATTTTTATTCTTTTTAGTTGCTGGGTGTTTTAAAATTCTTTTAGGTCTGTACGACTAAGCATTTCTCAAAATCCAACCTTATGAACAAGACTGAAGGACCAGCAGCATATTTTCCATTTTGCATTTGCATAAAAATTCTGTTTAAGCAGTAAAAAAATTGGAAGAGCTGTGGTTTGAAGTTAATCTCTTAAATTATCATGGATTCCAAGAAGGAAACAGTCACAGGATCTTTCAGAACTTGATCCATTTTGCTTTATAACGGTTATCAAGATTTTTCCTTTTGTTTACAGCCTATATCTTAAAGACTATATTGTCTGTATTATATCTGCATGACATGTGACACCGAGTATTGTAGCTGATAGTATCTGTCCTGCTGCCCTTACAGCATCTTTAACTGTATGTCTTTTAACACTTGCCATGTGCATGTCCATCACATTTATTCCATTATTCCACTACACAGATGTACATTAGCTAGGCACTGATCTATGATACCCCTCAGTAGCCAAATACAATGTTTGAAGCCCTGCACTTCTTTTCTTCTGACATCTTTCTTCTCTAGTTCTAATGTCTCTGTCGAGACTGTAGACTTTCAGGTTGTTCATCTTCTTTCCCTTTGTTCCACACCTATCCCAGCCTAACCATCTGATAAACAGTATCTCACATAAAATACCCTGATTTTCAAAGAGGATACACAGTACTTACAAGCACACTTCTTTCAAAAGGAAGGGAATGCATGGCTCTAATCTGCCTTCTGAGCAATAGGGCCAGAGCTGGCATGAACCCAGCCTGAGCATCATTATAAACAAGTATTCTGTCTGTGCAACAAGGTTTATGAAAAAGGCATAAGGTTGATGCCTACACAGGTAGGATTAAATCAAGCATAATTACATGTAGATGCTTCAGAGGAAAAGATGAAAAGAATAAAGTGAACAATATACAGGCAGGAACAAAAGAAAAGTCTCAAAGGAAGATGTCTAAGCAAACTTTAATTATCTGGTGTTTCCTATGGGCTAAGACTAGCACTATTAAGAACATGAACTTAGGTTTGTATCTGTGGATATCCAGGATCACAGGAAAATGTCAGTCCTGCACTGCAGGGATAGCTATGCTTCATTATTACTAGTTACGTTAAACAATGTATTAGTAAAAGGACTTAGGATCTGTCTTGCACCAGGAGGTTCTGGTTCATTATGATCCCAGTAGAAAGGCACTTAGACATTGTAAGGCATCACTTAAAATGCTGTTTATTAGAGCTTGGTTAGTTTCTTGAAAGTGTTTATTGTTAGTGTTTTATCCATACTCTTCTTTGTAAAAAATTATAATTTACATTTCTGTCCATAGGATATGGGATAAATGTGTCATTTTAAATATAGAAGGGACATACCTCTATCTTTTCGACATGCTGTGTTTATTTTTGCTTGTTTTCCTCATTGTTTCTACATATTCATAAAAAAATACCTCCTCCTCTTAAAAAAAAATCAATATAATTGAAAAACTGCCTTCTTGTTTTAAATGTATTTTCAGTCAGTTATATTAATAATCACTCAAAAAAATTTCACTGTTCATTAATCCTATTCCTAGAATGCAAAACCCATGTTGAAATGCCAATATCTTGTGGAATGCAAGATTTATTAGAACAAGTTGCATATAATTTTCATAATAATTTCTCACTTTGGATATTCTTTCAAATTTATTTTTTCACTCAAAAAAAAAATAAGAAAAGCCAGTTCTTAGTAAAGCATTTGAAAACAGCTAACACCAGAATTGCATGGCAGCTACAGGAAGCCTCTGTTGAGGTCTGGAGTGGTGCTGCTGTCTATGTCATAATCTACGTAATTTTGGAGAGGATTCTGTATTCATTTTCTTCTACCTTAACATTGCCCAGGATTCCATTTTCACACTTTCTGAAAGACTGTTAGGCAATGGTAATGGCGTATTAGCAGACCACATTTTAATTTTACAAAATTCCTATTGGAACTCTATGATTATGGAAATTATATTGTTCAGTCCCTGAAGACTGTGGTTACCTGAAAATTTCACTGCATTTTTTTGGAGAGTAGGTGACTACTGAACACATTTTATGGATGAACAAGATAGCATACAACTAGATCAAGAGTTTGTTAAATACTACACAAACAGTAAGAGTCAACCTGAGACTAGATTTCTCCTTCTATATCCCAGTACAGCACCTGAAGCTAATGGAGAATGAATTATGGACAGAGAAGAAACTACCAAAAGAGGCACATTTCTTGTCTTTCTTCCTGAAGGCTTGACGAATGTGAGTACATGTGTTTAATCATGATGGAATCAGGTAGTTTTGCTTTATGATGGGATCTTACAGTTTGAATGGCCCCACAACAGGTTTCATTGGACGCCTCATTTATTAGCATATTTCTTTTGGGTAGTGGAAGTATATTATTGATAGAAGGTTTAAAAAATATGGAATATTATAGCTTTTACACCTATAAATCTACCGGTTTTTTCTAGACCAATTTCTTAAATTTTCTTTGTCTTTATCCCTTTATCCTGTCTGTGACACCAATTTAATGTTACGGTCCACTCAGTGGACTCGTGATGGTTCATTAACTATGATCTCGAAGCGCAAAAATCAAGGCGACCATGCCAAGGGGTTATGCTTCAATCAAGCAGCACAATTTTACTGTTTGCCCGTAAAGTGGTGTGCAATATGTAGAAAGACAGAAAGTGAAGAAAAGATAAAGTAAAAAGAAAAGGAAAGAGGATTATAGCTATCACCACGGGTCCAAGGTGACCCTATGGTCCCAGGTCCAGGCAGTGTCCCGCCGGTCCTTCCAATTGTCGTGATCCTTGGTGAGGATGATCTCCAAAGTTCAGTTGCTAAGAAGACGTCTTTTATGCCAAGCAACACACCTCGCTCCTTCTCTGGCCCATGGATTATTGCCAGTCTCCGTCTTCTAGAGCCAGGTTATCAACGCATATCCAAAGAGGAGTGCCCTGAGGCATGGTTTGCCTTAGAGCTTCAGACCAGGAAGTGTGTTTTTGTATTATTTGTATTATATTTGTATTATAATTTGTATTATAATGATATTATAATGAAGAAGATTCACCTGAAGTTTATGTTTTCTGGTTCATGGTTATGACCACATTTGTGATCCATCTTCTGGACAGTGGTTATGTGGCCTTATTGTAATCATTCCTTTCAATCCCAGGTGGCAGGGAATGGCATAATACTCCTCATACCGTGCAGTTCTCCTTCCCAGGGTCTTTGTGTCTTGGTGTCCATGAGGACCACATTCCATCTCCAGGTCTCTGTTGGCAGTGTTGAGACAACATTGTTCTCTTTAGACCAACTCTTACAATATGTAACTGAATTATAAAAATATTAGAGGATAAGAAGAAACACCAGTATACAATATATCTTACATAGTTAAAAGTAGCATTATTTTCTGCAATAATATGCACTATTGCTTTCGTAGTTTAACTCTGGCTGGTAATTAAGTGCCATGGAGCTGCTTGCTCACTCCCCTCTCACCCAGGGGGGTGGGGAGGAGAATCAGGAAGAAATGTAGAACTCAAGGGTTGAGATAAGAAATATTTGATAATTGAAATAAAATAAAAATGAAAGAGAAATAATAATAATATATAACAGTTATTATGAAAAGGAGGGAGAGGGGAAGAGGAATGAAATCCAAAGGGAAGGGAGGAAAGAAATCAAGTGATGCACAGTACAGCTGCTCACCCCCTGCTGACTGATGCTAAGCCAGTCCCTGAGCAATGATCGGTTGGCCCCAGCGAAGCTCCCCAGTTCATATACCGAGCATGATCTCCTGTGGTATGGAATACCTCTTTGGCTAGTTCAGGTCAGCTGTCCTGGCTGTGTCCCCTCCCAGTTTTCCATGCCCCTCCAGCCCTCTCACTGGCAGGGCCCAAGGGATTGACAAGTCCTTGACTTAGTATAAACGTTACCCAGCAAGAGCTAAAAACATCAGTGTGCTATCAACATTGTTCTCACAGCCAATTCAAAACACAGCACTGCACCAGATACTAAGAAGAAAATTAACTCTATCCCAGCAGAAACCAGGACAATTGCCTAGAAAAGTCAATATCATGACAGTAAATGAAAATCTAAAAAAAAAAATATGAAAATCCATCAGTATTCTCCAAGAAGAGCATTCATATTTAATGTAAATCATTTTGGCCTTTATGCCCTCTTAATGGATGTTCTAAGCTCAAAATTGAAGAGCATAGATAATTGGTTTTATAAAAAATGCTTGAATTTGAAAAGAAAGTCTGAAGTAGACTTCAGGTCAGAAGGTACATCTTTTATGTTATAAGTAGATACTATAGTTTTACAAAGTTTATACATACTACTTCACATAACACATATTCTCTGGCAACTGAGTTTACTGAAGTTCTGTGACTGCAAATTTTACTGAACATAAATAACAGTTAGAGAATCTAAACTATTCTATAAGGAATTACTCTTTCCCACATATTGTATTCATTGATTCTGTTGTACTGATTATGTCATTAGTCTGTTTCTTTCTTTATAACTTTCCAATAAATGTTTCAGTCTGCTAAGAGCTAGAGCCTCAGGTTTGCCACAACTGGATTTGCAATTTCTTCATAATTTAGGGCTCATCTAGTTTACTTGTCCACCACCTGCAACTTTGGGCTGTATCTTTAAATATTTGTGATTTCTATCATCATTTACATAGGTGTAAACAACAATGCAGTTGCAAAGAAGCAGTGAGTCAAGTTCAATATCTTTCTGTTGTCAATGTCAGGTTGCTCTGCCAAACCATATTTAAAGACCTACTTTATTCATGATCATTAATCTTTGATCTTAAAGAAATATATTTGACTTCAGTGGACCTCATTTAAGGATTAACATATTCTGTCTGTAGGCTCTGAAATTTACCCAAACCCAGATGGCAGATTATGCCATTTGAGAACCATTATTCTTGCCTAGTGTACTTTCCTTCTAAATAAACCAGTTATCAATTTTATTACCTTTTTCAAACACTCTGATCAAACTTGTGTTTTATTTTGATCCTTAAATTTCATTATTCTGGCAAACTGGATTGTATGAACTGCTAAAAGGTGCTCATCAGTGGTGTTTGAAGAAGAACGGAAGTTTAGTCTTCTGAAAAAAAACTTGTATTTTGTTCCTTAGTAGATGTTCTGCACTGGGGGTGCGTGCAAGGCTCTTTCCAGATCTCAGTAAGAAAGGCAAAGAGGCAAAGGTCTACCATAACTGCTTTAATAATAATATAATAGAAATAGGAAGATAAATACTAATAGCAAGTAAATTTTACATCCTTCAGATGCTGGGAACTCCACTTTCATGCAACATTGGATGATCCTCTGGTGGACATCCACTGCATGCTGTGCAAATCCCATTCATGTAGAGGTTCACCCTCCCTGCCGCCTGCAGTACTGTGCCGCTTTGCATCTACTGTACCAAACAGAACTATCCATCTTTTTTTGAAAGGTAGAACTACAATCTTGCTAATGCCCACAAGAGCATATCTAGCTATACATATCTAGGAAATGTTTCCAGGAATGGTACATATCCTAAGCTTTCCAGTAAGTTTTCGGTTATTGTTATGTACCTAGGGTATATAGTGGTCACTTATGCTAACATATAGGTATGTCAGACCCTAGCACTGGGCCAAAATGGCAGGCAGGCCTTGCTCAGGATCACTCTCTTCAAATACAGTGTCTTCCACGAGGTTCCCAATATGGTAGAGATATTCCAAGATGGCATAGTAGTCTTTCCTTTTCCATTAACATTGGCCATAGCAGTTCTCTCTCCTATACCACACAATGTGGATTTGCAAAGATCTCTCTCCCCGTTCTGACACATTATTCCTTCCCTACCTTTTGTTTGCATCACCTTCCCTTTTATATTCTGAAAGAACACTTCTGCTGTTAGCATCTTTCTTTCCTGTGTTTGTTTTGTGTGTGTGAGCTGTTTTACTGTTCTGTGACTTCCTAGATTAGAATTTACAGGAATGTCTGTACTGCTAAAAATCGTTCGTCATGGAGAGAGCTCGGACATTGGAAGTCTGGCTTTTTCTCTCTCTTATTACAAGCTTCCTGCCTCATTCTGGATGAACTGGTCTAAATAGGTCTCCCCATGATCTTTTGTGCGTAGTCCAAGGGATATCTTACGTCATGAACTACTACCAAAACGTGGAGCGAATGAAACTGAGTTATGTTTGAATTGATTGTGCCCACAAAACCCTTGAAACCTCAAAACCACCAGTATGCTGCCATGCTTCAGGAACTGGAGTATATAGTCTCAGCATTATGATACAAAAATGCCACTTTGGTGCTTTATAAAGCACTCCTCACTTGGTTTTAGATGTTTTTACTTAATAAAATACATACTCAAAAAGACTGGTTTTGTCTTAGTAACCAATAGGGAAATACGTAAGCCAGGAGGAGGCACAAGGTGAAGTACTATGTTAGGTGCTAGCATGTGGCTAGCAGTGTGGGCAGAAGAAAGTCCAAGACTTCATGCTGTTGAGGTTGCTGATGCCTTCCTTTTAGTAAATGCATTCAGAGTTTGAATGTAGACGTACCCAATCAGCCTTCAAAGTATACTGATTTTGCATTGTACTCAAATATGGGACAAGCAGTAATGAGATTAATGAAATAACTATCTTTGTTTACAAATAGACCTTTACACAGAGCATAAGGGACAGTATCACTGTTCTTTTTCCAAGGTGTTTGGTATCTCAGCACACTAAACATTTATTTTATGTTCATATGCATGGGAACTAATTTGAAATGGATTTGCTTTAGTTTCATTATATTTGCCATACTTTCTGTTTCTAGTCTGCTAAGATCATTTGGTTATTCTTTATTGTGGATTTTTTTTATGTTGCACAGTGGATGTTGAGACAAGTTCACACGCACAAAGTTTTATAAACAGAGTCTGTAGCTGATGGCATACGTCCACTCTAATGGTGAAAGTTACTTTTGTGGAAAACTAAGAGTAAAAGGGAGGGGAACAAGACGCTACCACTTGGCCAATCCAATAATTGTCCTCTGATAATAGGGTCCTCTAATATTAACATAATAGTAACAAATAGTTATAACCAAAGAGTAGGAAAAGGAGAGAGGAAAGGGTTGATTCTTATGCTGGTGGCAAGTGGTCACTTCCCACAAGAACCCACTATAACACGCAATATTGGGACATGCAGGTGTAAGGCCATGAAAAAAAGCCACATAAGGGCACCAACATGTGACCATTAAGAGAAGAATACTGCCACATACTAAGAAACACAGCCACAGGAGATTTCTGAGTTGTTAGGGGAAAACAGCCTCCAGAGTTGCATATAAAAGGCCCTTGACAATATAAAGCTAAGGCGCCTAAAGTACAGTGCATAATTTCTGTTTTATTATCTGTAAGTTAATGGGAGTGTTTTAAATTTACCTTTCAGATAATAAATTATTATCTTAAAGAAAGGCTAACACATTATTGACATTAAGGGAAATTCTAGATGTATAAGCAATTTCTGTATCTAGCTATATCACATTTTAATATAGTTTATTTGGAGAATGAGGAATACTTGTGTATTGCAGTAAGCACTGCACAAATAAACAAAATGTTATACAAGTTTAGACGAATGAGCAATTATGAGGAACAGATACTCAGAGTAATTCTTGGAAAGCTTTCCACTGTAGATTGCAGTGTATCAAAATAAAGTTGTGTATCAAGAATGGAGGAGCCTTATTGGCTAAGACATTGTAATAGGTTATAGGTTAATATGAGTTATGATAAAAAAATTTTGATAGAACAGTCAATGTGATTTTTGAATACAAAAAAAGGCAAACCCACAAACAAATATATCAGACATTATTGGGATGTTCTTGAACTTACAAATTTATCCCTGGTCTAATAATCTGTGAATCCACTTCTATATTTCATAAGGAAATAAGGATGGAAAATGTATTCAACTAAAAGTTCAAAAATATTACAGGCTTGTGAGAAATTTCAACTGTAGGAGTTCAGTCTTTTTAATCAAAAGACAATAGTTGTATGAGATGCTGTAATTTCAGACACGAAGAAATTTGCCTGAGGAGCCGAAGTGCAAAGTAGGACAGCTAAAAGGCTGAAAGTTGTCTGAAAAAGGCGTTTTTATCATTGAACAGAAAATGCTGTGCAGAATTTTCAGACATCTTAAAACACTGAAACTCTTTACAAGACCTTGTAAGGGACTTCCCATCTTCGACAGCTTTAGTCAGAGGCTGAATACTTTGATGTATTTGAAACAAGAATTAATTCTTAGAAATGAAGTTATGCAGAAGATCAAAACTTCATGACTTAAAAATCTCATTCATTCTTATTAAATGTGCTACTTTATACTTAAAATTATTAACTCCTGCTGTGATGGCTTTGGTCAGAGTGAAAATATTTGGAAGGAATGTGATGGATGCAACACTGGGGATTAATTTTCGTTGCCTGATTTGTTTGACCCATGCAAGTAAGTTCTAATTTGTTTGTTTGTTTGTTTTAAATTTACATAGATAAGCAAAGCTTCATCTAAGAAACAAAGGGAGTAATATTGTTTCAGTGTTTGGCCTTTATGGTATCATGAGACTCTAGGATTTTACATAGTCATTAGATGCATCCAGAGTACTCCAACTGAAGAGGAACTTGGAAGAGTGTTTGAAGAAAGTTTGTTGGTTTTTTTTAAAGAGCAAAGGGAGCTGGGGCTGGATGTAAGAGAGAAAAACAAACAAACAAACAAACAAACAAACAAAACAAAACAAAACAAAAAAAAAGAAAGATCACAATGAGGATAATTAAGCCCAGGGAATTTTTCCCAAGACTTGACTGGACAAAAGCCCTGAGAAAGGTGTCCTGAATTCAGTGTCCATGCTCTGAGTATGATTTTGAAGTGAGTGACTTCCCCAAGCCCCTTAAAACTTGAATGAATCTTTGATTCTCTAATGACATTATTCCCTTATTTTTCTATTAAGAAAACCATTTTATATCAACATAGGTTTGTGGGATTTTTCTCTAATGTGTTTTTTTCTCAATGCTTGTAAATTTCCCAGTATTTCCTGTTTTATTATCAGAGACAGAAAGCTGACCTTGAAGTCATATTTGAGATTTTGTAACAAAGATTAATACATTTCTGTTTGTTCTTGAACATCACTTACTTTTTAACTGAATCAAGATGCAGAAAATAGCATATACAAAGAGATTTTTCTTTAATCTTCTATATAGCTAGCTTCTATAACTTCTATGTAGCCCTTCTATCTAGCTAGCTCAATATAATATTGCATTTACCCAGCAAGAAATCTTTAAATACAATTTCATGCAAGAGTACAAAGTATATTAGATATAAAATGTTTCAACAGTCCATTCATTAGAAAGAACATTCCCAAAATAAAGTTTTCCACCCCAAAAAAGAAACATAGTTCATATCCAAAATATGTCTTAACATTCTTCTTCTTTTGCCTGTACAGATGGTTTAACAGCAGTGGCTTTTGTAGTGCATAATATATCTGCATCACAGAGCAGGTATCAGTTTTTCAGCCACACTTTCTAAATTCTGGGGATAGGTGTCTAGCACAGACTTACAGTCAATAAATACAAGTTGAACTGATTTCTGATTTCATTTGAGATTTGTAATTCATAGAATATAATTTAAAAAAAAGGCCACTGTGTAGTCTTATGACCCGTGATAGCTTTATGATGTTGGAAATGTTTTTACTTGTTTCTATAGCATAATCTCTATAAGAGAACCAGTAGATGAAAGATATACTGAATTTGGCTCAACACACATTATTTGCAATCTAAAATCAATACAGGGTTCCTGAAATAATATTCTGAAGTGTCACAGACTAGAGGAGTTTTGCTGCAGTGGTTTGAGGCAATTACAATTTTTGTAAGGATAAACAGCAAACAATCAAACGATAAGACTTGCATTTCATTTTGACAAGTTTAAAAAAGACCGTTCCCTAGCTTTAACTCACTTCCTCTGCTTTTTCACCATCTAGTTGCAGTGTTTTTAATTCCCACATTGCATTACATATTTTTGCCTACTCTCATTATAACCTCCCATGGCAAGCACCTGTGATCACTGCACAGATGATCCTGACTTCACAATAGAAAAGTATTTTTTGAAGAAGGGAAAAATATCAAAAAGGTAATGTTCAAAACTTCCACCAGTCTTACAAGGAAATCTCTGGATCCAAGCTATTTCAGAGCAAACATCAATGTGTTAAGAGAGAGAGAATACAGTATTTGAGTTTTCAGATATTTAAGAAGTATCTTGTGTACCTCAAGCTTCCTTCTTTCTCTGCAAAACTTGTAAAAAATATACCTTGCACCAATCCAACTCCAGTCTGTGAAAGTCAATAGTGTGTGTGTGTATATATATATATATACATACAAATGCAGAAATACTTTTGTTTAAACTATACAATATAATTTGCATAGTTTGGCAGCACCAGCTAAACAGGCTATAAGAGTATAATTTTTATTTTGCAGTGTCATAAAGGAATATTCAATTCATGGGACCTGTAGTGAGAAGGGACAAACTATTCTTCAGAGTTTTCTTTAGCCATACGGAAGACTATAAGCATTACTATAAGTAAAATTAATACTTTAACTGAATTGGGGGCAGGCACTTTAACTTGATGTGCCGGTTGTTGTTGAAGAGGCAAGTCATGGAATTTTAAGTGAATTTTAATCATGTGCACAATTTCACACAGCAGGCCACAGACAGAAAACGGCGTGTATATCGTCTGTCATAATTATTTTGAGAAAATGACTCACAGGGACAGTCATAATGAGTAAATGACAGAGAGTAGTGACTGATTCCTCATAATCAGGGCTGAGGACCAATCACCAAAGTCACTCAAAAGATGGTGGTTACCATAAGGATACAAAGAGTAGTTAATCAGAAGTTGCATGTACTAACCCCATAAACCCACACACTCACAGACATTTAGGTTGTATAGCTGAATTTATAAAAATTATAACCTTATATTTACAAAGTCTGAAACTTCAACCTCACCCTGACAGATGTAAAAAAAGCCCTCAACATTAATGGCACAAAATTAGGATAATTAAGCTATTTATTATCATGAGAGGATTCCAAGTGCCTATGTTGAAAGGGCATTATAGTATTTGGTGCAGGTACCCAGGTGCTGGCAGTATGGGGCTGCAGGGGCCTGTGAGGAGAGGCTGGGGCTCTCCTGTGACTGACATGGTTTGGTTCTAGCTGGCTCCAACTGACCCACCACAGGGCACCTGTGTGGAAATACATTCAAGCAAGGGTAAAAATTGATGGACAGGCAGGGGAGAAAGGAAAAAAGAAACAAACATACTTACAAACAAAACAGAGAGAGAGAGAAACAAGAGAGGGAACACTAAGGTTAGGAGAGGAGGAAGTACTCCATAACAGAAAAGATATCCCCTGCAGTCCATGGAGGACCATGCTGGAGCAGACACCCACACTACAGCCCATGGATAACCCCAGGCCATAGTAAATGGCTGTTCCTGAAGCACTTGTGGCCTGTAGGGTGTTCATGCTGCGGCGAAGCAAAAGAGGGAGAAGTAAGGAACAACGGAGAGAAATCATTACGTACTGACCGTAACCCACGCTTCCCATCGTCCTCGCGGCACTCAGGGCAGTGGTATATCAGTCAAAGTGAAGGAGTGAATTTGAGTCTGGGAAAAGGAAAGGCATTATTTAAATATTTACCTTTTTGTTTCCCACAGTCTTTGTCATTCCATTATTCTTACTTTCTTCCCCTGTCTCACTGAGGGGTGGGGGGCAACAATAGTCAGGATCTATTTAGTTAGTTAAAGTACATCATTACTGGTATCAGTTCAGTTTTCCCCTTAGCTAGCTATAAGCTCTGTCTCTTGATCACCTCGAAATCAAGTAGCAAACCAAGCAAGACTTGTTAATAATCCTCACAAATATAGGGAAAGAACAGATACAGGACTCTGGCTTCTGTGACCAGAACTCCCAGTGTCTACTTTTTCTATTATCCCAGTGGAACGTATGTTTAGCCATCATAGCTGATTTCTTCTCATCCAGTGTTCAAGTTTTGTGATGAAGAATGAAGACTTGATGCAAATAGAGCTAAAGGAAGGTTTGTATAGTTAGTACATGGAAGCATACAACAAAATTTAGATCTTTCACTGTAAAAACAGTTTTAAAGATGAAGGTTATGAGAAAAATATGGATAATCTTGGATTTGAGCTATTGATCCAAGGTTTGTAGCTTATTCAAAAAAATGTACAACATGTTAGATATTTCTAGGACAGAACTAGAGCACAGTAAGCCTTAAACGTTTGAGAATTACATATACTGTCAAGCTGTTATCCTGCCTACAGTTGTCAGTATTCTGATCATGTTGCAGTATCTTCTTATCTTGATAATGATACTTTTCATCTGGGTAACTATTCAAGTGTGTGTATATTGTTTGTCATCTCATTATTCACTAAATGCTTTCAACTCTGTTCTCTGCTCCTAATTGAAGTGATTTGATGTTTCAGGTTTAATTTGGCTTTTCTGCTGTTTGTTCCATTTTCCTTTTAAGTTGTTCATACTAGTCAGTTGTTCCAGCCATCTGAAGCTGTCTTCATTAGTAACGATCACTTTTTGTTTCCTTCCAGTATGTGGTATCCTAGCATTATTTTAACTTGAAGAATTCCTAATAATCTTCAGCTGCTCCAATAGTCAAGTTTATTTCTCATTGGCTTGACAGTGAATCTCTCATTATATGGACCTGACCTTTTAGTCCATTTAAAATCTGCATTTCTAATCTACATGATCATGCTTCTGAGTGTATTATTTCTTGACTTAATTGTGGAGCTGAGTTGAAGTAAATTTGTTGCAAAAGTGTCATAACAATCTGTGAAAACTATTAACTCAGATAAACTTTGTTCAAATTAAGTTCAAATAAGATGAAAGAGGCAACTACAAAATGTGGAACCCAAATACATTAATAATTTCAGAAAATATCTGTGTTCACTGAACGGTATGAAGACACTATGGTGATGAGAACAACTTGTCAGCTTTGCAAGTCTCTTTGCTACAGGGCCAGAATGGGTCAACCAGTGGAAACAAAACCTTCTCCTTTATGCTAAAGCACAGCATATGCCAGGCACCCACTGGTTCTCTTGCTCTCTTTGCTGCTCCTTTAGCCATTCATTTGATACCTCTGTTACTTCATCTATCCTACTACTTTATGAGATATTGCCCTCCAGCACAGGCTTTAATGAATCCTTCCAGCACTGCAGCATAAATTAAGACTTGAGTTACATCAGAACATCTCCAGTTATTTTAGTGTCCTTTTAACCCAACATGCTGCCATTTTTATAGGAAATTTGGATGAATAACAGCAAACTTGGATGAATAATACTTTAAAAAAATCCCCCATGGAAATGAAAAATGAGAATCTGTACCATTTATTGTCTGTGCAATTGACGTGAATCTTCTCTTTAGGATAACATAGTCACCTGCATGATATTACAAAGATGTAATATATTGACAGGAAGATACAGAAAAGGAGGAACTCAACCCTGGCTAAGATTACCAAATCCACATCTGGCTGTTTTTATCACAAGACATCCTACTGTCAGAAAAATAATGCCGTTTGCTGAGGAGGTGCAGGCAACCTAGCCTCTCTGTTGGACAACCAAGCAGTTAAAATCTGGTTGAACAGTCCCTTGAGTAGTTATGTACAGATCTTTTTGTAATTTTTTTTTTGTTGTTATTTATTTAATTATTTATTTAAATGATTGATGAACATGGCTGCAGTTTGAATCCTTACTGGGCTTCACCAGTGCTTTACATAAATGCACAAACAGGATTTTCTTAAAAGCACGGTTACTATACTTTAAGAAATTTTGCAGCTATTTGCATTCACATGAAAAGATTATGACCACTTCTGTATGTTCAAAATTATAAAAGAGATTATAAAAGCAGTATACAGCGGTGTCTATTGTATGGCACAATATTGACAGAATAATGCTACCTAGAGTATAAATAATTTTCTGGTCTGAGTTTTGGGCTGGCAATACATTAGCCCACTGTTAAGAGATACAAGATCAGATGTGCTAAACAGAAAAGATTATGATTTATGTTCAATATAGGTTAGTCTTCAAAAGGTAGTAAGTGACACCAAAGCTAACAATTCAGAACATACAGTGTATTTAATGTATTATGTCTGCTTTGGTGAAAACAGAAGATTTTCTACCACAAATTCCTTAATCACAAGCTAGATTTGTGTACACCATATCTAATAGCGTTGCTCAGGAGTGTAAATGAAGCATATGAATAAGTGTTTTGCTAGATCAGTACTTGTCAGAAGGCCACAGGAAGAATATAGATTGTTGAGAGTAATTTTATTATTTAGATACATTTTGCTATCTTTTCATTGTTAAGTAAACATCACAAAGTAAATAAAGTTCACAGTGAGCATTTGATTTTTGATATGTGACTTCTGAGTTGTATTAATTAGTTGTAGGGACAAAAAATCACAAGGTACTATTTTTGTCCCTAATTTGTTTTTGTATAAATCTTTTAAGCAAGAGTAAAGATAAAAGCTAGACTATTACAGAGACAAGCAGTGCTTGATCTCACTGGAGACATTCAGAAAGTGTATATAGATTATTTTTCCTTTCTAAGGTAACCATTCTTCTCTTTCAAGTCAGCAACACAAACTAATAAATGATAAATACCTGAGGAAATTAGTTATTGCACTAGAAAATACAGCTAGTTTAAGGGAAAAGCTCACATGATAGTCTGGAACAGTTTACCAGTTACATTGTTGTTAGAGTGTTAGAGTCTTTGGGATGACTGATTTTTGGTTTACCAGTATGTGGTTAAATCAGCATTTTTAAAGCAAATAATAGCTTATGTTAAGATTTATGTTAAGTTTTGTTGTTTTATTTCTAAAAAGAATTATTAATGTCCTGTATATGTTGTGCTAGTTACACTTCTAGAGTTGTATCTGGAGTGAAGTGCAAGAGCATGTATGTCATAAGAACAGAAGAATCTTATCAACATTTAAATAAAGGTATCTTTGTTCTTACTCATGACTACTAATTCATGAGCATGCAGGCCAATTTTTGAAATGAAAATTCATTTGCAAGAGGAATAAATACTTTTTATCCAAAAATATGTTAACTGAACAACTTGGGTTTAATTTTTTACGTGGGTATCCCTTAGATCCATTTGACCTGATCTACATTATTTTCTGTGGCGTGTTACATAGTGATAGTGTTGATGTGCTACCATGAAATTGGATGCATTTATCAGCATTGCCTTACATCATCTTGAGATCTATTATGTCTAAATTAATTGATATTATTATTAAAATGCAGGGTTTTAATCTGAAGATAAGTGGATGATTTAAGAACATTTCAGATCTCCTCTGTTCATTTTTATTGCATGTCTAGTCATAATACTGATACATAATATTTATGTGCATCTTCAGAACAAGTATTTTGTCTCCTGTTCCTGGGACATAATTAAGAACACTGGCAGCTTAATACATCTTGGCTAAGTTAGTATTAATCACAGCAGCCACATTTCAAGATTGGCCATTTTATTTCTTTTAATTTAAAACAAACAAATATCTATGCACTGTTATTTCATGAGAGCACAGAATGTGCTTCTGTCAGGGATTTGGCCATGTAAAAGCGATAGACTTGGTATCAAAGCACAATGATTGCTTTTCGTTATTGGAATGTGCTTCAACTCATAGGTAGAGTATCTCTTCACCTTGCTGTTTTGGGCAATTTTTTTGCTATGCTCTGAAAGAAAAGAAGCAAGTTGATACTACGTTTTGACTGTATGCCCTATATTTAATGGCATGATACTAGACTACTCTTCTGGGAAGCAGGTCATCTGAGCTCATATTCACCTGAAGATGAATACAAATCTCATATCACAGAAGAAGACTTCACTAATTTTTCTGGTTTAGGCTTTTTTTTTTTTTTTTTTTTTTTTTTTTTTTCCCTCCCCTTAATTAGATCGGTCCTAATGAGACTGTTACATTCTTTATGGAAAAGGAGATACTAATTCAACTAAAGACTGGATTTTACAGGGTTTCCCCAAAAAGAGAATACATTTATATGAAATGGGTTTCATTGTTCATTAGGAAAATGCATGGTGATAACTAGGTACCTTGGACTGATTCCCACTGGTCGGTAAAGATTTAAAACTTCAAGAGGTCATACAGTTATATTCTCTTCTCTTTGTTTTCATGCTTCCTCCTTGGCCCTGTAGCTTTTGTATTCCAGCCTGGGGGATAGAACCTTCCATCAGAAGATGGCACATTTGAACTTTACTGGCCAAAGTTAGAACTAATCCTCAGATTCCATTCTACTGTAGGCATTAGGCTGTATTTAATGTGAACCATCTCCCTTTCTGGCTGTAATTTTGCATTAAAGTGGCCTTGGGGTTGTTGGGTTTTTTCTTATATGGATGATATGTGCATGTAAGATATTTTTGAAAAATCTGATCAGCTTGGGCCGGTCTGCCCAGTGTCTGCCTGATTTGTGAGTGCCCACACAGACTGAGGTTTGTGAATAGGCTTGAAAGCTTAGATCTGTCAACTTTGTGATATTGCTGGTCCTGAAAAACTACAAAATCTAGAGTACAAAGTCTGACAAAATTATCTACAATAGACATGTACATTTGTAAGTAGTCATTTTCTGCAGTCGCAGTCTTGGATTTAGTTACTGAAATTCTATTTAAGTTGCACTTTACATAGTGAGGTCTTTTAGGTGTTTTGAGAGACACTGTTTAAGAGAGTTGTCAGATTACTTCTCCTCCATAATACGAAGGTCTTCTAGGGGTCTAAGATTCCTGGTTTATATTCACTGATAATCACAGCTATTAAAAGTATTTCATGAAATAGAAAGTGATGCAATTATATTTTATATTCAGTGACTTTGGGATAGAAACTAAAGAATATAATTATATAAAATTAACACAAATGTGCATATTAGTTTCTTGGAGATAATAATAGCCATGTCCCTATAACAAATCCAACAATATGTGTCATTGCTTTAGATTTTGTTATTTTTTGTGGGTTTAATTTAAAAATAAGTAAACCCCTATAACTTCGGGAAATACTAAGGTACATGTTTATTTTTTTGATATAATGCTTATATTTCCATTTATTGGGGCTGGTATTACTGACTACTGTCACTTTTACTATGCTAATGATAATATAACTAACTGACCAGAAAAACTAGCACCATTATACTGACTTGTTCAACAATCATTTATTTATGATGTTCTATTTGTATTAATGTCCTAGAGAGGGAGTATATTTCTTGATAAGGTTTTTACAATTTTCATTATTTTAAAGTCATTACAGTGGCTGATTCTTCATTGTAAATACACAAACACATGTATATTAAAGGCTTCCCAGCTAATTGCAGTTTTTATTAGTATAGTCAGCTGCCCTACAGACGGAAGTATCTTCATCAATAAAGTCAAACTTTCAGTGCCAGCATATGAAAGTATGAATTCCTGAAGTTATGAACAAATGAATGAAATTGGCATTTGTAATGCCAAGAAAAGGTAAGCTGTGTTAACTTGCAAACTTCTAGTATTTGGTGCAAAAACACAGACAAGGTTGTCTCAGTTTCCCACACGTGGGAATCTGATGCTATTAGACATTATAGAAGGCGTTCGCACACGGCTTGCACACATAATGCAGGACTAATGAGAGACCTGTACATTTCTAAAGCAGCAGCTGAGAGCTCAAGAGGGACAATCTAAGCACTGGTAAGTGGCTTTAGATGCCTGTGTGTATGAAACTAAATAGGTTCCCTGGTGGAAGTGAACAGAAGGACTCTCCTGTTTTACTGATACCATCAGTATTGGCAATAAAGCCAACGTCCACATTTAGCTCACTCCACATTTAGCTCACGTGTAGGCAGCTTAAATCTCAGAGTGAATCTCCTTTCTAGTAACTAAACACGAAATATATTCATATATAGACTCCTTGTGCCTTTAGAGATACCCTGGGATATCCTGCTTTAGTTTCACCGGCTGGTACATGTTTACCATAAACTGTGCTGTGTCTGTCTTACCTTGCAAATACCCTGGCAGCAATTGGAGCCATTGTGATGCATTGACCTTGACCGGATGCCAGACACCCATAAAGCTGCCCTCTCACTCCCCCTCCTCAACAAGACAGAGGAAGAAAATAATATGAAAAGCTCATGGGTCAAGATAAAGTCATGGAGATCACTTGTCACTTAGCATCATGGGAAGACCAGACTCAACTCTGAAAATTAGTTTAATTTACTGACCTCTCTGTGGGCTGCAGGTTCCTTAAGGGCTTATCCACCTGCTCCAACATGGACTGCAGTGTGGATATCTGCTCCAGCGCCTGAAGCACTTCTTTGCCCTCCTTCTTCTCTAACCTTGGTGTCTGCAAAGCTGGTTCTCTCTCACTTTTTTTTCTTGGTCTTCTCTCAGCTGCTGTGCCCTTTCTTCAACATTTTCCTTAAGGTGCCACCATCTTGGCTGAGAGGCTTAGCTGTGCCCTGTGGTTGGCCAGATGGAACTGTCTGTGTCTGGCATGGGGCAGCCCCATTACATTTTGTAGCATTTGGTGACTTTTTATGTAATTTGATAGTTATTATGGACTTAATTTAATCTGTAATATGTGGCTTGTATTGGATAGTTAAATATGCACAGACCTTGGGAAGCAGATTTTTCTAGGCTGGATAGCAGTGGAGGCTGATTGCTGCCCCTCTTGTTGGAGTATGGTGTGTTCCCTCAGCCCTGTCCTACCCACAAAGACTAAATGTACATGGAAGGTCCTCTCCCTTTACATATTCTGTCACTGCAATATTAATTCTAATACTCTCTACTTGAAATAGCCAAATCATCAGGTAATATTGACGTACGGAATTAGACTCTATAACTCGAAAGTTATAAAGTAGGTATGTTTATCGTGCGCAGATGCACGGGGGATCGCTCCTCCACAAGCATGCATGCCCGAAGTGAGGAACCATCTCACATTTATACAATAAAACAAATGAATATTCAATAAACACCTATACATATTCATTACCTAAACCCGCTTACTCTTGCTTCGTATGTTAATTAGCTTATCAGTCCTTTGCCTGGAATGTGGTGGTCTTGCAGGTTTGTAGGTGATTCATGTCCTTGTGACCATCTGATCTTCTCCAGCAAGAAGCCTTAGCACTCCCTCCCTCTAGATAACATTGGAATGTCTCTCTTCCTTTTCTCATCCTTTTTATAAATAGCCCCTCTGTCAGAGGAAGAAGGGTAGGTGTCTCCTCAAAGCTGTGTGACTATGTGACCATACACCACACCCATGACCAGTCATCATACCCACATTCCTTGAGCAGACATACACAATCACGATCGATGTCCATTGTCCCCATTTCACACTATTTCTCCATATCAATATGTTCTTCTGTGTGTGCTGAAATGATATTTTTATGCATAATTACTGTTAATACATAGTTCCTGATGAAGCAGATGGGGAAAAAAAAACAAAACCCACAACTTAATGTATAGAAAGATTTATCTCTGCATGTGAGAAAAAAAATTAGATTGTAACTCAAGTTAGTTTTGAATGCAGAAAACAGTTAGGGGTGATCTGTATGTGTAGAAACAACAGAAGCATTCTTTGTTCAGGAATCCTTGATGGGAATGATATTAAGTAATTTCCAAACTTGACTTTGGGGAGTAAGGTATTCAGTTAATAGTCACGTCTTTGAAAGTCAGACCTTTTACTGTGTCTTTGGCTATTCATATCATGCTATTCCCAGTTAAATTGCAAAGTACTGATATGGAGAAATAGTGTGAAATGGGGACAATGGACATCGATTGTGATTGTATATGTCTGCTCAAGGAATGTGGGTATGGTGACTGGTCATGGGTGCGGTGTATGGTCACATAGGCACACAGCCTTGAGGAGACAACTACAGTTTTTGAGGAGACGCCTGCCCCTCTTCCTCTAACAAAGGGGAGACGGGGAGACGCCTGCCCTTCTTCCTCTAACAAAGGGGCTATTTAAAAAAGAATGAGAAAAGGATGAGAGATATTCCAATGCTATCTACAGGGAGGGAGTGCTAAGCCTCCTTGCTGGAGAAGATCAGATGGTCATGAGGACATGAATCACCTACAAACCTGCAAGACCACCACATTCCAGGCAAAGGACTGATAAGCTAATTAACATACGAAGTGGGGTTTAGGTAACGAATATGTATAGGCGTTAATTGAATATTCATTTGTTTTATTGTATAAATGTGAGATGGTTCCTCACTTCGGGCATGCATGCTTGGGGAGGAGCGATCCCCCGTGCATCTGCGCGCAATAAACATACCTACTTTACAACTTTCGAGTTATAGAGTCTAATTCCGCACGTCAGTACAGTTATCTGCTTTGATGACAGATTTTGAAGTGCATTTGACATTTGCTGCCACTGTCTCGCTAGCCAAAAATTAGCACTTTTTATTTGTGTGTTAATTTAATGGGATTGTATTGTTTTCTCTATAAAGACTACATTTCAGCACCATTTTATAGAACTGTTTTGCTTTTAATCCCTTCTAAGTTATAGAGAACTTTTACACATTTTGTGCACCTCCACTTGTGATCAAATTTAATTAATCTCTAAAATAAACAGTAACACCTTCTACTAACTTTCTATGGAGAAGTATCTATTAAATCTAAGTATGGTCTTTAGTAATGTAGTATGTCAAATGAAGTCGAGCAGACCTTATTAATGACAAGGGACCTGTCTGTTTCCCCAAACTTTACTTACTAGAATTTTTTAAAAGTCAAGCAAATTGGGATTCTTAACAAAAAGAGCACTTGTTGAAGTTGATGCCAAAACGGCACAGAGTAACTGCTCAGAGACGAATTTTGTCTTTAAGCAATAAAGGTATTTATTTCGTGCAACGTTAGGGAGCTAGCCGATTACAACCAGACAAACTAGCTCCGAAGTTTTCAGTGAAAAGTCAAGTAATTTATGCAGTTTTCATGAGAAGTTACAACATCTTTACATACATCTTCATTTGTTTTTTGACACCTAATCATTCTGTTCATAATAGGTGGGATCTAGGTGGAGTAGACCTTTCAGCTTCCTTTGTTCAATGATTTCCTGACTCATGGTCTCCTTATCTGCTTCAAGTGCCCACCTTATCTTTTCTAATTATTCAGAGTACATTCCTTTCTCAACACAAACAGAGCATCACCCAGAGCATTGTACCAAACTCACCCTGACTAATCTTTTTAAGACCTTGCTCTGTTTCAAAGTATCCCTCTAAGACAGTGGTAATAACTCTTCAGAGAATTTTCACTTTCATTAATCGGCGTATCCTGCTTAAAGGAAAATTAAAATGAGATAAGTGGAGGAAAATTTCTCATACCATCATATTTGTGATTAAGAAAACAAAGAGGGAGAAAAAGGGGAAAAAATAAACAATTTACTTCATAACTACCTTTGGTTAAAATCCAAGTTAGAATAAAACACAGGTAAAGTCATTTAAATAAAGTGTTTTCTATGATTTTTCTGATGTGGTAGAAACAATTTTTATATATTTCTTTAATACTGCTGTGTTCGCAGTTCAGTAAACGTGCAGCTTAAGCAAAATAAGTGTGTCAGCAGTTGATTACAGATCAATATTTCCACAGTATTGCTGAGTGCTGAATTAAGAAAGTTGTCTATTTCAAAGGTAAATAATGCTGATGACTGAAAGAAAACTGAATTTATGTAGGAGAAAGTTCAGTCTTGGAAACAGCTAAAATTTGTGCAGCTTGTATCATGTAAAAATTGTGGTTTACCTCTTCTATAGCTAAACAATAATACAAACAAAAGATTTACAGCATAAAGAATTTGTGGTGACGTTTTCAGTGTGTCCCTCTTAACTGCAGAGCATGCTGGACTAAGAGCTGTACTCTTACCAAATTTACACTGCATTTCAGACGATTAAAACAATACATACCCCCAAAAATGTTGATTTAAAATTAGAAGTCAGTCTGCTTAGCAGATGGAACTGACGTGCGGAATTAGACTCTATAACTCGAAAGTTATAAAGTAGGTATGTTTATTGCGCGCAGATGCACGGGGGATCGCTCCTCCCCAAGCATGCATGCCCGAAGTGAGGAACCATCTCACATTTATACAATAAAACAAATGAATATTCAATTAACGCCTATACATATTCGTTACCTAAACCCCACTTCGTATGTTAATTAGCTTATCAGTCCTTTGCCTGGAATGTGGTGGTCTTGCAGGTTTGTAGGTGATTCATGTCCTTGTGACTATCCGATCTTCTTCAGCAAGGAAACTTAGCACTCCCTCCCTCTAGATAGCATTGGAATATCTCTCATCCTTTTCTCATTCTTTTTTAAAATGGCCCCTTTTGTTAGAGGAAGAAGGGCAGGCGTCTCCCCGTCTCCCCTTTGTTAGAGGAAGAGGGGCAGGCGTCTCCTCAAAAACTGTAGTTGTCTCCTCAGAGCTGTGTGCCTATGTGACCAGACACCGCACCCATGACCAGTCACCATACCCACATTCCTTGAGCAGACATATGATATGGAGAAATAGTGTGAAATGGGGACGCTTAACACCGACTGTGATTGTATATGTCTACTCAGAAATGTGGGTATGGTGACTAGTCATGGGTGCGGTGTCTGGTCACATAGGCACACAGCTCTGAGGAGACAACTACAGGTTTTGAGGAGACAACTGCAGTTTTTGAGGAGACGCCTGCCCCTCTTCCTCTAACAAAGGGGAGACGCCTGCCCTTCTTTCTCTAACAAAAGGGGCTATTTAAAAGAGAATGAGAGAAGATGAGAGACATTCAAATGCTATCTAGAGGGAGGGAGTGCTAAGTCTCCTTGCTGGAGAAGATTGGATGGTCACAAGGACATGAATCACCTTTCCTTGCTGAAGAAGATTAGATGGTCACAAGAACATGAATCACCTACAAACCTGCAAGACCACCACATTCCAGGAAACGGACTGATAAGCTAATTAACATACGAAGCTGGGTTTAGGCAACAAATATGTATAGGCGCTAATTGAATATTCATTTGTTTTATTGTATAAATGTGAGATGGTTCGTCGCTTCGGGCATGCACGCTTGTGGAGGAGCGATCCCCCGTGCATCTGCGCGCAATAAACATACCTACTTTATAACTTTCGAGTTATAGAGTCTAATTCCACACGTCACATATACAATCACAGTCGGTGTTAAGCGTCCCCATTTCACACTATTTCTCCATATCAGAACAAAGCAAGCAATAGATTTTCCCTTCAATTTATATAGAAACGTTGGAAACAGCAGGCAAAAATCTTTTGTTAGAAAACAGAATGAATGTTCATAGTATATCTGTGACTGTGTACAAAAATAGGCACGGCTGTGAGAAATACTGAAAACAAAACATGAGTGTATTTCTACAACAGCATTTCTCCTATTTTTCATTATATTTACAATATTTACTGCATAGCATAACAACCAAGACAAAAATTCTGCCTGCTGCAAACCTAGAAGAGGATAAAGGTGTCTGCCTTTATCCTCAGCAGGTTTGCAAAACTTCTATCAGAGGTAAATTATTCACCCAGTGTTCAAGTGGAAGGAGAAGTGATCCATGTAATCCTGACAAAATTCTGGAAGTCATGAAAACAACGGTTTTTGTTGGTTTTTTTTAAATTAAAGATAGCATCAACATCTAAAACTAATTGAGAATCCCTATAATAAACTGAATACCTCCCTGAGGAACACTTCGTAACACCACTCAGGGGACTTACTAAGTTGGCAGAGCCATGTACGACTGTATTATCAAAGCAAATCTTCAGTTTCTGATACAGTGCATTGTCTACATGACAGTGTCATTCTGAATGTATAGCAACATCGAATCTGTTTTTAGACAGTAGTCTGTCTTTTTCATTCATTGATATTAGTGGCAAATTATGTGAGTGAAAATACTTCCGTGTACAATGAATCGTGATATAGCTGTGGATCCTGCTGCATACATGGTAACTGGAGGCATGAGGCAAATAAACAATGGCTAAAAACACAGATATGAAAGACATTTTCCAGCTGTAAATATATGACAACAAATAAGTATATATAATTTTTATACTCTGAAGATTGTCTCCAGGTATTTAGTACTCACACGATCCCTAGGAAGCCTGTATTTATAATGCAACCTCCAAAACAGGTCTTCCTCAATGATGGGCTGATATTTTAAATGCTGCTACAGGAGCCAAAACTACAGACAGTTCAGCACTGGTAGTTAGAAACTACTGTCCCATGTAGCTAGCCAAGTTCAAGACTTGTGCCTGGAATATTGTCAAATACTGTCATATACTCATTAATTTTTGTAAGTAATATGAATGTGGTTTTTACTGCTAGTAAAGTAGCAATGAAGTAAAAATGTTTGGTGGCAAACTAAGAACTCCTATGTCCTCATGGGAACAAAGATTTTTCTCTCTCCCTTCCTTCCCTGCCAGGGAGAGGAGCAGCCCGTCACAGCTTTTGCTGCAAAAACCAGGGAAAGTTTGTTTTCTTTTTTGCTTTTCTAATAGGAGCTGCAAAACTTAATTGAATTCCACAGCTTTATGAAAAACAGTTGCCAAAGGCAAGAGGCAGTTAAAAGTGTGGTAGATAAAGGCTGGTGGTGTGGTAAATATACACAGAATTATGAGTTGTTATGAATGGAGTTTATGTAGTGCTGGGGGAAAGAGATATTTCCCACATGGCAATGCTCAGTGTAAGAGAAACACTCGGGTTTAACATCTGGAAACTTTTCCAAAACATTAGTATGTGCAGGCTGCAGGTGGACATCATAAAAGTACCTTCTGTATAAGTTCATCTGAATGGGTTCTACAGGTGCCAGTATATGTGGATGGGAAAACAGCTAGCAGAAAATAGGCTGAAGAGTGGAAAAATAAATGTTGAGAGGTAGTATGTGAAAGTCTGTAATATCTGATGAGATCTGGAGACTAGCAGTCCTGCTGAGTCCACAAGAGCAGGTAAACCCAGAACATCAATAGTTTGTTGCCTGTATCCAAGGCCACCAGTAAACACCAGCATTGCAATGGGTTTGTGTAATTCAGACCACATCCAAGAAGGTGACGGCTGCTATATGTGGACAGGTTCTTCAGGATTGTATAAATACCTGATGAAGGAAGGACCTTCTTCAAGGACTTTCTGAAAACCAACCTAGCAGCCACACTGTGACTCTATGCTGCTGCATAAACAGCTAGGGCTGGCCTGCCATCTGTTGCTCCAAACAAGTAACAATGAGTAATTGTGTGTATACATCTATGTGTGCCCGAGTGCTAGGGAAGGGATATGTGAATGTATTGTACAGTTATCTGCTCTTAATAACAGCTTAATTAATAAAAGTTGTTCTAATAACTATTTTTCATAATTAATGTCTCTCCTAATTTGATCCCCTTAACAGGGAAAAGGGAATACACAGCAGGAAATGAGTCTCTCATTCTTTTTGAAGAAAGAAGGAGCAAGAGGTTGGCCTGAGATTTTAAGGGTGGGATTGTGATTAGTGCTTCTAGGAAAATGAAGGGAAAAGATGGAATGAAAAGGGAGGTAATAAAATGGTTATGAAAGATAAAAAAATATTTGAGTTGTTGAACTGATTCAGCGTTCCAGGAAATGTTTTTTAACTTTTCATCCATCCAGTTCACAGACCATTGTCAGAAGTAGGGTGCTGGACTCTGGACTTTTTCCTATGAGGCTGAAATCTACAGGAGTAAGGAGGAGATAACTGAATAAGACTGAACTACTTGTCATGTGTCCTGCACATACACTTATCAGAAAGATGTTACTTCTATTTATTTGTTTATTTAAACAGAAAGCCATGTAATCCCAGCTGAACTTTTAAACTAAGCATTACTGTGCTTCTGGGTTCCATTTTATGGAGGATATTAGATAAAAGACTACAACATAAAATATATTAAAATGTAGGCCTTACGATGTATCATAATGCCTGTGTGTTTTGGAAAGAATAGTCTTTGCAAACTTTCTGTTTGGAACAGGTAAAAAGAATGAGGTTTTCTTCCAAGTAGTTGCCCCCACAGTGTCATAAAATGATGGAATGGGATTTGTACCAATCTTTCAGAAACAGTAATTTCATAGATTAGCCTGAGTAATACCGGGGTAGGGCCCATCATTGTGACTAGAGTGGAAATACCTGTGCTGTCACAAAGCAAGCTCTGCGATGAGAATCACTTGGAGACAGAGTATATGAAACAGATAAAAGCTCAGAGAACATATTTTGAATTTCACTCTGTTTTAAAACAGTGGTAGATGGGGAGTTTTTATGTACTTAGCAATTTCACAGTAGAAAAAAATCAATCTTATCTGACTGACTGTATTTTGTCAGCAGAATTGTACTTTAATATAAGCTTTACAAAACTGGGATTTATTCTATTCCCTCTGAGAGTGATGTCAAAAAGTTAACATGTAATTTTGATTGGCCTTGCAAGGAATTTATTTATGCACAAATTAAGCTAATGATAAAGCATTTGCTAAAATTATCCATCAATGTGCTTGAATAATCTTCATCCAAGATCCCTAATAGACCTAGCTTTGAAATTTTTGTCACTAATGTTAAAACTTTTAACAAATCTTCAAAAGTCAATGGTTTATAAATACTAAAGGACTTCAATACAATTCTGATATTTTTAAGAGCAAGAAAGCATACCACTTGGGACTGCATTTTTTCTGTCATGGACAAAATATTAGGGTGGTTAAACCAGAACAACAAGACATTGTAAAATGTTAAGTTTTCCTGTAGAAACTAGATCTAATTAAATTATTTCCATTTCTTTCATTGTGGGAAAGATAGATTGAAAAAGCCTTTGTTGATATACTTTGGGCTTCTCCACTGCATTCAGTTTTGTTTCTTGCCACAGTCAAAAGCAAAGACTATTTTAACTAATCTCAAATTGTAGTAGTTTGTAAAACAGAGTTTCACTAACAATTACTTCCGAACTCTCAATCCAGTGTCATTCCAAGTTTTGTTAAAGGTTGAAATGATGTTACAGGATGTTGTTTCTATACTTCTAGAGGACAAAAAGCTACAGAGTATCCAAACAAGTGGCATAGAAATCAGCATGAGGCTGTTACAGTGTGAAGTTACATTAGCTGAGCTTCAGAAGCTTGTTAGAAAGAAAGGGAAAAAACCCAAACAAAACAACAAACCCAACAAATAAACCCAACCAACCTGATTACTTTAAATGAGATTCAGTAAAGCTGTGCTGCAAAAAGTTCTACAGGTCTCTGACAAAGTCACGAGTTCTGAAAGCTGTAACTGGCACACAAAAATGTAAATCAGAAATGAGATGCAACTTCATAGCTCTAACTGTGAAAGGATTAAAGGCAGCTGAGATTGTGGCACTGTCATGACCTGAAGACTAAAATAAGTCCTTATATCTTTCTGAAGTACATCCTGTAATTTATCTCCTGAGGAAACTGTAAGGTCTGTTTACAGAGAAGATAATTGAATTGAATGATTATGTAGTTTTTACTCACCTTAAGATGTACAAATCTATTACTGTTTATCCCATATCATCAGGGTTTATTGAAGAAAACATTTTCTTGCTTTTTCTCCTAAACTGTGCTTTAGTGTAACCTTTCATTACAGGAGAAAGTACAGTTACTATTCCAAACAATGAGGTGTTACAAGCTTACTTAAGAGACAGAAATTCTCTTAAACATGTGAACATTCTTCAGTCTTAGTATGCAGCAGAACAAATTTGTTTCTGTTCCTTTTGTAAAAGTTCTTGCCAGACATGCTATAATATTTATCTATGTTACCTATTTGTTCATGCTAATTAATTGTTCTTAGATAACGTTGTTACACAAAATGTTTAGCTATGTGTCTTACAGACATTTTCAAGGGTGTTTTAGGTTTGGGTTTGATTTTATTTACACAGACTATGTTTGTCAGTACTTTGCTACAAAACAATTTCTTGAAAATGTAGTATTTTCACAGCTGTGCTGACATTGTACTCAAAATTGATTCAGGAATTTCTTTTAGAGAGGTCCTTGTCTCATTGTCCTACAACCAGCGTATTATTGAACTAACACCAAGTCTCAGAAATGCTCTGCTATAAAAATATTTTAAAATTTGATGTAATAAGATAAAAATGAAGGAGAAAAAGAAACAAAGATTACATACAGTCGGTGAAGTGATAAATGACAGTCTAAAAATGCACATGGTGGTGTAGTAAAGACTGGTTAATGGATAGGCTCGGATGGAGACAGGGCATGCTATTCCTTACTGATGGCAACAGATGCACATGCACTTCCTGGCTATGGATATGGACTGCAGCTTACTTTGAAAAGTTTAATAGGATAGGCAAGCTGTGGCATGTTTCAATAGAAGTCCTGTTTTGAACAACTGGTAGACAATATCTGAAATGTGCATGTAGTAGCATACTTGTCCCACAATCAACATGCTGAGAAATCAAAAACAGTGTAGTATTCCTATCAATTAATTCATCTATTTGCCTGACTCTACTTCAAACAATAAATCCCTTATTAGCATACTATGGAATTATCAGTAGATCATTGTGACTGTTTTCTTTTTGTTTCTTGACTCAGTTGCTGAATTGAAGTAAAACAAGACGGTTAGGCTTTAACACAAATGATTTTTTTATATATATATTTGGAGAGAATATAGGATTTTTTTCATTTTTGATTGAAGAAAATGCTTTGCTCCGGGAAAAAGTAAAAAAACCCCACCCATATATTTAAAAGTTATTAATATTTGTCTTTCTTAAAATTCTTCAATCTTATTTTAAAAATGCATTTTTCAAATATTGAAACATATTTTTGTATTTTTAATATTCTTCAACCACAATATTTCATTTCTATGCAAAACATTTCACAATTTTAGTATTCCAGACCTCTACTTTTCCAACTACAGCAGCCATAGCTTTTCCTTCACTTTTTCCTTTCCATTTTTTTTTACTTATACCACTGTAATTTTGAAGATCTTTTTATCTACCAAAGATACATCCAGAAGTCATAGTCATTGTGAAACTTCACTAAACAACCCTCATGTAGGAAAACAAGGTTTTACATCAATCAGTCATTAATGATGCAATTTACCCCCAAGTATGAGGGTACAGTCTTCTTTTCTTGCACTATGTTTCAGGCTTCATTAGCTATTAAAATCCCATTCTGTAAAAAATACATATCACTTGCAAAAATGAAACAATCACGTGTTTTAAGATGTACAAAAGGAGGTATAGGAAATCCTTGAAATATTTATAAATTTCAGATTTTTTTTTCCTTTCCTTCAATTAAATCAGTTTTGCTTACGAGTACTTCATCTAGTATTGAAAAAAGAAATCTTCATTTAATATTTCTCAGCAAATTTATTTCAGTTGCCTGATGCAGCAGGAAGAGAAGTGAAATCACTCTGAGGATATTCAGTTTTAAACAGAGAGAGACACACACACAGAGGGAGAGGACACCATTTGTTGCCTTTGAGGAAAGTTGCTGTCCTAACAATTTTTGTACCTTGTCTTTGTGAACTGAAACACCAAATGTGGTTTATTTTACAGAATTTTATTAATCTACTTAAAGACTTTTAATTCATTGGACAAGCATTATTTAAAACTATTCAAACCAAAATAGGCTATCATTATCATTATACTAAAACACATTATTTGTGGTTATTTTGCAATTCCATATGCTTTCTTTAAATAGCAGACTTGCAAATATGTATTTGACCTACCCATTTTCTCTGAGATTGCTGTCTATTGCAGGATCTTATATTACTCCAAATGTGTTTTCCTTATTCTTTTGCAATTGGTATGGGTGTTATACTAGAATTAGGAATTTGGGGAAATTATCTGTGTGTTGTGATGTGTAACATTTTGTTGTCCAGTGTTTCAAGGTTTATGAGTATACTTCATCGCAAAAGTGTGGTTTCTTCAGCAGATATTTGAAATCAGAATTTTTTTCCTCGTTCCACTTTAATAAGTATCAGTTAAAGGTTATATTTCAACATCTCTTTTTTTTTTCTAATTAAAAAAAAAAAAACAACATTATAAAATATGTAAGAAAACAGTGCTTATGCAGATCGGTTTTTATTGTAGTTGTAGATAGAAACACTCTGGAAAAAGTTTATAAGTAACTGAGAAATTTTCAAAGTATTTTAATATTTATTTGCATATAGTTTATTTCTTCAGTCGTTTTAAATACAGATATGTTTTTTTCCAATGTACACCCAAACTGCTAACATTATAAAACCGAGCATTTCAAACCTTATGGTAGAATTTCTGAAGGAATATAAGAGAGAGAAAATTATAAAATAAGATTAAGCAAATGCCAGGGTTTTTTGTTTTATTTTTAAGGGGTTTGGTGTTGGTTTTTTTCTTTTACTTTTTTTTTTTCAGAATAGTCACAGACTGCTGTTAATTGGCTTTAGCTAGCTGTTCTGGGTTTGTTTGTTCATTTTGTTTTGTTTTCTTCTTCTGAATTTCCAAAGCAGATTTCACTCCTGCTGACAGACATCTGCTGTGGCAATGTTATCATAACACTGTTTAAAATAAAAGAGCCTAATTTATTGGTAAACATCAGGAGAAGATGCATCATAGTAAATGGAATAACTGTACCTTGTTAAAATTTACTCCATGGGCGAGAGACACCTTAAGGTATCTGTCAATTAGTTATCAATAACAATGAAGGAACTCCTACTGCAGAGGTCCTGAGAAGGTCTTCCATGAGAAATCTGGTTAGAAGTAGAACATTTACTTGCCAAAACATTTTGTTTCACTGCTATCTTTGGGCTGAAGAGTAACTAAGTAGAATACTAAGTCTCTGTGACCAAATATGCTAGTGTTTTTCCATACAGCTTGCAATTCTGTTACGATTTAAAGCCTTTGTGTTTTCTCCATAGCTAAGAACAATGGTTAGGGTTTACACCCTTGAAAATATTCTAAGTCGTATATCGTGTTCATAGAACAGTAATCTATTTAATTCCACTAAAGAAACACAGTTGAAAGGTGGGTGGTTTTGGTATACAACTAGTCTGAGAGGTGGTTTAGAAATTTCTGAAGATTAAAGATAGATTGGCATTTGGAAATCAATTCAATTTTTAGCAGCAAAAGGAGCATGAAGACATTGCATGCAGTAAAAGGTAGATGATTCACCTTGGAATTTGACTATCTGTGTGGCTAACAATTTTGAAAGTTTAATTTTTACTTAATTGGGAAATATTTTGCTTTCTTTTTGAGTATTTCAGCCTTATATAATCAGGTTTCCTTTCTGTATTTTTCCCTCCTCCACTTACTGCACCTCAGGTTTCAAAATCTGATCTATATTTTTGTGTGCGTTAATTCTCTTTCTTGGTTGAGAAGAAGAGTAAAAGATGAAAGTTTAGAATTGTATCATATATACTCGTCAAGAAAAAAAAAAACAACAAAAAATAAACAGACAAACAAAAAAACCTCTCAGAGCTGTTGAGCAAACACAATAATCATGACTAAGGCTTATATCAGTAACAAAATCTAAATAAACATGTCATCAAGTAGATGAGTAGATTAAATTCCCTGTATTGCAGTTTACAGCATCTCTAATTTTGTATTGAGGATGTTTAATTTTTTATTGTATAACACTATATATACATATATATATATACACGCACATGTGTGTTAGATTTCATACTGTATCTGTTTATATACACTGTTTGGCATTACTAATTTTGCTCTTGAAACTCACAGAATGAAATACAATCTTTCTTTTGAACCAGAAACTAATTGTTACAATACTGTTGAAATTTCTGGCAAATTCTCCATATGTTGTCATAAATAGCATAAGTTCTAAGTGAGCTATTAATTATGTATCTAATTATTTACAAGTCATATGTCTGAGAACAGGCGCAGAAAAAGATACATGCTGAGTGAAGAATACCCTAGAGCTCAAGAAATGTAATTGCACATATGTGCCATCTTCAGGGCTTTATTTTCATTATCTTCTTCAGGCTAAGCACTTCATGTCAAGTTTTGAATGGTGAAGCAGGATTTATTTTCTTCCTTAAAACACCACCAATAGAATATTTCTCATGGGATTTAATATTTCATATATATATATTCCATGGTCTAGCTGATGACTAGATTCATATTTCATTGGAAAGTAATGCAGTTCTTTGGGAGGGGGTTAGGGAGAGGGAAAATAAATTATTCCACACTAGAGAAAACTTTGAGAATTGACACTTCATTCTTTGCTTTACAGTGTGGAATATCAGGACTGATTATTATTTATGGAAAGTGAAGAGAGAAATTGGTAGTCATCAGTACCAATGATGTACTGATTTCAGTAAAAATTCAGTAAAAGAATTTCAGGATATAAGTTGAGAAAGTTTTCTGAGAAAACTGCTCTGTTGAAGTTCTAGATTATTAATGTAAATGATCATCAGATACTAGTATTCTCTCAGATGTCACTGTTTCCCAGTGCCTGTCATGCCACGTATTAAAAAAAGAAAATAATCGGGCTTGTTTTCATAACTTACTTGCTAGTGTATTTCTTGTCTTAAATGGCTCTTGAGAAATATTTCTTATGTGAGAGATGTTGCTTCTGAAACATGAAAATGGCTTAGTAGTTATTCTGGAATCATTCCCTAATTTGATATTTTTTCCTGAGGACTTAAATATACAGTGATTAGAAGTATTAGACAAATATTTCAAATGCAGACACTATGACAATAAGCCTAAAAATATACATTCAGTAATTTAATGATAACCTTTGGTCTTGCTTTGTTTAATAAGCATATTTTAATTCAAGTTTTAATTTCAGTACTACGCTGATTTAAAGAAAAGAAAAAATATCCTTCCTGTTCCCCAGATATGTATCTATTTAACTAAACCTCTTTTCTTTAAAGATTATGGTCAATCAAATGAAAATCGGAGAAAATTTGAGGGGTTTAAAAATACCTAGTGATGCTACTAAAACAGATAACCAAAAATTGTATCCTTAAAGTTTTTAGATAATATAAAATAGAAGGGAAAGAAAAGAAACATCCTTCTAGCAGCTTTATGCCCAATCCTTAGTATTAAACTTTTTTTTTTCTGTTAAAAAAGCATATGCTTTTTAAAATTGAAATTGGTAACTATGCTTTCCCATCTATGCAAATATGGCTGCATGACTTGGTAGAAATATCTGTACATGCATCCAATAAAAAATTCAGTTAAATCAAGCAAGCTGAGATATATTCTTTAAAATTGTCTAGTAACTAGGTATACATATATTTATTTTATTATACATTTTACAGTTAATTTTTGCCAAGTAAATGTCTCAGATAAACAAATCCCAGTCAATTTCAGCATGGTTCATTACTGGGAATACATAATCCTCCTTAGGTTTTATACATAGATTTGGTCATTTGACAGTAATTACAAAACTGCTTTCTTCCATGTGAATTGTAGCCTAATTAAACTAGCCTGCAGGCAGCCACAGCAATGATGCTGGTTAAGCAGCATTCTCAACAATCCCAAATGTTCTTTCTGCTTTTGCTGATTTCACACATTTTCTGCCAAGTTAAGTTACTGAGGCAATGCTGTAGGGGAAGTTTTCATTGCAAATGCATCCTTTTCTAGATCTCTTACAGAAATCAGAAAAAGAGCTAGCTGACCAAATGTAATAAAATGTCAGTTAATAGGTATTATTGGTTACAGACCTTATTGATTACAGAATGAATGTGAATTTGAAATCACAAGTGAATGGATCAGTGAATGTATTTTGGAGATTTTTAATACTTTGCTTTGCATTTTTGATCCTGTGAATGACTAAGCATAAAATTCCTTCAGTGCACTCTGATGTTGTTCTCTCTGATGGTATTGATCTGGAGACAGGTTACTTGCCATAGAACAGATGTTCTAAAATCAGTAGCTAAAGGTTGATGTAATACTAGTAAATTACAGCATTCTTTAGCATGTTTTTAAAATTTATGATGATGATCAGGAAATGTAATTTAAAATGACACCCTCAATAACTTCGTGGTAGGCATAGTTATTATGTGGCATACCTGTGATGCTTTCTCTGCTTTTTTTAAGGGCATTTAGAAAAGTGCAATTAGGAGATAGCTTCTGTTTGTACCTTTGGAAAACTGGGCTGTATTTTCAAGACTTTAGCCAGAAGGTTAAGGGTAGTGATTCTTGCTCTGTATGCAGCATGTGTTCACATCTAAATGTGTTGAACATGTCCACATTTAGATGAATCTGATCATTGGTACCTCTGCTGAAGTGGTTTCTCCCCTTTGTTTACAATAATCTTCATGCTGACCAACAGTGAGCTGTTAATTCAGAATGATACGTGCACATGTGAAGAACAGTTTATCTTCTGAAGTTTCTGCACACGCAAGTTCCCTTATTTGTGGAGCCACATGCTCCATGTATCTTCACTTACGTCACCAGAGCATCAAACACATGTATAAATAGGTATTTTATTATTCTTTCATCTGCATATGTACATGTATTAATGCTATAGAAAAAAGATGAAGGATTTGTAATTTCTTTTTAACCCAGATCTTTATACTTATTTTGTTTAGGCATATTGAAAATAAATATACATTTCTTTGAGCTGAAAGCTATGTCTTTCGGCTTTGTTGCTGTGTTTTCCTGTTGCTGTCTTCTCCTTTGGATACTCTTAAGGCTATGTTTTCAGACAGCATTAACATATTTGGACCAATGTAGACCATCAGTAGTGGATCTCTATCATCTCACTTTACAACCTTAAAAATTTAGTTATATCCTGCCTCTCTGGTGCAAAAGGACAGTAAAAAATGTAGGTGTCAGATGGGCGCTTCCTGAACACAGTTTCCATTTTTCTTGGTATGGATTCTCCAGCAATAGTCATCAATCTTCAGTGAATGCTGGAAATAATTTTTGAAGCCTGTCTTGTGTGCTGTGCTGAATGGAGCACAGAAGACATATTTCAGTACTGCCAACATTTAGTCCTTCAGAAATAATTTCCAGTTTCCATACTGGAAACATGAGAGAACTCTTACTCTTTGGAAGAACTTGTTCTTGGTTTTTTCCCTTATATTAATTTTGCTTGTTTGTTTTGGCTTTGTTGAGGTTTTTTGGTATTTTTGGGGTCTGGAGGCTGCCGATACTCTAGCTTCTGTGGCCATTTAGGATGTTCCCCTGCCTGCCTGATTTTACTCCATAGTTTATTGCTGCAACTTGAGTGTAGCTGACTAAGGTTTCCTCTGACTCTGACTCTCCTTTTCCCCCCATATAAACAACTTGCTTTTAGCACAGAAGATCTTTCCAGATTTAGAAGTATTTAGAAAAAAATGTTTGCACCTATGTTCAACACAGTAATAAGCGAAGGCAATTACCTAGAAAGAGATGTCACTTTTTTCTCATATTGATTTATTTGCTGCTCTTTTTTTCTGATTCTGATCAGCTGAATGTGAATACTAGATAGCTATTAAGAATTTTTTGTGATTGATATGGAGTTCTGATACACTCTAAAAAAGCTAAAACATAAGAAAATTCTAATAGTACCCCCTTTGACCCTCAGCTTTAGTATCCGGGGATAATTATTTTAGATTAAACATGCAATTGAAAATGAAAATGTTAATGAAAATTTAAAATGTCAGTTTACATTGTTATCCAAAACAAACTTCAATTTTATGCTAGCTAGAGTTGCTATGTTAGAATACAATCCCACAGAATCAGAAAAGTAACCTTTAGTACAATTTCTACGGAAAAAAAATATTTTTCAAATTCAGATAGTGGTCATAACTGTGCATCCAAGGCAACATGTTTCATCTGGAGCCAGAAAGGCCAAAAAGAACAGGAAAAAGTGACTCACTAAGATAATATGTCAAAGGGATGTTTTATGATTCAGATGTTACCAGAATCAAAGAAGAGTTGAGGTTGAAAGGGACCTCTGGAGATTATCTGGTCTGACACTGTTGCTCAAGCAGGACCACCTAGAACAGGTTGCTCAGAACCATGCCCAGACAGCTTTTCAGCATCTCCAAGGATGGAGATTTCACATCCTCTCTAGGCAACCTTTTCCAGTGCTCAGTCACCCTCACAGAAAAAAAGTGTTACCTGATGTTCTGACAGAACCTGCTGTGTTTCAAGCTGTGCTTATTGCCTGTGGTCCTGTCACTGGGAGCAACTGAAACAACTCTGACTCCATCTTCTTTGCACCCTCCCTTTGGGTATTTACATAAATCCCCTTTGAGCATTCTCTGCTCTGGGCTGAAAAGTCCCAGCTCTCTCAGCTTTTCCTCATAGGAGAGATGATGTTCCAATCACTTAACCATCTTAATGTTTTTTGTGGACTTCTCTCTAGTATGTCCATGTCTCTCTTGTACTGAGGAGCTCATAACTGGACACAGCAGTCCAGATATGGCCTCACTAGTGCTGAATAGAGGGGCAAGATCATTTCCCTTGACCTGCTGGCACCACTCCTCCCAGTGCAGTGCAGGATGTACTTAGTCATCTTTGCTGCAAGACTGACATTGCTTAACCATTGTTTGTGGTGGTTCATGTTCTACTTGGTGTCCAGTGGACTTTAAGGTCCTTTTTTGCAAAGCTGATTTCCAGCTGGGTGGCCTGCAACAACTGCTGCATAATGTTTTTCCTCCCCAGGTACTGGACTTTGCATTTCTTGTTGAACTTTCTGAGGTTCCTGTCAGCCCATCTCTCCAGCCTGTCAAGGTCCGTCTGGGTGGCAGCACAGCCCTCTGGTGTACCAGCCACTCTTCCCAATTTTGCTTCATCAGCAAACCTGCTGAGGTCATACCCTGCCCCATTCTCCAGATCACTAATGAAGGTATTTAACAAGATTGGACCCAGGATTGACCCCTGAGGTACTGTGCTAATTAGTGATCTCCAATCAGACCTTGTGCCGATCAACTGCAGTTGATACTTCTAATGCTATGGGACATCCCACTGCAGCTTTTGCTCTAGAGTTAAATGCAGTCAAGGCACTCTGAAGTCCTGAAGTTTCAGTTCAATTTTTATAAACTTCAAAACATGAAATGGCACAAATATTACATGCTTTGTTTCACTTCTAGACCCAAAGCTGTCAGTGACAAAATCTTATGAAAAATCATATCTATAATCCTAACATTTCAAAATGCTAAGGTTTTATTTCCTGCCAGGATACATATATTTTTAACATCCTACTCCTTTTTGCTCCTAGATCAATTTATACGAAGTAATGTAAACTCTTCGGAAAATGTATAACCTCTTCCCTTAATTTTTAGGTCCTCAAAATATATTTCTAGCCTGATCATTTGTCAGAAGAACATACTGAAGGAGCCAGAACCGATTTTTTTTCTGCTCCACTTCTGTAAATATTTTCTAATGTGGTAGGAAATATCATTACAGTTCATGCTAAAGTATGAATTATAAAAAATAAATTAAAATGTAAGGAGAAAATTTAGAAGACATGATTGTCAGTCCTTTCTAAATAAAACACAGTTTATGAAAGGAATACCTTGTAACTATGATCAACAATGAGGAAATTTGGCATGATCTGTGACTCAAAAGATGTTCATACTTACATTCAAAGATAGACACAATCACAAAGATTTCTCTATCATTAATACAGAAACATAATTTAGAAGTAAATACTTTTCCCTATACGGTCATTTTTATTTTAATGAAGTCGATGATAAAGAGCTTTTAGCCTATGTTGATATGAAGCTTTTGTAATAGTTAAAATTATACTAGTTACTATATGGTAATTATCATCATGTAAGAGTCAGCACCCTTCATATGAGATAGGAAATGGCAAAATATACATGCAGACTGGTTATGCTTTTCCATTTTGAAATGCCTTATGCAAAGTTATGTAACAAAGATTGTTAGTCTCAGTTTTTTTCATGTTATTTATTTACCTTGCTCCCTTTTCATGTGCTCCTATAAACTGTACTTGGAATTAATCGTAATAATATAAGCTATTTGAAAAAGTACAAAGTGTATTTTTGGGATGCAGAGCTATATAGAAGGGCAGGGTATTGAACATCGTTCCTCCAGGTTTGGTTTGTTTCTCAGATCTCATTAGGAGCTCAAATACAAACTGAGTTTGAGAAAATAATTTTGAACTATGCTTATCCAGATTTTTCTAGCTGTAACATGTAGTAACAATAGAGTCCATTTTCCTGCTCAAGATTAATATGTTCATGAAAATCTGTAATTCAGCCTACCTTTGTTTTAGATAGATGTCATAAAGGAAGGAATGCAAGTGAGATAATAATGAAAATCCAGTCTAAAACCTAAACTTTCCTGTTTGTAGTTCTGACAATATACGTTAGAAATAGATACTTTTCATCAAGCTTTGAAACATTTGTCTACAATTCCTAAATTGGGGTATGATCACTCTGTATAGAGCAGGAATAAAAGACAGACAATATCAAAAGGCAATATGGATCACAAGTGGATTGATTTCCATAAAAAAATGTAACCTTCATCTTGCCTAAATAACAGAAGATAACAACACTTCTATCTGAAGTAATTTTTTGAGGCTTTAATAACCTCTGACCTCATTGCATAAAAACTTTTTGAACAGGATTATTCCATGTCATAAGTTTTAGTCTGACAAGAAATAAATGCTGAGAACAAGCTTCTTTTAGAAACTTAAGGTAAATGCATTTGAATGTGCATTCTAATACTCATTTGAGAAGCACATTGTAATAGCAAGTTTTCATGATGAAATTTTTGTAAACATCTCAATGAGTTTTGTTGCAGAATATCCTATTTATCTTAGTGATGGTTAGTCATGTCCATAATAATTTTATGTCTGTTCATTTCAAGAAATGGAAATTTTCTTATACTATAAGGATACTAAACTAAAAAAAAAAAAAAACAAAAAAAAAACCAAAAAAAAAAAAAAAAAACAAATAAAACCAAACCACCATAAAATTACTAAGCAAGAAAGCAGTATTTCTTTGTTTCAAGTGTTCTGTGGGTATCATTTAGTACCTGTGCACTTGTGAGGCAAAGATGTATAGTTATAAGCAGAATATTCAGATTCTTTTACAGGAAAAAGTAGACTTTTTGTTTGTTTGTTTGAGTTTTGATGCTTCATAGTGGGGACTAAAACTTGAAATATAAAGTCAGAAATGCAGATTTAAGGACTTGGAAAATATATGTGTAATAGTAATTCTGCCTCTCTAGGACTTAGAAGCCTACTGTAGATATGAACTTGCAGACATTACTTGTTCAAATGAATATCAAAATCAGTTAAGTTTTGCCTGAGCAAGAACTAAGTAATCAGTTCTAAAAATTGTTATGTTGTTGTTTTTTTTTCTTTTAATACAAAGTGAATCAGTTCAAACAATAGAAAGATGATGGCTGAAAGATACTTTATAGTATGACTGTTGGAGTCATGGACTCTCCTGGACTTTTTTCTTTAAATGTACTAGCCATTTCAGGTGACTATTTTATGGTACTTTGTGTGTAATGTTATATGCTTTACAGATCTTGTCAGTATGCATTCCAAGTATAGCTGTATAATTTGTTAATTTAATTTGGGTGTGCTTTATTGGCTGAGCTGTATCACCCAGATCAACATAGCTGTTGCTTTTTTCAACAGTTGGGGCTTTATATACTGTGTTAATTCAGTTGCTCATATTGACAGCTTAACTGCGTATCTTACAGAAACAGCTGCTTCCTTTGATCTGGTTCAATACTATGGTATTCAGGTTTTTACATATGCTACTTGCCAATCATGCTGCGTGATTTGGTTAATACCTGAATTCATTAGTGTCTGAAATCATTAGAGTTGTTGCCCTATGGGTATAGCAGTCGACTGGACTTGCCTCTCTATGCAAAACTCAGTGATTTCACTGCGACTTTATTTAAGGTGAAAACTATAAAAAGTGTTTTCTATAACTGAAAGAGTAATATTTGTATTTCCTCACAAATTTTTTCGATTGCTTTTCTTCGTGTGTGTCCTTTTTTCTTTATTTATTTGAGAGCTTTTTGACCTAACTTTCGCCTTCGCTGTTCACATGAAAGTACGTGGCGCAAATCAAGTAATACAAATTTTGTTGCACTTCTACTGTGTTCTACATCAGCCAGGAAAATCTGGTGAAACTTCATTTGGATTAGTTTCTTTTCCCTTTTGAAATTCCCTTTGCTCTGTCAGTTATGTGCACTACTATTCTTTTCTGAACTATATAGTCATAATATTGGCATGACATGCTTGGTAAACAAGTGCCAAGTTCTGCTTGATCAGTAAGAGAAATTATCTTTATATAAATAGAGAATGAAAAGTATTTCAGTAGATTTTCTGGTGAAATACTCTCTACAAATATGATAATATGACAACATCAAAACCAAAAATCTTCGAGAACACATTTAAAAAAAGAGCAACATATTAAGATTGTGTTTTGCACAAACCCTTGATTTATAAAATACTTTCTATAATGAATGGTTTTGGTAATTTATTGGTAATCCTCCATCATCCAAGAACCTTACTTTTAATGTGTAGATTGTTAAAGAAAAAAATCTGTCTGGCATGTAAGTATATTTTATCTTTATTTAATAATTTATTTAATTTTATTATAAAGTATTTAAATGTAAGCATGCATAATGGCATGTTTTCTTTCCAGTAAAAACATGCACCCTCATCTACAGATTAGGAGAGATATAGCCCTGATTTATACCATGCAAGATGTCTTATTCCATTGCATTGCAACTTCAGCTAAAGTATCTGTTAAAAAAGAGGTTTACACAGAATCAGTACAGATGTATTGCTTAATATACCTAAAATGTCTTCCTCTGTATTTTCCATGTGCTTGAGTATATTTTAATTATATTCTAGAAGTACTATATTTTTCCACCTATATCTTTCTGATAAAGAAGAGTGATAAGCAAAGGATGACGCAGTCCTTCACAACAAAGGAAGGTATTGGAGATGTCTCTAGATTTCTGTACTTACACTGAACTACATCCTGAGAACAGAGATATAGTGTGGTTCTGCCTGGCGAATCCTAAAAAAACAAAAGAATTTTAAAAAAAGAGAGTTTTCAAGACAAGAAAAAGTGAAGAGACATGCAGCAGATGATTTTTAACTGCTAACCAAGATAGACTGATGTGCTGATTGCAAAGCTCTGAAACACGAATATAACCATAGTAAGATTTCTGTTCCAAGAAATGTTATGATTTCATTATTATTGATTATAGAATAGACTAGAAAAGACTAGATTAGACTAGAATCTTTCATTTGGAAGGGTTCTACAATGATCATCTTGTCCAACTGCCTGACCACTTCAGGGCTGACCAAGAGTTAAAGCATGTTGTTAAGGGCATTGCTGAAATGCCTCTTAAACACTGACAGGCTTGGGGCATCGACCACCTCTCTAGGAAGCCTGTTCCAGTGTTTGACCACCATCTCAGTAAATAAATGCTTCCTGATGTCCAGACTGAACCTCCCTTGGCACAGCTTTGAACCATTCACATGCGCCCTGTCACTGGATACCAGGGAGAAGAGCTCAGTACCTCCCTCCCCACTCCCCCTCCTCAGGAAGCTGCAGAGAGCAATGAGGTCACCCCTCGGACTCCTTTTCTCCAAACTAGACAAGCCCAAAGCCCTTAGTCACTCGCCATGGGACATGCCTTCCAGCCCTTCACCAGCTTTGTTGCTCTCCTCTGGGTGCATTCAAGGACCTTCACGTCCCTCTTAAATTGTGGGGCCCAGAAATGCACATAGGACTCATGGTGAGGCCACACCAGCGCTGAACACAGCAGGATAACCACCTCTCTGACCGGCTGGTTGTGCTCTGTTTGATGCACCCCAGGATGTGGTTTGCCCCCTTGGCTGCCAGGGCACACTGCTGGCTCGCACTGAGCCTGTGATTGACCACCACCCCCAGACCCCTTTCTGCAGGGCTGCTCTCCAGCCACTCCCCTACCAATTTATACTTGTGCCCAGTGTTACTGCATCCGAGGTCCAGGTTCCAGTACTTGGACTTGTTAAATTTAATCCCGTCAATCATAGCCTGATGCTCCTGTCTATTCAGATCCCTCTGCAAAGCCTCTCATCCCTCAAGAGTCAACAGCATCTCCCAGTTTGATATCACCAGCAAACTTGCTAATGGTGCATCCAACTTTTGCATCCAGACAACTGATAAAAATACTGAACATATCTGGCCCAAGAATTGAATCCTGAGGAACAGTAATGCAACAATGTACACATAAATAAATACAAACATATTACAATTGCATATATAGTTGTAAGATAAAAAATACACAAAATTTATTAAAAATGTGGTATTGGAAGAATGAGAAGTAAAACAGAAAGCAGAGAGATGAAGATAGTACTAGCAATCGTGTAGTAGAATATTAAACAAAAAAGGATGCTCTGACTGGTTCTTTATCATGGGAAAACACCAGTGTTTGTAATAAATCCCAGGAACACGATGCTAAATAATGGAATATGAAAGCTGCCGTACTGTTTACAGTACAATATCTGTATAATATCCACAGTTTTCATTCCTTTTAGATTTATAAACTCCAGAAAGCTTTCCAGTGGATGTGTGAACTCCTTAGCATAAAATATAATCTTATTTAGCCCTTAGAAGATCATGAATACCTATTCCCACATATGTTGTACATGAAGTAATCCAACTGCTTCAGAAATTTGCTTTAAAAAACAAAATGTAGAAACCAGTAAGAATTAGAATTATGAAGTTATTTCAAGTAATTATATACCTTCTTTAGGAGTCTATTGCATCTAAGTATCTTTCTAGTTTTTAACTTTAGGTTTTGACTTCCTTAAGACTTTTTGCTAAAATCTTTTGTTTACTAATACTCTATTTCCCAAATAAAACTGCCAGTGTAGATCCATTTTGAGAAAAAGTGCATTAAATTTTAATTTCAAGTTCTAATCGTAGCATGCAGCACTGGGAACAGACACTGTTAAATAACCTTTAAGGTGTGAAAAGTGTTTTCATTTGCACAATTACCTCCATGAAAATTATCACTATAATCCAAACCCGTAATTGTTTGTTTGGGGTTTTTTTGTTGTTTGCTTGTTTTTTTTTTTTTTAAAATGCATATGGAACTGGTTAAAAGTAGCAGTCAAATATTTCCTAATACAAGTGACTATGTACAAAATAATCAGTACTTAAGATATAATTAAGTAAATAGCTGCAAACATAATTACTGAAGAGCAAGGCAACAGTTTGATTGATTTATTTTATCTGTTCATATAACAATATTGATATACAATGTGTTTCTCTTCTATCTCCAAATATATATATATATATATTTTTTTTTTGTAGCTTAGCAGTATAAATGTGATTAATGTACCAAGGAAATATTGAAATGAATGAGAAATTTGCTTGGTATTGAGAACAGCAAATTATGCATCTTTATCTAAACTGAGTATAAGTTTATTGCTCCCTTCATTAATACTAGAATATACAACAACAAGAAGAATTTAAAAAGACTGCAATTAGCAAACGATTAGCAAAATTAAGTTTATTATTCTTAAAAACACTGATATAAAAGTAATAGATACCTTTTTTCCTACACAGAAGAAAAAATAATAGAGCACATACAAGATAACAAAGCATAACAGAGGTAGCATATTAGTAAATGGGCAGAAAGAATGTTTGTACCCTTTTACTTGCAATCTGTGCTCTTTACTGGGTTCCAGGAATGTTCTTTTCATTACCTAAGGGAACAGACATCACTGCAAAAAGGGGAATTAAGCTATGGCTCGATTGTCAGAAGTGTAGTGCACCTACATTCCTCTAAAAGAAACAACGGGTATGGTATTCCTCACCCTTGGCAAGTATACAGAATAAAAAAAAAGCAGATGAAAGTTAAAATTTACTAAAATTACAAATGACAGAAAGCAGAGCTTTCTCAACATAAAATTAAGAAAAGAAAAGGCCAAGGAGAAAATTAAAATGCTTCATACTCTGTATATTTATAATATAATGCTTCATAACCCTTTCAACAGTGAGTTTGTTCTCTATTGCACAATAATTTGCAGTAAGAAAGAGAAAGAGCAAAATATAAAATTATACTGGGATGGTGTAGTGGTTTTGGCTGGGATAGAGTTAGTTTTCTTCATAGTAGCTCATATGGGGCTCTGTTTTGGATTGTGACAATAACAGTGCTAACACAGGGACATTTTACCTGTTGCTGAGCAGTGCTTACACAGTGTCAAGGCTGTTCTATTTCTTCCCACACTGTCCTACCAGTGAGTAGGCTGGGCGTGCAGAAGAAGCCGGGAGGGTTCACAGCTGGGACAGGTGACCCCAGCTGACCAAAGGGATATTCCATACCATATGACATCATGCTCAGAAATAAAATCTGGAGGGAGAAAGAAGTTGGGGACATTCAGAGTTAACAGCATTTGTCATCCTAAGTAACTATTAGGCGTGATGGAGCCCTGCTTTCCTGGGGATGGCTGAACACCTGCCTGCCCATGGGAAGTGGTGAATTAACTCCTTGTTTTGCTTTGCTTGTGTGCATGGCTTTTGCTTTGTCTATTAAACTGCCTTTATCACAACTCATGAGTTTTCTCACTTTTACCCTTCTGATTGTCTCCCTCCATCCCATTGCAGGGGGAGTGAGCAGATGGCTGTGTGGGGCTTAGCCAGGCTTAACCAACAGTAGATGGTTAGATTCTTTAATGGGTTTTCAACATTCACTTGATACTAAAAGCATTTATCTGAAATCAGGTGACTGAAACAGGAAAGAGTAGATAGTAGGCATATGAATGGATCATAAATAACTCTCTAGATACTAGCTCAGAATTATTTCTACAGCCTCTGTTATGCAACACTTCTAGCTATTACCAGTAGAACAAGGTTCTTTCTCGTTACATACAGTGGAAACATGAAAAGGAGTAAAAAAAATGAATGCCAAAAATATCTGCCAAAGCAAGAACCCTTTATGCCATTGATTTTCAGCTTTCTCTTTTTCAGCTTTCCATTTAATGTGAGTATTCAGCACAAGTACAAAAGCACATTGCTTTCATATCAAACTACATGACTCAGATGACATAAATGGCCTTCTTAATGAGTAAAGTTTTCAGACAATGTCAGACTGGTCTGACAACAACCCTAATTCTTCAAGTTGCTCTTCGTGATTCAGTTCAAACAGAACCCTCTCTACAAGTAGCTATGTGAAGAGAGTATTATTTTAACATTTAAAAGCCTGTCAAGCTGAAGGAAAGAGGAAGGAAGGAAGGAAGGAGGGAAGGAAGGATAGAATAGAATTTTGCTTTTATTCCAGACACAGTAATATGTACAAAGAATTAGAGTTGATGTCTTATGTGGAGGAGTGCATTATCTGACCACACCTTTCCACACATCTGACCACATCTGACCACACATCTTTCCACTGACCATGGAAAGACTGGACTGTAGCAGTCAGTGGGGGGTGGAGGGGGTGAGGGGGTGAGAAGGGGAAAGGACACAAGAAGAGAGAAGCTGCCTAAGTTTTACATTGAGGGTGAAGCGTATGCATCAAGATTATACAGCTGATACCTGAAGTTTAAAGAGAATGTCATGTAACTAAAAGATTAAGAATGCCAAAAAGGCATTCACAAAGAGATCATCACAACCAGTGTCTGCAGTTTCAGAAAATTTTATGTCATTCATATTTGGGAATATCAACAGTGATAGAAATATATACTGTAGATACATTACAGAGTTGATATGCTAGCGTATTCCAAATGGTGTATGGAAGAAAACTTGATTATGTCCCTAATTACAAGAGAGATATAAGTATGTCTGATTATCTTAAACATAGTTGGATTTTATAGTAATAATTTTGCAAAGTTAAAACAAATGACCACTATGAAGATCTTGTGAATCATTGTGCAATGTAGTTATTAAAATGAGATTCTCAGACTTCCATATAACTTATCATTAAGGAAAAATGCAGATGATGATTTTACTTTTGAATCTCCTTTTCATCTGTGGCCCATTTGTATGCAAATAACTGAACTAATTTCAGATAAGAGGATTCTGTTCAAGTGCAAAATCTCAACTAGCCTACTTTCAGCAAAAATGGAACTTTTTATGAGTGCATTTGCCTAGACAATTCCTCTTTCATTAAAAGAGTTTGAATTCAAAGACTGTGAATTCCATTTAACAGGTGGAAGAAGTATTGCTTTAAAATTATTGCATTAGAAGAGCACTTTGTCGTAGACAAAATTTCATCATAACGCATTTAATGGTGCTCATTTTTGAAGACAATCAGCCTGTCAGAAAAAGCAGTTTTATTTACTTTTCATCTCATTCAGTTATGACAATAGTCTCAGTAAAAAGGTGCCTGAGTGAAGAGGAGAGGATATCTGAATTAGTAACTTGTAGTGTATTATCAAACTAAAGGCAATGTTAGATTTGACTTTCATCATAGTATGCAATGGGAAAGCAAAAAGTGTCTGTCTTCGGACAGCATTGGATCAACATCACACACATTTTTTTATTCCCAACAAATATTCCAAGGATCGGATGTCTGCAGGAGGAGCCACATTTTTTCTGCTTCCCTAAGAATTATCTATTTACTCAACTACTAGTTAATTAACTATTTAACTTTTTTTTTACTCCAATACTGGATATTTGCTCAATTACCTATTTACTCTCATATAGCAGCTGCTTATAGACTAGACTAACAAAAGCATGTAAGGGAGTAAATTTCTCATGCTGGAATATATCAGTGTTTTTAATAAGCAGAGTAGTGCTGAAAAATATTTTGACTCCATTCTAGGGAAACCAAATACAGTGTAGTCACAACCTAATACAGACTTACCATCTTGAGTCAGTTCTTAACACAGAAATATGTATAGAAGTCCTTGTTAACATAATAAACTTTATTAAATGAGATTATTATACTATATTGCAAATATATTTATTGTGTATTTATATGTATATTATTATGTATTTATATGTTCATAAATTGTACATTTATAATAGAGCAAAATATTTTTTTTCCTGGGGAAAAAAAAGATCTACATTTGCCAAACTGTCTTCTAAGTGATTGTCCATTATATTCTGAAAGTGCATAAGGTACGAGCACACTATTCAGGTGTCTATTTTGGGGACATTTTCTGAACAAACTAGAATTTATTACCATTTTGAAAAACATTTTGGTACGGCTTTGACTTTTTCTGATTCTTCCACTTCTTCCTTCCATATCTTTTTCCATTCAATTTATAGTATCTTTTTTTAAACTTTCAGTCTGAGCTCTCCCTTGTATTACTACCACTGCTATACCACCAATTTTAGAGACAGTTTAGCTGATAATGAAAAAAAAATTTAAACAGGCATTCTTGCCCATTGTTTTAATATTGTAAGAATAATTATTTCATCATGTTTATATTGCAATATTTTTAAATTGAATGAATGATAAATTTTAGTTTCTGTTCAATGCTGTAACAGCTTTTAAATATAATATTAGAAAATTAGTTGCAAACCAAGAAATTGCTATGGACGCTGAAGACTACTATGGGATCTCAGCATACAAGATGTGTAAGTCACTGGTAAACCTTTCACAGGCTTACCTCCATTATTTATGTAATGCTCCACATATGGGCAGAAGAAACATAAAATATTCAAAGTATACAAAAAGTTTGTCACTAATGAAACAATGGTTTCAGTAAGGTTTTCAATCAATGCACTTATGTAACGAACTGCAAAACCCCCACAAAACATAGTATTGCTGTTTTGGATGACAACATCATAGAGTAATAGGCTGAAAACAGCAAAAGAAATTGTAGACACACACAACTGTGGTCCTAAATCAAGTCTTCCAATTAGATAAATCTGTATGACATACCTGCATGAAATACTGAACTCTCTCATCTGTTTTTTGTCTATTATTTGACCTAATCAACTTAAAAGTTGAACATTGTATATCAGTGATAATTTCCATATTCAATTAGTATTCTACAGAATAAAAAATGGAATTACTTTTAGTTTCATTTGTTATGAATTCAACTGTTTTCAACAATGCATAATGTTTTCTTACATTACATTGATTTGTATTGCTTGTTTAACTCTAAAAAATCTTGCAAAACCATACACTAGGTTCTCAGTTGCCACACTACAACCTTGTTTTGGTTTTAATAATCTGTTAAATACAGCCTGTAAAAGCTAAAAGTGCACAAAATGTTTATAGATGTGCCTGACAACATGAAACAGTCAAGATATACAGACTTAAGCTTCTCAGGGTGTATTGTTGTGGCAACACAGTGTTTATGGCAATACAATGCTTACTACATGACATAAAAATTGAAGTTCTTTAATAGATGCAATTTATGAATGGTTAAATTAGTAGACATTCTTTTCTGTTGCATCGATGTGTAAGCTAACAGGTAGTGTCCTTTGAAAGACTCTTTTGTTTATTATACTGAGTTAAAGCTTATATTAATATAATTTTACTTGTTTTATTATGACAATGAGCAATTTGCCTACACTATTACAGGATGACATCTTTGTTCCAGAATCAATCAACAGCAATTCAATATAACACAAAACAAAAAGAAAACCCAAACCCCAAAAAAGCCAACCAACCAACCGAAACCTCTTACTCGGACAATACAAGGTGTACCGACATGGAAATGACTGAAACAAATAATAAATTATCTTTCTTTAACATTGACATTTTCTGTCTCTCACCTCTTCCTCCAATGCCTTGCCACTGTTTACATGAAAACTACAGCTAAACAGGTTGCCCATAGAGACTGTTTCCTCTCTGTCCTTAGAGGTTTTCAAAATCTGGCTCAATGCAGATCCGAGCAACCATTCCTGACCTCAGAGCTGCCCCACCTTTGAGTAGGAACTTGGACCTATGTCCTAAGGAACAATGTCCTAAGGCCCATTGTCACTGCAGTGATACTGTGGTTCCAGGGTTCTACAGTTCCGAGTCCCTGAATCCCTCAATCTCATTGTGATTGTACTGAGAACTTGAAGGAGTAAATGTTTTGAAACTCTCCTCCCTTTCTCCATCCCCTTTCCATATTTCACTTACCATTTTCCCAGTAAGGGAGGACTTGAACAGTTGCTGATAGGATCATCCAAGAAGGTGGTGAATTTAGTATTAGGGAGTTGTCCAAACCTATCGGTAAAAGGGCCAAACCTAAACTATCTTCTCAGTTCTAAATATATCTTTCTAGATACACTTTTCTGCACATGTGGAAATCTGTGCACACAAGGATAAGTTACACAGTCTATCAGAAATTCTGCTTCTGTGTCAGTTTACAGATTTTGTTAATCATAGTAGCAGCTTGTACTTTAAGTAGAAATGAAAAGGAGAATAGAAGAAATGATGCTAACTTTCAAAGGATACTATGAAAAGACTATTGTCTATGCTGCTTTTATGCCAACACTCAATAGAAGTCAAACTGAAGAGGGGTTATTGGCTCAGCACCTCTATTTGCTTACCTACCCTAAAAGCTTGAATGCTTATTTTGCTAAAATTTAGGTAATTCCAGTTTGTTGGACAGCTGTCAATACACAAGATACTGTCAGATAACACTGTGGGTGGTCCAGTGGGAGGTTATTTGCTTGATATAAATGTCTTGCCAAAGTTCAGTTATAAGCTTTAGCTACTTGAGGAGCATCTTCCGGCTCTCAGTTTGCTAACTGGTGCCATAGTCACCGTGAGTTTATTAGCTGAATACCTTAAGCTGTCCATATCAAGGGCAGTGTTTTGTGAGGATTCTGGATAAGCATCAACCATACGTGATTTTAACAGTTCAGTCCATCCAGTATTCCCAGTTACTGTCAAAGGACAGTCCTGAGTTATGGCACTGCCTAGCTGGCAGAGCTTAGGGCACTTTCTGACTGCTCAGCTGTTATTTTGAGGCATGTGTACTTCATTAGCTTTTGAGTAAACAAGCAATTTTCTTTCCAGGAAAGCTGATTGTGCACAATGTATTGTTCTTGATTTTGAAGGGATAATGCTGGCTTTGGTTTTGCCAGCTGTTCCTTCCATCTCAGATGGAGATAGGAGGGATTTCCACAGAGACAAAGAATGTAAGCTTTTGGGCAACTGTTGTAACCCTACACTTTGTATGGTTTCATATATAAACTTTTTCAGGTATCTAGAACTTTTTTTTTTACCCCAGCAAATAAAATGAGTTGCTGTTTTCTCATATCCAAACATTTAACAAACCAGACTAATTTCTTGTCTAATGCATCCATTTGGTGTTGGTAAGGGTTTAAATTTGGTGAAATAAAATATTTTTTTAATTTTCATTATTAATACCCTCATTAATGAATTATTTTTCATTCATACAGTTGTTAGATTTGAGAGAAATAAAACGTAACTTAGGACAAAACAAAACAAGAGGCTTTTTCCAGAATTCTCATAAGTTGCTATGCTGATGAGCTTATAGTGAGGACCTAAGCTTTTAAAAGTCACTGAACTTGGCTGATGAACTGGCAAGAACACTATCAGTGGGGGTCTGCTGATCCTCATCTAAAGCTTATCTGATAATGTCATGACACAGACCTGTGTGTTAAACTGATAGTTCAGTACCTCAGATTTTTCAGGCTGACACCCAGTTAAAATTGGCTGTCTTTATGTTAATTTGCCTCACATAAGTTAATGAACCTCATGCTGAGAGGCAAGAAAATGTGCCAGGAATATTAACAAACATCTATGGATATTTCATCTTTAAGACAAACAAGTTAAAAGCCATGCAATGTGAAGCAATCTCCTGAGTGGTTTTGAACACCCTTGGTTAGGGGATGTAACCAGGATAGAAACAAAACAAGAATTGAATGTTTATGAAAAAATGCTTCTACATAATCCTTTGATGCCAAGATGAAGATTAAGAACATTACTTTTCTGAATATGAATGTTTAACCAAACACTGAGGAACGGGAAAGCAGCTATATCTTAACCTAGTTCTAAACCTTTGCATATATAAACATATATGCACATATTTAAGTAGCAAACTCATTATTCCCTACTGTTCCACCTAGGGATCACTGACCGGCTTGGGTGTAGCTATAAACAAGCATGAACAATGTAATTGTACAGAATCATATTCTCAGAGTTGATCCAGATTGTGCTACATGGCCTCGAGTTTGCCTAATGTTATCAAAACTAAATTTTGCTTGAAGCTCTCTTTTCCTCTGGTGCTCTGGTCAGACAGAGCTGAAGCCTATGACCCTTGGTTATAAGAACTCATAAACTCATGCTGTGGTCTTTCCAAACCTCTAGTCTTTGCAGCCTTCCTTCCAGCATAATTTTAAATATAAATGTCCCTCAAAGCTACACTTCCAGAGCTCTACTGAAACTGAATTTTATCTTAAATTGTTTCTGCTTTCTCCCAGCCTTTAGAATTGTCTACTATTCTAATACTAAAGCATTATGTGTCCTTAACACTTCCCTTCAATACACTGGAATACACTATAAGTTTATAACTTCTACACACTTCTTAGATAACCATATATGTCAACAAGAGACTGTCAGAAGTGCTGTTTTAAAAAATAATTTTTTCATCTTTTGGGGTGCCCTTTTTTTCGTATCCCCCCTCAATTTTTTAATTGCCCAGGAAGAGAGAATGACTTCAAGTATTCTTTAAGGAAGAAAAGCACATGCTTTAATATATTTCCAGTCTCTTGTCTTCTGAAATAGAAAACAAGCAAGACTATTACTCTGTGAAGCATCAGCACAAAGTGTGTGTACCCAAAGGGATTAAATGTCTGTCTTAACATTTAAAAGGGATGCACTTTTTCCTTAAATGAAAATTATTTTACATCTGCTTATAGTAATTTGCAACTGGCTATAATTTAAATGTTATCTTCTATCAGTTTTACAATACATCAACACAAAAGAAGAGCATTTCTGCACAAAATGAAATTACTTTTTCCAGTCTGACAATCGGTAAGCTTTGTCCATAGAGGAAGCCTGCAGCACACATAAAATATGATTTGATTATGTAATAAAATATTTTGCAGTATTTTGATTACTGTTTTATTCCCACTTCCTTACCAGATAATAAAATGACAAATTTGTCTTATTTTGGAGTTTTTCCTTTTCTTTTATAGGGTCAGCTAATCATTCAGAAAAATGCATTTGCAACTTATTAGCTGACTATAGTTTGTCATTTTAGCAATCTGGGCAGTTAACGCTGAAATTCAGAGACCAGAATGTTTTTCTTCTAACATTTTCAAAAAAACCCTACACTCATCTTCAGACTTCAGACACATATTATTTGGGAAGTACCTTTTTTCGTCCTTTCTTTCATGGACTAAAAAGCTAAAAGCAGTATGAAATGACCCAGGAAAAACTAATTCCCTGCCAATCACCATACATTGTAATAGCAGTGTTTCATGTCTGGAAAAACAAAAGTAACAATAACAACAAAAAATACCTGACTGTATATTAATGGAACAAATAGTGATATTAAAGAACAAAAAGTTACAAAATGAAGACAACATCTCACCATAAATAATATATTAGTGGGAAAATTCCAAATCTTTCCCCTGCTTCTATGACAAAGGTAGATAGATGGTTAGTTGGTTGGTTGGTTTTGGTTTTTTTTAAGGCTAAAGATCTTGGATGAGCTTGGCCTTTGGATGACAGTGTTGCCTGTGCTGCATAATCAGAGAAAAATGATCAGGATGAGTAAATCCTATTCAAATCTCACTATGTGCATGAATCCCTACATTAATATACAACTAATATGATATGAATATGAACTGACCTTGGTTGTGATTTCAGACTGCCAAAGAACCCGAGAAAACCAGGCTATGATTTGACCATAGCAAGATAATAGGAAAATCCAGAGATATTTTTTGTGGCCTGATAATGACTGAAGCAACAAAGTGACACCAAGTAATTTGAACAAATTAAACTGTCTAAGAACAGGATAGGTCAGTGATGACCAACTCCTTCAATGAAAAATATATTAAATCTGACATACATTAGATTGCATACCAATATGTTTTGGAAAGTGTCAAGGAGATACTACTGATTAAGTAAATGGCCAGCACAGCTAATTTCATGCCTTCAAAGAAAAATAGATGCAAGTTACAAAGGCTGTTGTTTTGGGTTTTTTGTTTGTTTGTTTCTTTGGTTTTTTTTCCAGATCACTTATTCCTAGAACTGTCAAACAAAATCAGTAGGAAGAATTACAATGCGACTCCGGCCAGAAGGGAAAAAAACATGCTTTAACAAGAGGGATAGTCCAGCCTAATTGCTATGAAAGCTAAGGAAGCTGGCACTAGCAGAGAGAACAGGAAAACTTAAGTTCTGGAAGAAAGCAGTCATTAGCTGGGGGAAGTGTCAGATACAGCAGAGCAGCTGGGTTAAAAGAGAACAAATTGATTAAATAAAAAAGAAAGAGAGTTTCCTTAGTCAGCCTATTATCTTCTTTCCCAACTCTTAAAATGGGTTGTACTTTTTGTCATTCCAATTGCTCCGAGTGTGGTACATTTCACTTCACAGAGAGAGAAAACACAAATATGTAGACATTTAATTTTATGCATCAGGCAAGCTGTGGCCAACTTCCCAAGTCATTAATAAATTTAAAGAGAAAATATTCTTTATAAATCTATCTGTATCTTAATCAATAAAAATAAATGGGAGCTACTTAGATATAGATAAGCTTTTATCCCACAATTTTTTCTGATTGTCTTTTCTGACGAAAGACCTCAACATCAAAAACTACACTAGATATTTTAAGAATAAAAAAATTGGAAATCTTGAGTTCATCCAGATTTTTAATATTTTTTACAGCATGGATTTTATGTATTCTGATATTAATTTTCTGTTTTAATATGATTTTGAGTAAAAATAAACCCAGCAAAAATATCATTGATACAAATATGGTAACATATTTTTAAAATATTATTTCATAATAAATTTTCCTATATGAAAACTTTCCTGACCCCACCTTATTCCTGATCTGTAAGAGAACAAAAATTTAATTCAGCAATGGCAGTAATCAAAAGATACCAAATTGTTGCACTGTAATTGGTATCCCACATTTATTCAACTACACTCACTCACAGTAAGGAAACAGAAGATGATCTCTCATTTCATTTTGGTATGAATTAAATTCTGACCATTAAAAAGATAATCCATCTAAGTAAGACCACAAATTTGATCAGCCCCTTCACTCTTCCCCTTCCTTTATTGCAGATTTTCTTCAGCTATAAAATCATGAAAGCAAGATTAGCATTTCCCTTGTGATTTAGACAGAACCTGCCAGGTTTGGGTTTTTTTAAATGCCATTTTATACAAATAAGTCAAGATTTTGATGGAAAGTATAAAGTATTGTTCAGCTTTCTATTCTTACTGATATTGGTACTATGCTTTGAATTGCTTACGCTGTACTGCAAGTGAGAAGTCATTTGGCCAGCTGAGAATTGTCATGTAACTAGTTTTTCAGAGACTTCAAAGCTGAGATACTTCGTGTACTTTTTTCAAAATTCCCCTCTGGGATTTCAGTAGCCAAGGAAATCAAACAATATGAAACACAGTAAATTCTGTTCTCAGAAGGGAGGATGTTATTTAATGTTCAACAGCATTATATCCCTGACAACAAGGTCTGGAAATCTCTTGGTTTAGTATCTTTTTTATAGAGATTAAATGTTCTACAGCCTACATTTCCATTTGATTAATTTTGTGTATAGTCTTCTGGGACAATTCATGAGTCGTTTAGAAAACCTGTTAAAGGAATATTTCAGGTTGCTGCCATTTTAATAGTGGCTATTAAGTACAAGTAGATTTTTAACATTGTTCTCCAGCTCTCATGGTTTTACAATGTTATCAGAAATTCTCTGAAATATTTTAGTGGTGAAAACTGAGTAAGATATAAAAGTAATGTTTGAGATTTAAAGCAAGGACATAAAAGTTATTCAGCCCCCCCCCAAAAACATATTACTCATCCACATGTTGAAAAATGGAGTCTCATACCTAGATGAGGCTGATGCTATATGTACACAAACATTTTTTAATTCTATAAAACATCTTTCTGTGTCTTAAATGCTGGAATAATTTAAAATCTTACCTAAAAGCCTAGCATGAGATTAAAAATTCTTCTTCCCACCCCCCCACCCCCCCACCCCCCCACCCTCGCCTTTTTTCATGGATATCTGGGATTCATCAGCTTTTACTTCCCAAAATTAATTTGACTGATGTTAGTTTGCTTGACTCCCATTACAATTAATGAATAGAGAGGGGAAGAAAATAACTCAGATGAAGGTAGTCATCACCTCAAATTATTGCCTGACACACTTGTTAGGGTCTGTGAATCTGATGCGCACATGAAACCAAATCAAAATTGGATGGACAGCCTTTCTGTCACAGAAAGAGTTTTGACAGTTCTTCGATTAGCACTACATAAAATATCCACACAAAATTACATTTTTATATATTAATATATATTATTCTATTATTTATAATAAACTTATAATAAATTTATAATATAATATAAATATAAAATAAAAATATAATATGGATAGAAATAAAAATTATTATACCATTTTACATAGTAATATATCCTGTATATTAATATCATAAAATATCATATTGGTATGTGAGTTGTATAATATAATGTTTTTTTCATGGTCTGTTGGTTATAAAATGTTGACATTTTGAGAAAGTGTATATAACTTGCTAATTTTTATGGATGTTGTTACTGAAAGCCTTTTGAATAGATGATAAAACATTTAGGCTAGGACAAGTAATATAATAGCATACAATTAACATACCATCATTAATATAATAACAAATGCAACTGTAAACCTACCAATTTAAGATGAAGTCACCAATCCAATATGAGGTAGAAGGGAGGCCTGATGTCTCCATGATGGTAGATAGCACAAGAAACAATGAATTTAAATTCCAAAAATAATTATTTGGTCTGGGCATATGATGGTGAGAATAGTAAAATACTGTAGTGTACTATAGAGACACTGTAGAATCACCATTAACAAAGATTTTTAAGAAGAACAAAGGCACCTCAAAGCAAGACCCAATAGATCAGGCTGCTCACAGCCATGTCAAGTTCCTTTGACCTGGAGACAGTTCTGCTAGTACACATCTGAACGTGACTGTCCACCAGCAGGGCACATACCACTTCATTGTTGACGTTTTTCATGTCTGCTAGCACTCCTAGGCCCATTTCTTCAAAGTTACTTTCTAGCCAGTTGGTGCAGAGCCTGTGTGGAATTATTTCATTCTATTTGAAGAACTCTGCATTTGCTTTTGTTGAATATCATAATGAGGTTCCTGTTGACTCATTTCTGCTGCTTGTCTAGGTCCCTCTGAAGAGAAGCTTGGCCCTCCAGCATTTTAACTGTTCCCAGCATTTGTTTTCATCTGTGAACTTGCTGAGAACATACTCTGCCTCATTGTCCAGGTCATTGATAAAGATAGAAACTCTTGCCCTAGGGCTTGCCTTGTTTAGATCACTGACAGGTGCCACAAGTAGTTGGCTATCAGTGTCACATTGTCTCACAGGTCACAGATGTTTGAGACTGATGGTCCAGTCAATTTTCCCCTCATTTTATTATGCATTTATCCAATCTATATCTCAGCAGCTTTTATATAAGGATGCTATGTGAGAACACATCAAAGGAGTGGCTAAAATTAAGGTATATGACTTCCACTGCACCACCCTTATCCCCAAAGCTAGTCAGTTTATCATAGAAGGTGATCAGGTTAGTCAAGCAATCAGGTTGGCATATTCTTGCCAGCTCTTCCCAGTTACCTTTAAGTCCTTCATGTGCTTAGAAATGGTATCCAGAACAACTGACTCCATAACATGGGGCAAGGCTAACTGGTCTCTACTTTCCAAGATTCTCCTCTCTGCCATTCTTGAAAATTGATGTGATGCTTGCTTTCTCCAGGTCACCAGGAACTTCCTCCAAGCATCAAAAAATGTCAAAGATGGTAAAGAGAAGCATGAATGCAATGACATGGGCCAGTTCCTTCAGAAGCCTGGATGAGACAGCATGGATTCACCCCACCTTGTCCCATTGATCTGTGTATTTCTTAAGTGGTCCCTAGCTGGATCTTCCTCCACTGCAGATAATACTTCTTTCCCACAAACTCTGCTAGTGGGCTTAGAGACTTGAGAAGCCAGAGGAAACCATTAGCAATGAAAACAGGAAAAAAGAAAAGGGGGGGGAAAAAAAAAAAGACAATTTACTATCTTGGCCATTTCTATGTCTTTGCTTGCTAGATCATCTGAGCAGCAGGCCCATATTGTACTTGGCATTCCTTATGCTACAAATTTACTCACAGAAAACCATTTTGTTGTCCTTCACATCCCTCATTAGCCAAGCTTTGACTTTTCTAGCTCAAGCCCCAATTTTTGGGGTAATGCCTCGACATTCATCACAGAATACCTGTCCGTGCTTCCATCTCTGTACTTTGTTTTTACATTTGAGATCACTTAGGGGTTTCCTGTTTATCCGTGCTGCTTTATCCCATATCTTCCTGACAGCCTCCATGTTGTGGACCATTCGTGTGCTTTGCAGAGTTTTCCCAATGCAGAACAAGCCAGTTGTCCTGAGCCTTTCTGCCCTCAGTGGTGGATCTTGCTACAAACCAAAATCTTCTTTCTGAAATCCAATGGCTGTGATTTTAGTATTTATCTTTTCCACTTCCTTCAGAATTTAAATTCCATAATCAGACATTGCAACCAAGGCTGTCATCCACCTTTTCACCCTGCATCAACTCGTGCTTGTTTGTGAGTAACAAGTCCAGCAGAGCACATTCTCTATTTCAGTCTTTGTTCACTGGCATGTTGTGGATATTAGCATGTGAGGATTTTATTATGTCACATGAACTCAGGAGTTTTGCCACCCTAATACAGTGACCTTGTGCTGGAGATCCATCATGAAAATGAGCTAGATAATATTCACAGGTGTCCTCCATCCCCATTTCTATGAAAGGAGAGCTAAGACCAAATCAAATGGAGGGAGATGGAAGTAAGACATATAGGATTTGTGGATAGTCGGTCAAGTCTTAGTCCAGCCATTCACAATTTATCTAGTCCTTTGTCTCTCATTACCACCTTGACACTGTGTTGCATTTACCTTAATGAATAAATAATAAATAATAAAATAAATAACACATGATCATGTTGCAGGTTTCCAAACTCAAAGAGTTTGGTAAATAAAAGGTTGTTGGCAACTGTCTAAGACAGAACGTAACCTATGACCCTAAAGCTAAAAATAAGTACATGCAGCATTCACGGAACATACACTTCTGTCATCATGTTAAGAATGGAGCTGATGACATTGTAAAGTATTTAATAGTAAAGTCATTGGAATAGGTGCTAGCAGCAACAGCTTGCCAGAATGAAGCACAAGACTACTTTCTTTGTAATTGTGTGAATTTCTGTGAAGAACCCTATACATGCAAAAAATAGACTATCAGCTTTTGGAGTCACTAGCTGTAATATCGTTCATTTAATATATTAGATTATATAGCATTACACAAATTTACTGAGTTGTTTTTGTTGCATCCTGTTGACTAATCCACCATTCCATAGGTTTTAACGTTTAATGGATCTATAAAAATGCAGTGCATTTATTAGTTGACTTAGGTGGGATTTTTTGTTTGTTTTCTTTTCAGAGAAACAAAGCAAAAATGGATTCACAAATATAATTCTCTATGAATTTATCTTTTAAATTCATTACTGCAAATGCCCATGTTACTATAATGTTATTAGTACTGTATCTATACCACATACAAAGCCTGTAGTATGGGCAAGAGGAATATATGGAGTTAAGAACTTAATGTTAGCTAGTTTAGGATTTAGTAATCTAGATATTATAATCTAATAACCTACACCCATAGTCAGATAAGGCAGAAAAGATCATTAATGATACCTTTTAAATTGTTACATAAGAAGAGTGACTAGCAGTGGTTCCTCTTCTGGGTGTTATGCAGGCCTGCCCATCCCTGGCCCACCTCAGCCAATGGTGCTGGTCTCCCTTAGCCTGGGGCAGTGGGTCTTACTGAGATGATCCTGTTCCATGGTCCCCACCAGGAGGCGTTGGGTGCCTGTGGTAGATGTGGCATACAGTATATCTGTGAAGCCTGAACAGATGTCTTGAATATCGTAGGACATCTCAAATGGCACTATATGTCTATGTATGGAACAGCAGGTTCTTAGAGGTCATCCAGCAGAACAGGTCCCTACAGTTCATTTACAGTCCTAAATAGACCTCTATTAATTGTAATGGGAGCTCTGACACAAAGCTCACATATCGATATCTGTACTGTGGATGACAGCTGAATGATTAAACTTGGGGAGAACAAAACTGTTCCCTAGGTGTTACTTAGGAATCACAATACACTAAAGTCAGAAGAAAAAGCAGGCACTCTGGAGACTTAACAAAGATATATGTTTCCTCTCAAACAACTGCATGTCCAAAATATGCACTATTTCTTATCATAATAATGGAAACTGTCATTTTTGGTGATGGTGCTGTGGAAAGGAATTTTACATTTTGCATTGTTGTTTTAAATGCCACCTGTATATCTTAAAGGATTATTATGAACTTAGCACATTCTGTGCACAGCCTCATCACTAAAGTATTTAGGAGTTTTAAGATTAAGGAAGCATAGTAACCTTAACTTTAAAGAAATAGATATTTCATCACAACTTGGACCTACAGATTTACTTTTAGTATTCTTTTCTATCCTGAATTCAACATTTGAATAACTTCTGTTAATAAACATTGTAGACCTAAAATCTCTATTAACAATTTCATCAGTAAATAAACCAATAATTTTGTGACAATGTTTGTTTTCTTTAATTCAGGTAAGCTGCTATCTTTTGTTAAGAAAACTGTGTAACTGTAAAACTATTAGTTTATTGATATGACAATTTACGCTTTTAAAAAAAGAAGGTTAGAATCATAAATGCAAAGATAAAACTAAAATTTAGGCATAGGCATATTACTATATGTATTAGTTTGTGATGTGATGAAATAATAATACAGAATATTCCTTGTAATTCTAGTTTAGCTTAAATAGTACATTTTGCATTATGGATCTCAGTTATGTTCTTTGCTTTCTGACATTTATTTTAACACTTACAAAGAAAAATGCTTTCTAAAATGAATTTACTCTGAAAAATGACCCAATGATGTAGATATGAGCTGGGGTTTTTTTTGATGGATTTGCAAGTTTTCACTTTCTGTTTTCATATCTTTTGTGTTCAGAGAAAAACATTTTAAAATGTTGCTGTGTTCCCAAGTCTTTACCAGTTATCCTCCTCCCTGGTCTGCTGGGTTGCAAAATCTCCTGCCTTCTATAAAATGAAAAGCTTAGGCAAACTTTTTTGATTTCAAAACAAGTTATTTATTCTTTTGCTAAACTCTTTTCTTTTTTGTTTGTTTTTGTTTTTTTATTTTACCTCTTCCATAATTTCTCTATGGATGATGAAAAAATCATAGTTACACTTTGTAGCAAAAAATTTAAAAGATTCTCAGCCTGAAATAATCCCTGAAAGACAACAGTAGTACAACTACAAGACAGCTTGCTTGTTATCTCATTATATTTTGTTTGGGTTTTTCAGCGTGTGCATTCATTTACATTTTTTTCGTTTTTCTTTAAGAAATCTTCAAATTTCCTTTCAGCTTCAGCTAAAACAAGCTGAAAAAGTTGGAAATTATACTGTAATTAATTCTAAGTAAGAGTTTACATTGCAAATATGTGTTATTAATAATTACTTACTCTGAGAGGGTACTTGGTAGTGGATGCAACATGTAAACCAGGAGGTAAGGAACACCTTCCATTGTTGTCTGAGACTTATGATTGTCACTGAATTGTATAAAATGGATGCAGCCATAACAGTTTAACTGTTCCTTCCTTGTATCTGCAAGTAGATTTAATTATTTCTAAAATATTTTATCCCTTTTTTAACGTTATTTTAAAAACTTTTAAGTGTTAGAGTTTCTATTACTCACTAAGCACTGTATTGCTTGTCTTTACAGAGAGACTTCTTTCCTCTTAATTAATATTCCTTACAACATGTAGGACTGTTGACTGTTCCTATCCACAGTAGAAATAAGTAGATGTAAGTAGAAATAAGTCCGTTTTTAAATGAAAATAATAAGTTTATATTTTTATTAATAGCCATATTGGTCCAGAGTTAATCAGGCTAATGCAACTGAAAGTAATTTTGGGTTTATGGGACACATGATTTATAAACTAATAAGAACTTTAGAAGCATAAGTTTTTTAAAAGACTTTTGGCCATTTTCAGAACTGGCAGTCAGTATAGTTAGTTCAGTGTCAATGGGAGGGATCTTGTGATACATGACATGAGAGTTAGATACCTGTGCTTCCAGGGCAGCCAATTAAAAGATCAAAGATCTTCACCAGGAAAAAAGAAGAATTTATTAGGAGAAGTTGTATGCGAGGGTAATCCAAACTCCTGCTTTTTCTGAAATTTAGGGATATGAATTATGTTTGAAAGTTACTTCTCCTGTGTCATTGTGTAATGCAGCAGGACATACTGATATTTTTATAATCTTAGAATCACAGAATCAGAGAATGCTTTGGGTTGGAAGAGACCTTTAAAGGTCATCTAGTCCACCCCCCCTGCCACGGGTAGGGATATTTTTCAATATATCAGGTTCTTCAAAGCCCTGTCCAACCTGACCTTGTCCTGTCCAACCTTCCAATGATGAGGTATTCGTAACTTCTCTGGGCAACCTGTTCCAGTGTCTCACCATCCTCATTGTAAAAAAATTAGAGTTTTTTGACAGCTGTTCCATGAAGTAGACCTACCTTTTCCATTTAACTGAGAAAAGGGGTTGATACCCATGTATGTCTCTTTCCAGACTGGGATCTTGAGTCTGTCCCTCTTTTGGAAGCTCATGCATTGTAGACATTCATAGCAATGAAGGAGTCTTGCAACCTGAGGACAGTTCAGTTATTGATTAGGAACCTCAGCAAGGTAAGGAGATCCTGTGTTACAGTCATTCAGTCCAGATTATTTATGCATAGTCCGTTGAACAATCAATGAATTAGAAAAACAGGTATTCTGGGGCTGAAGGTTGAAAAAGAGGTCAGCTGATGCCATTTTGATATATGAAAGCACTTTCACTTCAATGAAAGCCTCTTAGTTTCACGAAAAGTTTTGACAATTTGTCTTTAAGAAAAAGGATGTGTTTCGGTAACAGGAAATGGAAAAGAAAGGCAAAGGATTTATCAATTAAAGCATTTAAATTTTATTTCTCTTTTATCTAAGTTCTATCTGAGGTATCTAAAAAGTATTTTGCAGATTTTCTTCCTTAGAGTATTCAATTTGCATCTTTGACAAAACTTTCATTAGAGCTAAAATATTCTATTAGATTTTTGGCTGTATGATGGTCAAAACATAGGATATGATTGCAGTATCTATTTAAGAACTTGGCAGTACATTCATGTTTTTTTAAAGTGTTCTGACAGTTTTTATCAATATTTGCTATTTATTCTTGTATGACAGGCCTAGTAACCTCTGTGTCTAAAGCTATGGGTTTTTTTCTGTCTTTCCTTGAATTTTCAAAGATGTTTGAATTTTCAAATTTGTTAACATTTATGAATTTTAATTTGCACCTCTTTATACTGCCACAGTATCACCACTAACCTCCTGCCCTGTTTTTTTCCTGGCTACATTTTATTACTGTTAGAAAAGATGCTTTATTTTTTGTGATTCACTTTGCTATTTTCCCATAGAATAATAATACCTTGATTTTCTTTAACTTACTTCATTAAGACACTGTATATTTTTCTTCATTTCAAGGTGAAACTCATTTGGGATGGGAGAGGTAGTAATAAACTCCTTATTCATAGAATCATTTAGGTTGGAAAAGACCTTTGAAATCATATTCATGGGTCTATTTTTTAAAAAATTATTAGTTTTAACTTAGGATTTTACTTGACAATGGAAGTGTTGTGTTCATATCTAATGCTGTCCACTAGTACAAAAGCATATTGCCAGCATGCTGCAAAATTTTGTTGGATACAGAAATTATTAAAGAACTGTTTTTAAACATGCATGTTATTATTATTTTTTTAACTTATTTTATCAGTATTCTATGATTGTTGCTCAGAGTGCAAAAGTAATATATCACTACCTTATGCATTGTACAACTGCATGTACTTTTTTTAAGTATCATTGTAATTTCAAGTCTTTTGTTGAAATCACCTACAATCATGACATTATGAAGTTCTAGAAACTTAACAGATCTGGCAACAAATGATAAAAATTATACCTTTTGTTTAATGTATCACATAATTTTATCACTGACAGATTCTCATTTTTAGTCAGTATTGCTTCATTCACTGCTAGTGGTTCTTATGCCAACTTCCTGTCTATTTCCTGATTCTAGGAAAGGTGAAGGTCTTATTTTCTGGAGTGTGGGTATGCAAGTGTATCTACCCACCTGCTCTCATTTGAAGAATATTGAGACAACAGCCATTCAGGCCTAAAATTATTGGAGCCACTTAAATAACTTCAGCCTGGCACGTAAGGTTTTTCGTGATTTTGTTTAACTTTCTGTTCTTTCGGGTTTGTTTTCAGTAATACATCATTTAAAAACAAATTTTTCATCTAATCTTGCCACTCAAATATATGGTGCCTATTTAAAACTATTATCAGTGTAGCCCTGATCTCTGGAAAAAACATACATTTTTCACAGAAAGCATTACTCTTTCCATAAAAAATGTTGTTATACTTGTTAGGTTTTAAATAACAATTTGAATATATGCAGACACAACATCAAAGAAAGAGGTGGGTTTTTTATTTTTTTCTTTCTAGTTACACTGTGATAGCATGTGTGCCACTGCATGCAGGTAGATGCATACAGGTTGATTCCTCAGCCAGGATCAGAAAACCAGGGTGCCTGTTAGGGGTATGTGATTCAGAAATACAGGTTTTTCCCATAAATCTGGTAAAGACAAAGAAGTTCAGTAGCTGTTGTAAGTTCTTTTGCAGGATGATTAAGGATCTGTAACCTGTTCAAATGGACCAAGATACTAAGAGGAAGAGCCTGTGGAGAGGTGCTTTCCTGTTGTGTTGTTTCCTCCAAAACCTTATTTACCTCTGACAAAAGGGAAAGGTTGTGGCAACATGGCCAGCAGACCAGATAGGGTATCAGGTACACAGCAGGTAGTTATTCTCTGACAGAACACATGCAGCTTGAAGAATCCAAATGGGCTGTATTTTCCTAATATTGCCTAATTCAAGATATGAACCTAAACCAAGGCTTTGAATGCAAATCCTGACAAATTCTGAGGTGTATGAAAATTTAAGAAATTAATTTCACTGTTGACGCTTTTAAGGAAACAATGTGCTTATGGCTGGGAGATATTATCTATAGATATTCCAAACATTCTGGAATGCTTTTTTTATTATGGCTATTTCTACTTCCAGTAGGTTTCATTTTTCCACTACAAAAGACAGAATTTTCTTACTGCTGCTTGTATCAGTACTGAACAATGGATGAACCCACTGATTTGGCGATGTCTGTATGTATCTATTTTTAATTTCAAGAATGTGAGTAAGCCCACAAAAGTAAATACTTATTTTCTAATCAGCTTTTACCAAAATGTTGCTCATACAATGTTCATACATTTTTCATTATTTATTTCAGTTGAACCTTCTAACTAGCAATACTAAGGAGCAAGTACAGTAAATGTCGGAAAATGCGGTTGAGGCTTTTTAATGCGTTTGTTTTTCTGAAAGATTATTTGTACTGAATCTTTAATGTTCCTGCAGCTTTTTGTTCATACTTACCTTAAAAAAGAGATATATTCTCACTTTCATCTTTCTCAGGTTTGTTGGAAAGATATTTTTGAGACCAAACCCCCAAAAAGTATAGAAAAACATAACAGTGGATTATAATGCTTCAAATAATCTATGCTAAACACTAAAGGTCAAAAACCAGTTATTGAAATGGTAAAATTGATAGGTGTCACCTTTCTTTGCCTGTCACATTTCTTTTTACATCAGTGGGGTGTTTTCTAATTTATTTATATTGAAGGTGAAACCAGACACTTTGACAAGGAGCATGGAGACTTGGGTTTCCTACACAGGTGAGTCTAGAATGTGCAGGAATAGATCTATGCTTTGAAGCAGCACAAAGTACAACAACAACAAAACAAAAACAAAAACAAAAACAAAAACAAAAACAAAAACAACAAAAAAAAACCCTGAGCCTAAGACACTAGGCTCTGGGACTTATGGTCAGTGTCTGGTGTCCAGTCTCTAAGGATTTCAGCCTTGTGCTAGGGAAATGGGGGTCCTCACTGCTCATGCCTTCCAGCTTCTCTGGAAACAGCCCTAAAGACCTGTTAGTCTCCTGATCTGTATGAGCTGTCTTCCATTTGTTACAGCACACGGTGCCTTTTGCTCCCTCTGGTTCACTGTATGTATCTTCCTTGAACATCAGTATTTGGTTCTTCTGGGTTTAGCTACATAGGGTCTCATCAAGGCCTCTCTGTGCTTTCAGAATGAGTGCTCTTCTGCCTCCAATGCTGCTAGTTAATCTGATGTGAAGCCCTGAGTAGGGGTTGATGCACTGATATTATCTGCCCATGAGCTTACAACTCTGCTCTTTGTTTTTGAGTGTAGTAGTATTTTTGAACACTACTGTTATTTCTGTTCTGAAGAAACATCTCTTGTTCTCTTTCACACCCCCACTAAATTGTGCGAACTGTGTGACAACCAGCAAAACCATATCAGATCAAGAAGCAAGAAGTTAGCTCTGTCCCATATTTATTTAATTTTTAATATTTATTGATGGGCAGTCAACTTTCCTTGACTTGACTACATATGACAGACAAAATCTGAAAAGTGATAACATTGTGCTTGTCTGGTTATAGCTATGTTACAAATCAAACAGAGTAACAAATCAGACAGCAAAAAACATCATGGGTTTTAGACATTTCTGCATCTCTCAACCTTCTCAGTCTGTAATCCCCTCTATAACCTTCCTCCCATCCCCAGGGGTTCAGCTGCCTGTCATCCAAAGCCTTAGCCCTGATATGGAACAATCTGGTCACCTTGACTCTGACTTCTGAGGAGACTGCAAAGTTGCAAAAAAGAGTGGTTAAAGTCTTAGAAGGCTGAACTGTACAAAATCAGAAAAGTTAAACTGCAGTGTGGTTGTTTAACCCCAAACAGAAACCAAGCACCACACAGCTGCTCATTCACCCCCAAACCCACAACCCCGAGGGGTAGGAAGGAGAACCATAAAGGAATTGTAAAACTTAAGTGTTGAGTTAAGAACAATTCAATAATTTAAACAGAATAAAAAGGAAATAATAATACTACTACTGACAGTTATAATGGAAAGGTGGGGGGAAGGATAAAATCCAAAGGGAAAGGGAGAAAGGAAAACAAGTGATGCACAGTACAACTGCTCATCACCCGCTGACTGGTGCCCAGCCAGTCCCTGAGCAATGATCCCCAGGTCCCAACGAACCCCCCAAGTTTATATGCCAAGCATGACACCCCATAGTATGAAATACCTCTTTGGCTAGTTTGGTTCATCTGTTCTGGCAGTGTCCCCTCCCAATTCCCCGTGCCCCTCCAGCCCTCTCGCTGGCAGGGCCCAAGAAACTGGAAAGTCCTTGACTGAGTATAAATATCACCCAGCAACAACCAAACCCATCAGTGTGCTGTCAACATTGTTCTCACATCAGAGCCAAACCACACCACTGCACCAGCTAGCAAGAAGAAGATTGACTCTACCCCAACCTAAACCAGGACGTGCAGATAGAAGTAGGAGTGTCCAGACAGGATTGTTAGTTGCACCAGAGTTCAAGGAGGGCACCAATATGGAAAGGTACGAGACTGTATGGGGAAAAAAAAGCCTGGAAGAGGGGCTGGCCCTCTTTATTCACAACCTAACTAAAGGCTGGACAGAAAAGATCTGTGGCCAGGGAAGGTCATATGAACACTTAATATAGCATCCTTTGTGTGTTACACAATTAATTGTTTTCTACACTTGCCTGCATTCTGCTTTCAAAGTCTCTTTGCGCTCAGCAAACCCCTGAACAAAACATCCCTGGTAAGCTTGAATAGAATGCTTTGTTGAAAATAACATTTTGGGGTAAGATATGAGACTAATAAATCACAACATATAATGACACATTGTCCCAGCTCAATACTCTCTGACCAGGTTCTTTTAGATATTCCACACATGGAAGCTGCAGTGTTTAATATCAAGATTACTTATTTGAAGATAGCTGATTTTACACAGGATTCCTGATTTAGCAGAGTGAAACAAGCTATATTGAAAATGCAATATAAATGTGACATTTAGCAAAATAAGCAATTGCAATATACAGTTCAATCACAACACCAACATGATTCCTAGTAACAGACTTTATTATATGCTCACCGTCAAGACACTGGATGTTCCCAGTTGCCAGAAAGGAATACATGGGCTAAAGCCAGGTCAAGCTGGCATATAATTTGTGATGTCATTTGTAGCGTTCCTTATTTTCCCCTCTGGGACATAAGCTAAATCAAAGGCTGACTCAGGAAAGAAAGCCAGAATGAAGAGTGGATTTTATGAGTTAACTAGAATCCTTCACAAAGCAGGAATCTGTGTTTTCATTGCTTCCCAATAGAGCAAGAAACTGTAATAAATGATCAGAAAATCAAATCAGGTTTTGGTTTTCTATAGTAGTTTGAGACAACAGCATATTAATGCTCCATTGAATTGGGAGATGTGATTCTGATTTTATTGAATGCCTACATACAAGGTATTTGTAACATGTCTGGGTACCTTGACTGTGTTATCTGCGGCAACTAAAGGGTGTGGATCTCCCATAGGTCATTGTCATCGTTTAACCTGGCCAGCAACCAAACACCATGCAGGTGCTCACTCCCCCTCACTCAGAGGGATGGGGAGGAGGATTGGAAAGGAATGTAAAACTCAAGGGTTGAGAAAAAAAACAATTTAATAGGTAAAGCAAAAGTCTTGCACACACAAGCAAAGCAAAACAAGGAATTGATTCACCACTTCCCATGGGCAGGCAGGTGTTCAGCCATCCCCAGGAAAGCAGGGCTCCAGCACACATAATGGTTACTTGGGAACACAAATGCTGTAATACTGAATGCCCCCCCCCCGCCCTGTTCCTTCTTCTTCCCCCAGTTTATATACTCAGCATGACGCCCCATGCTATGGAATATCCCTTTGGCTACTTGGGGTCACCTGTCCTGGCTGTGTCCCCTCCCTCCCCGTGCCCCCCAGCTGTCTGGCTGGCAGGGCCCAAGGAACCCAAAAGTCCTTGACTTAGTATAAACATCACCCAGCAATAACTAAAACCATCAGTGTGCTATCAACATTGTTCTCACACCAAATCCAAAACACAGCACTGCACCAGCTACTAAGAATAAAATTGACTGTTTCCCAGCTGAAACCAGGACAGTCATATATAATTTTTATAGTCCCATGGAAATCTCCTTGACATTGTACAGAATCTAAAATGGTACTAGACCCCTGTACATGGGCAACAAATTTTGCCATGGGTTTCAGCAAGAGTAAGACCCCAAAATGTAGGTGTCAGTCAAATAACTTACACCATTTCATTCACCGTGGACCTTTCTGTTGTCTGCTGTATATTAATACCGACTTAAAATCTTTGCTTATAGTATTGCTTTTCACTCCTTACATTATTCCTTTTGGAATTGCCAGTGAGAACATGGTAAGGCACTTGGCTTCTATAAACGAAAATAATGAATTGTACGGTTGCATAAATCACCTGTAAGTCTGTATTTTTTTAGATTATCACTAAATAAGTGCCAATGTGGGATACATTTTGTGGGAAGTTTAACAAAGTCACATGTGAATTACCTATGAACACTGACATGAAAATAACTATAAATTGTAACTGTAGGAAATACCATGCACATCTTATTCACATTTAATGAAAACTGATATTCCAGTTTTCTGAAGCAAGTTTAAAGAAAACACTTGAGTACTTTTCTATATTTTTGTGATGCTCACAATAGTTCTTAAAGATTTTCTGTAAATCCTTTTAGGTGGGTCTACATGGAAACTTTCAGAAAAGTTAAGACCACTTGGCTCAAGTTCTGAGGATAAGTACGTTAGTGCCCCTGTATGGATATGCTCATTAAGAAATGAAGTGACTTTAGTTTGCTGCAACAAAATGCTCTCTCTAAGGGGATCAACCTGTGCTGAACCATGAGTACTTTACTTGAATGGCAGCGTCCACAGAATGGCATAATGTTCTTTAGCTTTACAATTCTAATGATCCATCTCAGTTTTCTAAAGTGTTCCTGCATTGTTAAGGTCTTACTGCCCAATGTTAAATAAAATTATGTTTTATGTAGTACTCTTCAGAAGCAAAATATTACCAAGTATTATCTAAAATATATTAGGAATTTAATCCTGAGGTGATTTGGCAGTGAAGAATCATATATAACTAATCACTAATTTTCTTCACTTATTTCTCAAATATTAAAATTCACTGTAGTTACTAGTCACCAGAAGTAAAGGTAGCAGGATATAATCCTTCATCGTGACTATTATTGCTTACTGTTATGGTCATAGTACTGAGAAGCTCTAAGCAAGGCAGAATGCTTTTGGACTAATCACAGTGCAAAGATAAGAACAGAAATGTTTCCAGCCATTGTCCAAGTAGGAGTAGGCATTAACTGCTGCAACAATAACATTCAAGTTAGAGGATCAAAGATGAATTCTTTGTCACACTTATTATTTGGCATGATTAATCTCTATAAGGTCTTGTATTTTATTTGGTGTACTTAGTCTTGAGTTTTGTCTCTGGTTTTAAAAGGCTTGCAAGCATTTTTCTATATTGAATTTCATGCCTATTTGTGTTTATGCAACTCACACTGAAATCTGAGATCTGTGTGGGCAAACTTATTTACACTTATCCTCAAATTTCATAAAAAGGTGAAAAGTTCTTCAAGGATTTAGTTTCTCTGTGAAATAACACCTACAAAATAAATAATTGTTTTGAAAAATGTCATAGAGTCAGACAAAAGAAATAATCTAGTAAGTTAGTATATATGTGGTAATATAAAGGAATTCTGACTTCTTTGTATCAGTTTCAGACCCAGTAAAATCTAGTGCACGCATCAATGTTAGCTTTTAACTTATTCACTGAATCAACTTCTGAACTTTTGAAAAAAGAAAAAAATTGGTGTCACATAGAAATTTTACTGTAGTTGTATTTTTTTTAAGTTCCAGTCCTTCATAATCACCCCAAGATGGATGATCAAGTCACAGAAAATTTACTCAATTATTTTTGAACTGGATGTATAAAAAGTATTTTATGAAAACCTGGATAAGAGATATTTATGTGACTACCACTCTATTGAATTAATTGTTTAGACAAAAAAGAATCATATTTTTTCTAAAATTTTCACAAGTTTTAGCCTGCAGTACACAGTGATCTAATAAGATAACACAAAATGAAGAAATCCAAGGTAATGTTTACCTCTCAGGTCATTCAGTGTTTATGTTATTAATACTGCGTATGACCTGTCACAAAATTCCAGTCTCCCACGTTCAGTTCTAGGGAAGAAGAGGAAGTCTTTCATGATTGCTTTCTCAGAATAAGTTGTATTTCATATTTGTACAAATCCAGTGAATATTACTGTAATTATCACAGGAATGTGCACACTGACTACACATAACTGTGGTTAATTGCACCATAGGCAGTTGATTCATGTCACCCTTCACTAAAGTCTGATCTGAGGCTGTCTCATTCAGTGCACACTCATTTTTCTAAAATTTGGTTTATTCCTTATCCTGAACATACTGTGTATTGAGTCACTTGGGGTGGCAAGTTTCTTTTCCTTACTTCAAATAATTCCTTCTGTATCTGAAAACAAAACATTCTTAGCTTCTTATTCTGTTACTTAATTTGTACTTTTTTCTTTTTTTTTTTTTTCTTTTTTTTTCTTTTTTTTTTTTCCACAGAACTGTAGACCTCAGGCATCTTGGTGTGTTCAAAACTGCTGAAATAACAAAAAGGGATTCATGCTACAAAGAGGTCTGGTTTGCTTGTAGCATGAAAGATACATTATCAGTTGTATTGTTCTGCTTCACATTACTAAAACCTTTATGGTTCATGACTTTTACTTAAAAAGTACCTCTCAGTATAACATTATCACTGATAAGTACAGCACTGTAATATGGTTTCCTATAGTGTTCAACTTGGCAAAAGGGCAACTTTTTTTCTTTTATTTTCTTTTTTCTCCCCCCCTCTTGTCTTAACTCAGTGATTCCTTAAACACTTTTTGCTCCACAGCTGTTGTTTGAATGCATTCCAGTACATTATTTTAGATGGTGTAATAGTAATAGCTGTTCACTTATACCCTTGGTTTTCAAATTTCAAATCCTTACACAGCTTTCAAAAACTTCTTACTGGAGGTAGGAGGCATATCTTTCAATGGGAAATGGCATCTGTAAAGAATTGCTGTGTAGTCAAATCCTGCCCTTTTCCACCAGAGAACAGTCATATATTCAGCTGGAAGCAGCATTTATATACCCACGTGTTCAATGTACTTAGATTTTCTCAGTGGTCTGTCTGTTGTTTTCCGCTTTTCAAGCAGTTGCTTTTTATCAGATAGTTTTGATGTTTAGGACCAGAACTATTCTGCTCAATTTAGATTATTTTGATTCTGAAATACAAATAAGCAGAAATATATGTGACATCTGGTATGTCCCAAATTGTTTTGTTGTTTTTTTTTTTTTTTTTTTTGAATGATAGGGCAGTGCTTATTAGCTTTGGGTGTGTGGTATAAAGTCTATGACACAAAGGATACATATCTCTGCTTGTACATATGATGAATATCCATTAAAAAGACTCAGCAGTAGTTCCATTCCAGGTCCCATGTTGTTCCTTTATTGTGTGTCCCTTTACTTTGATTCAGCATTAAGAAAGAAGCTAGCAATTTAGTACTAAGAATAAGGAATATTAATCATATATTTTATTACTCAAATGCTATTTACCCAATGTATAAAACTGATCTCAGATGAAATTCAATAGCCAGATTCCAGTGCCTAACCTATAGTCTTGATAAAATGAAAGTAACTGTATTTAACTATGTATTAAAAATATACTATTTAAATACATGTTTTTCTATAAACATGAGAAAGTAGAGTTTATAGCTTTACACACTACTGCACTTCAAAGAACCTATTCAAAAAAAGCTACGATACTCACATTCAGTCTCCTTGGACCTTTACAAATGCTGAAACTTCAAATATTTCCTTCCTTATTGATCTTAGTTTGAATTAAATGATCCATTTCCATTTTTATATTCAGAATGATGTATAATTTTGTAGTATAATGACAGCAAAAGTGTCTGTTCCTAAGGCTTCAAGAATAGTAGCCGCATTAAATAGTTATGTAATCTAACAAAATTGGAGGAATCTATCATAATAAATCATGTGAAACAGAACTGTCTTTGTACAGTTTTTTTAAGGTAAAGACAAACTTTGAATTTAACTTTTGCTGCTTCTGAACACTTCTTTCAAAACAGGACTAACTCCAGATGTTAAGACAGCAGATCATGCAACTTAAAGGTATTTTAAGACTCTCACACAAAAGACAGCACTGTGCAAGGGAACAAGGCAGTTTTCTATTTAGTAATGACCTGAGACAAGAGGATTCTTCAGAGCAGATGTGTTTGAAACTTTTGTAAGTTCTTATATTCTGATAATTCGAAGAAATATTGGAACATACTCCCGTTAATTCATTTCCGGTAAAATTGTCTCACAAAACTAATGCTGTCCCTGTATACCTAATTCAGATGTTTCACTCTCTTGAAACTCATTCTTTTCGAGAGTTAACAAAAAAAAAATCAAATTCAAAATTAGAAGCTATAATCTATATGTATATAATAGTGATAATAGTTACCTTAATGATTAAAGCAAAAATAATTTTGATAAATTGTTCTATTTCTCACAACTAGACCTGCCTAATTAATGTCACCTTGCTTACTTTGTAAAGTTTCCCTTGCCATCTACACCCTGATATAAGACACATAAGCTGTAAAGAAATTTTTGTTTAAGATGTTAAACTAATTTAAAATCATGATGATCACTGGAAGATAAAGAAACTTAAACCATTTTTAGAAAAATAAAACAACAGTGCCATGCAGTTTTTTAAAAAACCTCAAAGTAACACCATTTTTAGTCACTTAATATCATTAGAATCAATTACTTTGCATTTTCATCAAACTGATTTAATGGTTTGATGTATCAGAAAAATAATGTCCTCCCAATGTAGAATATACCCTCCACTTCATCATTTTCTTGCAACTTGTTAGTTCTTTGGCATTATTTGTTTTCATCCCACTCCTCTTTACCAATGGATTTATTATATTTATGCATTAAACAAGTATTATTTCCTGCAGGTCAGAGCGTGGTCATCAGCTCCAGTATATCTAAATTAACTCCTTGATTGTGGTACTTTTCAGGTAAATCCTATTTTACTGCAGAATATCCAGACTCACTGCAAATTTCAGGCTATGGAAAACATAGTATATTATGTATAATGTTTGCTCTGATCATTTTTATCATTATTATACTGCTCAAAATTCTTACATAACTACATTTCTTTTAATCTTTAATTTACACTTAGATTCTTTTAAAGGGTTCTCCAGCAGCACAAAGGTGCCTGGGTGACAAACACAAAGAATTGCTGGTTAGTAGGTAGTATATGTTTTCAGTCTCAGCTCAAGCTTTAAAGTGACATATGTCAGAGTTGAGTCATACAATTCTTTGAAAAACTTTCAGTTTATTAAAAGCATTATAAAACACAATTATATTATTTATAAATTATTATAAGTATTTATAATATACAAATATATGTACATATAATAAACATAATTATGTATTATAATAATTTATTATACATATTATATAATATAATAAATATATATTAAAACATAATTGCAATTTGTGAAGAAGGACAGCATATTGATAGTTACTTGGAAAAATAATTTTATTTCTTTAGAGCAGATATGAAAATAAAATATGTGCATATTCTAAAAATTGTTCCTAATTGTTATAATGGAAAAAAAGAAAATCTGCTTTATTTATATTCCAGAAAACAAAAGGGTTGTCAAGGCATTTTCTTTTAAAAAATGTTAATCAAATGCACTAAAATTTCCACCTCCTTGTCAGTGGGATTTCTTGTGAAATATATTGCCTTGCAACCAACATGGCAGCTTAAAGCTACAGAGCTGTATTCATCTGATCAAGCAATGAAACATTTCTGGAAGACTCAATTTAGCAGGGTTTTCTTTGTTTCCGTGTGTGTGTGCACACAACACTTGGAGCAAAAAATTGGTACCACTGCATCCTGTAGGACATTAAATCTATTAGAGGATTTACAATCAGAAAGAGAAATATAGAGATTACCAAGTGTCTTGGATTAAGTTAATATATTTTGGCAATCTGTTTTGATAAGTTTCCTTCAAGAAATTCATTTGATGAAATGAAAATACTTATAAAAGTTACACAGAATTTTTTATCAGCAACTGAAAACAGTTTTTCTCAATCAAACAGTTAATGGAGTACAGTTTATTTTGAAATCTTCAGTAAAGACTTCTAATTCAATTTTCTATTTCTCCAATGGAAACCATATGTTTAATATGTTTTGACATTTTGGTCAGACTAGCTATCATTTAGTTCCAATCCCTATTTTTTTCCTAAATGGTTTTAAAACGGTAACAGATTAATCTGTTTTGATTTTTTTGGAGGTCCCCCTCTCCCCCCTGTCCCCACCATGTATTTAAATTGCATCTTGTTCTCAGACTTTTATTTCAAACGAAGAAAAAAACAGAAGTAAAAAGAATAAACTATTTCCACTGCAAAAAGTACTGCTGTGCAGAAAGGGAATAAGCTCTGCCTCAGAAAATGGCAGCTGTCCCCTGCATCTAGTAGTTTTTAAGAAATTAATAGGTATGGTACATAAACCAAAACACAAAAATTACAAAATTTCATACTACTAAAGTTGCATGATAAAACTAGAGGCCAAAATTATTTCATCCAGAAATCATAAAAGATTAAACTAAATCAAAACTCTTCAATATGTCTTTGACAGATTGTCCCTTAACTGAGTGATTTTGTCATAAACCACATCTTTCTGAGGAGACATCTGGAGCTGCAGGTGTTTGAGGTTTCCCTAGGGAATCATACTTATCAATTCAGCTTTCTGTCAGCAACACTGGGTTGTCAAGGGGCATATGCTTCTGTGGCTTATGATTCTGCTAAACTGCATGGCTTTCAGCAAAAACAATGATAATAAACTGGAAAGAAGAAAGTGGCTTTGGCCATTAGCTTCCTAGAAAGAGGCAGCTGTCAGAAGGCTTTACTTCCTGCAGAGCAAGATGACTTTAATGAAGCAAACCTTGGTGATCCTCGGTTTAGAAGAATATATTAAAGCCATCTTGTTTCGCTTTATGTGGCATTATCCACTCACACAAAGCAGCAGAAGTAAGGAGAAGCACATCCTCTTGTCTGAGGGTTTTAACTTTTACAGCTCTGAGAAGAGCTTAACGTAATATTCAAGACCAAAATCTATCATTTCATCATTTCAAACCTAGTTTTGTCAAAACTGACCCAGCAACATATTTTACACATTATGGATGACATGAGCTATTTTCAGCAGTGCACAGAAACAATTATTAATCGTTACAGATTTAGATTAAAGGATTCCTGATATGTGCTACCACATTCTCAGCACACCACAAGTTATGCTGCCCAGTATGGTATTTCAGGGGTTTTTTTTGTTTGTTTGTTTGTTTTATCTCCAGCTTTATTTATCTATCCTGAATGAGCTGGTTTTTCTATTTAATGACATTGAGAGAAGCTCACTACAGCTGGTTTTACTGTTTCTTTATTTCTTTATCAAATAGTGTTTGGTTTACCAGAATGCATATTGTAAGGCATGTGCACCCTGTTCCTCTGTTGCATTTTTCTCTCAGATATGTCACCTGTTGTGGATTTGGGGTCATATTTTTGTTTGGTTGTGAGTTTTGGGGGAGGAGTGGGGGCAGTGTTGGTTTCTTTCCCCCAAAAAATATATTTTGAAATAACTAAATTCTTTAGTAAAAGTATTATGATAAATGGAAATGATCCAAGTACAAAAAAGTCAAGATTTTTTTTTACTGACAGTTTGTGAGTGATATGAATGAACCAGCTTGCTATACTATTACATTTGACTGAGTTTCTGAATGAGAAATAGTAAAGTCAGAGAGACTGTTTCAGTGAAAGGCAATTTTCTGAGATATTTTATATGTCTATCAGTAAACAGTGTAACAAATTTCCATAGCTCAACTTTATTATTTGTTACTGATGAGCGAAAAACTAATTTAAGGCTCTCTAGCGACTCCAGAGAAGATATGTTCAAATCCCTTGAGCTTTAAAGCAATTTTTGTTTAAAGGAATTATCTTTTTTAATCATGCAAACATCTTATGAACTTGTATTCATTAAAACTGTGGACCAGTTTGATTGACACAACCAATTCCAGTCTTTAGATCGAGTGCCACCTTATGAACAGAAAGCAAACAACAAGGGAAATTATCAGAGAGGCTGCTATACCCCTATATCACTTACAGCATTCAGAGATTTTATTTCCATTACCCGTAGTCAAATAAAGCAGTTAATAATTTTACAAAATAATTATTCAGCTCAAAATAAAATTATCTAAATTTTATAAAGTAAGCAAATGAAGAAAAAGTGATGTTTCTAATTCCATATTTTGTTAAAAGAATACTTTCCATGGTAATCAGAACTTTACTACTTGAATTTTCATTCAGCGCATACTGCATGGAATTTCATGTCTGCTAGAGCTGTGAGGTGAAGCAGCCTGCCCCACTACTTTAAAGGAAATGTCTGCAGAATACCAAAGAGGGGTGTAATTCTCTGAAGTTAGATATTTGTGAAACAGACGTTAGGAGAATAAATGTTTGTAAATAGAAGGAAGTAAGTTCTTTTGGGTAAAGAAGAATACCAATAAAGGATCTGCAAATAAATTCTTTCCTGCTACTGTGTCCAGTTTTTCCTTCTCTCTAGTCCTGCTGCCAATTCACAGATTCTGATTGGCAACAAGCTCCATTCGGTCTTTTTGTGTACCTCCAAAAAGCATTATTTTTTTCCCTACTTGTCTGGGGCTTACATGTCCTGCTCCCTTCCAGTTCTTCCTCCTTTCCAGTCTCCTGGTCCTTTCCAGCCCTGTAGCTTTCTTTACATTTTTACTGCTCACTGTTTTCTCTCTTCTCTTCCTCCTCTCTGAACTCAAGGATTTTTTCCCCAGTGGTTTGCTTAGTTGCTGCAGGGGAAACCTTCCATCCTTTAAGAAGGTTTCATGGGACCCGTGTGTAGCAGCCAGCACATACCATCAGGCAGAATTCTACTCTGCTCTCAAACCACTGCCTTTTATCAAAACACAATATGCATACGTTAAACTGTGTGGAAATTAACAAAACATATAATTTATTATAACAAAGAATAACATTTTGACCTTCTAAGTCTTTGGAAAATGAAAAAGAAAGTCCTCATCCTAAAGCACAATAGAAAGTGAAAAATGTATTAAACAAATCGAAGCCTAAAGCAAAAATTATATTGGAACAATCAAATGCTTTGCTTTAATTACATTAAATTATTGAATTTGAGTTAAATTATTTTTATTGTATTTATTTGAACTAAGGCTCATTGACAGAAAGAAGTTACTGAGAAGTGTGTTACAATGTGCAATCAAATTTTTTTTTGCATATTTATTGTCACTGAATACAGTATAAAAAATGTAATCTATCTCATCTTTTGTTTTATCGTTTCCATTATGGTCAAGAATCTCTACAAAGGTGGTTGTTAAATAACTCTAAAACCTTATCTCATCAAACTACTAAGTTGTATGACACTATTTAGTATATTGATCACTGTATATATACTTTGGATGGTACAAATATTAAAAAAAAATTAATAACGTTAGAGATAGTATATTAGTGGCTATATATTTTATAAGATTTTGCAGCTTTTGGTTTAATTACATAGATCAGTGAAAACTATTTTGAAAACAGAATTTCTGAATATTTTGAAGAGCTGACATTAGACACAGTATATTATCACTGTTTAAAACAAAGAAAAATGATGCACAGTTAAATTTAGAAAAGCTCAAAAAGCACTTTACCTCATAGTTTTTCAAATAAGCAGAAAAAGGACTAATATTGGAGATAATCCTTATTCCTTCTAAGTTTGCTTAGATGGTGAATGCTTATCTATCTGTCATTATTTGATTTGATGATGTGGTTGTTTAACCCCCACATGGCCACTCACCAACTCCCCAGGCAGTGGGACGGGGGAGAGAAATGAAAGACTAAAGGTGAGAAAATTCATGGGCTGGGATAAAGGCAGTTAAACGGGTAAAGCAAAAGCCACATGTACAAGCAAAACAGAACAAGGAATTCATTCCCTACTTCCCACGGGCAGGCAGGTGTTCAGCCATCCCCAGGAAAGCAGGGCTAGATCACACATAAGTTACATGGGATAACAAACACCATAATGCCAAATATCCTCCCTTCCCTTCTTGCCCTAGCTTTATATGCTGAGCATGCTGTCCTATGGTATGGAATATCCCTTTGGTCAGTTGGGGTCAGCTGTCCCAGCTGTGCCCCCTCCCAGCTTCTTGTGCACCCCCAGCCCACCTGCTGGTGGGGATGTGAGAAGCAGAAAAGACCTTGATGCTGTGTAAAGGCTGCTCAGCAATAACAAAAACATCCCTGTATTAGCAACATTGTTTCCAGCACAAATCCAAACCATAACCCATACTAGCTACTATGAAGAAAATTAACTCTATTCCAGAGAAAACCAGCACACGTGCATTCAAACTGTTATTCAGGATTTGCACAGAATAATTACTTTTTCTGAAACCAAACAAACTCCTCAGAAACTGCATTTCCAGGAACTTTTTTAATATGGTGTCTATCTTGATAATTTCATTTCCTGACTTTCTTTCTTTTCACAATACTTACTTAATGTAAATAATAAAAAGAAGACCTCAAGACAATAGTCACTACTAATAATTATGTATTGTTGAAGGAAACTGTGTTAAAAAATTTCAATTTATGGCACATTGGGGTCTCAAAGCTTTAGTGAAATGTTTATAATTAATAGAAATACATTTCCAGGCTTCATGACTATTTAAGGTGACATTAATGTTGTGGGATGTAACACAACAAGTGGAACATAAGTTTTCCATGAGACTGTTGAAAGTTAATTTAACTCTATAACCACAAGCTCTATATACTACTATTTATTGCTTCTGGTAGACCACAATAATTGAAATTTTAGCTCCTGCCAAGGTGCAGATGTCTCCACTGTAAAAAACTTTCAGTTCTTTGGCTTTAGTACCTGTCCTGGTTTCAGCTGGGATAGAGTTAATTTTCTTCTTAGTAGTAGTATCTTTTAAAAAGCTGTCAGCTCATAATCTTCCATTTTGTCAGAAACTAGCATATGACACATAGAGATAACATTCTTGGGAAGAATGTCATTGATCAGGTAGTAGGAACATGACATAAAATTCTATCAAGTAGTAGTAGAAAGTATTCAACTTTACATATGAGAAATACCAGGTCTTTCTTTCTGTGTATATCTGTATGTATGTTAATTTGGTCAACTAAACTGCAGTAGCCTCGATAACAGAGATAAAATAAATAAAAATAAATAAATAAAAAATAAATAAATTAATTAATGCTTTTTCTCTTGTCATGGTTTAACTCCAGCTGGCAATTAAGTGCCACAAAGCCACTTGTTCCCTTTCCCCTCACCCAGAGGGATGATGGGGGGGGGGGGGGGGAGGAGAATGGGAAAGGAATGTAAAGCTCCAGGGCTGAGATAAGTATAATTCAGTAGCTGAAATAAAATTAAAATGAAAGAGCAATAATAAAATAATGATAACAATTATAATGAAAGGAGGGTGGAGAGGAATGAAATCCAAAGGGAAGGGAGGAAAGAAAACAAGTGATGCACAGTACAACTGCTCACCCCTGCTGACCGATGCCCAGTCAGTCCCCAAGGTACGACCAGCCAGCCCTAGCCAAGCCTCCCCAGTCTATATGCTAAACATGACGTCCCATGGTATGGAATATCCCTTTGGCTAATTGGGGTCAGCTGTCTTTGGCTAGTTGGGGTCACTTGTCCTGGCTGTGTCCCCTCCCAATTTCCCGTGCCCCTCCAACCTTCTCACTGGCAGGGCCTGAGAAACTGGAAAATCCTTGACTGAGTATAAACATAACCCAGCAACAACTAAACCCATCCATGTGCTATCAACACTGTTCTCACACCAAATCCAAACCACAGCCCTGAACCAGCTACTGAGAAGAAAATTATAGCAGCTGAAACCAGGACATGGAGATAGAATCTTCCTGTATAACATCCTCCTTAACATGCTTCAAGACTGAAACCAGCAGCTGTCAGAAAGTTAAGACTGACAAATAAATTGTAACCTATCTTGAAAGCAGTAATCATAACACAGGATCTTGATGAGTTTTGGCAGACCATCAGGTAGCCTTAATTCAGTCAGTGGATGGCAGGAAGGTGTCCCCACAGGTGCCATCAGAAGAAGACATCATTGTCATTTTCACCCCCAGAATTTCAGCTGGTGGGGATTTTTCATATTGAATTGGGCCTCCATGCAGGGGGCTGATACATTTGGTTTACGGATAGCTTTTTTTTTTTTTTTTCATTTAAGCTGGCTCAGAGTCTAGGTTTGCCATGAGCAGGAGTTAAAACAAAAATTTAGAGATATACTATGGTTGTGTTAATAAGCTCTGCATGAGGCAGTAGCACTGGTGTATTCACAGAAAATTTAATGTTATAGTCACCCTCCCTTCTGGCTGGCAAAGCCTTTGTTGAGCATAATAGCAGATCATTGATGCAGGGTCACAGCTCTGCAGTCCTGCTCTGTCTATTTCCTAGTCACCCTTATAAGAAGATAAGTAGAGTACGTACACAGTTTGCTCACTCATCTTTCTCTCTGCTGTGAAAGAAGCCAGAATAGGTATTTACAGACCTCACTGACTTCCAATAAGTAGGACGGTTCAATAATGATGTTTAATAAAGTAAAAGATGATAAATTATTTTTTAAAACTCACTGTCTGCCCTAGTAATTGTCCATTATTCCTATCTTCCATAGCTACAACAAAAAAACCCTCAGCCTAAGCAGATTATAATTGGTCATCATTTCAAGTTTGTTGTACAGAATAAAGCAAAGGAGGCATTTTGATTTTTGCTCCTGGTGTGCATAACATCTCTTCCTTTAGCATAATCATATTTTTTTAGCTTCCAACTGTTAGAAACATTGCTGCAATTTCCATTGATGTTTCCTTTGAGTAACAAAAGTCGGTAATTTAGCCAACAGAGACAGGCTGATTAGATTTGTTGCACACTGATCAATCAAAACGCTGTCCTGATCTCACTGGCCTTCAGACACTGCCTTAGAAACACCAGCCTTAGGGAAAATATTTTGCATTTTCTTTTAATTCTTTTATAAATAGATACAGCAACTTGGAAACATTACATATTGTTTGCTTAACTCTATGTTTAATATCACATGAAAATAATGATTAAACATCACACAGATAATGAAAAGCAGAAATACAGACAAATAAAAATAAAACAAGACCAATCTCAAAAGAATGATGCACTTCAAAAGTGAACTGAATATGAAAAAGACAGAAGTTGAGAAGGAAAACATGAATATAAGAATAAGAAAAAACTGGAAGACAAGCAGAATCATGGAGAGTAAAATCAGTATCTGAAAAGATATTAACTAATAAAAATGCTGTACTATGTAATTTCCTTTTCCTAAAGAGTTTTCTCTAAAGAGAAACCCTGGTACAAACATAATATGGACACAAAGAATAATGTACCACAATAAAGAAATGTCTCCTTACCATAATAAAAACATTATTAAAGGATTGGTGAAATGACAGGCAGGAGAAGAATAACTAGAATACACAACTACATTCTTGGCAAAAGACCAATTAAAGATCCAAATAAAACTTAGGACAACACTGTGTTAGCTGGTGAGTTCAGGGAGGTAGCAATTAATTAAAAGAAAACACACAAAATCAAACCAAAAAAAACCCTCAGCTTTAAAACAAATAAACAGACACCATGCTGGGAGCTTGCCCAAGTACTAAGCATTCCCGGTTATAAACTGTGAGAACTGGGTTTTTTTGAGACTGCAGGCCTGGTGTACCATAAGTTTGCTAATGATGTGAGAAGATGAGTGGATGTATCTATATTAGTGAGCTAACAGGGCCAGGGCACAGATTCAAACACCTACTTGCATTTACCTAGTTCGCTTTATATTTAGCCCAGTCCCTGTTGCACTTCCAACCCACACCACACCACACCTGGGCAATGCCTGGAAGGTGTTTGGGACTGTACTCTTTGGGGATTATTCCCCACAGGCCGCCTTGCTTTGAGGAGGAGAACTTGGTCCTACTGACATGTGTGCTACCCTCAAACACAGAGGAGAGGGACTTTTCATGTCATTTGCTAGCATAAATGTAGCTTCTAGGCATGTCTTATGGCACAGTGTGATGTTACCTGTTGCATTTAATGAGACATTTCATATTCCAGATACAGTATAGCCTTGTTAAGTTATTGTTACCCTAACTATAGGATTAGTTCTCCATGTCTAAACACCACACTAATCATCTGAGCACTATTATTTTGGTATATGAGCTATCTTGCTCAGAAATAGTATGAATATCTCTACACAGTACGGTTTGTGTTAGCATCAGTTGTTTTTCTGCAGGTGAAAATTCTTGAAAAAATTATCAGAAAAAAAAATGTAATTCAGAGATACTATTAGTGTTGCTAGATGCAAACATCCTCGTGGCATTTGGCTCCTTGAACTTCTTGCTTCTCTAATTTGAAAGCAGTTTTCTAGGCAGACCTCAAGATGGAAGTCAACGGTATGTAACTAAAATACTGTCTGAGAAGTTGAATGAATTGTTGCATTTCTGTGTCAGCTGGTATTCGTCACTGCTGGGAGAACACAGATGTCAAGTGAAACTGGGTGAAATTATCTTAGGTTTAACTAGTGTTTGCAACAAGATGTATTAGAAGTTTAGATTTGTAAGTGGCGTAGTTTTGGCAATCTGGAAGAACTAATAGAATCCAGTGTTTTTCTTTGCAGTAGAAGGTAAGGTATCAAGTTAGGCAGAATGACACCATGTACACAGTGTCAAACAATTTTTCAATCTTTCATGACATCTGGAGTAAAAAGAAGTATATCAATAGTGTATGGGAAGAACACAATACTGGTGTTGACCCGTGATGGAAATCTTCCACATGTGTAAGACAAGAGAGGGAATTTTCAGATAAAACTTTAATAGATGATTGCAAACACTAGGTACCAGTAAAAAGAAACATATTTCATGGAGTAATCACATTTTCAAACAGTTTATTTTGAATTTTGTTACATATTTTTAATTAGCTGAGAAAGATGGATGTTGTCTTCTTAGATCACAGATGTACAAATATCTCATCACTATGGAAAGAATATCAGCCAAAATTGTCAGATAGGACCCAACAAGCATTCCCAGGGAATCCAGACATCACTTATTTCTCATTCTTTTGTTATAACATGGTTTGAAAATACTTTTCAAAACAGGAAGGGATGGTGATTAGAAACAAGATTTCTACATCATTTAATGTATTGTGTTTGCATGGCAAGGTTTTTGTAGCACAGAGGCTGCAGGGGTGGCTTCTGTAAGAAGCAGATAGAAGCTTCTCTTATGTCCAATAGAACCAGTGTCAGCTGGCTCTGAGACAAACCCACTAGTGGCCAAGGCCAAGCCCATCAGTGATGGTGGTAGCACCTTGGCAATAGCATATTTAAGAAGAGGGAAAAGTTGCTGTGCAACAGCAACTGCAGCTGGAGAGAGGAGTGAGGACATGTGATAGAAACAGCCCTGCAGACACCAAGGTCAGTGAAGGAGGAGGAAAAGATGCTCCAAACACTGGAGCGTTGGTTCCCCTGCAGCCCATAGCAAAGACCATAGTGAGGTAGATATCCACCTGCAGCCCATGGAGGACCCCATGCTGGAACAGGTGGATGCCTGAAGGAGGCTGTGACCCCATGGGAAGCCCATGCTTGAGCTGGTTTGCTGGCAGGACCTGTGGCCCCATGAAGAGTGGAGCCCAGGCTGGAGCAGGTTCACTGGCAGGGCTTGTGACCCAGTGGGGGACCCACGCTGGAACTCAGGGAAGTTAATTCGTTGCCAATCAAATCTGAGTAGGGTAAGAGAAATAAAACCTAAATCTTAAAACGATTTCCCCCCACCCCTCCCTTCTTCCTGGGCTTAACTTCACTCATGTTTCTCTACCTCCTCCTCCACAGCAGCAGAAGGGGACAGGGAATGAGATTTGCAGTCAGCTCATCATACGTTGTCTCTGCCACTCCTTCCTCCTCAGGGGAGGACTCCTCACACTTTTCCCTTGCTCCAGAATGGGGTCCCTCCCACAGGAGACAGTCCTCCATGAACTTCTCCAACGTGAGTCCTTCCCATGGGCTTCAGATCTTCATTAACTGCTTCAGTACGGGTCCTGAAATAAGATTATGGAGTGTAATCCTGACTAATGTGGAACGTAGTGAGTAACACTACATATTTATGAATATAATGCCTTCTCTGAAGACAGAGTACTTCAAGTTGTGTCTAGTTGCTCACTGGAAGTGAAAGTACTCTCATGATACATAACACTTGCTGTAGGTCAGGACAGGACTGAGATGCTCTTTTCAGTGTGTCACTTTAAAAAAAAATCATGTTGTTTGTCATCTAAAATTTCTAAATATTTAAAGTTTTAGTGGATCATGGAATTAAATTGCCCTCAGGTCTCATAAAAAAGTTTCTGTGTTCCACTACTTTAATACCTAAATAATTCTCAAAGATCTTTGGATCGATACAGAAAAGAAAGCAGTGTTTATCTCAAAATTTATTTTCTCATATACCTAGTTAGGTGGTAAAACAGACAATGAGGCTGAACGATAATAATTTTATGTAGTCAGACAACTTACGTATGGATACTTGGTCTTTAAGAAGATGATTGGTAGGCATTAATTAGGCTATGCCTACGTGACACTTTTGAGTAGGGATTGAAAAATAAACCTAGACGTAGGTAGTAATTACTGTGCCTAAATTAGGAAATAACCAGGTATTTTAAAACATAGCTCTTAGACCATCTATGTAGCTGGTTTCCTTTTTCAGCTAAAACGTGATGGCTAGTGGCCAGTTTCTGATACCTCTTGGGTGTTTTTGTCCAGTCTGATTGTCAAAGACTGCTCTATTGGACTGATTTTTGTCATATGACAGCTTGAGAATGAACCTCCTTTAATCTGTCTTCTGAAGCTGAACTACTGCGCAGTTTGGAAGTCATAGATCTAAAAGACAGCAGTCAGTTTACTGCACTCAGCCAAGAATCAGGACATCTAGACTTGTTATCCTTTTTTTCTTTTAGAGGAACCAGCCTCTTTTAGCCAACTTCAGAGATTAGGTAATTCTTGAAAAGAGGTTACTGAGTCACGTGTTAAGATTGTAAACCCTATAATCCTCTTAAATTGCTTTTTAGGCTAGGAGAAGCTGGTCCTTAGGCACTATCATCCATTTTTAAAGAAACCTAATTTTAGATAGCAACATTTTAAATAGAATACAATGAAGATCAGTATGATTGTAAATCAGAGAACCTGGTCCAGAGTATACAGATATTCATCTTCAGGTCCAGAATCCTATTTACAATTACATTATCCCAAACTTGTGGTAATGAAAGTTGGTTTAAATGTATATGCTAATACATCCTATTTCATGGAACATGTGTTTTTCTTAAGATTTCATCTAGGTATTTTGGGTAAAATTTAAAATTGACTGTGATTAGGTCCTCTCCTCTCCTCTTCCACATTTGTCCCTGGACCATAATTGCTACAGAAATAAAATTCCACAACAGACATGGGTTTAGGGGTTCAAATATTGACCCTTGTGGAAATAAAGAAAAAAACAGTGCATGAGCAGCCTTAAACTTTTCAGGTCTGGAAAGGGATCTTTTTTTTCCAATATTCAAAATAGAGAAAGTACTGTTTATCCATTACTGCCCATCTTGAAGGAATAGAAATCAACATACTTGAAAATGGAGTATTAACTGTTATTGCTTAGAAGTATTAGAGCAGAACCGAGAAACCCCACCTTCCTCTAAACAAACCAAAACATAACAGAACTATTTTCTTTTAGTGTCAGCAGACATTTAAGAAATCTGCAAAAACAACCAACAATAGTAGGCTCTTTTAGAACTGATGATAGCAATGAATGTAAGAAATCATTACAACAGTGATTTGTCATCAAGTGGTACAAAAGCTGACATGAAAATGTCTTTCTTGAAGCCTTTCAGCATAATAAACTTCTTGGGGAATACTCCCAGAGAGGCTTCTACAAGCTAAAAGAAAATTCTGCTTTGAGCAAGTTAGTGTCATTCTAGCACATTTATAAACACTTCAAAGGACGGATTTACAAATTAAGTAAGCAGTGGCTTTGAGATGCTCCAGTATATGTTGAAAAGCAAAAAGCAGGAGGTAGCAGGGGAATTTCTTGACCTTCTGATTTATTTTTTAGCTGTTATAACAGAAAAAATAAACTAAATAATCAGGAAACCTCAGCAAGCTCCCTATTTCTGGAGAACCCCAACAATGATATTCAAGCTAATTAAAATATAAAAACTAATTAATGTGGCAGAACTTGGTTTAGAAGTTGAAAATATATACAAATGATATCATTTCCTGGGACAAGTAGCATAAAGTACATACTCTGTAACATAAACTTTCCATACACATGATACCCGACATATATCCCCCAGCTTTTATCCACATCTTCTTATAGTTTGTAGAGTCTTCTAGAGGAACACAGGATACAGGATTTGAAGGAAGATCTTGGATCATGCCCAGACTCTTTTTGTCATGGTGATGTCACATGCTTATTATGTAGTTGTATTTTATTTTATATTTTATATAAAATAATAAGATATATTTAAATAATAAAAATATATTTCACAAATATATCTTTTTGACTCCGCTAATTTTTCAAGGTTGTTCAAGAAATTAAATTCTGTACCAGTTCTTTATTCTCAGACAGACTTAATTTATGGTCATTTCCTTCCAAGGCAACATTCTTTTTAAGTTAAAATAGCTCTTCTCCTTATAAAGCAGTTACCTCTCCTCTCCTCCTTCTCCTCCTCCTCCAGGCAACACTTTTAACAAAATTCCATCTTTTCTACCCCAAAGTTGAATTCAGTTTGGCTTTATAAAAGACAAGACTTTATTTGCAAACCTTACATACTGAGCTGGAATTACCCAGATCACTACTTCTCCCTTCTTCTGTAGAGGAATGGTGTCAATTTTGTAATCATGCTGTATTTCCATGAGTTTGATACTTAAGTGCAACACCTGAATTCTAAAAATACTCTGTAACATTGAGTATCTGGTTCTTCTGACCAGAATGTGTTGATGATGGATAATAATATGTGAAATGAGAACATAGCCTTATCATGGATGATAGGGCAGTCCATTCTTTAGCTAAAATTTGGTTCATAGTCTCTGCTTAGTTAGTTATAAATCTGTATTTTTGAAAGGGATTTGACACACTATAGCAGAAATAGAAGAGTCAGAAATCTTTATGAGAACAAGCTCTGCACATGAAGTTTGTAGTCATCTCTCCAATTGCATTAAGCAGAAATAGTTGATAGACTGCTGCAAATCTCCAAAGCAGAAGGAAAAAGTAGATGACTGTCTTTTATATAATCCCAAATAATTTGAAATTACTTTGATGTGAATTCAGTTTCCACACTTGATGGCAAATTTGACATAGGCAGCTGAAGTTGAGTGTGAACAGCATTCATTCAGATCTACTAACTGCATATCCTACAGTGTCTCACAAATACAAGAATTTAATTATTCTCAGACAAATTGCTTAGCTACAGCATATAATGACTAGTTACAGTGTATTAAGCACTATTTGTCATGAAGGAGTGGGATAAAGTACGTCGTGGATAATGGCATCTTTTTCCGGAAAGAAAGTCAATCAGTCTCTACTCCTAACATCACATTTCAAGACAGAGTGAAATATAAAACTGACTCTGCTCACAACAACAACTAAAATTCTTTATAACATGAGAAAGTTGTTTTTTCCTGAGATAAAAAAAAGAGAAAAATATTTAGTGCTACTCAGTTTCATATGTTTACTGTCTATTTTTCTTACGTGCTTGACAGAAAGGTTCAAACTAACATGAAATTGTGATTCCTTTCCAGTATATGTAAGATTACCTACTAAATTCTGAAGCACTGGATTTTTTCCTGATTTACAGTAGAGTACACCAAACCCCCTTTTCCATATTCTACAATAAATTTTGTTATAAACTGAAATAATTTAGAGTCTGTATGAGACACCAAATACTTGGTGGGAGAATAAAAATACACTTTATTTTCTAGGACTGACAAGGTAAGTGATGAGTCTGTTTTCATAACAGGCTAATAAACCTAGCACCTAATAGAAACAAACAGGCAAACAAAAATTTCTATTGTGTAGCACTATAATTACTTAGATTAGCATTTCAATAATGATTTTGCCTTTCTTACATTATAAACTACTATGTCCTGCCGTGTCACCCCTGAGTTAAGGAGTGGTAAATATACAGCTATTTTAATAAAATAATGCATTTGTACTACTCCTTGTGGTTAGAATACAGCCTCTTAATATCAAGAAAATTATTTCATTAGGCTTAAAGCTTTCAGAAAACACAGCAGTAAATTTGGTAAGTAGTTTAGAATAAAAAAAAAAAGGCGAACATTTTTTAAAAAAGCAATTAAACATATTTGGAAGATGAAGTTCTTAAAATCAAATGCAATTTCCAGACATTTCAATGTTCATGGCTAAGCCATCACAAAATACAGAAATCTGAAATAAAGTTTGTCAATTACTGAAAAGAAAAAACCCCAGGTGAGCTAGTGCAAACAGTAATTTTTAAAGTTGCATAGATAAATAACTTCATATTGACAATTTCCTTTTTTTTTAACAGCTACTTTGATTAGGTAATTGATTAAAAAAATACATTTTTTCCCTCAGTGACATCTTTAAACATATATACACATAATAATTTGCTTAGGTTTTTCTTAATATTTCTTGTTTGAAATTAAAAAGTGTATTAATCATCACTGCAACTCCTGTAGAAATCAATTATCATTTTTATGTTCCTTGATGAATATCTTATTTTTTCATTTTTTCTTTCTTCTTTTTTAATTCTTTCTACCAGGGAAGTATTTGAATTAATGGAACTACTTTGTCATGGTTGTTTTTCAAGTAGTAATCTTTTTGAAAAAGGGAAGAAAAAACCCCATGTACATGATCAAGAGAACTTGAAAGATGAATCTTTTCAGCATTTGTAGCTTGATCTTATAAGCTGTACCAGACTTGTCTTTTACCTTACCCTTGTGAGTAATGTCATTGAACTCCAGGACTTTTCTCATGATAAAGCATTCGCAGAACTGGCCCTGAGATAGTACAGGAAATTAAAGATTCATAGAATTGCTCATAGTGGAAGTTATAATGCACGTTCATCATACCTGTAAGTGACTTTGCTGACTATGTTCCTGGCATTGCAGCCTTTATTATGGGTTTGTCTTTTTCTTTTCCCTATGGTTAAGATCTGTTACCTGATTTTACATGGGACTGAAAAACATTTTCTAACAAATCAAAGTTAATAAAAGATAATGTCCGACAATACTTTTTATATGCTTTAGGAAATTTATCTTTCCCTGCAGATACTTAGGAAGACTCGCAATCTAGACTTTACTAACTCACAAGTCCAGTATTTGTTATGGAGAACTTCTCTGCTGTTTAGTTATACTAAAGCCATATATATTACAAATGTTATCATTACAAAGGGTAGTAGCAGTTTGTTGTTGCTGTTATCGTACAGAAGAAGATTGCAAATCCTCTTAACATAACTTCTTCAGTCTCATCAACCAGCATGGGAGCTCTGTTAGTCTTGGAAACCTGACAGCTTTGATGAGTATTCCTGCTGCTTGTGTTTTATGATTGGCACGTACTCTCATTTGGCATCATTCGAAGAAGATTTGAGTGTTGATCGAACTCTTTTCAGAAATGGTGCTGCATTTTTCAAATGGGTTTATACTATATTTCTATGTCTTATACAACTAATAATTTACTGACATCTAATTTAACATCAGAGGAAAAATATTTCATTAGCTCCCACTTAGAAACCTTCAGTTTGGGTCCTTCAGTTCCCAATCTGACAGTAAATAGACTTTTTTAAGGAAGGCACTTACAAGTATCTTGTTTTCGGCTGGGATAGGGTTAATTTTCTTCTACTAAGAAGAAAATTAAGTCTATCCCAGCAGAAACCAGGACAACAAGGAATAGGTTGTCTGTATTAACTGTCACTTAAGAAGATGAGATTCTGTTGAGAAAATCATGTTTACTTCAGTAAACATGATGAAATATTGACAAAATTTTTGACATTTATACATCTCTTTAGTGCAGTAAGTTTCTCTATTCTGTATTTGGAAGTACATTCCAAAAGACCAGGGCTTTTTAAGGAAATGCAAAAAAGAATCCCCTATTAAACAACTTGAAGACATAACTTTTATTAATCTGAAGAGAAACAAATCCATGTGAGGATAATCTGGGGACAAGATAGCTTTGGGTTTACAAAGGCTCTTAACAAGCTCCTCACATAGAGCTTTTGATGAAGTTAAGACAGCATAGAATATAAGGATAAATACTTGAATAGATAAAGACTTATAAAACAGGTAACATGACAGGAGTAAATTATTAGGTTTTGCAACAGAGAATGATTTCTGGCAGAATTCCATGGGGTCTGTGAGATGGCTTGTACGGTTTAAGATATTGACAAGTGATGTGGAAAAAGAAATTGAAAGAAAAATAAGAAATACTATTGATGACACAGGACTATTCAAGATAGCAATAATAACAGCACCCTTGTGGAAGAACTGTAGAACGACATAAGACTGAGTGACCAGGAAGAAAAATTGCTAAAGAAATTAAGTGTAAAAAAAAAATGTGCATCTGGTGAGAAACAATCCCAGTGTCATGTATAAAATGAAGGACTCAGATCTGACTGCTGCTGCAAAGGAGCAGCAAAATGGGACTATGATAGTCAGTTTATAAAAATGTCACCTGCTGGTAGCAGTTGAAAAACAACAAACAAGAAATTCCAAGGAAAGGAATAAAACGAAACAAAACAACAACAACAAAAAAATCAGTATGCTTCTGAAAAATCCGTGTTTTGCCCTCATTATATAGTGTGCTGGCTTGTTTAGCTGGGCTTTCTTTTTGTTTTGCTTTGGGTTTTTTTGGCAGGGTTGTCCTATCTCAAAGTTATGAAAAAGTTTCCATGTGATGAATGAATGAGCAGGCTGTAGGTCTTCAGTTTGAAAAAGAGGTGGCTTAAAACAGGTTTTGTAGAAGTCTATCAAATTGTGAGTGACATGAACAGAATGGATAGTGATCAACTCTTCACTGTCTGTTTCAAAACAAAAAATATGGGCCATGAATGTAAACAGAAGGAAAACTCAGAATAAATGAAAGGATATATCTCTTCACAAACAGGCCAAGGAATGGTGACATCGAAGTTGCAAAAGGATATTACTGATGCAAATTTTTGCACAAGTTCAAGAGGGAAAACTAAAAAAGTATTTATAAAAAAACCCATAATTTAAGAGTAACTGAAGAGATCAAGAATCAAATACTCACTGGGTTACAGAGAGAGTAAAGATTTTTTTTTTTTTAATTTAATTAGAACATTAACTTGTAATGAGAGAGAGAGATTTGAAAGCCTCCTCAAAATGATGGTAGTGGTTTTTGATATAAAATGCATAAAGCAACATCAAATTAAAAACAAGAACACAAATTATCCATTTTTTGAGGTAGTTCCTTATGCATTAGTTCCCTTACAAGAAATCTTGCATTCTTTCCCACATAATGATAGTTTCAATAAGGCAACTAAAAGTGTTTTCATTCAGTATAGCCAAAAGAATAGCAGTTTCTCTTGGGAAATGTCAGAATGCATAAAGGTAGTTGCTCCATTTGTTATTCCTTTAATCTCCATTAGATGCAATGGGAGCAGAAAAAAAGCTAAATATTTCCCAGGTTTTGATTTGATCTTTTTTCTTGTCAGTAGTAGTCTGAAGGGTAAAGTATCTTCCATTTGCTTTGGTTTTTTAATGAAGTAGTGCCACTAAAGCCAATTAAACACCTAGGGTGAATTTTTGTTTGCTAAGGCATCATAGCTGTAAACTAACGGCAGGGTACTATGAATTTGCTTTTATGGATGCATTACTAGATTAAATGAAGTTACCATTTATACTATCTGGAAGAGGTGATGGAAAGATTAGATGTGCATTTAACTGAATACTGTCTTTTGTCTGAAGATTTCCTTCCCCAAATGAGAATAATATATACAGTGAAGTAAAAGGAATATAGCTATTGTGCAGGATACAGATGTACATTTATTATCAATTTAATAATTTGTATTTTAAAAATAATTTTATACTACATATAATTTATTTTTTTCAATTGCTTAGTACTTCTTTCAAATATGTCTTAAATGAGGAACTTTTATTTCACATTCTTTGGAATATTGTGTAGCTTATCAGAAGAGATATAATTCTTAGACACAAAGACTATGACTTTAACACCATTATAACTTTTTTTTTTTTTTTTCTGATTTATCAAACTGACTATCAGAAGCTTCACTCTATCTATGCTGTTGAATTATATGAAAACCATTGAAAAGCATTATCCCATTTCCACACCTGGAATCCACAAAAGTGTTTCTTAATTCAGGTGTTTGCAGTTTCTGATACCATTCTGGTACAAACTGAACAATGTACCAAGCACTCCAGCAGAAGCACTACAGCTTCCACTGCCATGCATAGTGATAACAAACAACCCCAGCCAGAAGTTGACTGATTAATTGACAGATTCAGCAACATGGGGTCTGGACATTAAAAATTTAATTATGCACAAGAATAAGCATGAGTAATACAGGCTTTATGCTTTATTGAAAGAAAAGTATGCAAGCAGCTGTTTCATCACTACTAGAGACTGATGATTAAAATGGATAAGCATTATAACAAATAAACAGCAGGCTTTGTGAATTATGATGCTTTAAATCCATTGAAACCTTGAGATGGAGTTAGGGCTTGGTAAATATTTCCTCATTTTCATATCCGTGAATTAGATACATCCATCAGTATTCCACTCATTTCCTTACTGCTCCAACTGCTTGTCCCGTTACCAGCACCAATACTGGAATACCTCTATGTCACCCTTGCAACTGCTTTCTTTCTTTCTTTTTGTTGTGTTTTGTTTTCTATTCCTACCAAAATATCTCTTCTTTAGCTTTTTCTTCATCATATGTTAGGGGGTGAGGTACGATAGAGTTTTGAATGAAATCTGAAATTACTTTTAATTAATATGATGATGTTTTTCCGTTTTTCCATCCCTGGAGCATAACAATATAATGTATGTCTTCTGTGTTTTTAACTTCAAAGCTGATGATACTAAGGAAGAGCTCCTGAAACAGAATTTAATAGTAGGCAGAATTTCATATGAGATTAAGTTATGTCTATGGATATTATGAAAAAAAAAAACAAACAAAAACAACCAAACCCCAGGAAAATTAATCTAAAACAAAATGGAAAAAAACCCCAACAGCCCAACCAAAAAAAGCATCATGAAACTAACTGCCTGATCTCTCTCCCTCTCCTCTCTGTCCCCTCTCTTCCTCCTTTCCCTGAGCTTTTATTTCTGAACATGAATATAATTTGGCATGGAATATCCCTTTTGTCAGTCTGGGTCAGATGTGCCAGGGATATCTCCTCCTTGCCTACCCCCAGTCTATGGGGTTTTAAAGGAGTCAGGAGTCAGAAGAGAAAGCCTTGATGCTGTGCAACCACTGTTCCTCAACAGATAAAATACTGGTGCATTACCAATATGTGTTTAGCCACAAAAGCAAAGCACAGCACCATACTGGCTGCTACAAACAAAGTTAACTCCATCCCAACAAGAACCAGCACAATCCATTACAAAGGTATCTGTATTTCTGGCAGAAAACTGGGAAGAAGTTCATCAACTACCTTGAGCATGTAGAACTCCAGTTATTTTCTACAGTCATAAATCATTAACTGGTGGTGTTATGTATGCTATGGGGTCACAACCTAGCATTTCAGTATGAAATCAACCTAAATTATTCACATATTTGGGCTCCAGATGTACCGACCCTGCATTTAAAGACCTGCCACATCCTGTCGTGTGTCAGCATCCAAGATAATCTATGTGGCTTTTCAGATAACTATAGTGAAGTGCTCCACAAGTACTATATTTTAAACACCTTTTTTTTTTTTTTAGGTCATCACAAACTACCAGTTATGTGTTCAGAGCTGTTACTGTGCGTGTTAGTCATCGGAATATACACAGCTCTCAGTTTTATTTGCATTCATCAACCACATCCCAAATTGTCACACATCAATTGAAACACTAAAACATGCAGTCTTATAGTATTAAAAGTATGTTCTAGCAGGGAACTAAACTCAGGGTTAGCCCATGGCTATACAAAAGTTACTAAATATAAACAACAGCAGTTAAAACCCTGCTGGTAAAGTCACTGAGAAATTTTCTGGTAGCTTCCTCTCCCTTCCAACATCTCTAATTACAGATCTAACTGCTGGTACACTAATCATAGAAACTTCCGATACAGCTGAAACCATGGTGAGTGGAGGCAGTGGCAAGTACCAGTTTCTTTAGAATCACTAATGTGGTTTTCCGAGAAATTTCAAATTATTAGCAACATTCACAGTATTGTTTCTCTCTGTAACTACCATTTTCCCTGCTTAAATACAGGAAGTCTGAACTGCAAATGCAACTCTAAACCAAAAAGTTAAAGTTCCTCTGTTTTACGGTGTAGACGGCTATACCTGAGTTAGTTGTCTATGCAGCTTTTATAACTAATGAAAAACAGGATTAGTGAATCCTAAGGGAGCTAAGCCGACCATACGGAAAACTTTCTAAAAGTGCCCCTTCACCTGCAGTGACAGTAAATAAGTCAAGGGTAATTCACATAGCTGCAGATATTTACATGTTTGTGTTTGCTGCAAGGTGAGAGGAACTGTTCCTATCAAGTGTCTTTTCATACTTTTAGTGTTATAATACACCATTTCTCATAGCAATACAGTGCCAAAACAACTCATAAAAGCATAGAACTATTTAGAGCCAGACTGTGGCTGTTTCATTTGCAGTAAGTAGGTTTTTATTCCACAGGTAGAGTTCTTGCTCTGTTGGTTTTTTTTTTAAACAAACTAGTTATTTTTAGAGAAAGAGATCCTAATTAGCATAAATAAAGGTGGTAGACAGAATTAACATATATTATTTTAAAGGTTATTACCCTCATTTAAACATATTTAAGTGCTATAAGGTAAAATACATATTTCTTTGAAACAAAAAACATTAAATAAAATGTATATATTGAAAACATAGCATTTGGGTACTTGAATGTACCCAAAGATCTTCACTTGAAACAAATTCTGGTAAAAGTTATCAAAAGTAATTGAGAATTGAACCATTAAAAAATTCATTAGCTTGATTAGAAATACAAACCACTTTTCATTATAAAATCCTAAACAACCTCATATTTTCACTATTTTATATTTAATAAATTTGAAAAGTTCTACTTCATTCAATAAGAAAACACATTAATGAATCAAATAAGACAACTAATATTAATGCCATATGTAACTATATTATATTGATTTACCTACAGGATTTAACTGAAGCAGGCGTATTAGATGTCTGGCACTATAATATAAGAGTTTACATTCTTTGATCAGCTGAAAATCTAAACTGAAATGGAAATAGCCAAGTAAATTAATTTTTATTTATTAAAATGCATGGAAAGCTGAAATAAATTAAAATCTTAGCTTCTCATAAAAACAGAATGGCAGTTACACTTACCATTTTGACATAACCCTTTTGTATAGGGGTTATTGTAGAAATCTAAGCACTAGGGGATCATATAAATACAGTGACACAGCTGTAATTTAAAAATAAATCATGATGAAAGATTGTCTTACTTTTCACTTAGCTGAACATCCCTTAAGCTTTATTTGGAATTTTTCCTGGATGAAGGTTACAGAAACTAGTTTATGGTAGATACCTGCTGGAAGTGCATCTTTCTATAGTCATTGCAAAGGCAGAAGTGATGTGTGAGAAACATGCATGTCCCTATAAAGAAACTAACAAGTAAGTCTCCGGCCTTTAATACTGTGTACAATCTGTATTCTGGATGTGCATCAGATTTAAGAATTTTAATCCTGGGAAGTCTAAGGTACAACTGCTGGCTGAATAAATCAGACCAAGTTGAAATCTATTTAGGTCCTTTCAGTGGCAAGGTGGCTGTTAAATTCTACCTTGTTCCAATGAACCCCAATCCACCTCATTTCAGCCTATGCTCTGTACTTTGAGGCAATCCTGAGTTCATTTCAAAGGAACAGCGGTGCTTTATGGAAAGCAGTTTATTGTTAGTGTTCTTGCCTTGCTCCCTGCAGCTTAAGAAGATTGAAATCCATGGTTCACATTTCCCAGGAAGCTGCTTTAACCAATGGACTATCAAACTCTCTAGAATGGTGCCACTAAATCTGTCATTGAACTATCCACAGGAATGAATGCTGGATGTAATGGTCAAAAAAAAAAAAAAAAAAAAAAAAAGAGAGAACAAAGCAACATGGAACCTTACTGTGTAACTCATTTGTTAAAGGCATTCCCTTGGTGAGAGGATTCCTGTCATCTGGTACCTGCTTGTGGGACTGCTTATGCAACTTGCATTTAAGTATTATTTGACAAAATGCCGTAACAGTACTGGGGACAAAGACAAAATTTAGGTTACCTCCTTTCCACACTATTTTTGAAGGGATTGCCAAGAATACAAATTCTAAAGTATCTGGAGGCTTTCTGAGGATGTTATTAAGTGAAAAAGACATAATATCCAATTTAATGAATGTCTTGCAAGATCTCACTGACTCTGCTAACTTCCTTTAACTTTAAACAAGTTGTTTAAAAAATACTGCATGTATGCATAGATATATATGTGTGCATACATGTATCCACACGCCCCTGAAAAGTATACTTAGTTTGTAAAGAGAACTGCAAATGAAATCTGACAAAGTTAAAAAAAAAACTATTACAGATCTTCACACACTCTAAAACCCATATAAAGTAACAATTTAATTCTCAGTGGCTTCAGAGATTTGATGTTCTATCAGATATTTCATCCTCATTTTATTTTTTATGTGCAACAAACAAATAATTTTAGTTTCTTTGTTTTAATTTGCAAAGAACTCAAATAATATGGTGAAGACTGTAATGATTTCCTTCAATTTTTCTGTGCAGTATATTGGAAATGAGCAATGATCTTTAAAAGTAACGATAAAGACTGAAGAAGCTGAAGATTCACTGGAACAGAACAGTTAAGCTAATTGTTTCTAATAGTAGACTTACTCCATACCACACTTTTGCCTTTCAGTAAAGTGAGATCTGAAAGTGTATGAACATTTAAAAGGAGACAGATTGTTGTTGAGATCCAAGGAAATTATTTACTTCAAATTCTACATGTACAAGAGAGAAACAATATCATGTTCAAGTTTTTTTGGACAGAGAAGTTATCTGGACAGAAATAAGTTATCTGAATTTTAGACAAGTACAAAATAAAATATCCATTGAATAAAAAGGAACTATTTCAAAAAGCAAAGTTTTCCAAACCCTGAGGAAATATGTCATTCCCATTGATTCACACTGGCAAGAAATGGAATAATGCACATTATCCTCTCCTGGCTTCAAAATAAAAAGCTCAAAAATTCACCAAAACATAGGTCTAGTGTTCCTCCAATTCCTAAGCTGTTCATCCAACTAAGGCAGCAGAAAGAAAGTAAAAGCAAATGCTGCTGCAGGAGGCAAGTTTTGGGAAGTTTACAATAAACCTTGCTGAAGGAAGTACTGTTTTCCACAAATGCTCACAAAATATCTTGCATGGTTCTGTATTGAGCAAGTTGAGCATCTTGGTGGGACTCTGCTGGTTCACAGATTGCCACACAGTTTAATATCACTCCTGAGCCTCACTGCAGCTCTATAAATTCCCTTACAAATTATCTCCTTTTTTACATTAGTGAGTATTAGTTTTCATTTTTCCTTGTGGTTTCTCAGTAAATGACCTCAAACCTACTACTAGTTTTCAACACTTCAGAAACACAGTCTCAAAAACCAAACCCCAAACCCAATACAAAACAACACAAAAAAAATCCCTCATGATAGAAGATTGTAAAAAGGCCCTTCCATAGCTACATGATGTATACTTTCGTATGTTTATTTCTTTAAACTGAGTTGATTATGTTTTATCAACCTGAATAGAAGACAATAAAGTGCTACCTTTAATAAATTGTGCCTCATTCCTCTTTGCTTTACCATGACTTCTGCAGGTTGAGCTATGACTTTCTCTTTAGAAATTTCAGTATGTCATGACAAGACTTTTCAGCCCCAAACATAGATTATATTTCTTTTGTTATAATTCTCAGTTGCAGAAAGATTTGCTTATCCAGAATACAGTCTAAATTATAACCTCAATGATATGAATAAAGATACCAATGCTAAGGATATTTTGATTTGTATGGGTAGTTAGTTAAGAGCTTGTTAGAAATTGTACTGCAGCTGAACTGTATCCTGGAACACTGAAGAAGTCTCACAAAGATAATAATTTCAGTCCTCATATCTCCAAGCACCTTTTTCAACTAACGTTCAAATCCATCACTAAAATAGTACTGACATGAACAGCGTTTCTTTAGTTTTTTGTCTGGGTTGCAGTACTGTTTCAATGTCTATGGTTTCTCTGTTGTTCACGCTCTCTCTTCCGGTATTGTTATCCTTTCTCTGTTTCTCATATGTACATGCTGTAATGAAAGCACTATTCACTTGAGTTTCCCCACCTGTGTTATTTATGTCATGTGTGCTTTATTTTGGGGTGGCAATATATATGGATAATTCATATTGTTATACAAAATTATTCATATATATATATATGTAATATTTGTGTAAACTTATATATTTGTATGTAATTACTCTCTTTTGATTACCCAGTTTCATAAACAAGACTAATGCTGTTTTATAATAATCTCACAAAAATTGTAGTGGTTATAATTCAATGCCAATTCAAAACAATCAATCCAGTCTAATGAAGTAGTCTACAAGGTAGTCCAAGAAGACTACATTATTAAAAAAAAAAAATAATTATTTAATCCAACAAAACTATGACTAAAAAAGAACAGAATACATATAGGAGTGCATATTTGTCATTAAACATTTCATTGTTACAGAATGATCTACCAAAGTTGAGAGATTATTACATTTAATGTAATTACATGATGTGCTGATTAGAAAGAGACTTCAATTTACATAAACATAATCAGATTTTATTTTCTCTAAATCAGAATATAAATTTAACAGCAATGAAAACTATTCAGGTATTTTGCTAAAAAAAACCCAAAATCTGCTTTAGTAAAACATTATTTCATTGTGAAATTCCCCCACCTTCAGCCCCCAAAGTTAATTATAGACCTGGGTATTTTTTTGCACTGAATTAAGCCCTGTGAATGCAATGAAAATGGACTTTGACTCTGTCAGAACTATCACGTTTCTAAATCTGTGAAACTGAAACATTCCATATTCTCAGCACAAAGCAATAGGCTAGCCAAAATCGGAAGACTGAGACACTTAGAAAAAATTACATTTGCATGTAAATCTAAAAATATATTCAAACTCTCTGTGCTTCCTCTCATTTAGCTGATTACTTATGAGGAAATACGTGAGTGTTCTTCAGCTGCTAGTATCAGTAAGTGTTAAGAAAGCAACCATAAGCACTTTTAAGACTCCCCAAGAATTCTACTTTTTCCATCTCTGAACCGATTAGGTGACTTTATTAAAATCTCTGTTATTAAGTCTGAATGTCTTGTACTTATTCCCAACAAGGGAAATAAGATGTAATTGGTAACCAAGAATTTGAATCAACATTAAAGTATATTTTTTTATTCCTTGAGCATCCTCTTGGATGCTGAAGCTAACAGTTATGTATAGATTTATAGCATTTCTGAGTATTAAGATTTAAAAAAAATGTGTGAGGACAGAGGTGAGGATGTTTACTTTGGTTTTGTTTTGTTTTCATTTTTGGTTTTGCTTTTGGGTTTGGGTTTGGGTTTGTTTAGGATGACCATACATTGAATTTCAGCAGGAAACTAAAACTTTCATACAAACCATCCAAAGAGATGTTCTTGTAGAACAGTCATGTGACATTGGCATGCTAGGATGCACTCTGCCATGGGAGATTTTCAAGACCTGGTCACACAAAGCCTTAAGCAAGGGTCAGACATGCCCCTGCTTTAAGCAAGAGATTGGAATGGACACTTCTTGAGGTCACATCCAACGTGGCCAGATTCCATAAAGTAATAAGAATGAGAGCTTACACTGTTTATCTCAGATCATACTGTGCAATCTCTCTCTAAAATCATGGTTCTCTGTGTGATTAACTTTAGACTTAATGTATAGGTACTTCAAAAAAAAAGCTCTTCAAGTTAGACTCTTAATTCCATCAGCACTGATTTAAAGAGAAGTAATTAATAAAATTAACAAGACTTAACTCAAGACTTGATGATAATTTATCCTTGATACAAATCCAAATGGTAGTTCCGTATCTTCTGAATATATCTGCACATCTTTAATTACCATTCTCTTCTTTCTACAGGTTCTCAACAACCTGTTAGTTCATATAATTGAGGGAAGTAAAATATAAAGCAAGAATTAAACATCATCATCATCAAGCTGGGTGAGTATTTCGGCTGCTGCTCTGTATTGCAAGTGATTTGCAGGATACTTGTGGGATAATTACCCATTTAAAATAAGCATATTCTGACAGGACATGCTTACTGGATCACTTACTAAGGAAAACTAAGTAGAAAAGTTTCTAGTTTGTGATTCTTGAAATAGTAGTTCTGTTAAGCCTCCTGTGTTCCTAGATAAGCATAGAAAGGCAACTTCTGGGCAAAACAACTAGATTATTTAGCTACAGTCATGACTTGCCAGAGGTTAATGTGTATATGTTTGTATATGGGAGATATGTCATGATTTGGGGCTTTACAAATAAAAAAGAATATAGCTCGAAGTCCTGCTGGAGGTATATACAGCTATTTTCATTTCTTTGCTTGTTTGTTTGTTTAATCTGTCCCTTTCAGTTAAAAAGCAAGACCTCACACAACACCTTGGCAAAAGAGACAAGAGAATTTAAAGAAAGTAGTAGTACACAGTGCATCCTAGACATTTACCATCAGAAACTGAAAACTTCTGACAAAAGACTAGTTGACAGAAACAATAAACTTAGTTTATGGATGGAAACATTATGATCTATGAGTCATGGAGGTTTAGGGCTTTAAGGCTTTCAGAGCTGGCTGTTGCAAGGCTGACAACTGTGGATTAAAATGCAAAGAGACACTAGACCATTAAATTGTGAATCAGTGGGCTGTGATTCTGATGAGAAGTCAAATGGAAGGAAAGTACTGCAAGTGGACATCTGCACAGATCTTATTGACATTTTTACTGTATTTGCATTCCTAGTTACTTATTTAAAACTGGATGGACCAAGATAGGCAATAGTTCTTTTTTATTAGAGTTGTATTATTTACAGGCAACAAATACCAAGTTGTTGGTATCCACACTCCTGTATACAATTAATTTTGAAGTTTATCCTGTATAATGAACATGCATATACACATATTAAGAAAACCCTAGCTACCACACCGCTGCAAAAAGGGCATGGGTAGACAATATTTATTATTCGATTTAAGATCATTGTTTAGATAGCTGTTTTAGTAGTTTAGATGTTACGCTTTATTCCACATAACTGTTGAAATATAAATGGGCAAATCTATTAAATCTTTCATATCTGAGTTGGGGAGGAGAAGGATGGAAAATGTAGCTACAATATTATTAAATGACCAGACTACAATACTAAAACTGTAGAATAATCTATAAACTATTTTAACAAATAGCCAGTTTTTTAATTGACTGTTCTATATATAAATTCCACAGGCATATAAAAAGTAATGATTTCAAATTGGAACTACAGGGAAATTATAAAATATAAGATGTAAACAAAAATAATATTTTTAAGAGAAAATATTTTTTATGACAATTCCCAATATGCTGTACAGTACCCTCTTGTAACTCAGTTTCCCTATATTCAAATGAATAGAAATACATTGATTTGTATTAACTTTGAATCCATACATTTTTAACACAAACATTCTAAACACTGTACAGCAAATAATTAATCACAAGTTTCTGGTGTAAACATTCATAACATTTATTCCTAGAGACTATTTCTTCTGGGAAAAGGGGTTTATGCTGACTCATATAGCAACATTTTGCTTAGAATACTGCCTTTGGGAACTTGTACCTGTAGGTGTAACGTGTGAATGAGGGTTTTTTTATGATAAACTAATAATTGATATTTATTGCTTGATGATTTATCTGTAAATTGCAGTAATTTTCTTCTTTTTCCATGTCCACAAGAGATCTTGCTATTCTCAAATGTTCCAGCTATTTGAATTTATTTGAACATTCTTTTTTACTCTAAGAATTGACAGAAACATTTTCTGTGACTGTTCAGTATCTATACTGGAAACTACTGCTCTGTTGGTTAACTTCAAGCACTCAAATATCAAAAGCATTTTGGTCTACATGCTCTAAATTTTGTACTAAGGCCTTGTCCCTTTTGCAGGAGAAATAGTAATACAAGGTGAAGTAGCAGAAGAAAAGGGGCCTCAATAATTTTGGAAAATGTTAAGAGCTTTCCGAGGGACTGTTCTTCATCAAAATTAAACTAATGTAAGATTCATAGGCTTTATGCTGGTTAAATTTAAATAATCCTACAACATTCATAGGGAGTAGCTACATGCATGATTCTTGTTGTGAGTGGTACAATCATATTTTGACTTACACCAGTTTCTTCCCCTCATTATTTTTTTTTCTTTGATGTTTCTCTGCCATAGTAATAAAGAATGAAAAATTTTAGAAACATTATTTCCCTTGACATTTGCTGCTTTGACTGAGCAAAACATCTAGGAGGCTGTATTCTGCTTAAGGCCATTTGTGTTTAAGATAGAATGATGTGTAGCTTGCAAGGTGTGTTTAATAAACTAAACAGAGCTCTAAGTGGACACAATTACTACAATTCATAGATCATAGCATGAGGAAGACATGATGCTACATTTTCTTGTTGGTTGCAGAACTCACCCCAAAAGTGGGAGAAACAGGCTTTATTTGTTTTAGGCAACTAAATTGAGAGGTCCCACATATGCTGCTCACCAGCTGATAAATATTCAGATAAGGTTACTCCTTGGTCAATTCCAGCTGATAAAGTTAGTCCACTGTCCACAGAATATCCACAGGGGTATAACAGAAATATTGAATGTTAATGAATGGTAAAGCAGTCTTTCTTGCACTTTGCTTGATACATTTTGTTTTGCACAGCAATTGGACCCCTCTCCTAGGACCTATATGAGATTGTTTTTATCAGATAGTAAATTTCTTGCAAGATTTGTTTCCTGATATTATGCTTGAAGATACCAGGGAAAATGATACACATCTGTTTTAAGTGCCAAGGCCTTAGGCAAACACTGTCTCACCCTGAAGGTTGAGGAAGGTGTATACTTAACTAATAAGCGTATACCTTAACTAACATCATAGGGAACACAGGCAATTTATTCAGAAGGATGGAAGAAGCTAGGTGCCTAAACCAGGCTGACTTGGACTCCATCTGCCTCAGGTGTTTGTGCGTGTATCTGTTCACATGTGCCCATATATCTGCATATATATGTATGAAAGTAATTTTCATACGTGCTCTGTCCTGATAATGTCTCTGAAATTCTAAATTGGGAACTGTTCAAGATTCTTTAACTTTTTATGATTAGCTTCCCCTTAATCACATAACCCTGCTGGCATGGCTGATTTAAAATAATTATTTTTCAAGAAAGAGATTAACTTTGAATAAAAAAAAATATGTAATAGGAAAATGGTCCTTTATGCCAAAATTGTTTCTTTCTCACAACTTACACTTTCTCTAGTGCCTCCAGTTCTTGATATATCCATTCTCCTTCATCAGTATCTCACTGTACTTACATCAGTTCAGTGATTTTATGTGAGTAGAAGTTTCTAAATGAAAAAAAAAAAAAATAAAATTGAACATTTTGTGGCCTTTTATTACTGTTTGTTTTGTGGTAATATTCCAAATACAATGACATTTTTATATTTTTGTTTGTAGCTCTCATCAAGATACCATTTTATTTTATATTAGGTGTAGATGGCAAGGTTTTGGTAGCAGGGAGCTGCAAGGGTGACCTCTGTGAGGTCAGTGCCTGCCACACACTGGACACGGTCTGTTCCAGCCAGCTCCACAATGGACCTACCACAGGATACAGCTGAGCCTGTCAGCCAAGCGGGTGGCACCTCTGGACAAATGTGTTTAAGAAGGGGCAAAATACTGCACAAAAGTGAGAAACAGCCCTGACAATGCCAGTCAGAGAAGGAGGGGTAGGATGCACTGCAGGCTTTGAGGAAGAGATTCCCCTGCAGCCCATGGTGAGGACCACACCACAGCAGCTAACTACATTGCAGCCCATGCTATGGAAGACCCCACACCAGAGCAAGTGGGTGTTGCTGGAAGGAGTTGTATTCCACTGAGAGCCCACACTGGAGCAGATTTTTCTGAAAGGAACTGTAGGCCATGGGGGACCTACTCTGGAGCAGGTTTACCCTGAAGGTTGGAAGCCTATGGAGAGTATCCGCACAGGAGCTGGGCAAATGTGTAAGAAGGAAGGAGCAGCAGAGAGTAACTATTATGGACCGACTACAACCTCTGCCCCCCCGTAACCCCTGCTTCTCTTAGCAGGGAGTAGGTAGAAGAGTTGGAAATGAAGGATTGAAATTGGGTTGGGGAAAAAAGGGTGTCTGGTGGGGAACATGTTTTAGTTTTTCTTTTGTTTCTAACCATCCAAATCTATTTTAATTAGCAATAAATTAAATTAATTTTTCCTATGTTGAGTCTCTTGCATGCATGATAATAACTGCTAAGTGATGCGTCTCTCTTTATTTTGGCCCATGAGCTTTTTAATCTTATTTTCTGTTCCCATCCTGCTAAAGAGGAAGAGTGACAGAGAGGCTGGGTAGGACTCTGGCAGCCAGTCAAGGTTAACCCACTGCATTTTTCAGTCTCTATTAAAATGTAACTTCTAATACTACTCAAAGTATTCATTCTATGCCAGGAATTTGGTAATTTAGGTCTGGTTTTATCATACCACTGTTAACACTTTCAAATGAAAGCCCCAACATGGGAAAGACATAAAGATGTTCACATGATCCTTCACGTTTTAATCTGAATAAGACTTTGGAGCAACCTGTTCTGTAACCTTTAAATTGCTTCTGTTAGCAATACGTCCAGTAATTACTGGCCGGAAATTTTAATTGCAAAACTTGAAATATATTTATGATTACTTTTTTAATTAATGAAAGGTATTATAAAATAAATTGTTAAAGGATAATGATTCTCAATATTAATATACTCTGTCCATGCTTAGTTTAGATGATAAATGGAGATCATAAACAAAAGGAAGGACATATTTACAAATTCATGCCTCAAGTTCAAGGAAAAAAAAATTAGAGAAACACAAGACACAAATGTGGTATTTTAACATTTACGTTCTCCAAGAAAATTTTCATTCTCTTAGTACTGTGGTGCCTGAGGTCCTAGTGTGCAGACCAGACTTCCTGCCCACCTTTGTGGTGCCTGAAGAGAATCACATATGAGAAGCATATTATCTCTTTAAAATGTTCATGTCTCATCATGCTATAGTGAAGAAAATTAGCTTCAGAGAAACAAAATGGTGAAAGTGATAGAAACATTAAATGACTGAAATCAGAAGTGACCTCGAGACTGTGTAGTCCAAACCCTTGCTTAAAGCAGGGTCACATAGAACACTTGCTCAGGGTTGTTTTCTATCAAATTTGTCATGTCTCCAAGGATGGAGTCTCCACAATCCCTTCAAGCAACCCGTTCCAGTGTTTAATCACCCTTAGAGTAACAAAAATTGTTGTTGGTTTTTTTTTTGGTTTTTTTTTTTTTTTTTTTTTTTTTGGTATTTCCTGTACTTATTTATCAAATTAATTTGATAAAATATGGTGTTCTGTACTTTTTTTGTGAGCATTCAAGTATTTTCTGAGTAATTGGATTAATATCTGCATATGTTTGTAAAAGGTACAAGAGACCATCAACCCTACAGTTGTTTATTTGTAGTATTATTTGTGAATCCTGGGTTATAAAAGTAGTTGTGATTTATATCCCTCAAAAGAGAGTAACTAATGGTGGAAATGCCCAAGTGTACAGTTCATGAGCACTTAGAATGAAATCTGTTTTCAGTAGCATTCACAAAACACCTATAAACAACATATCACTCAGAAACCTAATTTAGATAGGCAATGAAACTCATAAATGACATGTCTGAAAGTATTGTTTACAAAAGCTTATCCCTTACAACTTATCTCTCTTGTGGACATTTGCTGCCATGAGGAATTACAAATAATTTATTTCACCATTAAGCACACAGAACCTAAGTAAAAATTCTTTACTTGTTGGACAAGTCCCGGCTGACAACCTCAGATTATATGTTTATAGCAAGAATATGTGTCAAGGGATATGGGAATCCTCATTCACTTTAAAAAGAATTATGCCTTTTTTCTACTGCTCAGTTTTTGAAGTATGCTTTTGGTTATACCTGCAAATACATAGCAAACTCTTAATGTTTGTAAATACACTGACCCAAAGAACATGTGGAATAGTACACTGTAAATCCATTAATTAAAGTTTAATAATCCGTTTATGATATCCCAATGCCTAGCTATGGAGCTCATGACATTACAAGAATAGAAATTGTCTGGATAAACATTCTGGAGGGTTTTTTATGATAATACAAATGTATAAATGAGGCAATGTCTATGAGACAGTTCATCACTTTTGATCTGTTAGTATTTATACATTTTGAATCACCTGTTCTTTTTAAAATGTCAGTTCCAGCTCTGTGTATTTTTCTCTTTAATATGCCCAGTCACAGCACCTTTAAAGACATTCTTTCTGTGATTCAAGTGGCAAAACTAACTATCAACTCTGCACTTAAATTGATCCAAATTATTTTTTATCATGTTGTGGCTTTGTCTCAGAAAAGTATCTCTAAATTAAAAATCTTAAACAGCTTTTTTTACCACTCTAATAGCTGATAATTGTGATCTTCACAGAATTGTTTAAAAAAAAAAAAATACAGTTTTGAGTATGGATACATCAAATTATTCTTCTATTGATTCACCAGAAAATTATAAAAATAGAAAATATAAAAATTTGAAGAAATATTTAAAATTTTATATTAACCATGTTAAAGCAGAGACATAAATGCATAAAAAACCAATAAATGTATAGCCATTAAGTATATGTAACTCCACAATACACACATCTTTACTCTTTTGTTTCTTTAAATTGTGCAAAACAATAGCTGCATCTTACATTCTGCTTAAATTCAAATTCCTGGTGATAACCAGAGCTAGTGAGTTGTGAGAGCTGCAGTGTAATTGCTAGAAGTCAGAATGTTTTTCATACATTTTCCACAATTCACTTGCATGAACTGAAATGGTCAAAATAGTCTGGGTGAGAAGTATTGATTGCATTCCTTCTTAGAGGAAGTGTTCATTATAAATTCAATAATCAGTCATGAGATAGCAAGCTATTTGACTTTTAAGCTGTTATAATTATGCTTCAACATTAACCCCCACAAGTGTTAAAATCAGTGCTTAAATATGCATATCCGATATAGGGTGTATGTATTAGATTGGTTAAATTTTCAAACTGACAGATCACTTCTAAGTCACTTACCAAGATTATCCTTTTCTGAGGATATTACCAATGTTAAGAATTTGAGTAGGAATCTTACTCATTACAGTAATGAAAAAAGAGCAGCCTAGTTCTGGAGAGGCGTATTTGTCTTACAGTTGACATAGCAATGAATTTACTAAAGATTTCAGGTCTTGAAATTGGCCAAGTATGTGCTTGACTACTAGAATCGTGTAATGTATGTTTCATACAATTCTGAATTCTGACATGTTGATTTCTTTGTGTAGATTTCACAAAAGCTTTTTATCAGCAGAATCAGAAGATGGGTTCAGGAATTTTTCACTAAAGGAAAAAAAAACAACAAACACAAACCAAAACTCGAAGACATGCAAACATAAAGACTTAAATATTTGAGCTTAATCTTTTAGGGTTGTCTACTTTTTCAATTTTGGTAAAGAGTTTACAGAATTCTGTAATGAATTTACTTTCTGTGTATGAGATACAGTCTCAATCCATCGTCTGTAATAAACTTAATTTTTTACCCAAAGTTCGATAGAGTGCTTAAAGCATTTGAATACGTATTTTAAATGGATGCCATATTGTACCCAAAACTTTCTTCAGCTTTCTGTAATTCTCCAGTGACCTGTTTTGGGAAGAAAATTTATTCTTTACTGATAAACCCGAAATGAACAAAAATAAACTGCAAATTGTAACTGCTTGTCCATAATATCAGGCTTTTGATCTAAACACGGACCGGAAAACATGTACTGGTTTTGGTTGGGATAGAGTTAATTTTTTTCATACCAGCAAGTATGAGCCTATGTTTTGGATTTGTGAACAAAACAGGGTTAATAACACAGGAATTGTGTTATTAGAACATATTAAGACATATTAAAACATAGCCATATAAAAGCTATGGCTGGGCAGTGCTTACACAGAGTCAAGCCCTTTTCTGCTTCTCACGCTGCCCTACCAGCAAGTAGACTGGGGGTGCACAACAAGTTGGGAGGGACAACAGCTGGAAAAAGTGACGCCAGCTGACCAGAGGGATATTCTGTACCATATCGTGTCATGCTCAGCAGTAAAAACTGAGTGGGGGAGAAATTTCCCAAGGCAGCATTTGCCAGGGAACTGACTGGACATCAGTCAGCTGGCAGTGAGTAATTCTTGTGTGGATTTTGCATCATTTGTTATTCTTGGGTTTGGTTTGGTTGTGGGAGGGTAGGACCTTTTTTTTTTTTTCCATCAGCTCTCAGGTGTGTTACCTTCTTACTCCTCATTTCTGTTATTGATGGAGCAACAGAAAGCTGCTATATGTACATATGAATGTATGCTTCCATAAATATTTTCCCTAAATAACCCTTATATGCCAAACACACCTACTACAACATACTCAGTTATGATCTCAGGTTGGACTCTGTTTTATCTAATACAGAGACCTCTGAGGGTTTTACACTTTGAAACTGTACTCAAGATATTCCATGATGACAAATTAACTATGTCTGTAATAAACATTTATTAAAAATTATCCAAATTTCCAAAAGTGTCCCAAATTTCATTCTTCTAAATAGATGACATTTTGGGAGTCCTATGTTGCTGGGGAAAAAAAATAATTTAAAAAGTAAACTTACACTGAAGAACAGCACAGGACATATGACTTTAAAATAACTAAAATTAACAATCATTATCGCTTACTAAAATATATGGAATTGACACATCAAGTTTACATGGGGAACTGTTCAGCAATGTTAATTTCTCAGGTGTTTTCAATTTATATTCCTCTCCTCTAAATTTTCTAAACATACACGTTTGCTCTGTCTTCCACAGCTGGCATCTTTACAGAAGCCTCATATTTTCCCAATGATATCACTTGTGAAAAAAAAATATTTGAGTATCATCTTTCAGTAGTTTAGAGTCATCACTATATGATGCTGTTTGCTTTTCTCTTTGGAATGTTTCTAAAGGTGTTCCTAGCAAACACTGACAGTCAAGCTGAGATTTCTACCTCCATGATTTTGTTGTGTCGTGGAGACCTGATAGTGTGTCTTTATCTGTTTGCATTTTATGAAACAATATGAAACAAACAATTCTCAAAATTATCTCTTATTGAGACATTAGCATTATTGCCATGAAAAAAATGAAAAAATCTTTATGACAGGTTAAAAAAAACCCTCTGTGTTTTCCTTTTTACTTTGTTATCTCTCCCCCCCCCCCCCTTCTTTTTTTAAAAAAATATTTTCTTTTAGGCATTTGCCTACAATATGTATTCTATAATGAATACTTCCAATCCTCTGTGATTTTGCTTCTTCTGATTCTTCTAGCACACTGGAAAATTTTGATTTGTTAGCAAGCCTACTGCTGAATGTCAGCACACCTACATCTGTCTCCAACATCTGACGTCCCCTTGCCAGCAATATAGCTTCCAGTTCCTTCCCTGCTGTTTTTCCTGATGTTTCCAAAGCCTTTTTCCAATTCTTTTAGACTAGGGTCTGCTTTCCATCTGATGAAAATGCAATTATTGACATAAAAAGTCAGCATTTACCATCAGACATCTATGGAACAAACTGTTTCCAGTTTTAAGCGTGGGGCTACACTCTATGGACTCAGGTCCCTCTGAATGGAAACTGCTAGCAAACACAATTTTTTTGAAGAATTGTTGGTCATTTAGCATAGCACAGACTTATTCAAATCCATGCTTAGAATCTTTGAGGGATTCATTCATTATCTCACAGAATATAACTTGTAACATACAAGTTAGAAATTTTTTTTGGAAGAAAACAAACAGGTCTACTTATGAATGTGTTTCACTACAGAAATATTGCTATGAGGTAAATTGTCATTAGATTACAGAATTTAACATGACTGTTACGGTACCAAATAGTTTACTTAAAATACAGTTTCAAAAGTAATGAGATCATATCAAACTCTATAATTAAAATATATCATTTCATACAAAAATAAAAGTATGATTCAAATACATAATGAAGATTCCCTTGAGAGAAGGAGAGTTAAAAGGCTCTAAATCCTGGGGATTTTAGTTTAGTTGCTACATTTGTGATATTCTTGACTCATTATTTTAATGGTGTAAACTATTGGTAGAACAGTAAATAATAACTGTTTATTGCATTAAATCACTTTATATGTGGACCTGAATGCTCTTTTATACATAGGTATAGTTAGATGTGTATATTAAGAGTCTGCAACAAAATACAATGAAAAAATGTTTATTAAATATACAAATTTTCAGTTGAATTTGTCTCTTATAATATAGGTCCATCACAGGAATGAAGAGAGGGAATATCAGAATAACAAACAAACAAACAAACAAACAAAAAAAACCAACCCCCCCAAAAAAGAGTATCACCTTTGTATCACGAGCATGGGAATAATAAAGTAACCGGATTGGCTAGGATCCTTATAGTAAGGACGGAAGGCTTTATTCATGGAGGAATTGTGTTGGATGGTAGTACTGGTAATTTAAAATGTTGAATACAAATATATGAGCTGTGTGGTTCATATGGATAACCAGATCTTTACAGCGTTTGCCATAGATTATGTTCCTTTAACCCCAGTAGTTTATTATACTATGACTAAATTAATTAGTATTAGTAGCCAAATTTCCATATTGCAAAGAAAATTAATGTTTCATTGCAGAAATGTTAGCTTGAATTTTCAAAATGAATATTTAATAAGTATTGTGAAGTAGATTTGATGATGATTTTTAATTGTGCAGCTTGTCTTTACAGTTACAGCATTACTTTTATATAAATTGGTGTATTGAGCAGTTGGAGAGAAGAAGCTCCCCTGTTTCCCATCAATGTTAGCAAAAGACTAGTGAAAGCAGTGTGGGATACACAGACCCTTGCATGCCCACTGGGACAGTATGAATTCACATATACACGTACTGATTTTACATGGCAAGGTTTTGGTAGTAGAGGGGCTGCAGGGTTTGCAGGGTTGCCTTCTCTTAGAATAGACCAGGAATTGTCCCAATGTGGGACAAATTAAGTTTCAGTTTTTAACTAAACTGGGTTTAGTTTTGCTTTTTTTCCTTAATATCCCTCCCTGTTATTAATTGGCAATAAATTAAAGAAATATTAAGTATTAAATAAATTGGCAATAAATTAAATTTTTCCCCAATCAAGTCTGTTTTGCCCATGATTGTAACTATTGAGTGATCTCCTTGTCTTCATCTCAATCCACAAGCTTTTCATCTTATTTTCTTTCCCTGTCCTGCTAAGGAGGAGGAGTGGGAGAGTGGCTTGATGGGCACCTGGTGGCCAGCCAAGGTGTACACACCACATCTGTTCTGTACAAATTTAATCACTCTGTTGTTCTAAGACAGTCCATGCTCTTGTGAGCAAGTAGTCCTGATGGAAAACCAGGATTTTGACAACAAAAGATCTTTGCAAGAAAATAGGCAATTGTGTAAGGAAAGTATTGAATCTTATGAATTATAAGGCATTGCATGATGTTGGGTAGAGGAATAATGTGTAAACTGATATATATTGTTCTGGAACATGGATTATATGTGTTTTGATGATGACACAAAACTGGAAAAGTGGCTGAGAGGGTTGTGCTGCCATCCAGAGGGACCTCAACAGGCTGGAGAAATGGGCTGACAGGAACCTCATGAAATTTAACAAAGGGATGTGTGAAGTCTTGCACCTGAGGAGGAAAAACACCATGCACAAGTATATGCTGAGGGCCACTCAGCTGGAAAGCAGCTTTGCAAAAAAAGTCCTGATGGACACCAAATAGTGTATAAGCAAGCAACGTGTCCTTGTGGCAAAGAAGGTTAATGGTATCCTGGGCTACATTAGGAGGAGTGCTGCCAGCAGGACAGGAGAGATGACCCTTCCCCTCTATTCAGCAGTGGTGAGGCCACATCTGGAGTACTGTGTCAGGTCTGGGATCCCCAGAACAAAGTAGGTATGGACATACTGGAGAGAGTCCAGAGAAAAGCCACTAAGATGATCAAGAGATTGAAAATCTCACATATAATGAAAGGATGAGAGAGCTGGGACTGATCAGCCTGGAGAAGAGAAAGCTTGGGGGGTTCTCATAAAAATGTACAAAGGCAGGAAGGCAGAATGCAAAGAGAGACACTGGCACTTTTCAGTGGTGCTCAGTGGCAGGACCAGAGGCAATGGGCACAATCTGGAACATGGGAGGTTCCCTCTGAACATGAGGAAATGTTTGGGGTTTTTTATTGTGAGGATGACTGAGCACTAGCACAGGTTGTCTAGGCAGGTTGTCTAGTCTCCCTCCTTGGAGATATTAAAAATCCATCTTGATATGTTCCTGAACAATTTACTTTAGGTGGCCCTGCTTGAGCAGGGGCATTGGACCAGATGACCTGCAGAGGTCCTTTCCAACCTCAACCATTCTGTGAATCTGTTTAAGTTAAGAAAGTACTCAGCAGAATTTAAACAAAGACACAAAAATTACTTAACTAATACAGATAAAGAAATAAAAATTAAAGAAAGACAATATGCTTGAATACATAAAAAGTATGTAACTAGTATGATATTGCAGGGGAGGAAGGGAAGTTTGAGGAGTTTAAAAAACATTGGAAAATAGAGCTTATTAACTACTGATGGTAGCAGAGAAAACCACAGATGCAAGCCTGCCAGGATATCTCTTTGGGCAACCTTAAAAAGCCCATTTTTAATTAAATTAGGTAGGGATGACCTGAATATAAAATGGCTTTAGATGATAGATTGGAAATAGATGAGAAATCTTTCAGTTGTAAAAGGTACATTGGAACAAAATAATGGGACTCAGAAAGAGCACCAATGATCTGTGTAATCATATAGGACTCAAACAAGGGAAATGAAGGAATATTATTCAAAACTCCTAAAACCAGAATAGATGAGGGGAACCCAATGAAATTTTCAGATACATCAGACTTATAAAATGAACAGAATAAAAATGGGTTTGCATGTAATAATTGAACTATGAAATCTCTTGGCACAGCAGTAAACCAATATTTTTAGCTGTACAGAATAAAGAAAGGATTCAAAGACACATTGTAAGGCAGTAGTTTCATCAATGACGATTAAACAAAGAGTTTATGTCCATGTGAGTTTTATTTCATCAAAAGTTCACTTTACAAAGAAGGGAAACTCACAATTTTTGAAGTTTAATGTATTTTCCCATACTAAAGCAGTGTTGAAGTTTGCAACCTGATTCCTTTTGTAAGAAACAACACTGAATAATGCACTCTACTAGCACACCTAATGTGGTATAAGGACTAATATTTGTTCAGTCCTCAGGAACAGATTAGATTTAGGCCATAGAAATCACTCTCCCTCACCAACCCAAAATATACAATTTGGCTTTGGACAATAACAAATTTGCTATCAGATGCTTACTGTGCTGTACTAATTTTTAACACAGTCACTATGGTCTAGGTATGGATCAGCTCACAAAGGGCTTAATCTGTACTTATTCTCTATCTTTTTATCCCTCAAGTATCTACTTGTATAGTAGGGTTTGTGCTCACTTGGCAGTGCAGTGTTTCAGGATGTTTTAGGGCTTGCTTTGTCCTGAGCTGGTTCTGAACATGTTTTAGATGTGACAGCATTTGATTGGTGTTCAAGTGACTGCTGCTTGACCTGTTGTAGTTTCAGCTTTCTTATCTGTCACAGGCAAAACAGTATTAATTTGGGGAATTTTACTTAATTGAATCCATTGGTGTCCTGGTTTCATCTGGGATAGAGTCAATTTTCTTAGTAACCACAGCGCTGTGGTTTGGATTTAGTGTGAGAACAATGCTGACAGCACAGGATGGGTTTGGTTGTTGCTGGGTGATGTTTATACTCAGTCAAGGACTTCCCAGTTCCTTGGGCCCTGCCAGTGAGAGGGCTGGAGGGGCACGGGGAATTGGGAGGGGACACAGCCAGGACAAGTGACCCCAACCAGCCAAAGGGACATTCCATAACATACGATATCATGCTGAATATATATGAGCTGAGGGAAGAAGAAGGAAGGTGGGGACATCTGGCATTATGGTGTTTGTCTTCCTGAGTAACCATTACACGTGGTGGAGCCCTGCTTTCCTGGGGATGGCTGAACACCTGCCTGCTGATGGGAAGTGGTGGATGAATTCCTTGCTTTGCCTTGCTTGTGCATGTGGCTTTTGCTTTGCTTATTAAATTGTTCTTATCTCAACCCTCAAATTTCTCTCTTCTGATCTTCTGCCCTACCCTACTGCGGGGGGAGTGAGGAAGCAGCTGTGTGGTGCTTATTTGCTGGCCAGGGTTAAACCACGAAAACTGCCAATTCATACAAACATTGAATTATTGATTGGAGTATTGTAGGAAAAAAATTAAGAATCAAATAATTAAGCAAAAACTTAGGGAACACCTGACCTACCTATTCCTAATTGATTGTTCTCTTGTTTTCACTGTGATGCACACATTCGCTCCCAATTGCTTCAGCAAAGTGACAGGCAGTGCAGAAGGGTGAAATCAATACAAAACATTTTCTTTCTGCTCTTTGTTGTTTCTTTTCCTCCACTGCACCATATTATTTACTTAATTTCCTCTGCTTTAGCATGGGTCACCTGTGGGCTACAGTCCTTCAGTGATCTCCTTGCCCCGCCATGGGTTGTTCATGGACTGTAGTCCCTTGGAGGTTTCCCTGCCCTTTAGTGGGTTTCCTGCAGTCCTGCAGTACTCTCTTTCATGTCATGCCTCCTTCCAAAATTGCCTCTCTAGCTATACCGACAACAATGACCTTGTCCATACTTTCCTTTGCTCTCTCTGTTTCTCCTTCCATGTGACTTCTGTGTGTCTCCTGTCTGTCATGCCTGCCATTTTCCTTAAACATATCTGAGCCAGGGTACCAGGAGTTTCCCTTCCTCTTTGGCTCACAGTGGGATGCTCATGCCAGTGTTAGAGGAGCTGGGTGGGATGGACTGGGACAGTCGTTTTTCCCAACCTTGTCAATTCTGCCCTCTACAGAGACAGGGTGCACAGATGGACTGAGAGACCCCAGCAGTCTCTGTCCGACAAGCAGTTGCTGGTGTAACTGCATGGTGGGCTGTTGTGGCACCTCCACACTTCACCTGGGAACCAGGAAACAGATCATAATCAGGAAACAAAAAAGTAACACCAATTATACCCCAAACTGGAGAAAGTGACCCCCACTGCTAGGATCAGCTGGTGAAAATTTCAGATGATGGTGATTTGGAACAGCCCCTACCACCACCACCAATTCTGCTTGAGGAAAGCTGGTGCCATCAGCCTTTTTCCCCAGAGGAGCACTGGAAACAGAAGCTTAACATCAAAGAAGTAGTTACTAGGAAGCTCTGTATGACAATGAGACCTGTGTTATCAATGTCTTTTCTGTATTAATTAGAGAATGTACTATAGATGTTACTATCATTGGAAGTGCGATAGTAATTATATTTTGATCAGACTGTTAAGACATGTTAGACCAACAGTAAATCCTTAGTTTCACATATTAGATGTCCCTTTTTTCTGTTGTGGCATTTTAACAGTAGCAGCTGTATATGCCTGATCAAAACTGCTGACATTACTGAAGCTTCCTCTTGGATACAGTGAGTATATAAGCATAATAATTCTAGAAGAACCAAGTCTAAAGAAAGCTGGGTAAGTTTTAAAGTATCGTCAAAGCTTTTTAAGGACCAGTGTTTTGAAGGCAAGAGAATCCTTGCACACTTCATAAGTAGTGGCATTGGAGAGAATAGAAATCATAGTAAATATGGAACTTAATTCAGTATTTTAGTTAAGTAAAGATCCTGCCACATTTGCTCATAATCCAGCTTTATTACTGAATCTTCATATATCTCAGATTTATTCTAAATATCAGAAAATAAATAGGCAGTAGGAGTTGCAAAGGATAGCTTACATTCAGACACAAAAGTTTACAAAAAGGCATTCCTTCCAAAGAGTAAGTTATTGTTTCACAGTTAAGTTAGTATTTAAGTTATTTAAGGTAAATCTGTAAGATAAAAAAATTTGGCAATCCATTACTAAACAAAAATAATTTAAAAAATTAGATTAATTTATCATTTTTACACACATCTTTTCCCCTTTCAGGACCTTATAGAAACTTATCTTTCACTGAAGGTCATCCTCTACCATCTGAGTTAGATGCAGAACCTCAGTTTTCACTTACACACTTTGCTGTTATCATACGACATCCTAACCAATTTACAATAAATTACTAGATTAATAATCAACTTTCAAAGTGATATTGTTTCTCAGCTGTAAAAAGCATTTCAAAAATCCAATGCAATTCTAATGAGTAATTCAAGGGGTTTTCCTTAAAGATTCTTTATATCTGTTTTGAGAGTTTGAATCATAAAAGCTGTAATAAACACACCTTCCAAAATATTTAACTGCTAATTTAATAGCAGGTCTCTCTGCTTTAGAAAAAAAATCAGCTCAGCTTCTTTACTTACTAATTGTTCCTTAAAACAAAAGATGAATTCCAAAAAGCCTTATATGTCTAAAACTAAAAATGGTAATATATTTTTATGTCTTTTCTAGCCTGCAAGCTTGAATCTAGTATTCTAAATATTCCTTTTCATATTCAGGTGAAAATATCTAGCCTTAATATTTTCACTTGTCTTCAATAGCAAATGAATGTTCATTAGACATTTTTTTTTTTCAGTCTGAACAGGTCAGACTGTTCTGATCTGTCTATTTTACTAATAAACTATAAACTTCTACATTTAAGTAATTTAAAACCAAAGAAATTAAAATTGGCAAAGGCTAGTAAATTCAAAGTTAAGCTATCAATGACAATTTTTCTGTTTTCTATTTGCATCCTTCCTCAGCAACAAAAAGTAATGTTATTGTAAGTGACAAGGATGTAAATGAGGAGTGTTTTACACTGTGACATAGGAAAAAAAGTAATTCTCTGAGTTTAGTCTAGATATTTAACGCCACCTTTGCATTTTTTAGGCACATCTAGTCTTATATTTTAGGCTGCTTAACACTGTTCAGTAAAGAAAAATGCATAAAGAGCCAGCTGGGCTAGGTATGCAATATTTTTGGTTCATTCAAAACGTTAGAGAAATGCCATACATCAGGGAATGAGTCTGGTTGGATTTCATTTATTTACTCATTCATTTCTGTGGTCTGCTTGTAATTTTATTTGGAATGATCATGTAGGAAATAGAAAGGACTGATTAAAATCTCATCCTAATGTAACCTAGGAGGCTGTTGGCCTTCTTTGTTGCAAAGGTGCCTTGGTGGCCTACAGTCAACTTCACGTTCAGCAGGACCCCCAGGTCAGTTTTTACAAAGCCCCTTTCCAGCTCATTTACAGTCATTGTGTAGTGGTACATGGAGTTATTCCTCCCCAGTGAAAGGGCTGTACATCTCCCTTTGTTAAACTCAGATAAGATTACTCTCATCCTATTTCTCCAGTCTGTTGAGATCCTCTTAATGTCAGGACACCAATCTGGTATGTCAACCACTAGTGTCGGTTGGCTGGCTGAGGGTACACTCTGTCCCGTCACTGAGGTCATTAAGATGTTAAGTAGCATTGGCTCCAGTACTGACACCTGGCATACAGCCAGTTTGCAATCTACCTTATAGTCCACTGATCCTGTCCATATTTCACCAGTTTGTTGGTGAGGATGTTAGTAGGTACAGTACAGAAAGCCTTGCTGAAATCAAGATAAACAACATCCACTGCTCTCCCTTCTTCCACCAAACCAGTCATCTCATTGCTGACAGCTCCCAACCACTTTCTTCTCTTTCACATGTTTGGAGACAATGAAGAGTGATCTTGCAATGACATCAGCCACTTAGCTCTTGTGAGTGTATCCCATCAGGTTTGACTCATTTACATTAAATTTTGTTTAAAAGTTCCCTAACATGACTCTGCTCCACCAGAGAAAAGTCCCCTTCCCTCCAGACTCTCCCACAGGTCTCAGGCATCAAGCATTCTGGAAGATAATCTGAAGTAGTCCAGACTGAAGCAAAGACAACACTGTGTAGTCTGGACTTTTTCAAGTACTTTGTCACACTGGGTGCTCTGTCAGATTCAGCAGCAGACTGTTTTTCCTCATTTTCCTTTTGCTGTTGAAATATCTTGCAGAATATTATGATTAAAGTATTATAATGATAACATATTTCTAATAATTTCTAATTTCTAATTAATTTCTGTTGTCATATTTATTTGTTCTCCTCCCCAAAACATCATTGAAAGATCATTTCCCAGTGATTTCTTGTGGTTTTCCATTAGTGCAAATGATTTGTGATCTCTGTACACGTTAGAACCAATGAAACTACTTTTACCCTCTTGGAACCATCCAGCGCCTTTCACCTCCAATGCACTGCCAGGAATCCTTTTCAGAAAATGTATTTAGGATATAGGTTAACATCAGCTACAGTAACCTACATTTATCACATGTCCATATCACTGTTATTGAGGACATAGGCAGAAAGTCCAGCAGAATGGATGGTCTGAGAGTTACACATTCAGATAGGAAAAAAGCATGAGAACATTCTTGCCTTTCCCCAGCAGTCCGGCTAAGGGTGTCATGAGAGATGAAAAAGTGCTTTTTTCCCCCTCTGCTCCCACAAAGTGTACTCTGGAAGGAAAGCAGACTTCAGAGGAAAGCAAACTTTAGAGCAATAAAACACACCTTTTCAAATCTTATTTCAAGTTCCTAGTTGAACATCTTTTCCCTGGGAATATGTGCAAATGAGAATGGAATAAATACCTCCATTAGTGAACTCTAGAGTCTGTATATATCTTTGTCGTTTGTACTGAAATTTTATTCCTAATATAATAGTAAAAAAATAAATCCTATGTCCTGTGATGAATAGCTGTATACCCACTATTCAAAAGATTTTAAAGAAAACTCACTGACTTTCTGCTTTGTTTCTTTTGAGGACTAATTGAATGTTTGATTTTCCCAGTACTTTTCAAAGAGTGAAGAGAGCTGATACAACCATACAATTTAGTATCACTCAGTGAGTTTCATTATGAAATTCTTAATTTAAAAATACTGCTTAGCTTTCACTAAGGGTGAATAGCCCAAGTAAAACTGTAAGACAAACCTCCTTCAAGAAAACTTAGTATCTAATAACTGACCCAAGGCCTTACTATTTTAAATTAATTTATCAAGCATATATTGTGGCAATTCTAATCTGAGAATAATTTTTATATTAAAATGTGTATTTTACCAGGGTACTTTTCATGTCACATAAATATTTTCCAGTTTTATCACCTTCAATAATTAAACTCCTGGTAGGTTGGTTTGGGTTTTTTGTTCTGTTTTGTTTTGTTTGTTTCTTGGTTTTGTTTTATTATTTGGTTTTTTTTGGCTATTTTGAGGGGAAAAAACCCCCAAAAGATTAGAAACCAAAAAGTCAAAGGAAGAAGTAAGTTCAATTAATATATTTTTAAAAGCTACTGTAATATTTTGAATTTCTGGATATGCAAGTATTACAAAACTACTAACTTTAAGAGAAATATTTGGACAACAGTTTTGTAAGTCTTCTTCAAACAGTCTTGTTATGTGGTCTATTGAACTATACTTTATATATGTGTGTGTATGTATCTATACTAATATACTTATACTATATCAGTAGTTTCCAGGCTTACCAATTGGAAAGTCTCAACACTTCCCTGTCTTCTAAGGTCCTGTCTAGAACATGTGCACTTGCATCAGTTACAGTTAGTCCCTGAGTGCCCTGGAGAATTCAGAAGAAAATATTTTGACAAATGAAGATGTTTTCATCCTCGTATTTGACACTGGCTCCTGAACCTTTGGAGCTTATCACGAGAATGAAAATCCAATGGAAATATACTTAAAGACATTACTAATACCTTCAGGAAAATAGTAATTATATTATAATTGCATATTTTAATTGTGTTAATTGAAGAATAAGCAGAGAAAGAAATGATAGGCAAGACGATTAAAGGAAGTTAGAAACTACCTAGAATATTTTTGATATTTCATTTTTGAGGAAGACATGGTTGAGAAAATTCCTAATTTTTTTAAAAAATATTTAGGGTACTAATGATGGGCAATATGATTAGTAACTGTATATCGTATAATAGATTTTAAATATAAAAAGGACTTCATCATACTTTATGATAAGTGACATTCTAAAAATTTGGTGGTTTTATTGCTGTAGCACCATACTTCCAATTTAGTAACTTTCTCTAATGCACTTTTCAGTTCTTGTTCATGTTTTTTTGGGAGCTTGGGTTGGTTGGTTTGTGGGGGTTTTTTTTGTTGTTTTTGTTTTCAGGTCAGAACAGTGAGAATGCAGACAATAACAGCATATCTTTGTAATACAAATCTACTTAAATTAAAAACACACATTACTTAAATTAAAAAACAAAACATCCTTTTAGATATTTATTTTATGTATATAGCAAAATTTAATAATTTGGAGATACTAGGAAAAATTAATTTAATATTGTGCCTTATTAAATAACTCCATTGTGCTTCAAGGTTTGTTTCAGAAAGGAAAGCTTGATTTGAATCACACAGAATTCCAAACACAAATATTTCTAGAACCTTAAAAAGCTGAAAGTTGTTACAGGGATTTTTGCAGTTTCATTTCCTTTCTTATTGTTTCATGCAGTTCCCATAAAAAAAGACTATATACTGTACAACTCTTCAGATAAATAAATTTGCAGTACTATCCAAGACTGAATTCAACTCTGAGTTAAACTATGCCTGCCAATTATTTCCAGCTATCTGATAGACCAGTTCTATTCAATTTTAATTTCACTCTCAACAAAAAAAAAAAAAAAAAAAAAATATGCAACAATAGATTCAGAAATGGATACTGTGTGAAAGACAGAAATAATAAACAATTTTATTTTCTTCACTGTTCCTTTTGTGGAAGAAAAGAGGAATAATAAGAATCTGTAGAAATGGTATATTACAGCACTAGCACTGTAGAGGTTCTAAAGCTGTCATTCTCATGTCAATGCTGTTTTAAAGGAAAGATTTATGACAAGGCTGTGGGAGTCAACAAAATGTCTAAAGTTTATGATTTAAAAAAACCCAAACCAACCTGCCTGCTTTCAAAATATGTTTAAAAATTAATACTTATGTTTCATAGCGAAGCACACAATTACTATTTATCAACTCAACATTAGAGTGATAGCAATTTTTAAACCCATATCTTGTACACCAGACAGGAAGGAATTTCTGGTTTAATTTCTGTTGAGGATAATACAGGGTAAAGGGTAAGGAAAGTACATACTTCTGAAATATGAGAAAAATCCATATGTTTCTTTACTGAATTGGGGTATTTCTAATAAAGGGAGGAAAGGAGAAAGGTCATAGATAAGGTTTTTTTACCATTAGCTTCACATATTCATAACCTAACACATTTCTACAAAGGATTCCAGAGACTCCTGTATGTTCAGTGTACCTGGTTACTTTTCTCAAGTGAGGCATAAAATTCGTTTTCTATCCATTCCATGACCTTCACTGACTTTGGCTGGCATAACACTCAAGTTAAAAAGAAAGTTAATGATATTGCTGTCAATATAATTACATAACTATCTTGCATATATTTAAAAGAACAATTAGATAATATTGAAATCAACATATCTATTATTTGGCCTTTAACTGTATGAGAGACTGGGGTTTTTATAGAAAGCTAATCACAGAATATATTTAAATGTGTATCAATAATATTTAGATTTTACATAGATAAACATTTCCATTTATCTATCTATCTATACTCATATAAAATAAGCATCTTTGAGCATGGGTGTATGAACACAAAGACTAATCATGTAATATTTTGATATTTTACTTGCTAGTGAAGTAATTAACCTTGAGGAAAAAAAGTGCCCACTGGGCACAAAAGTGCCCATTCTTGTGAATTCTTATGACTTGAAGAATAAGCTTTGTTTTCATTATCCTAATTGCTGTGTACAGTTGTTCTGACAGATACTTATCTCACATTTTGTGAAGCAATTTCATGTACATATTGTTTAAAGTAAAGCTGGTCCTGAAGAAATGCACAAGCAAGGAAACAACATTTTTTAGCACATTGTTTAGAAGAAAGTTGTGGTTCAGTTTTTAGATAAAGCAAAATTTCACTAATTTTCTTGGAGTTTGCAAAAGATCCTGTGAGTTAAGAATGTGGTGCATGTGATCTTGCATAATGACCAGAGTCCCTGTTTTTCAGTATCTTTACTTCATGGTTGCCCACAGTATATTTTTTCCTTCTCTTCTTTACAGTATTAATTTCTCATGGAAAAATATTTTTGTGGAATAATAAAAAACAATAAACCCAGTCTTCTGTCTAGAGGACTGTAATTGTGTCTTACAGGAGACTGGAAACCAATTTGTCTGTTGGCTGTGCTATGTTTAAGTATTCAGTTTCTTGGGAAGTCAGTCCATCTCTTTTTATGTATTAACTACTTCCAGTTAAAAAAAAAGCAGAAGAAATAGAATAGATCTACTTAAAAGCAAGATGGAAACGTCTTAGGTGCACATTCTACTAATTTGAAATACTTATTCTGACAAAAATAATTACACAGAATTTCAAGGCCAAGTTTTAATTTTCAGCATGTCTGAATTCCTTGCTAAGTTCTTTTCTCACCTCTGCACTGGACCACACAACAAAACAAGAGAACAGTTTACAACAAAACATTTATAAAACAAAATCACTTTCCCCTGTAGAGTTCTTAAAATGTGTTACATAGTGTACCTATTGCATGTGAATTGCTTGTTGAGTGGGCTTACTGGTGAACAATTTTTCCCTGTTTGATTGTCATGTTAACCAAAAGAAATTTCATTACAAGCCTCAAAACTCAACTTTTAAGAGATGTTTTGCTTGTAGTGAAAGATTGTGTTTTTTTTAAAAAGATATTTATTTACACACACACATACCCCACCCCCCCCAACCCCTCAACCCCCCTTCCCCCCTTTAACTTCTACTTCTGATTTCAAAGGTTTGGTTTATTTTTAGTAAGTGTTGGGATTGAATCTCACATTTTCTGTATCCACTGTCAAAACCTGTTTTTTACTTTTGATTTAAACAGAATGCAAACACTAACAGGGGCTGAAACTAAAGCAATGATTAACTTGACTTATTGAATAGGCTCACTGAGATGTAGCAAGCTTTCTGAGATAACTGGGATATAATAGTAGACAAGAGAACTGGAGTAATGGTGTATTGCAGTCAAAACCGTATGGCACAGAGAACTAATGGAGTTATATAAATATACAATCAGTGTGTATGTTCCCCAAGAAAGTTCAACCGAAGTTCATCAACTTGTTGACAACCAGGGGTCTTGAAAGACCCCAAGAAAGACATGCAGGAGCAAAGTGCTCATACACAAGTGCTTTCTGCATATATAAATCATTTCAGGGAAGTAGTTATAACATGTATTAGATTTCAGGGAAATATGATCAATACATATGCTTTGCTGTAAAAAATTGAGGAACCCTGGTCAGATAGGTGCACATGACTTCAGATGCCAATCGCCGTGTGCCCGGCGCTGCCATGCTTGCCTTCTAAACTTACAAAATGAAGCCTGAGAGGGTTTTCTTCTTGCTAGTTTTCAGTATCACTTTTGTTGAGCTGAATATATTGCGGAGTTAGAATGATTAATGTTGGGTAAATTTTACTTATAATGATTTTCAGTGTCAGAACTGCCTAGAAGGGAAGAGTGGATACTTTCCTGAGTTCTTTCCCCCATTAATCAGGATCATTATCATTACATAAATTTTCTGAAAAGTTAATATAAATCAAGGGTTGCATAACTTCCTATAGCAGATAATACATTTTTAAGTTGAAGAAATTCCATGGTATTTAACATAATGAAATCAAATATTTATCTCTTCAGCCAGATGAGAGCTTGCATTGTAAATAATGCTGACTAAAGAAGTAAAAAGCAAATCTGCATCAGCTGATATACTTTTCATATTTTAAATCAAGTTAGTTACAGGGAAAGAAAAGCTGGATCTATGGCAGAGAATTTAGCTCAGAGATACTGGATTCTAAGAATATATTGCTTATGTGCTCAAATAGCATAAAAATGCAAAATTAAGCCTCATACAGATGGGAAAAATCTTTCAACCATGCTGAATTTTAATATAATAGAAAGCTTGAGAACAGGAGTTTTATATTAAACATTTAAGGCTCAATTTTCCTCCTGATCAATTTGATTAAGGATCTTGCACGTCTCATTTGCCAAATAACCTTAAACACTGAAGAGTCCTGATTTTCTCAGAATGATGGTGCTTCCCTTTCTATTCCCTGTCATACTAAACCACTATTCTCCAAATTGCCCTTTTGACATGCACCAAGCTACACACATACCAATTCAGCATTTCTGGTTGTGTTTGGGTTTTTTTAAAACAAAAGTGAACCTTTACATAATTTCCCAATTTGGTTGTTTGATAAATTCACTGGGGCTTTTGATACTTTTCTTAGGAAATGTATATTCAACTTTCAACTGCTCTTCATTGCCTAGAATTAAAACCATTATTTGTCAGAGGAGAAACTTGTTTTCATACTCTAGGAATCCATGATTTTCATTTTTGGTTGCATTTTGGCCTGCAAAACCTAAAGTATTAAGGCACTGAGATGGCTGTTCCAATCACTAGACAAAAAGTTAATTCATACTCATTTGCTTTTCCGGTTCACAAGACATTATTCCATGCCTTGAGGCTGTAATTTTCTTGATATTTTATTACTCCAGCTGATTCATGGTACAATAGACATTTTTAACCACATACTTAATTGATTTGAGGAGAAATTTAAAATATCACACAGGTCCAAAACATACCTTTCCATACCTCCAAATATGGACACTTAACAACCTTGCTAGCCACCTTTCCCTAGTGTTTGACATCCTCACAGTAAAAACATTACTTTCTCAAGCTTAAACGTGATTGCTTTATTTGAGTTTAATTAAGTCTTGTTTGGTCTTTGGCCACCACTGAGAAGAGTCTGCCTCCATCTTCAGCAGGTATTTTTATACATTGATAAGATCCCCTGAGTCTTTCTTTCTCCAGGCTGAGATATCTCAGCTCTGTTAGCTTCTCTTCACATGAAAAATGCTCCAAGGCTTTAACCATCTTCAAGGCCTTTCACTGCACTCACCTGGTTATGACCATGTGTGGTGAGATGCTCCTGACCTCGATTATGATGTGGGACAATGGAAAGCACTTGCAGAGTTGCATGTACCAACTCATGCCAAGAAACCTGTGATCAACCACATTGGCGGATCACCAACCTTTTTGAGACATGTCCATGTCAAACTGTCAATCATAGGATTGAACAGAGACAGCACAATACTCTAAACAAGGTACCCCAGCTCTGAACTGGTGTAGTTGTTATTGGCTGGTTCAGGGATACCGCCTGGAAACAAAGTCTTTATGTCATTACGTAGAACATCAGAAGTTGACAATTTCCATAACTGCTGTTCATTAGTGGGTAAGATTAATCATTAATGATGTTGTACCTTGCCTACAAGGGAAGTGAGCTTTTCTCTTTTCCTTTTCCTTCATGCTTAGATTGCTTCTGATCCATATTTATATTGATTGACAACTTACATTATTATAATAAAGTTGATTAGACTTGGTCCTTAGTCTGTTGGTTTTGTATTGTCTAATCTCCAAAGAACACTTGTCATGTGATACCATGTGTCTCTTGTACCAGGTCCTTAGTCTGTTGTTATTGTATTGTCTAATCTCCAAAGAACACTTGTCATGTGATACCATGTGTCTCTTGTACCAGCAAACCCAGAAAGGACCTGGGATTCAGGATTTGGTCTCATAAGAGCTGAATAGAAGGGAAGGATGACCTCCCTCAATATGCTGATAATGCTTTTCCTAATGAAGACCAGGAAGCCTTTGGCCTTCTTTGCTACAAGGATGAATTGGTTGCTTACAGCCAACTTGGTTTCCAGCAGGAACCCCAGGGCTTTTTCTGCAAAACTTTCCAGCTCATTAGTACTCAATATGCACTCATGCATAGTGTTATTCCTCCCCACTGAAAGGACTGCACATATCCCTTTGTTAAACTTCATAAGATTATTTTCATCCTATACTTGATACTGATACTTGATGAAGATGGTCACCTGACAAACAGGGATGAAGAAAAGGCAAAGACATTCAATGCTTTCTTTGCTTCAGTCTTTAATATTAAGGATAGACCTTAAGCTGCTCAGTCCTTTGAGCTGGAGAACCATGACTGTGGGAGCAGTGACTTTCCAATTGTGGACAATGAAATTGTAAGGGACCAGTTGTATCAGCTAAATGTTCTTAAGTCCATGGGCCCTAGTGTGATTCATGCCAGAGTTCTGAAGGAGCTAGCAGATGTTACTCAAATACCTACCAATGATCTTGGGACTCTGGGGAGGTTCCCACTGCCTGGAAGCTAGCCAGCTAGTTATCCAGATCCTTCTTGCCCTTCTTGAAGTTAGGGGTGATGTTTGCATTCTTCCAGCTCTTTGAGGCCTTCCTGTATTGCATGCCTTTGAAAGATAATCAAGAGTGACCTTGCAATAATATCAGCTACTTTCCTCAGCTCTTGTGGGTATATCCTATCAGATCCTTTGCCTAGTTTACATCAATAAAAGAAAAAATAAAAAAATCCTAACATTACTCTCCTCCACCAAGGGAAAGTCCTCTTCCCTCCAGACTTTCCCACAGGTCTCAGGCATCTAGCATTCTGGAAAATAATCTGAAGTAGTCCAGACTGAAGCAAAGACAACACTGGGTAGTCTGGACTTCTTCAAGTACTTTGTCACACTGAGTGCTCTGCCTGATTCAGCAGGAGTCAGTCTTTTCTCATTCTACTTTTGCCGCTGAGTTACTTGCAGAAGCTCTTCTTGTTGCCATTTACATCTCTTGTCAGATTCAGCTCCACCTGGGCCTTGGATTTCATAACTACATCCCTGTATGGTCAGAAGATCTGTCTTTATCTCAGCCCACAAGTTTTCTCACTTTTACTCTTCTGATTCTCTCCACATCCCACTGGGCAGGGTGTGAGTGAGCCAGTGGCTGTGTGTTGCTTAGTTGGTGGCTGGGGTTAAACCACAACAGATGTTTTTGGCTCCAAAGTGGGACTCAAAGGGCTTGAGATAATGACAGGTTTGATTGGAATGTGCCAGACTGAATTTATAGCTGTTATTGCTGTTTAGCTATTTATTGGCAGGTTTTTCTGCTTGCCATCGGGCTTGATTGCCTTACTGTAAATTAGTCTAATGCTCATCTAGTGACTGTTTTTCTGCATTTGCAAAAGCACATTAAGATACAGTTAAGGTTAGTTTACCTTGATCCCAAATTTAAGCATATCTAAATAGTGTAAGGAACAACATGTGTAATAATTTTGTAACACTGGGATGACATAGGAAAACACAATATATAAGTCTTTTACGTATGCATGTAAGCAAAAATTCAATGACCAAAGCGGCGAAGATGCATAGGTTGCTCTTCGAAGGCATGGGAAAAATGTAAACCATAACCCAAGGAACAGAATTTGCAAATTGAAGAGCAAAGAACAAGATAAGCACAAGGGACTGCAAACAGTCAGAACAACCTTGGACACACAAGATAGAAACTAAAACCAAGGCACATAAGGAGATGATGAGATCTGGGTTTTGGAAGGTAGGGTGAGATACATAGAACACAAAGGGTGATGGACGAAAGAGGAAGAAAGAGAAACCCACTTCAGTGTTGACTTCTGTCACTGAAATTCTCTCAAAAAACTGATCATCTCCCTTGACATCTAAGGACTGTCAATGACACTAGACATTAGTATTACTAACCTGAATCAAGGAAAGCTGGGTGGGACCCCCAACACCAAGACACCTAGGGTGAAAAGGACCAAAGGAATGCCGCTGGATCCATGGGTGGCGATATCTTCTCTCTCCACACAGCCCCTCACCCCCCACCCACACGTCCCCTTTTCTCTCCTCTTTTTCTTTTTATTGAATAGGGATCAGATCTAAGTAACATGTGGCATGGGACTTGCTTATCCAGTTCAAGTAAGCACCATTGAGGTATCATACCTAACCACATCTTGTATTTTGTATTACTAAATCATAGATCTGGTTGGCTGGTGTCATTTCACCTTAATTCAGTCCAAGAGTATCATGGACTTGGACCCTATCTAAGGGGAGGTAGGTCATCCTAAACAACTCCTTTTGAGTCATGATACAGGGATAAGGTTTCACTCCAAATTACGGCCACCTACATTTAGGTGACCCTATTTTAGTGTCTAAATTGCAGATTATCAAGATTTAAAGAACTTTTAAGCAACCTATTGCAATTACTAATTACTGGAATTGCTATTTGTTCTCTACATTAATTCAACAAAATAGAGGGCTTTTTGAATTTAGGAACTTTCAATTTAATGCTATTTTAATATCATTTCAGTCAAAGCTTTGCTAGAGACAGCAAGTAGTTATAAAAACTTTTCATCATACTGTTCAACATTTCTGTATAAACATCTTTGAAAAAATAGACGGGGCTTAGTAGTAGTATAGTATTCAGTATAACACTGAAAAAATGCCTACTTTATTCCCAAAAATCTCGGTAAATGTTCTAAAGCATTTATATAGGTAATACATGATCAAAGGTTATAAGGGTAATTATCTTTAACAGTGTATGGGATGTTAAACAAAATTCCAGCTTTAGAACTGGTGATTCCATATACAATACTGTTTTTTAAAAGCGTACATGAAAGTTAACTTTTCCAGAAGAAAAGACTCAGTATAATCTGTTAGGAAATATGAATTCAGATCATTGCAAGAAGTCACAAGAAATATTAACTTTTTCTTTGAGTAGTTCTAGCAGCTTCAAGAAGATTTTACATGGACTAACCAACCCCATTATTAATTAAAGATTTTTCATCAGGAATTTTCATAACCCAGCAGAAATCATGCCCTTACACATAAGAATGCTTAGTCTGTATTATGTTAAAACTTAAGGAATGAAGGAAAGCTCTATCCTGTCCATTGTCCATTTCACATAATTTCAAAGCATGATACAAGTGCCATGTCTATAGGGGTTTGCTGAAATACAGAAACTCTTGTACTGATTCAGTGTGGTACAATCTGCAGTAACTTCAATAGGGAATCAGACCTTGACGGTACTACCTAGCTTTCAAACTCATGCAAGGTTAAAATGAATAATAATAAAGATCATAATAATTAGTGCCTCGAACAGCTTCATTTAAGTACTCTATTTCTAAAAATACCACACTAATAGGGAATGAGTCATAGTGGCATAACCTCAGGTACATTATAGCTGCATCTTTTTGATATTTTCAATCAGGGTGGCCTAGTTATCTATAGCAAGAAAACATATATGGTCTCTGTACTTTGATTTTGAGATGGTAGCTTGGGAAATATATGGACAGTTATTAACATCTCACATCAAGTCAAAAAAGTGCAGTATTATACAAATCTGTCACTTGATACTACAGTGTATTTCTGAAAGAGCTAATATGTACTTTTGCTCCCAAGAAGAGTACCCGCAGAAACTATTCTTCTCTAGAGACACCACAGGTATCTTCACTTGGTACTTGAAAAAGTTTATGTTGCCAATAGTGTTAGTTATATGAACTACTAAGAGGGAAACAAAGCAAATATAATTTCTTTAAAAAATATCAAAAAGTGGTAGGATTCACCACTTAAACATTTTGCTGAATATAAACTGTTAGGCGTAACAGCAATGCTAAGCACTTTTTGTTCTTCTGCTAAAAAAAAGGGGAGGAGGCAGAACCAAAACCAAACATACACTAGCCTTTGGGTTGCAATAAATTGTCTTCTAGGAATTTTCCTTTTACATTTCACGGTGTTTAGATATTAGGATTTTACTTTCCAAAGCAGTCTGATATTCAGAAAGGAAATATGCAAAGTGTAAATTAACCACAATTTTTAATAAATTTCAAAGTATGTGCCCCAAGCTGAGGCAATTATTAGTTTTTTGTTTGCTTGATTGTTTGGTGGTAGTTTTTTTAAAAAAAAAACAAATAAATACAACAACAGAGTTTTCTTTAAATGGTAGGTTGACTTACAATATACCATGATGAACAGCAAAATTTATTAGTTTGTAAGGCAAATATTGGAAATGAAAGTCAAAGATAAGAGATAAGGTCAGTCCATTTGGGAAATAATAGAAAATGAAATGCAGGGTAGATTAGACAGCATAGAGAAAAGGGAAAAGCTGCTGAAGGAAAGGTTAAGTATTTACCTACTACCTGACTGTTTTTAAAAATAAAGGTATATGTCACATCACAAATAATATCAATTACTTAACAGTTCCAAACAGACATACTAAAATTACATGCAGCAGATTTTTTTTTTTTTTTTTTTAATTTAAAATAACAGATGCTATTTACAAGTATGATGTAATGGTGTATGTAGCGTATTACGGTATCTACTGAGGATACAGATTTCTATTACTATGATAACCTCTGCAATTGCTAGGATCTAATATTTTCTACAGATAAAACAGGTAATGAATGTTCTGAGACATTACTTATAACATTAAAAGTTGCACAATTTCTGAAGACAAAGCAGCTTTATGGGTTAAATCTCTTTTGTTAGTTAAATAGATGAGACATCAATTTTAAAGCCTGACAAGGAGCCAAAGGATTCTACATTTCTTGCTTGTACTCTGCTTTTTTTTGTATGTCCTGTGATTTGTGCCAAAAGGAGTATAGAATAGGTAGCACTTACCTGTAATTGCTCAATTACTTTTCCCCAAAATGGATTGCATTAAGACTAATTACAGAAATTTTTCAAGGCGACCAGTATCACCTCTAAGGCCTACAGACACCACATTTCTTTCTATGCCATTAAAATAGAATAAAATGATCTGCTTGAAATCCTATGCTGAAAACTGATGACTGTTTTTCAGTTTCAGTGAAATAAAGGAATTTACAGAGGGTGGAAGCAAGGTCAGGTAGCCTGGGAGGAATACAGAGAAATTGACCAAGCAGCCGGGGATCAGATGAGGAAAGCTAAAGCTCTGAGGGAATTAAATCTGGCTAGGGATCTCAAAGACAACAAGAAAAGCTTCTATAGGTGCATCAGTGACAACACGAAGACTAGGGAAAATGTGGGGCCTCTGGAAAGAAATGGGAGACTGGTTACCTGCATCATAGAGAAGGCTGAGGTACTCAATGGCTTTGTTGCCTCTGTTTTCACTGGCAAGTGCTCCAGCCATACCACTCAAGCTGCAGAAGGCAAAGGCAGGGACTGGGAGGATGGTGAACCACCCACTGTAGGAGATGATCAGGTCTGAGACCAACTAAGGAACCTGAAGGTGCACAAGTCCATGGGACCTGATGAGATGCATCTGCGGGTCTTGAGGGAGCTGGCAGATGAAGTGGCTAAGACTTCATAACACTGGTATTTAGGAGGAAGGACACTAGATAAGAAGACAAACTAAAACTCCATGAGGTGTACCATATGACTGGTGCTACTTCATCAACAGAGTGACCTCTTTAGGCACCATTTACTTCACTTAGATCTAACGTAATGAAGTGATAGATGATATTGTATGATTTTTTTTCACAATTATGATGCCAGGAAACAGTCTACAGGCACAATACGGTCACATCACATTGAGTAGGGATAGGCTGACCAAAAGAAAGAGATGTGGAACAAGAGAAATAATTTTACAGCACTATGACAGGTTCAGCACCTACTGCTTCTGGGACTGTAGTACTTCAATAAAACAAGGGTACTAGTAGATGATTATTCAGTGAAAAAATACAGACAAGATAGGAGGTATTTAAATTAAGAAAGTGGAAAGTGACAATTAAAAACATAATTTAAAAAAAATGTTCTATACCCAGAAACTATGGATCTGTAGTAGGGAGGGGGAAGTAATCAGCAATAACAATTAGAATAGAATAGAATAGAATAGAATAGAATAGAATAGAATAGAATAGAATAGAATAGAATAGAATAGAATATCCTGAGTTGGAAGAGACCCACAAGGTTCACTGATTTACCATATTCCACACACCCCCCCCCCCCTACTTTTTCCCTACTCTGAACTGGTCAGCTGCTATATTTTACGAGGCTTTATGATGTTATGGGTGTTGCAGTGTTGTCTATGTTCTTTTAATTCTATTTTTCTCAGCTTTTACTTTTGAGATTTCTACAGAAGAAATATTTCCACAGGAAGTATTATAGCTATGTAAGAAAAAAAAAAAAAACAAACAAAACAATTCCCAGCTCTCAGGTCTAAGTTCAAATCAACCTGACTTTAATAGCACTTTAGACTGAATTTCAGGTCTCTGCATTCCACCCTGGCAATGGTCTTGGAAGACATCTGGCTACTTAAGTTTTGTTTACTTTAAAAATTGTTCTTACTTATCATCAGACTTTCAATTTAAGTGTTGAAACTAATTCCTTGACTCAAAAAATCCTGGGTAAAATTTGCATGGAGATAATGTTTTTCTCCAAACAATTTTGATTTAGATCATTTGACTTTTTTTGGGGGGAAGGGAACATGCTGTTGGAAAATCCTTGTGGGGGATTTTTGCGGGGATAGGTGTTTTTTTAATGGCAACATTGTAGGCCTCAATAGATAATGATAGAAATGTACTTCTGTAATTCTTGAGAAAAAGTAGAGTGTGAGATGCTTTCAGGGAGTGTTGTGGAGTTCAGGAACTGAACTGGTAGTATGCACATGGAATTATTGAAATTATATTTTACTGACACAGTAGTACAGCTTTTCTTTAAAGGCTTATTGAAGGCATAAATAAATGGCAAATTTTTTCTCTTCAGACATGGAAGAATAAAGAAATCAAATTACAGCACAGATGAGTAAGAGTTTATTTTTGTAAAACTATCTTGAATTATTTTTAAATGGTGTAAAATGCAATTTAATTAAAAAGGTTTCAGTACGATACAGAAATAATTTGACATAATTACACTGCACTAAATTGAAATTAATTTTAGAAATTTGGGAGCAGAATTTGTGAATCCCTTAAGCCCCTTCTGTACATAAAAAAAACCAAAAAACCCAAAAAAACAACACCAAAACAAACAAAAAACCCTAAAACAAATCAAAACAAAAAACCCACCCCCCAAAAAAAGTCAAAACTAAGAAAAACCGAAACACCCAAACACAAAGGTATCTTCAAGGTATATTAAAGATGCAGCTGAGTTTAAATTGTGACAGAAAAGAAACTACAGATGCCAGTGTAAAGAGTTCCATGGTCACTGATTCTATTTTCTTTCTGCCCACATAAGGAGAAATCAAAAACAAAGCTCATGCTCTACAATAATCTCTACTAATAAAATACTAAATGTCTCTGGAGGCAGAAAAAAGCAACTCAAGCTCCTTTAATCTGTCTATCACTTACCTTAGTTTTTGCCTGTCCCTAGAAATCAAGAACAGAAAGATATCTGTATGGCATTCTTTATTTGTTAATCAAGTATTCACAACTTTTTTACATATACATATATATATATATTTTCATAATATATATGTATTATGCTCAGACATATTGTTCCATATTCATCCTATGTTAGTAACTTTGGACCCATAACTGAAGATCAGTGTGTCAGTGGTCAGTTACACTGTCCACTTATCTCACTCTCTGTTCTGTTTGAGATAACTGATTATTTTTACGGCACAAATGCCAGCTGACTTCTGTTTGGAAATCTGCCTGCTGGCACCTGCCACTGAGAATTGGGAGCAGAATTGGAAAGATTATTTGTTTCAGCATCCATTTTAGTATTTAAATGCACTGGAACAAGTTTTACACTCATTATCTAGGATATATCCCAAAATTATCCTAGCAGGCCTCCAAAACACTGTGTGCTATTCCCTTGTAGAGACTAGTGGTGTTGTTCTGAAAACACCTCCTTGGCAGTCTGTAATATTGTCCTCACATTATTTTAGACACTTTTTACCTAAAGTAAACAACAATAATAATAAGGACTTTGTATCGTTACACACAAAAAATAATACTTGAACTGAGTAGTATATAACATAGATGCATCAAGCACTCTCCAAGTGAATTAGTCCAACTGGAAAAGACATGTTAGTCCATTCCAATTGGCCTGAAACTGGCCCCCTGTTTGATTCCCAAAGCAGATTAACCTTCTTTGGAGACACAGAATTAAGCATGTCAGCATACTGGAGAAGCATCTAAGCTCCAGCTGCAGTCAGTGGAGACTAGGTAAGTATTACCACTGCAGCCTAGGAGCTATTCAGCTAGTCCTAATATACACAGCTCTGATCAGCTCCCCAAACTCCACTGAGACCACTAAGGGCAGCTGAGATGCTTCATTCACATGTGGTCCTAGACTACTTCTTTACTAGTAAGTTAAACAGGACCAGGACATAAATTCAGGCACTTTTCTGCAGTCATCCATGCAGTTTCACTGTCCATGTGGTTGACAGTGTCTTTCCTGTGACAGATGGACTTCCAAATATCAAACACCTGAGCACTGCTCACAGAAAGCATGGGCAAAGGCAAATAACATCAGCAAGTATAAAAAAAGCCATCCTGTTTTGGGGAGGAGAAAATTCAGAGGTATGAGCACAAGCTATGTTACATTATCTGTCAACAACACTGGAAAACAGACCACGAGCAACTTCATTTCATTTACCAATTTCTGGGTACATCTTGAATTACGTATCTGAGCATCCATGCAGTTCAGCTGTGAACTTGCCCACTTTTAGGGCCACACTCTTTATTAGACAAAACTGTTAAAAGCTCTAAGCAAAGTCTGCCCTAAATCCCTTAAATCTAGCAAGTATTAGACCTAGGTCCCTAGTTTTTAGTGGGTTTTCTTTTTTTCTTTCCCCCCACCCCAGCATATAGACACAGTGGTAGAATCCCTCCCTGTATATTCACTCAAAAAAGACATACATTTTGAGTGGGATATCTAGCTAGCTTATTTACTTTTTTGAAAGGCTTTTATTTTACCATCAGCAAAGGGGGGAACTTAGAGCAAATTCCCATGCAATTTAGGCATGTTCAATGTTAGATGTTAAATGTTAAGAATCCAATGACATAAATAAGAACCACAGTTCCTTCACTGAGAAGCTATCAATGACCACACACTGAAAATATTATATTCATGTGATATTTTCTTTATCTCATTAAATGTATATGGCATTGCATGGAAATCCTAAGGAATAAATTCCTGTGCTAAATCTTCCCTGCACTTCTGTGAACATGGTTTTAAACTTTTTGAAGTCTGTTGCTAGGAAGGCAGCATGTTTCAGTGTTTTAATGACCCTACAAGTCAAGGGATAATGAGAAAGTGTTTCATTTATATCTTAGGTACACTGAGCACAGAAAAAATATTCTAAGTCTTGGTACAATTTGTTTTCTGACAGAGAACAGAGTATAAAAGTTAATATTTTTTGTTTTGCAGGACTTGTAACTCCGTAACTTAAATAATTTTGTATGTATGTGAGGTCCAGAGAGTAAATTTATTTTAGGAAAGCTAGTTTGTTTTTTGTTGGGTTATTTAAGTGAGCCACCTATTGCATGCATAATTCATTTCAGTAGTGTAAGGTCTAATAATAAATAAGCACATGAAATGAAATTATTTAGTTAAAACTCATATGCTTCTGCTAAAACTTGACACTCAGTACTTCTATCATAAACCTATCTTGCACTTAAGCAGAATAGTTTCCTGTACTGTGACCATTAAAGTATATATATAAGCAAATACTTCTGCATTGTTAGTATAAAAGTCCAAAGTTTTGAAGTGTTTATTTTATTTTATTGAAAAATAATGTTCTAATAACATAAACATTCAAATGATTGAAAAAATTATAAGGTATCATTTATTGTTGTAAAAGAATATTCTATGAACTATAAATTATCAGGTGTTTCTAGAAGTATAATTGTTTTCAGTCAGGCAAACTGAATCACTACTTGTGAATTATGAATTCAATATTGTTTTGTTGATGCCCTAAAAATTAGACTGAACACTTAATTTAAATTTATATCTAGTATAATTTCAGCAATGTACACTGTATGACATTGTGATAACATGCTGATATTTCTCATTACAGCAATAGAGGATCATTGATACTGTTTAACTTCAGCTCTTCATTTTAGTGTATCCTGAACAGCCATTCAGATGAACTTACTCTTCAACAGCTACAGGAACCTGAAAAAACGTTTAAGATCTTACATTAGGTATATGAATTTATATCCTATATTAAGAACGAGACAAAGAGAGTAAATTTGTATAAAACTTCGGTGTGTCTACACCTTCTGATCTTCACATTTCCAGAAGAAAACAAAGGAGTTAGGAAAAATACAAGGGCAGTTAAAAAAATCATGAGGACGAAATAGCTGTTTTAAACGAGGACACCAAAATCACTGTGACTTGTAGAAATACAGTAAGGGTTTATGATATCACAGAGGTGATGGGTAGTCTGAATGAAGAACTTTTTATACAAATATAAATTCTCAATAAGCATCTCCTTGTATCTTAGGTTTTGCTTTTGGGGTATTTTTTTTCTTTCTTTTTTTTTTTTTCCTTTTCTTTTTCTCCATGTTCTTTGTACTGCTTTCCATACCTTAATATCCAAGCAGGATACTCACTTGTTTATACCTAAACCAGTCACCCTAGTGTCCCCTTTTAGTCAAGGAAGAGAAACAAATGTACTTTAATTCTAGGCAGAAACCTACCTCATTTTGAAGCTTTTCTAATAAAGCTCAATCAAATTACATCCAAAAGCTGCCTATTTGTCTATGAAAACATTTTAGTATAATAACAAGATATAAATATTTACTATGTAAAGATTATAAGTCAGATGACTTGGTTTTTTTTGACATTCACACAAAATTTGCACCCAATACTCCACAAATGATGCAGTCATTGTATCTGTTGCACCTTCATTTGACTTAAAGTCCGAAGACATAGATTTATTCTCCACACCTCGTCACTCAGAAATAATACAAAGCCTATGAAATAATAGGACACAGTATGGATGAAAAGGAGTAGCCCCTATCATGTAGAACTAAAACCCTCAAAAAGTTTATGATCTCTAGGAAAGCGTCACAAGGTTATGGTGCTCAGTAGATGATCTCTTTTTAAATGAACAATCCCATAATAATTTTTCCAGGATCAATACTCCAGAAGACAGACAGCTCCAATATTTCACATCATTAATACCAGATACTGGGAATGCTATTCTGCTCAAATGGTGAGCAAAACACACATGTGGGAGTGGAAATTGAAGAAAGATATCTGACACAGAGCTATACTGTCAATAAGATTACACTCAGATTTCCTTGAAAATATATAATTTATAGTCTTCTTTCTTTACAAGAAAGCCCCAGGTACAGGCCCTCTGAGTCTTAACAGAACTATTTCAACAGCTATGTTGATATCCTGAGATATTTCTGAGTCTGAAGAATTCCCATCATCCTGTCCTTGCCATACTGGAATGCAAACCCCCTCTCCTCGTTAGTCCTCCACTGTCTTCTCATCATTTTCAGTAAGCAACTGCACTTACCTTGTCTATACCTGACTTTTCACCTCCCACAGTGTTAGCCCATCAAAAAGCTTTATTTAGCTGAAAACAGTAATACAGCCGTTGCACTAAATGAATGAAGAAGACAGATGCCTGTCTCCATGATGAAGTAGAATAGACAGTCTCATAATTACACTCTTTACAGCTATCCTCTTCTATAATAAATTTGTCCTAGAAAGAGATATTTGGAGCAGTGCAGAACAGAGGAAGCGAGTGAGCTAATGGCATAGGGCTCCAGTGCTTGAACTGGCTTTTCACTCTCTTTCATTGTATTTAGCACCAGGACTGCTCTGTAACAGGACACGGGCACTGCTTATATCATTGCTTCTACCAATCTGGGGACGGTCTGCAGCACACTCCACGTTTATTACAGTCTTAGAGCACTCAGCAATTACTTCAGATAGCCTTCTCAAAGAACAGATGTGATTAAAGACCAATTTATCATACTCAGTGTAAAATGTCTTAAATCAAATGAATCTGTAAAGGTGTGTAGAAGGAGAGTGTCTGGTCCTGTAAGGGTACCTGATCAAAGTAACCATAAACCAGAACATCTAGAAACAGACCTGACCGAGAAATGATAAGGAAGGTTATAAGCAAGAACAAACATGGTCAGTGGCATGAAGAGTATGTAGGGTGTGAAAATGTTTATTTTTTCAGTTGGGAGGATAAAGAAAGGGAGGGAGAAACCATATAGTCATAAAACCTGTCCAATTAACATTAATAAAGACAGTAACCAGAAACACTGTGTGAGTGCTGTGTGTTTGCAGCAAGCACCCACTGAACCAGCTGATGAGTCAGAGACCCATGGGGGTGGGAGGGGCCAGGATCTGGGCAGGGGTGCTGGGTGGGCAGAGGGGCCTTGGCAGTGCTCAGAGGGATCCACAAATGTGCATGTGTTTGTAAACCTGGAGAGTGCCATGTGTGTGTGCTGTACTAGTGACCTTCTGCCTCTGCCAGCCCGATAGGAGGAGGGGACGTGGCTCTCTGGGCTTGTGCCTGGTGTGTCCTGTATGTGGATGCTGTTGAAGGCAGCACATTGTATGGCCCTAGTTGTGTGACCAGCTGTGTCTGTGTCCTTTGTGTGTGTGTGCCCGTGTCTTTGTGTCTGTGCCTCTGTGTGTGAACCTGGGATACTTGCTCAGCTTTGCTGCTGATTGAACCTGCAGCCACCTCCTTCAGCCTGGCAGAGACCTGGGTCCCCAGTCACCAGGCTGGGCTCCTGCAGCTGCACAGGATGGGTCCTGGGCCATAGCAGCTGCAGGAGGTGGCCCTGCTTTTATATCTATTAACAGAATCAGCTTCCAGAAGTGCTTCTTTCCCAACAGAGGGTATGAAGAATGCCTTAAATGATTACCTTAGCTTTCAATTATTGACTCCTGCATTGTCTAATGTTCAAATTAATTATTATACCATAGAGGGTCCCACAGAGATGGCATCCTTTTTCACAATATCAGTACCTTTCTTAGGGTTATTCTGTATCTGTCAGGTGACAGGAGAAATAAGTAGATATATCTGGTAAGACTGTGATGTATAATAAAACCACATATTGAAGCCAAAGTTATTTTCAGCATCCAGTTCAGTCAACATTTGCTCAAATCTTCTTCTAAACCATGTAAGTATTGTCTCTTATCTGCCTAGAAAAAGATTCTGCCACCTATGATGATTTTATTTGGCTATGGCTACAGATAGAGAACTTTTTTTTCTTTCCCCTGAAGCCTCATGGGAAAGACAATTTATGAAAACAGCAAGAAGAATTATATACATTTCTTGAGAAGGTAGGCACATCCAATACTGTCTAGATGGAATTGGAAGCAAAGGTCAAATTGGGGCAAAACAGTGAAGTAATTTTTGAATCCAGGGAATGTCAGTAAACCTAAAATGGAATTAGAAACTTTCAGCATGTTCACAGTGCAGATTCTGTGGTAGTTTACATCTTTCACTTAGTTGGTATCATTGAGAGTTGCTTAATATTTGCTATTCCCCAAAATTATTCACAGCACTGTAAGAATGTAGATCCACGGAACTGTGGCATGATTCAGTCTTAAACTCACATGTACATGGTGAAGTTACTAGTCTGTCACCATCTTGTCTCTGTAATCTATGTTTTTATCCAGAACTCTATCACTTAGGTTAATAGGGTTTAATAACCCAAACTGTTTTTTGGAGGAAAAGAATAACCTAGACATAGGTTGACTACACAACTGATATGATGACATCTATAACATGCATGTTCCAGGGTTGTCCTGTCACAGAAGAGTTTTTTCTCAGTATTTTAAGCCATCTCCTTTAAAATACAAGGTAGCATTTTGCAGGCCTGGCTTTGCAAGGCCAGGAAATCCAAGAAATCTGAAAACATTTAGCATGTTCTCCAATGTGAAAGTGTTTTGTATTTCTGATTCCCCTCTCCCTCTCTCCATTTTTTAAGCGTCACTGCTCCCCAGCTTAGGCCTTTCCTTATCTGTGCTAAGACTCCTGCTGCCTAACCCATTTATCTACTTACAGTATTTTCCCCAAAGTATCCACTAAGCCTATGCATCTCGACTGTTTAAACAGCTACTGTAATCTAAAATGTTCCCAATGGAAAATGAAACAAAACTAAGCATGCCATATGGATGAGATTTATATAACCAAATACAGCTGTTTACATGGAAATGTGTAAATCTGGGGTAGCCCAGACTCCCTTCAGTGATTCATCTCGTCTATCGACATGTCAGATGAACCATGTCTGAAAAGTACCTATGCAAACAGTGGAGATCTGAAGTATATGGGGTGTGGGGGTTTGGGGGTGTGTGTGAGAAAAAAAAAAAAAAAAAAAAGAAAAAAAGGAGAAGCAGGATGAAATAAAAGTTATGATGATCAAATAATAACTTACCATTAATGATCAGTCACTGAAACAATTCTTAAATTTAAGCTTGGTTTAGGTCACGGCCAATTGAAGTGGATGGAAAAAGTTCTTCATGAGGTTAGTGGTTCATTCATTGGAATCATATGAATGGAGAAATGTAGTTAGACTTGTGTACAGTATAACTTTTTCACAGATAAATGAGTGAAAGCCAACATGAAATAGGTCGCATTGTTGAAAACCTGCTCATCAACTGCAGTAGCTATAGTGTAAGTTGTGTATTTTAAAAGTCACAGAAGTGACAGTAATAAACTTCTGGTGGAGTACTGTATTTATTTACTTAGTACAGTGGTTTTTTTTACTTTATTTATTTAATGACAAGATTAGAATATTGTCTAATAAAACCCCTGAGCTGTAAAGGGAAATATCTTTTCCTTATTTACAACTCCTTTTCTGTGCTATCCAAAACCAAACTGAACAAGTCTTGCTCAGCAAGGAAGTTAGCTAATTAGTTGTCAATTTGCCTGCTGTCTCTAGGTTTTCTTTTGCAAAATTCTGTAGAAGTTAACTATTAAAACTTAGCTATTAAATATTCCAGCTACTGTCAGATAAGGGTAAGGATAGGCTAAGATAACAAAAAGGACAACAATATCTCTAGCAGCTTCTAAGGAATTCTATCAGCTGCCCACGATTAAAGGGTTCTAACAGCATTTGTTCTAGCTGACCCCTGATTAGGAAGGGTCAAAGACCCTTTTAGCCCCTACTAGTGGGAGGCCTATATAAGAAGCAGCCCTGCTCTCTCTTTTGTTGTTCCTGAAGCTAGCAGTTTGCATAACAGGGTGTGAAGAAAGACTTAATGAATTTTCTCTACCTAGCATACTTGTCCTTAATTGTAGTAGTCATCTGCTAAAGGGCATAGTCCCTGGATGCTGCTGGAGGAACTGTCCCTTTGTGATTAGACCTGAATGGAGCTTCAGAAGGAGGGTGCATCTTTGCAAGGCTCATGCTGTAGGCTTCTTGGTAAGGCTGGAACAGGTAACATTTTAGTTCTAGCCTGCAAAAGGTGTTGGATTTTTTTAAGGAGCTATCCTGCCAGTCAAAATAACTCCTCAAGGAAATCAGCAGGCTACAACGTCAGGGAGATCAGAGACTGTCTGCATCTGCTCTGATTGCTTCAGGAACCAAAACCTCCAGCTACCTTGGAGCATTAGGAAAAGCTTGTGCTTATGAAGTCTGAGAGTTGAAACTCCTGTCATAATGAAGCTGGTGACTCCTCACACCAGAGGGAAGAATCCTGTCCCACCTGATGACTTGTGGTTATAGAATAACTTCACTGCCCTCATAACTGATGAGGAACTGGGAATGCTGTCAAATGGAGTGTTCCTGGTGACTGAATCATTCAGGACCAGTAGAAGGAAAGAGTGATGGTGGTAGGAGACTCCCTGTTGTGAGGAACTGAGGTCTACATCTATCAAACTAGAGAGATTCACTGCTTGCTAGGGGCTTGGATTTGGAATGTTATAGAAAGGCTATTAAGGCTTATCCAGCTGTTTTCACAGTTACTCCCTGTTGTTCTTGCATTTGGACACCAATGGTATTGCTGTGGTGATATGGGAAGTATTAAGTGTGACTACCAGTCTCTGGGGTCCTCATGGGGACCTTGAACCACCCTTATATCTGCTAGAAGGACACCACAGCAGGGTACAAGCAATCAGAGTTATTTTCAAAGGGCATTGACAACAGCTTTCTCTAGTTCCTCAGTCACCTATGTCTGGAAGATGCTTTGTTAGCCCTTATACTGAAGGACAAAGAAGAACTTACCAGTGATGTGAAAGTTGGGGGCAGCATTGACTACAGTTAACATTAAATTGTGAATTTCAGGATCCCCAGTTGAGGGAGCAGGGCAAAAAGCAGGACTGCACCCACAGATTTTGGGAGAGCAGATTTCAGACTCTTCAGAGATTTATTTTTTTTTTTAAGGATGCTATAGGGTATGATCCTGGAGAGAAGAAAGGTTCAGGTTAGCTGCCTGATATGTAAGGATAACCTTTTCCAAGATCAAGGAAGGTTATCCAGACAAGTAGTAAATCAAGTAAATGTAGCAGGAGGCCTGTACAGATGAGCAAGGAGCTTCTGACTGAACTCAGATGCAAAAAGGAAATGTACAAGAGATGGCAGTAGGACCAGGTGACCCAAGAGGACCATAAAGCTGCTCTCTGATCATGTAAATCTGAGGTTAGGAAAGATAGGTTGACATGGAGTTCATTCTCACAAGGTGTGTGAGAGGTAACAAGAATGGATTATTCAAGTACATAAACCAAAAAAGAAAGACTAGGGGGAAAAAGTGGTTCTACTTTTGAATGGGGCAGAGAACCTGGTGACAGATTATGCAGAGAAGGCTGAGGTACCTAACAGGTTCTTTGCCTCTGTTTGCTGTTAAGATGGGCCTTCATAATGCACCTGAGACTAGATGGTAAGTCCAGAGCAAGGAAGACAACCCTCAGTAGAGGAGGACTAAGTCAGAACACTTAAACTGGACACCAATAAATGCATGGGGTCTGATACCATATGAGGTCATACTTCATAAAGCTGAGGAAAGAAGGAAGGGAGGGGACATTCACTCTGGTGGCACTTGTCTTCCCAAGTAACTGTTAGACATGATGCAGCCCTGCTTTTCTGGAGATGGCTGAACACCTGCCTGCTGATGGGAAGTGGTAAGTGAATTCCTTGTTCTGTTTTACTTGTGCATGTGGATTTTGCTTTACTTATTAAACTTTCTTTACATGAACCCATGAGTTTTCTCACTTTTACCCTTCCAGTTCTCTTCCCCATCCTGCCATGGTGGAAGTGAGCAAGTGGCTGTGCGTTGCTTAGTTGCTGGCTGGGGTTAAACCAGAACAATCTGATTTAAGCAGAATTCTTTTACAGTGACAGTAGTCATGCCCAGAAAGAGTCTGCCCAGAGGCTGTGAGTCTCTGTATGGTGAGACAGTCAAAACCTGACCGAACACTGTCCTGGGTAACCTGTTATAGCTGACCCTGCTTTAATAAGGAGGTTGGATTATATGATCTGGATAGGTCCCTTCCAACCTCAGGTTTTGGGGTTCTGTGAAATACATTTTCATTTTTGTCAAAACTCCTTTCAAAGGACATGTTGTGTGTGGGTATTTTTTTTGTTTGTTTTGTTGTTTCACTGGCAGATTATATTAACTACAAATTGGATCATAGGAACATATTTCCAAAATTAGAATTACATTTGCTCTAAAATGATTTATTGGCAATAACAACCTGAAATTACTAGTGTGGGGACTGTCAATTTAAAAATTTAATATATGTAGATAAAGATACTGAGAAACCAGGAGAATCAATTTAGTTTGAAGTATTGCGTTTTTTTCAGTAAGGAAGTTATTTCAGGTTTCTGAGCTCAATTCTAAAAGTCACATTATATCTTAGGGCCTGTGGTTTTAGTGAGAACCGACACTGAATACTTCACAGGAAACGCTTCTGGTCCTGGGAAAATATAATTGTGTTGTAGCTACAGATCTGTCTACATCCTCTATAGTTTCTTCAAAGGTACCTTAAAATGGAATTTTATTCTGTAAAGGGGCTTTAGGAGTCGTTCTCTTTCCAAAGTAATCTCATGCAATTATGTTCTCTTTTGTCTCCATCATATCTCCTTCCAGAATGACTGTATCCATATATTTTTAACTTCAGCTTTTAAAGCCTTGATATCAATGAAAGAAAAACAAATCAAACAGGTCCCTGTCCCTCAAAAAATCTCATGGGTTTTGGAAATAAAAAATGGACAGATGTAAGATGAAAAGACCATAAACTCAACAAACTTAGTTAGCTGCATCTGAACCTGAACTGATCCCAAAGACTTATACCTCTGTGTAATTATGCATTCATATCTTTGCCCAGTTACTTAAAGAAATGTGTGCCTGAAAGCAGTTAAATACAACTAAACAGAGCACAGCTGAATTAACTGAAGCAAAAAGTAGAAATATATAGAAGTTCATGCTTGTCTTTTGTACATAGAACTTTGTTTTTCAAGATATGAGTAAGGCTCGCTGTTGCCTTTTTTAACAATATAATGCAAAATAAAACATAGTTCAACTCTGTAAACTTTAAAGAAATGCCATAGAATACGTCACAATATTTTCAAATTAATCCTCATTCAATGTTGAAGAGAATACAGTTATTGGAATCAATACATGATTCTAATTTCCTTTTTGGTACACATTCAAAACTGATTTTAGTTACTTTTCTGCTAGGAAATATAACTGAAATGTTTTTGATCTCATACAGCTTAGTTTCTATATTTAATATACTGAAATCCTGTTTAGAAGATGAAAAATACAAGAATTCTTTCTTCTGCTGTCAGTGTGGTATGGCAGTGGCTGGCTGTAACTTGCAGAGATAAGCACCACCCTACCCCATTAAAGGTATCCTTTTAAACCTTCTCCATTGGTATTTTTCTGTCACAGAAGTCAGTGAGAAAACTGAAGAAAGAAATAAGGATATGCAAAGGAGGTTAATAACAATTGTATACCTCTGGGAATTCTTTGTAATGGCACTAGAAACACAGCTACCTAGCAGACCATTATCTATGGCAAGCTTAGATGATGAAAATGTAGTTGGAGAAAGTTAATAAAAAAGCTACCGTGATGTAATCTTGTTCCAGTTTCCGGTGGGTATAGCTATAATTTATTTAATGAGGGTTCTTGGAAATGTATACGCATAATGCATACACACACTGGATTTCTTTCAGGTCCCATTTAACAACTTTGTGATTGATTTGGAGATGATACAGTTTATTCTCAAGTTTTCAGATGACACCAAACTGAGAGGGTCAAGTGAAGGGTGGCAAAGAGAATATTTTCACACTTTTGAATATTAAAGTAAGTGTTCAAAGTAAAGGCTTTACAGTCTCACAGCTGTCATTATCAAAGACAAAATATAGTTTGGCATTGTCCATGAAAAATAAATTAGATCATTTCTTATTAAAGCTTAGTATTCCTAGAGGGTACATAACACGCTTAAAGAATACGCTAAAAAGCCACTGTTAAGGGGAAGAGATATTGGGTATCCTGGCTAATAGGAAAGATTATGTAACTGAAATTCTGACATGATTAAAGTAAATAGGACATTTATCATTCATTTGACTAGTGGAGGATTTCACTTGAGGTATTCACGTTAATGCTAGATGTAAAGGGCAGAGGGAAGATGATACTTAGCTTTAAACTAGACAGCAAATTTTTATTCCTCTGGTAATGCTTGCCACAAATTTTCATGCTATCTCACATGTCCACTTCAAGTTTAGACATAGATGTTCTTCAGAACATACAACTTGCAGTCTTAAAAGATGGGTAAAAGAGAAAGTTCAGAGTTGCTCCCACAAACGTGAGAGAAGTAGGAAAAGGTGTAAAGCAATGTTCTTGGGCTTTTGGGGATTAATTGATTTTGCTCATATGTTACCTTTTAACATCTATTATGAGTTATCAACAATTACCTTTTACAGCTTAGAGTAAAAAAGAAGACTTTTCTCTTTGCTCTTCTGATCAAACGATTACAATGGTTTGTTTGGTTTTTATTTCACATCACCCATTTTATGAGGTTACAGCAGGAATTTTCTTCTCCTCAGAGATGGAATAGGACAAACTTCACATTCCAAGGCTGAATTAGTTCTAAAAAGATGTTTTACTAAAAAAATTAAAGTACAAGATGAATCCAAACAGTAACAGCCCTCTCAGTGAACCTAAATTTAAAGATTTCACAAAAATTAGAGGGAACTACTTCCTTTAAGTTTCCTAAACAGAGGAAATATGAAACCAACACCCCCTTCAAAAAATACCCTTCCATATAACTAATGCTTATAATGAAATCCAAGCTCTCATCTGTTTTGCATGCAACACAGTATCCCAGTCTACTAAAGGAGTCTGATTTTATTTTAAGATATTTGGATAGAGAAAAAAATGAATGGAAAACTCATTCTTGAAGTGAGAGTACAGGAAGAATATGAAAGATTAAACCAAGTATCTGACTGCCCCAAAGCATGTGTGTTCCTGAGGAGCAGAAGGAAAGTGTAAGGTCCTGGAGATCAAGGAATCTTACTGTACCGTAGTACACGCATTGAACTCATAACTATTCTCCTTATGTATTTCATGGACATCAGAAATAATTCCAAGGAATTCCCAGAGGCTTAAGTGTCTCCTGATTAGCTCTGCACCCAGCCCCAAAGTATGATTCCTCTTACCTACATTTGGGAATACCTTATGCCAGACTGAGGAGAGGATTTGTTGGTTACAATACATTTTAGTTTAAAATAGATATTTAAACTGGATATGATGATTCTTAAGCTACCAGTTTCTCTCTCTTTCTCACTCAATAGTAAGAAATCCTAAAGTAGCTATAACAACTTTGGGAATCACTGAGAAATTAATCTCACTTGATCTAAATGTTTACCAAAATTATGTCTGTATTTGAATGCCCTGAGCTTCCTACACAGACAGTACAGAGAAGCAGATGTTTCATTTGACTGGACAATGCTGGGTTTTTTAGATGTCAACTTTAGGATCAGACAACTCATGTGCTTGGAATATTTGTTGTTTGGGGCTTCCCCCTGCTCTCCAAGAGGAAAAACAAACAAAAAAACACCAACAACTTAAAGTGAACATTTCAGATGATAACATTTATATTATAGACCTAAAGAGTATCAATGTGAAAACATTTGGATCTAGTACCCTATGAGACTTCCTTTGGCATCTGAGAAGTCTGTTTTGGCTTTGCAAATACAGCATAAGATCTACATGAAAACCACATATTTCTGGAGCAGCAACTAGATGTGCCATGGCACACCTAAAAAAACTGTATTTCTCAAGTATGCCCTTTAACTTGAAGCACTTGATAGCAAATCCATCATTAAGAAATGTCATTATTACTACTTACCTTTTATTTAATACTTCTTCTGGTGTCACAGATGAGTGGCTTACGTTAGGTCACTTAAAGAATTGATATCAAAGGTATGAGAAAAAAGCTTTAATAATATGTGGGAGTGTGACTTCACAAAGTTCAATGGTAAGGTTCATTATATTACTTAGTACATAGATAAATCACACAAAGAAGAATCAAACTAAAATTGAGTTGGGCAGATTTACATAAACACCAAAAATGTAGAAGAGTAAAGGAGAGCCTTCTTTTGAGTCACAAGGTTCAGTATGGACCCCCTTGCTTTCTCAACTCTCAATAAAGTGGCTAGATACAATCTTAGTCTCAGACTTGACAATGGTTTTTATCTAAAGAAATAGAGAGGAATAAGGGAAAGCCTCCTGTTGAGTCACAAGGTTTGGAATGGACCCCGTTGCTTTCATGCTTAATAGAATTTAGGTGCAGCTAGATTCAGTCTTAGACTTGGTCAACAGTTTGTTTAAAGGATACAAGGAATATTCACAGTTTAAAGTTGATAATAGAATTTCAGAAGCACTTAAATCATTGACTAATTTATCATTTACAAAGTGATTCAAATAGGATTTACTTATAAAAGTGGCTAAATTATGGATTAAAAATGTTGATACTTATACTATACTTATTAAAAAGTTACTAAATCAATTCACACACACATACATGCAGACACAAAGGAATAGAAGTATAGAGATATATTGACAAAGGTAAACCAGTTAAAAGTTCCCCTCAAGTTCAAACACTCACATTGTATGTCTTCACATTTCTCAACAGGTGAAGGGTTGAACCTCAAGAAGCAGGAAAATCAGCTCAGGTCCCATCATCAGCTTTCGGCAGCATTCCCCCTAGTATCACAAACTTAGGAGTTCATGAGTTCTGAAAGACATCCTGCTGAGAGGTAGATGCTGTTTGCAGCCCACTGTGGTCCAGAACTGCTCAAAGGGCCTTGCTTATGGTGTTTGTTTATAAGTTCAGAGATGATTGACTTTAGTCATCAGTAATTTTCCATCCTGGCCACAATATGAATCAGTAATTAATGGAATTTTTATCAAAATTCCAGTGATGGTGGTACTATACCAGTCAGACTTGTAATAAAGAGTGTTTTCAGGCTTGCTAGGGATGTCATGTTCAAGATAACAAATCCTCCAAGGCTAGCAGGTGATGTTGCACAGACAAGGGATGTTTCTGGTAAAGTCAGTGCAGCTTCCCACATCAGCCATGCAAGAGTTGCTAGTATGGGCAAGGGATGCTTAGACCCCCAACTCATTACACAGAGGCTAACAGGGATTCTTGAGATTGTAAAGTGGCACAGGAAAGGGGGCAAGATGCACCACCACACCTGAAATTGCTCCTCTGGTCAACATATCATGAATGCTTTGGAAAACTTTCTTAAGATCTTTTGCTTTATAGTTTGGTGGATGATGCCATGTCAGATGGTAGGGCGGTGCTCCACCCTGAGGTATCTGGTTTCGTGTGTATAGCATATTTTGTGTGGAGGCAAGCTGGGGTGTGACTTCTTCAGCCAGAAGTATGGAAAAGAAACCATTTGCAACATCACTTATAGCATACCAACTACATTCTTTGGCTTCTAGCTCATACAAGAGCTGCTAAATGTCTGGGACAGTAGGATCTCATTCAAAGCTTTGAAGTCTGTTTTAACCCACCTTTCTACAGCAGGCTTCCTTTCAAGTCAAACAGGACAATTGTATGGTGAATTAATTTTTGAGATCATCCCTAATTTCTCCAGAAAATCAATTAGTCATTGATTTTCATCGATGGTCAGTTTGATCTCAGTAAATTACTTGGGTTGCCAAGGGAATGCAAGTTGTATCTGTGAGGTTTATCTGAACACATCCCACAATGTTGGAGCATCCTGGGGAATGCTCTAGTTCTCTTCTGAGTTTTCATCTGCTCAAACCACACTGCCCATTCCAAAGGCCTAAAGTATTCCTTCCATATCCATCAATCTGTGGTGATGAAAAAAAGTCAATACCAGGGATGGCAGGTGCAATAGGATCAGTAGCAAAAGGTACTCCAAAAACAGTTATTCAAGGCTACTACTTTGTGACTTTTGCTTGACAGGGTCAATAAGGTGCATCAAGCACTATTGTTTACCAGGACATGATAATGTTGTGACAAAATGTTGCATGGCTCTCTGATCCAGATAGTCCAGTAAATTTTGTTATACTCATCTGCTACCAGGAGAGCATTTTCTTGTCTCCCTACCCCCTCCCTGCTATGTTGTCACTTTCAATCAGCTGTCAGAGCAGTGGTGCACACACTGGGGCAGGAGAAAGCAATAGTTTAACTAAGCATCAGCATCTCTCCTAGGCTTGCAGTTCTTTAGCTCCCAGGGCTAGATCTCTGATGTGCCCTCCTTCCCACTGTCATAAACTCTCATTTTTCTTTCAAGAACATCCAGAAGTCTCAGTGTATAGGAGGGCACATGCAGAATTCCCATTCCTCCCTGACATTTTTCTTGAGGCTGACCATACTACTGGAGTCCTGATATTATACTTGGCCATGCTACTGATGTTACGCCATTCTTCAGGCATGTGTTTCATACCAGAGGTGCTGGTTTGTTATGATCCTAGTAAGAAAGGCACTCAGAACAAAGTATCATTTAAAATGTCATTTGCTAGAGCTAACACTATAAAGAAAGAGGGGATACTATGGATAATACTACTTCCCTTAGATGCTGGGAACCCTAAGTCATGCAGCATTAAACAGACCTAAGCATGCAGCATGCCATACAGATCCCATCCCTAGGAAGGTTACCCTATTTTGTTCCTTTGAACAAGATTTTCTTAGAAGAAAATCAATACTATTCATCATTTCTATGGTCAAAAAAATTAAATAGCATGAACCTGACATATTTAATGATAACTTGAAAGTTACTTCAGTTAAAGATGCTATAGAGATAGTCTGTTCTCCAGCACCTGTTGTTTTTTTCTTTCCTGATTTTGTCTGTACAATTGATCTTTTTAAACCTTTATTATGTGTTAAACATATATATATTTGTTTAGAGTATCTATTGAACACATCTCTTTTTATATGCTCCTCTGGTTTTCTTGAAATGCTGCTCTTCATTCTGTTCTACCTTAATATTATCATCATGATTCTAATTCTTGAGTTAGGTGAGATCAAATGAGGTAGAGATACGAAACTCTTCCTTGGGGAAATTATAATCACATATCTGTGTTATGACCCAATTCATATATAATAATCATTAGCTAATTCTTCCAAGAGAAATCTGAATTTAGATACTTTATCTGTTTCAGAAGGTGTCAAAGAAGCAAATCCTTCCTAAGACATCTCTTAAGTAGTACTTAAAAAGTGTAATTATTTGAAGTTAAAAGATGCACAGGAATTTCATTTAAATGAAACATTAAAAGCATTGTACTATTTCAAAATTATCATTATTTCTATTAGCCTACATTCTGACATTCAAATGTTTATCTGAAAGTGCATTTGGTACTGTAGTATATTTGATTGGAAATCCTATAAACTTTAGCACTGTGAAGGTCAATGGATTTGCAGTGATAATGTGTAAAGCAACAAGATGCTTCTTAATGCAGAAACAAAGAAGGCAATGTAATAACTTGGGAGCAAAAATTCACTTGAAGAGTCAGGAGGTGATGTCAACCAGCAGAGATTTATTAGCACTTTAAAAGTCTATGACCTAAGGAACTTAAAGCAGAAGAGACATAGGTTTTATGAGTTTATTTGAGGACATAACCCTAATTAAGAGCAATAAAAAATATGCTGTAGAAAGTCAATTGTTCTGTAGTGATCAGCTCTTTTGACATTAAATGACACTCCAAAAGTTAATGATTTTCCATTAGTTGAAGTAATGCTGTTAAACAGCTTAATAGCTAGAGCAAAACGCTGTAAATTAGGTAGGTAATCTATGTCCTCATCCCTGTTCTGGTACTTCTTTGGTGAGGTTGAAAAGTCAACATCTCCCTTCTACCCCTCTATTTTCCAAAACTGTAAATCAAACATCATATCAATTTCTAGGCTCATTGTGATATTGACCTTCTTTAACTCTAGGAGCATGATATCACTCAGTGCTCTTTCACATTTATTTCTTAGAGTAAAACTCCTATTCTCTTAGGTTTGCAGTCCCTTGATTTTAGCTAAGATAAACTTAGGTTATTTGGGTTGCTTAGAACTGGCTTTGGTAGTATCAGATAATTAAAGAACTTCCATGTAAAGCAATAAATGTCACTTACAAAAATCTCTAAAAGTTATTGATAATTAAAGACCATTTCTAGTTGTCCAACAACCTTCTATTTATGGACTATATGATGCATGTACATTCATTACACTGTCTCATCTCCCAAATTCTTTGTTACTGTCTGTTCCTTTGGCTTACACAAAATATCTCTCAGACTTACAGAAATGTTCCTTGATTTTGCTATTCTGAGATTTGCTTTAAAACTGTTATTAGGAAATTTATATTTATATTACCATGGAAATGTAACATCCTCAGCAAGACTACTGTGTTTTTTTTCTGGAGATTCTGCTGTATGTTTTGTAAATCAAAAGATTACGACATCATGAACTGCACATAAAAAGTCACTCTTCATGTGGCTGGGATTTGTTGGTTTTTTTATGTCTTTGTGGTGATGAATGTTGAAAAGGCACTGGAAATATGAGTTACTAACTGGTTTAGTACCACCTTGTTAGACAAAGCTGGTCAATTATTCTGTAGACATAATATTGTGTGTTCTTATTCCATGTAGATTTGTACAATACTTACTTCAAAAAGTATCTCAACTTTGATAACCCTATGTGTTAATACTAGTAGTGATGATAAACTGGCTATTAGTGGCTTTTGAATTGCACTTTGAAACTGGCTATTAGTGGCTTTGAATTGAAAAACTACTTACACTGTGAGGAATCTGGCTGAGATGGAGTAAATGTTCTTCACAGAAGCATGGATTTGTGACCAAAAAAAAATATTGATAACATATCAGTGTTTTGATTATTACTCAATAGTGGCTGCAAAGCATCAAGACTCTTTTTTGCTCACTCTGTTCCTACTCTGCCCTCTTAGTGATTAGCTGAGAATAGACAAGAAGCTGGGCACCGACACAGATGGAAGAGCTGACCAGAACTGGACTAAGGGTTATTCCATAATATAGGATGTCATGCTTCGCAATAAAAGCTCAAGGAAAGGATGAAGAAGGGGGGTCATTAGTGATTATGATATTTGTCTTCCTAATAACCATAATTCATGTTTTCCTGGTAGTGGCTGGACATCTGCATGCTGATAGGAAGTAATGAATTAATTCCTTATTTTGCTTTGCTTGCATACACAGCTTTTGCTTCCACCTATTAAACATTTCAATCCATGAAGCTTCTCTCCTTCCTCCTAGTTTCTTCATGTTCTGTGGGAGAAGGGAGTGAGTGAGCAACTGTGTGGGTACTTGACTGTTGGACAGGGTCAAACTACCACAAATTAATAAACTTGAGTTCCTTTTACTGTGGAATACAAAGGTAAACAATTTATATCCTCTTTTAGATCAAAGTGAGAGACTTCATCAGAAAAGTATAAAATTGGGAGGAAAATAACTTTTCAGATAAGAGTTTTAAGAAAATTAAATTTGTGACACTGGAGGGGAAATGATGCATTATTTTAATTTAAAAAAAAATAAATTTGATACTGTATCTGACCAAATATATCCAACAAATCAGAAATGAGTCATAATTTTACTTTGATTTTGCTTCAACAGCCCAGGTCAGGTTTGGCTCTACTGGCAATATTTATTTGAATTTATGAAGAACATAATGAAATATCTTTGACTTTTTAGAAGGCTTCATAAATTTCTACTTTCAGTTTAATAAAAATTTAATAACAGAAATAGAAAAACAAAATGTAAATATTAAAAATGTTTAAACTATCAAGCAATCTCCAGATAAAAGTACATGTCTATATGTAAAAAAAGGAAAAGGTTTTCTGGGAGGACAGCTTTCTGAAGATAATAGTTCATAGCATCTGTGACTAACTAAGACTTCAATTCCTTGAATTTAAACTGCTTGTAAAGATTGTGAAATCATAGGTCACTGTATTTGTAGTTAGTCAACTTGGATGAGACATTGTAGTCAACAGAATCCTGGGTTTAGCTCCATTCCTGAATCCAAATTTCATTTAGCTGTGCTCATAATACCACATGTATTTGAATGTAAACTCTGGAAGACAGGCAACTGTCTTCCACCTCCTTATTTTTATTTTCACCTCTTTCAAAGCCCACTGCAAGCAGATACTCTATTCATATTTGGCTGTAGTGCAGGTAATCTACTGCTTATCAAGAGGATAAAAAAGCTGTCCAGTTAAAAGGTAATTTTTGTACAGAACTATATGTCATCCTGTATTTTACTGCATATGTCTTTGTAATAGTGGTTTTTTTCAGTGATCTTATTAAATAAATTGAGCTTATGAGATGCATTGCAAAGATACAGGAACACATCAAACAGCATTAGTCTAGATCTTGCTTTCTGAGGCTCTTCTCAGACATATTCAAAAAGGTGACTCTGGTGTTATCTGATGCTGTCATGGTTTAACCCCAGCTGGCAACCAAGCAACACACAGCTGCTTGCTTAGTCTTCCACAGGGTTTAGGGGTATCAGAAAAGTAAAAGTGAGAATGTTTATGGGTTGACATAAAGACAGTTTAATAGGGAAAGCAAATCCTATGCATGCAAGCAAGGCAAAACAAGGAATTCATTCATCACTTCCCATTGTCAGGCAGGTGTTCAGCCATCTCCAAAAAAGCAAGACTACATCATGTGTGTCGTAACTCTGGATGTCCCCCTTCCTTCTTCCTCCAGAATTATATGCTGAGCATGATGTCTTATGCTGTGGGACATCCCTTTGGTCAGTTGGGGTCAGCTGTCCCAGCTGTGCCCCCTCCCAGCTTCTTGTGTATCCCCAGCCTGCTCCTGGTGGGATGGTGGGGTGGGGTGAGAAGCAGAAAAGGCCTTGACGCTGTGTAAACACTACTCAGTGATAAAGAAAGCATCCCTGTATTATCAACACTGTTTTCAGGACAAATCCAAAACACAGCCCCCTACAAACTACTATGAAGAAAATTAACTCTATCCCAACCAAAACCAGCACAGATACTTACAGTAAGTGAAGCTGTATATTATCTGCAACTTTAGATTCTCAAAGTGGGGGCAAAAGTGCATCACATGGTTTGAAGAGAGAGATGACATCTCAGTTGTATTCTCTGATTTTATTTCTAATCTAAGGCTTTTAAATTCATCTCTGTTTCAGGAGATGGTCTCTGGCTCACTTTTTGTGTGACTTCTAAAAATAACTTGCCAAGCAAAAAAGACCACCTGTTTCCAAATCTCTGAAGAACTTGCATTTCTAGCTCTCTAGTGCTTTGTTTTATGAACATAAGGATTAAACAAAATTTGAAACAACTCCTAAAAATGTCTAAAAATTCAATCCCTTTAATAACCTGATCAGTGTCAGTAATAGGAGCCTGGATTTGTTTCTCTAGCCTTAGACCTTTGTAGTGAACACGTAATTGCTAGTCAGATGCTTTAAAAAAAAAAATAAAAAATTTCTTGGTCTGGAAGAACTGGAAGAAGATGAATAGTTGGTAAGTGCTTAACATCACAATTATAATTTCTTTTATAATATTTTTAAGTTTCCTGGAAATTTCTGGCATCATGACAGTAGTTGGCATCTTTTTCAGAAAGATATTCTTTACAGTTGAGTTCTATATTGGGTACTTGTTACAAGTAAATAAAAAGATAAAAGTACTATGTTCAATTGCATTTTAAGTAGCAAGATAAATGGAAAATAACTAAAATAGTAAAAGACCGTACACAAATAGAACGTTTTGTATCAGTTGAGGTTAGGAACATTCCAAAAGATATTTTGGCCCCAGAGTGTCATTACATTTGAGATAAATGAAAGCAATATTGTAAATATGGTAAGATCTAATATGAGCTTTTCTGAACTGTAAAACTAAGAACATTACTGTTAACATGTTGTTTGGGTGTGTTGGGTTTTTTGTTTGTTTGTTTGTTTCTTTTATTCTATGTATATGGCTACAATGAAGGAAAGAAATTAATAATTTTCTAGCAGTTTTTAAAATCTCAATGTTTGGCAAAAGACTACCTGTTTAAAGAGCTTATGAGAGTATGCTGGTCAATTGAAGTCTCCTTTGCATTTTTTTCCTAATGATGACAAACCTATCATTGCAAAAAATTTCCATGTTCATTCAGTTGTCTCAGGACACAGGAAATAGCAAGAACTGTATGCAAAGTATTTTGTGACTAATTTTTCCATTTACTATTTGTTCAGCTTTCAAGTCAGATCTTTTGTTGATGACTTTTCTTCAGATTCTCTTGCTATATTCCAGTGTTTTGAAATCTTCTAAAGATGTACATGTTTCATTTCTGTGACGTTTTAATCATATCTAAAGTATTTATGTCTATGTTATTTTAGGCAGACACTGAGATTTATCTGCTGAAAATTTTTAAACTTCAAGTATCCCTATGATCCTACCACCATGTAAGTCTTGTTTAACAGAGAAACTAGCCATGAGGTCATCTAAAGATGTCCTGATACTGTCCACTTACTACAGAAACTTAAACACATGGACTATGCTGTCTTTCCCAGGGCCTGCCTTCGTATTTTTTGAATGAAACAATCATCTCACATCAGAATAGTATAACCTACTAGTACTAGCTTTCTTTGCTTTCAAGAGGCTAGTTTACTGGCCACTATAATCCATCCATTCTGATCACTTATTTGAAAGCTAAATTCTACCTTCTGAAATTTCAGGGCATCACTAGAATTTTAAAGTGACTGAAAATCATGAAATAAAACTTCCCTGCAGCAGCCAGTCATTTACAAGATAGTAGAATTATTTGATGACTGCCATTACACAGATACAAGGAGAAGGAAGATGAAAAAGTTGGTGGGGAGGAGAGAGAGAAGGACAAAATATCATGTACGTATTTTGTACTCTAGAGTCACAGGGAAAATATCTATCCCTTATTCAATTGCTTCTATTATTGTGTCTCAGGATAATATTACAGAAACTCAGAGAAGCTGAAAGACCACAGAGATGAAATTATTCAGGAGCTTCTTGAAATTTGAAGGGTTTTTAACGGGAATACAATTTTAATCTAAACATTACTATTTATTCATTTCTCTACTTTATGACACATTAGATATTTTCTCAGTTTCGCTGTAATTTTGGGTATGGTGGGTTGACCTTGGCTGGTCACCAGGTGTCCACCAAGCCACTCTATCACTCCCCCTCCTCAACTGGACAGAAGAGAGAAAATATGACAAAATGCTTGTGGGTTGAAATAAGGACAGAAAGATTACTCCCCAATTACTGTCATGGGCAAAACATACTCAACTTGGGGAAATTAATTTAATTAATTACCAATTCAAAGTCGGAACAGGATAATAAGCAATAAAACCAAATCCTAAAACACCTTCCCCCCATCCTTCCCTTCTTCCTAGGCACAATTTCATTTGTGATTTCTCTACCTCCTCCCCACCAGCAGCACTAGGAAATGGGGAATGGGAGCTGTGGTCAGTTCATCACACATTGCCTTTGCTGCTCCTTTCTCCTCACACCCTTCCCCTGGTCCAATATGGGGTCCCACCCACGGAAGACAGTCCTGCATGAACTTTCCCAACATAGGTCCTTCCCACAGGCTTTAGTTCTTCATGAACTGCTTCTGCACGGGTCCCTCCCACAGGGTGTGGTCCTTCAGGAACAGACTGCTCTAGTGTGGGTCCCCTGCAGGGTCACAAGTCCTGCCAGCCACCTTGCTCCAGCCTGGGCTCCTCTGTCTCCATGGGGCCACAGGTCCTGACCAGAGCCTGCTTCAGCACAAACCTTTCAGAGTCATAGCCTCCTTTGGGTGCATCCATCTGCTCTGGCATTGTGTGCTACACTAGCTGCAGGTGGGTTTCTCCTTCACCATGGACCTCCATGGGTTGCAGGGGCACAGCCTGCCTCACCATGGTCTTCATCATGGACTGCAGGGGAATCTCTTCTCCAGCACCTGGAGCACCTCCTCCCACTCCCCCTTTACTGACCTTGGTGTCTGCAAAATTGTTTCTTCACATATTCTTACTCCTCTGTTTTGGCTGCTGTTTTGCATCAGTTTTTTTCTCCTTCTAAAATATGTCATCACAGAGGCACTACCACCATCACTGATTATCTCAGATTTGGCCAGAAGTGGGTATGTCTTGGAACCAGATGGAACTGGCTCTATCAGACGTAGGGACAGCTTCTGACATGTTCTTACAGAAGCCACCCCTGCCTGTAGTCCCTCTGCTACCAAAACCTTGCATGTAAACCTAATACAATGTGAAAGGCACAATGTAAAGCCCTTCTGGGGAAGAAAAGAACATTAATTATTATTAATAAAAGCATACCCCCAAATGCTTCATCTTAATGATATATCCATCACTAAACTGAAAGTAATGGAATTAAAATTAGAATAATGTACCATATCTAAGTAGGTAGTCTATACTATCTAAACACCAGTTCAAGATTTATGAAAACTCCCACATGCTTCAATACACAATTTTAGGGAGTGTGTAGAAACCAGTTACATAATTTTTATCAGCTTTCATGATATGGAGTATATGTTGAATTGTGTGGAAGGGGGAAGGACATAAATTGTATCCCAAGAACATCTTTTATGGTTCTGTTATGCTATTTATCTTTTCTCTTAATTGAATTTTCAGGAATGCATTGCTGAATGTACCCACTACACAATCATAGAGATGATGAAAGGACAATATTTTCTTCTAGATATAGATATTTTACATGTAAATAATAAACACATTAATATAAAGAATTGTTACCTGTGTGAATTTTTATCAATTTATTTTCATTGTTTTGGTGAAATAATATAAGCATTAATAATATTTGAAAGGCTAATTTTTTATTAGTAAAAAAAATTAAAGTTTCTCATTGTGAGTAGTTAGTCTCACTTCAATAGTTATGACATATTTACAGTATTTTTAAAGTTTTGTGACAAATAATTTTATTTTAAGCTAGGGTTCTATGAGATGCAGGTTCTATTAGCAATTCCTATTACTAATAGAAATTAGCACTAGGAATGAACGTTTTTTTTTGAACCAACGTTCAAACTATATTATAATCTTTTCCTGGTGGCCAAGACTTTTAAACACTAACATTTACATTTGTGTCTTTTAGAGGGTGCTGGTTATCCCCCCCACCCCCCCCACCCCCCTTTTAAACTCTCCATAGGTTTTCTGAACATCTGTTTAAAGATGTTTTATCATAATTTTTATAATCTTTATTTAAGTTTGATTGTTCAGTACTGTTTTCTGCTGCGCTTACCAGGTACACTTATTGCTGCCTGCTGCTTCATTTCAGTCTTACAAAATTATTTTGAACCTCCTGTTGTGTTTAAATTTCCTGGATCTATTTTTTATACTAGATTCAGTGGCGACTTGCACTCATGAATATATAGATATCACATGAACCAGCATCTCATGGAATGGCTTAGTTTCTTATCTGACATCTGTCTTCAGTGCATCTCTTAGATACAGGTGTTTATTATTTGGTCTATAGAGTTCTTCAGATCTGCTGACTTGAACACATAGTTTCATGATAGTGATAACTGTGGTTCTTGCTGTGCATAGTTCTGAAGCACCTGCTCTTTCTGTTTGCTTTTTCTGAAAATCATGTTATTTGTGGCCTCTGTCTCATAATATCCATTTCTGTCTTAATGTTACAGTGATGGATATAAATCACTTTTTTTTTTATTTATTTAACCTGGATGAAAGAAGTTTGGTTTACACAGGCTTTTGTATGGTGTATTTCAGAGTCCACCTTAAGTATATGAGAAATTTGACCATGTATGGATATGGTTTTACCTAAACATTATGGATATGTCTAGCTGGCACACATTTCTTTCATTACTGGAAGTAGGCTATTCACAGTAATACGGGCTTAGTATTTACTAATCCACAGAGGGATCCTTTACCTCTAGGCAAAACTATGCAGTGACCAATATCCACACTGATAAAGACTTTGTCTCTTTTAGCAGATGGGTCACAACCACCCTCCATAGTACTTGGTTCTGGTTGTTTTCTGGACTACATGTGATGCTTCTGTGATGTTCAGACATTTTTGTGTATTTTTTTTTCCAAAGTTATGAAATAATACAATGCTTGTGCTGCACCCCATCATCATTCTATTGACCCATTTTCTCACCTTGTGGACATCCCACTGAATGGCACTGAATGACTGATCTGTCAACCACTCCTCCCAGTTTTGTATTATCTACAAATTTTCTGAGGGTGCACACTCTGTCTCATCATTCACTTCATTAATGATGACGTTAAACAGTATTTGCTTGTGTCAACCCCTGGAGTACACAATTAGTGACTGGTCTGGAACTGGACTTTGTGCTACCTAACCAAAACCCCCTGGACTCAGCAGTTTAGCCTCTTTTTGGTCAGCCTTACTGTCAACTTGTCTAGTCTATACTTCAGTAGTTTGTTTATAAGGATGTTATGGGAGAATTCAAAATAAACAAAATCCACTGGTGTCTTACTCACTGAGCTAGTCATCTCATTGTAGAAGGCTATCAGGTTGATCAGGTATGTTTTCCCCTTTGAAAGTCCATGCTGACACCCGATCACCCTGTTCTTCATGTATTTGAAAATGTTTTCCAGGATTATTTGCTCCATTACCTTACTAGGGATCAAGGTGAAGCTAACCAGCATGTAGATCCCTGGATCCTTCTTGTCTCTTGATCACAGGACTGACTTTGTTTCTTCCAGTCCCCATGTCATGGTCAGTAATTAAGTGCCATGCAACCGCTCGCTTACTCCTTCCTCACCAAGGGGGTGGGGAGGAGAATCAGAAAATAATGTAAAACTCCAGGGTTAAGATAAGAACACCTTAATAACTGAGATAAAATAAAACCAAAAGAACAACAATAATAATAACAACAGTTACAATGAAAAGGAGGGAGAAGGGGAGAGGAATGGAATCCAAAGGGAAGGGAGAAAAGAAAACCAGTGATGCACAATACAGCTGCTCACCCCTGCTGACAGATGCCCAGCCAGTCCCGAGCAATGACTGGCAGCCCTGGCCAGCCCATCCCAGTTTATACATCGACCATGATGCCCCATGGTACGGAATACCTCTTTGGCCAGTTTGGGTCAGCTGTCTTGGCTGTGTCCCCTCCCAATTTCTTGTGCTCCTCTGGCCCTCTCCCTAGAAAGGCCTGAGAACCCAAAAAGTCCCCAATCCAGTACAAACACTATGCAGCAACAACCAAACCCATCAGTGTCCTATCAACACTGTTCCCACTCCAGATCCAAAACACAGCACTGCACTAACTACCAAGAAGAAAATTAACCGTATCCCAGCAAAAAACAGGACACCCCAAAATCCATCTCCAATCACCATGCTCTATCAAAGATAACAACGGGTGGCCTTGCAATGATATCAGCCAGCTCCCTCATGTATGTAACCTGTCAGGGCCTATTAACTTATGTACGCCTGATTTGTTTAACTATTCCCTAACCTGATCCTCCTTCAATAAGAGCAAGGCTTTGTTCTGGAACTTATCACAGGACACAGGTGCTTAGGATCTGTGAAGTCAATTTAGGTAAGTAAAGACCAAGGTGAAAAAGGCCTTTTGCATGTCCTTTGATGCCAGGTTCCTTGCCACATTCAGAAGCAGACCCACATTTATCCTTGGTTTTTTTGTTGTGGGTTTTTTTTTTTGTTTGTTTGTTTGTTTTTTTTCTGCTCATGTACATGTAGAAATTCTTCCTATTGCACTTCACATCCCTTGCCAGATTCAACTCCAGGGGGAGAATTGGCTCTCCTAAACTGATCACTGCCTGTTCATTGTCTCTACATTCCTCCTGCATCACCTGATTTTGTTTCCACATCCTCTGTGCTTCCTCCTTCTGTATCAGTTGTGTCAGCTCTCTGCTTGTCTGTGCAGACTTCTGACCCCCTTTTGCTTGACATCCTTCATGTGGAACTGCACTGTTTTAGGGCTTGGAGGAGGTGATCCTTGAAAATCAACCACATCTCCTGCACTCCACTCAAGGACCATCCCCCTGGTGATCCTTTTTAGCAGGTCCTTGGAAAGGCCAAAATCTGTTCTCTTGAAGTCCAGGGTTGGGATACTGCTTTCTGCCCTGTTTCCTCCTGTTGTGGTTTAACCCCAGCCAGCAACGAAGCAGCACGAAGCTGCTTGCTCACTCCCCCTCACCCAGAGGGATGGGGAGGAGGATCAGAAAGGAATGTAAAACTCAAGGGTTGAGATAAAAACAATTTAATAGGTAAAGCAAAAGCTGTGCACACAAGCAAAGCAAAACAAAGCAATCATTCACCACTTCCCATGGGCAGGCAGGTGTTCAGCCATCCCAGGGCTCCAGCACACATAACGGTTACTTGGGAAGAGAAATGCCGTAATACTGGATGTCCCCCGCTTCCTTCTTCTTCCCCCAGTTTATATACTCAGCATGACTTCATATGGTATGGAATGTCCCTTTGGCTAGTTTGGGTCAGCTGTCCTGGCTGTGTCCCCTCTCAATTTCCCATGCTCCTCCAGCATTCTGGCTAGCAAGGCTCAAGAAACCAAAAAGTCCTTGACTTAGTATAAACATCACCCAGCAACAGCTAAAAACATCACTGCAGTTATAAACATTGTTTTCACACCAAATCCAAAACACAGCGCTGTGCTAGCTACTAAGAATAAAATTAACTCTATCCCAGCTGAAAACAGAACACTTCCTCTTTAAGATCCTGAATTCCATTATCTCATGGTAACTCCAGCCAAAGGTGCCCTTGACCTTCACTTCCCCAGCTAATTCTTCCTTCTTCATAAGAATAAGGTGCAACAGAACACCTGCCCTCGTTGGGTCCTCAATTACCTTTGCTAGAAAGTTATTATCAATAAATTTTCTTTGACCGAGAGATGTACTTTCTGTTGTGATTTTGAAGACAGACATATTTTGCTTTTAGAATATTCTAACAACAGAATACATGAACAGTTGAAATCAGCTGCTTGAAAAAGTTCCACATCATTTGGGAAAATAACTTCCTAGAAAATGAAGGTGTGGTTTTAGGACACGTGATGTATCCTAAACTGGAAATTCCATAATCTGCATTGATTGAGACATTGTTCCTGACACTCTGATCTACTTGTGCTAAAAGAGGTACATACACATCCATTGATAATGCAGTTCAAGGGTAGAACTAAGAAAACAAAACTTCACAACAGATAGAAAAAATCCCCAAGAACTGGATAAAATATTTTATTCTTTTTTTTTTTTTTTTTTTTTTTTAATTTAGCTTTCTTTTGAATTAGCTCTCTAAACTGGCTTAGTGTATGACAGCGTGAAAGCCATTTACTGCTCATGGCACACATGACTAAGAACTGAGGGACAGGCAGAAAAGGTAATCTTAAATTAGACTGGTTTAAGCTGGCATGTCACTAACCTTTAAAAAAGTATGTGGGATTTTGGCTTAGCTAAATGGAAGTTAATAACAGATATGATTATTCCCTGTAAATACAAGGAGAAAATACTAATGTAAAAGCAACAATTTTAAATACTAATATGTATAAATGGGTGTAAAATGGTCATGTGTAAATTTAGGTTTGACCTTAAATGGGGATTTTATTGTGTAATTGCTCAAAATAGCAGAGGATTAAGCTCAGCTGATAGACAATGTTGCTTTAAGGTCTATGTTCCTTGAAAAATAGAAATGGAACAAAGAAAGCCATAGAAAAGTGGGATTAGGAGAGGCAGTGGCTGAAACTGGAGTGTGGATCTGTGTATCATAAACCATAATGCATACATATACTACAGATCTGAAAAATGGAGTTAACTTACCTAAAGACATCTAGGAATATTTTAAGCTAATAATACAGTTGTGAGAGAAAACTAGACAGTTTCTGTAAAGTACCAACATCGTTTCCTCTTTTCTGAGATATCTGTGTTACTGAACTGTGAGCTATACATAACACATTGTTAAGCTTGGGACACAAATGCAACTGTTCATGATGGCTAGAATACATAGAACCACAGAATCATAGAATAATTTGTGTTGGAAGGTACCACTAAAGATCATCTAGTCCAACCCCACTGCAATAAGCAGGGACATCTTCAACTAGATCAGGTTGCTGAAAGCTTCATCCAACCTAATCTTGAACACTTGCATGGATGAGGCATCCACAGATTCTCTGGGTAATCTGTTCCAGGATTTCACCATCCTCATAATAAAAAATGTCTTCCTTCTATCTAGTCTAAATCTAACCTCTATTAGTTTAAAACCATTACCCCTTGCCCTTCGCAAAAGGCCCTGCTAAAAAGTCTGTCCTCATCTTTCTTATAAGCCCCCTCTAAGTACTGAAAGGCTGCAATAAGGTCTCCCCAGACCCTTCTACTCTCCACGCTGAACAACCCCAGCTGTCAGCCTGTCCTAGCAGGAGAGGTGTTCCATACTTCTGATCATTTCATTTTTTGTGACCCTCCTCTGGATCTGCTCCAACAGGTCCATGTATTTCCTGTCCTGGGGACTCAAGAACAAGGACTCCAGGTGGGGTCTCATGACAGCAGTGCAGAGGGAAGAAAAACCTCCCTTGACCTGCTCGCTACACTGCTTTTGATGCACCCCAGGATACAGTCAGCTTTCTGGGCTGCAAGTACACATTGTCGGCTCATGTCCAGCTTTTCATCCACCAGTACCCCCAAGTCCCTCTCTTCAGGGCTGCTATCAATCCCTTCATCCCCAGCCTGTGTTGGTAATAAAGGTTACCTTAATACAGGCGCAGGACCTTGTGCTTGGTCTTGTTGAACCTCATGAGGTTCACATGGGTCCACTTCTGGAAATTCTCCAGGTTCCTCTGGATGGCATCCCATCCGTCAGACATGCCAACTGCACCACTTAGCTTGGTGTTGCCTGCAAACTTGCTGATGGTGTGTTTGATCCCACTATGCCACTGATGAAGATATTAAACAGTACTTGTCCCAATACAGACTCCCTAAGGCATACCACTTGACACTGATCTCCATCTGGACATTAAGCTATTGACCACTACCCTCCAGATGCAAACATTGGATCAATTCCTCGTCCACCAAACAGTTCACCCATCAAATCCATATCTCTCCAATTTAGAAGGAAGGATCATGTGGGGGAGCATGTCAAAGGCCTCACAGAAGTCCAAATAGGCAGCATCCGTAGCTCTTCCTTTGCCCACTGATACAGTCACTGCATCATAGAAGGCCACTAAGTTTGTCAGGCACAACCTGCCCTTGGGGAAGCCATGCTGGCTGGCTTGAATCACCTCCCTGTCCTCCATGTACCTTAGCATAGCTTCTAGGAGGATCTGTTCCAGGATGGTCCCAGACACAGAGGTAAGGCTGACAGGTCAGTAGTTCCAAGGGTCCTCCTTTCTACCCTTTTTAAGAATGGGTGCAATATTTCCCTTTTTCCAGTCCCTGGGGACTTCATCTGACTGCCATGACGTTTTACATATCATGGAGAGTAGCTTGGCAACATCAGCTGATTCCCTGAGGACTCTCGGGTGCATCTTGTAAGTTCCCATAGACTTATGTACATTTAGGTTCCTCAGGTGGACACGAACCTGATCTTCTTTTACAGTGAAAAGAACTTTGCTCCCCTAGTTCCCTGTCTTGCAGTCCACTCACTCAAAAGGTGTGGGAAGAGAGATGACCAGTGAAGACAGAGGCAAAAAGGTTGTTGAGTACCTGAGCCTCCACCTCATCCATTGTTACCAGTCAGTCTTGCTTGTCAAGGAGGGTACACTTTCTTTGACCTTCCTTTTCTGGCAGACATAGCCATACAAACCCTTACTATTCTTTGCACCCTTTGCCAAGTTCAGCTCCAGCTGTGCCTTGGCCTTCCTGACCCCATCCCTACAAAACTGGTCAACATCCTGTTACTCTTCCCAGGATACCTGTCCCTGCTTCCACTGCCTGTACATTTCCTTCTTGCCCTTTAGTTTGACCAGCAGGCCTGGATTCAGCCATGCCAATCTTTTGCCTTCCTTTCCTGATATTTTACACACAGCAATTGAGAGCTCTTGCACTCTAAGGAAAGCATCCTCAAACATCTGCCAGCTCTGTTCTTTTCCTTTGTTCCTGAGGTAGTTTCCAAGAGGGTCAGGTTGACTAACTCCTACATGACCTCTAGAAATCACAACCAAATGTAGCAAATCTATTCTCAACATATCTCATCACTTCTTGGAATTTGTTTATCTTAATTACTGCTTTTTTTAAAATTTATTTTATTCAATTAGAACAGATAGTTACAGTGATTAGAAAGTATTATAACCTCTACATGATTCATTTGGGTGTCAGCATGAAACCACCTGAGGAGTTATTTTTATTTTGCATACTTTTTCCTTAAGCATAAAATTACTCGCAAGAACAAATCACTTAAAAGCATTATCAAGTTTGCAACCTCAGATGCTCAGAAGTAGGAATAATACAGTGAATACTGCCTGTGGATATTTAATTTGATCCCCCTGCATGTAAAGGTGATGAAGTGTAAAGTGAAGACTGTGGAAAATGTTTATCTGTGCAATAAATTGGTAGGCACCTATGTCAAGTCAGAGCTCAGACAGATGGATGCTATTAAAGACTGGCCTGCTCCCAAGTTGAGAAAGCAAGCACAGGCCTTCATCGGAATGATTTCTTTCACTATAACTCCATATCTCCACCCATGACCAAACCGTGTAGGAAGGGAAGGCTATAAAAACAGTTTACACTAAGAATTTAAAGATCATTAGTAGATATCCTGGTTTCAGGAAATATTCTCTACCCAGTCGTGGGGTTGAGAAAACTAAAGAATTTGGAGGGAAACCCAGGCAACTGGAGGGATCCGTGACTCTGCACTGGAATGTGGGACTATGTCTTCAACATGCAACAAACCTGAGGGAACCAGAGAGAGGCCTTGGGACCTCACACAGTTGGATCTGCCATGCTAGCACCCTGTCTCTCTTCCTGGACGGCCTCATCTCTCCCACTGCACTGAGAATTAATGACAGGAACTGCTCCACTGACCCACCCAATGGTTCTCCTGAATCAGGGGTCCTCAAACTTTTTAAACAGGGGGCTGGCACGCGGATGAAGTGGCAGGCAGTCATCTGCGGCTGCTTGGTTTCCCCACCCAACCCCTGGGTAGGGGCGGGGGGCAGGTGTGCAGGGGGGTTCTGTAAATACTGGGGGCTGGATTGAGGACCCTGGGGGGGGGGCGTATCCAGCCCGTGGGCCGTAGTTTGAGGACCCCTGTTCTGAATTGTGCCATCTCTGTCACTGAATAAGAAAGTAATGGAATTTTAAAGTTGCATGTATCTGTGATTAAAATGTTTTAGTGTCCAAATCCATTTAATCTCTATGTGCTCATTTGATCTTAAACTGTGACGCTGTTGAAACAAGAAAATCTGTGGGTTAATTCTTCAAGAGAAAATGGACATTTTAGGGTCATTTTTCTGAAAAATCTATGAACAAAACTAAAGTGAGAGAGTGAGAAATTGTTAACTAAGGGGCTTGTTATTAAAGAAGGAAGATACAAAACAGCATAAAAGTTAAAAAATAGCATAACTGGAAAGAACATTAGCACTTTTGAGAAGAAAAGTGTGATCTGTAGTCAATAAAAAGGAAAGGATAAATAAGATATTTAAGGCGGAATTTCTAATTTTTCTAGTAAATGTTAGCCAGTACCTGGTATGGTATATTTAGCAGAACTCAATTATTTATCATGAACCATGGCATACTTCCAGTCACTGCAATCACTATACATATGACAAAATGGAAAATTCACTGGAATGGATGTATACACTTCATTATAAGTAAATGAAAATTCAAAGATTTCTCTAAATATGGTGAATATCAGTCTTTCTAATCAGAATAAGAAGAGGAAGAAAGAAGAAAGAAGAAAAAGAGGAAAGAAGAAACAAGAAAGATTCTCAAATTGCCATGCACAGGAATAAAACCTATAATACATATTAAAGATCTAAAATAGATTTCATGGAAATATAAAACATCCAGAAAACATAAGTAATAGCATTTTTTTTTAAATTGAAATGCAATAATTCTTTATTTTTATGCAAATAATATCCAGCAATAAAGTGGAAGAGTAATGTGATCCATTTCTACACATTTTATGACTAAAGAAGTTACATCCTTGAAAGAGTGTCTTTGAGCTTCACTAGTTTTAAAAACTCATTGTTACTTCTAATATGACAGTAAATGCCAACTTTTTTTCTAAAAATTTCCACACAGTATATTAGCAGGTAAAATATATTTTAAATGTCAACAGATGTTATATTAAAATAAAATTTTTGCTTTTGAATAAAGCAAAGTATTTGAAAGAAAGAAAATGCACTCTTCCTCAAAAAAACCCACATGAGTAAATATCTACTTTAAAATATAAATTAGAATGCTGAATATTTTACTGGCAAACCAAAAGCCAAGGTCATTTACATTTGGGGATCTCTCACTGTAAATGCTTGTCTATAATAATAAAAAAAAAAAAAAAAAAAAAAAAAAAAAAAATCAAACATTTTTATAAAAGCACCTAGGAAAGCTTCAGTTTGTGCACTTCAAAGTTATTTGAGGTATGGCAGAATCAGTCAGCGTGATTTTGTTCTGAAGCTACTTACAAAATGATGTTGTATACATACAAAATTATTTGTATGGAAATAAAAAACCATGGCTGAGCAATCTAGACTAAAGTTGATCTTAATAGAAAGAAGTTCTGTATTCAGAAAATATAAGAAAAAAATTAATGGTAATATATTTTCAAAGGTGAATAGTTTTTTTGACTTCTATCTTTTTAGGGCTGAGGATATTTTATCTGTCATGGGCCCCACTGTTTTTAATATTAGTGTTTTCTCTCTTTCCACCTTTTTTTTTTTGTTTTGTTTGTTTTTACTGTGAAATATTGTATTAGCTTTATCCTACCTTGCTATGAAGATCTTGGCAATTATATTAAGGCAACTGAAACATTACTAAGACTAAAAGCACCAGGAGGATTTGAACACAATCACATTTAATTTAGTAATTGAAACTATCACCTTACCTGTCATAATACAGAATGATTTTTACAAGATAGATAGTGCAGAGAGCTGTGTTGCTACACAGAGCTATGAGGGGTAGGTGCAAGATCCTCATAAAGCTCAAATAAATAACCTGTTTATTTAATCTCTAATCAGTTAAACAGCTTTACCTGCTTCCCTCTGAATGCCCTGGATAGTACAGCTCTAATCACTGATGAGATTGCAGCTGAATCTTCTTTTTATATTCAGGTTTTAAGATAAGGTAAAGGATAAATTCTTAAATTTTCTCCTGTTTTGATTAACACGTTGCAAAAATAGAGCAAAAATCTTATGCACTTTAATACAGATCTATAAGAATCTTGTGGCTATTAATTTAAAAATCTTCTCTACACACTATTTCATAATTTTTAAGGATTATATTGAGACCAAACTAAACCAAACTGTGCTCAAAATCCTTAGTATTGTAGGATATCAAAATCCCCTCTTCATATCGAAGTCAACATAAATTTCCTGAAAATAAATTAGCTTAGTGTGAGATAATTTGTTGACCTCTTGCATAGTTAAAAAACAAATGTCTATAGATTTGTCAAACCTGTACCTCTTAACCTGACTTCTACACATGATATTAGCCTAATTACTGAGTGCCAATATAACAGATCAGGTGATACTAAGCACCAACTTTTTCCAGACAGTGGTCTAGATTACCCATCAAGTTTAGCCCTTTCTTTCCTACATTGTTAATACCTTTATTCTACACAAGTAAAAAATGGATTGATGATGATGTGATTTTCAGTTAAATAAAGTGTGTGTGTGTGTAAGTGCTTCTGACTGTAGGTTAAGTGGTCTGATCTAGTGGCTGCTAATTAATTCAGGGAAAGTCCTCAGAGGACTTTTTTTTTTTTTTCTTTTTTTTTTTTTTTTTTCTGAGCCACTGGGACACTACAGGTTCATGAATATTCTGGATGCTTTCTTTAGTCACTTAACACATGTAAATAGTGTCTGCATTTGGACATTATAAATCCAAATTATAATGATTGTATACACAAAGTATGTAGTATACATACACATGTACATGAATTAGTTTGTGGAGTTACTGAGGGAAATTTTACATTTACCTACAGCATTTTGCACACTGGTATCACTATCAGGGCCAGAAGCACATTTACATGTCTGCAATAAAGCTTGTCTTTTACCCATTATTTGGTTTAACCGTTGTTGTGGTTTAAATTTGGTAGGTAGTTAATATCCACATGTGTTTACTTGCTTCCCCTCAGTGGGATGGAGGAGAAAATCCAAAGTGTAAAAGGTGAGGTAAGGACAGTTTAAAAGGTAAATCAAAAGCTACATGTGCAAGCAAACTAAAATAAGGAATTAACTCACTATTCCCATGGGCAGGCAGGTGTTCAGCCGTCTCCAGGAAAGCAGGGCTCCATAACACATAATGGTTACTTGGGAAGATGAACACTTAACTCCAAACATCCCCCTTTTGCCCTTCTTCCCTAACTTTTATTACTCAGCATGGTATGGGATATTATTTTAGTCAGTTTGATACAAGAATTATTTACTTTAAAAACGAAAAAGAGAGGCAGGAAAAATATATGTAAATATATATACAGTGAAAAACAAGAGTTTGAAAAACAGAAGATGTTAGTTAATCCTTACAGTCAACGAAACATGGCCTTGGGAGAAGGAATAGACACCATAAATACGTCAAACTGGGACACAAGATAAGCTTAAGGAGAACCAAAAGGTTAATAAGACTTAAAAAATCCCATCCCCATAGAACATGCCCAGTGAAAAAAAAAAAAAAAAAAAAAAAAAAAAGAATGCTGTACCTTTAAATGGAGATGAAGCTTGTAGGAATCAATGAGAATTAAGTGTGACTAAATCTCATTGTAAAGAATTGTTCAAAGTGTATAAAAAGTTTTACTATGTGTCAAGAGGGTTGCTAGCTTTGTGGATTTACCACCTAGCACCCACCTCTGCGCAGACATGCAGTAAGCAAGTATCTCGACTCTGTGTGTGGATCAGCTCTTGCACACTGGGTGAAGAACCCAGAGTTGGGTCAGCAGTTCTGTGTCCCCTCCCAGCTTCTTGTGTACCCCCAGCCTACTCACTAGTGGGACAGCATAAGAAGCAGGAAAGGTCCTGACGCTGTGTAAACATTGCTTAGCAATAGCTAAACCATCTGTGTGTTATTGACACTGTTTTGGTCACAAATCCAAAACACAGCACCACACATGAGCTACTATGAAGAAAATTATTCCAGTCAAAACCAATACATCATACAGTTTAATACAGTGGTCAGTAATCTTCAACCACATTAGTGCACCTGTAAGAAAAAGAAAACATGAGTAGTTCTGGGACACCTTACTTTCCAAGTCATCTTTATTGTCTCAGAACATACCAAAGCTCATGCCTACCAGCAAGTATGGACTCTTACTTGTACAGTATGGAGGCAAAAATACCTAATTTTGTCAATTTTGCTGGATCTTAGGACTAGGACAGTCCTGTCTGATTATAATGTGGAGTTTTGTCTTTGCTATCAGAATAGTTTTAAGTCCATTCTATATAGAAAATGAGTTAAAAAAGAAGATACCATACATCTTTGTCCATTATTTATAAACATGAAGACTTTAAGCTTCAAGGTAATACAAGGGAAAAAAAAAAGGGGGGGGGGGAGGGGGTAACGTGTTTAAGAAAATAATAAAAAAGTATTCTTTCCTGGACTTAGGTAAATTGAACAGAATACTTTAGTACTATCTGTGCCCTTATTTTAAACCTTCTGGAAACAATGTGATTTGATGCATCAATAGAAAGTTATTATGTTAAATTTTTAATAAACATTCTAACATCAACCTGTCATAACACATACCTTACTGCTACATATAATTACCCAGGAAGAAGTCTTGGTTCTTTTTATATCAATATTTCTTGCTTCTTTGGAATGTTTTTATAGTAAAATGATATTTTTTTTTAATGTATTGATGTCAGAATGTCTTTAAGAGTGTAAATTAAAGTATTTTATCTTTGTAACATCTGTTCAGTTACAAACCAAAATCAAAAGAAAAATAATATTTCCATCCACTGAATGAAAAACCTTCATTCTTTCCTAAATAGAGAACCTGAGGCAGATTTAGAAAGACTCTTTGGCAGCTAAAACTGAAATTGGCTAGTTCTGAGCTGTATAATTAAAATATAGCAATACAAACATCACGTCCCAGTAGCTCCCTAGACATATTTTATTTTATTTGAAAGTCATCTGAGTACTCCCAAGAGCTTAAACTGTTACCAAAACACACAAGACACACATAAACACTACAGCTTCATGAAATGGAAATACAGTGTTTTGCTTTTTAATAAATAAATAAATGAATGCTACTGTTTAGACAATGCTACTACTAAAAACTCCTACCCCAAGAAATAAGAACTCTGTTTAATAAACCACCTCAGAATTAAGCAATTAAACCCCATGTTTTCCCTGCAGAATGTGCAACCAACCAGCTAGAGTCTGGGTTACATGATGGGCAGCCATGGGGAGAAAAGCAAGGAAATTATTTAATGGGATTTCTGTTCAAGCCAAACCACACGCAATTTAGCTTTTTAAGACAGTAATTTAAGTGCTTAAACTTAGATGCCCACTTATATTTGAACCAACAAGTATCTAAGATAGCTTCACTTTCCTGGCATACTGGACACAGGACTTTAAGGAGACCCACATAATTCTCATGCAGCAGCTGGTGTCCAGGCAGGATATGATTGTGTCTAAAATGGCACTAGGCACATGTCTAAACATTCAAAATGTGATTCCAAAAGGACAGAGTATTTGGGAAAGCCTTATCATATCAATTCAGATTTTTTTTTTTTTTTTCCAGAATTCAGTCAGCTATGTAGAAAAGATGTTCAGTATTTTTAGACAATAACATTTTCAGTCTTTGAGGGCTTTATATAAGTCTTTACATGAACTGGAATAAACATTTCCCAAAAGCATATGTTTCCATTTCATCTGATTTATAGTGTGCTATTAATGTATTATTAATATTTATTATACATAAATACTACATTATTTCAAACCTAAATCAACATTGTTGCATGATTAAATGGGCATCAAAAAGGTGTATTATGAAAAACATTTTAAAATGCTATTCAGTATTTATCATGATGCTTTTAGATGTGCTTTTAAGTGTGCAACATATTTGTTCACAAAGCCTCTCATACAAAAGATTACAGCCAAATGGAGTTGCAAAACACAGGAAAACAACTGAAAAAGTGTCAAATGTATCCCAGCAAGAAATGTGGCTCAGTTTTACACAGAAATATTATCAAATATAGGTTTGCCATATTTACAGATAAATCTAATATGAGATGAAAATATGTAACTTTAATGCAGTTTTTAAACTCTGAGAAATTTGAATCAAAATGTAACACTATGTGACTATAGATACTGAGAAAACCCCAGTATTTTTATATTGCTTAGGTTTTTAGATATCCTTTCTGACAGCACAGGTTAGTAACTGCTGATAGAGAGAGTTGATTCATTTCATATACAAGCTGCTTACGGGGATGAAGATCTCTTCCACTTTTTTCTCTTTCCTTAACAAAATAACTCACTGTCTTCACTAATATAGTGCTTCAAAAGATTTCAGTTTCTTTCTTTCAACAGAAAATAATTTTATGTAGCATCCATAAGTTTCAGTTAAAAAAAAAATTAAACCTTTTACCAATTATAGCCTTTATACATAAAAAATATTCAGAATTTTGTGCAGCACTGCAGAGATCAGTATTAATCATCTTTTTTTTTTTTTTAGAAATGTCTCTTTAGTTCAATTTGTAGGATCCCAATAACTGAATTAGAAAACTATCTCTACACATTCATTGCAAGATTTGTTTGAAAAAGTTAACACCTTTGTTTATCAGGTACATATACATAAATTTTATTTTCAGTATATGAGTCCATATTCTTCACTGACTTTTGCTCATACAACATGGATATTGCTTCAATGGACAGAAAATAGGTTGTCCTATTTGTTATTCTGGTTTCATCTAAAATATATCTTCCAGCTGTTTTATTTTGTCAAAACCTTTCATGCTTTGTTGCAGAATAAAACCTGAACGCATTTTAAAATTTTTACATATACATATGCATATATATACAGCAACAGGATGTACTTTAGTCTCATACTTTTAAATATAATACCATGTATTGTCACCTACTACTACTCTATCACATCATGAGCTAAGTAACGGGTTTACAGTGTATGACTGTATACAAATAGTCTCTAAAATGGTCATGTTGAACACTATCTGTTGTGTCAGATTTAGATTAGAAGGGGCAGTATATTTACTACCTCGATAATATCACTAACCGATCAGTCTGAAATTATTACAGGATGATTACAGATTGACTTCAGCAGAAAGTGAAACCTGAGTTAACATTTCTTCATTACTAAATCAAAACAGTTGTTTTTATGAAGGTGTCACCAAAACTGGGAATTAGAAAACTCCTTAACACCAATGTAACATTAAGAAGCAGGCATTCCTTTATTACAGCACTGGATGCACAGGGGATTGTTCCACCTAATGTGCATCCTGTATGTTTCATTCAAACAAAATTATACAATCCACACATGTTTATGCATTACATTGCTTGGAAAAATCATACGTATTCATTCAATAGGCAGTACTATGTTAATTTAGCATCACACATGCTCTTTACAGCTATCTCAGAGTCTTCTATGGAGTCTCAAACAATAGTTGAACTTATAGTTACAGCTGACTGATCACCAATCCTCAATTTAATTCCCTTATGGCAAGCCCAAGGAGTCCCAGTTTGTTTCAGTAGTTACCTGTACAATGGTCTCCTCAGCTACCATACAGTGTCCTCAGTGACCATAAGTTTTAAATGACTCTTTCCCTCTTGCCACAAAATTACACAACCAGGGTTGGTTAGCAATCTCCCCATAGTGATTACACTGAAACAAACGATATAGTTGCAAAGCTAAACCAGACTGTATTACATGGTACAAAGGCACTGAAGACCTGCGGAGGAGCTTTCCTTTTTTAAGTTTCAATTTTGTATTATAAACTAATGCATAAATAGTATTACCTCTTTGACTTGCAAACTAATGCTGTTTTCTGTATCCTTATAGAATTAGGGTTTTTTTCTCTGTCACGCTTTCACATGACATGTATGTCAAGAGTGTAAATACAGATGCTGGTCAGATTCTAGGAATCATCTCATCTAATGGTAGGTGTCTGCTGCCTACATAACTACAGGTGATTCAGTCATCCAGACACTACAAATCAGTGGAATCAAATACTTTTTTTGCCACGATTCATCTGACTTATTTTGTATGTTTATCATGAAATGAGATGGATGTCGTCCTAGAAGTGATTATTTCTCTCCCCTGATTACTGAGAGAGCTGTTTGTCTCAGTAACTTTCCGCAATAGTTATCTTGCATGATGTCATGTGAATCTTACTTGCTGTGCAGAATTTCAAATGTGGATCATTGATTTCTGTCTGACTGCGAGGGCTGCTGCCAGTGTCCCGCGTGCATCAGTAGGCCTTCAGCGCCCTGATCAGCCTCCTGTGGAGTGACCTGTCAGGAGCAACACCAGCTCAAGCTGTTGCTCTGGTATGAGCTATGAGGCAGTAGTTGTGAGTTGTCAGTGTGAAAATGAGGATTATTCATTAGTTCTAACTGTGGCATAGCTGGATACCAGGGTGCACAACCAGGGCGCTTCAGTCACAATCCCTCTGGGGGGTGTGGGGGTGTTGGGGAGGAGGAACTCCATGGCTACTCCTCAAATTAGATAAAATAAAAGACTGGTATGAGGCAATAGATGGACTTGAATATAGGTGCTTGCCTGAACTCTTGGTGAGGTTCACAAATAAGTAATTGACGGATTGTTACAGGACCTCTCCAGGTGGGAACTTTGGACAGTCCTAAAGGCTCCCTTCAGGCAACTCTAGCTGTTGTAGGGCAGATTGGATGCTTAAAATAGCTAATTACCTTCCTGGGGGGAGGATTTGGCCCTTTCAGAGACTCACCTTGCGTGTTTCTGCTGAACTGATTATATTTACATAATTAAGAGGCTTGTAAATAGTCAATAGAAACTGCTCCTAGGGATGCAAAAATATGTTATGTAGAACTCTCTTATGCAGTTTAGATATTTAAGACATGTTTTTATGTAGTTAAGGTAATCAGTAAAGATGGATACTGCATATGTTGCCATGATCACTTAGGACCATGGGCCAGCAGGATGTTAAGTGAGCAGAACAGTTTAGAGACTCACCTGATCCAACTGAAGACATCACTAGGCAGGGACTAACTGATCAAGAGATGGTTCCCCACATGAGCACTGTCCTATGCCAAAATCACAGTGATTTAGTTTTTTGGTGGGATTTTGTTTGTTTGTGTGCTTTTGTTGTTGGGTGGTTTGTTTTTTGGGGGGAGGATGGGGTGGGGGTGGGGGTGTTGCTATTTTTTTTTTATTATTATTATTTTTTTATTTTTTTTTTAAATTTTTTTTTTTATTTTTTTATTTTTTTTTAGGAAACCTTCTATCCATCAGTTTCTGTGCAACGTTTCTGCTCAGTCCTGCCCTTTGCTGTTCCTGATTAACTGTACTTCCTAGATTGATTGACATCACCCCCGCCATGTCAATTGACTTTTGTCTGCCAATCACTGGACTCCTTTCTGAACATGGTTACGATCACAGAACCTGCTCTGTTTTCCTTGTTTGGATATTAGGGGAATGTACGCTTCCTGGTGAGGACACTGCCCATTCCTGTCCTGATTTCACACTGGTTCAATTTCCTTTGCAGAGCAGCTCTGCTTTGCTGCCTCCCTGGCAGCTTTAACGGTAAATAGTAGAGAAAGTAATCTCGTACTCAATTCTTCCTATTCTATAAATTCAAGACTAAATTATTTTGCTGGTGGCCAGCATTTCCTTCACCAAGAGTTTACAAACCTCGAAAAAGTTAATTTTTTCAAGAACTGCTGGCAATTACTCATGTCTGTCAAACTATGAAAACATCATTCACCATCTAATGTTAGAAAGTCACTTGTAGTAATGTCAAGAGTCATTACTAGGTTTCCATGAACATTTCTATGCAACAAGATCTGGCTGTAGTGAAAGGCTTTAGAGAAGATAGTTTAAAGCTTGAGAAGCAAGCTGATTCAAGTATTTTTAACCTTGCAATAAACAAGAATTTATCTAAACATTAGACATCAGTAGAAAAAGCATAGCAGAAAGCACAAAAAGATAAAATTAATATGGGTTATGACATATCCAGAACTTCCAGTAACTGGAAGATACGTAGACTTTTGGAAACACTGAGTTAATTTGTCTATTTGTAATGCTAATCTGGTATTCAAATTTGTGAAAAATCATCTATCAATAAGTTATTTTCTGATTATTTCTAATATTCTTTTTGAATCATAGAACCATTTAAGTTAGAAAAGACCCTTAAGATCATCAAGTTCAACTGTTAATGTAACACTACCTAGCCTAAGAGCAGAAAGTTGGTTACACTTATGTGATGCGTTGACCCCAGCCAGCATCCAAGCACACAAACAAACCACTTGCTCCCTCCCCCCTCACATCAGTAGGACAAGGGGAGAGAGCTGGAAGAGCAAAAGTTTGAAAACTTGTGGGTCGAGACAAAGACCATTTAACAGGTGAAGGAAAGGGAAACCAAATCAAACCAAGCCAAAACAGACTCCCCCCAAAAAACCACCAAAAAGAAGAAAACAGAACTGAAGCAAGGGAAATCACTCCATCTCTCACAGGCAGGCTTATGCCTACCCAGTCATTAAACATTCCAGTTGACTGGAAGTTAGAAAAGGTGACACACATCTACAGGAGGGGCAGGAAAGACTATCTGGGGAACCACAGGCCTGTCTGTCTGACCTCAGTGCTGGGGAAGGTTACGGAGCAGATCATCCTGAGTGCCATCACGTGGCACGTGCCGAACAACCAGGGGATCAGGCCCAGTCAGCATGGGTTTATGAAAGGCAGGTCCTGCTTGGCTAACCTATCTCTTGCTATGTCAAGGTGACCTGCTTAGTGGATAAGGGAAAGGCTGAGAACATTGTCTACTTGGACCTTAGTAAAGCTTTTGACATCATGTCCCACAGCATTCTTCTGGAGAAACTGGATGGTCATGGCTTGATGGGCATATTCTTTCCTGGGTGAAAAACTGGCTGTATGGCCAGGCCCAAAGTGTGATGGTGAATGTAATTAAATCTAGCTGGCATCCCGTCACAAGTGGTGTTCCCCAGGCCGCAGTATTGGAGCCAGTTCTTTTTAATACCTTTATCAATGATCTAGATGAGGGAATTGAGTGTACCCTCTGTAAGTTTGCAGAGGACACTAAACTGGACCAGGAGTGTTGAACTGCTTGAGGAAAGGAAAACTGCAGAGGGATCTGGACTGTCTGGATTGATGGGCCAAGGCCAACTGTATGAGATTTAAGAATGCTAAGTGCTGGATCCTGCATTTGGGTCACAGCAACCTCATGCAGCGTTACAGGCTGGGGCAAGAGTGGTTGGAAAAGTGCCAGGCAGAAAAGGACCTGGGGGTGTTGGCTGACAGCCAGCTGAACATGAGCCAGCAGTGTGCCCGGGTGGCCAAGAAGGCCAACAGCATCCTGGCTTGTATCAGAAACAGTGTGGCCAGCAGGGATGGGGGAGTGATTGTCTCCCTTCACTCAGCACTGGTGAGGCCACACCTCAAATTCTGTGTTCAGTTTTGGGCCCCTCACTACAAGAAAGACACTGAGGTGCTGGAGCATGTCCAGAGAATGGCAACAAAGCTAGTGAAGGATCTAGAGCACATATCCTATGAGAAGAAACTGAGGGAATGGCGGTTATTTAGTCTGGAGGCTAAGGGGAGACCTTATCGCTCTCTACAACTTCATGAAATGAGGTTGTAGGCAGGTGAAGGTAGGTCTCTTTTCCAAAATAACAAGTAATAGGATGAGCGGAAATGGCCTCACTTTACACCAGGGGAGGTTTAGATTGGTTGTTAGGAAAAAAAATCTTCACTGAAAGGGTTGTCAAGCATTGGAACAGGCTGCCCAGGGAAGTGGTTGAGTCACCATCTCTGAAGGTATTTAAAATGTGTGTAGATGCAGCACTTAGGGACATGGTTTAGTGGTGTATTTAGCAATGTTAGTTTTATGGTTGGTCATGATAATCTGGAGGTTATTTTCCAGCCTAAATGATTCTATGATTCTACAGTGTGAGAAATTATGATTATCAGGAGTATAATCACAGTATGGTTACAATAGTAGTCAATAGATTTCTGTTTCTGAGGTACCATCACACAAATATGAGTTTATAAGGTTTTTTTTAAAGAATCTTTAGCCAGTTTTAATCCAATTAGTTCTCTTTTTCCATGTAGCTACATATTTGTTCCTGTATAAAGGGCTGAAATGTGTTGACTAAACTTTAATAGCCTACCTTCTTATATGGAATTTATCTTCTTCTGTATCTTAGGTTGACTGTTTATTAGACTGTCAGTTTTATTTAAGGGGTAGAATGTCTCTAAGAGACTTTGAGTATTTAAAGTTGTCCTAGGAAACATCAGAAATGAGCAAATGTTTGTGACTAGTCTTTTGGTCTCTAAAGCTGATAAGACCACTTTTTTTACTATCTTGACAGTATATCTTGTTCAGATTACTGGAAAACTGACATGCATATGTCAAAATGCATATGAAAAAAAAAAAAAAAAATCTTAATTGATTCAGAAGACAATCCTGAAGCACCAGACTTAATCCTTAGGGCAGTCCAACTACTCTGCTGAATATTTCTCATGCATTTTAAACCTTTTCATATTCACATTATAAAAAGCAATACTGTTAATCCATGTTAAACTATCCACTTCACAAATTATCAATATTTTATTAATTGAAAGGATTTTTTGATGTTAGAAGCTTCAATTTAACTTTGCATGAACATCTGCTCTGACCTGCAGAATATATTAAATCAGGTAATATTTAATTTAGAATGTAATGTCCTGAGAACAGATTCCTTCTAATGTTTCATACACATTTATGCTATAAAACAACAACTTCATAACAGTGTAAATGAGAACTCAATTCTATGACATTACAAGGATCTCTTAGGGGATGGTGTGTACTTTCAGTTCTCATTAATTAATTGTGTCTGGGCAACCTGTTAATTCAAGATTAGATGGTTTCATGAAACAGAATGCATATTGCTTTCTAGGATAATCTGGTGAGTGCTTTTGTGATTTACTGACATCAGCTAATAAACATAAATACCACTTCTGGACACCAACTATTTTCTACCTTTCAGCAAAAGTTACCATACATACAATTGGGAGCATTTTTGTGTTTAAAAAAATACATGAAATGAAGTTACATCACTCAGATATTTCCTTTTGGAGTGCCTTTTAATTAAAGGATTAGAGTGAAGATCTGCCTTATTTTAACCATTTTTATACCCTATTGTGCATTATACTAAACCCAAAACTCTTTAGTTTCACAGTACAATTTATGTCTAGGTTACTAAATTAGTCACCTAATTTAGGTGTTCTTGTGCCTACAAAATATGTGCATTGAGAGTATAGCCAGTGCAAAGTGCTAGGGACTTCCGATGGCCTCTTGAGGACAATTCAGAATGTCTTTGTGAGGATTTTTGCATTCATTGAATAAGAAAGCCAGACATTTTGTAGAAAGTTTAAATGCTTGTACACATTTGGTGAGAAACCAAATAGAAATGGCCTAGGGGAGTATCTGACTGAGCATATAATTCTAGGAGTCACATCTAATCATATGTCAGCTAGGGATTTAGAATTCAGAACATTTGCAAATAAGGTCTAATACATAGTGTTTTTTTCCCCAGATGTAGGAAATTTGTATTAAAGGGGGCGTGAACCTCTTTATTTTGCAACATTAGACATTAGGCTATGTGATACTGTAGGACATAACTATCTTCATCCTTAAATTTAAGCTAGGCTACAAAGGAAAGAGCATAATTCCAAAGTGTGGCAAGTCAAGCAAGTGGAGCAGAAGGCTGGTTTGTCTGAGCAGGGATTTTCTAGAATTTAGGTGGAAAAGGAAAGCATACAGACATTGAAGGCAATGGCAGGCAGCATGGGAAGACTACAGAGATGCTGCTTGCCAATGTAGGGAGAAAATTTGTGCAGCCCAAGCTCAATTAGAGTTCAAGCTGGCAAGCACTGGGTAAAGGACAACAAAAGGGGTTGTTTTTTTTGTAAATATGTTAACAGGAACAGGAGGATCATAGATAACATTGGTCTGTTATTTGATGAGGCCTGTCACCTCACAAATAGGGATGTAGACAAAGCAGATATGTTTAATGCCTTCTTCACCTCTGTCTGTAACACTGGTGACACTTCTGGAATGCCCAGAGCCCTGTGTTGGAAAACTGTGACTGGGGGAGTAATAAAATCCCAGCTGACCTTGAATTTGCTTGAGACTTGCTGCTGCAGCTGGTTGTACATAACTCTATGGGTCCTGTTGAAATTAATCCCAGGGTACAGAAAAAGCCGGTCGATATTATCACAGGACCTCTTGACACTATTTTCAACAGTTGTGGGAGTCTGGAAAGGTCCCAGTTGACTGGAAGCTGGAAAATGTTGCCCAGGTTTTCAAGAAGGGTAAGAAGGAAGACTCTGGTAATTGCAGGTCTGTCAGCCTCATCTCAGTGCCTTGTAACACTATAGAGACAAGTTATTGTGGGAGTTACAGAAAAACACCTGAGAGTCAAGGCAGCATTGGTCATATTCAACATGGATTCACAAGGGAAAAGTCCCACTTAACCAACTTAATTTCCTTTTATGACAAAGTCACCACCTAGCTGACCAAAAGAAGCCAGTAGACGTGGTGGCTTTGGATTTTAGCAAAGCTTTCAATACTGTTTCTCATCGTATACTTCTGGACAAAGTCTTCAGCACACAGGTAGACAAGTCCATACTACGCTGGGTGAGCAATTTTCTGATGGGTAGGGCTAAAAGGGTTGTAGTAAATGGGGTTACATCACACTGGTGGCCAGTCACTGTTGGGGCTCCCCAGGGCTCAGTTTTAGGGCCAGTGCTCATATTGACACAGGAATCAAATATACATTAAGTAAGTTTGCTGATGATACTAAACCAGGAGGAGCTGTGGACTCCCTCGAGGGTAAAGAGGCCTTACAGAGAGATCTGGATAGACTGCAGAGCTGGGCAACCAACAGCCATATGACATTTAAAAAGAGAAAGTGCTGGATTCTGCACCTGGGATAGGGCAATCCTGGCTATATGCACAAGCTGGGGGACAAGAAGCTGGAGAGAAGCCCTGCGGAAAGAGATCTGGGGGTCTGGGCTGATGGCAGGTTGAATATAAGTCAACAGTGTGCTCTGGCAGCCAAAAGGGCCAATCATGTCCCAGGGCGCATCAAGCACAGCAAAGCTGGCCGGTCAAGGGAGGTGATTGTCCCGTTCTGCACTGCACTGGTGCAGTACTGCCTTGAATAGTGTGTGCAGTTTTGCAAGCCTCAACGTAAGAGGGACATCAAACTACTTAGACTGTGTCCAGAGGAGGGTGACCAAGATGGTGACAGGTCTCGAGGGTAAGACCTAGCAGGAGTGGCTGAGGTCATTTGGCTTGTTCATCTTGAAGAACACTGAGGGGTGACCTCATGGCAATCTACAATTTCCTCAAGGAGGGCAGCAGAGGGGGAGGTGCTGATCTCCTCTCCTGGTGACCAGCAATAGGACACAAGATAATGGAACAAGGCTGCATCAGAGGAAGTTCAGATTGGACATTACAAAAAGGTTCTTTGCAGAGGGGGTGGTCAGTCACTGGAACAGGTTCCTCAGGGAAGTGGCCATGGCACCAAGCCTGTCAGAGTTTAAGGAGCACGAGGACAACACTCCTAGTCACATGGTTTAGTTTTAGGTAATCCTGAGAGGAGCAGGGAGTTGGACTCGATGATCCTTATAACTTCCTTCCAACCTGAGATACACTGTGATCCTATGACTCATTGTCCTGAATGTTTTTTGTTCAAAGTTTCTATAAAGATCATAGAATCATAGAACAACCTTGGAAGAGATCCTGAAAGATCATCTGATCCAAGATTCATGGCAAAGAAATCCTATATGTGATTATCTAGCTCAATCTCCATTAATGGGGCCTCCACCATATCATTTGGGAGGTTGTTCCAGTGATTGATTCTTCTCACTTAAAAAAAAAAAATCCTTACATTGAGATGAAACATCTCCCAGTGTAACGTACTCATTGTCCCTTGTCTTCTCCTAGTGGCTTCTTGTGAAGAGAGGGCCTCTGTCCTCTTTGTAGCCACCTGTCCTGGTTTCAGCTGGGATAAAGTTATTCTTCTTAGTAGCTGGTGCAGTGCTATGGTTTGGATTTGGTGTGAGAGCAATGCTGATAGCACATGGATGGTTTAGTTGTTGCTGGGTGATGTTTATACTAAATCAAGGACTTTTCGGTTTCTCATGCCCTACCAGCAAGAGGGCTGGAAGGGCATGGGAAATTGAAAGGGGACACAGCTGGGACAGCTGACCCTAACTAGCCAAAGGCATATTCCATACCATATGATGTCATGCTGAATATATAAACTGGGGGAAGAAGAAGGAAGGTGGGGACATCTGGCATGATGGCGTTTATCTTCCTGAGTAACTGTTATGCATGATGGAGCCCTACTTTCTTGGAGATGGCTGAACACCTGCCTCTGATGGGAATGAATGATTTCTTTGTTTTGCCTTGCTTATGTGTGTGGCTTTTGCTTTACCTATTAAATTGTTTTTATCTCAACCCCTGAGTTTTACATTCCTTTCTGATTGTCCTCCCCATCCCTCTGGGTGAGGGGGAGTGAGCAAGTGGCTTCATGGTGCTTGTGGTGCTTGGTTGCTGACCCGGTTTGTAGCACACCACCAACCTTTATGTACTGGAAAACTGTAATGAGATCTCCCTGAGCCTTCTTTTCTCCAGGGAGAAAAGACCTAGCTACTTTTGTCTTTCCTCATAGTGCAGGTTCTCCAAAAATGTATTGCTGTTCTTATGTCACAAGGACACCACAGGAAGCCTAGGGGAGATCTATGTCACGCAAAATAAATCCAGATATTCTGCTCTAGGCCAGTGTGGAATAGAGCTAATCAGTATAATTTTGCTAGTGCCCCTCCTGAAAAAGAAGACAACTATTGCTCTGTGTTTGTGGTATTTTGACAGAAAGCGTTGTACAAAAATTGATACCATTTTTACCCTTCTTTTTGTAAAAAACACACAAATTCTAGAGGAGTTTTGTATGTTTGTTGGTTTGTTTGTTTTTTGAAATATATGAGCATGTGCATATACACTGATGTTATTGGTGTGTAGAAATAGATAAATACACTCAAGACTCTAAAGGTGGAAGATTTTATTCTGAGTCTGCAATTGTAATTTCATATATATTTGAAGGAAGCATTTTATACCAAAGTTAATAATACACAATTTTGGATGATTTTCCAACCACGCTTGTTTAATTATATTATTATGGATTATAATTTCATTAAAATCACATTTCCTCTGTTTATTTACTGTCAGGTTCCAGTTGCAATAGATATTTAATTATTTTTTTTAATCCTCTCACGCAAGTCGTATTCAGAATTCATATTTATATTTTTAAATTCTTTGTGGTTGTGCCACAAGACAGCTTATTCAATGCAATAGTTTTTTGTCATGTGGTGGTTTGTTTGTTTTTTTAATATACCAAAATAAAAGTGCTACCTTCATACAAAGTAAAAGTGGTTATTCTTTGGTTTATTGGGGAGGATGGGTAAAGTCTGAGACTTCACTACTTACAAAGTAGCAAAGGAGCCAAGGTCTGAATTATCTCTGAATAACAGAGTGCTGAAATGTGCTGTACTAATCACAAGGTTAATGCTAAGCATTGCGTGCTTTTCTGGGTGGAGGTCAGAGTTTAAGATTCTCTCACCTCAGTAGACTAGCAGAGATTTTGCAAGTCTCTTACTGAAAAGACTGAAAGAGCAAAGAAAAAGTGCTCAAATAATAATACAGTCTGTGCAGTATGCACAATGGATACAGTAAATTAAAACAATGTTTTGATTTTATTATTTTCCACCACCAGATTTAAGAGTGCTTTGGATAATCATAAACATGTCATAGACATACACACATGTATATAACAGTACATTTCAGGGTTATTTTAGATAGTCTTTGGAAAGATGAAAGTTTTGAGCAAGGTGCACTATTCTCAGGATCTAGGAAAGGGCTGTTCACTAGTATAGCAACACATTAAAAAATAAAATTAAATTAAAAGAAAGAAAAAAGAAAATAAAGGACCTGCTGTCAGATGTAGATAGCTTCATTTTAACAGCAGGTTTCAGAAAGATGATCAGAGGGAAGAAGGTGTTTGAGAACTTCAAGTTAAATCTATTATTCAGGGCTGTTGTTTGACTCCAAACATGCAAAAGTGAGTAACAAAATTTTTAAATCAATATGTTATCAGAAAAACAGCTAGCAATGTTTACCTGAGGCTGTGATAACACAGTTAGATTCTTTATGAGCTACAGCACCAAATGAAGGAGGAGGTGCCTTAAAACTGGAGAAAACTGTAACAGATTACAGGATATTGAACTGGACCAGTCCATCACAAATAAGCTTATAGCTCAGTAATAAAAAAGCTCTGTGAATTTTTCTTTTTTTCTCTTCACTGCTTTTAAATAGATTTATTATTAATACTAATTAATTAATATTAATATTTTTATTTTTAACAAGTCAAATTACAATATAATGATGTCTATTACAAAAGTGTTTCTATTCAGTATGTTTTACTGCTAAAGCAAATACATGCTTAACATGTAAAAATGTTAAACTATGAATATTCTAAAGCCTATTAAAAATTGCCTCTAATGGTTACTTGTCATGGTTAAAAAGATATTAATATGTTATTGATGTTAATCTTCAAAGTGTGTATACTTTGTACAGTCTCTATTTTAATTACGTTCCAAAACCTACATTGTTTTATTTTCCCAGGATAGGTGAGTAAAAATTATTACTTTACTTTTGTTGTGTTGTTCATGTTGCTAATCCAGTGTTTAACTATTCATTTTATCTCTCCAAACTATCTTTGGCAACTTTTTTTACATCACATAACTTTTAGTTGGATGATAGACACACAAGTGATTTTCTTCAGTTTACATATGGTTTTAAAAATAATTCAGCATATTCTTTCTTAATCTTATACATATACTGTGCTCTGTAATGCTCACTGTGAAAATATTAATTTCCACTTTGGTAACTTACTATAAAATGGTGTAGTTCATAAAAATGTCAAAATATTGAGATAAGGTAATATGTTATGCTTGTCAAAACTTTGAAGATTTATTAAAAAATGCATATAGGTGATATTATGTGAGTAAAATGAAGCTCAGGCAGGTACAGATAATTTTACATGCACAGTCTGACAGAAAAGGAAATTATCTGATGCACTGTGCACTAGTTGAATCCCATACGAAGGTATTCTTAACATATAATTTTAAACATCTTTTAAAGATAATTAAGATAGGAGACATAAATTATTTATATAACCAATTAAAAGTTTACTTCACAGAACAATTTTGAGATAACATATCTAATTCAGCTGCCAGTGGAATTTAACTTGTGGAGGAATCAGGTTTTTGTCACTGATTATATAGGAAACAAAATGAAATTTATCTTATAATATAGGACTGTAGATTAAATTAATAAAATTAGGAAGTCTGAAAGTCTTCTTGGAGTACATTTTTTAAAACAAATTATTCAGGGACAAGTGTGTAAAAGTAAAATAGCAGAATTACAATTTTCTAGAAAACTAATTTCAAATGAAATTAACATTTCAGTATGCTAATTGAGGTGGTTTTTTTGGTAATGGTTTGTGTTTTGGGTGGGTTGTGGTGGGTGTTTTTTTCATTTGTAACTTTATGGGGTTTTTTTGGATTAAATGTTGCTGACTACTCCTTGGCTCACAAGGCTTCACAAATACTGGGTTGCCAGGTCAAGTAAATTATATAAAATAAGAATGCTGATACATTTTAATAGTAACACAAAATAACACAAACTATCAATATTGTAGTCACATTGAACTTAGGAATGATTTACAATTCTTGTAAAAGTTTGCATATCTTATTTTAAATTAATGGTTTTCTAATCACTGCTGCATTTGAACCAATCTGTATTTTATAATTTTAAAATACATATTTTAGTTACTAAAACAAACGACAATATTTTTCTACTGTTTTTTAACACAGGAAATCCAAAATGTACTGATATCATGTTATAGTTTTATTTGAGACTTAAAAAAATGAGTCAGAAGTAATGAGTCAGTCCCTTTGGAATCACTACTTGTACTTTGTTGTCCTTGTTTTGAAGGACAGTCTAAAGTATTTCCAAGTCTTAATGTATCAGTTATTAAATAGCTATTAAACACTTTTGTATCTTCACTAAACACACACTAAAGTGACCTCCATTACTGTCTTCTTTTTTCCCTAGCTCAAATGCATTCCTTTTCTAGTTCTTAAGCCCAGTCCTAGTTCTATGCAGGTGTCTTCCTTTTAAAAGGAAGCCCAAAGGAAGTGAAGGAGTGAAATGATTGTATTTTTAATATATAAATACTAAAGAAAAAAATAATTTGTACCTAATGTATAATTTTTTTTCTTCTTCCTAACAAATGAAAACCAAACAGTTTGCCCTCTCAAGTTTTAGTCATGTTTATATTTTAAATGGACATGATCTTTAAAATATGTTCCTTATTTGACAGAAGAGAAAGATTCCATACCTTATATCAGGCAAGGGTTTTGCTACTATACTTTATGACTGTAGCTATATAAATAAAACATACCAGAGTACATTTATTATCTTCAAGGTAAATTAGCATAGTTCAGCTTGCAGCCTAGGTTATATAGCTTAGACAGCTAACCTACTTTTGTGCCCAAAACTGGGTACCCAAGAACTGTTGGAAGGAATATTTGTTCACACATGACAAAATAATTCCTGAGATTTTGTTAGTGGTTAGTGTTGACAGACACTTGCCAGTGGTTGTACCAAGCTATAATCTTGTTAAATTTAGTAGAATATATGTGTCTACCATTGCAATCCTTAGAGAATTTTTCTTTCAACTAAGGTGTTCAGACTTTTGGGGTGTTCTTTTTTTTTTATTTGCTCACATTCTGTTTGCTATCCTGTCACTTCCAAGGCTGTGAACTGTATCTCTTATCCACAGCACGTTTTTAAGTAATTATGTTTCGTAAAATAAAAGTACACTACCTCAGTGATAGGATGTCAAAAACTGAAAGAATGTTGCTGTCCTTTTTCTAGTACATTTTTTTTTTTAAAAAGGCCACCAAAATATCTTAAGAGAAAGTAGACAGACCAGTTTTTCAGAAACAAAACAAGAAATAAAAGAGTACTGGCATGACTTTGAAAATAGTACTACAATCAGACTTCTGATGGAGAGTTAAGTTCTGGGAAATTCTGCACAGCTTCACAGCTTCGTTCCACTTTCTTCGCACCTTTGGTCAATTGGTAGTCATGGAGACAATCAGGAAAACAGCCAGACACCTGTAAATCACTGTGGAATGAAAGTGCAGATGTCTATTAGCTGTATCTGCTAAATGCAAAAGCAACGCAATGTGAAACTATAATAAAAACTGAGATATATTCATGTTTTTGGTAGAATAAGTAAAAAAACCTTTGTTTTGATATTTTGTTCTGTAATATCTTGAAATAGGACAGTATGCTCAAGAATGAGAAAACAGACACTTATAATTAATTACATTTTAAAAGGAACACCAGAAAACCCTCACAACCTCATAATGATTTATCAGTTGTATAAGTTTAGTTATACAGCGTGGCAGGTAGAATTACTGCATCCTGAAATTTGCAGATGGTTAATTTGATTTCAGACTTTCAAAAGTGACTTTGAAAATAATTTGTTCTGTAAGTAGCAACACAGAATAAAACTGTTTTGGTGTGCTAAAAATGATAAAATAATATAGGTGTTGATCAGTGGAATATTCTATACTTGTACCTACTATATGGGGACATATGGGGAAAGAGGAAATTAAGGAAAAGTCATAGAGCATCAAGCAATTTATTGGTTATTTTATATCTATAAATAAAATATTATAGAAAAAACTTATTTTTTTCTAGACAGACTTGCTTGGTAATATAGATTCATGTTTAACGTGGCATAGGTGGGTGGCTTGTTATAAGATAAATAGAAATGATCTTGATAGTTGCTGTTAATAACCATAGTTACACACCTAAATGCTCTGAAGGCAGTCACTCTTCAATAACATGATTTGCTCTTTTGACTTTCTCAATTTTTAACTGCATTTGGATAGTTTTCTTTTAGAAAGTCTTTGTCATGCAACAATTTAGAGAAAGTTTTCCTTGAACATAGCTGCCTACTTATTATTTTTAAAGTGCTTTTTAGGAAAAACTAGAAAAATAAATAATTATTTATAATCACAAATATAATGTTCAGAAGTTTGCCAGCTGTATACATAAATGTCCTGGTATTTGATAAGTTAACTATACATCTGCAATATAGTAGATTTTGAGCTTTTTACAATGGGCAATGAGATATGCCAACAGCCATAAGACCATTTTATTCATGACTCACATACTTATTTTTAGAACACACTTTATGCATATGGAATTGCATTTTTAGTAATCTTTCAATGTTTAGAAACTAGAATATATGCATTTGAGTATAGATACATCTGCATGCAACTTCTGAGTTAAAATAATATTTTTACCTTTTAAAATATTTCAATTTTTCAAGTTAAAATTTATTTCAATGGGATAATATATTTTTTTTAAAAAGTCCCTCACTACTTTGTAAGTTTTAAAGATAATATATATACAATAAGCTAATTGTTTATTGCTATTTAGTCAGTTTAATTTTTATTTTTTTATTCCTTTTATTATTATTATTATTTCCCTTTCTTTTGTATTTTTATTATCATTACTGAAAATTGGGTTCAAAAAGGATAATTAGTGAAATAAGTAAAAAATTATCAAAAATATTAATGAAATTCATAAAAAGTTAAAAATGAGCTATGATAAGTAAAGTTTTGTTTGGCAAACATATATTTATCTGAAAGCGTGAAAGTGTTAATTCTGAATTCTTTAATGATTTTAAAACTCAAAAAATTAAGGGGCATTTGTTTTGGTTTGTTATGATTTGTTTTCCCCCTCTCATTATTGTAGATGATAACACAAACTAGTTCACAGGGCAAATAACTTTACCTTGAACAGCAATCCTGCAGACAAATCTAGGAAATATGCAGATCATATAATATGTAACTCAGCCTTTGGTAGAGATCATATTCTGGTGTTACCTGCCAATGAAAATACTGGATTTTCTTCAGTATCTTGGCTCCAGAATATAACCTTGATTTGAACCATTACAGTGTGTGTAATCAGGGGATTACATGTAAGTAACAGGAAAAATTACTTAACAGTATAAACATGTATTTCTCAACCAGACTCCGGCTTTCTGATCCAATGTATTAATATTCATTCATCAATTTATCATTTTTAATCACTATATTCCATTTTATTGAAGGGATTTTTAGGACCTATGAGGAAGATACTAATGTTATTTTTAGTACTTTTAATTACATTATGGAATAGTATTGAATAATTTTGATTAGTACTGTTGAGTACTGTTGTTCAGTGCTGTTGATTAGTACTATTGAATAGTATTGATGATTATGATGATTATGGCTTTAAATAATATTGGTAGTGCTCTTTTTTTTTTTTTTTCCTAGCTAAAAAGGTTTTACCTATATGTACAAGCTACAAGCTACATCTACACTCCTGGAATCATTGTGATGTCTGGTTTAGTGCTGGAGAACCTGACAGGGTGACAAGGACCCCACAGGGTGTATGTTCCTCCATACTTTTCTTGAAAGAGTTCCTCAAGTGAGCAATCACCCAAACTCTCTCTAGTGTTTTTCTTGGAAATGTCAAGCTAAAGCTCCATACAGAGTCAAGAAGTCAGCACCTCTGCTTTCTCTGTGCTGCTGGACGGTGGTCTTCCCCACTAGACTGGTGAGACTGCTTAGCTATTACCAGGAAAAATGCTGGTTAGAACATGCAAAATCATGTTAGGGAGTTTGCTCATGTTTAAATGGTATGGATGATCTGGGCCAGTATATGAGCCCATTTTTGGACTGGTTTTATTATGATCTTCCTACAGAGATGTAGTCCTATACAGGAAACAAAGAAATATTCTCTACACACCTGGGAAAATAAAAATTTATGAGAGAATTGTCACTTCAGTTAAATATCTGTGACTGTTGACTTGTGTTTTTTTTAACTCCAATCCCATCCAAAAGAAGGCAGGCAGCCCACATCTTATTGCAGAATAGCTCTAGCATTTCTGAAAAAAACATGCTTATCTGCTTCAAGGTAATTAACATTATATTTATTAGAAGCAAAACTAGATACCTTTGAGATTATTTTAAAAATCAAGATTCTGCCCATAGTTTACATCGTGCTGTAATAATTGAAAATAATGTCCTGTTATCTTCTGAAGATAAAGGTTATTTAAGAACTCTTAGTTGAAAGAAATTTTTATGAAGCTGAAAAAAGTCTGTTACATTGTTGCAGTTTTCTCCTGTATAGGTAAAGGTTGCTTTTTTTACAATAACCTTTTAATATTGTTTTAACAGACTTTTCTTCCCTGAAGTTTTAACCTTTTCAGAACCATCCACTAGTCCATGTCTAATAGTGGCAGAATCTTAAAAAAAAAAAAAAAAAAAGCAACACAAAATAAGAGGCAGCTGAAATAAGCTTTAAAGAGATAAGCAAATTTTCTACTGTTTTTTCAGAATACATTGGAAAAAAAAAATAACATAAAAGGCTGACATGCATTTAAAGTCACAAGATTTCCCTATAGTAAATAAAAGCTAGATGTTTTTCCAGAATTATTTTTGAAGAGTATATACATGCTTTGACTGCTGGAACTCGTACATATGCAGAGACAGAAATTCACTATGAATACTGAACTAGCAGAAAAATTATTAACAATATTATCCCATCAAGTCTTCAAAAGGAATTTTAGGAGTTTTTAGAATTAACAAAATGTCTGAAAATTGATTAATTACACATATGTCATTCATGTGTACAGACACTGTAGTTGTGATTATGCAGTAAAAGTAAGCTGGAAAATCCTTGTTAATATTTCTTTCTCCAAGAATTTTTCAGTTAAAAAATTAAACAGGTCTCTTTTCCTTGGCATTGTAAGTCTGTAGGACAATTCAGGTGGGAAGGTACCTCAAGAGCTTTCTAGTCCAATGTTCTGCTCAAATCAGGGGCTGCTATGAGATCAAATCAAGTTGCTCAGGGTTTTGTGCAGTTGAACCTTGAAAGTTACCAGGTTTTCACACTTTCTTGGGGCAACCTGCTCCACTGTTTGACTGCTTTCAAGATGGAATACATTTCTCATTCTCTGCCCATTGCTTCATAACCTCCCACCATGCATTGCTGTGAAGTGCCTGGATCTGTCTCCCTCCTCACTTTTAGTGTTAGGAAATGTTACATTTATAATACATTTTAAGAATATTTTTTTTTATTGTCTCAACAGACTATTAAAACTGTGGATTTGATTCCCTTTAAGCCTTGGACTTTCTGACTCCATTATTTGTATCTAGTACAGGTGCATAAATAAGTTATTGGAAGTTAAAAATATTTTCCAAAACTGTAACTGCAATCATATTAAATAGCTTTCATTCATAAAGCCGAGATTTTTTTTTCTGTAGTTTAGATGAAGATTTCAGTTTTAACATACACAATCTCTTTTTTTTTTCTTTTTTTTTTTCTTTTTTCTTGAGAAATAGTGACGTGAACTACTTAAATTCAGACCAAAAGATAAAGTGTGTATGTAGTAAGTTAATGACTTTTCAAATATCAACACTGTTTAAATACCAGATGTGGTCAAAACCCCATGATTTTAACAGGAATGCAAATCAGCATATTTTTTTATTTTTCCTTTCTAACCCCAACCTTCATCTTACCTAGTTACTGAGTTTAAATTATTTAACACTTAAGTGCTTTGCTTTACAGATAAACATGACCTCTTTCTAGTTAGTTTCAGAAGTAATGCTACGAAGAAATAGGAAAGGGTCTGCAGGCTTCTGTTGTGCCTTGCCTAAAAACAGATGTTAAAATGTATTAATATATAACAAAATTTAATGGAATATGTTGGCAATAGATAGCTTTTCTTATTGGATAGACTTACAGCTTAAAAATAAACTACCTACCTACAGACAGTTTGAGTAATTTTCAAGTATTCAAGTGAACCAAAATATCAAGTATATTTCTCTTCGGAAATGTTGCAAAACAATTCCAGTCTATACTAGTACAGGGAATACTGCTGGCTTGCCGTTTGAAATCCTCCAAAGACAAAAAAATAGTAATGGCTTCTTTATAACTTTTCTACCATCACTAGGTCATTTTAGAAAGTGAGATGGATCTTCCTGTTTAAATATGTGTCAGTGTGCTGATGTATGAAAGAAAGCTATTCCACAGCCATTCCCTTGTTAATTCAGGGAGGTCATTATTATCCATTTCTATTTCTGTTACCAGATGAGCTTCTGTGAAGGCTCTGTGACTGCAGTGAATGTGCTCTGTGAATATCAATATTTGCTTGATCTTGAAGGTTGCTACTAGGTACAATTAATGTCAGGAACGTTTTACATACCCTGTGTCAACCATACTGCTTAACAGGGTCTTATTTCATAGTTGTTCAGCTTTACTTCTATATGTTTTAATTTTGGATAATACACCACATAACTATTTTTTTTTTTGTTGTTTAGCCAATTACAGCACAAAAACAAGTAGCTCACTAACTACAATGCAGTATCCTCTTGGGTTTTTTGATTTTTGTGATTATAAGATGAAGAAGTGTTGTTTGTTTTTTTCATACCCAGGCACAAAACTAGACTTAAAATTCTGACATTAAAGTGCTGGAATTTATCACACTTAAACAGTTAATTATGTTTTAAATAGTTATCAGAGACTCCTATCATGATCAAGGGAGAGAGGAAATAGGCACATACAGGGTGAAATTCATCTGGTCTGTTGCCAATGTCAACATTACAGTGAAGAGATTATCATTCTCTTTAAAAGCTCTCCATTTAGGGATGTGGACTGAGATGATGCTTAGATGCAAATGTCTCCATGGCGTACTTGACCAGATGAAAACTGAAATGTCTAAAATATCTACAAAGTGCTGCTACATGTTTCCTTTTGAATAAAAATTAAAACTCATTCAGCATCACACACACACACTTAAAAAATATAATCAGCTTTTCCTGCTTTTGGTTGCTTAAACCCAAGATAAAGGGGAAAAATCCTAAATTGACTATTTTTAAACAAGGGTGAAGGAGCACTTGACACACGAGCTTAACTCTCTGAATGCTCCATGGTGACGCAGTATGTTTTCTTGCTTATATACTTAAGAGATAGAAAATGACCTAGCTACCTCAATATTGAGTTTAGAGGGTAACACAAAGCAAACCAAAACAAAAATGTAGTGTACAATTTACAGGTCCATGCAACTTCAACAGAAACTGAAGTCCATTCAGATGTAACACTGGTTTTATATAAACTTGTCTGGCTTTAATTTTAAAGAATTCACTCATGGGCAAATCTGTTCGTAATCACACTACAGGCCTGTCATGCTGCACAAGAGAAAATGTTCAGGTGAAATGCCTGCTGTGTTTTAGAGCACTTCAGAGGACAGTCAAGCTTCAGTATTCTGTGCCTGACCTAGTCAAATCCATAAACAAATCAGTTTTGTGACACATCATGAACCCAATATGGACAGACAAGATATTTCCACTGGTGTCACTTGCTACTAAAACTTTCTAGTTTCCTACAAAAGCAGTATAGACATGTGCAGCAAAGTGTTTTTAGCTGACCACACTTCAGATTTCTGTCAAGATGGGCTAGTTAAATTGGAGAAGAGGCAGGCTACATCATGCTATTTTAATGATAAGAACATAAAATATTATAAATTGGAAAAAATCCTTTACGAAGTAGAATCAATTTTATGGAATGACAAGATTATGCGAAGTTCTTTGGGAAAATAAAAAATCTATGTGGAAAGAAGGCATTAGTGATGAAGGGTGAAAGCAAAAGAGGAAGAGACAAGTAGAAGATTGAAATGTTAGATCAGATAGGTATATCAAAGAGTACTCCACTGTCTTTAAAAGTATCCATGTATAGTTTCTTTAAAGAAAAAGCCAGTTATCTTCACACATGGTAAGAAACATCTTAGATATCATGTCAAATGTAGCTGTTGGGGGACAGGGCATTTTAAAAGAATGAAACATTCTTTTGAAACTATTATCAGGTAACTAGGCCATCTGCAATTGTCAGGCAACTGGTATTACAACTGTGTTAGTGGCATTCTTTTGTGAACCAGTGAAAATAGTAAGTGGGAGCTTTTAAATGAACATCAGTTTGTAGACTAGAACAAAGTCCCCAGTGCTTTCTACAGGTTTAACTTCTATGTTTCTAGAAATAGCACTTTTTGTGTAATACATGTATCATTTATATATATATATATATACACGTATCAATTACTTGAAGAAAATAGAAAGTATGTACTTAAGAGAAACTAAGGTTCACATCCACAGTTTATCTGTGGTATCACTAGTATTTGAAGTCTTTTGTGTTATATATATTCCTTTATATGATACTCGATGGTAGTCTACACAACTGTGTTTGAGTTATACTTAGTCATATTCCTTATCTGCTTGTATTCTTGAAATAAACTGTCTTCGGATCAACAGGACCTAGGGGGAAAAAAACAACAAAAACATCCAACAATCTTTTAAGAAAATAACCTGCTAGACTGAAGATATTGAGAGAAGCAGAGCTCAGTTTTGATATAGAGAACTACCAAAACCTATCAGTAGCTATAAAAAATATCAAAAATATCAAAAACTATAGAAACGTATCAATAGGAGAAACTGCAAAAGGCATGAACGCAAGATGGCTCAAACAAAAGGGAATCTGAGCTTTTAGCCTAGTAATTGGATGATGTAACTGGGAGAAGTTAATGGTTTTAGCCAATGACATCCAATTAGATATGCATTAAAAATCCAGGTAGATGGTGAAAACAAGTAAACAGTTAAATGTCCTTATGCAGGACCTTCTAACTAAGTTATACTGGACTTGCTTCTGGATTTTACTCCAAGGTATTAGTCAGTGTTAAAAGTAAATATTAATCTTCAAAATCACTTATATATTTCTGAAAAATACCCTGTAAGTATTAGTTCTTCTTAGAAGAAATGGGACATATTGCTAACATACATCAGCTCCTGATAAACATAAAAGTGGTTGATGGTGTCTGGAACTGTTTTTGAACATTTTATGGGACTACTTTTGGCAATATGTTTGCTGCTATTACCCTAAGCATGTGGTAATAGCTATTTGCCATGTATGGAAGACTGATGATGTTCTGTTGTTCAAAATATATATTGCTTCTGGAGCAAAGCTTTCTGTGCTTGTGATAGTTTTGTCATGAAACTGTAGAGAGCAGACACAGATTTAAGTGGAAGTTTTTCAATATATGAGTGTTCCTTTTGACAGGTTTGGGTTTTCTGTTGGGTTGTGATTTTTAGGGGTGTTTTTTTCCCCCTCTTTGAAAGCAGACTGGTATCCTGTGGGATACATTCTTTTCTCCATTCTACCCTCTACCAGTATTATGTTGCTAATAGATTTGTTCCTGTGCTGTATTTCACTATAGGGATTAAGCAGGCTTACAAAAATGCCTGATGTAAAAAAAAAATATGTGGTTTTACACTGGGTCTGATAAATTATTATACTGTTTGGGGTAAAGTATGAAAACTTGATGTGCCTGTTTTCCTAGTTCCATGTTACTATGTTGAAGTGAGATGATTTCTTGTTCTTCCTCTTTCTCCTTCAGTTCCTGGATAGACCATCTGGTATAGATGAGAAGACAAAATGCCTTCTCTTGACGTATTTGCAGAGGGCAAGCTTCACAGATGTCAGGAATAGAAAGTAACCTTGCCACAGATCTCAAAAGAGGTTATTTCTTTCAGGAATAAATATGGAAGACGATTCTTTTCCTGTTTTACCTTTATACACAGAAAGACATATGTGATAATTTTTTTTAAAATTTGTATTTCAGAAACATGTACAAGTATGTCACAGAAATTAATGCTGCACTATTTAACATATCACAATATTTTGCATATGGTGTATGCAAAACATAGACTTATCACACTGGAAGTTTCACTTTGCATTAATTTTACTGTGCTTATGTTGTATTTATTATTCTACTTTTCTAAATTCGTATCTGTTTTAATGTATTTTTATGGCAAAGGTAAATATTACATTAATGTACACAACTGTCAACTCCTGGTATATAACTGCAAGAACCAGACATTTCTGAAGTTATTGATGAGTTCAAATATTGAGTAAATAATTATAAACTGTGTTAAAAGAAATTAAGATGTATTCTCTGGCAGAAAAATGTATTTTTGCAGCAAGGGAGAAAAACCTGTTAGCCTGGTGACAGGAGTTGTTGTCAGAGCACAAACTACATCTAACTTTGAAAAGAAACAACTGTGGGTTGGTTTGGTTGTTTGTTTTTGTTTTATTTTGTTTTGAGTTTTTTTTTTTTCCCTCAGAAAGTAGCAACCAATGTAAAAAGGTGATATAGGAAGTCTATGAAACAATCCATTTTACAATGTCATAAATGCCAGCTACTACCTGTCCTTCAAGTACTAGAGACACATAAGTCTTTATTCTCATGGTGCTGAAAAATCCCACTCAGTACTGTTGAGGGGAGAGGAAGTAAAAGTGAGGCAGTTTTGAAGACAGTGATGGGGAGCAAAGGAATTTACACAGCAGGCATTACATGAATTTCAGTGAAAGGTATCTGTGGTATTTTTTCAAATCCTCCAGGAGAATGAAAATCTTGCAATATAGATGTTAGAAGCAAACCATTTTCCAAATATTGTGGCAAAACATGGAGTTAAAATAAAAAATCTTTAACAGTGTGCTAAGGTGTTAAGGATCTCTGAATAAATAGGAGCAGTACAGATGTTTTCCTTCTACATGATTTTATGATGGTTAAACCCCATTTAATAGATTATAAAAGAAGCTGAGCTTTCTGACATGTAGATTGTTAACTCATTGAATAACAGCAAATTGCCAAGGCTGTTACTTTCATGTAAAAGAATTAATTTTCCAACAGATTTATAGATTCACAATAACAGTCAGTTATCCTATGACAAACAAGTGAGTAAGTGGATATAGGAATAATAAAATTATTTTGCAGTTCAAGGAAGAAGTTAGCATAGAAATAAACAGTGGAATCATACAGGCTGATCTAATCAAATCCTGCAGAAATTCAGCCAGCTTCTGATCTTTATTATTTCAGGAAATTTTTTGTAACAAGAAGATCATGTCTTCATCAAGGATAAATCAAGTCATAATAATCCAATATTTCATGGCAGTTCTGACTCTTACGATTAGAGCAGAAATACTGTGTGAGCTTAATATCTCCAGGGTTTTACCCTAACATTTAATGTATACATTCTGAAAAAGTTCCAAATTATGTATATGTTTACAAAAATTTATTCCTAATATCAACAACTGAAGAGACACCTCTTTGCATCAGACAAATCAATAATTTCTGAAAGGTGAGTATGTGAATATTAGACTTTGTGGCTTACATAGGCACCAAAAAAGGAAGCGTGTTATATTAACAAGTGTGTTCTGTAGGCTGGAAGATACTCTGATTCTTATAGAGTTGAAGTAGCAGATATAGGTCTCTTTTTTTCCAATTATCTGGGGTAAAAAGGAGTGAACAATATTTATAGCAGAGCCTTTAACCCATGAGCAATATCGCCATAGTAGCCAAGTTCAGGGATATTTTGTTGTGTTATTAGTAAAACCATATTCTAGGAAGAAATTGAGTGGATAGACTCATTAGGGTTTATGACTCTTCTGAGTGTAATCAGGAACCAAACTATTTATAAAAGCAATGGAACCACATAGATATTTTCAAAGACTGCTTGTAACTAACACTGTTCATGCAACCTTCCTATGTATGAACCTGATGCCACAGCAGGCTTTCTGAAGGAACTGTTGGATTGTGCTACCAGCATAACTACAAAAGATTTAGAAAGTGGTAAACAATAAGGTTAAAAAAAAAAACAAAAAACAAGTGTTTCAAACTTATTCAGTATAATCAAATCCAAAACTGACTGCTAAGATTTTCAGAAAACTCTCACTGTTAATGACAGGTAAAGAAAACTGAGAGAACATTTTATAATTTTGTGATGTCTTAGATGACATGCATATGGATAAATAACACTCATTACATGTAAGTACTGCTGAGTTTCCAGTGATCTAATACGATTCAAGGAAGTGGTCTTGGAGTCATAATTTTTCTGGTAACAGTAACTCAATGGTTATGAGGGGAGAATGCTAGAAAATAGTTGGAAGGGAACAGAGAACAAAACAGGAGTCATTGCTACCAAATAAATCCATATTTTGATTGCTGTTAGGGTCATCCCACTTTAAAAAGGGTATCACAGAATCAAAGAAAGTATGATGCAGGTGATTAATTACTTCCATTTGATGAGAAATTATGTAGACATGCACTTCTATTCCTAAGCATAATATTGAGCTTGATAGAGCTCTGGTCTGATTCCATGTGATAATCCTTATGCTTAAAACTACTGAAGTACTGACTTTGAAATTTGTTCAAAATTTCTGTCCCATCATTTAGTTGAAACAGCTAAATTATGCATATAAACATAGTTAGAAAATAATCTAATAGTTGTCATTCTAATTAAGAAGCTACTTAAATAAATCTGAAGATAATTTTGAAGAAAAGAATTTTGCCTTGAAAGAAAATTTTATATGCAGTGCTGCTATGTTTATAACATGAAAGCTGCAGTTTTAAATAATCTCTTGAAACTGTCTGCTCTGCCTATCAAACTTAGATAAAATGAAGATGGTTTATCCTGCTCATTTACTTACATGCCTGGACCACCAATGTCCTCTGGGCAGAGCAGACCAATGACAGGGAAGGTTCTGCTAAAATATTAAATTGATGCCTTATATATCCTCCATATATGCATTTCAGGTGCAATTGAAAATGCCTTTATTTCATGGATGATTACTTTTTCCTGGCAGCAAATCTTACTATTCATTAAATATAAGAATGTAACCTGATTGCTCATGCAACATGCCAACCCACAAATTATAAAATATTTACTTTTTAGTGATTTGGTATTCAAGTCCTTTGACAGGCAATTAAAAAAAAAAAAAAAAAAAAAAGTAAGAGAAGGAGCAGAAAAAGAGCTTTAGTTAGACACTAACAGAAAAAGTAAATGAAAAGAGCATTTGAGTGCAAAACAGATGAAACTGCAGAAGCCTAATCAGGCTCTTTATAAGCTTCTAAATTACAATTTTCTAAATGTAGCCCTTTGCTTTCAGGGTCTTGAGTGGACCAGCAGGCTCTAATTGCTTATAACCATCTTTTTAGTAAACCTTCTCTGTATTCCTGTATTTCCAGCCCTACCTTGGGCTTTAGTTGCCTATGTTTAAGGTGTGCTGTGACATGGTTCAGCTGTAAAACCTTGGGTTATACTTAAATGAAAGCATGTAATTTGTGAGAAAGCTGTGCAAAGCCTCATCTAGCTCTTCCATGTATGTGCCATCAACCTCGCTGGCTTGAGGGTGGCGCTTCAGCTCAGGCCCTTGCCCTGAGTCCTGGCCTGAGTTATAATTTTGGCATGTGTTTTACCTTACTGACCCTGACTTTACTTCCTGGCTTGTCCTTAGGCTCCCAGTGACCCCCAGTCCCCCCATTCCTATTCCAGCCCAGTTCTCCTGGTCAGGTATTATGGGACTATGCCCCTAGGTGAGTTCCTGCTCTGCTGGCCTCCGTTTACTCTCTGATCCCATTTCTTGCAGGCAGTTTAATGCCACTGGCTCCCCCAGCTTTCATCCAAATATGTTCTGATACAGTTTCTACTTCTGTTATTGACTAAACTTTGCACACGTTGTATAAATAAGAGTAAAATCTGAAAGGAAGCTAGTTCACTGGTATTTCTGTGCAGCAATCATAATTTAGAAATGAGGGATGGAATCTTTTTGTTTTCAATGCCTGAATGCGTTATCAAGTGAGTATGCTTCAAGTTTGGAAGAATAGTATATTGTCACTGAATGAAATAAACAGAATGCAAAGACTTGTGATGCTTCAAGTAATTTTGCAGCAAAAGGGCAACCCTTTATAATTTTCTTCAGAGAAAGAAGGAAAGAAGGAAAGAGAAAGAGAAAGAGAAAGAGAAAGAGAAAGAGAAAGAGAAAGAGAAAGAGAAAGAGAAAGAGAAAGAGAAAGAGAAAGAGAGGAATAAAGAGGCAGGGGGAGAATGAGGGGAGGGGGAAAGAAAGAGAGCAGGAGAGTAAAAGAAAGAGTGAAGGAAGAGCAGAAGAAATTAAAAAAAAAAAAAGGCTGAAAGAGAGAAAGAAAGAACACTGCTCTAGATTGTAGACTTCTAATGTAGGAGTTTAAACTATGAGATAGGTGTCTATACTTACATACCTATCTATCTATTATAGGACAAGATTGAGTTGCCTAAACAAATATATTAATTCAAAATATCTCAGGTTATCAAAGATTTCTGTGTGCTCAGCAAAAATAACACAAGTCCTACAGATTACTGTCACCTTTTTGGACCTTCAGCTAGAGGATATTAGGGACTCCCTAGAGTATCACAAATGGTAATGGATGCCTAAGTGTAAGCAACTAAACAAGTTCCAGGTCAATACAGTCAGTTGGAGTCTAAGCTGTTCATGTCACCCTAAAGCTTAAGGCTTTACTCTGTTGCTGAAACATAGTCCCCTGGTTCCACTTCGTGTACTTGATGATGTTCCTGAGTAACCAGATGGGGAATATGATACATGAACTATGGAGACATATGCCCTTCTACAGCAATAACTGGAGACCAGGCAAGATAATCTAATACCAAATCGCACTGTGTGACTTCTGTGAGGAAACAGAACCAAGACCAGTATGACTATAACCCAGAAAACAGGACAAAACTGACAGAACTGAGAGTAGCTGTTTTAAAACTGACTTAAATGTTGTCTTTGTGTTCTCCTTTCAACTTCATAAATACAATAATTACTTTAATCCCTTAAAATTTAATACAACTATGTAAATGATAGGTTCAGGTTGATTATATAAATAGTCCCACTGTATGTCGACCAAAGCTTTATTATTTCTGCATATCTATATAATAACAGAATGAAACTTCATTTCAGTATTTCAGAGGATGAAATGGATGATTTTTAGTGGCTTTCCAGAATCCCCAACTGTAATAATATGTCTGCCTAGTTACATCTATTAGATCTAGTAGACATGTCCATAATTTATATAGAGGACATTATCAGTGTATATGTGCTGTATGACTAACACTCTGGAAAGGACAGATTTGGAATGAGTGTTCTGCACTGCCCAGATCACTTCAGAACAGAGCTTTTACAGTAGAGCTATCTTGTCCCAGACATATGAGATGTGTGCTGCATCACTGGCCTTCACATAAGCAATTAACATGTCTGGGATTTATAAATAGCCATAAATTCTAGCAGTTTTATACAATGAGCAAATCAAGACCAGTTACAATATGTCTAGAAATCTTGGACAAAGGTGCAGGTTCATCGAACTTTACCTGTATCTATCTAATTTCTGGACATAAAATTGGATATATCAAGGAAACTCCCATTAATATTGAATTCAAATTTCCTTTAGTTTTTTTCTAGCTGAGTCTGGTGTAAGGAACTGCCAAAATCCCAGTGCACAAAGTAGGAAAGACTATCACTGGGATCCTGATGTCACTAATTGCTCTTTTTCCAGTTTACATGTTTGTTTTGGTTTGTTTTTTTTTCTCTTCTCAATAATAATCTCCTATTCTTCAGACTTAAGTAATTTTCCTCTCCTACCTCTGCTCCCCTGAATACATTTTCCTTCCATAAAGCACTTGCATGTATCATTACAGCTTTTTTTTTTTTTTTTTTTTTAAATATCTTTCATCACCCTCCAAAGTATTTGTAGTATTTCAATTTTGTTGGCAAGTATAACATATTCTCCCTTTCCCACATTCTTCCCCAAAGAGCTGTAGGCTGCAATGTCACATAATATAGTCACCCACGGGTTTCTTTGAAAAATTTACTTGAATTTGCCAGTTTTTGAGTGAAGCTTGTATTCAACAGATGCCATCCATCTCTTTGGGTCTCTCAGGCCATGTGAGAACAAATAAACTGAAATTCCCTTTCCTCTTTGGGATCCATTTGACACATTAACATTTGGCCTATAGGAAATGTTGGAACAAAGCATGATCCTCTCCTGAATAGTGGAGGTAAGTCAGAGGCATTCATAGACATGTATTCCCAGTTCTTATTCTTCTCACAATAATAATAATAAAAAAGGCAAACATTTCCAATTATAAAATATACTCTGTTTGAAACATACTTTAATTTACAGGAATCCCTTTTATTCTACTATCTGGAGCTGAAATCAATACCTTTATCCTGGATATCGACAAGACCTACCATATTTCAGAACATATCAAGAAAACTGGTTGCTAATATAGATTCAACGCTCATCTACACTGTCAGACTCTTTGGGAAACTTATTAGTCTGGACTGGAGCTTCACTACCATGATGATGAAGTTTCCAGAACAGACTTGGCTTTCCTCCAAATAATGTGGAGGAGACACAAAGCTGTCTGCACCTGATCATGCAGACAGATCTTCCTTTAGATAGAAAGGGTTTCTTAAATTTATGTCCTACAGAGCTGGCTTACAGTTATGTAAGAAAAAGAGGAGGAAAAAAAAAAAAAAAGAAGTCTGGAGCTAATAAAAAATATTTTTTATTTACAGTAGTATTTTGAATAGCAGAGAGGTAAAGAATAATTAAACACATGACCACATGTATGTTGTTGAAACATTATATATGCTCTTATATCATATATGCATATATAGAGTACTCTTATGTAGTATATATAGTGTATATATACACGCACTCTTCCTGATCTGTATGCAGCAGTCTATGTGATCCTGTAAAAATATGCGTTGTTGTTTCTGAGATAGTCTGTTACATCTATCATCTACATGTATTTATTATACATTTATTAGACATTTATTTCTTTGCATTGTTATTCATCTCCAGTTTTGAATTATGCTGTTTTCTTCACATTTTCACATACAGAAAAGTCCTGTAATGTTTATTTTTACTTGTGTTATCCTTAGCTATTTTCAATATTCCCCTTTTAAATAATTACAGTAATCCATAGTAAGGAAAGTTTTCATTTGGTTAAATACTGGTCAATTGAAAGAAACTTGTTATAGGAAAAGAAAAAAAAAATGTTTCTCCTTTTGCTTATGTCAAAATATTTTTAGTTTTCAAAGATTTTTTTTACTAGGAAAAAAAAATAGTATTCTGTTTTCTTTCCTGCAAAAAGGCTTAAGTGTAATAAATCAACATTATTCAATGGAAGTATCATGTGTGTTCCAATTTTGCTGTAGAATCAGAAACAGAGAAAAACATTTGCCAACTTCTTCCAAGGATGTTTTCACACATAACTGCTGTGAAGAATCATGTGCCCTTTCTTCCAGGATGACAAACCCCGGGGGATAGAGTGTCTTCTGCTACCTTTTGTTGGTCTCCTGCTTCTTAATGGTACGATGCCTATATTTAGGCATATAAGTGCTGCCTTATGACCTGATAAGCACTATCTGAATGCCACTGCCACTTATCAGCTGGACAAGCCAATTGAGGGAATTATTGTTGGTAGACAAGGGAATCCCTACAATGATGGAAAACAGCTATTCCCTCTTACCAAAATGTTTTAAAGCATGATTATTCATCACTGTGGTGTTTACTGTTGAGAGGTACAGGATATATTTACTTTAAGTCTCCAGAAAATAAACAAAACTCTTGTTATCATAGATTTGATCAGATCTTACTAATCTCCCTGATTATTGAGGTTATGCTGCTAATACTCAATACTGTATTTTTCCTTGACATTATTAGGTTACCACCTCATTTCCCTTATATTATTACCTTTGCTCACCCAAACCATCAGTCACTCTTCAGAAGATACTAAGCATGTTTTACATCAGTGTGGTAGGTTAATCTTGGCTAGCTGCCAGACCCCCACCCAACCAGTCTCTTACTCCCACTCCTTCATGGGACAGAGGGAGAAAATAAGATGGAAAACTTGTGGGTCATAATAAAGACTGGGAAATCACTCTCTGATTATCATCATGGGCAAAACAGATTCAACATGGAGAAAAGTAATTTAATTTATTGCTAATTAAAATAGAATTGGATGGTGAGGAATGAAGATAAAAACTAACATACCTTCTCCCCTGTTTTTCCCAGGCTCTACTTCACACCTTCTTTTCCAACTTCTCTACTGCCTTCCACCCTTCCCAGGCAGTGCACAAGGGTAGGGGAATCTGGGAGTTGAGGGCAGTTCATAACAGCTCTTTTCTGCTGCTCCTTCCTGCTCATGCTTTTCCACTCCAGCATGGGTCATTCCCATGGGCTGTACTCCATCAGGATAAACCTGTTCCATCAAGGGTCCTCCATGGACTGCAGCTTCCTTCAGAGCGTATCGTCTTGCTCCAGCGTGGGCTGCAGTGTGGATATCGGCTCCACCATGGTCCTCTCTATAGGCTGCAGGGAAATACATGCTTCAAAAAGGTCTCACCTTGGGCTGCAAATGAATCTCTGCTCTGTGGAGCAGCTCCTCCCCCTCCTTCTTCTCTGACCCTGGTGTCCATGGGATTGTTTCTCACACTGGTTTTTTTACCCAATCCCCTCTCTCACACACTGCTGCTCACTATTTTTACCCATTCTTACTATGTTTTTCACAGAAACACAAATAGCTTTGCTGATTGAGTTGCCTTTGGCCAGTGGTAGGTCTGTTGCTAAGCTGCCTGGAACACTCTGTGTCCCACTCCATTCAGCCTCGGGCCTCTTCTCACTGAGACCACCTGTGCAGCATACATCACCCACCTCCCAAAACCTTGCTATGTACACCAAATATTTTCAAGAACTTGATTGTGCCTGCTGCAGCCAGTTGACATTACCTTCACATCCCTTCCTATCTGTAGTGGTCTTCAAACTTCTTTGGTCTAGTTTACATCAGCATTGAGCTGGGTTGAATGCAAGCAATGTTTTCTTAGTTATAAAGTCAGCTTTTTCTCAATTTCTTGCTTGCCAGCTTAGCTGTACATCTAGGCCTTGGAACGTACCATCCCATCTGCACAGCAGTACCTTCCACTGACTCTGTTAACAAAGTGTGTTTGTTCTTTGTGATGAGTTGAAAAATTTGTATTTGAAAGAGCAAGTTTCCTCATCATCATGGTCATCAGCTGTTTTTAAATCACGTACCTATTAATATAAAATCTAACCCCAGATAAAAAACATTCAAGTTATTATTATTTACACACATACACACACACACAGAGTAGTGGTGTTATTTTATCATTTCCATTATATGAGTAACCTAGTTCTGTGTAAAGCTAAGAAAAACAAATTCTCATTTTATTTTCTTTTACACTTTCCTCAGAATATAATTTTCAGTAGAAAATTTTAGGGAAAAGAAGTTATTGTGTCTCAATTTTTTAGAATAAATGGTCTGATTTTTTTTCTCTTTAGAATCAAAATGTAACATTGGCAAAGATTTTACCCTTTGAGATTCCCGGTCTGAGGTCTTCCAGGTTTTTCAGGAAAAGGTGTATGTCCATCCTGCTGGTATATCTAAAACTCCAACGTTAAAGTATGCGGGAACTGACTGAGCAAACTTTTCACTTTTAGATTCTTAAGTATTAATTTGCTTTCTTGATCACATCTTCAGAATTATTTTTCTGCAGTAGTTCGCAAAAATGTTATTTATTACATGTTAAAAAAAGAGATGACTTTTAAAACTGGAAGGCTCATCTCAGATGTGCTTCCTTCTGCAGTCAATGGACTCTTTAAAAGTCATTTTGGAAATGAGAAAAGATTCATTAGAATACATATTTTATTTTTAAATTCCAAGCAGAGATTATGCACAAAAGGAAGCATCTGCTTTACAATACATTACCTCCTGTAGAGCAAAAAAATCACTGAAAACCAGCAATGCTCAGTGGTTGCCACTGAAAAGTCTTTTTTCCTTCTTAATTTTTTTTTTTATTTATTTTATTTTTTTATTTTTTATTTTTTTTTATATTATATTATCACTTGAAACTTAAAGCTTAAACTCAGCAGTTGTATTTTACCTTTCTTTGGATTTATTTGCTTTTCTTAGTTCATAGTAATGCAAATTTCTATGCTGAGTATAATTCTAGTGATATATTAAAGGTATGAATTACCCTATTATGAGATTTTTTTTAATCCCAGCTAAAGACTGTAATTTCCCAAAGAAGGATAACAGCTTAGACTTTATATTAGGTATTATAACAAATGCTAGAGAAGAAATTATTATGCTTCATTAACTTTATGTGACTGATTAGACTGAGCTATATGTTCTTTAGAAAATATGCATCTATTGTTTCAAATTATTCTGTTTTTACTATCCCCACAAACTACCAACACAGACTCTGTTGTTCTAAAACATTTTTTCTTAACAAAACCTGTTTTTTTTCCCCTCCAAGAATAATGTCTGATGCCTACCGGTTTGTTAAATGATACAAGCTGTACAAATTGCTGTAATAGGGAACTGCAACTTGCTCAAAATGTTTAAACTATGTTATTCTGTTAACCATAAATTTCTTCTTAACAGAAAATGCTGAATATATGTCCAAATTTAAGAATTCTGTACAAAGAAAATGGAAATGTGGTTTGGAAACAACTGTTTAAATTAAACTTATATTTGTACTTACTGTAACCATTTCAAAAGATCTTAAAGAAACAGGAATTTGTGTATTAAATAGTAGCATTTTTAATTGCAAATAGATGTACATTAGATGGATAAAAATATTTGGCAATTTTCACTTTGGAATATCCCTTCAGAGACTTTTGTCAGTTGAGTTGGTTAATGGACTATATCACAGCTGAATGCATAAACTTGTGGTGTAATTGTTTCTCCCTAAGTCAGCCACACCAACACAAGGGGAGTAAATATGTGACTCAGCCCAACATATGATACAAAGAAAATGCACAATTAACAAAATAATTTTGAAGAGAGCAATGGGCTTGAGTTGGCTTCAACCCACATCTTCCTTTCTAGTGACTGAGGCACCCAGTGTCATAGAGTCATTTAGGTTGGAAAAGACCTTTAAGACCATCAAGCCCAGCTGTTAACCTGACACAGCCAAGTCCACCACTACACCATTCCCCTAAGCAGAGAATCAACCACTTCCCTGTCAAGCCTGTTCCAACGCTTGACAACCCTTTCAGTGAAGAAATTTTTCCTGATATCCGATCTAAACCTCCCCTGGCACAACTTGAAGCTGTTTCCTCTCATCCTATTGCTTGTTATTTGGAAAAAAAGATCAACACCCATCACACTACAACCTCCTTTCAGATAGTTGTAGATGGCAATAAGGTCTTCCCTCAGCCTCAGTGAGCATATTACAGAGATTGGTAATGGGAATCACATTGATGTTGTGATAGAACTGTGTATTGCAATTGTCTTTTGCTATGTGTCACTTACATTTGTGTAGTATTTTCAGTACAATTTGTATGACTCTGCTAAATTAAAAATCTCATGTAACATCAACTGTCTCCAGGTAAGTAAATCTGATATTAAACGTTACACCCTCCACGTATGCCACATCTAAAAGACCCTGGTCAGAGAGTATTGGACCCTGACACCTAACCACCTTCTCTTAATATTCTTTCCTTTTTAATTCTCAGTGGCTGTTCTTTGTCTTCCAAAAGCTGTCATTTTTGTATGAACTATCATGGTTCTATTGTTTGGCATGCAGGTAAAGACTGAAACAATAGGTTTTTTAATTTTCTTAGGCAAGCAGGTCACCTGAAAACCATGAATATGTGAAGCATTCCATATATACAACATTGATTCTTGTGTGGGAAAATTACTCTGCTGGGGAATTACAGAAAACTGGGACCTAATAGAAGTGTAGTATTACAGAAGACTTTTTAGGGTAAAATACAGTTATCGCTTTCAGGATGGTTGACATACACAAAACCCAGTTTACCACAGCTCCTTAAGTGACACAGCCTACCATCTTAGCACATGTTGGTAGGAGTAACAGAGGGTGGAGTGGAGTGGAGACACCTCAGCCAGGCTCTGTTGTGCTCCCTGCAAGAATGGGAACTTGGTGGCACCACACAGCTGATAAGATGAGAAGATATCTGCTTATGAGGTCACCACTGGAGTGAAATTGCTTTCCTCAGATGAGACATTGTAATATTAATGCACATCTCCATCCCAAAGTTACCTGCCCTGGAGCACACATTACCAATCAGTAAGAAAAATGTGTATGAATGAAGGGACTGTTTTGAGTACTGCACTGTCATGGGATCAGAGAAGACAAGTATAATGTTTTCTTCTAAGTGTGACTTCAGTTTGAGTAGTGTCTGCTAGGTATATACACCTTACTATTACCAGCTTTAACGTCTACTATGATTGACACTTGAAGTGCTGTAACATAGTATAATAGAAACAATATAGACAAATATGTCTGTTTCTAAGCATAAGGTACACTTTTCTTGGATAGTACTGGAATTTCCTTTCACAAGTCAGTTGAGAAATGGTTCATGGCAAGAAAAAGGAAAGTTGGACAAGTTGTTTTATCCCTCTGTCTATATCTGCTTGAGGCTGGCAACTTATATCCAGGAAATTAAATTGTATCTCACCTTTTACTAAAAGCAAGTGCAGCAAGAATATATACTCTGAAAAAACTCAGGTGCCTGAATGGGTCTCTAACAATTATCCATATTTTGTTTTTTGTGCTGTGTGCCACAGAGGCTGCTTGCTTTGTCCCCCATGAATCACCTACAACATTTTAAGGGTTCAGCTGTAATTGGTCTCAGGTTATGGTGGATGTCACTCAAGCTTGAGTCACTAGAGAAATGTATTTATGAGTACTTGTGCCAAACAGGATCTCTGTTGTAGTTCTTTCCCCTTTTAGTGAATGGAGGAAGTAAAAAATAGTTTTCACTGTAAGGTCTTTGGCCTTGAGATTTAACCTACCATGAGAGAGAAATGTATGCATGAAACTTCTGGTGCAATGCATTATTTGAATATATATTGTTTATTTCATTACTTCTTTTTCTGATTAAAAATGTTTTGATAGAGATGAAAAATACCTTTCTGAATAACTGACAGAATATAATTGAACACAGAGATCTCCTTTTTATGTTTTTAAAGAAAGATTGCTTTTTATGTTTCTCTCATTAATATTTCACAAACAACACTCCACAAATTAAGAAATGTTTTGGTATTTTTGTATTTAAGTATTAAATATAAGATCATTAATAGGCTGCAAAAGAAGAAAACATAAATGTTGTTGCTATTTAGTTCTTCTAAATTACACAAGCAATACAAAAGTAATTGAACTGCTATTAATAGACTGTAATGTATAACTAAAGCATTTTATTGGTGTTTAGCAAGATAATTAGAGCAAGTAAATTAGATATTAACCAAGTTAGTAGAATCCAGTATTTACAGACTGATACCTTATCTCTTTACTGAAAATTAGTATTACTGATGTTAATTAAAGGCTTAATTAGCAGAAATAATATATACATGTGGGTCACTGGGCAGAATCACCAGGTCAAGAAAATTAACAGGGTAATTCTCAATACACGACTCTTGTCTGGGATTTCTATTACACATTCTTACATGTTAAGGTTCTAAAACTACAAGAACTGTGACTCCTGTCATGTGAAAGGGGGGGGCGGGGGGAGAAAAGATTTTCTCGACCACTAGCATTTGATCTGTCTACCAGCATCCCAGGAAAACTGAGATCCTTGTGCCTGACCAGCCTGTCAGCGTCACATTACAGGGACCCTTCAACGAACAGCCCTGCTGGATCAGAGGGCAATTCAACTGACTTGTTCAGGGAAATGTGTCAGCAGCATAAGGGGGACTCCTCAGTGGGTTCTCCCACTTTATGAGTATGTTACCCGTTGCCAGCAATGGCTAGTGCCCATGAAGGACTGACACTAACATTTTACAGTATAACACTCTTTGTTAATATAAACTAGTGACAAATTAAGGTTTGTGATTGCTGGTGATAGGGACTGTCTGCAAAAACAAGCTTGAAGTGATGTACAACCAAACTATAATCACTAATAACAGCTCACGTGAGTTAGTTATTTAGCATGCATAAGATAAAGTTCTTACCTAATAGGTGTCTCTATGCAGGAGAAGTTCAGCCCATTGATGGATCTCAGAAATTATGATGGAGTCTCCCCTAACTTCTCCGTTCATTTCTCCATATTTATACTCCATAGTAAATTTCATATTGATTCATCATACACAGGATTGGTTACAAGTGTCTCGCTTCTATTGCAAATTGGTACACATTCTTAGATAGCGCTACTGAAGTTCTCTACTAACTACACATGCCTTCTTTCAGGGGGGCTATCCCCCACTTTCACAATTATCTTTGTCCTATTTTCAACTAATTTTCTGTTGATGTCAGTGGGTTGTAGCACCTTATCAACCTGTGTCCTCTTATAGCCAGAACTTTCCTCACATGGAGGCTTCTTTCTACATAACTTGGATAATAGTGGTCTTTTCACTATCTGCTCTCTTTTTCTCATCCTCCCCAAGGCTTACTCCCTTCATTAGAAGCCCTTTCATTTATAATAACTTTAGAAAGTGGGTCAGCTTGACTTAATTTAGTGAACACAGAACCAGAGTTGGGTAATCTGGAAGTTTAGACAACAATTCCCCCTCTTTGGACTTATTTCAGTCCAGAGCTAGTCCGTTTCCTTCACACTTAGATGGAGCTTGAATGACTCTAGTCATACATATTTTTGTTACTGATTGGTATCACATGCCCAATGAGGTGTAGTAGTACCTTGGAGAAGGGTAACTTTGAGATGAGGTGTGCATTAGTATTACAATAACATTATTGTTATTATATAGGAAAGTCATTTCACCACAATGGTTGGCTCAGCCACAGACATCTCATAGATTTTTCATGTGACAACTGCTATGCAGCTTATCAGCTGTGTGGTACCATCAAGTTCCTGTTCCTGCAGGGAGCACAACAGTGCATGGCCTTGGTGTCTCCATTCTGCTTTACTCTCTGTTACTCCTATCAGCATGTGCTGAGATGGCAGGGTGGGCTGCTTGGGGAACTGTGGTGATGTAGATTCCCTGCATGCCAACCACCCTGAAGGCGATGGCTGTATTTTACCCTAAAAAACTTTCTGCAATGCTACACTTCTATTGGTCCCAGCTTTCTCTAATTCCCCGCTGCAAAGTAATTTCCCCACAACTGCTTGGCATTTTTGCTAGCAAACCTATTTTAAAGCCAAACTAGTCACAACTGTAAATGTCTTCGTTCCAGGCTGTAACAGGCAGAAATCTGGCTATCCCTTCATGTATTATGTACACCTGATGAAGGACAAGTAATTAGGTTTATTCAAAAGTTCCAACTGGCTTTATACGAGAATACTGAAAAATGGGTAAAGGGTAAAAGATCTATCCACTCACCGTGATTTGTAACATAATTTTTGAAAAAGAAACAAAGTAGCACAATTAAAAATTTCTGAATGCCCAATATTTGCACCACTGAGAAACAGTTACAACCTTCAAAATAGCTTTGCATACATAATTTCTAAGCATTAGCTTGCTTACTGACACATACATGACCTACCACCAGAAAAAAAACAAAAACAAAAAACAAAAAACAAAAAAAACCAAAACCAAACAAACCAAAAAAACTTCCACTCAGACTTTGTGAATGGAATTCCTCTCAAATGCAACAAACTTCATTCTTTTCTGTCACAATGTTCTCCCTTCTCCTCTATTGCATCTTGTTGCATTGTACTTTTGTCTGTCCTTGTCTTTACCAATTAATCAGTTATGCTACATTTAGGGAAAATGATTTTCTCTTACTGTTTGTTTGAAAAGTACTTAGCAGAAGAAATTTTGCATTGTTAGTGTGCTGTAAGGCATTACTCAAATAAACATGATTAGGGGTAATAAAGCATTATCTGTATTAGACTTGGTATATTACTCAACTCTTCCAAAACAAATTAACACATAGTAAGAACTTCGGTTCATCATGGAGTTTCCAAGATCTAGATTTCTGTTCCTAGTTACCAGTAGTACCAACATTCTTACCTCTAAATTGGACATGGGTTTTATGGATGAACTTGGCTGAATGGCCATGTCCAAAGACTTACAACAAATGGCTTGATGTCCAAGTAGAAAGCAGTAATTAGAGGTGTGCCTCAAGGGTCTGCATTGGGACTGGTACTGTTCAATATCTTCATCAATGACACAAACAGCGGGATTCAGTGACTCCTCAGCAAGTTTGGGGATGACATCAAACTGAGTGGCAGTTGTTTGGCTTGAAGGAAGGGATGCCATCCATGGCCTTGACAGGCTTGAGGACTGGGCCCATACAAACCTCATGAAGTTCAACAAGGCCAAATGCAAGGTCCTACACCTGGGACCAGGCAACCACCACTACCAATACAGACTGGGGGATGAAGGGATTGAGCAGTCCTGCAGAGAAGGCCTGGGGATACTGGTGGATGAAAAATTGGATATGAGCCATCAATGTACACTTGCAGACCAGCAGGCCACTTGTATTCTGGGCTGCATCAAAAGAACCACTGCCAGCAGGTAGAGGGAGGTGATTCTCCCCCTCTACCATGCTCTGAGGCCCCCCATAAAAGAAAGACATGGACCTGTTATAGTAGGTCCAGAGGAGGGCCAGAAAAATCATCAAAGGGCTGGAACACCTCTCCTGTGAAGGAAGGTTGAGAGAATTGGGGTTGTTCAGCCTAGAGAAAAGAAGGCTCTGGGGATGCCTTATTACAGCCTTTCAGAACTTAAAGGAAGTTTATAAGAAAGATGGGGTCAGATATTTTATCAGGACATGTAGTGATAGTACAAGGGCAAAGGTTTTAGACTGAAAGATGTAGGTTTATGTTGGACATAAGGAAGAAATTCTTTACTCTGAGGGTGTGAGACAGTAGAACAGGTTGTCCAGAGAACTTGTGGATACCCCATCATTGGAAGTGTTCAAGGTCAGGTTGGACAGAATTTTGAGCAACCTGATCTAGTTGAAGATATCCCTGCCCATGGGATGAGGATAGGACTAGATGACCTTTAAAGGTCCATTCCAAACCAAACCATTCTATGATTCTGATTCTATGATTATGGAAAACTAACATACCTGACATTAACATAAATACATGGATCCATTGGAAATTCCATATCTGTTTTTCTTCAAATACAAAATATACTATTGCTTCAGTAACTTTTAAGACAACCGAGAAATTTCTCAAGCTTTAGCACTCTCTGTGTTTGAAAAGAAATTTGTCTTAAGACAGCAACTCTGAGTGAAAGTTTTTTTTTTCTAGTAGTACATCATATATGTACCAGTAAAAAAATGTAATGCTTAAACTTAATCTACCTATTCAAAGATATTTTAAAGGTTATAGCTGCATTTTACTCCTCATTCCTTACTACCAGCAGCAGTGGACTTCTGAATATTGAAGCTACCTTTTAGAATACCAAAAAAGGTGTTTAACAAGCTGCAAAATAATAACTGCCTTAGTAATGTACATGATGTTATATGTTATTCTTTCTTTCCAGTTATCGGATGTTACAAAATATCACTATTTAGTTAGTTTGTCAAGTATTCTAGATTTATTCTCTTTGTCTGAACAAGAAACATGCTATAGTAAAATATGTTCTTTAATCTGTTCTGTTCAAGAAATGTCAATTTGTTAGACCCTAAAAGTATTGTATTGGTGATTCTGACACATATTTCACTGGGATCATTTACATTCACCACACACCTTTTAATACACATAGAAAAACTCAAGGATATTAATATATGTCTTGAAAATGTACATTTTTTTCTTAGTTGACTTGTGGAGCTGATTACTTTTGTAACAGTGAAGTCATCTGTGCGTTACAGTTTTGTTCCATCATCTACACAGCTATAAGATTTCTTTCAGGTTGACTTACGGTTATACCTTACAGTAACTCATTGGCTTTTAAATTAAAGTGTGCAGAAGGTTAAGAAGCTGTCTGAAGGGAAGGTTAAGAAGCTGTTTGAGGGTTCCTTTCCTTATTTTGTTTGGCTTTGATCATTGAGCAATTATGAATCCACATATATATGCTAAAGAAGAACCACACAGGCAGAAAAAAAAGGAAAAATCTGAGGGATTTTGGTAATTGTCAAAGATTCTGACATCTTAGAAAACTGTAAACCCACAGTAACGCTACCATTTTTAGAGTTTAACTAAATCTATTTCCTTTTTCATGCACATAAAAGTGTTTATATATTTTTCTTTTCTAAAACAGCAATTAGTGAGAATTTGTTTTCAGAAAATCAGCTTTTACATTCTTAAAAAAACTTCATAATAATTACGTTTTAAAAATATTTTTCAGTGAAACAGATACCTCGGTTCATCTTTTATTAATTTCAGTTATATATAGCATTAATGAACGACTCTAGTAGGCAGATTTTCAGTGTGCTATTCACATGCAAGAAGTAAGATTTAAAGATATGAATAAATTATAAAATAAACTCAGAATATGAGCTTCTCTGGTTTTGCCTGCGTAAAACTGCATTTCAGCATCCTTGAGAGAAACTGAACCATCAATAGCTATTTTGCAGTGTTTGTCAGAAACTATGCTCCACTCCCTTAATTATGTTTTTAGCCCTTCCCTGGACTTGCTCCAATATACCAACATCACAGTATTTCAGGTGTGGCCTCACCACTGCTGAGTGTAGGGGAAAGTTCACCTCCCTTGACCTGCTGGTGACACTCAGCCTTAGTGTTGGAATCCAGAGGCTGTTGGCTGCCTTTGCCATAATGACACATTGCTGGATTACAATCAAATTTTGGTCCACTAGTACTCCCAGGTCCTGCAAAGTTGCTTCGCAGTCAATTAGATAAACATTTCCCAGTGTTGGCACATAGATTTCCTCTTCCCATGATAAGGATTTGACATTTTTCTTTGCTGAATTTAATGAAGTTCTTGTCAGCCCATTTCTCCAGCCTGTCCCGGTTCTCTGAATGGTAACACACCTATCTAGTGTATAAGCCACTTCTTTTAGTTTTGTATTGTCTACAAGTTTCTCAACTCTGGACATTTCTTTCAAATATCTATAGCTATTTTACATTTCTACTTCTTATTTTGTGAATGTTATCATGTTAGTATGGCCATAAGCATCTTTAAATATTAATAAAAATCAGTAATTAAAAAAAGTAGCTCAAATGGCATCCAAGATTGTCTCTGCATTGCTCCACAGCTATCATTACATAAAACAAAACCACTTAACTTCAGACACTTACAGTGTAGGCTTTTATTCAGGAGCTGGCAGTCTAGACGCTGTTAATAACCAGTAGAGAGAAGGTGTGAATCATCTCATTTTGAAGTAGGCTTTTAAAATAGGGCATGTGAATCACAGCCAAAAAGTGTCAGTTTCTCTCACTTTACTGTAAAGGTAGACTGGAACATATAGCAGAGATGCTTATTGCTGAGTGAAATTAATACCCCTACACAGTTCCTTTCACCTTCAGAATAATTCATATATGCCCCTTTGGAGCCCAGTTAATAAATTATTCATTAGTCCTTTTCAACATACAATGGTTAGGATGTTTCAGAAACTAAGTATCTTAAATCCTGTGTTCATTAGTATGTTTTATATCCCCAAGGCAAATAACTGTTTGTTATGCATGATACAAAACATGTATGTGTATTCATATCTATAAGTATATACATGCATGTGCTCCTTAATGATTTTCTAAATCATATGGACACAGGAATCAAATATACATTAAGTAAGTTTGCTGATGATACTAAACCAGGAGGAGCTGTGGACTCCCTCGAGGGGTAAAGAGGCCTTACAGGGAGATCTGGATAGACTGCAGAGCTGGGCAACCAACAGCCATATGACATTTAAAAAGAGAAAGTGCTGGATTCTGCACCTGGGATAGGGCAATCCTGGCTATATGCACAAGCTGGGGGACAAGAAGCTGGAGAGAAGCCCTGCAGAAAGAGATCTGGGGGTCTGGGCTGATGGCAGGTTGAATATAAGTCAACAGTGTGCTCTGGCAGCCAAAAGGGCCAATCATGTCCCAGGGCGCATCAAGCACAGCAAAGCTGGCCGGTCAAGGGAGGTGATTGTCCCGTTCTGCACTGCACTGGTGCAGTACTGCCTTGAATAGTGTGTGCAGTTTTGCAAGCCTCAACGTAAGAGGGACATCAAACTACTTAGACTGTGTCCAGAGGAGGGTGACCAAGATGGTGACAGGTCTCGAGGGTAAGACCTAGCAGGAGTGGCTGAGGTCATTTGGCTTGTTCATCTTGAAGAACACTGAGGGGTGACCTCATGGCAATCTACAATTTCCTCAAGGAGGGCAGCAGAGGGGGAGGTGCTGATCTCCTCTCCTGGTGACCAGCAATAGGACACAAGATAATGGAACAAGGCTGCATCAGAGGAAGTTCAGATTGGACATTACAAAAAGGTTCTTTGCAGAGGGGGTGGTCAGTCACTGGAACAGGTTCCTCAGGGAAGTGGCCATGGCACCAAGCCTGTCAGAGTTTAAGGAGCATGAGGACGACACTCCTAGTCACATGGTTTAGTTTTAGGTAGTCCTGAGAGGAGCAGGGAGTGGGACTCATGATTCTTATGGCTTCCTTCCAAATTGAGATATTATATGATTCTATTCTTTATATACACATGCATAAAAGAATATATGCACAAAAGTTAGCCAAATGATTACTCTGCATACCCCACAAGACACTGAATTTTAATTCCTAGTAGTTTTTGTATATGCTGTTCCACTACAGCCTATATTTTTGGAATGGTCCTATTTCAGCTTGCAGTAGGGGGCAGGAAAAAAACAAGTTTTGTCACATACTGTAAGGTAAATAAGATAATTACATTTTACAGCTCTACCCTGAAAGGACTTGGGAATACAGCCTAGGTAAGTTAGTATTTTTTATTTCTATATCCAACAGCTTCAATCTCAAAGAGTCCTACATGGTTCATAAGCTATTTAGACAATCAAAAGAACAATCTCAAATGCAAAACAAAATCATGCCTCTGCAAAGCTGCATTTTCAGTTTAAGATCACAGTAGATTTTTTGAGGTAGTCAAAAGCAGTATCAATTCTTAAAACCTTATTCTAGGTCGTTTATCAGATTTCATATTGCATTTCATGATCACTCTTCATAAGGTTCATGGAATGCCAAAGTTTCCAGCCTTATGTTATTGTCTTAAATCTCACTTATCACAATAAAAAAATATATCAAACATTACTTTATAGTCACTGTTTAATACCTTTTACATGACAGAATATGGACAATTGGATGTAACTTATGTAGAACAGGTGGAGACATTACTTTGTGTCTCTCAGAGGATTTAAAATTTCTTTGTTGCTATTGATTTGATCATATATAAATCTTTATGGAGTTTTCAATATTTAGAGGACATTTGCAATACAGCTGTGTTCATTTAGATGATATTATCCAAATCCATTTTATACTACAGGTATTATTGTTAAACATCTCTAATTGTATCTTTTAATTTTTTTCCCCTTTTATTTTGTTTTTATTTTATTGCCACACCTATGGCATACCAGAAATGAAACATCTCTCCTTTTGCAGATAACTAACAGTAGAGATGGATCTGCTTCTTAGAACTCAGCTACTCCAGCTATCCTTGGGTGTGGGACCATTGTAGTTTACACTGTTTTTCCTGACAGAGCTTTAGCGCAATTTCAAGTAAGTCTAGAAGTTCTGACATAAATGCGCTTAAAAAAAAAAAAAAAAAAAGGGAAAAAAAAAGAGTACAGAATGCAGTTTTGGGTCGTGAAACAGAAATAAATAAAGAGGAGATACAACCATGAGTGAACTACCATTCACATTCACACAGAATATGTTTGTTAAAATTTCATTCAAGTTGCAAGGTTGAATACCTGAGTTAAGAATGTCAGAAATCAGATGCTTTATGAAAATCCCATGTGTCTGTGTTATTGACACAAATATCATGATGTTGAATTTAATTAATTGACCAAATAATTTCCTGTATAAGCTTTATGTTACTGTTGCATGCATGACTTCAGGCTTTACATACTGAATGTTATTTTCACCCTGCTCCAGAAATTGAAGTTTCTTCTGCTTGTACATGTAATGTACTGTGACAATATCCATATTATTATCCCCATTTTAAAAATGAAAAGTGAGGAGAGATTAAGATCAAATTTTTTCACTAACCTTGAGTATTAGTATGAAAATGTTTCAGGTTACTTAGTTCTATACAACATTCTCATTTTCCATTTGCCTTATTCATTTTACTCCCCAGGCTTCCCAATTTGGATTACCCTTTCATGCTTCTTCTGTATCCTCAGCACTTGTCTCCACACCTTCTATTTTTTTTAGTTCATTTTCTCATTGATTAGTATATAAAAACAGGCTGTGAGTAGCATGAAATTAATTCTATTTAATTTTGGCCCTTACTAGTTCAATATCTAGAGCCATAATTAATGAAAAGAGATAGACCTCACCAGGGGGAGATTGAAACTGTCTGTCTGAAACATTTCTGTTTGTTAGAACAACATGAATTATGCTCTAGAAGTGCCTGAATCTAATGGACTTTAAAAGAGAGCCTAGAGGTCTTGGTTCTATTGCCCTTATATGTAATAAACTTTACCTGGGATAAATTTTATTATAGCATTGCACTGTGATGAGTGTAATTTTGACTGCTTAGAGGCAGAGAAGACACAGGTTAAGACAAAACCAAAAGCAACTGAGAACACCAAAGATCTCATTTAGAGAAAGATTACTAGAAAATCTGGAAATTTTCAGACTTACCACTTTTTAAAAATCTTTCTGTCTCTGCTTATTTGCTGTTTGCCTATCTATGTGTCTACTCTTCCAGGAAAATAAGGCATATTTTCACAGACGTTACTCTTGCTAACTTATACTAATACATTTATTACTTTATAATTTATATTATTATTTAATTTATAGTAAGAAATATTTATATAGTGATTACAGAGTCATGAGTAGGGTACTCTTGAGTCCAAGAAAAGGAAAATAAAATCTTGTTTTAAGTTTTATCTTTTTGAGCCATTATTACAGGTCAACTAAGTCTGTGGTACTGAGTCAATACCTCAGGCTGAAAATTTGTTTCCTTACTTTATAGCATAGCTTACTGGAGAAAAGTGTATTCAGCCATACATTGTAAAAAATAAACATGTTACTTATAATTATATGTTAGGAAGTTTTACTAACACAGTATTTTACCATTTCATCCATCTCATATGATTTACATTAAAAAAAATTCTATAAATAACATATTTTTTCCATAGTGAAATAATTATTTTGAAAATATAATTCCATAGATTGCTTGTTACTTTTTCTGCTGTATATATGAATAAACTGTATGAGCTCTGAAAACCTAAATGAGAAAAAATATTATCTCCAGTTTCAAAATATTATCTCCAGTTCCTGTTTCTAATCAGATAGAGAAATCTTATGTCAATAACACTGGGAAAAGTATGAGGAAATATGATGTTTAACCGTTTAAAATTTACGCAACCTCAGGAGAAACTACATATATATATTTCCATGACAGAAGATTCAAAATGGGTAAAACAGGAAGGGTTTGTAGAAATAATCAGGAAATAGACTGGAAATTACAAGAGATAAAATTAAACAGCAATCTACCTTTCTATAATATAAGAAATCAAATGTAATTCACCATTTAAATAAAGCATGGGCTAGAACAGCATGCCTGTAGTGAGAAAAAAATGAGACATTCTGATAGCAGTCTTGTGATTAAAGGCCCTCCCTAACTTCTGAAGGTAGAATAAGAAAATGAAGATATGGAGTCAAGAGAAATCAGATATACCATTAAGTCAGATGGCCTAATAAATTCAAAACTAAATGAAAATTTATATTGAAGTTTTAATTTTCAAATTGACTGAAGGTTTGCAGATATTCAGTCAATGTACAGCAAGGCATAGAAGGCCATAACTTCCAGTATCCGTTCTGTAGAAAAAGACAGTTTCCAATTCACAAAGATGTTTTGTACACAGAATAAAATTCCACAGAGGGAGAACATGCTTTTTACTGCTTTTTACTGCTGCTGTTAAATGTACCATTCTGCTTATCTAGCTGCACAAACAATTTACCTTTCTAAATGTCATCTTATTTTTATTTCTAGTTCCAATATTTTTCCTTAGCTTTCCTCTGAACACTGTAATGTCTGTCTATTAAAGTAATGGCTGCATGCTGTTTTTTAAATGGCTTTGCACATGCTATTTTTCTTTTTGTCACAAAGTATGTTAGCATTCTAGGTTATTTTTGCATATTTATTTTTCTATATTGCATTACAAATTGTAGGCTATAATACATTTGTTTCAGTACATTACAAATTTCAAAAATTTAATGCCAGACTTCTGATACTGAGACAATAAATGAATCAGATTCTATGGGTGAAGAATTTATTAACAATTAACTATATGAATGGTTTGTATTTGCCTACCTAGATATGTTTTTATATAAATGTAAAAGATGCACATACATATAACATAGACAAAGAAAGTAAATGATAACATTTTAAAATTTCTTGGGTATGTGCACATGTGCAGAGAGACTTTCTGAAATAGCTTTCTTTAAATTCTGCCAAGACATTGTTTATAGAGACATTTCATTATATTATAGCCAGTACATAATATATTGATGCTTTTTTTTTTTTTTTGGGGGGGTGGTGGTGGTGGTGGTGGTGGTACAACCAACCATAGAAATATATGATTTAGGGCATGTTTGGTTAACTTTAACTCATAGTTAAAGATATTATTCTAACGATGTGATTTTTTTCCAGTTTTTCTAGCATTTTAAAACTATCATCCCCTTTAAATAGAGGGTTAGATTGTACTAGTTCAATAAATGTTTCACATGTCATTAAAAATATAAGTATTCTGCCTGGTATACCAACATACAAATGAGTGACTCGGTATTTACAATTAAAATGTGGAAATAAGCAGTAAAATTACTATGAAGTTGTAACAGATTATTCTGTGGTGGTTCACATCTGTTTTAAATGAACACACACTCAGTAATGAAAGCAAATATCAAGAACAAATAAAATAAAATTAAGAGGACAATGAGCTTGGGGAAATAAACCTAACTGAATTTCCAATCAAAGCTATGAAAAACAACTATAATGATTATGACATTTATTGGAAATGAAGCACTCTGCTAAATCTCAGGACACCGTCAACAGCTTGAAATCCAAGCAACCATGTGAAGTCACTTTAGTGAAATAATTTCCTTTCTAATCTGAAAAAAATATATACTAATCCCTAATAAACACATCAAACAAATCAAATATGCAAGGACAAATTATAAAAGTTAAATCAGAACTTTAACATGTGTGGTCACCTTCATCTACATGGTTGCAAAACTTTACACAGGAAAATGTTTACAGGTGTGTATAAAAATGTTTCTGATTCAAATTTGCAAATCCAGAAATTTTGTTAATCTGTCCCAGCATTCATTAAGAGAATATACTGTCTTGCAGCAAAATGTTGCTCTAAAATACTGGATCCCCTGCAGATGACAGAGACAAGTAGGACTACTTCTCACATAATGAAAGAAAGGTTTGTAGTATGCCTTACCCATCAGGAGATGCCTGTGTCTCTTCAGTCTTTCTCAACCTTATTTGGAAAGACAACAAAAGATTTAGATCAGGAATTAAAAAATTAGTTAGATCATCAATTCAGACTTCCCAACTGTGGTCTAATGAAATACAGCCATCTAGTTTTATAAAATACACTAAATTTATAAAATACAGTCATCTATTTCTTCAAAGCATGAGAAAAAAGAAGACACTATTATCAAATTTATCATGTCCAACAGCAATATTTTTTGTTTTGAACAGTGATTTAGGTTTTTCCCTATTTTTTTGGTTATTTGATTGTTGTATTGTCAAAAAATATTAGTTATTTACTCAGGAATAGCTATACAATTACTGCATGGCTTAAGTAATAATGCTTTCAGCAGCAGGTCACGTAACAATGGAGGTTGATTTAGCACTCATCCACCTTATAGATTAAGAAATTGAAACATAATTTTCCTGAAGTCACACTGCACTATAGTAGCAGCCTGGAAGATCTCCTGAATTCCCTGCAGAAACTCACTGACCCCAAATAATGAAAGTAATTATGCTCCCAGAGTAGTATTTGAACAAGTTGGAATAAAAATACAGTGTGCTACTCCAATAAAATATGACTATATAGCTTGTCCTAATTCTGCCTTTTCCCAGTTTATAAACATTTTACTTTTTAATCTGAACACTCACATAAAATCAGTTATATATTCAGTTATTGATTGACATGTTGATTTAATAAGAAAATTTATTAGATTATTTTCTTGCAAAAGGGCTGAAAACAAACTCTCGAAAGAACTAATTCTCTTGTTTCACAGTGTTTTTAAAGTAGTAACATTTCATTTTTTTGAGAAGCCTACATAAAAGTTTAGCATACTTTCTGGATGAATAAGGCATAAGTAAAAAGTGTGAATAATATACAGGCAAGAAGTAATAACAAGAGAATTTATTAAGACTGCAATGAAACTAGAAGAAATTGTTTCATGAGCAAGAAGTAGAAAGCCACAAAAGAAAACAAGTATGGATTTTTTTCTCCTGTCATTTACCTTGGTTTGCTTTTATAGTGCCTTTATAAAAACTCAAAACAATAACTTCTAACTAAACCTTCATGGAAGAAAAAAGGATTACGGCCTGTGAATATTACTATTTATTGCTGTTCTTTGTAGAATGTGAAGCTTCTTATTTAGCACTTATGTACAATAAAAGGTTCCATAAAATGTATCATATAGGCATATTCTCCTTTATTCCAAGTACTAATATCACTACATATACCAATATTTTCACCAGCACTGAACCATACTTACTAATGTTAATTTTAATGTTTATACTAAAACTATAAAGATTCTAATCACACTGTCTTATTTCTTATTATGCTATCAAATTTGATACCAATGTAATTCTCATGCTTAGGAGAAATACAGATTACCAGGTGAATGCATTTTATAAATTACTGCAAAGGGCATTAAGACTTTCAGAATCTTACAGGGCCACTTTGTTAATTTTGTATTATTTCAAATAACTTTTTAACATTTCTAATACTTTTTAAAATAAACTGCTACCTGGTACCACTCTGTACAATTCACTGTGACTAACATCATGACAGTTAGTCTGACATAAAGTGTCTAACAGCACAGCGCTTTATCATTATATTCACAATACTTTTATTTTGGTGTTGGTCAATAGTTAGCTGAACACGAGCCAGCAGTGTGCTCAGATGGCCAAAAATGCCAACAGCATCCTGACTGGTATCAGAAACAGTGTGGCTGGCCAGCAGGACTGGGAAAGTGATCATCCCCCTGCACTGGGCACTGGTGAGGCCGCACCTCAAACACTGTGTTCAGTTCTGGGCCCCTCAATGGAAGAAAGACACTGAGGTGCTGGAGTGAGTCCAGAAAAGGGCAATGAAGCTGGTGAGGGGTCTGGAGCGCAAGTCTTATGGAAGAGCAACTGTGTGAACCGAGGGTATTTAGCCTGGAGAAAAGGAAGTTCAGGGGAGACCTTATCTCCCTCTCTACAACTTCCTGAAAGAAGGCTGTAGCCAGGTGGAGGTAGGTCTCTTTTCCCAAGTAGCAAGTGAAAGGATGAGAGAAAATGTCCTCAAGTGCACCAGGGGAGGTTTAAATTGGATATTAGGAAAAAAAAATCTTCACTGAAAGGGTTGTCAAGCACTGGAACAGGCTGCCCAGGGAGGTGGTTATGTCACCATTCCTGGAGGAATTTAAAAGACATGTAGATGTGGTTCTTGGGGACATGATTCGTTGGTAGACTTTACAGTTAGACTTGATCTTAAAGGTCTTTTCCAACCTAAATGATTCTATGATTCTATGTTTATTAGTGATCATCTGTTCGCCCTTCATCTGCTACCATCCTTTCAATGACAATCTATATCTCTGCTTTTTCACATATTATGGATATTACCTGCACCTCTGACATAACTGGAAGCTTTTAAAACATTTAAGAATGTGGTTTTAATTGCCTAAATGAAATATACATCTGCTTTTGATTATGCAAACTGGAGAAAGATGTTGCCTAATTACTGCTAATATAATGATTTAGCCTTTATTTCAATTGCTGGTGTTAATTTTATTTTTTTCTATGACAGTTATGATGACTGACTAATTGCTAACACCTGGCTCATAAACCATAAGGTACTGATTGAAAATAACATCACACTGAAAGGAAGTTACCAGTGTCAAAACTTTAAGTAAATAACTGAATTCAAGTGAATTAAAGTTGCATTATTTCATGTAAGAATTGCTTGTAGTATGCCATTTGTTTTGTTCAAACACATACATACATACACATTTTGTTTTTAAATTATTTTTTTTATTGGAATGGTCAGTCCCAGCCATTTCAACTGTAGTATGTTGCTTTCCATTCATCCTATTGGGCTTCTAAGCTTAAGCTTTCTTCCATCTTCTTGAACTGTCAAGACTAAAGCAATTAATTATTCTGTTGTTGATTTATGATACATGTTTCTAGAAGGTCTAGTAGGAAGAGGTTAATACCTTTTCCAAGGTTAGATTTTCCACATGATTACATACAGCAAGCATTCCATGCTACTGGAATGAAATGAATAGTTACCTCTTCTGCTTTCTTTACTCTGCCTTCTACTTTATTATAAATTGTTCACAGAGTCAGGAAACTTCACAATATTAAACCTAAAGTTTAATTTTGTTAGGATTATTATATATTAGTATACTCATTAGCAAAGTTTCTTTTCTCTTTCCCTTTTTTCTTTTTATATTTTTCTTTTTCTTTCTCTTTTTCTTCTTTCTTTTTTCTTTTTCTTTTTCTCTTTTTCTTTTCCTTTCTTTCTCTTTTTATTTTTCTTTTAATTTCTATTTTTATTTTTACTTCTTTTTACCCTTTCCCTTTCCCTTTCCTTTTCCCTTTCCCTTTCTCTTTCCCTTTCCTTTTCCCTTTTCCTTTCCATCCACCCACCATTTTTAAATTATAAACAGTTCTGGAAAAAAGCCCCTTAAAATACATGAAAAAGTAAAAGGAAAGGCAAAGTACATGTCAAATGCTTTTTAATGGGAGATATACTGTGGGGTATCTTATTCCCTTTATCACAAGTATCACTACTTTGGTTATTATTGGTAGCATATACTGAAGTCGTGGGCACGGCTGAACCAAAATCAGGTGCATTGTGCCAGAACTATATAAATGCAAAGTGCTACAGTCCCCTATAAGAAACTTTACTGTGAAGGAAGCTTGACAGCTCCAGAAAGGAGTCTATAAATAATTTGGTGAAGATGTTTCATAGCAAAATTAAACTTCTTTCTCTTTACATTGTTTTAAACATTAGGACAGACTGCAGCAACAAAAAGAAAGATAGCAATAGATAGATTGATAGATAGATAAATAGATAAGTCATTAGTGTGTTACTTTTGACATATTTTTTTTATCACAAGTGACTGATTTTCTTTTAATCAGAATTTTATACATTTAGATACTTTGATTCTGACAGTATTAACAATGCTTGTTTGATTAAATACCTATGAAATAAAGTGCCAGACTGTAACAATTAGTGTCAGTACTTTTATACATCTCTGATGGTGCTGATTTACTATTTCTTTTGAGCGAAAATATTCTAGTAATGTAAGTTTGTCTCTACATAATAATTTTTGCCTGCATTGAAGCTTAATTAAAGTGAAAAGAATTCCCATTCCCATTTGTTTAGGTTTTAAATGCATTGCCACTCCCAGTCTTCCAAAAATGAGCATATATTCTAATAATGTCATGCTCCTCTGCTTCAGGAGTTAGTTTTGCAAAACACCAATAATTCCAACTTTAAAATTTTCTTTTATATATTTATATTTTTATATTTATTTATATATGCTTAAAGTATTGGGGGAGATTATATGAAGACAATATTTGCTCTTTATAGTTTGATTTATTGCTTCATGCAACCTTTCTTTAAGGGAAACCAATAACTGAGCTCAGCACTGTTAACTTGCAATAATTTTTTTCTTAAGTTTTTAAGACAGTGAAAGAAACATTCAAAGGAGATCCCTTTCCCATATCACAAGAGGGAGATTTCAAGTCAAATTGTTCTTATTGCGGATATCATGAAGAGAATGTATTTGTACTTTATTGAAGGTATTTTGGAATAACTGAGATTGAGTACTAATCAATCCAAAGTGCAGATCATAATTTATTGTTAATACTTCAGGTTTTTTCTCTCCTATGAGAGATTGCAGCCATGCAAATAAACACAAGTAAGAGTTTCCAGTACTCTTGGAGTACATAAATTCTATGGACTGGAGCATGTATCCCATGAGGAAAGGCTGAGAAAGCTGGGACTGTTCAGCCTGGAGAAGAGAAGCTTCAGGGGAGATCTTACCAATATCTACAAATATCTGAAGGGAGGGTGCAAAGAAGATGGAACCAGGGTCCTTTTCTGGGTGCCTAGTGACAGGACTAGAGGCAATGGGCACAAATCAAAACATAATATGTGCCATTAGAACATCAGGAAACACTTTTTTGATGTGAGGCTGACAAAGCACTGGCACAGATTGCCCAGAGAGATTGTGGAGTCTTGTAGATCTTCAAAATCTGTCTGCACATGCTTGTGAGTGGCTAGCCCTAGGTAGCCCTGCTTGAGCAGGCAGCTTGACTCAGAAGACCCTCAGAGGTCCCTTTCAACCTCAACCATTTTGTGATTCTCTGAATTTGTGGTTCTGTGCATTCAGTACAAAATTAATGGATTTTGAAATTGTGCAATATTCAATTACCTTATCTGTAGCTGCCTTGATGCTAGATCCAGTTTAGGAAGGATATGGTAAAAAGGAAAAATATTGAGAGCACTGTTTGCAAAGAGTTTCAGTTAAAATGAAGCGGCGATGGCTGACTTTTCTTTCAGGAGAGTAAGATCTGGATAATACCCAATTTAGAAACTCAATCTGACTCTTTTATATATTTGCACTATCTTATGCAGACCTAATGAAATGTCAGGTTCCAGTAGTGGCCCAGCATTTACACAGTGCCAGAGGTCAAGTCTTCGGCCTTGTTTCTCAGAACATTATGTCTAGTATTTTTTGCAAGTCAAGGTGCCACACATTGACATAGCTTTGCTTACTTGGGCTTTGTTGTTTTTTAAAGGGTGAATAAGCAGTTTAATAATTCAGTGATCTTCATCATTTTGGAAAGCAAATATTTACCAGAAACTGTTTTTGTCCACTTGCATTCTGCTATTCTTCCTTTTCACTGCACTGAAATGTGTAACATGTACAAAAAAGAAAAGGGAAAAAATCTGTTTGCCTTTTTTTTCTCCATAGTGTTAAGACATCAGAAATATTTCAGGAAAAAGTAACCATTATTCTTCTTGGACAACCTAATGACTATTCTGTAACTATATATTTCAGAAAGTCATATTGAAAACATGCAAAAGTAAAATGAGTGTCTAGTCTATGCAAGAATAGGTTGCCATGACAATAATAATAATAATAATATACCTTCATTACATATTTACTATTCACACAGGTACAGGATTTGAACAAGAGTAGGTTTTTATAGTAAGAGTAAAAAATATTTCCAACTATTTTCATACAAATGTTCTTAGGATACCATCAATAAAGAGTCCAAGGTCATTCAGATGCCTTTTAGATGCTGTTGAACAGAAGTTTATCACATTATGTACTGCCCTTATCTATCAGAGTCCATCATAAATTCCTCTTTACCACACACTTCTCTGCTTTAGTGCTCATTTCACTGAGCACAAATGTGATCTGAAGATTTGATTACAGATCTGAAGAGGCTATACCTCTATACAGTTAATTTTTTTCAGAAGTGGAGAATTTTATGCTGTGCTGGAATAGAAGTTTCAGCTCCTGCTAAAGCCAAGCAGAAGCACTCTGCAGTGAAACATCTGCACCTAGGCCAAGGAGGCAATACCTGTCATGGGCACCCCATTCCTCCCAGCAAGGACCACCAGGTACTGATTGTTCTTTTTGCTTGATAAAAGCCAAACCTCATTCAGTATTAGGAGACTAAAGATAACACCAGAGGGAAAGGGTAGATGATAGCAAGATTATGTATAACAGTTTTAAGTTTAGTATTAATTAAGCCTTTTTATATTCCTTAGATAGTTTTCCCTACTGGACTGCTATTAATTACGATGTCATAACTCCAGATATGCCCCTTTCCTCCTTCTTCCTGCAGCTTTTATTGCTGAACACAACATTATATGGTATAGAATATCCCCTTGAACAGTTGGGGTCAGCTGTTCCAGCTGCATCCCCTCCCAACTTCTTGTGCACCCCCAGCCTGCTCACTGGTGGGGTGGGGTGAGGTGAGAAGCAGAAAAGGCCTTGGCTCTGTGTAAGCGCTGCTGAGCAAGAACTAAAACATACTTGTGTTATCAGCTCTGTTTTGGTCACAAACACAAACCAACACATTCAAGAGCTGCTATGAAGAAGATTAACTCTATCACAACAAAATCCAATGCAATAGTGAAGGACTGTATCTGCAGAACTTAAGAGCCAATTGGTATATATTCAACTTTAAAAAAAGACTGTAGATCTTTTTTGAAGATAACCATAGTTCCATCAGCATGACTTAACCAGCAGATTACAAGATAGTACCACTGCTGGTGTAAGGAGCTTCAGATTGAATGCAATATGCTGAAATTATGCCTAGTTCACCAGGTCCAGGAAACCACACACATACACACACACGCACCCCGGAAAAAAAAAAAAAAAAAAAAGAAAAAAAAAAAGAAAAAAAAAAAAAACAAACAAACAACCCAAAAAAACCCACCTTTCTCATTCAGCTGCATAAACAGTTACTAACTACTGATATATGTAGCTTTGAGCATAATATATAGGATGCAATAGCTCCTGTCGTAGTACGAAAGGAAAGGGAACTACAAAGGTTTAGACTCCGCCTTGGCACTGTGTAGTGGAGTAACCACGGTCATGTAGCACTGTTATGAACCTGGAGACTAAAGCAGATCTAGAGCTGCATATATAATAAATGTCAGTGAAAATTACATCAGGGTGCAATGGCATAGCTCTCTATCACTGTAACTGAATACTGAGCATATTTAAGAATATATTGTAAAGATATTGCATGGTATAATGTTGATTCAAATGCATAAAAAAACCCAACAGGTTTTTCAAATATTTTTGGGGCTTGTTTATGTTTTAACTCCCTTTTTCACATCTTGGTTTCATTATTGTTTGTTTTTTCTTAAATTTGGAGTGCTGCTTTTAGTAAGACCAGCTACCAGCTTTTGGTAGCTTTTAAAGGGTTCTGTAGACCACTGTGTAATTCATGATTGGAAAAAGGCCTGCACATTCATATGTTTTTACTCATTACTGATATGGGAGCATCATGCTTCTGATTATCTGCTGGAGTACAGGAACAGGAATGAGAACATGACAGGACACAACATGAGATGACATGGCACACACCTACTCACCTGGAAAACTGGAGATAAGCCAAGACTTAAACAGTTAACAGGTCATTTTCATGCAGTACAGTTTGCAAAGGAAGCCCAGAAATTTTGCTACCAACAGCATGGGACTGTGCAGCAGTGGCAGTGAGAGGCTAGTCATCATCCCCGGGTACTTCAGACTCGTCACCACAGATGGAGCTCAGGAGGAGGAATGTTACCATCCAGGCTTTGGGCTGCAGGGACAGCCTGTTGACTCTCCTTGGAATTGAGGACTATTTGGCTGGGTGTCATAATCAAAAGGGTTACCCAGTCTGCAAGGATGTAAGAGGTGGCAATCATTCATTTATAGGATTCTGTAATACACAAGGACATGGAGGCTTTATCCTCTGAATGTCTCCACTTTATTACAGGTTACCACAAATATCCCCTAAATCACCCCATCAAATATACTGATGATTAATAAAGTGAGTATATATATATATAAATCACACTATTAAAAATTATTATCAGCAACTGGTGATACAGTATCAATCAATAGTATAGCAGCAATTAATAATAGCAGAAATCAATAATATAGCAACAACCAATAACAGCAACAACCCAAGTAGGTATACACCATTACAGGTTACTATAAACTTTTCGTTAGTAAAGCAACTTACCAACAATTTAACAGCAGATATAATAGATTACTTGTATGCGTATATGTAATACCAGTATCAAGCAAATTACACAGATTTCAGAAGGGGCCAAACTATCCCAAAGAAGAGGACAAACCAGTCCCAGAGGGGGACTAAACTGAGGTGGGAAAACAAACTGAATTGACCTCGGAAGTGGGACCAGAGGGAGACCAGTAAAATAGCAGACAGAATCTCACTTCAAAGATGATCTGTTACAGAGTGTGGAGTCAGATAGCTGTGCCTGGTGAGGGTCCAAGATCTTTTAGAACGTTTGTGTGGAGAATTCAACCTGTTTAAGAAAGGAAAAGTGTGTGCAGCATGGGACGTTCTGAAAGACAGAGGCTACATTTTGCATAAAAATTAAGTCCTTTTTTTATCATAGAGACATAAGAGGGCTCAGGACACCAGCACATTGAACAGCCAATAGATGTTAATGTCTATTTTTGACCTGTAACAGCCAATTTTTTGTTGTAATATTTCTGTTCTTTCAGACCAGTTTTATTTTCCCAGACTGTTTCCACTTTTTCAGATGACAAATTCCCATTACAGTTTCTTGGTTTTATGCATATCAACGATATCTCAGGATGTCTCTGGTTTCTAGGTACCGAGCTGTACTTCAAAGAGAGTAGCTGCACTTTTCAAGTGCTTCTGGTTCCCAGGCCTAGTTCTCAGGCTCACAGCTCCCAGGCTGGCAGGCAGTTTGTCAGCATTTTTCAGCAGACATTCTTTTCTGTTCAGTAATTTTCCCCTTCTAACCAGGCTACTTTTATGCCTGCTCACGTCACTGGGGAAAGCTGAATCTGGTAGACTTTTGGTCTCAGTGTATTTTTCCACAAGGTCTGTTTGCTCTTCCTTCTGCTTGTAGATCACAGTATACCCCCACAAAAGACAGGACAGAGAGTGGTGATCAGGCACAGGGCTCAGTCCAGGCAGACCAGTGGCTTGCTTATACAAACCAGCCCTTTTATTCCCCTTCACACTGTGTTGGCTCCTCCTACATTAGCTTTGATTCTTCCCTTGCTCTGCCCTTGTTTTCATCCAGTAAAAATACCCAGAATCTGTGTATTCTAACATCTTCTTGGGTCATCTCTTCCTTACATGGTGTCACTCGCATGGTTACTGATGCACTGCTGGCCTTTCAAAGGTCTTCAATGTTTCCCTTAGCTGCCTGTAACATTCGGCCATTACGCACAACTCCCCTTTAACCATCTCTGAAATCCACCCATCCCTCATGGAGCTATCTAACTTTTGTCAGCTTCTTGCTCTGTCATGTGTCATGTCCAGCAGTTTCTTCATGTCAAGTCAAGCAGTTTCTCATGCAATGTTCAGGTAGCTGAACTTCAGGCTAAGGTCTAGCCATTTGCTTTCACACCTCAACACTGGTGTTCAACATAAATTGATACAAAACCCACTGTACATAAATAAGATATAATAATTCACAATAATCCATTAATCATCCACAAAATTCACTGGTTTATATTGAGTACTGTGGTGAAGATATTCTGCTTCACTTTCTGCATGACCTTAGTTTCCAAATTTTAGTTTTCTGTGGTAGAAATATTGGAAGGTTTCATAGGTAATTTCATGGCAGATTTATTAACAAGTTAAGTGTACTTAGTAGTTCAGAGATCAGTGTTGCATAAAATCAGCTAATATTTTCTGTCTTTAAGACATACAGGAATGGCTATGTTTGGCTTCAGACCAAGGCTCTGTCTAGCTCAATATCCTGTATCTCACAGCAATCATGAGCAGATGCTTACAGAAGACTATTAACAGGAGAAGCATTTATGATTCTTTTGAAATCTCCAGCAGTTTTCAGGTCTGGGAGAGTCTTGACCCTGATATACTTTTTTCTGTTTTAATAATCTTCAAAAGTTTACTCTTCCAGGTGCTGTTGTTTCTCCCTCTGAACCATTGCTGAGGAGAGCAGAAAGAATGATACGAGACATGCTTGTTCACATATAACTTGTTGAACTGTTTATATTGAAAAAAAAGTTGGCATCAAAGAAGGGTAGGATTCCCAACCACCTTCACTCATCACATACGTGCAACACAGATACTCTCAGACATACCTGCCCAAGTGACAGTCCCTTGTGGATCCCTGCAAGTGCACTCCCTGACCAGGTATGCATTGGGTACCTGGCAGGTGTCATGTGGGATTGTGCACTGTGCTTCCTCCTGGGTCCCACTTGCAGTAGGATAACAGCTATCATCTGACCACAGACATCAGGGCTCTTGAAATCTGCAGGGCCTGGCACCTTTCAGGGATAGTGTCTCCTGGTGTCATTCATCTCTCTCACAGTGTATTGGTGCTATACACTAAATAAAGGGTATGTGAAAGGTGGGTTTCCCATTCGAAACTACTTCCTTGTATGATTAGTCCAAGTAACAGTTCTTGTCCCAGCTTCACACCAGCTAGCACTCTGTTCACAGACTGTCACCCCATAATCCTGTTGCTATGTCAGAAGTATCACATTTTTGCTTCAGTAATTCCCATTTTGTCATCACCTTATTGACAGTGAAGTCTCAAGTAATGAACTTTATACCTAACACTTTATAGATGGTAACTTAGATGCTTTAAGATTGACAGACCTTCAAGGGGACATCCACATTGACTTTTTGTATCAGCAATGGCCTTTGGCAAGAGCATTCTTACATTTTCTACCCTAAGGACTTCCTTACACTTGCTACCCTTTTCATAAAGAATCATTTCATTCTTTCCTGTTTTGAACCTCATACCTTTTGATGGCCCTAGTTCCTCTCTGTCCCTTTGTACACACTTCATGCCACTCAAGATTTTACAGAAATCTAGTGTACCTCCTCTCTCAAAGCAATCCCATTTTCAGTCTGAAGAGTCCTAGTATATTGAGTTATTTCTATAAGGCAGCCACAAACACTTTTTGCTGATCTTCTTTAAACCTTTCTTCCTCTGAGGACATTATTTTAAAGATAATTAAGTGCATTCTTCACAAAACGTGTAAATTATAAAGACTACCTCTGTTTAAACTCTGATAAGTGTTATTAATTGGATAAATCTTATTTCTATAATGGGCCTGTTAAAAAGAACTTGATCAGCTAAACCTAGAAGTTTTACAGACACTGAATCGGAACTATCTAATTTACCATCTGTTATATAGAGCATTAATTCCTGTTTCTAATTAGTTTCCATTTATGTGGTTAATGGGTACAAGAAGGGCTTTAACCATCTGCACTTTTCCCCAGACAAATAAGTTAATCAGATAACAAGTAGTTCCAGAAATCTTTTGATCTTGACCATTTTTTGTATAAAAGCTGTCAGAGATACAAGACACAGTATACTTGCATTGAGTTAGGACTGAAAGAGAACTATTCCATGTATAGATTGCATTATTGTCTTAGGTATAATTTCATAATATTCCATTAACATCTGAGAGTGATCATTACCAGAAAGAGGAGACTGGCTTTTGTCTAACATATTGAGGACTGTCATGGTTTAACTCTGGCTGGTAATTAAGTACCACACAGCCACTCACTCACTCCCCACTAACCCAGGGGTGTGGGAAGGAGAATCAGAAAGGAATGTAAAACTCAAGGGCTGAGATAAGAACAATTTAATAATGGAAATAAAATAAAATAAAAATTTAAGAGAAACAAAATAAAAATAATAACAATAACAATAATAACAACAACAACGACAACAATGACGACGACGACAACAACAACAACAACAGTTATAATGAAAAAGAGGGAGAGGGGGAAGGGAGAAAACAAACCAAGAGTGATGTGCAATACAGCTGCTCACTGCCTACTGACTGTTGCCCAGCCAGTCCCCGAGCAATGACTGGCAGCCCTGGCCAACCCACTCCAGTTTATACACCGACCATGATGCCCCATGGTATGGAATATCTCTTTGGATAATTGGTGTCAGCTGTCCTGGCTGTGGCCCCTCCCTGTTCCCTGTGCCCCTCCAGTTCTCTCACTGGCAGAGACCAATAAACCAAAAAGTCCTTGACTGAGTATAAACATCACCCAGCAACAACTAAAACTATCAGTGTGTTATCAACATTGATCTCACACCAAATACAAAACACAGCACTGCGCCAGCTACTAAGAAGAAAATTAACTCTACTCCAGCTGAAACCAGGATATTGATATTCAAAACCTGATGGGACATGGATCTCAACAACCTGTCCTAGCTGACCCTACATTGAACAGGGGGAATTGAATAGATAATATCCAGAGGTCCTCGTCACGCTTAGCCATTATGTGATTTTATGGATTTTCTTCTACTGTCCTATACTTCTCCCACTCAGATTATGTCTACTCCATTTTTTTCTATTTTTATATTTACTCTACTCCTTGTAGCCAATATTATGAATCTTACAAGCTAGAAAACTAAGCATGGTCAAGTTTAACTAAATAGACTCTTGTGTTGTATAGCAAGCAGTGTGTTTGGGTCTAGATTTCTAGAGTGTTCTTAGCCATTTGTTTTGTCAATAGTTTACTGTGTTCTTATATCATTAAGTCAATCATATCTCTCCTCCCTCAATTTATATGATTTGGCTATAACACAAAAAGTGAGCATCAACACTTCTTTCTTTTTCCAGAAACTTTTCTGATTGAAGGACCTGACACTTGATCTGGTTTTTTTGCATGTTCTGTATCAGACATAGTTAGCATCTATAATAAATACATTTGTGTCCAGATACTTAATACAGCTTGGGTAACCCAGATTTGAACTGCAACATATCAACAGGGAAACCTTCAGAGTAACCAGTAATTTGCCTCCTACAGCTGCTGGCACAGATGGTGGAGAGGGGGAAGTTGTGTTTCCTTCATTTTCCTGGGCTTTGCAAATTTCTGGCTAAACCTTGTTTGTTCTGTGATAAAACGAGATCTAAAGGTAGCATATATTAACAAGTACAGGAGTACAACACCCCCCCCCCCCCCAAACCCAAACAACCCCCCCCTTGTCTATTAACCTTCTGTCCTATGACATTTTTCATCTCATCTTGTAATTATGCTGAAGTGCATTTTCAGTTATCATTACTTAATTACAGAATAAATGTTAATTTTCCAGTTAGAATCAAATAATTACGTTATTCACATTTTTTTTGGTAAAGAACTTTCTCAACTTTCCGCACTACAAAACTTATGGCTAAAATACAATTTAGGGATACAATTTCTCTCTCTCTGTGTCTTTTTTTTTTTTTTTTTTTTTTTCTTTTTCTTTTTTTTTCATTTTAATGAGAAAACAGGAATTGTATGCACATATATCTCTTCAGGCTCTCCATTCACATGAAGACTACTGAGAGTTGGGTAGTTTTGGTAGTCATGTGCCTAGTTATTAAATTTCCAAGCATAAAGTGAGTTCAGAAATTAACAAAAACTAAAGGTTTCTTTAAGAATGAGAAATGCCTCAGTTGTGGAAAATTCTTCAACAAGAACCTGCAAACTCTCACCATCACTTCCGAGTACCACTATCAGTTATTCAGAAGCAGCACAGCTATGGGAAACCAGGCTTCACTGTTTCTGTGTACGTAATACCACATGCTGCTAGCTATAGACATAATGTTGGTAACCTTCCCATAACAGAACTCTGATTTGTTTTTACCTTTCTGCAAAGCCAATGTTAATTTCTGAATACTTGAATTCATATTGAAACATTCTCTTATTTTATTGGCCAATTTCAATGTACCATTTAACACCTTAGCTAAATGATTCTTCTAACTTCGTCATTTTCCTGACCAATAACGCCACTTCTCCTCACATGTAAGTATCTACAGGCATTCTATAGTCAATACTGCATTTTTAACAGTCTATCTCCCTTTCCAAATAAATGTATTTTCACTCTTACAACCTTGCTCTCAAAAACTAGCCTTCAGAAAAAAATATTTGCCATAATGATTACCATTTTACTGGGTACCCAGAAGTACTTTGCTAAAGTAGGAACAGTATCCAAGATAAAAATATTCTGGCTACTAGAAGTTGTAGACAGCAATGGCTTGTGCAATTGTCAGTCTAATGTCCACCATAAAATTTCAGACTGTCTCGTTTTGTTTTCATAGACTTGAGTTTAAGTATTACCGACATGAAATGTATGGCAGGGACTTGTTAAATATAATAATAATATTTTTTGTACTTTTAGTAAGTTTTTGGTGAGGACTGGGAGGCAGATCTCTTTCCACCTTGCTCTTCTGTGAGACATTTATAAAGGAAAAAAGCATAATCTAATTTGTCATGTTTTTCATATCAGATTTATCTATATGCATTAAACACCTCCATGACACTTCTGTCATCCCTGTAGTGTTGTAAGATTTTACCTTGGTGTGGAATGATTTCAACATTTGGCCAACATATCTTTAGGAATAGAAAAGACCTATATTTCATGATGACAAAAAATACTCTAACTGCAGGATGTAAGCTGTTCATCCTTACTATTGTAGCCTGTTTAATCATATTGCAACTATTGCTTTACATTTTCCTTCCTTACAGACTTTGAAGAGATTGTGTCAGCAGTTTGAAGACTGAATGAAGTGCAAATGAGCTTATTTGATTAAGGATACTCAGCTTCCTCCAAAATAAAACTGAAACTCGGCTTCCTAAAAATAAACATCTAGTGTGCTTTGATATGCCCTAAGGTGTGCTGCTTAGCGATATATTGCTCAACTAGATGAACACAGGTCTCTAGGTCCTCCACCATATCTGCCAGCCTGTGTAGCTGTTTCTCATACCTTAGAGCATCTTGAATGAAGCAGATGTTAATGTTTGGAGAACTCAGCTATAGTTCAAGGTACGCACTGTTTGATAGGAACACCGAGTATTTTACTTTGTGTACACCAATCAAAATATCATCTGTCTTAATAAGAAACTGGAAGAATAAATAAATAATATACCATGTGTTATTGTCCCACACTGAGAGAATGGATATCAAAAGAAGAAAAAAAAAAGGGGGGTGGGGAGGGGGTTCACACTTGAAGGATTTTAAATCCCAGTAAGTTACATGGCTTAAAGCAGATTTGTGGTTTGTTCTGTTTTAACTCTAACTCAAAAGGAAATATTTCAAAATTCCTCTTCCGTATTATGCATAGCAACTTCTTTCTCTTTGAACAGAACATTTGGTGGGGCATTCTCTACCAAAAAGTCTGGGAAAAATCCCCTCCTATACAGCCAATATTTGAAATTCAAGAAGGAAAAGAGCATGAAGTCCCTACTGAAGGAAGAAATCAAGACTATAAAGGACAGAGGAAATGTGTGCTTTTTTTTGAGTCTTCAAGGTTATTTAAGAATAGGTATGTGTGAAGTGAATTACAAAAGAATTGCTATGACACACCAAAACACCATGCTCTTAAATCTTATTCTTAATTAATTGCAGCATATAGTTTTATTAGAATATTATTTGACCTTCAAATATATTTTGAATTGGCATGCAGGTGTTAGAAACATAGAGCAGGTGTTCTTTACAGGTGAGACCAGCAGTTGACTTAAAAGTTGTTAGATTAATGACTTGACAGCTACTGTTTGGAGATTTAATTCTTATTTGGAAGGGTTTATTTTCCCATAGAACACAGACAAATTGCCATGATTCAAACGGAAGTGTTATACTTAAACCAAATTTTTAAATTAGATAGCATTGGAAATCTTTTCTTGTCTCTGTAACATCAACGTGATGGGTTATAGAGAATCTCACGTTAACTGATTTTATTTGTACTAAAAGTCAATGAAGTTTCAAGTAGTTCTTAATTTCTTTTGTCATTTCTCTTTTTTTGACATCAGGTTTAGAGTTCCACCATTATTACTGTATATGTTTTAAATTGTGAAGTTAGGAATTTGTGAAAGACATACTACCTCAACATAGTGTTTACCCTTTTGGATTTTTCATTCTTCATTTATTGTAATACACTAATATCGTTGCTACCAGACCCCTTATACATGTTATGTTGAATTAATTTAAACTTCCTGTGTCAGTGGCAACATTATTTGTTAGTTCAAAGATGTCAGGATTTCATTCAAGGATTCTCAGGAAGGTAACAGATGACAGACAACCAGGCTGAACGTGACTGGTGCAATAGTCACGTTATAGTGTGCAGAAACACCTTATCTTCTGTTACTCTCTGTACCTAACTACTTTCTGTACTACCTGGTATAGTATCTACTGTACTACCTGGTAGTAAACTTGTTCTACAGGAAAGTAAGGTAAATCAATGGAGCAGATCATAAAACTTCTAATGATTGTTTGTTCACATCAATACAAGAATTTAAATTTACTGACCTCAACATCTTTGTGAAGAATATTTTTCTCATATTGCTTCACTTTTTGACAACTTCAATGAGATGTATTTTGCAGGTTGTTGTGTCAATGACTCTATGGACACCTGAGTCCCATGATTTTTCAGCTGAGAACTTGAAGGCTCCATATTTGTGATGGATTTCCTAGTACAGCTGTGTTTACAATAAATCACTGCAGTTTCCCCTGTGCTTCTCCGTGTCTCTAATATTGCATAATTTATGAAAGCCTAACAATGAATTGTTGGACATGTGAAAGATGAGTTTCTTGTTATACAATCTGTGGACTGGCAGAATTCAGAAGGAGAAAAAAGAAAGAATTGTAGACATTTGCTAAGCTCCATTGCAAACTTCCGAACAGTATTTCATGCTGCAGTATGCCAGTATAGTTTGTTCTTTTCTGAGGCAGATTTTTATTTCTTTACTTGTGTTGATTGGAATAATAATGAAAGGATAGCCATTTACTTTTTTTGGCCTTATAGAACAGGAAAGTGATAGGCATAGGAAAATGACAGACATAATTCTGTGCTTTGGACACCCCTATCAGCACAATTAATGAACTGAGATTACAGGGTAATATCCTGCTTTGAATCAATGAGAGGCTCTATCATTATTTTACTTCCTTTGCCTTTGTGCAGCCTCAGTGGAAATAATTGCAAAGATAGTTCAAATTATGTATTAATAAAATGTGTTGGAAAAATGCTTGAAATACAATAAACCTAACTGCACAATATCAAGGTTTCTTTTAAGTGAGCAATTCTGACTTGTTTAGGTTGTTTACTTTTTATTTCTTATTGTAAAAATGCCCAATTTTTCATGCTTGTTTTAACAGGAGATGGTTATATTGCACAGTCAACAAAACAGTTATTTAACAATCATTCACTATTGTTTTCAAATGACTAGATGAAACCATAATAAAGAAAAAAATCAAGTATTCCAGTGTAACCATTCATCTAAGAGAATGATATTTTGATATTGTAATATTTATAGCATAATTACCATTAAGTATTTGATTTTGTAATAGGACTTCTGATTGAAATAGCTACTTGAGGTCTTCAGTTTGTAATAATGATAAAAAAATAACTGATACATACCTTTCATTTAGCTCACTAAAATTCTAAATCACACACACACCATTTTCTTTTCTTTCACTGGCAGAACTATGTGAATTCATTTTAGCATATATATGTAGTTATTATTTCTTATGATTTCCAGAAGACACCATAGTAAAACACTGAAATGAGTTGCCAAGAGACACTGTAATTTCTGTTCTTGGGCATGATAGAGTTCAGTTGGACAACAGCAGGCCTGATCTGGTTTTGACATGTTTTTAGCCACAGGTTGGACAAGATGACATCTAGAGGTCCCTTCCAGCCTCCAATATACACTGATATTACGATATTAGTTTGCTGCTACTGGTAATATTTTATTATTAAATACAAATACTGACAATAATATACCATTCCACACTACTACTAAAATGCTGGTAAGCTGTAGCTATAGAAAAAAAATAATTGAGTAAGCACTGTGAAATCAGAGGGCTATCCTTTTCATAAATAGTTTCTGGCTTAATGCGAATAGAAGAGAAAGGGGAATTATGAGAAAGAAATAAAACATATGATCAAGAATTAAGAAATGATAAAACTCAAGGTTAAGCTCACCATAGGTCTAACCATTCCTTCAATGTGATATTCATATTATATCATAACTTACATTCTTTGTGATTGTAATAAGGAATAAGTGAAGTTATTGAAACTCTAATTGAAGTGACAATGAACATGAGTTTCTAACCTGTCTGATGGGTCATAGTACAGAAAGTAGTCAGAGACTGAGGTTATTCCAGAAGTTTGTTATATGACTGCATTTGATGTCGCAGTCATGAACTTCCGAATAACCCAGTTTTCCTGTACACTTTCATTCACTCTTGTAATAAACAAGGAGAAAATCTTCATGCAGATTTCAGCCTTGAGGATGTATGCACAAGGGTATCTTGTCATCTCTCCTTCATTAGGAGAACATAATCCTCAGGAGCACTTTTTATTGTCATTTGGACTCAATAGATGTCACCTCTAACAGACATGTAAAGCCTATTGATATAACACTAAGCTAACAACCTGTTTAGAGCTTGCTTGCACTTACATGAAAGACTGAAAATAGATAGACTATTTTTTCTTGTTAGCAGAGTCTTGCTGTTATGGATATTCAGAGAAAAAAACACCTCAGTAATGAACACCATACAAAAATCATCCACTTAGAAAAGTTTCTAAGACATATTTCTTCCATAAAGGAAGTATTATAGAAGGTTTTAGAAGCAGTTGGATCAAATTTCTTACAATTCCAGACTGTAATTTCCTAGCTGTGAGTTTTCACTGAGGGGAAGATGCTGCCTGCTCTGGAGGTGATCTCTTTCAGTCCCTCGTAATCTAGCCACTTCATTTTGTATGCAAAATTAAACTCAGGGTCTCTGAACTTCACTCATATTATGGATATAACTTGCTAATAAAGTTAGTGGTTTCTCTCAAGCTTCATATGGATTGAAGTATTTACATAAAATGAGTATTAGAACAGAAACTAAGCTAGCATTCACTTCTTTCTATACTGTCAGTAGTTCTTCCAACCTCGCCCTTTCCTCTCAAAAAGTAGAAATCTCCTTGAAATGCATCATCCATTTATACAATTCATGGTTGCTATCCCCCTTGTTTTACAGTTAGTTTTAATTGTGTTACTAGAGAATTAGAATTGCATTTGACATAGTATGTACCATTGAATATATGTAGAGCATCCATGACAACAACACAAAATATGTACACAATATGCATTCTAAATAGTGTGCTCAGTCAGTAAAAATATGACACCATCATAATTTCATTTCTGATATTCTTCAGAAACATGACCTTTTCTTACTGGCTTAGCCAAAAAACTGCTTACCATTCCAGTTTGTTTGTAGATCCATTTAGAAGACACCCATACATTTTTTTGCTGTATCATATCTGAGAGGGTAATGCATCTAAATAGGCCTCTGTGAAACATTGGTTTTACATTATGTCCGTAGACTAGGTTTAGTAATTTTATTATCCAAATAGAGTCGATTACTGAATAAATTTGTACTAAATTCAGGGAAATTTTGTTATTATGCAAACATTTGAAAATCTGTTATTTAAATATTATTCGAATATAATTATATATTTGAATATCTTCAAATGTTTCATTGCCTTCCTTTAGTTTTAGTCATCTGTAATCAAAGCTGATAGTTGCGAACATGATTAAACTTATACCATTGTATTTTTATTTCCCTTGGCTTATGCAGAGAAAGAGGCGAGGCGAGGTGAGGCGAGGCGAGGCGAGGCGAGGCAAGGAGAGGAGAGGAGAGGAGGCAAAATTAATGAGATAATTTAGATTTTCATGTTTATAGAGCATTACATCTAACAATCTGTACTTCACTGTAGAGTATGCATGACAAATCAATGCAGGAAGGTAATAGGGTGAATTTTTTCTCACATATATTCTCTGTAAGGACTTCTCAGTGAACAAAATAATTACATTAATTATCTTTCTTTTTAAAAGCAGCCAAGTGAAAACAGAAATCATAACAAAAGGAAAAATATTTCCATAAAATCTATTTTACTAGAATATAGCAAGATTACACAGTAAATAACTGTTCTAGGGTTTTGATGTTTGTTTTTTTTTTTTTTTTTGTCCATGTGCCTTGAAAAAGTCCAGTCATATTCCACCACTTGCAGTGTGGCGAAGGATGTATTATTGTGTAAAACTGGTTATGGTAATGTAATAAGCAGTACCAAATGATAACTGTAACATAGCAACTGCTCTACTGAATCATATTAGTGTTTCAAGTAATTCAATATTCTGCCTCTCCAAATAAACAACTGCAGGTACTTAAAAAGAAAATTCAGCAGCCTATTATGAGATCTCCTGTCTCCCAGGAGAAGCATGCTCCTAAATCCTCTCAGTTAAATGAAGGCTTATGAAGTAAATGAGGATGTTTGTAGTGACTAAAGCTTACATAATAGAAACACAGATGCTTTTACACTCACTGAAAATTATAAAACCTTCTTAGATCCCTTTAGGATCTTGATTTTTTCGACAGTGAGTTCCTTATGTACTGTTAACCTGAATAGTGTCTTGCAGGTTAGCCAACAGCATGTGATCCAGATGACTATTAGAGTTTGCATGTGAGCATCATACCTGAGTGTCTGTTCCAGTCACAGAGGGTTAATTTGATTGTTGACATGCATATCAAGGTCTTTTACCATCCAACAAATCCTAACGTATTCTGCACAGCATCTAAATGCTGTTCCAGAAAAGAGCATACCTTTATAGATATCCCCATGTGGATATCTCTGACACTCTAAGACATACACAGTGGTAGTAGATAGCTATGGTGACTGTATATAGCTTCTAGAAAAATCAATCAGTATTGTCTAAGAGGCTATTCAGATGATCACATATGTGTTAACTTTTCAGATTGGGTTTTGTAGCCCTCAATATTGATTTGGAAATTATTTCAGATGTCTAAGTGTTAGAGTTCAGTGCCATGTGAGACATATATACTAACCAAAGCATCTTCACTAGACTAATGGAAACTTACATGGTTTTGGAGTGGCAACTGGAAGGCAATCAGATTATATTCAATCAACACATATATTATTAGGTGCCTATGCTGGGGTAACTATATTAAGTTGCAGGTTTTAATTAACTAGAAAGGGAGCTTGGCCATGCAGCTCACATACAGACACATATTTACAACAATTTTAGACACGTGAAAATGTAAAGCTGATTTCTATCTTGTTTGTAGTTGTGATTCATTAGCCTTTCCTTAGGCATTTACAGCCATCCGAGATGGTCAAGGACATCTTAAACATGCACCTGAGTTACTGTTCTTATTTTCTCGGACAACCTAGTCTTTCTTCTGCCATGGCTTCTGAAACAGCCAGCAGTCTTCTTTTCAGGCTGATGATGCTCTTCTGTAGTATAATGTTCTCAATACGTTTTCAAGGCAGGGAGTGGGCCAGCAGGATCTTTGGGGTCAGGGACTGGGGCATTGCAGGGACCTCAAGGTCAGCTGAGCTCTCCTTTACAGCACAGCAGGCAAGGCTGGTAGCCAGTAGCAGGGTCTATCAACAGTCCCCAACAGTTTTGTTGAGTTTTAGGCTAGGGCTGGAGCTTGGCTAGGGGTTCCAGACAGGAGTGGCTGGAGACAAGTTGGAGATGACCTGCAGTACAGGCCTGATGGTCCCAATCAGGAGACAAGTCCCTGGAAGTGCTGGGATTAGGTCAGCAAGAAATAGGACCAGAGACTGGGCTGGGCATGAGCACTAATGCCCACCTGGGACAGTGAGGACAGGTGGTGTCTTCACGTCCATGACATATGCATCCAGTGTTAGGCTTACTGATCTTTGCACCAAAACAAGAAGTTACCTTTACAGAGTTGCCTGGAACAAGATAAGTATGATTGATATTTTCCCCCATAGGTTACCTGGATAAGTCTCACCATATGGATGCAGTTTCACCATTATATAAATATGTCATATGGGTATGCTTTCTTCTTTACTATTTGAGGACAACCTTATCAAAATAAGGAAATCTTACATACAACATTTATGTAAAGATGTAACTCAAATTACAACAAATATCACAAAAATCACCACACTAATAAGATACCACAAAAATCACCCCTAACACATGTACCTATGATTAATACAGTGAATACATATATCAAGCTATTAAAAATTATAAGCCACCTGTAATATAGTTTCAATCAATAGTATAGCAACAATCAATATATAACAAAACCTAATAACAGCAACAACCAAGTAGTTATATACTTCACAAATTATTGCAAACTTATCAATGATTTAACAGCAGATACACTTTTGATAGGTTATATGTATGGACATATAAAACAGTGGTATAAAATAAATGAGACAGATCTCAGAAGGGGTCAAGCCATCCTGAAGGGAATGACAAACTAATCCGAGAGGGGGACACAGCCACACCACAGGTGGAGAAACAACCCAACCCAACCCCAGAAGCGGGCTCAGAGTGGCACCAATGTAGTAACAGGCAAAGTCTCACTTCAAAGATGACCCACACCAGGAAATATGGAGTTAGCCAAGTGTGCCTGCTGAGAGTCCGAAAGTTCATAGATTGTGCAGAAAATTCAGCCTCTCAGGTGTGGTGGTTGCCAAGTGTCCACCAAGCTGCTCTTTCACTCCCCCTCCTTGTCTGGACAGGAGAGAGAAAAATATTACGGAAAGCTCATGGGCCAAGGTAAGGACAAGGAGATCACTCACCAATTACCATCACATGCAAAAAACCTCAACTTTGGGAAATTAATTTCATTTTACTACCTATCAAATCAGAGTAGGTTAATGGGAAATAAAACCAAACCTTAAAACACTTAACCCCCACCCCTCCTTTCTCCCTAGGCTCAACTTCCCTCTTGATCTCTCTACCTCCCCTGGCAGCATGGCACAGAGGAACAAACAGGGAATAAGGATTGTGGTCAGTTCATCACACATTTTTTTCTGCCTGTCCTGTCCCCTTACACTCTTCCTCTGCTTTGGCCTGGAGTTCCTCCCACATAAGAAGTACTCCAAGAACTTCCCCAACATGGGTCCTTTCCATGGGCTGTAAGTTCCTCACAAACTGCTCCAGCATGGGTCCCTCCCATGGAGTTCAGTCCAGGAACAGAGTGCTCCAGTGCATGTCCCCCACTGGGTCACGAGTCCTGCCAGAAAGCCTGGTCCAACATGGGCTCCTCTCTCCATGGGGCCACAGGTCATGCCAGGAGCCTGCACCAGTGCAGACTTCCCATGGGGTCACAAACTCCTTTGAGTTCATCCACTTGCTGTGGTGCGGGATCCTCCACAGGCTGCAGGTGTGTATCTGCTCCACCACTAACCTCCATGGGCTGCAGGGCACAGCCTGCCTCACCATGGGCTTCACCATGGGGTGTAGGGGAATCTCTGCTCTGGTGCGTGGAACACCTCCTCCCCCTCTTTTTTCATTGACCTTAGTGTCTGCAGAGTTGTTTCATGTATTCTCACGCCTCTATTTTGGCTGCAATTGCACAGCCGTTTTTTCTCCCATCTAAAATAAGTAATCACAGAGGCATTACCTCAACAAACAAGGGTGTTTACCTCAGCCTTGGCCAGTGCTGGGTTCATATTGGTGCCAGCTGACACTGACTTTTTTGGATGTGGTGGAAGGTTCTAGCAGCTTCTCAGAGAAGCCACCCCTGTTGCTTTCCCACAAAACCATGCCACGGAAACCCAATATATCAGGAAAGGAAAAGTACATGTAGCACAGGAAGTTCTCAGAGAGAGATGCTGTATTTTGGACAAAAGTTAAGTCGTTTTTATATCACAGAGACATAAGAGGGCTCAGGGCATCACCACTTCGAACAGCCAGAAGATACAGTCTCACCCGTAACAGTGAAGAGGTGATGATGCTTTATGTTCTTTCAGTCCAATTTTTATTTTTGTGGTCTGTTTTCCTTTTTTTCCAGCAATTTTTCACCTTTTGAGGTGAAATGATGGTAAGTTGTCATTACAGTTTCTTGGCTTTATGCATATCAATGGTATCTCAGGAAGTCTCTGGTTTCTAGGTACCCAGCTCTACTCCAAAAACAGCAGCTGCACATTTCAAGGATGCTTCTGGTCCCCAGGCCTAATTCCCAGGCTCACAGTTCCCACGCTTACAGGCTTTTTCTCCTGTTCAGTAATTTTCCCTTTCTAACCAGGTAACCTTTATGGCTATTCACATCACCATGGTGATAAATGCTTCATGCTAATGAAATTCCTCTTTTTCCATCCATCAAAATCAAAGCTACATTCAAACTTAACCCTCACAAAGATTATAGGTTTTACCTACAAAAGAAGGAACATTGTGAGATCTTCCTATACAGAGAAAACCCACACCTTATTCTTAGTGGTTATAATTAATTTAGAGTTTGTTGATGCATTACTGAAATTAGGAGATTTTTAGTTGACTTCTCAGATTCTTTAATTTTGAGCTGCACTATTTTCCCAGCAATTTCCATTGCTGTTTCATAGCATATTTTGTCTGCTGTATTTGTCTTTAATGATGAGAGAAAACATTAATGATTTCATAATTCTGGTCACATCTTTACATATGTTCTAGTTCTACTTTCCTTACTATAAACCTCAGTTTGCATATACATCTAATGCCCAATGTGTAATTTTAAACCTGGTTACTAAATAATGTGGGTATCTGCCAGAGACAACAATAACTTTGGACTCAGAAAAAAAAAAAAAAAAAAAAAAAAAACAACAAAAAACCAGCAAACGGATTTGGTCAGATTTTTATTTAAATTAGTACCTTGTCATTTGTTGTTACTGTCTTGAAGCCAATGGCTAAAATATTTATTTCAATGGTGGTGAAGTTGTGCTTCATGTGAAAGCACGTATAATGCAATCTAAATGAAAGGTATACTTTTGGGGATATTATATTAGCTGATGTCAGCAGTGTAATTTTATTGACAAGATTTTTTAGCAATGAATAGTCAGAAGACAATAGGAGTTTCTGTCATTTATCAATGTAATGTGATAAACTTCTTAAAGCCATTTCCTGAGTAAATGCATCATAAAAGAAATTCAGTTATCATCAGCATTTTATATGCGAATTCTAGTTAACACAGGTATGAAAATAAACTGAATTATTAAAATAAGTAAATTTGATGCATGTTACAAAGTAAAAAAGGCTCAGATTAATGAATAGAAACTAAACATGGAAGAACTGTGTTAGGTGATATTTTAATGAACCTCAATTCTGCAGGCCAGCTACTTTAAAACTGCTCACAGGTATAGTACTGGTGTATTGAAACATTTAACTCAAGCATATTTATTTAACACAGAGGTTACACACATTACAGCCCCAAAGTGCTCTTCATTGGATTCTGATTTTAAAACCTTTGCAAAATCACTAAATTTAAAATCCATTTTGAAGTAAAACTTACTACTTTTTAACTATTTGAACAAGAGAAATATTGTATTCATAATATATTATATAGTTAAACCAGAGTTCTGTTGCATCTATGAATATAGTAGCACACCAAGCAGATATCAATAAGTGGTTATTATGAACCCTAACATAAGCACAGTGATAAGATGTAAGTGTGCAAAGACTTCTGTACCTGATGATTCACTGAAAAGAGTGTTGCCTCTGGGACTTGTACTAGCTGTGCATTATGCTGGCTATGCGAGGTCTCCACCCTGGTCCCTTGTGATGAACTTATTATAAGAACTGGTTATGGAAGCACAAACTTGAAAGCTAGGGAAAGGCTATGTTTTCTTCAAGGAAAGAAGCAGGAGCTAAGCAAGGAGAAAATAAAGCAACAAAACCAAACCAAACCACACCACACACACCCCAAAAAAACCACCACCACCACCAGCAGCTACACTACAGGATAGGGTACCTGCCTGCAATTTCCCTCTTAAGTTTGTTCTGTGTTGTTTCTGACAGAGATTAAGGTTGGGAGCTGTTTGAAAATTGAGATGTCTTGAAAAAGAATAAGGTCCCAAAACTGGAGGGGAAGAGAGGGGACAAACCCTCTTTGGTCTGAGCTCTTCTTGCTGAAGATCTCTCAAGTCTGATCCCCTCAACCTCAACAATAAAGACTATCACAGACCATAGTCAACAGTATTTACTACACTGCACTTTGGATGCTCACAGCTAATGTAGGTTGTGATTGCTAAGGACTGACCACTCGGAACACGTATAAATAACTAATTCTAACCTGTAAAAACTAATTAGCATGAACCATGTTGTTAATTAATGCTAAACTAGCAAAGTTCTGTTTTAAATTTTGAAACTGGTCTCATTTTTTAATCTTCTAAACAACCTAACCACAGCAATCTTTAATTCACAAATTGACATACGCGTGCACACACACATTCAATTCACCTACAGCAAATTGCATGAGGCAAAATGAATGGGGTGGGATAAAGTTCTAGCCATTTGAGGTAAAATGTTGAAGAATGACATGTTAACATCCTTAGAGAAACAAGCAATTATTGTTCCTGTAACACTTGGAGAAGTGCACTGTAAATTACAGAGATTGTAATGGAATTCTGTGAAAGCAGAAATTAATCAAACCAATAAATGACAAATTATTTTATAGAAAAAGGAGCCTGGAATGTTTTTACACAATTAGAAAATGGCTCAGGCAGATTACTAGTGAGAAAGTTAAAGATAATATTTCACCCCATGTAATGCACAGTCAGTATCAAATGATGTACGACACCCTTCCCTCAGTTGCACTTGCTTGCACCTTATCTTGGGAGATATCTAGGAAAACTTTTCTGCTTTTTTATACAGCTGGATCAAGATTTCACCCCTAGGGGATATATCTACAGCTAACGTATTCCTGAATGTGAATACTGGAAATGGAGTTAAGTTATTTTATAAATAATAGCAATTGATCTAGAAAACATTTTACTTCTGACTCCCCTTCCTTAAAGACTGCAAAAGCAGCCTCCTCACATGTCAGTTCTCAAGTTTGTCTAAAATGATATGGAATTCAGCTTGTCTTTCTGCCTATTTAACATTGGCATTTAAATGGGATGAGTCACCCCAATTTTCCCCGTACTCTGCTTAGAAATGAAGTTAGCACTGACAAATAAAGATTTATATATCATAATTTGATTTTGACTTTCTAATACACAGTTTCGGTGCTTTCATGCCCAGATTCACTACAGAAACTGAGATTTCCCAAAAGCTTTAAAGTCAAACAGAATGTGACACGTGGTGCTGAGTCCGAAGTGACTGCAACCTTATCAGAGAGCTGTTGAATCTGATATAGACAGCTTTGGTACAAAGTGCACTCTGTGGACAAAGAAGAATTTTGTCTCACTGAGGGAATACTCAATGCACTTTGGGGAGGTAATCTACTCAGAATTCTGCTACTGGAGTTTCTGAAATGAGAAAGACCAGGGCTTTTCTTTTTTTCCTAAAATAAATTGTCCTTAAGGGGTCAATTATCTTGTTAGATTTCATCTTGTTAGGGGTCCTTCCATCTGAAGATATTTGAACTGTTGTCATCCATGTTCCAAGACAACATGCTAACCACCAACCTGTTATGTCATTTATTGAAGGAATAAATTTGTCTCCTAGAGAGCTTGATACGCCACACTGAAAATATTTCTAAGTTCAAAATGAAAAAATATGTAAGAAACTGAGTGATTAAATGGGGCAGAAGGTACTAGAAAACTACAATTCTATAACACTTCCTTCCCAAAACCACTTAGTACCAGGATGGAAGCAAACTCCTCTTTACTGCACCCTCTGAGACCAAGTCTTCTGTATAAATCTGATAGAAAGTCTAGTAAGCTATTGAAGGGGACTTCCCCAGCATCTCATTGGGTTTGCATCTGCAGGTCAATTTCATTACTGGCCATAGTCACCCTCACACCTCCCACTGGAAGATCACATCCTCCTTTGCTCTTTACCTGACTTTACACCTTCTTTCTCAATTTTTTTTTTTTCTTTGGGTCCTATCTATCTCTGTCCCTAAATGCTTCTTCCTCATTGGTCTCAATTCTGCTACACATGTGCCCAAATCTGGAGTTTCCAGTGTTGTTTCTAAGACAAACTTGGCCTTACACAGTGTTGCTTATACAATGCTGTGTATGTGCATTCCAATGCTGCCCAGCAATTGCCAAGTTCATACTTCCAACTCAGTCTCTACCTTTTAAGACACAAAGTTCTACTTTAGTCTTGATTTCCTCTACCTAGTTATAATTAATCACAAGCATTTTCTTATGTGCAGTCTGCATATCACAGCAACAGCGTGGCAGATTTTCCAGACTGCTTTTGTACAAAATTCTTACTCTTGAATTATTTTAAGCACTTTCCTGGCTCCCTGAAGATATCTTAACTAGTTAAGAGTGCTCTAGTGGGACCTCTTGTTCACAAATACGAAGTGATTGAGTGAGTAGTTTCTGTAGGAATGACTAGAATTAAATAATCATTCCATCTACAGAGAAAACATCCTCATCAATACTTTGTCATCAACGTCCTCTTTCCTTTCCATCTTTTTTCTCCTGGGAACATATGACTTGCATAAATAATTTCTACCTCAACCAACACAAATCTTGCTGCGTAGAAGTCCAGATTTATCAGGAAGGGAAGACAACTGTCCCTTTCTTCCTCCTTTCCATTTCCTATGTTATATCCAATGATCTAATAATCAAGACTGTCTTTTGGGTACAACCTCTGCAGGCTGAGGAAAGGGTTACTTTATAATTTCCTGCTTGGACCAAGTGATTTAATTAATTAGCTATTGTGTCCTTAAAAATACTAATAATTGGACACTATCTTATCATTAGTTGTCATTACAAATTGTATGTGAGAAATCCTGAAGGATTTCTAAGCCTATTTGGGGACTGAAGCAGAATTTTAACAGGATGTACTGTTAATCCTCTTTGTCACAAGGATACATTGCTGGCTTCTAGTACTAGCTTTGTCAAGGACAGTTGATCTTCTTCATAGTAGCTAGTATGGGTCTATGTTTTGGATTTGTGACCAAAACAGTGTTGACAACACAGGGGTGTTTTAGTTATCGCTGAGCAGTGCTTACACCGAGTCAAGGCCTTTTCTGCTTCTCATAATACCTTGTCAGTGAGTAGGCTGAGGGCACACAAGAATCTGGGAGGACACACAACTGGAACACCTGACCCCAACTGACCAAAGGAATGTCCCAGACCATATATGACATCATGCTCAGCAATATAAAGCTGGGGGAAGAAGAAGGAAGAAGGGGACATTCCGAGTGATGACATTTGTCTTCACAAGTAAGAGTTAGTTGCATGTGATGGAGCCCTGCTCTCCTGGAGATGTCTGAGCACCTGCCTGCTGATGGGAAGTGGTGAATAAATTCCTTGCTTTGTTTTGCTTGTGTACACAGCTTTTACTCAACCCGCTAAACTGCCCTTATGTCAACCCACAAGTTTTCTCACTTTTACCCTTCTGACTTTCTCCCTCCATCCCACTGTGGGGGAGTAAGCAAGCAGCTGTGTGTTGCTTATCTGCCTACTAATGTTAACCCACAACAGTCATGTTTAACACTGTGTCCGCCAGGACTCCCAGTCCTAGGTCCTTTTCTTCAGAACTTCTTTCTCATTGGTTGGCTCCCCAGCATATTCTGGTGCATAATTCTCATTCTTGAAGAGCAAGTAATTTCAATTATTGCTTAAAACTTAGTCTTGTACTTTACCCTGATGAAGTACTTTAGTATACATGTCAATAACTCCTCATCTTCATTGCTTTTTTAACTCAGATTTGGTACATACCTCCCTTTATTTTTCCCTTTTTACATGTACATACAATCTGAAGCCTTTTTTGACCAGGCATCAGCACAAGACTAATGTCCCATGCCTAACAGAAATCATTCTTCTATCAAATGATGATATAATGAGTATTTTTTTTTCTGATGAGCTGTATGTACTGTGCTTCCAAAAAAGGACCACAAACGTTTGAAATAGAGACTGTTACTAATCAGATTCAATTGTTTTTGAAGCTAGAACTTTCAAAGTATCCCTCACTTATCTCATGAAATCCTGTAGCTGGATCCTACTGAGACATTTGTAAAATTATAAAATCTAACACTTTTGTGCCTTAAAGTTTATAATTTGTTTCTTGCATAGCAGGGCCTAACTCAGAGTCAAATTGATATGTAATTGAATTAAAACTAAAGAAAGTTTAAGGTACTTTTATATTTTTATACAATTGTAATAGTTTGATGCCTTGCTGGCAGACTTAGCTTTCTATGTTTTAAGTATCTAATGAAAGCTAATACATGCATTTTGTAATAATAGCTATAACCATTACTAAGCTAATCTCTTCAGACCTTAAAAAAAAAAAGATGCTAACCAACAAAACTTCATATTTTCCAGCAATCTGAGATTTTAGGTATTATTGAAACAAGTATAGACACCAAGAAATCATAAGTGCTTGGTTACACAGAAGAAAGATATTTATGGTAATTTGGTCTTTAATAAACTCTTTAATTCAAATATTTCCCTCAAATGTTTGATGAAAATGTGTCTATGTGAAGTCATATTGGATTATAGTTACTCATATCAATGTAAATCTAAACCAATCCTGAAGATATTCTGTATATGACCAAACAGTAAGATGATGTCATACACTGACTTATATAGCTCCTAATTAAACTACTGAGACAGGGAGGTTGGGTCACTTTTTGAAAAATTACAATTTAAGCAGCTCAGGAGAAGAGCATTATGTGTTCTTTACAGCGGTAAAGAGAGCTGTCTTATTATTGTAGAACATGTTATTTGTTTATTTCATTTCCAGGCACAAAACTCTGATATTTGTGAAAGCTGGCTGGAGGATATAAGTTTTCAATTTTATCCCCCCCTCCCTGAATCTGAGTGTTTTCTTATATATTCTGTCCCTATGAAATGATAAACAGAAGTTTCATCCGTACTATTCAAAAATAACTGAGCAAAGGAATAGGTATTTCCCTTTCATTAACTTCAATTCCAGAAGTCACCCAAGTTTGAGAGAAGACAAAATGTGAGTTTCTCATAAGGAGTATGTGAAGTCATGATGCATAAATTTATGAATTCTGTACACTGAAGAAACCATCTGTTAACGTAATATCTTGCTTTCCTTCACTGTTAAGAATTATGTCTACTGTTCTTCCACTAGGAAAATTTTGGTTTATATTGTACTGCTTTGTAAAGGATTTTTTTGGAGAATAAATGGAAATAAACAGCTTAATTCTGCACTGTTAAAAGAAAACTACAACCAAATGCTTTGTGCTTTTAAAATATTTTGAGCTTCTATTCTACAAGATAGCTCCTGCAGCCTTCTTGATTCATTAGGATGTATAGAGAAAATCCACACTCACATTTCCCACTAAACATGTTTATTTATCTATCCTTGTACCTTGAAGATATAAGCAATATATATTCACAAGGAATTTGGAGTAGTCCATAAAACTATGCTGCTAATATACAATATACCAACATTTTATTATTATATAGATCGTATTTTTTGTCTTATAAAAATGCCAGATGATTTCTTGAGGAGATGTAGTTGCCATGGGAAACAAGAAGGCAGATCTATGGTATTCATTATAACCAGGGAGTTGCTTGTGCTTTGAGGTGTGCTGCTTAGGTAAGATCAACTCTAAACTATTGTTTCAAAAACTGAAAGCCATGTTTTTATCCCAGAATTCATGTGAGGATCATACCTTACTTCAGGGGTAGCCCAGAGGAAACCAGGGGAATAGATTCCTTATTGAGTCTTATTGAGCAGTTTACTTCAGTATAAAACTTCTCTGTGCAACTGAAACCAATGACCAATATGGTTTGTATAATAGGCCAAATTTTGTGAACTCTTATATCTCTGTGCAGTTTCTTTTACCCAATTAACTCATAGTAAAGAGTACTCACTGACATACATGAGATGTGGTATGTAATATATGAGATAATATATAAAATATAGCAAGGCTCCATCACACAGAAATGTTACTTGGGAAAACAGAAGCCATAACTCTGGACACCCCTCTTCCTCTTTCTTCATCTATTCAAAATAATCCATATTCAGATGGAAGTTGATGGTTGTGTTTTAGGCATGGAGCCATCTGAATTTCAACAGATTTCCCAGAAAAGCTTCTTAAAATAGGTATCCATGGATATTTAGAAACTGATTTCTGCGGAAAGATAAGCATTTTTTCCTGTAGCATACCTCTGAAGAGAATTACTTCACTAACTTCTTCTGCAGTTATGATTAATTTCGCCAGATTCTGAAAGTACCTAATATAGGCATTTACCAGACTCTGAAAGTATCTAATCGACTGGGGTCAAACAGAAGGGAGAAAATCCCCACATAACTATGATACCCAAATTAATTATAGAGAAAGGAAGATATCACATACATTGGAAAAGTGCATAGTCTTAAGTTTCTCATTTTGTTTTTGTTCCCAAGTTTGGAGAGCATTAATTTCTCTGTCAGAGCCTGAAATGCGAGAAAAAGCAAAAAACTCAAGCAAAGGATGATGTAATATATGAGAGTCTAAAAGGCAGGATAGGATCAAAACACTGAGGCATGGAAAGTAGATGACAAATATGCAGAGCAAACACACACACACTCCCCAACATTATTGAACACAAATTATAAGAAATAATAAAAGACTAAGTCATGTAACAAGATTAACCTGATCATATATGGACCACAATGAGCTTAAGAAAGATTATTATTTTGAGTATCACTTCAGAAAACAATTCATTTAAACCAATTACTCTATTTGTTTTAGAAGCATCTGGTGGAAAAAGGAAAAATTAAAAGCCTGCTGTCATAACTGCAAGCTTTGATCTTTTTAAGATGTTCTGTTGGTTTTCAGTTTTTCTTTTTCCAACATCAATGAGCCCTGCTTTAGTCTGCATCTGTTCCTAATAAAGGAATACTGAATCTGTGACAGCTATCAAATCATTCTGCAGTACTATAGCTCTTCTCTCTTTCTTTTGCTAAAAGCAAGTCTTGTGAAAATTTTGTGAGCACAGTGTATTCTGAATTTCTTGGCATTTTCTTTCTCCTCAGCTTGAGCCTATTCAGTGCTGCCCAGGCTCCTGATGTGAAGAAAGTCAGATGGGGAAAAGTCAATTAAGGCACATTGAAATATAGAAATAATTTGTTCAGTGCAGTTCTCATTATTGTGAAACAGCTTGCTGCAACTCTGGTTTATTAAGGATGCAAGCTTATCTCTCAGAGTACTGAAATGATTTGTGCAGAGTGAGTGCCTTGAAAGACTGTAATAACAGATTGTCATTTTCATGTAAGGTAGAATTTAAAATAGTGTCTTAAATGAAAAAGGGCTGTGAAGATCAGTATCAAAGTGAAGCTGACATTTTAGTTTTTCCTTTTACATTACTTTCTAATGTACTTTCAAACGAAGCAATAAGAAAATTGTTTAAATGGGCTCATCAAGTTACCGAACTCAGTCCGCATACTTAGCAATTGTTTCTCATAAAACCCTGTTTCTCAATTTTCTTTAAAAAGCCATTTCTGAAGGAGAAAAATTTAACTAATGAAATGCAACTGATAAACACTTTTGAAAAACCAAAGAAATTAATAATCTTGCAGACTGTTTACAGAAATCTTTGTATAGAATCTCATCTTTTTGTATTAATAAAGCAATCATTGGTATCTATCTCACCTGATTAATATTTGAAAATCTTCAAAGCAGTTATTAGAATTGTTTAGAATAATGTTAAGACACATATGTCAAAATGTATGAGAAATTTATGAAATCTAAGGCCAGACTGACAAAATGCATCCTATTTTAAAGACAGCTGGAATATGGCAGCCCCAGTCATCACCCAAAATACCTTTCTGGCTTTAACCCAGAGTGTACCATTACTTACATTTGAGTTTGTCCTGGTTTCAGCCGGGATAGAGTTAATTTTCTTCTTAGCTGATGCACTGCTCTGTTTTGGATTTGGTGTAAGAATAGCATTGATAGCACACTGATGGTCTTAGTTGTTGCTGGGCGATGTTTATACTCAGTCAAGGACTTTCCAGTTTCTCACCCTGCCAGCAACAGGGCTGGAGGGGCACGGGGAATGGGGAGGGGACACAGCCAGGACAGGTGACCCCAACTAGCCAAAGGGATATTCCATACCATGGGATATCATGCTGAGTATATCAACTAGGGGAAGAAGAATGAAGATGGGGACATCTGGCATTATGGCATTTGTCTTCTCAAGTAACCATTACATGGGCTCCAGCACACCCATCCCCAGGAAAGCAGGGCTGAACATCTGCCTGCCAATGGGAAGCAGTGAACAAATTCCTTGTTCTGCTTTGCTTGCATGCATGGCTTTTGCTTTACCTATAAAATGGTTCTGATCTCAACCCCTCAGTTTTACATTCCTTTACTGTCACAGCGCTCTCAAACTAGCCAGCTGCAAGACTTTCACCATCACATACCAGGATAACTTCAATAAGTAGTCCCTGCACCTTACCCTGGCACAGTCACCAATCCCCCACAAGGTTTCAATAGTTCATCTACTGTCTATGCTGTTTCTTCATCCTCTTCAGGCCAGCCCACCCTGCTTCTTGCCTCTGCTGCATTGGGGTTTTCCTTCTCTGGCTCCTCTTCCAGCCAGCCTCTCCTCATCCAGCTCCCTTCTTCTCCCAGGGCCTCTCCTACATCCAGGGCACTCTCTCTCTTCCCTCTGCTTTTTCTGGATCCCTCTTCATCCAGTCCTTAGAGCAGGGGTCCTCAAACTGTGGCCTGTGGGCCAGATATGGCCCCCCAGGGTCCTCAATCTGGCCCACGGTATTGACAGAACCCTCCCCCCCCCAGGGGTTCGGGGGGGGGAAGGAAACCAAGCAGCCACAGATGACTGCCTACCACTTCATCCATGCACCAGCCCCCTGTTTAAAAGGTTTGAGGACCCCTGTCTTAGAGCTATTTAACTACTTAGCAGGAACCAGCCACAGCTGCACATTATCCACATCAGCCAACCCACCGCCCCTGAAGCCAGCCCACAGCTGTATATTATCAGTGTTAATTAACCTGCCTTCATTCCTTTATAATTCTTCTACACTTCACAATTCTTTCTTCTATCCCTCTGGGTGAGGGGACGTGAGCAAGTGGCTGTGTGGTGCTTGGTTGCTGGCTGGGGTTAAATGACAACAGGGTTTAACATTGCTTTTGTAAGACTGAAATTTATTTATTGAAATAAGCATTGAAGACCAAGCTTGTGGGCACACTCATACTATACTAAGGTGATTACACATAACAAAAATATTGAGTTAAATTAGAAATATCTGTGGAAAACACAGTAGTGGAATTCTCTGTTAATAATAACCTTACTCCTTATACCAAATTGCAAGGGAATTGGAGGTTGTGTTCAGAATTTTTCTCAGTTTGAAAACTATTTGCCCGACACCATAAAACCAGTATCTGAAGCTAATCTGAATCAAAAAATATAAAAGGGAGGACAGACAAAAAAAAAAAAACAAGTAAAAAAACCCCATCCCAAAACACAAACTTGTTTTTAAATAATTGATTTTCAAAATAAACCTCAGTTTCTCAGGACACTTTACAGGTTAGAATTTGAGATACTGTTTCAAATCTCTCCAGTCTGAGGAGGACTTAAGGTATCTGTTTTCTAAGCAATTGTTTTCACTGAAAGGTACTGAACATATGAGGTGGGTGACACCTCAGTCCATATCCATCCAATCCACAGCAGATTTTTCCAATATTGTCTTCTGGATGAGAGATGGAACAAATGGACAACAGGATGAGTAAGGAAACAAGTAGCTTTTACTTCATTAGAAATGAAAAGTTTTTCATATTTCAGAAGCTAGAGAAAGCAGAATGTGATAATTTTCTTAAAGTATTATTGATGACACCTTGGAATAATGTACTAGGTAACTGGTTTTTGAAAGTACTCTATTAAATTTTAATATCTTCCTTAGATTCAAAACTGAATTAAGAGCTTTTGAAGCACTTTTCAGCCTGCTATTTTCATTAGTGCTGAAATTTGTGTGACGATTTCGATGTAACAAGCAGTATTTTAAAGGAAGCTAGCATTTTCATGGTATAACAGTTAAGGATAAATTTTATTTAAAAATCCCTTCAAATTCCCTTCTTTTGAAATGGAAAAGAACATAATTTTTGCTGAAGCAGCCTATCAGACTCAAGGTTAAATGTGTCTATCTCATTTTTAAAGCCTTTGAAATCTGAAGACAAATATATCCCCAAACAATTTCATTAGATGTACAAATGATAAAGACAGTTGTGCACGAGAAACTTAGAAGTGCTTGTTTGTACAAAAATTATGTTAAAATCACTGATGTATAATGTTGGCTTCAAATTCATATGATGCATATTTTCATGAAATATGTCTCTTATAGAAAGGTCTTTACATAATTTACATCATAAAATTTTCCTCTTAATTCTTAAAAGGAAATTATGTATTCATTAGAATATTTCAGTTTTACTAGCTCTACTTTCCCTTTATGCTCGCTGTATGTAAAAGACTATGTCTAATTTATAGGGGTTAGTGCATTTTGTGTGGGGGCTGCATCTACCTTAGTGCATGGTAGAGATTTTGTGCAGAAATAAATTTGTGTTTTGTCTATGCCTGTCGTTATGAATTATGCACTATACCTGGACTTAGGGTGTGCTTAAAATTGTGGGACCAAGTGTGAGTCACGCTCTGGGGCACCATGTGAGACTGGTCTGCTTGAAATTTCCTCCTTCCTTAAAAGGAAAGCTCATTTTTTGTGAGGTCCCCCAGTAGTTTGCTCAGTATGAGTGTACAGGATCCCATTTGCTATGAAAGCAATCTATCATAGCTATAAAGACATCTATTTCACATTGTCTATTATGTGTACAGCACACACATAGAGCTGGAAATTAAATTAAGCTTCATTGCCAAAACCACACACTGTGGAAATTGTGGACTTATGATCCTGGAATCAAAAATCAACCCTGGGCCTTTCCTCTTTGCACTACACCTGTCAGAGTTCAATTGTTTTCCCTGACCCATCATTTGTTCAGGCTGAAGGACTCTAGTCCCACGAACTGAATGCAGCAAAACCAACGAGGCACTGTTGTGTATATACCCAAATCAGTTTTTTGAGAAGAAGGTAACACAGAAACAACAGACATCCGGACAGATTCTGTTTATATTAAGTTCATAACCGGAAAGCTTTTTTTTTTTTAAAAATAATAAATTATTTCTTTTATTTTTTTGAAGCGGGCAATACAGTGTAAGGATATCTATCTAGTCCATCTCCATTGTACAGTATAATTATCCTAAGACATTGTTAAATCTGTTCAAACTACTTAAGTATCACAGTTACTAGATATGTGTATATATATATATTAATTACATAAATGAAAAGTCATATTACAAGTTTTGAAATAAATTTTCAATGAGTAGTGAGGTTCAGAGCTGAGGGTAAGGGAGCCCATCAAGGCAGTGACTCACCAAGAGGCTCAGTCCCACAGTAACCAACAGGAGAGCAGGGATGGGACAGGGACAGGAACTAGAGTCAGTCAGAAGCCTGGTGATTGCCAGGCAAGTCCTCAGCAAACAGGCAGACCAAAGGACCAATGGGAAGTAGTGTCGGTCAGCCAGGACCAGCATCAACAAGGCATGTGGCTGGGCAGAGGCATGGCTGTAATCTTGCCTCCGACCAGGACCCAGGGCAAGCACCCAAAGTTAAAAGCAACAACGAAACAAGCTGGAATTAGGCCACCCTTCTCCTGGTCTTTTCTCACCCTGCATCTTCCCAGTAGCTCAATCCAAGGTCACCCACCTGCACCCTGCCAGCACTGGCCTGGGGTACCAGCAGCTCAACACCTGGATAGGACAAGAGGGGTAAACTCTGGTCCCTGACAGAAAGTTTCCAGTTTTGTCCCAGTCAAAATCAAAGGCAGGGGACCCTACTTATGTAAATAATTTCTCACATCTAAGAGTTTAGTTGCAACATCATATATAAACAAAGAGATCAATAGATGCAAAGTGATCTCTCACTGCTTTTCTGTCTACTTTTCTGGTTAAATACTTTGCTTGGTGGTCTGAAGTGAGCTAAAATATTCTACTTTGTATTTCACAAGTCAGAAAAAATTGTGTACATGACTAATCCATTTTAAACAGAAAAAGTTACTAATATTTTCCGTATCCTAAATGTTTTTGCAAAGCTTGGTTTTATTATACAATGCAAATACATTATACATGGGATATATGTAAAAAATGATATAATACACTGCATAAAAAGCAGATACAGAAGCAGGTTCCAACATACATGTAAAAAGATAAAGGGGAAGCGGTGAGGGAGGAAGGCTGAGGTCTGCATAATACTGTTTGATTTAAGAAATACATCACACACTGAACTACTGATCAAATCTTTACTAAACGCCTCACTTCTCAGAAACAGCTTAGGTAGAATGAATGACAAATGAAATGATGAATTATAAAAAGAAGTAAAAGCAACAGTTTATGTTAAATATCAAATATAAGGTGTCAAGGGATGAAATAAGACCATCTGTGGAAACACCAGGGAAAAGACTAAACATAACAGGCACATCTGTCCAAATTATATTAGTATTTTTGAAAATATGTCCTCAATTGGAAAACATTTTAATGAAAGATTAAGTGAAGATCTAATAAATCCCCTTTGGGGGCTTTATTCTAGGAACAGGAGAAGGGAAAGATAATTTTTCCCGGGTTTTGATTTTTTTCTTTTATTTTTTCTTACACAGTGGAACCATTTCAATAAAACACACTCCAGTCTCAATAATGTGAAAGAACATTTGAGTGTACAATTCACCACGAAAAGAAGTAGCAAAACTATGGAAAACTATGGATTTTTTTCTTAAAAAATGCTATGTCTGTTGAAATTTTCTGTTGAGATTTTTAACTCATCAGATAATTTAATAGGCAAAAAATGAACTCAGGGTTCTAAACCTAGAAACCAATTCTGACTCAGAAAATCCCACATTAAAATAAACTAAAAATTGATGGAGACTAGGAATATATTCTAGGACATAATGTATGCTTGTTTTGCTGTTGGCTACTGTCAGAAATAGATATAGAACTAGGAGGACCTTTGAGATAGTCCAGAAGGGTAGTTTCCTGGGGGCAGGGGGGTGGGTGGGTGTGGGGGTAAGTTGGTTGGTTTTTGTTAGGTGTTTCCCGCCCACCCCCCACCCCCCACCCCAAGAATAACTGTCCTTCAAAATCCATTCTATTTTATTCATGATACAGTATGTAGTGCTAAATTGTAATCTACCTCTTGCCAGGCCCTTCTGGCTCAGAAGCTGTGATGTTTTAACCCCAGTCAGCAACTAAGCCCCATGCAGCTGCTTGTTCACTCCCTCACACTGGGATGGGGAAGGGAATCAGAAAGGTAAAAGTGAGAAAACTCATAGGTTGAGAGAAAGACAGTTTAATAACAAAAGAAAAGCTATGTACACAAGCAAAGCAAAACAAGGAATTAATTCATCACTTCCCATCAGCAGGCAGGTGTTCAGCCCTCTCCAGAAAAGCAGGGCTCCATCATACCTAACAGTTACTTGGGAAGACAAACACCATAGCTCCAAATGTCCTCTCCTTCCTTCTTCTTCCTCCAGGTTTACGTTGTTGAGCATGATGTCATACGGTCTGGAATATCCCTTTGGTCAGTTAGGGTCAGCTGTCCCAGCTGTGCCTCCTCCCAGCTTCTTGTGCCCCCCCCAGCCTGCTCACTGGTGAGGAACAGAAAACTTCTTGACTTAGTGTAAGCACTGCTCAGCAATAACAAAAACATCCCTGTGTTATCTACACTATTTTCAGCACAAATCCAAAACACAGCCCCATATTAGTTACTATGAAGGAAAATAACTCTATCCCAGACCAAACCAGTGCAGAACCAGAGGAAGATGCCTTCTGACTCATTGTCCATGAAAAAAAAAAAAAAAAAAATGATGTACTTAAGCCCCACAAGCCATCTTATGGAAACTTCAGTCGTACAATCAAGCAGGTCCAGAAAAACACATATGTCCCGGTTCTAACCCTCTATATGCCTGGTTCTTTGTTAGACTCATATGTTGTATACACTTAAATATAGCTATCTGATTATGGAGCTGAAACTCAGTCCCTGCGTAATTCAGGCACTGAAACATAGCTGCCCAGTTTAAGTCCATTTATGGTACACTTGCAAGGTGTGCCTGGCTTATTGCTGCCACTTCAGAGGTGGGCTTTGAATGATGCCAAAATGACACAGAGTAACTGCTTAGAGACAAATTTTGTCTTTAAGCAGCAAAGCTATTTATTTTGTGCAACGTTAGGGGGCAAGCCGATTCACACCGGACAAACTAGCTCCCAAGTTTTCAGTGAAAAGTTGAGTATTTTATACAGTTTTCATGAGAGGTTACACAACATCTTTACATACATACTCATTTGATTTTGACACCTAATCATTCCATTCACAATAGGTGGGATCTAGGTGGAGTAGACCTTTCAGTTTTCTTTGTTCAATGATTTCCTGACTTGATGGTCTCCTGATCTCCTTCAGGTGCCCACCTTGACTCTTCTAATTATTCAGAGTACATTCCTTTCTCAACACAAACAGAGCATCACCCAGAGCATTGTACCAAACTCATCCTGACTAATCTTTTTTTTTTAAGACCTTATTCTGTTTCATGAAGCATCTGAAAAGGTACGTGATGCTATTCTCAGGTGCCAGGGTACCAGATGAGCTCTTAGTCTTAAACACAGACCTGGAAGATGGAAAGACAAATTACTTTTATAGTTGTGGCTACCTAGAAGGTAGTCTTGGCTTTCTACAGAACAAAATGAAAGTAAGAAAATTGCATGTGTTGACACTGTTATGCTGGCTTATTCGGGATAGCAGAAAGGATATAGCAACAAAAGAAATACTAGCAACCTGAGTGAAGCCATCCATATAGTATCCCTGCCAAGCATGCATTCAAAAGCACACATTGCTGGATTTTTGCTGACATTGTTACCTATACCTGAGCATAGCCCCCATCATATATTCATTTTTACCTCTCAAGGCATGGTCTTTATAAAGTTTTGCAAGGTAAGATTTTTGGCTAAGTATGTTCTTTTCTATAGTAAACATTAAAACAAAAAATCTTCCTCCAAATGTCTACTTTCCACCTTTGCAGAAAGTTTTCTGTGACCAAAGAGGTATTTAATTTTTCCTGGTGTATTTTCTGGTTTAATACAGAAATTACCTCTATCTTTAAACTTTGTCTTCCCTTGACAATAACTGACAATAATTTACTGATATCAGATTTTTATGAATTATAAACATTTGTGGGTCATAGATCCTGGTACAATTTTTACAGATTTTGGATTGAAAGGAAAAAAAAAAAAAAAAAAAAAAAAAACCCAAAAGAAAAAAGTGCTAGCAAATTCAAATAGTAAAAACTGATGCCTTTTTAAGGTATTATAAGTACAAAACAAATTGCTTAAAAAATGTGTGAATATTTGAAAAAAGTGGAAATGGCCTCTGAATTTGCAGTACCTTTTGAAGTAAAAATATCTCAAAGTCATTTTGTATAGCTTAATGAAAGAGTTTTATCATTGTGCAGCTGCAGTAATAAGTAATTTGAGTGTCTAACAGAATAAAAATAATATGAAATACATTGTAAAGACTTTGAACCAGGACCTGATATAAATGGATTCCATTAGCTTTAATTAAACATTTAAGCCACAGAGAGAGAATGAGTACGTTCCACTTACATTTTTATGCTTAGCTGGATCCCAAAACTGAGATTAAAAGGACACAATGTTAATAAAGGTGACTAAAACCAAGAAAAAATGAACCAAAACAAGAACCACCAAGGAAAAGCAGTGTTTTCTCCTTGAAGTGTAGAGAACAAGTAGTGATGATGTTAAGTCTCCAAAACACCTTGGTTGGGTCTATTGACATTTATAGTAGAAAAACAAGAGAAGAAATAAAATACATTCTCTAACAGCATGTAGCCATTGCATGGAATACATTACTTAAACAAATTGTAGATGTGGTATTTTTACCCTAACTTATTTTGAGAGAAAACTGAATAGGGATATATATAACCAGTGACATCAAACTTCATCTTTCAGGCTTCCAATTGGTTGATTTTTTTATACCACAATGCATTCTTCCCAATCTACTTCTCTATACAACATTTGCCATCATCTTTTTTTTTTTTTTTTTCTTTAACTTGTCTTCAGGAGCTTAACATTCTGAAACAGCCATTTCAACAAAGGCCTTTGAACTATTGGTAAGTAAAGTCAGGACAGCAAATTCCTATTTCAAGTACCTTTTCAGATTACACAATCTACTTAAATATGTACTTGTAATATATGTAGTATATATTCTCTCTTTTTGTTTCCCTTGCCCCTCATATTCCCTGCAAAAAATGCAGTCATGGTTCTCATAGCCCTTCTTCCCCTCCTTTATTTATGCTGCAAAGTTAGAATCAAGAACTTTGTTTTGTATTTAGAAAGGTTTGTTAGCATGTGAACACTTGTGATGTCAGAAATAAATTGCAAGCCTGATGTCACATAAAGAATAAACCTGTAAATAAGCAAGAGATTTAAATAAATGAATAGTTTTAGTGATACTAAAAGTTCTTGTCTTTGTTAGCTCTTTAATTTTTCCCTGTACTGAGAAATCTCGTGGCAGCAACAACGTGTGCATCCATAAAAATCCACATTCACAAAGTCATTCAAAATCTTAAGTCACTGAATCTAGGCCTAAACACTTTGCTGTCCCCTAATCATTGATAATGACATGTTGAAAGATTAAAAAAAACTCAACAAACAAACCAACAACTTTTAGGCCATCTTCTTCTGCACACCCTTAAAAACTGTCAGTGTTAGCTTGCTTCCTAAACTATTTTCATGCCTCAGAAAGGATCCTTCTAGCATAACTGACAAACAATACAGTAAAATGTAATTAAAATATGGAAGTAAATGACTTTTGGAAGAGTTTCTGTTTATCGGTATTAAAACACTGCTAATCCAAAAGACAAATGTTCTCAGTGTGTGTTTGTCAGATAAGAATTTTGTATAATTAGTACTCTCAGGATTAACATCAGAGGCCTAGAGGTATGCTATGCACATACACACATATGCACACAACCTTCCTAAGAAAGAATATAGAAAATCAGCCTGAATCTATAAAGAAAGAAATAAAAAAAGACAGTGAAGTGAGAGGAAAGAGGAAAATTTAGGTTACTGTAAATAAGTGTCATGAAAGGAGTAGTTGGATCAGGTCACTTAAAGAATTAACACCAAAGAATTTAAGTGAAATAGGTTTAATACTAATATGTGGAAATGCGACTACACAAGATTCGATGGCAAGATTCACTTTATTACTTATAATGTGGAGTAAATGCTCAGAGGTAAATCAAATTCATATTAAATTAAAATAGAGATAGAAACAGTTTATAAATATAGAAGGTATAAGAGGGTAAAGGAGATCCTTCTGTTGAGTAACAAGGTTTAGAGTAGACCCTCTTGCTTTCTGAACTCTCACAGAATTTAGATGAGGCTGAATCCAATTACAGTCTCAGACTTGGTCAATGGTTTATGTCTAAAAGAGTGAGATATAGAAACTGGGGTAAAGAATAAGAAAGACCCCTCCACTGAGTCATGAGGTTTAGAACAGCCTCCTTTGCTTTCTAGACTCTCACAGAATGTAGGTGCGACTGGACCTATTCCTAGTCTCGGACAGTGGATTAGATCTAAAGGAGCAGGATGGGGGTAGGGGGAAGTTTCTTTACATTTCATTGGATTTTAGCCGCAAATAAATTTGTTTCAAACCATAAAATTACATAATCAATCTAACTACTGTAAGCTTGCAATATATTAGAACAAAAGTATACCTATTAAAAGTTGCCTTTGAATTCAGTGAAATATTCACATCTTATGCCTTTGCATTCCTCAGTGGGCAAAAGGTTGAGTCTTGAGGAGCAGGGGAATCAGCCCAGGTTCCATTGTTGACTTTCTGTGATGGTTCCCCTAATATCATAAACTTAGTGGTTTGTGAGCTCTAAGCAGCATCCCACTCAGAGGGAGATGCTGATGGCAACCTGCTGCAGTCCACAAAAACTAAAAAGGGTTTAACTTTATGTTTATAAGATAAACTGTAAGATGTCTGGCTTTATTCATCAGCAAATTTCTATCCTGCCACAACCTGAGCTGGCAATTTTTTTCAAAAATTTCAGGAACAATATTTTTTTCCACGAGGTTGCCACTCAGGCTATAATGTGGTAAGAACATTCTGGGGTTGTCAGGGAATAGCTGATTACTTCCATTCTCCCTCCCTGCTTTGACCAGTCAACAGGAATTCCAGCACAGTCGGCGCTACTGTGCCTCAGTCAAGTACGAATTACTGGTACAGTCAGGGGGTGCTTAACTGCCCAACTCATCCCTCAAGTTGCTAAGGTCCAGCTGACAGTTCCTGCTACAGGCGGTGCTGTTCCCTGCCTTAGCTGAGCAAGAGCTGATACAATCAAGGGGTGCTCAGCTGCCATCCCATTACTCAAGGCACTGAGGCCTAGCCAGCAACTCCCGAGGTCATATGGCTGTCTAGAGAGTGGGAGAAGTGCACTACCACTATAAGGCAATTTAAAACAGCTTTTTATTTTGTTATTTCTGACACTTCAATATAACTACAGGTTAAAACCAAGGTTCTTTACTTTCTTTGTGTTGTGACCCAAAAGGAGTTGTTTAGGATGACCTCCCTCCCCTTAGATGGAGTCCAAGTTCATGATACTCTTGGACTGAATTAAGGTGAAATGACATCAACCAACCAGATCTATGATTTACTAATACAAAATACAAGATGTGGTTAGGTATGATACCTCAATGGTGCTTACTTGAACTGGATAAGCAAGTCCCATGCCACATGTTGTTACTTAGATCTGGTCAGTATTCAATAAGAGGAGAGGAGAAGGGGGATGGGGTGGGGAGAGAAGAGATATCACAACCAGCGGATCCAGTGGTGTCCCTTTGGTCCTTTCCACCCTAGGTGTCTTGATGGTGGGAGTTTCACCCAAGCTTTCCTAGATTCGAGTTTTATGCTCTCAAGAGAATGCCTTTTTCACACACAAAGCAAGTGTGTGTGTGGTCTGTGTCTGTGCAAGCTCAACATGTGAGTGGTGGTTGCATGGGGTCCTCATCGACGGTCGTGAGGGGTTTAGGCAGCCCCTGCTGTGCACATGAGCTGAGCTGTTACCTTGTGTTATCACAGCAGTTTCTTCCAGTAAGAGCCAGCTACATCTCTCCTTTGTGAGACCTAAAGCCATTCCATCCTGTATCACCTTGTGGTTACCAAGTTAGGCAACAGCGGCTCACTGTGCAGTAACAGTTCATTTCAGTTCCTCTCAAATTTGAGAACAGCTTTGCACCAGTTCCACTTGAATTTGTGCACTAAGTAATGTTTAAGGCAATTATCAATATATCAGTTCCTTACACTTTGTTGTTGGACATTCCCATTGTCTCTGCCATACAAAAAAGTTCTTTGTGCAGCTAACATGGTTTTCTCCTAAGCAGTTAGAACCTATGTTCAGTTTTCTTATTCATTCTCGGTTCTTCCTGACAGCTGCAGAAGTAGGAGGAATTCAAGCTAAGTCAGTAATAATTAGATCCAACTTTAGGAACATCATTATACTGAACACGAATTGCTATATTTTTCTTCATCAACTATGATAAAATATTTATGTCTTATCAGAACAACAAATGTGAGTTTTGTAGTTTATCTGAAACATGTTCAACATGACACATGAAAAAATACCTGTAGTGTTATAATTTTGCCAGTTACCTTCATGAATTTGAACATCAAGAGAGTACATTAAAAATTAGGACTTGAGTGGTTTCTTTGCGTTTGCTTTTTTTGCTATGATAAAAGCTAGCCTTCCACTTTCTGAGCCCTCAGGAAATATTTGTTTGGGATATTCCAAACTTTCTCTGCAGTCACAAGATCAAGAAAACCAGTTTTTGCAGTGTTTTCTATTTTGAACATGAAAACTGAAGTCCTAACTTTAAAAAAAAAAAAAAAGTGAACTTTTGTTAATGTGTGCCTGTATATTTGTCTTTCAGCGGATTAAAACAGCTATTTTTTTAAATTATGTAATATTCCATTTATTTGAAATAGTTCAATCATAACCACTTCCATTCCTGTACCAATAGCTTTGAAGGTTAATTTTGCACATATTTAATGGTAAGAAATTCATAAAATCTTTTATTTTATATATTTGTTAATGAGAAAACATACATTCATAAACTATTTATTATAAGTAAGGAGATAGAATGCTGTCTGTAAACAACTGTTTATTGCCCAACATTTATTCAGAACCATCTGCTTAAAGCAAGTAAAGCTATTTCTTATATTCTAATATATTATGCTTTATTTTCTCATGAAGAACATATTTTTCCCGCTCATTTTCTGTCAGACTTTGGAGTTCTGATAACAAGTGCATTTAATTATTTATATATCACATTTCTGTAACTGAGGAAGCTTCACTTTCAGAATTGCCTTTTTTAAAGTTTAATACAGGTTTTAAGATGAAAATTAGTGCTTGAGTTGCAGATAGAGCTTTTAAATTACATTATTTTTGAAGCAGTGGTGCAAAAGATGTCTTCCACTGCCATAGGGCCAGCTGTGGCTCTGAAGTGCCAGGTTTAGTTCATGGCTTTCAGCAGTTTTAACACCTGCCCCCACACCATGCACCAAATGCCTCATGGTTGTGACATCTATCTGACTACACCAGTGCAGTCATGTTCCCGCATACCTATCCTCACAAGTAGTTGGCAAGGCAAAGGCACTTATGTTGGCTCAGACCTCTGGTAAGGATTGGTCCATGTTGACTGTGATGTTAATCAGGGTGCAAAATAGAGCTGATTTTGTCCTAAGTCCAAGAACAAGGGTGTGGTCCCAGAGTTTTGCCCTGTGTGGCTCCAGTGTCCCTACTGCAGTCAGGATTGCTTGTGGCTGTTCCTCTGGGGCCTTGGTTGAGTTGTATCTCAGTTCTTTGCTATGGTAGGTTATGGTACCACTCTCCTTGCCCAAGAGCTACAAAGACTGTGACAGCAAATGTTCTTTTATTATTTTGTCCAGTCTGTCCATCCTTCCTTTTTCCCTTCCTCCTTCCTCTCTTCCTCTCTCCTTTTCCTCCCTTTTGTCCTTTAATCAGCTCTAACCTTGACCATTGTAATGTCCAAACTGTTAGAATTATCCAACCAGAAAATATAGAAATTGGGTAAGATAGCATTAAATACCTCTTTTTAAATTATAATTAATGGAATATCTTGTTTTAATAGAATACCCTCACTCAGTTTGTATGCTTTTATGTAGTCCCCTTAGAAATCATTAACATTCAAACTTCTCTCCTTTTTTGCTGTTACTGGTTTTGTTCTAATCTTTACTTCAGTGGAATTACGTTACAGTCTTTGAAGAACAGTTTAAGAGTTTGTACATCAACAATGTAAGCATCAAAAGATCTGAGGATATTAAATCTGCTTTGTGTTAACATTCAGTCTTGCTTAATCCTCAGGTATGATTTCCTGCCATAGTTCTATCTGCCACTGGCTCTACCATATCCACTCTTAAACCTAACAGACATGAAGTATTTGTGGTGATTTACCTTAAATTTCCCTAATATTGCATCCTGTATTGATTAAAACCTGCAATATCTGGCTTGTAGATATGCTTTAAGTTCAGACTAAAAATGGCTTCCTTTGAAAAGAGGAATATATTATGAAAGATATTATCAATCTTGTTTCATTCTTCTCTGTATAATCTAGTAGATAGTTCAGAAGGTCCAATAGAAAGTAATGATCACCATTGTCCTAGTGACGTACAGGTTGCCGAGTCTTCTTCTAATTACTTTTCTCTTGCATAATAGAACAGTGAAGGGCAGAACATCTCTTTCTTACTACTTAAATGGATTTATGACCAAAAAAATCCATGACAAGTTGAAGAATCTGTCTACGCCATTTATGAATCATGGCTGAGGTTACAGATTGTGTTTCTCTATTTTCTAACTGACATGCTGTTCTGTCAGCACCATTTGATACTCTAATTTCTCTGTGTCCTATATCAATATTCAGCTGAAATCCTAAAAAAGGTAACACATACCTCACAATAGATGATTGCTAATTGAATACTACCTCTATTCAAATACAAATATACTTGAAAATAAACAAGTCCCTACTGAGAATAACCAGCTTCTGCACTGCAAATGTGTCTTAACAATGAAGTTATTTGAGAAGTGTTTACGTTTCTCTGAAGAGACGGATTTAGGAATAAAATTAAGAAAAGACAGGAGAGCTGTAAAACAGGAAAATATAAGCCATTTATTCTCTTCAAACAGTTTTATTAGTTCAGGGAAGTGAGTGATGAAGCACTCCAACAACTCAGTTGAAAGTGGCCAAAGAGCCACAAGCTTGCCAGCTTGGTGAAAAGATTCCTAAATTAGGAAAAAAAGGGGAAGGAGATTACAAGTCATAGTCAAGTGTAGGAATGGTGGATCCAGATGGAAAACCAAAGATCCATAACAACAGGAACAAAAGAGACCTCAGGAACAAGGTAGAACAAGACCTTCCTCAAGGGTACGTAGGAAAATATGCACGGCCTGAGAAACAAGAAGGAGCCAGCATGCCACATTGTTGAACAACTGCAGTGCTGTTGAATGAACTAAGACATGGTGGAAATGGAATGGTGCAATGGGCAAATACAGACTCTTCAGGAAAGACAAGCAGGGAAGGTGGTGGGAAGGATTTTGTCTTCAGTGTGAGGGAGCAACTTGTCAGTAGGAAGCTTCCATATGGGATGGGCAATAGGCTGACTTAAGGTTTGAGGGTCAGGATCAGAGGGGAGGTCACTTTGTGGCAGGAATGTGGTGCAGGACACCTGATCAAGATCAGGAAGTGGACAGTAGCTTAGCAGGAAAGCGTGAAGTACAGGTAAATATTTTGCTTTGTATTATACCAACCACACACATCATTAGCACTCAAAGATTTGTTCACATATCTAAAATTAATTAAGGAAACAACAAATAATTAATAAAAGCAAACCTTACATCTCCTGATTAAAGATATTAGCTGTGTTAAACAAGGTTGTCACTCTAGATGATTTGGAATCCTTGCCTGTCTCTTTGTTTATATAGACAACTGATCTATATATCTCTGGGGACATGTCATCACTACATTGATTAGTTCCATCTCCCATGAAATAATTTAGTACTTATGATAAGCATGTTAATTAAGATTTTTCTTAAAGCCTATGCTGCCAGAATCAATTAGATACCAGAATATATTCTTCCAAAACTTCAGGGAGTAACTAAAGAGGATAGCCAAGCGTACATTGAAGACTGAAACTAATAACTTCTTTCATGTAATATTTAGATTAGAAATCTCCTTCTAGCAAAATGATGTCACTAGTAAAAGCAGTTTCTATATTTAAGCATATTAGTGAGTATGTATTGTTACATGAAAAAATATAATTAATATATAAAAACATGAAAAATTTTCATGATACAAGTTTTGTGAAAAACTAGACAGTGAGAGAGTGTCTAAATTCTGTTGCTTTAATTACAAAAATAGTGGAATTACTAAGCAGAAAATCACAATCTCATTAAGACAGTATGTAGTGGCAATAGTTTATCCATGTTTCAGAAGGATATGAAAAAAATAGAAAGGGATAAAAATGGTTAAACAAATGATTTCTACTCTGTACTTGCTAAATACTAACACTACAAGATGAAACTCAACACAGTTATAAGATTAAGGTCAAGAAAGCAGCTTGACCACAAACTCTTAAGTTTCAAAATGGGGAGACAGAATGATACCTGACAACTCTTCAGCACAATGTAGAGTACAGTCATAGAATTACACTACCATAGTTCACACAGAGAAAGGGACCCACACAGGTTATCTGTGTCTGCTCAAAACAGATGTAAGCAGATCAGGCTGCCCATGGTTGCATCCAGATGAGTCTTGAACACCTCCAGGGATGGAGATTTCAAAGCCTTTCTGGGCACTCTTTTACACTGTTGGACCACTCTCATAGTAAACAACTGTTTCTTAACATCTGATTGGGATTTCCTGTGTTTTAACTCATGTCTGCTGCTCCTCATTGTATCACTATGCACTTCCAAGAAGAGTCTAGCTCTGTCTTCTCTGTACACTCTAAGCAGGTAGTTGTAAACAGCAGTGCAATGTCCCTTGAGCTTTCCCTTGGCTGAATTAACCCAGCTCCCTCAGGCCTTTTCTCATATGTCTTGTTTGCCACCACCCAACTATCTTGTTGCTAACATTCTTCTTGTACTGGGGAGCCTGGAGTTGGACACAGCACTCCAGATGTGACCTCATTACTGCTGGGTAGAGGGAAAATATCACTTCCCTTGATCTGCTAGCAATGTTTTTCCTAGCACAGCCCAGGAAGCTGCTGGCCTTCCTTACTGCAGGGGCACATTGCTCACTTATGTTTAACTTGCTGTCCACCTGCATCCCTAGGTCCTTGTCTGCAATGCTGCTTTACAGCCGGCCAGCTGCCAGCCTGTATTAGCATGTGAGGTTATTTCTTACCAGAGGCAGAACTTCCCTTTGCCTGTGTTGGAGTTAATGAGATTTATGTTTGTTCATTTCTTCAGCCTGCCCAGCTCTCTGAATAACAGCTCTGCCTTCTACAATACTGGTCTGTCCCCCTGTCACGTTGTTGTCTTATGCAAATTTACTAAAAAGTCCACAAATCCTCATTATCTAGTTTGTTAGTGAAGACATTAGATAATACTAGTTACACTACTGGTGCCTGAGGAACTCCACCATTTACTAATCTTACTAGTCTCTAGTCCTATTAGTTACGAGTGTGAAGCTGGACTTTGCACCACTGATCACAAGTCTTTGAGCCCATGAAGCCTACAAATAATCTGCTCGCTTTATTATCTACTTACTTTCCACCAATTTACTGATAAGACATATGGGAGAACATGCCAAAGGCCTTGATAAAGTCAGAATGTACAGCTTCCACTGATTACACTTGATCCACAGCATCATTCACTTCACCACAGAAAACAGTTTGATCAGGCATTTTCTCTTGGTAGACCCATGTGAAAAGATGACTTTATTTATTTATCTATCTATCTATCTATCTATTTATTTATTTATTTATTTATTATGCAAAAAAGAACACATTACAGAAATTGACTTCTCAAAGAATTTGGCAGAGAAATTATGGTAAGCCACTGCTGAATATAAGAAAACTTCAGGTATTTAGAGGTATTTCCCCCCCAAAAAAAAAATAAACACAGTAAATATACTAAAATAACAAATAAAAAAAAAAAAACAAACAAAAAAACCCAAAATCAAACCAGAAAAAAACCCCAAACCTAAACCCCAGAACTTTATATTCTAAAATAATTATAGTATTTTTAATAAATAATAAAAATATTAAGTAGATTTATAGACAGATTTTTAAAATTATGTTAAATTCCGTGAATTCACAGATACTAGTTTTGCATGTACCTGAGGTACCATAATAATTTCTGTAATCAAATGAAACCTTAAGAAACTGTATTTTAAATACTTGGTATTTTATACTCTGAATTGAAGTCTTTGCTTTTACTACATTTATTGTTTCTTTTCTGATATCTTTCAGTTACAGTTCTTCAAGACATTTACATTATTTTTCTGGGTTAACTGGGAAATCCAGCTATTGCTGTTTGTAAACCTTGAAATACAATATTTTCTTATACAGTTCTTCCTGGGTCATATTACCAATAAATGTAACACTGGTGGTTTGGTTTGCTTTTTGGTTTTTTTGGGGGGTTGGGTGCGCTTTTTTATTCTGTAAATTTTCAGATTTACAAACTTATTTTCAATAAAAATAGCTATAAGCTATTGTATGTATGAAGTATGAGATACTTTCATGTATCTCATGAAAGTGTTTACATGTTGAGATATCTATGATATGTCAGGAACTTGTTTTCACCATTTTCCTGTTTACACAAAGTCTACAAAAGGTAAAGATGTGCTAAAAGCCTCTCTTCATCAAGCGTTAAAATAATGTTTTCCTGCTACTAATATTTTGAAATCACAGTCTCAATATTATAATTCATATTTTATTAACAACTCATATATTTTAACATGGAAATATCAGACATCAAATAGCAGATTACTTATTCTATAAATTTTTCATGTATTACGTTTTTTCAGGAGAAGAGCTATCATCACAAAATGTTGTGCTTTCTTGAAAAGCCTTTAATTTCTGCTAGACATTTCGTTGCACAGCAAGTCATAAATGCTTTTTATCATTTCTGCTTCATTCGAAAGAAGTAGACCTTGGCATTTTGGACTATGAGTTTGAAGCTTATCCAACTTCTTAAGCTGCTTGTTTATTTCTGTCCATCACAAGGTAATGATTTCTCGCTTTTTCTGTATACTAACTTTTCAAAATAAACCATGCTCAACTGTTCTGCTTTTCTGTTGTAATAACATGCTATTCCTGTTTGCATATTGTTCATACTATTATTCTTGCTTTTTCTTCCTGTTTAGTGCTGTAGGTTTTTTACTGTTATAAAGCCCTTACTAGCTTCCTTTGGCAGGAATAATGAACATTTCTAGTTTATATATGGTAATTTGTCTCTGAGGAATTCTTGAGATTCAATGAAGCCTGGAGTTCTTCTCTGACTTCATCAAGGAACTCTATCAAGTAAATGTGTTCTTCTAGTAACATAAAAAGAAATATAGGCATGAGAGGGTAAAAGTCTTTATTTTTTTTGCTGAACTTTCTGTTCCCACTGGTGTAACATGATTTGGAAAGAAGGGAAAATAAGTGAAAGAAAGATTAGGAAAGGCTTATACAACAATAAATCCCATACCTGAAATTCTTTTTAAGCACAAAGGCAAGATCAATTCTTTCATACATTAGGGGTAGTGTTCATGTCCAGATTGCACACACTTTAATTTAGGTATCTAAATTTAATAATATGCACATTAATATGGGATTGAAGCTCCCAGTAGATATGGCTAGGGAGCTGCCTAAACAGAAGTATTTGCAAGCATTTAAGATGCCTTTGTGATTTCAAGGCAGATGTGATAGTGGCGGATGCAATATAAGATCAATGGCAAACCTATGAACTATTGACAAACGGCAGGTTGAGGGAAACCTAAGGCATCTCGTATGGTACCAGACACCTTGTGGACAACTAAACTGAGTGCTAGAATTCCATTGGCTGTAATAGGAAATCTGATATCTTGACCTAGATTCACTTGGCTTAATATAAGCATAAAGGAACATTTATGTTGTCCTCAATAATCTGAGCTTCCGCATGGGAATGACAGACGCATGGGATTACACAGGACACATGAGAGACAATTCTTTCTGGAACAGTAGCTAAAGGTCAAGTCAGATACCACAGGGCATCTCAGTTGACTAATACTATATTTAGGCTATTGAATTGAGTTTTGATGTCTATTTTTTAGCTGTTCACTCCGGATTCCTTTTACAAACAGGGGAGAAACAAAGCATACCTAAGATATACTTCTCACTCTACAGTAGATACCTAAAATAAGTCAGGTGAATCACTTCAATCAGTGTTCTACTTCCTTCCCTGAACCTTAAAGGACTAACTCAGGGTCTAACTGTAGATATCCATATGTTTCTAAAATCATAGAACAGTAGAATCATAGAATGGTTTGGGTTGCAAGGGACCTTAAAGATCATCTAGCTCCAACCCTTCCTGCCACAGGCAGGGACACCTTCCACTAGAACAAGTTGCTCAAAGCCACATTTAGCCTGGCCTTGAACACTTCCAGGGATGGGGCACAACTTCTTTGGGCAACCTGTTCCAGTGTCTCACTACTCTCATAGTAAAAAATGTCTTCCTTATATCTAATCTAAATCCACCCTTTTAAAAAGCCATTACCCCTTGTCCTGAATCTGTCTCAGCTACAGCTGCAAATTTATTTTATTTTTTGTCTGGTTTGCATATGCTAACATACACAGCATTTTGTCATCAAACAGGACATACTGTTTAAAATTCTTCATGTTTAAAGCTGATGACAGACAAAGGAACATTGAGAATCGCTCAGATAACATTATTTAGGTAATTAGATGAACTTCTAGGCAAGCAAATAGTCTAAATTTTGATGAGTTTTCTAGGAATGAAAAAAAGGTCAATTTTTTGAAAAATCCAATAGATAAGGTATGGATTTTGGGATCATGTCCACTTTCCATCATCTCCATGGACAATGGGGTGATTTTATGGGGAACCCTTTTAAACTGAGTAAGAGACACATAGATAAGCTAAAGCATGCCTTCAGCTTAGCTAAATCAAAGACCAAAAGAGAAAGCTTGAGCTTATATGTACTTACAAGAGAAAGGAACTGGGGAGTGAGGAGGAAAGCAGCTAGTGGGCTTCTGACCTTTTATTCACAGCAGTCTAAAACAAGATTAGGCACCTGTGCCATGCCAAGGTGCTGACAATGAGCACACAGAGGTAAACTCTTAGAGAGGACAGAGTATGATTCAATCCCTGACAAAAGAAGTATTGAACTAGCACTGGTGAAAGTGATGACAGGTCAAGGATAATGAGGGTTGGATAATGATTCTGTGATTTTGATAAAATATGGTCATAACAGTCTTCAGAAAGATAATTTCAGTAAGTGATAATTTCACTCATTATTTCAGTGATACTTTCACAGAAGCTAAATCAGCATCCAGTAGGGGAAGGAGGGGAGAAATCCAAACAGTTCTTTTCTCTCTCTCTTTCAATTTGCTTAGAATTAAATCACTTGCTACTGAAAGATAAATCAGGGCTGTATTTTTCTCCTCTCATTTTCTGCTTCTGTTTCATTGGTATAGATACTTTAGACCTCTTGTCTAATGTAGTATTTAAGTTATTTTGAGGTAGAAGATTTCATGATGATTCTGTAGAATTTGTTAAATTGGTCTTTTACTATAGCAGTTGTTCCTAGTTCCCTCTATAATTTATGTGAAATAATAGAAAAAAGGTGGAACATTGAAGTCTCTGCACCTGGAAACTGTAGATTTTTCAAGATTAACTTTTCTATACGTACCTGATGTAAAAAATAAATATTTTCTTAAGTTTTGAAACTTAAAACTTTCAGAAGGTAAAATACAGTACGTATTCTTACTTTCCAAAAATTAATGTTTCTTGCATCTCTTGAAGAAATTGCTACTAATGAGTTTATTGATTCTAGAAATTTAGTCATATTTAGGATAGGTTATATATATAGCTACAGTGCAGCTGAATTCTAGAAGTGTTTATTACAAAAAAAAAAAAAAAACAAAACAAAAAAAAACCTATGTGCTGTTGAAGGTTTTTGTGACAGTATATTTCAGTTCTTTTCCCTGAAATGGTGAACTTGCTCAGTTTGATCCTTTCTGAAATATATGAACATTTTGAGCTTAGGGTCTCATTGAGCACTATGGAAACATTTCACCTTCTTGTCACCTTTCCATATAAACACCAGTAAAAAATGTCAGTATGAGAGAGATGACAGAGAGTAACACACAAAAAGAAGGCAAAGAAAATATGAACCTAGTATTTCTTTTGTCATGTCCTATAGCAACCGCTTTCCTCTGTATATCAGGTCTTTCTATTTCTCTACTCTGCTTCTAAAAAGCTTTTCTCACCCATTATCTTTGTCTAACCCTATTCTTTTTTCTTTCTGTAGTTCCTAGTATTTACCTTCACTAATCACTGATAAGAAGACCAAACTAGAAATAAAAAAAAGCTACATATTAAAATTAGAAGTAGCAATTTTAGACTTTTCATAGTCAATGCAGAGAAATATTTACTTGGCCTATTTTAGAATCTTATTCTTCTTCTTGATGATAAAAATGGCTTGAAGTGGCTAGTTCTGGTATGAATATCTAACTTCTTAAAACATAAATTTGAGTAGAGGAATCCTATCTTAATTTCCTAACCAGAAAAATAGAAAGGTAAAAACAGCTGTTAAAAAACACAATTATGTGTACTCCATCATTACTTCTTCATAATTTTCATTAAAAACTTACTTTCCAAAGAGCAAACAGATTTTTTTTTTTCACTACCCAACCAATATTTATATCCCTTGTTATATTTATGTTTTATTTAGTTCTTGCCACAACATACATATTTACACTTCTCAGGCTTCCCAGGACTGTATAATCTGTGAAATACTTTCTGAGACCCTCAGATACATTTTCAGCTTTGTGCATTGGCATGTTGTCCTAGAATATATTCTGCTTTCTGGAGCATATGGGAATATGGTCATTAGAGCAAATGTTTGACTCCTTCTTGCACATGCTTCTGCCTTTATAGCTTAAAACCTATGATTTTCCACATCTTTGAAAGAGGCAACAATCTTAGATAAAGTATTCACAGGAAAGCTTAAAGTATGAATAATTACTTGTAAACATGATCTGAACTAAATATTTCTAACTCAAGAGGTTTTCCAGGAAAAGATCAGACTTGTACATTAATTAATTAATTAATTAGAGATTTAATGTTCAGTATCTCTTGCAACATGACTGATATCGTGTAGATGTCAAGGAAAGAAAATACAGAACAGTTATGTAAATCTGAAAGCTTATGTTGTGAAATGAGAAAAAAACAGATGCCCAGAAGAAATAAGCATTAGATACATGCATGTGTGTGTATTACATACATTAATACATATGCATGCATATGTATTTAGACTAAAAGACTCTCTATATGTATAAATATATGCTTAGTGACATGGTCTAGTGATGGACTTGACAGTCCTGGGTTACCGTTTGGATTCAATGATCTCAAAGGTCTTTTCCAACCTAAATGGTTATATGATTCTATGAAATATCTTCATATAAAGACCTTTTGTATACATATATATACACACTTTTGTACCTAATGCACATACACAAGTGTGTATCTACACGTGTACATACACCCAAAGGGTCTTTTAGTCTAAAGTAAGGCACATAAGTTTCAAAATGAGGACCTGATTCTAAATTATAAACCTGTCCTTCTTCTGTTTATGTATGAATGGGAGTTACCAGAAGGTAACTTAGTCTGAGGTAAGTGTATTTACTCCCAAAGGATGTCTCTCTTTTTCAATTGGCTTATTTCAGTTACATACTTAACGTGATATGGGCTTTTTCTGAGTGACAGAACATGTCTCTATCAGATAAAATTCAGACCAAACAGATGGATAACATCTCAGATTCCTTTAGGTGTATTTATGGTGCTAAAATAACAGATGTAGTGAGCTAATCTGAACATCAGGACTGTGATCATCCATGCTGTTTAATTATTGGTTTGTTCTTTGGCTCTGTTTTGGAGGACCCTGAGTAAGTCACTTGAAAGGAAAACAGAGGTTTAAGGTTTGGAAAAGCATATAGCCCTAAAGATATCTTATTCTGGAGACAACTACCTTGGACCGGGGTACAAATAATGCTGTTGAGGTAAGTGTTTCCATAGTCTACACTATGCCTAAGTGCTGCATACCCTCAAACATTTCCATATGCTCATTCACTCACCCATACAGCAATATGTATGCTATGCATACTTCTGGGTGACCAGGGCACCCTACAAAGTTCAGGAGACATTTCAAGTCAGGTTCTATGCAGTGTGAACATACTCACTTTGCTTAGCAGGCCATAGCTCTTAATAAATAGCAAAAAATAAATCACACTATGCTGTTTGGTCTGTGGGTTAGGAAGTATTTCCTGAAATTGCTACATTTAGCACTGGAAGTGTTTTAGCACCAAATTTTGGTTTTGATGATTCTGCTACTTGGTCTGCTGCCCTCTTTAATGTGCTTTGGGATTGTTGGATTAACTCGTGTGTTAGAAAAGATGAAGAAAACATGCCAGCTCTGTATGTGTAACCATGTGACTGGTAAGTGTGGACAATGATTATCTTCAAAGAGTTGGGAAGAAAATTACATTTGAACCATATGCCAGGCATTTTTCTCAAGCAAGATATCAGGGAATGAAGTAGAAATACACCTATTAAAGTGCTTTTATGTTTGTGTTTCTGAAGGTATGCAAATATTCCAATAAGGAGGATTTAATTGGAAACTACTTCACTTTAGTGGGAATTAGAAAGAGCTTCTTTGCTCCATTTCAGTGAATTATTTTACAGGGTATGTTTTACTGGCAGTAGAGGATTCAGACACATGCTGAAAGCTAATGGAGTGTTTAAGAGTTTAGATGAAACAAATAGAAGTTTTGTATGAGGACCAGACCTTTATTATGAGAGTTAAAATATTTTTCATGGTCAAAAAAAAAGCACTTCTATCATTTAAAAAAGAATAAAAATACAATTGATAGAGCATAGTGTTAACTTTCTAAAAAGCTGAACTTTTCCCTGGCTGTACAGAGATATCTCTGCAACCAAGGATAGAAAACAATATATTAAGTTAATGCCTTCGATGTGTGTGGGCAGCAATGACAGTTACAAGGTTTATCCTTGCAGCATGATATAGGAGTAGGATTTATGTCACCTAGCTTTGGATATCTATAATGTAGAAGTCTAGGCTATCATCCTAAGAACCCTTTATTAGCAGTGGACAAAGCATTCTGTCAGAGTGTAACTAAGGTTTCTAAGCATCTGACAACATGTGGATAAATTCTCCTGGTGTCACATGGTCATGCTTACCAAAAGTAAGAATCTGGACCTGATTAAACCACCCACGCCTATCCATCTTTTGCTTTGTGAGGTATCTGGTGTCCTGCCATGTGGTCTGTTGCTGACACTTCCAAAGAGATTATGTGCTCCTGTCCTCCTGTGCCATCACTGCTGGTCTGAAAAAAATATTAGATTGTTCAGCGTGTCTCAAATAGCAATAGATGCTTATATAGTATGTACATGCAAACTGAATCAACATCAGCAAGAGATGTCTCACAGTCTACAAGTATCTTCTTTCCTAAGGTAAAAATCGTATTCAGAATCATTAGTGTAGATTTCGAGAAAAATTCTGATCCTCACCACTTCCTTGCTCTTCCCATATGCTCTGACTTGCTACATCTTCCTTGCCTTTTACTATCCCATAACCTACCTCTTCCTCATACGCTCAAGATACCATCAAACCTCTCTGTTATTTAAATCTTTTCATCCTCAAAATTAATCTTTGATTCCATTTTATTAATCTCAGCCTTGGGCTCTACAGTTACCCTCTCACCATTTGGAAGCCCACACTCCTGTTCATTCTAAAGTGCTGTTACCAGGATCACTTTTTGCCTTTTATAGTTTTTTCCCTATCAGTCCTTCAAACCTTTGACACGCCTTCCTGATCTTCCAATGCATAAGATGGATTTCTCGTCACCTGCAGAGTCCCAACCACCTCCACTGCAGTCCTTCCTGTACCTCCCCCAGCTACCTTATTATCTTCTTTTCTCAGAGATGTTTACACTGTTCCCCTTTTTACTCCTGTGCTGCTCTCTCCCTCAGTCCACTTGCCTTCCGTTCAAATCTCAGTTCCTCTAAAGCAGCCTTTGAGAATTCCCTGCACACTAAGCTGAAAAAATGTAAGGTGCAGCACAGGGCATTATGTCTTTTGGTTTATTATTTAACTAAATCAAATTGTGAGGTATTTCATAACTTGAGCTTGTTGACACATAGACTCCCAGTCAATGGCAGATGAGGATATTTATTATTTAGCAGCAAAAGGAAGAATTTATAACCTCAGCATAAAATCTAAGAAGACTGTAGCCAATGCCCCACAAACTAGCTTTTATGGTAAGGACAAATTTAGTGTGCTTTATCCCTTCACTGGTGAATTTAAAGACAGAGAAGTCAAAGTGATACGTAATATGCTTAAAAAAAACCCAACCACAAAACAAAACAAAACACAAACCACCAGAAAAAAATAAGAAAAAAAATGTATTTAATGTTTTTATTCAGCTTTTTAATGCACTGTGGAAAGCAGTGTTTAGAGTGGGTCATACATCAATTTATTAAAATGCTGTTTTTAAATCCTAGCAGATGACTAAAATATTTCAGGTGTAATTCATCTGAAACCAAGTCTTGCAGCTTGATGTATTAAGCTTTTGATATGAAATGTTTTTCACCTAGAACATCACAATGTATTTTTAAAACATGATGATTTAGCTCAGTAACTGAATGTGGAATAAATTTAAAGTTTCTTTAGTAAAAGCAGGGCAGTTAATATTTTTGTAGTTTAGCTGTCATTTTTTATCATGTTTTATCTTCATTTTTCACTTGGAAGCAGCTGCTTTTACAATAGATCTGAAGCATATATTACACACTCTTTCCAATATAGTCTATTACAATAGTTAGACTGCAGCTGTGCAACTAGATCTTGTTATGCAAAACAAGAGTGGTTCCTAGTAGTAAGGAATATTTAATTTATTTCAGTTTCCAATGTACAGAAAGAAGCATCTGTATTGCATATGGGATGTTATTACTGTGAACTAAGAGCAATTAATCAAGTAACAAATCCAGCAGGTAACATTGCTGCCTCCTCCAGGAGAACGCCCCTTCTCCAAAACAAATTAAAACAACTGAACAAACAAAATCCCCCATTTTCTCATCCAAAACTAACTTGAACTAATATTCTCTGTTGCATACTCTGAAATTAGGCAGACTGGTCTCTATTTTCTTTCCTTTTTTTTCTTTTTTTTTTTTTTTTCTTCCTGATTTACACAGTCTTCTATTGCTAGCCATTTAACTTGCAATGAGGTTTTAGTCTCACAAATCCTTAAACACAGTAACAGGCTTCAGTAAGTAAACTCAAAATAACTATTTAAAGGAAAATTTTAAGTAAATGTTCAAGGAACTGATATCCTTCCAGGAAACATTACCTTCCTGCACCTTTCAATCTCTTATTTTCTCTCCTTATCAGTTCTGTATCAATGAACTCTGTTTCAGTTCTGAATTGCCCTGCAATGTTAGTGTTTGCGAAATTATAACTTAAAATAAAAATAATATGAGTAAGAAGTCACAGGAAGAAATCTGCATTCAAAAGATACTTTTTCTAAACAGATGAAGATGGAAAAAAAGCTATAGAGTGATCTGGGAGTAAGAATGGTGACAATATTCTGCTCTGAGCTCATGTTTGCAAGTGATGTTCAGGCAAGAAGTTTTCAAAGACAGAACCAGTTTTTCTTTGCTACCTATGTTTTCATCACCACCATCAAAAATATTTAAAACAAAACCCAGCAAACTTCCTCCCTACTGCCCCCCCCAGTCAAGCTTGCTTTTATCTGTTTCCCTTTCTTAGATGGTCACTACTCATCCACAGAGTTATTTGATTTCAGTGAAATATATTTTCAGTTATGTATCTATTTACCTACTGTATGCATACAGAAGATACGGCTATGTCCTGAAGGAACTGCACTGTAAGAGGAATAATCTGTTCATAGTCTGTAGACAGAACTATAATTTAAAGTTTGGAATCCAGAGAATTCCCCCTTTAGTAAATGCTTAATGATTTTTACAGACTGAAGTACCAAAGGGAGCTGACTGAGCACAGTTTGTAGGTTGACAAGACAATTAGGTGAGGGCTTTCATACTGCCTTCCATGGATATGAAATTCCTAATAAGTGCGTTTATATTTATTGCTGGATTACACACTAAATATTCCTGGACCTAATTTTATTTTGATAGAAAAATAAATCTCTTCTGATATATAACACCAAATTTAGTAACAAAAATCAGCACCATATCAAATGAATCAAGTTATGCTGTGTTATAGCAGAATTTTTTATTGTTCTGTTGTCTGATCCTCTGTGAAAGAAAGACTAGGAACATATTCCAAGGAGGTCAGTGAACTATAATGGACAGAAAGGAATGAATTTCAAAAAAGCAGCATATATATATATATATACATATATATGCAAAATTATAGCTGTTTGTGGTATTTTTCATTATCCTGCAGTTCTGAAAAGTCACCTCTTGATTATAGTTTATGGTAGTCTGAATAAAATAATCAGTGAGTACCTTTTAGGGCAAAAAAAATGTCAGTGAAATACAGACAGAATAGATTTTTTTCTTTCAGAAAGTACTGAAAATGTAAGCATAGTTCTGTCTCTTGGATGTAAATTTTAATAGTATAATAATAATAATAATAATAATAATGCAGCAGTAGGGTACTGAAAGATGTGAATCAGTATGACCATAAACACAGATTTATAAAATCTAAGTGACTAATAGACATTATTTTATCATACCTGCTGCAGAAATGATAAAGTCTTTTTAAAGTACACTAGGCAGGTATGTCCTTCAGGGTTTGCTTTTTTTACTTTCATCAAGTGTTTATTCCCACTGGCTTTGTACAATTTTTCTTCAACCTTTTCACTACAGTACTAAGTTACTTGTTGGTTTGTTCAGTAATTCTACGAACAGAACAATATTAATCCCAGAGGGAAATGTGCAGTAATTAAATAATACTATTTTAGGCCATTTTCTTTGTGCAAACATTCTTTTTAGATGTGTCACAGTTTCTTAAACGAGAACAAAAGATTTAAACTCATTACATAAAATTAACCAGCCCAATTAATGTTACTCTTCTAAGCTGAAATTTGTGGGAGGTCAAGCAGATAATACATTCCAGTCAGCCGGTGTTCATGACTTTAAGTGTTTTAAATAAAAACTTCAAACATTTCTAAAATGTGCCAGAAAGATTATTTTGAACAGGTTATATTTGTTGCAGTGCATGTTATCTCCAGTTTTCAGAGCTGTAGAGTAATTCAATTAGTCATTATATCCTGGGAATTGCATGGTTAATTCCTTGGATTTCTTCTGACTAGTCAACCTGTAATGTTTAAGTAGAAAAAAAGGTCAAATATGAAGTGAAATATTTTGCATAAACTAAAAATATATATATTTTAAAATGCTAGCCTTTATTATAAGAATGAAGATACCTGCATTTAGCTAAAACAAGAATACGAAAGTTAATCACGCAAGTGATCATGAAAATTAAAACAAACGTACATAGAACTGTCCACCCTCATTGTAACAGTGTGCTCAGGTTGCTTCTGAGAGTGTTTTCTAAATAAATTAGTGAATTTCCTGTCATTATCCCTAGTGAGAATATCATTGGGAATAATCTTGTAATGATCTATGTGTCCAGACATCTGACATTGCCAAAACTACAGTAGACGGTTTAAAGCATTATTTCTTCTAGTTTTAAAATAAGTCTGTAATTTATTATGTGTGATCTAAAATACTTATTAACATTAACATGTTATTCCTCAATTGAAAATTGGCATTGTACTTGTGTCAATGAAATATCCACACAGGAGGAGGATATTGGACCTAAAATGTCTTAGTGCAGTTCACAAGGGATTTTTCTTACCTATGTTTTATTTAGCATCTTTTAGTGTCTTAGCATTTGCTTTCTGCATGAAAGCTTTTTGATGAAGTAGAAAATCCAAACTACTCTCCGTCCTACTTGACTAGGCAGCGCTTCAATATCCTCAGTGTTATGATGCTCAGGCTCCTTCATACAGGTCTTCCAAATTCCTGCAGCTTACATTTTATTAATATAGGACTTCTTGTTGTGCTCTGTGTTGATTTGTCAGCCATTCCCCTGATTACACTAAATATGAGACACAACTGAAACTTCAGCTTGTTTGCATCAGTAATGGTACTGCAGACACTATCATTCTGATGTGATTCTCTATTATCACACACTCAGAGAATTAAATTCTCTATATGACTGTGACTTCCTCAGTGATTCCCAAATTTGGCTAGAATGTCCTGTACTTCTACTGATTTCTTCTTATATTGAAAGAAGGTATATAATCCTGCAGTTAGGATATTCTCCTTTTTATATCCTGTGTTTCAGTGTGCCTTAAGTACCTTAAGCTTTGTAAGCAAGCTCCACCTGAATACTTGGAAGCCCTCACTTCCAACTCTGCAGTCCACTTTTCACTAGCAACTGCATAGACTTTCAACTAAGTTGCTATATCAGTCGGCTTTTTTGGTTGGTTTTTTTTGGTGGGGTTTGGTTTTTTTTTTTTTTTTGGGGGGGGGTGGGGGTGGGGTCTTTTTTGCTATTAGTCTCATGCAATTTTTATATTGCTGTTATTTTTATGGACTTACAGTTGCAAAAGTTAGTATTGTTATTATGGTGGGCTCTCATGGGAAGCAATTGTCACCAGGATGAGGATTCCTCTCCATGCTTTTCACTTTTCTACTCCCTCTTTTTGTAGGTTTTAGTTTGTACTACAGGAAAATCAAGACTTAATGGATGACAATGTACACAATTGTCATCTAAATCTGTGATAAGCATATCAGTAATATATACGCACAGAGCTTAGCATCGAATCAGAGTGCAATTTCTGCATCTATCAAAGCATCCGCCAGCCAGCACTAATAGCATCATAATGGGGAAAAACCCATTTTCCCCAAAAAACACTGGGAACTTTGATCAGGTTCTTGCAAAAACTACATAATTACTGTCAGAATGAGTCAACCACCTGCTGCATTAGAAAGGACCTCCAGAGGACTACACTTGTCCAGGGAGACCCTTGCCACTTCAATTCCTTGGTGGCTATCAGGGAGAGCTTTCCCTTTCCCTTTCCTTTTCCCTTTCCCTTTCCCTTTCCCTTTCCCTTTCCCTTTCCCTTTCCCTTTCCCTTTCCCTTTCCCTTTCCCTTTCCCTCTCCCTCCTTCTCTTGATTTGTTTTATTTTTCCCCAAAAGTCACTTTTACCATTTAGAGTCAATGTATGACATCAGCTACACACCCTGCAAATAATTCTTCTTGTGCATGTAAGCCTGTCTCAACACACTCTTTGCAATGCAAAGCATTGGAGTGAAGGAGGTATAAAGGTGGAAGGATAAGAGAGGATGCATCCACAAACCCTAGCCAGAGATAAAGATTCAACAAAGAAACAGTAGCTATATACTTTTAGAAGCCATCCTAAAACAGAAGGGGTAAGACCTTGGAGCCCCACCAACACTGTCTGGGTGGTATTTAGGTACCTGGACACAGATGTCTAAAGCTAAATGAGATGGAAGCATCCTGCCTGACAGCCAGAAAGGGAAGGAAGCTGTTGTAAACCTTCCCAAACCAGTTGACCATGTGTGAGCTCTTAGATAACTAATGGCCTCCAATATGACATTAGGGGTGTATATTTACTCATGTGAGGTTCTTCTCATGTGATGCAGGCATGGCACAAGACCCATACAAGTCAGAGGTATTGGGAGGCAGTAAAACTCCACAAGTTTTTTAACAGTATATCTCTGTCTCAGTTTGGAGCTGATCTCACAAATAAGAGTACAGAACATGGATTTCCCTGTCATCATCAAGCCTTGTAACACTTAAAAAAAATACTAGGAGGAAACTTTTCCCAGAATTATTACTACACTATGCAGCTGAATTTCTTGCAGCCCATAAGTTATGAGTCCTTATAGCGTCTTAATGAAACCCTTAATAAAGCTCAAGGTAATTTTCCTGTGTCCTTCCATAATCAAGCCAAAACGTGGTTTACTTTCAAGACAAAGTTGATGTCAGGAACAGATTTAACAAGTAAGTTAAAAGTGCAAGAGCTTTCAGGATATATTGTCGCTGTTCACTGAATAATAATGATTATAAATATAATCAAGCCAGATGGCTTCCCACTTCTTTCCTGTAATTTCCTCTTTCATTTTAAATGACATTTATGTGTAATTAATAATGTAAGTACAAGAAACTTCAAATTCAGATAGTCAAAACTGTTAATTAATTTTATAATGTTTAGGACTATATTCTCATGTTGAAATCTAGAAGTCAAGTTTGACGACACAAATGTAGACAATTGATTAGGGGAAAAAATGTATTTTAAAAAAATAGGGAGTAGCATCAGCAGGGAGTGACATCTGGGCACAGCACCACTGGTTTGCACAGCAGATCATGCAGAAGGGCACATGGGAAGGGCAGCCCACTCTGCCAGGCTGCTGCCTGCTCTGTTCGTCCATGGGCTTAGGCTGCTGCCTCAACAGTCACCCGAGCTAGCCTGAGGTCACCCAGAACCTTGAGGTCTCCAGGGAGTTAGTAGGGTTCATCAGGCAGTCCTTTGAGGTCGTTGGAAGCCTGGTATTAGAGATGAGAAAAGGGCCACACTCTGCGGCGGCTGGGAATCAGCCATTTGGCCAGGACAGGTTGGAATAAGTGCACACACTCATCCTGGGTGATGGAGACCGGAAACCTGTACATGGTATGCTTTGTATATGCTTTGTATGACTCATTCAGGCAACAGGTGGAGAACCTGAAGGAGTAGGTTAGCAGGCTGTATTGTATTAGGGAGGATAAACAAGAAATTGAGTAATATTCAAGACTTTGCACAAGGAAATATTAGGGTCCTGGGTCACTGACTTCCAAGGACTATCAAAGTGTTTCAACAGCAAACAGACAGCACCTTGGAGAATGGTAGACAACAAGCTGAACAAGAGTAAGCAGTGTGCCATTGCAGCAACAAAGGCAAACTGGATCCAAGGCTGCACCCACAAGGGCATTACTAGCAGAGATAAAGACATGATTATTCTAGACTACTCAGCACTTGTCAGGCTGCACGTGGATTACTGTGTCTTGTTCTGGTCCCCATAACCCAAGAAAGAGGCAAACAGCCTGGAGAGGGTCCAAACACCAGAAAGATGACAGAAAGGCTGAAGAACCTCTCCTGTGAGGAAAGACGGGACAAGTTAGGTCTTTTATTTATGGAGAAGAGAAGGCTCAGAGAGGACCTCATTGCAGTTTTCCAGTACTTAAAAAGTGGCTATAAAGAGGATGGGGTCTTTCCCTTCACAAAGATCCACGTGGAGTGGACAAAGGGCAATAGGTACAAGTTGCACTGGGAAGGACTTCATCCTGATATAATATGAGAACTATTAACCATTGCAACAACCTCCCCTGAAACTTGGCAGAGTCCCCATCCCTGGAGTTTTTTAAGATGCTACTGGATAGGGTGCTAGGTAACATCATCTAGTCTCCCTTTACCGTGAAAATATGGAACAGATAACTGTTTGAGGTCCCTTCCCACCCGGACTGTTCCATGATTCTAAAAAAACCCCAATCTTAGTCAATAGTGCAGGGACAATAAATTTAAAATACTCAACACACAAAGAAACCCATTTATACTCACTGAAATAAGACTAATAATGATGAATATAGTAATGAAGTAGAAAGTGAAAAATGCTTCTTACCTATACTTCAGAAGAAACAATATAATAAATACTTTAACACCAAAGGATAGAGAATACCCTTTATTCTGTCTGCAATTAAGAAGGGTGGTAACATTTTTAAAGTTGAAAGTATGTTTTTAAGTTGCCTGAAACTTATAACTTGCAAGACACATAAGAATATATATAAAGGATTCAAGAGGATAGATGCAAATTTTGAAATGTTGGATAACTTAATAAGGATGAGGCAGAGGCTCATTTTGTGCATTATTCTAAAAAGAATGATCAGGAATACTAAAGCAACTTCTGGCACTGCATATTGACATCTGGAGCAAAATTACAGAAAGGTTCATGTGGAATGAAGCAATAAAAATCTACAGACTTTTACGAATAGTATTGTTGAAAAACATGGCTTTATGGAAATAGATACTTGTCAAACAGACTTGATGTGATTTGGTCTCTGTGGGAAATACACCAGTATGTCTTGAACACCTCCAGCACCCTGGAGAGTGTACTACAGTTCTAGACCTATGACTGAGATGTAAAAAAGAATAAGTGCAGCCTGACTTACAGAGACTATTGATGAAATCTGTTCATTGTTATATTTAAAAATGTTTTCACTGCCTGAAGTTGACCATCATGTAAGGCTGAAAAGATGTAAGTGTTTGTTGTGATTTAACCCCAGTAGGTAGCTCAGATCCACACAGCAGTTTGCTCATTCCCCCGCAGTGGGATGGGAGAGAGAACCAGAAGACTGAAAGTGAGAAAACCTATGGGTTGAGATAAAGGAAGTTTAATAGGTAAAGTAAAAGCTGTGTGTAGAAGCAAAACAAAATAAGGAATTAATTCACTACTTCCCATTGGCAGGCAGGTGTTCAGCCAGGAATGCAGGACTTCATCTGTGTGTACCAGTTACTTGGGAAAACAAAAGCTGTAACTGTGAACTTTCCCTTTCCACCCTTTTTCCCCAGATTTTATTGCTGAACACAACATCATATGGTCTGGGACATTTCTTTGGTCAGCTGGGGCCAGGTGTCCTAGCTGTGTCCCCTCCCAGCTTCTTGTGCACATCCAGCCTACTCACTGGTGGAGTGCTATGAGAAATAGTAAAGTCCTTGACTTAATATAAGCACTGCTCAGCAATAACTAAAACATCCCTGTGTTACCAATACTGTTTTGGTCACAAATCCAAATCATAGCCCTATACTAGCTACTATGAAGAAAATTAACTCTATCTTAGCCAAAAGCAGTCCAATGTTATTTCCTAGTTCCTCAGTGTCCTAAATCATAGCCCTTTTTAATACAGAGAGGAATTATTTTGCATGATAATTTAGTTAACAGCAACATATTATTACAATGGTAGAGAAATCAAAACATTTGTGACAGCAATATAGTGACAAAGGAGGCAACTTCAGCAGCTCTGCCCCATCTAAACCGTGGATCTATTCTGAGATGGAACATCTTTACCTCATAAGATTTTGTTACATTTTTGTTTTCTGTTACTGACTTCCAGGTATAAGAACTGACGTCTTTCTAAAAGTGAAAACTTCTTCCACCATCGAACTAATGAAAACAAAAATAAGACACTAAAATATTAAGCAGAACTAACTAGTTCATAGAAAGAAATAGATTTTAACTAGGTAAGGTAGATTAAATTATTTAATTTTTTCCCTGTCATGTTGTTTTCAAGCCACATAACACTTAAAACACCAAGATAAAAGTGATTGCACCAGCAGTATCTATAGAGGATACTCTTCACTGAATTTCATTTCTAAAATGGCATCCAGCAGTGGCTATATCACATGATGACAAGGTATTGAGCTCTTATTATTACTACTGGAAAATAAGGAATGATATCTCATAAGGGTAAAGAATGCATTCTATCTATGTGTAAGGAACGATGTTTTGAATTAATATCTCTTGTACTAAAGAACTTCAAAAGCTAGGTCTCTCTTGTAACAAAGTCCTCACTGATGATGTCTATTCAGTTCTGCAAAGCTTTTTCCTTAAGTGTATGATCTTTTTTCTGTTGCTGTCTTGAACACATCATGATACTGAGAAATAATGAGCTTCAGCTGTTGTAACATTTTTATTTGCCATCTAGGTTGTCCTTCTGATGTTGCTTATTGGGGTGTAAATTTATGTTAAATAAAATAATGTGACTGATAAGTGATTTTTTTGGTCCTTTAATGTAGGTCAAAATTTCAGCCAGAATAGATTTTCTATATTATATTAGTCTTTCATTCATAATTTAGCTTTTGTTCCAGACCTCTTAAAAAAACATACAATTTATCTGGGCTTATGTTTGATATATTGTTAGCATTCAAACTGCTTTCTTGGGGTCAATACTTATTTCCTGATAAACATTGATTTTACAATACTTACAGTAAACTAGCCATGAAAGCCAATGCCACTAAACACATCTTCTATTTCTCCATGGGTTCCATGATCCCAGGTCATGCAGTCACAATCCCACTTTCTCACAGTATAGAAATCAACTCAACCTACTACTTTCTAAGCTTGGTCTAACGGGGCTAGGTGCTTCAGCTTTTGATATTTTCCTTACCTGCACATGCCAATTCATCTCTTCATGGGAAGGGAGCAATTTGCCTTCTGAAGTTTCCACTGGGCAAGTAGAACACAACTTTACTCACTGTTATTCAGGCACTCTCTTTTAAAGCGAAGTAATATGTACTGTGTTACCAAAGACAGGAAAAAAAACAAAAAAACCCCAACACCCAACAACAACAACGAAAAAGCAAAAACAAGCAAGCCCCAAACCCAACAACTGCCCATCCCCCACAAGATTTCAGAGGTTCCTAAATATTTTATTGAATGTCTGTCATAAGGTCAAAAGTAAAATAAATTCTTCTTAATCTGCAACTTAGTGGAAGGCATTGGAATCTAGGTTTCCTGTTTCTTGGTTTGTGTTCCTGTCTCTTAAAATACTGATAAAGAGGTAAAAATCATTACTAGCACTGCCATATATGCCTTTAAGCAGTGGGGATCTAGGAGGTAGTGAAAAGTCTAATGAAAGGACAGTTTAACTTATCAGTATCAAAACACATCTCACTCAGAGACTGAGGAAAAAATGAATATTCAGCTTCCAATAGAAATCTATAGAAAGTGAGGACGTAAAAAGTTAGGGGTATAAAACCATTGTTAGATTTGGCCCTGAGGAAACACATCCCAACAGGTAACTGGGACCTAGGAGCTTTAGCAGCTGTTTCCCAAAGGTAAGGTCCTTTACTGAAACTAGTGAAGGGAACACCAATCCTGTGAATGCTGTTTCTCAGCACATAAATAAAATTGATTCTTTTTCATGATGAATATGCTAAACCAAAACACAATCAACAGCTGAAAAAATGATCCTTTGATGGTTTGGTCTTCTTATGGTCATGAGAGTCTAACGAGCAAACATGCTGTTTTACTAATCTTTAACTGGTAAATGCACATAAAAGTCAGTGGCTGAATTTCATGTCATAGGTAGCAAATGAAAACTTTGTAAAAAATGTGGTTTAGACATTTAAGAATAGTATTGGTTTACACCTATGTTTGGTTTACTGAAGAACTTTTTATTAATGTAAATACTGATTTATTCTTTTGAAAAAGTATGGATAATGAAACAAAAATATTTCAAATTTTGCTCAGTGCATTTCCTACATAATTTGTAAAATTCAGAGAATATGGGGAAAAAAATGAACATTAAATCACTAGCGAATACACAGAAAAAATGCTACCTTGCAGAACTTCAGACAGGCAGATGGATGAAAATGTTGCATAGGTTTGATGATGAAATATACCTTCCACTCAAATTTAAAATAATTAAGACCCATATAGTATTTCCTTTTGTGCTTATTACAGTTATTAATTTTTCACCCTTTCATTCTAATTCAAATTCCTAGAGCTTTTTGCCATGGCATAAATAATCCTAATCATTTTGGAATACAGAAAATAAACTAATCGTAAAATCATAATGTAAGTATTTAAAATTATCAGCGTCTTTGTAATTAATGTTTGCATTCAGCTTCCTTAAAAATTCCACAGTAGGTCACGAATCAAAGAACTGTATGCACACAGTGGTTTGTACATATATATGCAGGTAATATGGCCACCCAGTAAGTATTAAGGTAGATAGGTAGGGTAAAGATCTTTGACAGATAGGCAGAATAGAGCTATCATCTTGCATCATTAACCATTTTTAATGCATACCCAATATTATGTTTATTCAGCTTTTAATTCAGTGTGATTAATTACTTAGTGTTTCAGGTAATTAGTTGATTAGGAAGAATTAGTGTAATGCACTCTTATTTTTCTTAATTTTTCTTTTTCTTCTCTCCCCCCTGCCCCTCGAAAGCAATATACTGTAATATAAGGGTTATGATACCATTTCAAGGTATAATAAAATTATACCTTTCCAAAAAGTTTGAAATATATGTTCCCTCATCTTCCTTTTGCTGCTGAATATTTGTAATAAAAATTAGTTTGCATGCTAGCTAACTTTTGACATTTTAAAGAAGATTTGATTCTGCTTAGTTGCTTAACAATAAGTGTTTAGTGCAATTTAAGATGCTTAGAATGTTTGAGACCTGTATGCAAGGACACACAACTCCACGGGATCAGCTCTTGTTTCCACTAGCAGCTAAAAACCTCAACTGGCAGAGAAGGTATGATCATGCAATTGACATGAACCCTTGGGTTCACACACCTCATCTCCAAATTGCAAATAAATGTAGGTATCTAATATATGTATTTACTTGATAACTAACCATTTAATCTCTCATTACAGTCAATGGAGAGCTAGTTAACAATTCCTGTGATATCCAGGAACAATGACTTTCTTTCTTAAATATTCTGGTGGTATCAATAGCTTCCTCAAGACAAGCCAGTTCCTGGGAAGTGAAACAGAACAAGGTCTTAAAAAAAAGATCAGTAAGGATGAGTTTGGTACAATACTCTGGGTGATGCTCTGTTTGTACTGAGAAAGGAATGTGCTCTGAATAATTAGAAAAGGTTCCACTGAATGTACTCTGAATAATTAGAAGAGTCAAGGTGGGCACCTGAAGGAGATCAGGAGACCATCAAGTCAGGAAATCGTTGAACAAACAAATTGAAAGGTCTACTCCACCTAGATCCCACCTATTGTGAATGGAATGATTAGGTGTCAAAATCAAATGAGTATGTATGTAAAGATGTTGTGTAACCTCTCATGAAAACTGTATAAAATACTCAACTTTTCGCTGAAAACTTGGGAGCTAGTTTGTCCGGTGTGAATCGGCTAGCTCCCCAGTGTTGCATAAAATAAATACCTTTGCTGCTTAAAGACAAAAATCATCTCTGAGCAGTTACTCTGTGCCATTTTGGCATCAGAAGGAAACATGAAGTTACAAGCTGGTCAATTGTTCCATTGAGATGCTGGAACAACTGTAGGGACAATTTACTGTTAAATATAATCTATTGCTTTGATTTTCCCTCTTTTAAACTGCTCTCAGGTCCTATTACCAGGATATTAAATGTTTTCTTTTCAGAATAAATACTGCTTCCAGTTTGATATTATCCAGTATTTACAGTAAGCGTGGCTTACCTGATAACTCAGTTATGTTCTTCTCTGCACAAATTATAAGGATTTTCTGGATGAGGTTAGAGAATATGAATAATTTGCTACTAAAGTGAAGGTCAGAATGGGGGTTATCATTATTAAGTATTAGGATGGAAAGAAGTCCTTGCTTCTCTGTTCCCACATCCAGCTATTGAGCAGAGTTTTGTGTTCCCATTTGTTCTGTGGCAGATGGCTGATGGACAGCCCACAGCTTCATACTTTGTATAGTACTTTGTTCTAAGATTTTTAAAATGATTATTTCCTAACAGAAAATAATCATTATACCAAGTTATGTTTGGTACAGAAAATGGAAGAAGCATAGATTTTAATTTCTGTTAAACATGAAACATGTTACAACATGACACCCTAGAAAACAACCTAGTTAATCTTCTGACATATAATAATTATCATTCCCCAAACTTGAACTCAAGTTCCTAACTTCCAGTTGACCAATTTTTTTTATTTAGTTTCATGCACCTGTAGCTAGCAACCTTATTTTACTATGAGAACTAGAATTTAATAGCTTAAGTGATTTGTCTAGGTTATATAGAAAGCCTAGGACGAACACAAAGAGACATCCATACCATAATGATCAGTCATACCTGTAAAACCATTTTTTATAGATGATACATGGCAGTTTTGCACATAAAATAAGAGACAGTCTTCTCCAACTGTACATTTTCTGCATTAAAATAAAAGAGCAAGCTGCAGAAACATTAATCATGCACTTTTTCACATTCCTATCACCTTCACATAAGATTAATGTGATGCTTCAACTGTATGAATCTGTAATCTCTGCTTTTTTGCTGATTTCAGCTTGTCAAAGAAATGTTTGCTCTTATAGTGACTTTGAGAGGAGAGAAGGCAAGGAAGTTTTAAATGCATTTTACATGTCTGTAGACAAAGTTTTCATGTAGAACACAGGAGTTACATGTGATGGCTCTGCTTGATTTTTGTTTATCTTTGCTAGAATGACAGCTAGAAGGAAAAACGTTGAAGTGCAATTCCTGTGACCACGTTTGTAGGAATCACCCTTCTGGTAAGTAGGTTGACAAGAGGTTATAGTCAAGGCTGTGCTTCCCATGATCCATCTGTTTTTCTCTTTAGTCATCATTGCTCTCAGCATATCCAGGGCCACTGTCTTTCATGTTCTCTTTTCCCTTCCCTTTCTATATGTCACCAATCAAAAAGACGAAATGCACTTCACCTAGTCAGTGCAAAAGCTCTTACCATCTCTCCTAGTATCTTCAGTCTAAGGATTAGTCCAGACCTGTGCAGATACTGGACTTTCCCACACATTACACTATTTCCATATGGTTGCAACCATATACAGTAATACAGAGGTGTGCATAGAGAGGGACTATATATATTTGGCTGTGAGTTTGATCAATTAAAAGTTACAAAACAACAGCAAAAATAGATGTTTAGCTTTACCTCTTTTATCATGCCTGACTGATATACCTCTATACAGGCTACAGCATGATGAAAAGTTGATGTGTCATTTATCTTGCAGCACTGAATCTTTGCTAGGCCAACACATCACAGTGCTGCTGCACAGCTGTCATTTTCGACATAGTGATGATGTATTTATGTGCTCAAAGTTAAGAAATTCTTGAGTCTCCACAAGCTATTAGGGAACCAGTGCTGCTTCAACTGTATTTCTGACTGTTAACTTGCCAAACAATTTCATGATAATCAACAAAAACATTTTCTTTTTAAGGTAAACAAGTGCTATAATATTCTTGAACAAATCTTTCCTAAATGTAATGTGCTGTTGGCTTAAATATTTAAAATAATGTTTCACCAAAAGGAATGGTAATGAAATAAGAATGTGATAGTGCAACTTGCTTAGTATTTCTCTGAAGATATGAATATGTCTTGTATCATACCATATACTGGATTGCAGCAATAATAATAATAACCAAACCAGCACCAACAATAACAATAAGAACAATAATATCACTCCAAATACCTAAGATGTTATCTATATATAAAATAATATATATTATATTATATATAATAATATAAAATAATATAATATATATAAGTTGTTATCTATATATAAAATACAGAAAATATGAAAACAACAGATATCCAGAGATGATAGCTATTGCTTTAACAATGCAACTAATGAAAAATTACTGTAAAAACATTTGCTTATTCTCATCTCCTATCCCCCTCTCTGCCTCACTCTTTTCTGAATTATATTTCTTAAATGATAAAAGCATACATCAGTTTCATGGTCCCTCAAACTAGTTTTTGGTTTTTGGAGTTTTTTCTGTGGTCAAAGCCCCCCATGCAAATTGTCATTTAGGCTCTTTTAAATCCACTGCACTAGGGTGTCTTGTGCCATTTAAGATGCTGCTAAAGTGTACAATGTATGCAAGGGTCCATCAATTACATAGAACTTGAGGGAGACTGGAGTGATAGTATTCTGTGTAGCATCTGACAATTGCATATGAATACATCAAATATTCTTGATCATCTTCAATTACAATAAATGCCTACCTCTAAGCAACAGACGTCTACCACATCCTGCAATATCAGGAACTGAATCTCATTCTTGAAGTCAGGTCAAGATGAATATCACCTCTGATGTCTGGTAACTCCTTAAATCATAGTAATCCAAACATCCCAGACATCAGGGGGCACAGGAAGTATGAGTACAGAAAGGTCAGATTTCATTCATGGGAGGAATGGGACATAAAGTACTGGATAGAACACATTTTAAGACATAAGCATAAAAAACACAAAAAAGAATAGATACATAATATATGTGCTCAGGCCTGTCAAAATCATGAACGGATGTGTACTGTTTCTGTGTCTATACATGATGAAAAGGCGTTGGGTAACAAGAAGGTGTAACAATCACAGCCAGTGCAGGAATGGAAACAAGAGCAGACAGAGACTTGTTCGTCTACCCTGGCTAAGGAAACCTCAGGTGACTGATGCTGTTACTTAAATGCCAGCACTTACGGCTCCACTCTAGTAGAGGAGGAAGCCTACTTTTTATTCACTACTCACCACATTTCTCTGCTGCAGAAACAGCAGTCATACATAAAACATTATGAATGACAACATAATTAGGTTAAGTAAATTAGAATTCTAAAACTGAGTGTATGTTGTGTTTCTGCTTCAACCTTCCTACATGACAAGATAATTGATACCACAATACAGAGTTAGAGTAAACTTGACTGAAAAACTAGCAGCGATGTGACAAGCGTTAACTTTCTAAGTGTGAGGCATTTTGTCTATCTGCATATTATACTTTGTCCTTTTAATACTTCCAGTTGTTCAGATTCCATTTTAAGGATCTATATATCTGCGTTAAGAAGTCCCTTGCCACTGTTCCCTTGCCAATGCTGTACACAGCAGTGACATCCCTTTCCTGCTTGCTCTGCCTCTATACACATGTGCAGGGCTTACAATATCCTTTCTGACTACAGCATTGCACTGGCAGCACTGCCTCACTGTGCTCCTTAAAAACCTTCCACAAAGTCAGTATGGCCTGTGTCCTCAAATGGAAATGTTTTAACTTATACATGACTTCGTTAATATACGTTTCGCTTGAATAAAACAAGAATATCAGACTGTCCTATTGAGTACTTCTCTTTCAATAGTATTTGCTCTCCCTCATTTTTTCTCTTATCCACATTTTTTCAGTAGAAAGTTCATCTTTATTTGCAGACAATTAAAAAAAACCTGAATCCATGGACCTTTGTGTTTGTCTTTGTGACACCCCACTGGAAACTCATGCCTGATGAAAATTTCTTGGCAACAATTTAACTTTTCGAAATTTTCTGTTCTCTCATTAAGAAAAAGTTAAATATTTCATGTCTTTGTCTTTTTTTCTTTCCCACCTTTGTCGTCTCTACATAGAACACATCACAAAAGATTGCTCGGTAGTATTTATCCAAAAATCTGAACAACCTGTGGTCAAAAGTACTTATATTAGCCACAGTCTAGCAGCAGTAGTGAAACACTCTGAAGAACCCTTTTCAAAATAAGTGTAAAAAACATGGTACTTAAAGGCAATCAACTTGAACTTTTAGCCAGCAGAAAAAATGCAATGCTGACAGGAGTCTTTCATTTGTAGAGCCTCATTGACTGAGGACAATGGAGTTGCATTGTTGGTAAAGAAATGATGGCACATCAAGAGAGTAAGGCTTGTAAATAGGCCCTATCAGGGAAAAAACAATACAGATGGATTTGGTGCTCTTATTTTTTGTGTTTGACAAAATAATGTTTCCATTCTTCTCATGTAGTGTCCGAGTCATACATGCAGCAATAAAAATGCAATATAAACAATGAATATTGTAGAGTAATATTTTTTATAATTGTTCCTTATTCTCTTTGCATGTATTTTACACCTTTTTAATCTTTCTTGAAGTGAATTACCTTTTCCTGGAGATAAGATTTTAAATATATTTGATTTTGCATATTTTGGATCAAATAATGCACTGGTATAATGCAAATAATTAAATTAATTTGCTGTAACATAAATAAATGCTACAATTTAACATGATATTAGTTCATTATTAAATGGATAAGTACCATTGATAAACATACTTTGACAATTGTGTTAAACAGTTAAATATTAAAAAATAAAACTCTTTCTACTGTCCCAACAATTTTAGAAATCTAGGTTATTTGGATTAATGCAAATTCCTTCCTTACACTGTGAATTAACTAAAAGACATTTATTCTTTAAAAGTTTCAGTCAAAATGTTTCAGAAATCAGGACATAAAGAATCACAAGAGAAAAAAAGAATATAAAAGGAATCATGTAGTAGTTATTGTCATTAACATTACAAACGAAATCAGGCAGTTTTAAAGTCAGATTAGAAAGTTGAAATCTACATATCTATACTGTTTATCGAATAGCTGGTGTTATCCTGAACGGTAATCTTCTCTTTCATTCTGAAACCCTTTTAAACAAAGTATTATTACACACATACTTATTTTGCCTTTGGAGGTCTGTTTTTTTCAATATAGTAACAGACAAAAAAAGTATCTGGACTAAGTGCAAAAGCTAACATAGGGTTGATATGTACAGCAAAGTCCAGTTGACAACTTCTTTATTTAAAAGTTCAGAAAAGAGTATGCGAACTTCCCATCTACTACCACCAAACGCTATCTTATAAACACAGTAAAACAGAAAAATAAAATGGCTGAGACTTCTAAAACAGACAACTGACTTGGTGCCATGTCAACAGCACAATGCATAGAAATGCTGGAGAAACTATCTGAAAGTACTCAGTGACCTATAAAGAACTACTGAAAGTGTTTTTGTTAGTTTGAATTTAGTGTAGCTTTACTTGTAGAAGTATATAGTTTAAACTTATGTTGGTTACTGTCTGAAATGCAAGCTTTCATCTTACTCAACTTTTTCTTCAACTTCAAGGGTGGTTTTGTTTGTTTGTTTGTTTGTTTTTTTTCTTAATTGTTCTTTACTTACATGATGAGGTAAAAAATTGAATAGTTTTGACTATCTACAAAGAAAAAAATAGAATGATTGGTAATTATTCAGAAAATTATGTCAGTGTATTTTTAAAGTATTCTTAAATAAAAAAAGCAAAAGTAATTTTTTTCTTCAAACTTCTTTTCATGACAATGAAACAAAAACCCCAACAATTTCTTCATTACATGCTTTTGTCAGAGTGCTGATAAAGATCCTCAGGAAAATAATAAATCTCTCCAATCAGAAAATGGATTAAAGCATGATGATATTTTTAAGGATTTGAAATTTTAGCCAAAGACCACAGATATAGACCACTGATATATACTGTTTGTAGGAATCAGTGTCATACAGAATAAATTATTTGATTGAGAATACAAATGAAAGTATACATTTAATAATAGTCCAGGCATGCAGATGTCACTGACAAGCTAGAAAAAATTTCATATAAACAGAAGCCTCACTATGTAGAACAAACAAAGACAGACACAAAAGGGAACAGAATTACTGTAAATTGCCTAAATCTCGACCTCCAAAAAGGGGTAGTTACATGCTCATATGTATCATAAGAGATCTATGGGTTGAATTAGGAGTGTCTAAATCACTATATAAAAGACACCAAGAATAAATCATATGGAACATAATGTACAATTTTGTACACTTTTGTCGTCAGGAAACGAATTCAGAATGAAACAAGTACATACAAGAGTGAGTGACGAAAGGAATGGTGAGCCCTTTTTACAACAGGGGACTACAGGTGCAATTTTTGTTTAGCCTAGTGAAACAAATAGAAAACAAAATCTGAACGGGATATAAAAGCTTTCTTTAAATGTCTCAGGGACACAAACATCAGGAAAGGTAAAGAGATGTGTAAAATAAAGAAAATGTTGGCATGATAAAGAACAAACTGGTCCTAAACACATTTAGAAAAAAAAAAAAAAAATTCTTTGAGTTGGAAACAGAATCCATCCCAATGTAGGTGATTGGACTCCACAACACTGCAGATTTTCCTAGTAATACAACAAAGTTCCCAGACAATAGTGAACCCATAAATATGAAGATTGGAGAGGATTTAAGAACTTAAGATCCATAGAACAATACAAAAACCAAAACAACCATCTAGAAACTAACCTGCTAGAGAAATGAATCATAAATACCATAGCTTCCTTGAAAAACTCTTTGCATTTCCAAATAAATCCCTACCCACCTGATACATTAGAACCAGCATTTCAACTGAAGAGACTTCAAGGCAGCTTCAGCTTGTCCAAGGCAATTTGAAAGTAAAAAACCTTGTGGTTAAGAATGGTCTCAGTTGTACTGAAAACACAGTAAAACTGCTGTGTTCAGTAAGGTGGGGCAGGTAGTGACTGTCAGAGCATATATCTAGGAAGATGGATATCTGCATTCAAGACTTTCTGAAGTCATTCAAGTTCGTATTCCTCACATGCCAGGGGAATTATCCTACCTGACGCTGTAGGGCATGCTACTGAACGACACTTGCTATCTTTCCTGAAGACAGGCCATGATATATGAACTCTACAGCTGAAAAAAGCAACAAACAAGTAGCAATCCTATTACTTCTGCTTGCAAAAGTCAGAAGGGAAGTGCAGTACTGAAATTTAAATACTCTGCTTATATGTCAATTCTTTTCTGTATTTAACGGCTCCTGAACATTACATACATGAACAGCAGTCCCTGGTTGACAAATGGCTGCAACTTAGAAATCACTATAAATACAAGAGCCTTGAGATCTTGTTATCTTTTAATCCTCAATAATTTTTTTCCAAGTGCAATTCAGAGAAATCTGAAAATCTGAGCTTGCATCTCTCTAGCATTTTCTAAGATGGCTGCCAAAAATAAAAAGGGTATAATAATTCTATATCTTTAGTTTCATTAGAGAAGCTTTTATTTCTTCAAACATTGCTAAATCGCTACAACTTCAATTTTTCATTGACCTAATAAAAACTCTAGTACGAAAATATGCTTATCAAGCTCTCAAATAAAAAAAAATGTAGTACGTATTAGTTGTCACCAAGTCTATAACACCTGTGTCTTTCTATTTCATAAAGTAACACACAAATTATCTTGTTATCCATAACAGAATTATTCTCTGAGGCTTGTCTGCAGGCATGCATTTGTAAACCAGTATTAAATCTTTTCATTAGTGACACATCTCTTTAAGATGGTTTAGCTGGTTTATTTTCCATAAAAATATCAAGTAGCACATGTTTGACATCTTCTCCTCATGTTCAGTTTTGCATCGTCCACTGAATTCTGTTTAGCGTGGCAGACCTTTTCATCATTTATCTCTTACAGGATATTTCTTCTATTAGTTCTACTACATCAAAACGCTTAAGTGTCTCAATTATATTGTTTACTGTCAGAATAACATTTTCATATGTCATTTTGAATGAAAGAATAAAGTTTTTAATTTGATGCCAGAAACCTGATGTTTTGCTCCTGCTGCCAAGTCCTACTCAGGACCAAAACTTGCGAATTTTAATGTTTATATTATGACTAGAGACAGAGAAGAAAAATAGTGGAATACCTCTGACTGAATGTTATTATTATTTTCTGTGTGTCTGTGTAAATAAACAGTTTGCCATTGATTTCCATGGTATTCCTCCTATAGTGTAACTATCTGAGTTAACTACTTTGTGGCTTTGCAGTGGGGTTATTTTTTTATGAATTTGGTTAAGTAAACTGCCATATATTTTTAAAACTCCATTTTTTGTTCTATGCTTGATCAGAAAACTCTGTCACAACATTTTTTAATCCACTTTTAATATGCTGCATAATTTAGTTTATTATTTAAGAGACTTTCTCATTAATAATGCCGTTGCTTAGACAGTTGTCACTTTCTTTAAACACCACAAAAGAAACAAAGTATCTGATTATTCATCATTCTTGGAATGTATTTTTGTTTAAAAAAGCAACATCTGGCAAATATCTAACATTTGATCAGCTAGAAGGAGAGTCTTGCTGGGAAACCAAGAAAACAAAGCTACACAAAAAGGGAAGTCTTATTGAACAGAAGTAAATTGTGTGATAAACCAAGGACAGATAAAAACAAACACATACAATGAAATGGAAACATCACAGTACTTTGTTGTTAATTGCATTAAATAAGAAACAAACAACTCAGCTCAGAAGTTCTAATAAATTACCTCCTTCTATTAATGGGTTTGTGTCTAGTAGGAAAATATTAACTTCTCAAATAATTAACATAATCACTTATGGTTGAAAGTTATGAGAATTCCCTGATGTTGTGATCTTATTTGTTTCCTCGTTTCCTGAATACATGTCATTTGTCCTCACTGTCTGAATACATGTGATTGCTGCATGCCAGCAGGTTAACAGTAATAGGCCTTCTAGGCCTTCAGTTATAGACAGGTGAACCTAAGAGACCTAAGACTAATCATTATGGCAAAATCTTCTTTTTTTTTTTTTTTTTTTTTTTTTGTCTACATATGGAAACACATTCTCAAAAAGACAATATTCTTTAAAGAGAAACAAGGCAAATTCAGGACCTGCATGGAAAGAGAAGTTAAAACCTAAGTACAGGAGAAGACCATCCAAGTATCAGTTTCTAAACCACAGCATTTCTAAATTTCAGTCTGTCTGCAGTTTCTACAGAACAGTGAAATGTTCCCTACATTTCACTTTATTGAAAATTATAACCCATAACTGACTGATCACAGGGAAAGTAGCTTCCCAGGAAGAGGAACTCACAGCTGGGAGATTAACCACTAGCAACTGCACATCAAGATCTACACAAGGTCTTATATTTCTCTCCAACTTATTTAAAGTACAGAAAGGTACCATATTGGACATAAGAAATTCAATTATTCACTTAACAAGATCACAGAGTTCCAACACTTACTAACTTCATTGATATAGGTAAGTATGAGAGAAAAAATTATACCACAAAATGATGTGATTACAAAACACATTATGCTGGGAGACCCATTTTGTTTTCAGCTACATTACCAGATGTCAGTAGTAACCCTTTTGGCTTAATAACCTTAGAGATGTGACATATAAAAGGTAATATAATTGGGAACAGAGTGTATTGTGCATATTTGTTGCTTTATTTTATTTGAATCTTCTTTTAAAGAAATAGATTCAATAATTCTTCAAATGCAGTTCATTTCACGAAAGAGCAAATTTACACTTCTGTAGTGACTGTTTTTCATAATTTACATTTACAAATGCATTATAAAATGCATTAACACAGTTTCAAAAAAAAAATAAATCTCAGATATTTATTCAGTACAGAAATGAAAAACTGGATAGAAAGGCAAATTTTATATCAATCCATAAAAGTGTTGACAAAAAATGTTGTGTATTTTCAGGGTATTCCACCTAGGTCTTGTCATGAGCATAAGAAAGTTATAACAAGAAATAGTTGTTGAATATAAGGACTTAGGTTTTCCTTTTTTAAAAAAATTAAAAGAGCAATGATTTAAAAATTGCTGTTCAATGGACTAGAAGTTCTAAGAAACAAAACCGAGTGCAAAATATTACTATTAAAATAACTGTAAGGTTGACATAGAAATATGTAATATATGCTTTGGTATTTCTCAAAATGGAATTAATTTCTCTGGTGCTCCTGGGTTTTATAGATTTTCAAATAAATGAAAGATTATTTTTTACATGCTAATATATATGCGCTGTAGGGTTTTTTTTCTTGACTTCTGGGAACATTTAGTACTTTGTGGTAAATATTTTTATGTCTTTGCTTTAGTTACTTTTAATGTTCAGAGAAAGAAAAAAAGATGGATTATAAAGGCTACTGTAATTTGACTGGAAAGAGAGAATTATTACCTTACTTTAGAACACTGTGTTGAACTAAATTCTCCATGTATTGCCCTCTCAAAATTATTTTGCAAGGAACTTAAGGAGAAGGAACAAAATGTTCAGCTCTAGATCCTTCGTAAGACTTCAGCTTGAGAGTTCCTGCTTTCTTGAGAAAGCTACTTCTTGAGGGATTTCAATTATATTTATGCTGTGTTTTATGGGAAAGGGCAATCACTCAGTGGACCAACTGATATAAATTTAAGGTAGAAGATGCTAGCAGTCACCCTTTTCTATTTCTCATAATCTTGCTGTTAAGTTCTAGAAAGTCCTACTGACTTTGTATTAGACCAAAATATACATACATACATATATATATATATATATAAAATATCCTGCCAAGAAAAAGTTTTATTTAGTAGATCAGAGTTTTTGTCTATGTACTGTCTTGTTTTTCCCCCAGCACCTAGATAAGAGATTAATAGAAAAGGTGGAGGATGTACACTTAAGCAAGCTACAGATTTGTTGTCAAATACAAACAGCAATTTTGAAACAGAACCTAAAGGTTAGAAAATTTTGGTGGAACAGTGCACATACTTTTTGCCAGATGTTCTCCAATAATATCAAAATTAGTTGGAAAAGAGGCCTTTCTCAAGAGGACATACTTTTTCTTAAGTCACAAAAAAAATAAGAAGTATTGCAGAAAAATAAAAGAATTTAAAAGAGCAGAACCACTGAAGCTTGTCTATGGTTATTGTAAGGGCAAATAGGAATAGAAGGAGGTGAATCCTGAATTTTGCATTGGAAGACAAACTGTATGACATTCACATCAGACCACAAGTTTTCTTAATATGTTCAGAATGGTCAGATTCAGACTCCTGATAATCACAGCTTATTTTGTTTTTGAAAACCTCCCATGAGTATTCACCACAAATACAACTGTTTGTTGTGGGTTTTGGGGTTTTTTGCCTTTTTTTTTTTTTTTTATTGGAAGTGTGAGAAGCATATTATTTATATGTAATAAATCAAAACCTGTACACTCTACATGAAAAAATAACTGAGAACACAACTCATATATCCCCCTGTGTAAGTGAATCCTGTTCAGTGATTCCTTAGAGCCTGATATAACAATATGGGAAGCATATGACCTTGCTTTTGGGAAACATAGAGGTATCACAATTTAATTAGTAGTTCTGGGAGAGGGTTGATTCCTGTGTCACAGCACCCTTTGAGAAATCAAGCGACTTTACAGCATTTTCATGGGCTAGCTGCTGCTGAAGTGATTGTAGACTGGCTCAAACCCAGAATCTCATTAGCTATGATGTTCTTCCTGCTCTATCCAAGACAATGAATGTACTTTATATATACTAATTAATTTTTAAATTATTTGTATAACATTGTTAAATTTAAACCTCATTAAATTCATGAGACTTGTATTTGTCTTTTCAAGGCTATTAATAATAATTTTTATAATATCTAAATTTTTAAAGATTACAGAAAGTTTAAGAGAATTGTTGTCATAGAAGTTTGTTAAAATACTTTCTCAACTTATGAAATTATGACACAATATAGAACTTTAGTTTTTAAGGATTTCATTATAAGCTCTTTCATACTGTCTTTTGGTGCTAACTTATTACTAATTTTTTAATTTTTTTTCTGTTAGTTAGAAACACAATAATTCTATAACTTTTAACTGAAATTAAAAGGCACTTTTTAGTTGCTTTATACTAAGTTATTTTTTTAAAGTCATGTACCAATATTTTTTAAATAGAAAAATATAAAACTTTCTAAAGCTAAACTAAAGAAGCAGTCACTAGCAAACTCAAATGGATCTATCCAGAATCCAGAAATTTTTCCAGAAGTTTTATTTCTTTTCAGAAACTTTCAAATTTTCACTGCATTCCTCTTTCCATTATTTCCTCTTTTTTTTTTTTTTTTTTTTGTTACAGCTTCTTAAGAGCTGCACACTGGAAGCCTTTTTCTTGTACAAAGGTGACTAATGTTATTATTTTGCATTACTCAAAGTATAAGTACCATGAAATAAAGTTTGAGGAAACAGTGATACAAAATATTGGTGGAGGAATTTCAGTTTCATCATTTTTGTCATTAGGAAAGCAATATTCTATTAGTGAGACACAGGTAACCTACTTCTATATGATTACTTCTATGGGACAGTATGTGGTCATCTTACATTCTCTTTAGTCAAAGACAAAGAAGATAAAAAGGAATTTTTTCCTTCATGATTTATTTGTCCAAAAATAGATGTCTACTTCATATAAGACAAAAAACAAGAACTCTGAAGGTGTATGTTCTGTCCTTTGACTACAAAGGCAGAACTGGTTTACTAGAACAGATTCACATGTCTGCACTGAGGATGATTACTTATACCGTCATATGACTTCCATGTCCACGATGGACTCCGGTTTTTGACTCCTCAGAGAGAAAAAAATGCAGCAAATTCTTCTAACCCAATCCTACAGACTACTGTCTTTGGGCTAAATGTATCTTTGAAGAGGCACTGTTGATCTGCACTAGGAATGATGGGGAAGGGAGACAGGCACTGGCAGCCCTGTGAGTGTGTAACAGACAGGGTTGCTGAACAAAGTGCCTGGAGTGATCTGACAGGAAGGTATCAAAAAATCAACAGAACAGGGCTTAAACTGGGTCACCTCCAGCATTTCAGTGTAAGCAAGAAAGTAGCTACAAGCCACCATTATGGAGAAATCCTCAGAAATGTTTGCGGGAAATTAACATGCTGGGCTACCACTCTGAACTGCATGTAGACTAGGGCATGCAGCATAGGCAATAAAGATGGTGCATTAGAGAGCTATGTGTGTTAGAGATCTATGAACCTTGTTAGGATCAAGGAGAAGTGGTGGGATGGATTATATGACTGAAGTGGTGTGATGGAAAGATAAGGGATTTTTAGGAAAAACATGCCAGGAAGATAAGGAGAGGGAGTTGCCTTGTATGTGAGAGAGTAGCTGGAGTTTATGGAATTCTGCCTGGGGATAAAGGGTGAGCAGAGATCTTATGAGTAAGTATCAAGAAGTGGATGTACCAATACGAGTGACTTTATAGTCGGTGTCTGCTATAGTCTGCCTGACTAGGATGAAGTGGATCAGGCCTTCCACCAATAAGAGCAGCCTCTCATCTGCAGGCCTTGGTTCTTATAGGTGACTTCAACCACCTTGGTTTCTGCTGGAAGGACAGCACAAGAGGACACTAGCAATCCAGGAAGTTGCTGGATATCATGAATGACAACTTCCTGACCAAAGTAATGAGGTGCTACAAACAAGAAGAGGTGCCCTGCTGGACCTCATACTCACTAGAGAAGGAGAGGCTTGTTAGGGATGTAAAGGTCAAAGGAAGACCTGCAGTGACCATAAGATGGTGGTGTCAAGCATCCAGAGAGGACAAAGCAGGACAAAAAGCAAGCTCAGAACCCTTGGTTTCAGAAGAGTAGACTTTGGCTTCTTCAAAGCCCAAACTTAAGAAAGAGGTATAGAGAAGGTGGAAGCAGGAAATGTCACCTGGGAGGTATACAGAGACACTGTCTGAGAATGCAGGGATGAAGTTAGGAAAGTCAGTCTACCCGGAATTGAATATGGCTTCTATAAGCACATAGAAGACAAAAGGAAGACTGGGGAAAAAGTAGGCCTGCTACTCAGTGGGGCAGAGGCCTTGATGACACAGGACATCGAAAAGGCAGAAGTAGTGAATAGCTTCTTTGCCTCAGTCTTTATTGACAAGACTGCCCTTCAGGAATCCCAGGCCTCAGAGACCAGGGAGAAAGTACTGAGCAACAAAGCTGTACCCTTGGTGGAAGGGGATCAGATCACGGAATACTTAAACAAACTGTACATAAATAAGTCTGTTGGCCTTGGTGGGATGCACGCAAATGTACTGAGGGAGCTGACTGATGTCATTGCATAACACTTTCAAATAACCTTTGCATGATCATGTCAACTGGGAGAACTGCCTGAGGACTAAGGAAAGCAAGTGTCAGTCCTGTCTTCAAGAAGGGTGAGAAGGATGACCCAAGCAACTACAGGCCAGTCAGCCTCAGCTGATCTCTGGGAAGGTTATGGAGCAGCTAATACTGGAAATCATTTCCAGGCACATGAAGGACAATAAAATAATCAGGAGTAGACAGCATGAATTTGCTAAGGAGAAGTCATGCTTGACCAAATGGATAAACTTCTGTAATGAAAGCTGTGAGATGACTCAGAGAAACTGTGCAATGATCAATCACAGGGTATGAGGTTTAGCTTTTGAATCTAACTTCTGTGATATGGGAAGTTTTCAGTCACTGAGGATCTATTTCATAGCACAAACATTTTCTCTGTCCTTAAAAAATCACAGTTACAGAAAATTCAATTACATGTCAGAGCTTTACTCTCATCTATCTCTGACCGACACTCTTATATGCTTTATAATCTACCAACTTTAATCTTTATTTTTTCTTATTTTTTTTTCCTTCTCCCCCCCTCCCCCTTTTATTTTAAATGATATTATGGGTATTGAACATCATTGTTATTTATCATCATACTGGCATTTGAACAGGTAAAGAAAACTGCTTTGCCTGTAGTACCTAGACCAGATAACTATTACAGAGTAGATATTGAAAGTAAGGCTGAATTGCTGACCAGACATCACAGGTTTTGTAAACCTTTCAGTGTTTGCAAAATGTAGAAAGAAGTGTTGAGTTACTGCTGGAAGGAAACAGGAAAAACAGCAAAAAGAAAGCTTAGTGCGAAATGTGAAATACTGCCAGGAGCTCAGATATGACCATCAAAACAGTGAGCTGAAGTACGAGGTTGAAGTAAAGAATTATATGATTGTAGGAAGAATATGCTGGTGGATCAGAGGCATCAGGAGTTGAGCAGAATATTAAGTTTTTTTAGTGGCCTAATATTCAGAAGCAGAAATCAGAAAAAAACATACATGACTTGCAAAGTTTAATTCTGCAAGCAAGAATTTGGGTGCTTTTTTGTTTTTATTTTTGTCACTTGACAAATTAATTTTAAACTATAATGAAATAGTTAAAGTTTAATTTGCTTTTGTAAAAATATTTAGGGCTATTGAACCCTTATAAGAATTCAGTGATTTAATAGTATTTAATATGGAGATAGATCCATTAAAAAAACTAAAACACAACAAAACAACCAAAAACAAACAGAAAAAAATCATTTTACTTTCTCCCTTCAAATTTGTAACTACTTGTAATTACTTGTAGCCTATTAATACTGTATGCTCCATCTAAGTATTACACTGTTTTTGAGGTACACTCATGTGTATTTAGTAATCAGAAAAGTTTATCAGAAAAAAAAAAAATGTTTATCATCAGTTTTTCACACAGGAAAGCACATACCATTTAAGAAATATGGTATTTCTTATAGGTCTCTCTTAACCACTGTGGCAATGGTATGTGATTTCATATAACAGGACACATATTATTCAGAATATATTAAATAATATATTAAACTATATTAAAATAATATATTAAAACATCTTCTGTAGATTTATTTTATATATGAGGTTTCACAAGAGTTAAATGAAAGTAAGGCTACTTTCCCAGCTTTGGTTAATAACTTTTATTTCACCTTGTTTGGTTTGTGAAGTGCCTTAAAGCCTTTATCATAGTTTATCCATCAAAGCTTTTAAAAACTTTGTAAATGTCATGGTTTAACCCCAGCTGGCAACTAAGCACAACAGCCACTCGCTCACTCCCCCTCCAGTGGGATGGAGGGAGAGAATGTGAGAAGTAAAAGTGAGACATGGGTAGGGATAAAGACAGTTCAATAGATAAAGCAAAAGCTGTGCATGCAAGCAAAGCAAAACAAGGAATTTATTCACCACTTCTCATCAGCAGGCAGGTGTTCATTCACCCACCTTCAGGAAAGCAGGGCTCCATCATTCATAATGGTGACTTGGGAAGACAAATACCATAACTCTGAACATTCTCTTCTTCCCCCAACTTTTTATTCTGAGCATAACATAATATGGTCTGGCATATCCCTTTGGTCAGTTGGTGTCAGCTTTCCCAGCTGTGTCCTCTCCCAAATTCTTGTGCATCCCCAACCTACTTGCTGGGAAGGCATTATGAGAAGCAGGAAAGTCTTTGACTTAGTGTAAGCACTGTTCAGCAATAACGAAAACATCCCTGTATTATCAACAGTGTTTCCAGCACAGGTCTAAAACATAGCCTCATACTAGCTACTATGATGAAAAATTATCTCTATCCCAGCCAAAACCAGCACAGTGAATAATGGAGCCTTACTTCCTTACTGGTTCAGGTATTCAGGACTCCCTATTCCAAGTCGTTAAGTGCTGAAATTTTCACCTGAATGTGCAGTATTTTTAGAAGAGTTGTATAAAGAGTCAGACAAAGATTTCTTCATTGATTATTTTTCTAAGAGTCCTGATCTGTGTTTGTTTCAGTAAGCTCATGCAATATTTCACTCACTGAGATTTTACCTGATGCAGCGCTTTCAAAGTCAATATGCAAACATCAATCATGTTTGATTGAAACGTTTCCATCTAACAGACTGTGTCACAGTTCACTGACAAATCATCTATGAGACTTAATCTCTTTCTTCATTTAAGTCTGACATTTGAAATAACTGACAGCTAAATTATGTTCATTCAAAGTAGATGTGGATAATTCCAGAGCACTACACCAGTCATTCCACACTTCTTAGCATTGGTCTGGGTAGGCAAGTAAAAACAAGAACAAAAATATCATATAATGTCAGAATAAGAAATGAAAAACAGGGACTACAGAAATTCCCAGTAACAAAAGTGCTACTATAGTAACCTGACAAAATAATAAGAATAAAAAATCAAAGTTACCATCCTTGGGGAAATTCTGAAGCAAGAAGAAATTTCCTTCAGGGTCACATATGGATCTCAAAGACCTTACAGAAATTAGAATGGAAGGCTATGTATACTAAATACTTACAGGCAAAACTAAAGATGGGGAGTGGAGGGAAGTCTAATTAATTCCCTATCTTTTAAAATGTTTAATTAATATATTTTTCTGCACAAGTAATTAAAATAAAAAAGATATTGTGTGTATATATTTAAAACCTCTGCTTTTTTGTTTTGTTTTTATTTTATTCTATCCTTATGCTATGCTTTATTGTGTAGTGCAAGTCTTTTAACATTTATTACATAATAGCAATTATTTTAAATAATTTTATCTAGATTTTATATAATATCTTCTTAACGCTTCAAGATTACACGTTTTTCCTCTTACTCAAGGAAGAGATATACATTTTCATATTAAAGAATTAATAGACGCTGTGATTTAGAATGCTATCAAATATCCTGTGGCAAATTTGTCTGTGTAATGATCTGCCTCTTACTTTCCAACTACTTCATGGAGGTAATGGCCAGGAGCAGATCTAAAGTTAAAGCAGTGTGTTTTCTTTGGTGTGGCAATATGGCTCCACTGACCCAGAAAGACAGAAAGGTATAGTGTATTTTCCAAGTATTTAATTGAATTAAGGATGTCTGAGATGGTTATGAGAGGTATTTATTCATCAGATAGCTAGAACAAATGCCAAGAGTGCCCATCAGCTGCAAATCTAACAAGATTGACTCTCTGTTTCAGAATAGTTCTTCTTACAGGAAGAATTCATATCTCTCTGTTTAAATGTAACAGATTTGCTTTGACAGGCTAGAATATTGAAGGTGACTTTTATGTAGCAGGACAAGACCTTTTTTTCATAATGTTAAGTTCATCTTAGCTGGCCTAAATGTGTTTGCATATATAAATAGTCAATTTTATTAATAAAAAGTCTGAAAATATCAATCAAAGAAACATGGGGGGAAAGCTAGTGCTACCTAGGAGAGGGTTCCTGAAGAACCACAGTCATTCATGCATCAGAAAGAAAGAATTTCTCACGTAGCATCCTCATTCTCTAACATAGCAACATCTATGTAAAAGAATAGCTATTGTATATATTGTATATATACAATAGCAGACACATACCTCTAAAGAAAAGAAACCAAAAGGGAATAAAATAAAATAAAAGGAATGAAAAAGAAAAGAAACCAAAAGGTAATAAAATAAAATGAAAGTAAAGGAATGAAAAAGAGAAGAGAAGAGAAGAGAAGAGAAGAGAAGAGAAGAGAAGAGAAGAGAAGAGAAGAGAAGAGAAGAGAAGAGAAGAAAGGTAAAGAAAAGAAAAGAAAAGAAAAGAAAAGAAAAGAAAAGAAAAGAAAAGAAAAGAAAAGAAAAGAAAAGAAAAGAAAAGAAAAGAAAAGAAAAGAAAAGAAAAGAAAAGAAAGGAAAAAAAGGAAAAAAAGGAAAGGAAAGGAAAGGAAAGGAAAAGGAAAGGAAAGGAAAGGAAAGGAAAGGAAAGGAAAGGAAAGGAAAGGAAAGGAAAGGAAAGGAAAGGAAAGGAAAGGAAAGGAAAGGAAAGGAAAGGAAAGGAAAGGAAAGGAAAGGAAAGGAAAGGAAAGGAAAGGAAAGGAAAGGAAAGGAAAGGAAAGGAAAGGAAAGGAAAGGAAAGGAAAGGAAAGGAAAGGAAAGGAAAGGAAAGGAAAGGAAAGGAAAGGAAAGGAAAGGAAAGGAAAGGAAAGGAAAGGAAAGGAAAGGAAAGGAAAGGAAAGGAAAGGAAAGGAAAGGAAAGGAAAGGAAAGGAAAGGAAAGGAAAGGAAAGGAAAGGAAAGGAAAGGAAAGGAAAGGAAAGGAAAGGAAAGGAAAGGAAAGGAAAGGAAAGGAAAGAAAGAAAGGAAAGGAAAGGAAAGGAAAGGAAAGGAAAGGAAAGGAAAGGAAAGGAAAGGAAAGGAAAGGAAAGGAAGGGAAAAGGAAAAGTTTTCACCAAGCTGCAAACTATTTTTCTGTCACAGCATTACTTGGCACATGGCTTCATGCCATCCTTCCTTCTTCCCTTCCTTCCCTTATTCCTTCTTTCCTTTCTTCCTTTCCCTCTGTCTTTCTGTCTTTGTATTTATGTATCTAAAATATTCATATACATTTTATATATATATTTATGTGCATTTATATATTTCTGAAAGGAAAAGAAAAGAATTATACTTCTTGCACTAATTATTTTTCAGTAGAGGTCTTTGCTACAGGACATAAGGACTCCCCAAATAGTAACATGTTTATTTTCTTAATACTTCCTTGAAACCAATACATGTTATCACTATTTAAAAATAAATAATTTAGGTAAAAATAAGATAAACTTTTCCCACTAAATATATTAAACTCTTTTATGCAAAGCCCTGCTTACTTTTCAATTGTCACAAGTGAAACAGCATCCTACAGACAAAATTCCTTCTTTGTTCTCCACTGAATAATTACCAGTTTATCACCTGTACTAAACAGAAAATAGCAATCCTGTAATAACAGTGAGAATATTATATAAGATTTTGTGATGTGAGAAACCAGCTTGATTTTCTTTTGCCTCAATTCATTATATGAGTAAAAAGCAGTGCTCATAATAGTAAACATTTCTTTTTCAACAATTGAACTCTGCATTAAATTGTCTGGAAATTTGGATTAGTGAAATCTAAACATACACAAAAATTCGGAGTCCATCTATAGAGCAATTTTTATACTTAGGTGAAAGTAAACATGCCATTGATTTCCAAGAAATATTAGATACTCTTTTCTCAATGAATTAGTTTTTTCAGTTAAGATAAGGTTTCAGATTTTGAAAGCAAGATTATATCGTATCTTATCTATTAATAATAGTATATTGATAATTTTATTTGCTGCAGTCAGATTGAGCCTAGTAGTCTTTTTTGAATATTCTTCATTTGAATAGTTAGACCAGTGTTTCCCTATCATACTTCTTTTCCTAAATGTCCTCTTCTTTTTTTGTTTGATTGAGCTAGGGTATTTATTGTACCCCTAGCAGTTGATCTCATAGAATATATTTGATATGTTCATCTAATTTATATTCTTTGAAATCACAGAATTCCTTATTTTTTCCCTGATATGTCCTACCATGTCCTAATACAAATTCAAATCATAGTAGTAATAGTTGTTGAAGACCATGAAAAAGAAATAGCAAAACACTGAAACAACTTGTTCTATATTTTCTATATTTCTTTTTGAAGGCCCATTGTTTTATATAGTTAAAAGATCTGCTTTTGGAGAATCTGAAAATTGCTTTCAAGAAATTACATGAAATTACATTAAACCAAGTTCTGTTTTAGTGAAGAAAGAATATTGAATTTGTAGTAAGGTGTGGGCTGTATTTTTTTTCCTGAGCACTCACAAATTAGCTAGGCGCCAAGCTGTGAACTGAATTTAATTTAAGTAATAATGGATGCTTCTTCTTACGCCTAAATTTAGCTAAATTCAGTAGAAGAAATAATTTCTACATACCTCTAAACCTACAAAAGAAAGAGAAAAAAAAATACTGGGGTGGGTTTTTTTGTTTGTTGTTTTTTTTTTTTTCTTGTTTACAGGGATTTGGGTTTTTTTGCTCACCTGCACCCCACACCCTGCCCCCCCCAACACCTAACATAAGTTTTATAAACATGCCTTAGAAATGCCTGTGTCTCTCTGTTGGCTATGAATGAACCCAAAAGAACTGTGTCTCACTGTTAATACAGAAAAAAATTAATTCTGTGGATTGTCTTCAACAAGTAAGAGCATTGAACCTTGTCATTCTGGGTAAATTTCTTGTCAGTTATTTTGGCTTAGTCCTTTCAACTCCAACATTCCCATCCTGAAGCTGTTTTTTAAGGCAGATTATTAGTACTTCAATCCAGAACTTTCAGATTCAAATGTTTTGTATTTTTCCAAGAAAAAAGAAATCCTTGGAAAGTCCAAAATTTTTCTTAACATCATTTCTGTGTGTATGTGTGTACACATGTGTAACAATTTGTCGATTCATTTCCATAAATACATGTTATTATGAATTTGGGCTCAAAAAAGGTAAGAATACAGAAATGTACTGACATTTGTAACAAAAGCTAATGCATTTAAAATAGACTTGTACAGTTTTTTGTTCCAATCTCATGGTCATTTCATTTTTCCTCTTTTGACATCAAAGAGTTGTCATCTTTTGAAGTGATCATTTACCATGATCTACCACTCAGTATGAAGCACAATGTTTTACGTTTACTTGATTTCTGTTTAAAAGACAAAACAAGGTAACATCTTTATTATATCTGTGGAAAATATTTCTTATTTGGTGATAAGAATTAACATCTGTCAAAATTCATTGTGACACTTTGAAAGGCAACTATACAATTAGGACTGAAATTAGGTAATGTACTATTAGATAATGTCACCTAGTCTTCAGTAACTATTCCTGTGTTTTTTCTTTGAAATAAATTATTTCAAACACCACCTTTCCTTTATTTCCTACTATTTTATAAAGTCATAGAACCTTAATAGATTCTCTATATAGCTGAGTTGCCTTTACATAATGTGGAAGTATTTTGTTCTCATCAGTAACAACAACCTTTGCCATTTTATTTATAACTTGACTTTTAAAACAGACAGGATATCAGACAACATTTATAAAGCATGTCTGGAAGCAATGTATTTGTTCTTCTTAACTGAAGTCCATTCACCTTGAAAGTATGAGCTCATGAAAGATAAATGACCCAGAAGATAAGATCATTCCTATTAGGAAAGAAAGAATAAAGTAAGTGGACTCACAAAAATTTAAATTGAAGTTAAAGCATGTTTATTGTCTTAATTCATCCAACTAAATCGGATTAATTCAGTTTATTTCATCTTTATTTAAATTTAAATAAATTTAAATGTCAATTAAAATTATTTAAAATTTAATCAAAGTGTAAAAATTTGTCTCCTGTTTGTATATGTACATTGTTATTTGTAACCAACTTACATTTTATGACCATTTATTTGTTAGTTTAAGTCTTATTTATTCCTTACTGCAAAATATAGGATTCTACTTTTTGCTATACACAGGCAGTTTTTATGGAAACTGAAAGGAGTTGTGTGCATAAATTTAAGCAAGATAATTTGACCTCCAAATAATTTTTGTGATTTTTTCCTAGTTGCTTGCTAGCTCAGTAATGCAAAGGATAGGTTTCCTTCTCATAATGAGTTTCCACTTTCCAGGAAAGATGTGGGCAAACAGTTTCTGCTCTCTGTCATATATATATATATATATATATATATATAAAAATTAATTTCTCTTCAGTGTCCCTCCAGTCTTCATTTTCTCTCTAAATTCACACATTCCTTATCTTCTGTCTTCACTCTTTCCTATTAATTTCTTTTTTTATATATATTATTTTTTAAATTTTGTTTTGGTTTATAATTTATTCTTACCATTATACTTTTTTTGTGTGTAAATCAGGGGTCCTCAAATTACGGCCCACGGGCCGGATACAGACCCCAGGGTCCTCAATCCGGCCCCCGGTATTTACAGAACCATCATCCCCCCCTGCTGGGGGTTGGGGGGGGGAAACCAAGCAGCCGCAGATGACTGCCTGCCACTTCATCCGCGTGCCAGCCCCCTGTTTAAAAAGTTTGAGGACCCCTGGTGTAAATAATACAAGTCTTATAATTTCCTTAAAGATTTTTTCCTCCTTCATACACCCACAGCAAATGGCTAAAATCCTTCCCATTTCCAGTCCATTTTGAGTCCCCTTTTTCACTCCCTCCCTCCTCCATAAATTGAGAAGTTCCTAAAAAAGAATTTTTAGCTTGTTGACAAAGTTCAGTGGATGGAAGCTTGTAAGCAGATGCATATAATGACCCACTTCCTCACCACAAAATTAATTATTAATCTGAAGACAGATAATTCCTATCATGTCAGGTATATATTTCTTGATTTCTCATTTTAATATACCTTAGTTTAAATTATGTTTTGAATCCTAGCAGGATCAGTGATACATGTTCACGTTGTTTCTAATACATAGAGCTGGTACTGCGACTCTGCCGTATATTAGGGCTCTAGGCTGAACTGATCATTTAGACTTTTTCTTACTAATAACACGAACAGAAGAGGATTACCCAGAGCTGTCTTAAGACTCCTTTCTCAAAGGGGAAACTGCCATCCTCTAAGAGTGCCTATCCTTTTTTGTATGCATAGAAAGGCAAACTAGATGGCTAGCTGATTAGATACTAACTGCTTTTCATGGTTATCTTTATGTCCCTTATGTCCCATCTCTGTACAGGTATTAATAAAAAGAAAAGAAAAGAATAGTAGTAATATCGACACACAGCTTCTAAAATCTCAATACAATGAAACTGATGACAATACAATGAAACTGATGAAAAAGCATTCAGGCACAAAGGTACATCAGTATAGTGTGCTGACACGGTACAAGATGGGGTTACCCTTCAGCAAAAGGGAATACAAAACCATCCCTCATTCCCTTAGCTCTAATCTTGATTTCACTGACTCAAATCCACATCCTGTTTTAATAAGCTCTTTTATGTCATCATTTCATGAACAAACTAGCAGAATGACAGTTCTGTAAATAAATATGTTATTTATAAATTAATTACTCTACAGGTTTAGGTGCCATCATGGAGCTTACCATACTTCTTCCTTGATCAATCAAAACATTCTTAATGAGCTACTAATGTTCTCTCCAATTATCATATTCATGTAAACCACTCAAACAAACTGTGGACCCTTGATAAACAGCACAGTGAAGAAGTCTGTTCAAAGCTTACAGTTATAGGGAGCAATATTTGCTTTGCAAATCAGTAAGCCAGAAACTGTCAACATCAATCAGACTGTTTAGCTATGATTGTGTAACTGAGAAAAAGTAAAAGTCTGATTCTGATCTGCCAGCACCTCCTGTATGTCCTGGTGCTGAAGAAGAGCTCTGACAGAACTAAGCAACTGATATCTAGAATTCTTAATGCAGTTTCATCTATCTGAGGCAGGAAGAAGCAAATAGCCACAATACCTTATGCTTTCAGTCCTGCTTCAAAACTGAAAGAAATACCAAAGGCTTATTTCCTTTCTGGCCAGGTTTATCTCTGACCTCACTAAGGCCATGTGTGAAATCTGTAGGGAATGTTGCCATTTTTATGTGGCAGCAAAATATACTGCAGCTTGTCTGTGGTTTTCTATCAGGTGCTTTTTTAATTGTTTTTCTTTTCTTCATTCATTCTACTCTTTCTGAAATATGCTTAGTTCTCGTGATGGTTTCCACTCCTCAATAACCACAGGGGGTGAATGTGATGTAAATGAAACAGGTTATAGATGTAACAGTTTGCATGGGCCGAGAGTAATTCCACCAAAGTTTTCCAGCAATTAAAGTTTACCCTTGACAGTGCAATTTTAAGGACTAAACAGACTAGCATGTATGGCTGTTGGATAGGGTATTTCACCCCTGCACACAAAAGACAAATTTGAATGCACATACATGAAGTTTTGGTACAAAGTGAGTGTTGTGCCATGCAGATGTGGATACTTTATACAGAGTGATCAGACTAGGGCTCACTGAACAGTGAGGGTGCACCCAGCTTTTATTTTCTGTGTTAAATCTTTAATACCATTTTTCCTGTTAGATACCTCTCGTTGTCTGAATGTCATGTGAATGTCATTAGCTTGATCCAGGCCTGTCTGAAATATTTATCCAGCCCTTCCTTCATCCTCTCTAATCTTTCATTCTGTTTTGTGATTTCACTGTTTTATTATATCTCATTGTCAGTGTAAGCCTTTTCTTCACTGAAGTCCAAAAATCCTTGTTTTTTCAAGTCCTCTAATACACTACTGAAGATTTTTAAATTCTCCCAGTAGAAATAAGACATAGTAACATCAGTCTCACCTTGTAACCCCATTTCCCATGCTCTTCTTTCACTTCAAAATCAGTTCACAGAATTTAGAAAGACCTCTAAACTGTCCCTGAGACTTTTCCAAACCAGATGTTTATGTATTCAACCAGTTTCCTGTCTGCCTATACTAAACATTAAAGCAAATTTAATAACAAAAGAGAAGAAATAGGACAAGAGACTATCTATCTATCTATCTGTTTATTAACATTTAACCACACATAAATATATATACACATAGGAATGAAATAGCTAAGGAAGATTAAGAATACTGGGGTTTAGTACCTGTTTGCTTGGGGGTTTTGGGGTTTTTTTTTGTGGTGTTTTTTTTTTGTTTTTTTTTTTTTTCTTTTTTTTTAACAGTAAAATCTCAGTTCAGAAAGGACTCAAATTAGCTATATTACTACATGTACGTGAATTCACCAAGAGGAAATCATGCCTGACCAACCTAGTAGCCTTATGTGATGGAATGACTGCTTGAGTATATGAGGGCAGAGTGGTGGGTGTTGTCTACCTTGGCCTCAGCAAGGCTTTTGACACTGACTTCAATAACATCCCCATAGGTTAGCTCAGGAAGTGTGGGTTAGATGAGCGGACAGGAAGGTGGATTGAGATCTGGCTGAAGGGCAGAGCTCAGAGGGTTGTGATCAGTGGCACAGAGTCTGGCTGGAGGCCTGTTGCTAGTAGTGTTCCCCAGGGGTCAGTACTGGGACTGGTCCTGTTCAACTTACTCATCAGTGACCTGGATGAAGGGACAGAATGTACCCTCAGCAAGTTTGATGATGATACCAAACTGGGAGGGTTGGCTGATACACCAGAAGGCTGCGCTGCCATTCAGCAAGACCTGGACAGGCTGGAGAGCTGATGGAGAGAAACTTAATGACATTCTACAAAGGCAAGTGTAAAGTCATGCACCTAGGGAGGAACAACCCCATGCACCAGTACAGGCTAGGAATTTGCCTGTTGCAAGGCAACTCTATGAAGAAGGACCTGGGAGTCCTGATGGACAGCAAGTTGCCCATGAGCAGCAGTGTGACCTGGTGGCCCAGAAGGCCAATAAGATCATGCTGGGGTGCATTAGGAGGAGTGTGGCCAGCAAATGGAGGGAGGTGATCCTCCCCCTCTACTCTATCCCGATGAGGCCACATCTAGAGGACTGTGTCCAGTTCTGGGCTCCCCAGTTCAAGAGAGTCAGGGAACTACTGGACATGGTCCAGCAGAGAGCTATGAAGATGATGAGGAGACTGGAGCATCTCCCTTATGAGGAAAGTCTGAGAGAGCTGGGCCTGTTTAGTCTGGAGAAGAAAAGACTGAGATGGGATCTTATCAATGTCTAAAAATATCTTAAGGATGAGTGTAAAAAATATGAGGCCTGGCTCTTTTCAGTAGTGCCCAGTGACAAGATAAAAGGCAACAGGCACAAACTGCAACACAGGAAGTTCCATCTGAAGATGAACTTCCTCACTGTGTGAAGAACTTCTTTAATTTGAGGGTGAAAGAGCACTGGAACAGGCTGCCTAGAGAGGCTGTGGAGTTTCCTTCTATGGAGACATTCAAAACCCACCTGGACATGATCCTGTGCAACCTGCTTTAGCAGAGGGGTTGGACTAGACGATCTCCAGAGGTCCCTTCCAACCCTGACCATTCCCTGATTCTGTGATTTCACCCCTCTGTTATGAGTGTTACAGCACTATGAGACTGATACGGAAAGGGTGAATTAATGGGACATCAGATGAAACTAAGAGGAAACAAATTCAAAGCAAGCAAAGGGAGTAGTTCTTTATCCAGTAGACAGTTAAAAGAGTGACAGTCCCAGCCAAAGGACACTTCAGATTCTGAGGGTTTACAAGAGCTCAGAAGAGACCATATGAGATCATTGAAATGACATCTATAAATGTTGATGAGTGATAAATGCAGTCTATGAGGACTCTTAATGGTAACTAAATTAAAAATAAGTTTGTCTACCTGTGAACTGCAAATGTTTGGAGAATAGTAGGCTGAGTTCTTTTATGTAAGGATTATCTATAATACAGCCTAGGTATTTGCCTGATCATAGTCAGGATCAAGACAGTACCACAGGTGATTAGATCCGACACCACATGACTGCTGTTATACAAGACAGTAAAAGTGTTATCTTTTCTATAATGCAGATATATAGGGAGTTTAACCCAAAAGTATGGACTTAGTGGAAAATGACAGAAAAGTACTGTAAAACTCATAAAAAGAACTGTGGAGTGATGGAATGTTACAATATTTCCTGGATGAGATGTGATTTCACATCAGTAGGACCAAGAGATTTACATTAGATTCATGAAAGTTTGTAGTATAATACTAGTACTGTACATAACTAAGCTTATCTAGTAATTTCCTACTTCAATTCTTTTTCTTTTGTCTAAGAGCACAAATATATACCATTTTCTGTTATTCTAGTTTATCAGTACTGTAGACGAGCAGGATTCAATTTTCACTAATTTTTGAGATATCTGATCTTCCTCTTATTTGGAATCCAATTTGCCTGTTTTTAGATGACACACATCTAAATCAAATCAAATTCATGGTTCCCCAAAGAAAAACCAAGTAGTTTTTTTTAGGTTATGTGATAAAGCTCATCTGCCACTCCACAGAAGAGCTCAAAGAGAAAATGATGGTGAAGCAGGGGAGCCCAAATAACACCCTGCCAGACTACCTGGGAGCCACCTGGAAGGTGGCTCAGAGCCATCAGCCCAGGTGTGATCAAGACCTGAAACCCATCAAGACAGTCAACAGAATCAGCTCTCCACATCATCTTTCAGGCTGATGAGCATTACTGCCCAGAGGTATGGGGTTGGTTACAAAATGCAGGAGAAGAACAGTTCAGGATTGCACAGAATTTGTCATTAGATGTTTTGGGGAACAACCAAGCAACCAAAGGCAGGAAAAGGGAAGGGGTTAGGGAATTTTTGAAGAATCACCTGTGAGAAAATAGAGTGGTAAGGGGATAAGAAGGGTTTATCATGTGTAAATAATTTGCTGATCAGTACACTTGTCTGGTGATGCTCTGCACTCGTTCAGTGCAGGCTGTCTGGTCTTATTATTAAATTCCTTTCTAAGCCTTGCCTGAGTGAAGACTCTTTATCCTGCGTGCACATGGAGGGGTATGTGCAGCAGCTGCAGTCAGACCATAGGTTGGAGGGCTCATGTATCACTGAGTGAGTGCGGGTGTGCGAGTGTGTGATCATAGTAAAGATCAAGCTGGGCTAACTGGTGAATGGATTAAGTGATGGGGCAGAGTGGATCTCCAAGGACTGCCTCTGGGTGTGAGAGCATCTGTGTGTCTAAGGATGAGAGCAGAGGGGTTTCAGCTATAGGATCAGGGGAGTTGTGGCCAGCTCTGTGAGTGTGTGTGCACATAATGGTCTTCACCAGCAACTGCAGTGGGGCTGCATCACTGCGGGCTTGTATGTCCAGGTGCCAGCAACCAGGGAGGCTTGGATGCAGGGGACAGCTGCTGGAAGGTTTCACTTTGTGCATGTGTGTGTTGCAGCAGCCTTGCCTCTCTCAAGCTGTTGAATATGGCATAGCATATTTTTTCTCTAATTGTTTCAAATATACTGTGTATTTTCCTAAGTTTCTTGTGAATTCTGTTTTGAATATCAAAGGGCCATTAGATACAGACAAATGGATAATATCAAGGAACAAAGGAAAGATGTATACATTCACAAGGAACAGTTAAGGTTTCTCAGCAAATGTAGAATCTAGGAAACTTGAAACTTTTTTTTTTTTTCCTTATGTATGTCTAAGTATAGAACACAGTTATTTTTAGACCCTGATATTCTGTAGATAGGTGATGAAAAAAGTGGGATAAGGAGACTGAAAAACTGGGGTTAGGATTTCTTTTATTAATTTAAACTTAGAAAAATGGGGCAGCCATATAAAAAGTTGGTTGCTGAAATTACTTATAATGAAAGAATGAACTTCGTCTGGGCCTAGATTTCTAATATAATATGGGTAAGCTATTAATAAATACAAGAATCTATTCATATACATCTTTCAGCTGAAAAAGCGTATGACAGTTAAAAAAACCTCAAAACAAATAGGAGGGAAAAAAATATTGCTATGTAGACCCACAGCAGTAGCAATATAAGCACCACTTTCAAGAACCTTCATGATCCACATGATATTGTTTGAAAGACCTCACAGGATCAAGTCTTACTAAAATACAGTCATTGGCTTGTTTACTAGCTACAATGTGATTGGCAAGGAGGGTAGTCTCAAAGTTTTTCTGGAACATCCAGAGTTTTAACAGGTCAATAATAGGCAACAAAATCTGTACAGCTGTTTTTTAATGCTGGAATCTCTTGCATACCAGGCATGTTACCTCAGAAATTGTTCTCCCAAATTCTTCCAGAAAACCCAGAAAAGGACAAGAATTGACTTGAAGATCAATTCATCACAGTGCTGATTGACTCTTGGGAAAAATTAAATCACAGTAGTTATCATGAACTTCATGGATTTAGCCATGAAGCTTTGTGGATTTAGCTCATGAGTATTTAGTTGGCATCTCTGAGGAGTTCCACATTACTTAAAGCATAAGCACTTGCAGAAGTTTCATTTAATTATCATGTACATTAATGTAAAATGAAATACCAAAATAGATAGTCATTATAGTTGTAACATGTTTCATTGCTGAAGTAATGCTTTCTTGTTGAGCCAACCCTCACTTTTCATTTTATATTGAACTTGATAGCTTTACACCCAGTAATAAATTATGTCAGTGATTTGTCTAAAAACTTAAGAAGTATCCTCTGAATAGGTCATCCACCACTCCACTCATGGTTAAATACATGGATGCTAAGTGAAGTTAAATTATTATTTAAAAAAACTATTTATTTTTTAATGTGCAACAACAAAAAATACATATATACTGAAATCAGAGCAGTACACTGCAAATCCAATACAAAAAAGAACGTTAGGTTACATTCAGAGGAGTACAGCCATAGACAGCTCACTTCATAGTTGTGTAAACTATGAAAAAAATAAATCAATCAATCTGTGTGGTAACTTTAGAAAGATACTGATTTTAACAGCTTAGTCTGGATTTTACTAGAACAGAATGGGCCAGGGAACAGTAACATGAAAATTCTTCTCAGCCATAAAACTCAGTTGAAAGATTTCACAAAGATAAAACTGTCATCTAAACAATTCAACTCTCTTTCCACTAAAGAGACAAACCAAAACCAAACAAAACCAAAAAATGCCCCAACCCCCCACCAAACACACACACACAACGAGACAAATAAAGCTAAGATTATAACATGAGCAAATGATCTCAGAAAATTACCTTGTTGCAATTGGTCAGAGTTGGTATGCATGTTGTATGATACACATGAAATAACATTACACTCTTAGAATAAATTCCTCTTTTGCAGTGGCCTTTTCTAACTAATTTGTGAGTTTGGTTTTATATAGTACAGCTATGCAACTTTTTGTCATATATAAAAAGAAGAGATGGAATAAAAATTCCTCAAACAAGCAAAACAAATATTGGCTAAATCTCTGAAATGTAATAATACAGATTACACCTAGACTATAATTGTATTATACCAATGTTTCTATGGAAAAGACACTTGCTATCACTGTCATACTAGAACATCTTTCTTGCAGGGTCTTTTTTCTCCTTTGAGAGGACAGTAGGTCTAGAATTGGACTTATACTTTAGCTCACAGGAAGAGCTGGACAGTTAGCAAATTACACCTTTCATAAACAGCAGATATCCAGATCTTTGGTTCATTCAGCTACATACTGATGGTATTATATGTTAGCTCAGTTAGGCTACTTAAGAGACAGATAAACACAGTATAAAATAAAACTAAATATGTAAACCTTGAAACAACCATTATGTTGCAAAGAAGTATCTTAGCGGGTGATATTAATAATTTCTAGAGGATAGCAGAATAATTTTTGTTTCAGGATTAGAGCCAGTATGAAATACTTCATCAGTTTTAAAAGAACAAGAAAAATATAACGGTACCTACACAGAGTACAAAAAAAACTCCTGGAAACCAATATTTCATTTAAAATTATTTTTAATAATTTTTAAATATGGAGTTGAAAAGATCTTGGGATCTTGTGATAAAAGAAAGATTGCAACGTATAATACTGCAGAAAATGTCACGCATACTCCAGAACATAGTGCTGGGAAGGGACAGTTAGGCAAAAGGGTTGGAACCTGGTCAGTTTAAGTGAAGGAGATATACACAAGGGAGATAGAACTTTTGACTGGAGTAATTACAAACCCTTTGAAATCACACATTTGTAAATCAGTCTACCTCAGTAGAACAATAATGCATTTGCAGTTGCATAACTATTTATTTTCCTTAAATGCTTATTGTCCAATCTGCACATCTAGTCTTAAGTATTACATACTTTTTGCAATCATTGTGTGAACAGCATTTTCCAAACATGTATCTAGATTACTTCCTATCTCGAAAACATATGTTTCAACACTGTCTGTGGATTTTTTTCTTCTCAATTAGACTTTGAAATTGGACATAAAAAAATCAAACAATATGGAAATCATAATGAGCAGGAGCTAAACCTGTTTATCTGCGGTAGTCGTGTTTTGGTTTTAAGTAACTTTTGTTAGGTGTTATTGATCTAAGTTATGACTAGCTTTTAATGTTCACCAATAAGCAATGTACAAGGAAAGGAAGAAAATTATGCCAGTTCATGATGGTTTCCCCCAGAGGCTAAATGACTGTGGGAATTAAAAAAACAGAAATGAGCATTGGAGTCAGAAACAGCATGAAATGAGAGAAAAATAATAAAGCAGATTCATCAGGCAATTAAAAGTATTGTATATAAGTAAGCAGATATAATGTAATTTAAGAACAGGGAAATAGGTGAAGACATATCTGAAGGCTATAATTTTATCTTTTTGTCTTCCAGCAAACCTTGAAAATAATTTTGCATTTAATGTGCAGTATGACATCCTGGAGAAAGGAAAAGTGAATAGCCAGACTTCTCTATTGCCCTATCAGTGGTCTACAGCACTGAGAATTCATTTGAACCGTAAGTAGGCTAAAGCTGGATTTTTCCCCTCTGTGACACAATGTTTCTGGCTGAAAATGAGAGGAAACTCTTTAGTTTTATTTGATGCAGTTACTGCAGAGGTACAGAGATGAAAGGCTTAATAGCACTGATAACAGTGACTCTATACCTGAGCTTTTTGTTTTGCAATCTACAGGAAGCTAAAACAGAGGTCTATAAAATCCTGAGTGGCATGGGGAATGTTGTTTACTCTTTTTCCTAGTGAAAGAACTATGGTGCCAGGTTCAGATCGAGTAAAAGGAAATACTTCTTCACACAAAACACAGTTAAGCTATTGAACTGTTTGCCACAGGACATTTTAAGTGCTCCAAGTTTATGTGTATTCAAAGGAAGATTTGGACAGATTTTGAAAGAAAAATGCTTTGAGGTCTATTAAACAGAAAGAAATCACATCTGGGTCAGGAAGACTTTGAGTCACAAATCATTATACTCTGGAAGAATGCAAGCATCTAGGGAACCATCACTAGACATGTCTTGTTATTCTACTTTTTTTCTTAAGCATATACATTGCTCCTGCCAGAAACTGCACATGGAACTGTAAAGATTTTAGTACTGACTTTCTATATCATCCTTTGGCTATATTCTTAAACATGCCATTTGTAAATAGAAACCTAAAATGTGTATGTAGACTTGCAAAGGAATTAAACTCCAAGTCAAGACCTCTATAAACAAGCTATAACAAAAACAAGAATATAATAATAAATAATGCATTTTAAAATATTTATTCAAGTCAAATCAACACCAAATCTCTCTTAATCGTCTTGTAATTGCTGCAAATGTACTTTGAATTCAGGACTCCCAGTAATCCCAAGATTTCCTCCTCTTGTCAGCCTTTCAAAGAGGAAGTTCTTCTGTTTTGAAGTGAGTTGAAGGTTGTAAAATTGTTTGTGTATATAATCACATGTTTATGTCTTTGAAATACAAATATTGAAACTGAAATACCAACACAAGTTTAGGTGAGAACTTAATCTAAATTCTTCTATCTTTTCTCTTAATTCTAAATGCGAAATGGAAAGATACATTGCCATAATGAATTTCATGATGCTGATGCATCTCTTGGTCAATTTATTTTATGATAAAGGCTTAATTTTGTGTATTTACTTGCTAAGCTTGGAAATGTTAAAATAACAATTCTTAATCTTATGACAAAACTAACTTTTGTTTGGTTAATATTGTTATCAGATCTTTGTTTTCCAGCTCAGCTGAGAAAAAAAAAAAAAAAAAAATAAATATATATATAGTTCTCCATGGACTAGTAAAATTGGTATGCTGAGGTTTTAATACCAAATGTGTCTGAGTCCAGAAAAGAAATGACTCATTAGTAAGAAATATTTTAACATTGCCAAGTGTACTGAACAGAAAATTGAAAGTGTAAAAATACAATTGTGAGAATCTTTTTATGGATCCTTGAACTGATGATCACATATGGACCGCTGACAAGGAATATTTTATATTTGCCCTGAGATCTCAGAGCATATGTGATTTGCTTGGTTGTGACTATGCTGTTATTTCCAATGAAAATGGAAATAAGGGCTTGTTAAGCCATGACCTCACTGTAAGATTCACAGTTAGTATTAAATTCAAACCCTGTATTCTGCAATGATAACAATATTTTAGAAGCACCAAAATGCTTCAGTGCTGAAGAAATAGATGTTCAACTTTACATGGCTTACTATACAGGAACAATGAACTAAAAAAATTCAAAAGAAATGCCTATTTTTGGAACTATATTATTTTTCTCTTTATTGATCTAAAACTAAAACCACAGACTTAAGATTATAAATAAGTGAAGCTGGTAAATACAATTTAGAATTTACTCTTTGTATATTTCACACAGAAGTACTGCAGCTTCACTTTTTTCCAAGTGGCTTTTCTCCAATATTCAGTTCTGCTTAATTATTTTCTTTAGACCAATTGGCTCAATATTTATTTTTAGATTCAGACAAATCAATGCAGCTCTGTACTGGTTTTGCCTATGAAGAGTTAATGTTCTTCATAGCTGCTCATACATGGTGCTATGATTTGAATTTGTAGCCATCCACTGTGGTCCTCCAGTCATGTGTTTTCCCACCAGTTTCTGCAATTCCTATGACATCATAACTCTCAAACTGATAACAGAATTCCAGTTCCTTCTGTTTGTTGCCCAGGCTACATGTATTGGTATATATGCACTTGAGGTGGTTGGACTTTAGGGTTCTTGCCTTTGGAAGGCATTGGAGAGCATTCCTCACTATTCTGGTACACGTGCTCATCCACCCTACTGCTAATGAATATACAGGTGTCACAGCTTTGGACTTTACTTGCCAAGTTCATTAGTTTAAAGCACAGTTCATTACATCAGCCAACCTGCCAGCAAAGATTCTCTTAGTAGGTGGATTCCATCCCTTCCCTGTAGGCTGTATCAACCAAAGAACTTGTGTTTGTAGAAACCAAAGCTCTTTGACACTACCAGCAACAAAGCCATGTGCTGATCTGCATGATGGATTGACTTCTGCCTACCCCTATTTCTGACTGGAAAGAAAGAGGATTTTAAAAAGTCTGAAGTAATTTTTAAATATTTTGTTAATTTCAGCTGATATTTTTTTCTATTTTATTAGTATTTCTTCCCTCTGAATTCACTTTGTCTTACCCATTATTCTCTGTGACTGCAATCGTGACATATATAGAATCACACTGTGTGTAAACATTAAGGCAAGATGTCCTTTTTCAGAATTTGACATTTAATGTTTTTTCCTTTCAAAACACATTGCTCATCTTTCATGCTTTGAACACTTTATGTCTGAACATAAAAACCCTAAAACAAAGTGAAAGATATAACTAAAGGGAATTTTCTTTCATAGAGAATATAAGGATGTTTGGGTTTCATTCTGAACTTGAATGAAACCACATTTCAAAATCTCCAGATTGATCTTTTCTCAGCTTTACTCAATAAAAGATGAATGCAATATAATCATTATGTAGTGTGGAGTTATGGTCAAGACTAATTTGACCCAGCACTGTCTAACGTACTTGGCATCAGAATTTGTGTGATGGAAATCAGTAAATTTTCATCAATACAGATATAGGTATAATTTACAACAAGCAAGAATCTGCACCTTCAGGTCTCTTCTTTGAGGAAAAAGATAACCTTTCAGACATTACAGTAATTAGCCTAATCCTTCATACACAATAATTCCATTTAAAAACAGATTCATGAAAAAACAGTTAGGCCAGCACAGCTACTCTGTTAGGCCAGCACAGCTACTGTAGATTTTCCTTAAGGAATAGAGCCTCAAGTGCTATAGTTAAGACCTTAGTTAATTAAACATTAATCTCTTCATTTACTGTATGTGTAACTTAATTACAGAACTAGTTTTAGAGTAATTTATCATTTATGGAATATTAAATAAAAATAAATCTGTTTAATCATGCTTTAATCAAACAAGTACTTCATCAATTAATTCAGCATATCACACCTACTCCACAGCTCTCTAATTAAGACTTTTAAATTTGCGGTTCAGAGTATAGTAACAATACTTTCAGTGATATCTTTGAGTCAAACTTCAATATCTACCTCTATGTTTTGACAAACTGCATTTCACATTTGATATGAAAAAGCTTTTCAGATATCATTGGAATGTTATTCTCTTCCTTAAGAAAGTAGCCACAGATACACATTTAATTTTATCTTTGTATTTTTTGTGGTTTAATTTATCATTAACATCTAAAATGAAGCAATGATGTTGTCCTGTAGCTAATTTTTTATGCCTGATATCTTCCCCATGAAATAAACCATATTCTATACAGTCCACAAAAAAAAAAAAAAAAAAAAAAAAAAAAAAGTTTTAAAAGTCCCAATTGGCTATAGTTTTTAATATTCTAGAAAAATATAAACCCACTTTTGTATTCCAATTTAACATGGTTATAGCTCTGAGAAGGAATCTTTAGTCACATTTCAGTCACCTGATTTACATTCTGCTGGTTGAAGTTATGTTTCAAATAATAATAAAAAAAAACAACAAAGTAGAAAGTAGTCAGAGAAAAAATGTTCTGATGCATAAATTAGGTACTTTTTAGGACACAAGTTGAACTGGAAAAAAACCACAAACAACCGACCTTTGTAATGATTATTACTCTGATTTTGTGATATTTTGGGAATAACCATGAGTCATGCAAACACAGAGGCTGCAATTCTTCTCTGCCAGATTTAGCACTGTTTAACATTTCATTTCACTACATACATTGTCTAAAGAGCCTTCTTTGTCTGCTAGCATATTTTTAAATTCTACCTTGAACTGGAGATGTGCATATGTTTTATATGATGCTGATGATATTAATGAGAAATCAAAAACTCTACAAAGAATCTACATATTTTTAAATCAGTAAAGTTTCTTAAAGACTTCTTGAAATCTGCATGTGTACATCAGCACATTTCAGTTGCTCAGGAAGCCATTTTGCAATAGCTAGATATTTAAAGACATACATTGAGAGATTTTTTGAGATGTGTTTGAATTCTAAAGCCATGGTCAAAGGCCAATGGATGGAGGCCACAAGCTGGTTTTTATGTGTTACTGAAGGTTAGAGTCTATTCTTTGTCATTTGACAAATTTTACTTGAGAGACCAACATGGCTGACTTCTCAAAGGCAAGGTGAGAAAGACTATTAAACTTGATATTTTCTTCACAAATCAGCATTTGTAGTTTTTCTGGTTCTCTAGAAGAGCCTTGAATTCAAGTAGGGAACATAAAGACCTCATCCTATCAGCTTAATCAAAATGAAAATATTTTTTGTCTTCTGACTTATTTCCAGCTAAATATTACACCGGTTCTCAATTTCACACTTCCAGTAACAATGCCTTAATCTCCTTCACCTTCAACTAGCAGAAAAAGCTAAAAAAGAATGTAGATTGGGTATTTATGAGAAATCCTACATAAAGAGAGTGGACCAATAGTCTTTGGGAAAGAGAAGGTGAGTGGAGGACTTGTGAGCCATAATGAATTGGGGGATACATATATATTGGCCTTGCTTGAACAATCTCTGAAATCCGTAAAAAATTTCCCCTGCAGAATCAGGCATCTAGATTTCATAGGTTAGTGATAGACCTGTGTCACTACATCTTTTAATACCTGTGGCATTATTATCTTTTGCTTCTTTAGGATGTATAAGGATGTTCTGAAATATTCCTTGAACTGCTGGTCACAAGACTGATGATTTCTGGAATTAAAATAAAGTTGTAAAAATACAAATTCTTTGAATACTTTAAGCAAGGAAGAATATTACTCTAAAAGCTATTTTAACACTTATATTCCACAAACAGCAATACATAGGAGAAACAAATGCTTCTGATAAAGATCCATCTACATAATATCATCAGTTGAACTGAGAATTTGCAATAGAAGACAATTACATAAACTGCAAAAGTTAGTATTTTAAAACTATGATTTTTATTACTACTTTTTATACTACATGCCCCAGCCTACTTCACTTTCCCAGGTATCCCTATACAGTAAGTATGTGGCTCTGGAACTTGAAGGCCAGCAAAATGATGATGTGGATGAAAGCCCATCCAGATTGCAGGTGTTGCCTAGGAAGAGTCAATCAACCACATGCATCAAGACCAGCTCTGCTAGGAAGAAAAATGGTTGCCATTGGCGACTCCACTCTGAGAGGAACAGAGGGCCTGGTATATTGGCCAGACCCAACCCACAGGGAAGTCTGTTGCCTCCCTGGGGCTTGGGTAAGGGATGTTACTAGAAAACTCCCTTGTCTGGTACAACCCTCTGATTACTACACATTACTGGTCTTCTGGATGGGAAATTATGAAGTACACATGACAAGAAGTCTGCGGATAATCAAAAGAGACCTCAGAGCCCTGGGGCCAATGGTTGAGGGATCAGGAGCACAAGCAGTGGTTTTTTTTCTACCCTACCAGTTGTAGGGAATGACAGGATGTGTAATTGGAAGATCACACAGATCAATACCTGGCTCTGGGCCTGGTGTCAACAGCTAAATTTCATTTTTTGTGAACTTGGGTCAGTTTACATGGTACCAGGCCTGCTGGCAACATATGGATTTACCTGTCTTAAAGGGAGAAAAAGATCCCAGGTCAGGAGTCACCACAGGTCATTGACAGAGTTTTAAACTGGATTTGAAGCAGGGAGGAAATAAACCCAAGCACATTAGAGATGAGCTTGGGCCTGGCATGTCAGGGTTGGAGGTGAAATCTATAGCACAGCTGAAGTGCATCTATGCCAGTGCCTGAGGCATGGACTACAGGAGGAGCTGGAAGCCATTGTGCAGCAGGAAGACTATGACATAATTGCCATCACAGAAACATGGCGGGATAACCTACATGACTGGAGTGCTGCAATGGATGGCTACAAACTCTTCAGAAAGGAGAGGCAAGGAAGGAGAGGCAGTGGGGTAGCTCTATATGTCAGGCAGTCTTTTTGATTGTCTGGAGCTAATGATGGTGACAGTAGAGTTGAGTGTTTATGGATAAGAATCAGGGGGATGGCCAACAAGGCAGATACCCTGGTGCAAGTCTGTTATAGACCACACAACCATGATGAAGAGACAGATGAATCATTCTACAAGCAGCTGGGAGAAGTCTCAAGATCTCTAGCCCTTGTTCTCATGAGGGACTTTGACCTACTGGATTTCAGTTGGAAATACAACACACAAGAGAGGAAACAGTCTAGGAAGTTCCTGGAGGGCGTGAGGGTGTGGAAGATAACTTCCTGACATAGCTGATCAGTCAGCCAGCAAGGGGAGATGCCCTGCTGGACCTGCGGTTTACAAACAGGGAAAGACTGTCATTGAGGTGCTGGAGCATATAAAGATTGGGGCAACAAAGCTCATGAGGGATCTAGAGCACAAGTCTTATGAGGAGCAGCTGAGGGAACTGGGGTTGTTTACTCTGGAGAGGAGGAGGCTCAGGGGAGACATTATCGGTCTCAACAACTACCTGACAGGAGGTTGTAGGCAGGTGGGGGTATGTCTCTTCTCCCAGATAACAAGCAACAGAACAAGAGGAAATGGCCTCAGGTTGCACCAGAAGAGGTTTAGATGGGATATTAGGAAAAATTTCTTCACTGAAAGGGTGTTCAATCATTGGAACATGCTCCCCAGGGAGGTGGTGGAATCGCCATCCCTGGAAGTATTTAGAAAATGCATCAACGTGGAGCTTAGGGACATGGTTTAGTGGTGGACTTGTCAGTCAGTCCTGGGTTAATCCTTGGACTTGATAATCTGAAAGGTCTTTTCCAACCTAAATGATTCCACGATTCTATGTAATCATTTAAGAATCACAATCAAATTGACATATACAGCTTAAATCTCTAGCCTGTAAGGGTTTCCTTTGTCCCTGCATTTTCATAGCAATTTAACATTTTGTAACCATTCTTAAATTTCCTTCCATTCTCCTTATCTGTCCAGATCAATCACTTTGCCTTTATCAGCTATCAAATAACTTGATATACAAATGGTCATGCATTATGCCCCTGTATACACATCAAAGTGTTATTAATATTTATATTTTCATCAATAATTTATAAGAGCAAAAGATAACCCTATTCTCATATAGTCATTATTACAAAACACTTACTATTTACATGTTTATCAATAAATAATCGCTGAATCAAGATAATTTTTAATGTTTGCTTCTATTCCATTCAGTGATCCTATTATGCATTTTGCAAATGTATAATGTTGCTGTAAGAAATGTTGAAGTAATAAAACTTGAAGTAATAAAGCTTGGCTGATATACTGCTTTGCTGATGGGAGTTGAAAAACTTTTTTTTCAAAGTCCAGTTGTGTTACATCTGTCAGTTTCACTAAGCTGAAAGAGCTTGTTTCTGGATAAAGGGGTTCAAACTAACAGGTAACACAAATATAAGTTCAAATAGGTTAGACATAAACTCAGCTGACATTTTCTGTTAAAAATTTACTGACATACTGAAGACTCACCGCTAAGTTCTTCTCTACTTCTGTAGCGCTGTTATTTTCAGACTCTAATTGGAAGTACTTACTAAATAAGGAAAACATTAATTTTCATTTGATATATGCAAGAAACAGTTCTATTTCAAAACTTCCTGGGAGAAAAGGAATTACAGTAATATAGATATACATTCACCTTCATGAATTATTCAAACAAGGCCAAATTCAGACCTTCAGGAAATGATTTCAGTAGAGCTGCACCTGGTTACATTAACCAGAAATTATGTACCATTTGCCTCTTGCAAAGACTACAATTAACATATATTTAATTAAACAAAATTATAAGAAGATATAAACCTACATTATTTGTGACTAAAAGATTAATAGTTGCTATACCCTACTTTTCTTTAAAATAATAGAATATTTGGGGTTCTACTCAGCTCTAATGACCTACTGTTTTGCATGCTGTAGTATCATTGAAAGTTGTAAATCTTAGATCTATAGCCACCTAGACTATTTGACAGAGAGGTCAAACTTCCGCAAGCTATTTCCTTTTGTCAGATAGGTCAGGGGTGCAAAAATGTGTTGAAGAACATTTCTGGTAGCAAGCCTGTTACGACATAGTATAGTTTGTTTAGCTTTGCAACTATATTGTTTGTTTCAGTATAATCACTGTGGAGAGATTGATAACCAACCTTAGTTGTGTAATTTTATATCATGACAGGGTCGTCTAAAACTTATGGTCGCTGAGGAGACTGTATGCTAGTTGAGGAGATCATTGTATAGGTAATAATAAAACAAACTGGGACTCTCCATATAAGGTAAGTAAATGGAGGTTCAGTGATTGGTCAGTGGTAACTATAGGTTAAACTATTGTTTGACACCCCTTAGAAAACACTAAAATAGCTGTAAGGGGCATGTATGATGTTTAATCAACATAGTACCACCTATTAAATGAATATGCATCTTTTTTTCTGATAAACGTAAGGTATAAACATGTATGTGGGCTATATAATTTTGCTTGAATCAGACATATGGCATGCATATTAGGTGGAGCAATTCCCTGTGCATCCAGTGCTGCAATAAAGGAATGCCTGCTTCTTAATACTACATTGGTGTTAAGGAGTTTTCTTCACAATTTCAGTGACAAGCCTTCCATCAAGTCCTCTGTTGTCATTCTGATGTAGCTCTTTCCTTTTGGTGTTGAGGTTGATTGGATAATATTTCCCTCCTAGAATACTTGCTGATTCCAGATAAGCATCTAGGTAGGCATTTTCACATGTACCTTATAGGATTTTAAGCAATGGATAAACCACACAATTTGAAGTTGTTTTCCATCATACCAACAGCAAAACCACAAATTTCAAAATTTAAGAATCTGTATGTTCAATACTCAAATATCAAGAAACTTGCTTAAAATTGAGAAGTATCCCAATACTTAAAATTTCCACTTGGCTCTCTTTCCTGTATCTGTGTAAAGTCATCTACTGCTTAATATTTGGCACTTTAAGATAATCAATCTTCATTCAGTTTTTAAATGTATCTTGTACTGCTCACGAAGTATTACTGAGGAACTAGAATAGTGCAATTTTATCAGTAGTGCTTGTATTACTAACAGAGATTGCATCATCAATTATAAAAAGCCTTTTCTTGTTTCCAGAATTACCTGCAAAAACTGGCAGTGGGATGGAGGAAAGGCTTTATAAAAACTTCTAGCCAGTTTTGAGATTAGTGTTTTCCCTTATTGTGGCCACTTCTTCCATACAGCTTTTAGATAGCTGTGATCTGTTTGCCTCAGCACCTGATCAAACACATTAAAATGTTAAAATGGAACCACTGATATTCTCCTTGAGGCTTCTATTTCTTTCCTTTTTCTGTTACAGTGAAGTGTTGTATTTGTTTCTTAATTATGTCATAAGTTCTCATTGGCAGAGATGACATTTTACTTTGCCAAACACTTTGGCTGTAATCTTGATTAGTACTTTATATGGTAACACAAATACTGTTATAATAACTATGAGTCATGAGGTCTGGGATGCTTCTCTACACTGGCAGATACCCTCTTTGACATGGTAATCTTTCCAGTGATGTTTTCACAGTGTTTTCTCATGTTTACTAGACACACATTAAATATGATAGCATCAGGAGATAATTTTTTAACTAAAAGGATGAAGAAGCCATGCAGATATTAGTGGAAACTGTAGTTATATACCAACAAGAACATAAGGAATGAATTCTTGGTGTGTTTTCGGATTGGTAGAACTTAATCTTACATATCCAACATTTTCAAAGCTATCCATAATTTGCATCAATTTTTATCGATAGTGGTTAGTTGTGTTTCTGAAGCACTTTTTCAGCTTCTGATAAATGCTAAAGTATCATTTAGATTCCAATGCTCTGGAAATTTAGTCCTGACAAACTCAGGAGAACACTGTGTACTTTAGGCAGCACTCATATTTACTAATTTTATGCAATGAAAATACAAACATTCTATCTGAGTTTGACAATTATGATAGGTCTAAAATGGTTAAATAAAAGAGGACTGTGAGAAAAATCAAGCACTAGATATATGACTACCTCCTCTGATTAATTTCTTCCATTTATGCAGTTTGGTTTTGAAAGCGGTTTTTTGCACTGTCATAGAAGCTGATAGACATCATTAGGTTTTTAAACCTACTTTTTAAAAACAGATTCCCAGAAAACACTTCTAAGAATTTTCAAATTTTAGTGAAAAATGAACCACTATTTTAAGTTGAGAGGACTTTTTTTTTTTTTTTTTTAAAAAAAAGTACATAGAAACTAAAACATCTCAGAGCTTAACTACTTATTTGTGCAATAAATCTTAGTTTTATCACTCATAAAATATTTGATCTGCATACAATTTCTCCCTGAGGTACTTGGGGAACATTTCTGGCTCTGCTTTTGGATATAAACCACTGCTAATTTCTGAAAATAGGCAAAAAAAGGCTGCCCAAAAAATAAGATGCTTATGTATATAAATGATGAATTTTATTTTAGCCAGTTAAGAGCACACAGATATAAAGACCTTTCATCCATGATTAAATCTCTCTCTTAGAAAAAAAACAACATATTACTCCTGTTACATGGTGTGTCACAAAGGAAAAAAAAACAACAAACAAAAACAAACAAAAAAGAAAGAAGAAAAGTAACTCCCAACTTCAAAACAAAACCAGCCCCTTTTTAAAGAGATGCAGCGTTTCACTAAAATGAGTGAAAGCTGTGTAATGCACACCTAGCTGGATCTCCTTCATTGGATTAATCATGGTCCAGGATCTTACAGTGTGTTTATCAGGGAATGTTTCACCTCCACCTGAGATATTTGTCTAAAATGGGTTGAAGAAACTACTTCGAATTTTCGATGTATCTTCATTGGTTATTAATGGAGCCTAGGTGACTATTGCAGATACAGTGCCTGCATAATAGATGTTCAAAGATTGATGAAACAAATCTCATAACTCCTGGCAGAATACCCAAGCCAATGCACTGCTACACAGGTAGGAGTCCCTCCTCTGATGCTTACAGGAACATACTTGTCTTCAAGAGAAATAAAACTGTGCTCTGGAACCCAAAAGAAGGTTATGCATGGTTACACAGATGTATGTACTGAATATTGAGACATACCTTTTTGCTGTCAGTCAGGTCATGACATAATGTTGCTCTGAATGTAAGTTATCAGGAGCCGTCTCACCCCTCCCGAAGGATTATGAATCTGGGAATGACACTCTGCTATAATATGACTGAAGCCAGGGACAGATTTATATGGTCTGATGCTCAGCCAAATGCTTTGGATCTTATTCAGATTTTTATTGCAGGAAACAAATGAAATACCACTTGTAATTAATTATGCTTGTTTCTTTTTTGGACATGCACCTCAAGTCTATATAATTCAGGCAATATTTATATGTCTAATTGGATCAAAGTGTTCTTAAAATCTTTCCATTTCTTATGTTTTAATTATAAAATTCTATTGCAAGGGAGATATAACAAATTTTGTCATGAAATTGGCAGCTTAATGTGCACTTCAGTATACAAAAATATAATAGATCATCCATAAGCTGTAATTTCCATATCTTGAAAAGGAATGTAAAATGGGAGAAATTAAAAAAAAAATGTATCATAAAAATATTTTATATGAATTATAAAAATATTCTGACTGTATAATACTTATTCTGAAAAAAATAATTGATTTTCCTAAACACTTTAAAAATTAAATATGCCATTAAATTATTTTTTATTAGCTATAAAAATGTGGATTATGTAAATGGAATTAGCTTTTTCCATACAAAAAAAAGATAAAGGTAATGCTTCAAAATTAAGAAATTTTTGTAATAGAAAAGGTAATGATTTTGCAGTGCTTACTGTCAGATGCTTTGCAAGCCTCAAAGGATTCTGAATTTCAAATAACTTCCAACTTCAAAACCATGCAGAGAAACTAAGGAACCATATAGCCCAAGAATTATAATAGGACTGAAATCTTTTCCTCATTGAAATAACATGGAAAACTGTGATATTGATTTTATTTGGGACAGAACTTCCTGTATCATAAGTGAAACCCTCAGAGATCCAAGTAAATACTGAGGGACAGATTAAAACTTTCTTCTGTTTTGCTAAACTTGGTGGGTCAGAAGTTCACATGGACTGTGGTTTCTGCCTCCTAATATGAGACAATTGAACAACTGAAGTTCACAGTTCCATTAAAGGAAAGTTACCAACTGCATCTTGCAGCTCAGGTCTTCGATGTGGATAACGGGGTAATTTTACAGTACTTTCTTTAAAGTAGTGCAAAGGGCCAGTCTTTGTATGTCTTTTCTCTCATATTCCTCTGTCAAAGCATCAACAAGGCTGAAAAGAATAACAGAAATTGCAATAACATTGCTTTTGTGATTGCTGAAAAGCATAGAGGAACTTACACACATCATTCTCCTGTTTCTTCTGCACCACATATAAAAATATATCTCTCTTGTCTATCAAGTTTGGAAAGACATGTATTGACTTTCAAAGTACAATTTACTTGTGTGTCAGTAGATGCAGAGGCATGTAGAGCCTGAGAACTTCAGAAAGGGTCACAGTTGTACCTCTTGGAATTAGGATGCTCTGAGTGACCCTTGCCAATATCATTAATTTCTTCCTATTTGTTGAAGGACATTTTCCAAAACTTGAAAGTTTTTTGAAAGAACAAGTCGTATCAGCACACAGTTAATTCCTTGCTCTCCTATCTCTCCTATATCACAAAAAGCATTTTATGCCCTTTCAGCAAAAAAATAACCTTTTTTTGTTGTTGTTTTTGTTTTTGTTACCAGTCATAAGCAGACATTTGATGCACAGGTATAACTCAGAGATTAAACTTACTTTTTTTCTCTATCCATTAATTCCATGACCTTAGTCTGTGACCATTATCCAGGCACCCTGGACAGAATAGAGCTGCTTCATTTTACTTGAATTGCAGCTGGCTGTCTAATTTAGCATTGTGTAGCTAAGAGCAAGCTCTGCAGAGCATTAAAATTGCCACTCTGTTTCTCTCTTTCTTTTCAAAGCCATAGATATAAGTTATGAATAACATATGGGAAAAAGTAAACCACCTTCACGGAAACCTGTGTACGTTTCATGTCTCAGACATGCATTTCGATAATGCTGGGTTCTCCTTTGTATTGTCCATTGGTTGTAATTTCTTGTGGACAATGGCTACACGAAGCACACCACTTTGCTGCAATTTGCCATTCTTTGAGTTGCTAATTGCTGAAGAGGGAAGTTGATCTGATATGTTTCTAAGAACTAACTTCAGAGCAGAATTTTCTTGCAGTTAAAGAAATAAATGCATTTTTCCCCTGGTCCATTTGCCACTAAAAAATGAAGCAATTAGTTCACGTTGGTAGCAATATTCTACCCACTAGTGACAACTGTCAGTGGTCTTGGTTACATTTATTGCTCCTATCAGGATATGCTCTAACAGAGACCTGTTATTTCAGGTACTTATTGTACCTCTTACCATTTCTTTATGATTCTCCATGTTGATTGAGATTAGGGCCCAGTGGGTTAGACTCCTGAATAGGTAAATTACAATTAGACTGTCACTACATTGAAGAGGGAAGTCCTATAAATTACTTTGTAGGAAAGGGCAGAAAAGGGCAGTGTCTCCACTGAACCTATGCCACTTAGTTTAAGTCATTAAATACTAATTGGGATGAGGACAGTCAGAGTGATACATTGTTGTAATTCAGAGCACCAGATAATGCTTACTCTAAATTAGGAAATCCAGAGAGCATTCCAGTTCTTCTTTGAAGCAGTATATTCCAGCTGGTGGCAAATCAATTTTTTTTTTTTTTTTAGATAATGGAGATTTCAACAGAAAATTCTGCAGTAGACCTTTGTGTGTTTGTACATATATAACACAATGGAGGTCTAAGACAAAAATACTGTACAAAGGAAGGCAATACCAGTTATTCATATGGAGGAAATGCTAGAGAAGACAAGAGTATTTATTGTTGTAAACTGGAAAATGGAAAAAGGCAGCCACACATTTAAATGACTAATTATTCACAATAGATTATGCTTTAGAGATACATTTTTCTTGCCAGCATCTGACACTGTCTTGTAAAATAAGAGATGTCATTCTGATCTTCAACCCTGCAAGAAGCCCAGAGACTTCAGTGCTGAAGTGTGGGGTAGATTCCACTAGTTCATTTTCTGTTAATGGCCCTAATGAAGCACTGGGTATTTCTGTACATATCGTATTCCTGAAATACAGTTCCACACTTTTCAGTATAGAAAATAAGATTTCTTATTCTGATATTGCCATAGATGTTGCAATAATAATTTAAAGGAGTTTTGAGATTTAACTGAAATTTTCCACTGCATTTGTTTTGACTCAAATAAAGCCACTGTGATGTAGTAGATTTTAAATCACTTGAGAGCTGCATGTCTTTATAAAATATTTATCAGTCTTTGATTTATTTTTTCCTAAAATCAGATAACATTTGATTGAAGTGTTTAATTCATCCAGGAAAATGCTGCACAAATTTTTCAACAGTGTCTCCAGTCTTCACTGCAACATGGATAACTATTATATCACAGGCTTTCTCCATAACTCAGGTGGGACCTGACTGTGTAACTTCTCTTGCCTTAGCAGAACTGGACATGAGGTTATTTTTGTCAAGAGCTGCTAATTCATTGGCTTGCTCCATGTTAGCTGAAATAGCATTTTTAAATTTTTTAAATATTTATAATATGCACCATTCTTATGCCTATATTTCTTATGTGTAGTGTTTTATATGGTATATCCACATCCAGTGTAATGTGAGGAAAGAAAGCAAAAAGGCAACCAAATTGCCCATCATCTGAAAGACTGAGTAGTCCATGAGAGTCATTCATTCATGGCTGATGAATCCCTCTCCCTGAAAACCCTGCAATTTGTCCATACATCTTTTTAACTCCATGCACATTCTTAATTCTTTGAAGTTTCCATCAGCAGTATTTACAGTCTTTCTCTGGAATTCCTCTTTGTTACCTTTGGTCTCAGCACACTCTCTGTTATTATTTTTCCCAGAAGAACTATATGCTTCAAAGCAAACAAAGGAAATACAGACCAATACACAAAAAACACTCTCACTGTCTGTGTGCCGTGAAATATAGCTGTTGCATAATGGCATTAAATATATAACGATACCATTGTGAGAGAGAACAAGAACCTGGGACAACAAAAATTCTTTTATTAGTAGCTGTACTCCATTCGTTCTGCCCCTTACCAGTGCTTGTATGCTTGTAACTATAAAAGGTATGAAGATACCTATTGTGATCTGAAATCTATGTTTTGAAATTAAGGAAGTCTGTAAACACTTTGGTTTTATCAGAATGCAAAGAACAAATAAATGAGAAACAAACATATTACATAATTAGAATAAAATATTTTCTCTAGTTGGCTGTGACTAGTTTCCTTCCTGTGTATTATAAAAGAGAAAAAATACAGAAGCTTTACAGATTACCAGGTTTAGATCTGGAGGCTCTCCTTTCATTAGAGATTGTGTGTCATAATTGATTTACCTTTTTGGACAATAGCAGATAAACATCTATGGAAATAATGTATTGGAAATAAAAGCAAGGATGATGAATTAGTCATTTATCATTGAAATCTCTTGATTAAAAACTATCTTAATAAAGATATTTTTTTTATCTTGTTGTATACGGATAAAAGTTTTATTGGCATTTGTGCTCCATTTGCTCAGTTCAGCTTTCTTTCACAGTCACATGAAATAACTGATTCTTGACATTCTTTTTCATTTTGCTCTATCCTTTATTTATTTATTTATTATTGCTAAAAAAATTAGCTTTAAATATTATTTTCCTTACTGTCTTTATTTATTAAATGTCTTTTAAATTGGAAATTTTGATAATATGATGGTTTTTAAATTACATACAACTGCATGATGTGCACTTTACACCCATCCTTTTAATATTTTTTTCAACATATTACTGACATCTAATAAATTAAAAACACTGTTAGAGGCTTAAAAAATATCATGGATAAATTTGATGAAAGTATTATTAACATTCTTAAAATATATATTGATTTTCAGAAACAAATATCTGAATCAGTAAATACTTCAATGTATGTCATATAATGATCTGTAGAAACATAACTGTGTACCTTAAAGTTAATTTATAAGCATTTTAAATATATATTATACTGTCTGTGAGTATCATAGATTATTATTAGGTATAAGGTCTAGAACAAAATCCAGATTTTTTTTTACCTTGAGTAGTCTGCAGCAATTTCCTGTTCAAGGATTCATAATAGTATAGTACTATTAATAAAAATTAATATTTTGTATTTTTAAAATCAAATTATTGTAATATTTCCCAATTTATTTATGGAATTAATTTATTCTTACAAGTACCTATTTGTCTGATACTTTTTTTTATTACTTACTTCAGCATGTAGCTGAAATTGACAAGAGACAGTCTTGTTTGGCCTCATATTCTTGCTCTTTTGCTTTTGAATGAAATCTAAAAATTAAGATATACTTTAAACTGTCTTTGTTCTATAGTCATAGTAAGTTAAAGGAAAATACCATAAATAAACAAATTGTGTTTAGCTTTGTTTTGGAAAACTATATATAACAATACTAAGCATTAAAGTATAAAATCTAAGAACTAAGTCTACATAAGATACTAAACCTTGTGGTCTTTCTAGCAGCAGTGAAATTGTTGTACTTAAGTCAATGTGAACAATTTCCACAAGTGAAAGAAAGGATAGAACTCATAAACTGTTATTCTTTGTGACATTAGCCATATGTCATAAAGTTTGTATAATTTTCACCTTAATACTATTTAAAAAAAAAAAGTTGGTTCTTTTTTTTTTTTTTTTTTTTTTACTACACTCATCAGATCTTATGCTTCCAGAGTGGACTTCATCCTCACAGTGACAGTCTACAGCTGAAAAGGCTTTAAGCACTTAAAACTTCACTGGCATGAGTCACTTTGGATTTATGCTGATGTCAGAGGAAAGTCAAGCCTGCAGAGTAGAAACAGTCTTCCTCACTCAAAAGAAGGTGAATGAACAACTGAATGTGTGTGGTATTGCAGATCCTACCTTTAAGATTGACCTGGAAACACGTGGAAAATTGCATTTATATTTTTTTTTCTGGTACTTGCTTTGTAAAGGTACAATACTTAAACTGCACATATAAACGGAATGATTGAATGGTATTGGATGGAAATACTGGTTGGTGTTTATCTGAGTATGTCAGAAAAAAAGAAATGGCTTGCACTTGATGATCTGTATTCAAGACATTGAAAAAGTGACTAACCCCAGCCAAATAAAATCATAGAATCATAGAATCATTTAGGTTGGAAAAGACCTTTCTTTTCTAAATATTTTCTAAAAAAAGATTATCAAGTCCAAGGATTAACCCAGGACTGACTGACAAGTCCACCACTAAACCATGTCCCTAAGCTCCACGTTGATGCATTTTCTAAATACTTCCAGGGATGGCGATTCCACCACCTCCCTGGGGAGCCTGTTCCAATGATTGAACACCCTTTCAGTGAAGAAATTTTTCCTAATATCCCATCTAAATCTCTTCTGGTGCAACCTGAGGCCATTTCCTCTTGTTATCTGGGAGAAGAGACCTACCCTCACCTGCCTACAACCTCCTGTCAGGTAGTTGTAGCTAGCAATAAGGTCTCCCCTGAGCCTCCTCCTCTTCTCCAGATTAAACGACCCCAGTTCCCTCAGCTGCTCCTCATAAGACTTTTGCTCCAGATCCTTCACCAGCTTCATTGCCCTTCTCTGGACACTCTCCAGCACCTCAATGTCTTTCTTGCAGTAAGGGGCCCAAAACTGAACACAGTATTACAGGTGCAGCCCCACCAGTGCCAAGGACAGGGAGAAAATCACTTTATTTGTTCTGATGGGCACACTATTTCTGATATAAACCAGGATGCTGTTGGCATTTTTGGCCATCTGGGCACACTGCTGGCTCATGTTCAGCTGGCTGTCAACCAGCACCCCTAGACCCTTTTCTGCCAGGCAGCTTTCCAGACACTCTTCCCCAAACTTATATCGTTGCATGAGGTTGCTGTGAACCATGTGCAGGACATTGCAGTTCTTGTTAGAGTTCATACACTTGGCCTCAGTCCATCATTCAAGCCTGTCCAGACCCCTTTGCTGAGCCTTCCTACCCTCAAGCAGATTAATATTGCCCCCCAACTTGGTGTTTTCTGCAGACTTACTGAGAGTGCACTCGATCCCCTCGACTAGATTGTTGTTAAAGGCATTTAACTGTACTAAGCCCTGGGGAATACCACTGGTGACTAGCCACTAACTGGATACAACTCCGTTCACTACCACTCTTAGGGCTTGGCCATCCAGCCAACTTTTAACCCAGCGTAAAGTACACCCATCCAAGCCATGCCGCAGCCAGTTTATCCAGAGAACGCTGTGGGAGATAGGGTCAAAGCCTAAGTGGACAACATCTGCAGCCTTTCCCTCATCCACTAGGAAGGTCATCTTGTAGAAGGAGAGCAGTTTTGTCAAGCAGGACCTGTCTTTCATAAACCCATGCTGGCTGAACATGGTCACCCGGTTGTCCTGCACATGCCATATGATGGCACTCAGGATGATCTGTTCGATAAACTTCCCCAGTACCCAGGTCAGACTGACAACCCTGTAGGTTCCCAGATGCTTCTTCCTGCCCTTCCTGTAAATGGGTGTCATGTTGGCTAACTTCTGGGACCTCCCCAGTTAGCCAGGACTGTTGATAAATGATAGAGAGTGGTTTGGCAAGCTCTTCCGCCAGCTCCATCAGTACCTTCAGGTGGATGCCATCCAGCCCTACAGACTTATGCATGTCCAAGTGGAGCAGCAGGTCACTAACCTTTTCCTCCTGTACTGTGGGGACTTCATTCTCCTTGTGCATATCTTCCAGCTCAGGCGGCTGAGTACCCTGAGGGTAACTGGTCTTACTGTTCAAGACAGAAGCAAAGAAAGCATTTAAGTACCTCAGCCTATTCCTCATCCTTTGTGACAATGTTCCCCACTGCATCCAATAAAGGATGAAGATTATCCTTGGCCCTCATTTTATTTCTAAAGCATTTGTAAAAACCATTTTGTTACCTTTTATGGCATTGGCAAGCTTAAGTTCTAGCTGGGCTTTCAGCTCTCTAATCTTTGCCCTGCATGACCTCATGACAGCCTTTTAGTCCTCCTGAGTTGCCTGCCCCTTCTTCTGGTAGTAAATTTTTTTCTTTGAGTTCCAGCCAGAGCTCTCTGTTCAGCCAGGCCAGTCTTCTTCCCTGCTGGCTTGTCTTTTAGCATATGGGGATAGCCTGATCCTGTGTCTTTAAGATTTCCTTTTTGAAGAATGTACAGCCTTCCCGGACCCCTTGGCCCTTCAGGATTTTCTCCCAAGGAACTCTGTCAACCAAACTCTTAAACTGGCCAAAGTCAGCCCTCCTTCCAGAAGTCCAAGGTAGTGGTTCTGCTGACCCCTCACCTTACTTCTCCAAGAATCAAAGACTATCTTGTGATCGCTATGCCTGAGATGTCTTCCATCCACCACATCATCTACCAGTCCTTTCCTGTTTGTAAACAGCAGGTCCAGCAGGGCATCTGCCCTGGCTGGCTCACTGATCAGCTGTGTCAGGAAGTTATCTTCCACACTCTCCAGAAACCTCCTAGACTGTTTCCCCTCCACTGTTTTGTTTCCAGAGGACATCTAGTAGGTTGAAGTCCCTCATAAGAACAAGGTCTATAAGCAAGACTCTTCCCAAAGCTCACAATGTGCAGAAGAAACAAGGAGAAAAAAGAAAGAAAATTAAATAAAAAAATAACAATGTTTTGGTTTGAAACTCTTAGCAATTAATCCTTTATTTCTTGGCTTGTTTGGCAATTGGTGAGCTTAGTAAATATTGTTGCAGTGAGTAATTCACAAGTTACATTTTATTAGAAGTACTTAGGAGAAAAAGGAGGCAAACTGCTGCTACTCAAGTGACTGAACTGTTGGTTTTTGTTGGGTTTTATTTTTTATTTTTTAATTATGTACATTAAGCTTTGAAAGCTTTAGAAGGCACACGGGGAGGCAGCTGAGCAACTCATTATGCAGATGTACCAAATTGTGTCCCATAATACAAATAATGGATGCATCTCAATCATAAAGCAAGTTTGCAGAAAGGGGCAAAGGCTTAAAGACTTAAAAAACATAAAAACTATGTATATGATTGTGTAAATGTACATAATTAAGATTACAACTGGTATGCCGACAGAATGGGAGAAGGAAATTAAGATGAAATGTAAATATATTTCTCGGTTCACTATGTTAGACTTTTTCTAAAGTATAGCTTAAATCTTAAAAAGTGCAGACACTGATAAATAGCTATACATTATCTGAAGAAGTCCTTTAGATTTTTTTGCTCAGCAGAAAAATACATCAGTTTTATTCACTTCCCTTTAAGGGTTTCCCATCACTAGTATACATGGATTCACTGGAGGTTTTGGAAAAATATTCCAACTATAAATCTAAAAAAAAATAGAAGTGGAAAAACTCATAAGGTATTTGTTAAAGTCACAAAAGGCCAACATTAATATTAATATAGAACAATGCATGTATTAGTGACTTTCCATTTTCAGTGTACTAATCAATTAATAAGAATTAAACTCTGATCTCCTGTCAGTCCTGAAATGATGCCATATATTCACAGAAATACTGAAAGCAAGATAAATTGAAAATGAAGAGTCTATAGTTCTATTTCATTTTTCTGGTACATTCATTTGACTCTTAAGCAAAGGACTGTCAATGCCTACTTCTTCTGTGAAAGAAGATTGAAGGCCAGGCAAAGACAGAGGTTACATTTCTGTAAATAAAAGTCCTTTTTTGAGGATGATGATTTTGCAGACTTCATTCCACAGAGTTCAGTGGCAGACTACTTTTTAAAGCACACAATCACAGTCACTTTTAGATTACTTTCTTCTTATTCTGATTTGGTGTGGTTTTTTTTTTCCTGCAACGTGTGTTCCTGACATTAGTCTTCCCTGTAAAAGGCTCTTTATTCATATTATAATCACCTCAAATTTGCTACAATCATTGACATTTTTTAGCTAAGAACAGAAGATGAATGTGCCTTTAATACAGCAAAAGGTTTTTTGGCACAGTTTAGAAAGTGTCTTTAGATAAAGATATTTCAGTAAGTATTTTATGTTAGATTCCATGGTCCAATGTGAACAGGAGATAACTTCAAAATAAAATTTTCCAAAACAAGCAACATGCTGGAAAGGTGTGCCTATTTTTTCTATGATATATGCAGTATTTTATCAAGTTGCAACAAAAATATCAACAAGAAAACAAAACCTGACAATAAAGTTGTATTCCTCAGATATATTCAGTGATGGTTTTCAAGTGGAAGATTTTGGTAGTTCTTCTCATTCTTCACTTTTTTGACATCATAATATGTGATGTATGTGACATATTAATAGGCTGAACGGAATTTGGCTGCCAGAATATTAAAAAATAACACAGATACTAGATATAAGATTAATATATGGTTTGGTTGAGTTAATTTTGCACCAAATCCCAGGTCCTAGAGTTAGAGTGAAACTAGAAGTAACCTTGGAAATTCTTTAGGAGGTAAAGAATGGTTACAGATATAAAAACCAATTATTAGCAAGTTTAGCTTTTTAAAATTAGCAATTTTACACTAACCAGAATATGCCATTAGTAGACTTGAACTCTCTCTCTGCTGCATCCATAGTCTCCAAAATATAAAAGTCAATTTGAAATCAAAACTCCTAAGCCATGTAGTTGTTTGACTTACACTAATATTATATGTTGCTGCTACTATTAACAAAATGACTTAAATCCCCATTCTTTCACCAGTTGCTGCAATGCCTTCTATCTGAAGGCAGAGGAAAACTTTGTGATATCTATATAAATAGGAAGTCCTTTTCTCTGCTAAGAAAAATTAACCCTGCAAATAAATGTAAACACATACTTAAAAATAAAATCAAGAAAATGCCTGGACATCTCATCCCAAAGCTTCAGTTCCATAGCTGTCTCTTTATGATTCTTATGGCCACTAAAGTCTCAATTTCCATCCTCCATCAACTGAATTTTTGATTGCCTAGAGAATTACTTTCCCTTTGCTTGCTACATGCATATTCAGGTTCAAAAAAACTGTTATTCTTTAAAACTGGGAAAAAAGTCAATATAATCACAAGAAAAATATATGTTACCTGCTAGGGATATTTGCTACAGAGAGACCTTTTTTTCTTGAAAGCTGAGCATGATACATTGGAAAGATATTACAAAGATATTACAAAACCTCTGTCTTTAAATTCACTATTCCCTTTCTATATTTATGATAAGTTCTGATATTGGCTGCAAAAATCTAGCATTCTAGCATAGATCATTTCTATATATATCACTATTCTGGCAAATGCTTGTCTTGAGATAAGAGAAGATTCTAATTAGCACAGGGTTTTGTATGTCACAATGTCTCAGACAATTTATTAATTAAAAAATGTCTTCAGAACATTTCTGCCTTGCCCATGAGTGCAAAAGCTGATACTTGTTTTCTGGTAGCAGGCAAAGGAATCATAGCTTTTTACTGAGCAGAAGAGAATCATAAAAATTGTAGGAAGGGGCACACAAAAAATCTCTAATGGGACATAAGTTTATACATCCAGTGTCCATTCAAGTTTTGCATCTGTGATGCAGGATCCTTAAAAGACTACTTTTCTACAGTGAAGAGCTCTTCCTAGAGCCTAATTCTTATCAACTGTGATGACTATTTAAAATTTATATCTGGGTATTCCCTCATGAAAGGCGCGGCAGGGAATAAAACTATTGTAAACCTGTAACTCACAAAATGTTATTACCATTATTGAAAGTATCAATACCAGGGAATTGGGGACCACTGTGATGAAAAAAAAAGTCTGAGCAACTGAGACACCAGCAAAAACTCAGGTCTTCAAATAAGCATGTATTTGTTGCTTTCAATTAATGTGTAGTCTACCGTTAACAACTAAGAATCAAACATTAAGCACACACACTAGTGAAGCACTAGGTGTATGATAGGTTGTTGGTTCTGATTGCTGCAGTCTTTGCTGATTCTTAGTTTCCAAAACTGAGAGAGTCAGACTCTGGGGAGCTAGGCTGAAGGAAGTAAAAACCAAAGGGGTTATCTTCTTTGTGCTCCAAACTCAAATATGTATCGCTGGTATTTTACACATTTTTCCATAGGTCAAGATCTGTCTAGTCTGAAGAATTACTTGCTATTTTCATAGGTTAAAAACCAGATGGCTCTGATTTCTGGGATGCAGTTTGTATGAGCTCATTTGGACATGTTTTTGCAGCTGGGTGCTGGTCATTTGATTCCCCCTGGTAGCTACAGGCTGGGTACTGCTATCTTGACCTTACTGTTCTTAAGTGGCTATGCCAAGCCACATGACAAAACATGCCTGGGTAAAAGGCAGACAGAATAAAATCACAAATAATCCTGAACCAGTGCTAATTACCAGGCTGCAACACTGATAATAGCAGAGTTAGTTCTGCCAGGCTTCAGGGCTGGATCTTGCTGAACTCACTTTGCCCAGACTTGTTTTAAGACTTATCTGAAGCTTAATTTTATCTTTTTTTTAGCTGTAAAAACAATTGTTTAGCAACCACTAAAACACATAAGCTGTTTTATTTTCTGATTTGGACTAGAATTATAGACTCACATCCGCTGTTAGAGCAAAGCTCTCTTGACTGGCAGATTGTGTGTGGGTCAGTGGGCTAATTAGACTAAAAAATCATCTGCTTTGATCACTAAAGAAATGTAACTTCTTCTGGCTTCACCACAAAGAGGAAAAGGACTTGACTTCAGTTTCTGAGTAAAATGTCCTATTAGGTTCATTGGACAGACCTTAATTTCTCCCTAAATTCAAATTATTCTGAGGCTAGCAAACAGTACTTCTTTAGATTAACAAAACACTTAGGCAAATCAGTTTTGCCATTGATAGGCACATAAAAATTAATCACTTCATAGGTTGTAATGAAGAAATAAACAATATTATAATACAATATGTGCTTCCTTAAAGTCATATTTAAATTATTGCATATAGATTTAAGTGATGAACTATGAAGTTCAATACAAGTATTCAGCATAACCGTATCAAAAAAAGAATGCCATGAATTTCTCACTTATTAAAAAAAATCTTATTAATGATAGGGCTTATGGACCTACTATTGCATAAGTATATATCTAAACATATTTATTTCATAACAGTAAGATAGAAATGGAATTTCAGCAGATTAAGAGAAGATTAAAAATACAAAGTATAGCTCATATATAGGTTGGCCATCTTATTTATTCAATAGATACTGTTTGAAAACAAGAAAAACATGCCCTAATATGAATAATATCACATAAAATTGCAGAAAATCAGCAGAAAATAAATGAACTTAAGACGTGTCTAAACTCACTTGCTGAGAGTACTTGTGAAGACACAAACATGATAAAATAGAGCCAAGTAGGTACTGAAGTTCATTTCTCCTTTCCTGAGACTGTTAACAGATCCTTTACCTTAAGCAAGATGACCATGAATGTCTAGCTGTAATTGTTTACTATAGGTTTTCTCTGAACATATATTGAGATAAAGGAGGTGGTTAATTATATCAGCATAGTTTTGTATAAAAGATAGGTATTTAACTTAAAATGTTTGCCCAGGTTTTTTTCATAGTCAATGAGGAAACATATATTTCCAGAAAGTATTTGGTTAACTAATTTAGAGGGAAGAAATTGGCCTCTGAAAATCCATTTTTCTTTTCTCAGGTTATGTAGAGAGTGTAGAGTAGCTCCTAAAAGCATAAAATTTAAATACCTACCTATATGTTCACTGAATCTCACACCAAATGTTTAAAGTTTTCACAAAAATATCAAAAGATACTGCCAGTATTTCTTGGTATATGCTTCACTATCTTTGTATCTTCCATAAAAAGTTTCTATGTGTATTTCCTCAACAAGCAAGGTAGATTTTAAAAATAAAAATTAATTTTATCCAATTTGATTATGAAGATAAACTGCTGGCTGGTCAGATGCACTTTCCAGAAGCAGAGCTAATGTTGGAGCTAAAAAAACTCACAAAAACAAAAACCCAAAACAAAACCCCCAGAACACAGAACTGTTTTCAGCCAATTTCACCCTATCTATCATAAACCTTAAAGGTAAAAAGTAATGGATATGATTGTTATACTAAACAATTCCTTTCTGACCCACTAAACAAATAGATCTGTACAAAACCCCCTCATATCAAGAGTAGGGTCCAACTTATAGCCATTGTATTATTTTAATAGTAAATTATAGCACACCAATAATAATTAATGTCATCTGAGTGCAACATTATTGGGAGAGGGGTCTGCCAGACTCAAGAAATTACTCAATATGAGTTATGCATCTTGCTCATCTTTATTGGCTTCTAACACTTCTTATATAGCCTCAATACACAAACATGTTCCCAAAGCAAACATATAATTGGTTATTAGCCCCTAAGCACGCGCTGCTCTCACACCACTAATTATCATGATTAGAACAAGCATTCTATCCATGCAGCTATTTGTGTTAGCTATGTTTTAGCCTTGCGGTTTGCTACTCCCTTTATTCCCATTCCGCTCCCTATCCCCCTTGGCCTTCCACCTGTCTTCCCTAACAGCTGCAGCTTGTTACAGCCACAGCCTGTTAGTATAACAAAGTTACTTGGTCTCAGGATTCAAGAATAGATCAAGGCCACTTTCTTGTTAACTTCAGCACAAGAACTTCGGCACAATTCTAATTCCAGGCCTGGATTGTGCAGATCTTTAGGGATTCTGTGGCCATGCTTCTGCAGCCATTCTTCTACACAACATGATAACTACAATGTGTTTCTGAAAACAAAATGCCTGCCTGGAGAAACAAACAAAAATATAAAAGTATGATTGTGAGTGGAGTGACTTCAGAAAATAAAACCCACAAAACAATATTCAATATAATCGTGCCATTACACCTCTATGAACAACTATGTATTACATTAGAAGTGATTTGGAATGTTTTAATGCAAGTGGTCTGACCACTTTCCTATTCCATGTTCGTAATTCACTATTTCTATGAAGTCTGTCCTATATGTCTTCAAAAAAGCCACTGAAGCTCCCTTAAAATGATGAATGATAGGTCGAAAGCTGATCAGATCTCAGTGGTCTGTCTGCAAAGCCCTCTCCTTTATGCTGAGTTTTGTCACAAAAGACAAGAACGATTTCTTTTAAACTCAAAGTCCAGCTCTAAATAAAATACAAACTAGAATGACTGATGATTACTCATTTCCTTTCCATCCCAAGATATCTTACATTTTCAAGACACAGAAGCTATTTGGTTTTGGCAAAGATATTTAGTTTCCATAACAAAGTTCATAATTTCTACTTTTACCCTTTTAGACGTCATTGTTGTCTAACAACTATGGGTCTTGCCGCTGTAGGGACTGTGTGGTGCAGGATGTCCAGGGTCACCACCTGAATTCTCCATTAAAAGATAGGCATGGGTTCTCTTCCTCTCAGCAGACCCTCTTCTTCAAGGGAGACTTCCAGCCCTCTTTTGTGATTATTTTCTTTCTTTTCTTCCTTTGCACTTTATTCCCTATAGACAACAAGATTCTTTATATGACTATGTTCAGTTTTCACCAGATAAGGAAATATCTTCCTGCTCCTTTTGTAACAGTCCCTAACTCAGTCAACATCTTGGGTACATGACACAAAAACTGAGAACAGATACAGTTACTCAGTGCAGCTTCGATGCATAGGTAAAATGGAAAAATTCTGAAATACAGAGTTTTATAGGATCAGAAAATACCATCTGATATTTACCAAGATTTATTGTTCTTTGAACTGTTTGTCAGAACATTATATATTGATTCCTTTTCTAGTAAAAATGGAAGTAAAAATTAATACAGCAACAAACACTGGAATCAAAGCCTAAGTTTTAAAAAAGACATACTAAATGGTTTTGGGCATGCAGCACAAAGAAGAAATTGCAGCAAATAAGTTCCAGTCACTTGCATTACTCTCTTTGAAAATAGACCGAAACATTTTAAAAAATAAGACTACAGAAAAAGTCTTTAATGTTTTCTTTAGCATAGGCTACTCAATAACATAATTCAGTTCTTATTAGAGGCACACACATGGCCCATGAATGATCTAATTCATATTTATTATTCTGATTGAAGGCATATTTTCTTCCTTGAGAGAATATTAATGAAGAAGATGCTCATTCCAAGGGCACTCCACCAGAATAATGTTTGGAGTTTCAACTGAGACATCTAAGATCAGTAGAATATAACTGTACTATTATTTTTATAAATTAATTTCTATATTTAGAAATGAGCATTATAACATTACAAGAATACAAACAGGAGTTTGTGTAGCTACCCGTTCCTTTTCTTAAAGATACCATTGTTCCTATAGCTTCTTCTGCTCTGATCCATTACGTGCCTTGAAGCATATAAAATTACCCAGAAATCGTAAAAATTGCAAAGTTTCAGGTCCTAATCCTAAAACCAATTCTTTATATATTACATTTCTACAGAGATGTCAAGTCAAGAAGCCATTTTCTATTTCAAAATTATTTTCTTCTCTACATGCACATTTTGAACAGTAAGAGAGGAAGACCTTTTCTCTTGAAATTTTCCATTGGTATCTCTCAGCATGAGCTGATATTTTGGGTACTTCAGAGAATGTCAAATGGCATTGCATACCTATTTTTGGGGCACTAAGCCCTGCCTTTCTCTTGACTGTTTATGGGAGCTTAGAAACATACTCACATGGAGATATTTAGACACCTAAATTTAGATATCTGTATTTGGAGCTGAGTCCCAGCACAATGTAAGTAACATGCAAAAATCAGTAACTAAACAAACAAACAAAAACAAAACAAAAAAAAAAAAAAAAAAAAAAACCAAACAAAAAAGAAAAGAAAGAATGAAAAGTCCACCTAATGAACTGTTTCATAAGATATGTGAAACTAGATTTTCAATTTCATCAGGAAAATAAGATGTACATAGAAGAAAAAAAAAATAGAGAAACTTGATATTTTACATCTCTGAAATACACAATTAGGTCATACACGTTTGTATGTCACAAGAAGTTCTACATCCTTCACCTGATTTATGTACTGGAAAAACAGCCACACTATCTTTAGAAGGTACTTCTATTTCTCTAGCACTTTGTGAAAAACACAGCTTTTATTCTTGCTTAATGTAACCAAATTATTTACACATGGATTTAAAAAGGTTCTAGTAAAGTGATGAAACTTTATATACATTTTTATATTGGTTCAAAACCGATTGTTCAAGTTTCATGTCTTTACTTCTATATATATGTTAATCTGCTAGAAGTAGCTTTAATAACTTCTAACTAGTCACTGACAGATAGATTGGCAATCAATCTCAATTGTCAAGTTTTCAGCAATTTCCTTGAATATACAGACCAATTCTATTTCAAAGACAGTTTTGCTATTTTCTCTGTTACATTCTCTTCACCTATGTAGGTGAACTGATTTTTAATACACCATTCTATTATGTTTGTTATTTTTGACAGCTGTTGCTAATCATGCTGTCATTTAATCATGCTGAAAGTACATAATATTCTTTAAGTTTGGTATATATACAGTTTTCTGCTTACCATAGCTCTTTTTCATTAGGCAGCTGGTTAAAAAAACCCCAAGCACACACACAAGTATATCAAGAAGGAGTGATGATTTCCTTACTATTTTGACATCTTTTGAAATCATGTATTTATCTCCCTTTCTTCTGGTTTTGTTTGAGGTCATCTCTAATTGAAAACAAAGAAAAGGAACCAGGTCACCTGCTAGCCCAAGTCATATTTCCAACGATCTAAAAAAGAGTCAAGTAAGTAACAGAAAAATAAATTCCAAAAGACTCCAGCAGGAATTTAAAGACAATTTCACATGTGCAAAACCGTTTCTTTGCAGCTATTAGAGAAATGTGTGCAGGCAAGTACAACAGAAATCTAAAGGAAATATACTCTGTTCTCTGTAAACAGCATAAAGTATCACTGGTTTTGTGACAATAGGTTTACTTTACTACCATTTTCTTTCTCTTTATAGTGCAAATGATTCAAGGGTCCTTTTTTCCTCAGATATGTGAAATAACGTTATTTGCTTAGCCTAAATAAAAGAGAAGAAAGCAAGCCTTTTAGTTCCTAGTATGGGACACAGCCAAGTATAGTATTGACTGGCATAATTACTTTTCAGTACTTAACGTTAAAAATTCCAGAGCCATGAAAACAGGCAGTTGAAAAAGGAGTTTGAAAAACTATATTTTGACATACCTGCAGGGAGGAAAATGAATCACTCATTGTAAGAAAGTCAAATATTAATTCTAAATTTCAGCATACTGGGTTTCTGGTGGAGAGGATGACACAACAGAAACAGTACTGAAAAGATTTCACAAGCAATTCAACTACTAATCTTACAAAGAATGACATCTCAGTATTCCAAATAGTATTTGAACTCCTCTGAAGATGAAGCTTGGAAGTTTCACATTTGAGAGAGAAGCCAGTGTCAACACCTAGAAATTTTTAAACTAGGTATTAATATATTTTCCATCTGTTAGTTTTGTGTAAGGACACATCTGGAACAGAACTCAAACCCTGCAATGAACAGATGAATTTGTTTTCAACAAAAAACCCCAACTTTGTGGTCCTGAATTCCTGTGAATGTGCTATGTAGTTGATAGCCTCTGTTGACTGGAAACAGCATGAAAGAACTTCAAACAAAGAGCTGGAATAATCTGAGCTTGATCCTACAAAATAAGGAATGATATAAAAGCTGATACTACCTACAGGCAGTAATAACAAAGGCTTTTTGAAGTCTTAGTAAGAAAATGATGTTTTAATTATGTAAGAATTTTCCCTTTCAAAAGGAGATATCAGTATGATGTTCCATGTTATTCAGAAGACCATAATCAAAATTTAAAAATGTGAAAATTAAAAAGCAGTAATAGAAGAATTAAGTGATGGCAACTGTATTATAATCTAGTAGTGATATTTTAATAGCTTTAGCTATTCATGGACATTATTTCATAAGTGCATTTTAACACGTGTAGGTTGATTTGAACACTGAAGAAAAAAATCTCCAAACTTACTAATACATAATTTGGGAGACATATACTAAGTTAAATATTTTTTCAATGAACAGTCATAGCTGACTCTTGACAAAAATTAGGTTACCTTTATACATACACAGAAATTGTTGAGAAATACCTCAATAACTATGATCTTATCTATTCCTTCTCCAATTTACCACCCTAGCAATCCTTACCTACAGAGAATTTAGTTCAGATAACTGATTTTGAAAGACTTATAATAGCTCAGTTTGACTTCATTTTTCAGACTTCTGAGTATACCTGAAACTTTCAGGTTTATGTTCCTGAAGACCAGTTGTCTATGTACATAATTGTATGAACAATGTGCACATTCCCCCATATCACAAGTGACGTACCTGATTAGGAAAGGTACCTTCCTAGATCTGTTGCTTGTGAATAGTGATGGTCTTGTGGGTGAGGTAAAAATTTGTGGCTGCCTTGGCCACAGTGATCACGAAATTGTTGAATTTAAAATCTTTGGTAAAATGAGAGAAAAAACATCAGCAAAGGTACTACCCTGGATTTGGGGAGAGCAGACTAAGCTGTTCAAGGACTTAGTATGCTCCCCTGGGAATCTGCTTTTGATAGTATTGGACTGCATAAATGTTGTACACTTTTAAAAACTAATCTCTTAGGAGCACAGGAGCACAATTCCAATGTATCAGAAGTCATGCAAGCAGGGCAGAAGACTGGCATGGCTTAACAGGAATCCTCTTCTGGAACTTCAGAGGAAAAAGAAAGTGTGTGGACTTTGGAAGCAAGGTCAGGCTACACAGAAAGACTACAGAGTTTCTATTAGCCACTGCAGGAAGAAAATCTGTATGGTCAAAGGACAATTGGACTTGAAGCTGGCCAGTACCATGGTGGATAACAAAAAAGTCTTCAGAAAGTATGTCAACAGCAAAAGGAAAACTAAAGAAAACATTGGTCAGTTACTTGATAAGGTTTGTCATCGCACAACTGGTTAGGGTGATAAGTTATCGCTATCACAAATAAGGACAAAGATACAGCAGAGACATTCAATGTCTTCTTTGCCTTTGTCTTTAACACTAGCGATGGGCCCTGGGACCCCGGAGCCCTGGATTGGAGGCCTCACTGTTCGCTTTGAACTTGTACAATATTTCCTCCTGTAACTGAATGCACATGTTTATAAGGCCCAGTGGGATTCATCCCAGGGTACTGAAAGAGTTTGCCAGTGTTGTGAGACATCTCTCACTTATCAATGGTCTTGGGCATCTGGAGATGTCCTGGTCAACTGGAAGCTAGCAAATATTCCAATTTTCAAGAAAGGCAAGAAAGAAGACACTGTTAAGTGTAGGCCTGTCAGTCTCACTTCAATACTGGGTAAAATTATGGAGAAGATCATGTTGAAAGTTATTGAAAAACACTTGAAAGACAATGCAGTCACTGGCCAAAGCCAGCATGGGTTCATGAAGGGAAAGTCATGCATTACTAACTTAATATTTGTTTATGACAAATTACCTGCCTAGTGAATGAAGGAAAGACAGTGATTGTGGATTTTTAAAATATATTTTAACAAAGCTTTCGATACTGTGTCTCACAGTATACTTCCAGACAAAATGTCCAGTATACAGCTAGACATGTATAGACATACAATATGATGGGTGATCAACTGTCTGAAGGGTCAGGCTCAAAGATTTGCAGTAAAGTGGGTAACATCTGGCTGGTAGCTAGTCACTAGTAGTGTTCCCTAGGGCTCAATTTTTAGGTTCTTATCAATGACCTGACCACAGGAGTTGAGTGTTGGTTTGTCAACAATACTAAACTAAGAGGAGCTGTTGATTCCCTTGAGGGTAGAGAAGCCTTACAGAAAGATTAGAGTGCTGGGCACTCACCAGCTGTATGACATTTAACAAGGAGAAATGCTGGAGTTTGCACCTGGGGCAGTGTAATCCTGGATGTACTTCTAGACTGGGGGACAAGAGGCTGGAGTGCAGCCATGCAGAAAGGGATCTGGGGAGGTTGATTGATGGTAAGCTCAATAAGAGTCAACAATATTCCTTGGTGGTCAAAAACCACCAATTGTATCCTGGGTAGCATGAAGCACTGCACAGCTAACTAGTCGAAAGCAGTGATTTTCCTACTGTATTCATCACTGATGTGGCCTCACCTCAAGTACTATTTTGGGCTCCACTGTATAAGAAGGATATAAAAATAACTTCTTGTCTGCCAGCTGCTCTCTCAGTTCCCCCTCCTCAACATGACCTGTGGAGAAAATGAGATGAAAAAACTCATGGGTCAAGCTAAAGAAAGGGAGATCATTTACCAATTACCAACATCATGGGGAAAGCAGGCTTGACTTGGGGAAAATTAATTTAATTTATTGCCAATCAAAAATAGAGTAGGACAGTAGAAACAGCAAAATAAAATGCCTTTACTCCAGCCCTGCCTTCTTTCCAGGCTCAACTTCACTTCATCATTCCAACCTCCTCTACTACCTCTGCTCCTGGCCAGCACAGGGGGAATGTGGAATGGAGGATTGACGTCAGTTCAGAACAGTTTCTCTCTGATGCTCCTTCCTGTTCACACTTTCCTCCTGCTCTAGTGTGGAGTCCTCTCTGCACAGGTTGCAGCTTCATAACTGATCCTGAGTGGGTCTTCCACAACTTTCAGTCCTTCAAGAATAGACTGCTTCCATGTGGGTCCCCCATGGAGTGCAGCTCCAGAAGTCCTGCTTCTGCATGGGCTCCTCTCCATAGACAGCAGGTCCTTCCCAGGAGTCTCCTCCTGCATAGGGTCTCCACGGGCTGCAGCTTCCTTCAGAGCATATCCACCTGCAGCACGGGGTCCTATATGGGCTGCAGTGTGCATATAGGGTCCAAGGTGGTCTTGTCCACAGGCTGCAGAGGAATCCCTGCTCTGGTACCTGGACCACCTCTTCCCCCTTCTTCTTCTCTGACCTTGGTGTCTACAGGGTTGTTTCTCACAGGTTTTTTCCTCATTCCTTACTGCTGTGTAGTAATTTAACTGTTCTTAAGCACGTTTCCACAGGGTGCCACCATCTTGGCTGAGGGGTTTAGTTGTGTCCTGAGGTGTCTGGAGGTGTCTGGAACTGGCTGTGTACAGCATGGGGCAGCCCCTGGCCTCTTCTCACAGAGGCTGTCCTACAGACCTACTGCTACCAACACCTTGTCACCTACACCCAATAGAACTGTAATCCTCAAGCTTAGTATATATATTTTCTTTTTAATAAAACAATTCAACATTTAAAAGAGCTAACAGTTATAGAAGTGAATTGATTATTACAGTAGTTCATGTTGGATAGAAAATAAGAAAAAAAGGACAAAATATATGGTTCTGTGACCATGCTGGTGATCTGGTAATACATCAATTTGAAAGATATCTCTGCCTATTTGAAAGGTTCACATTTAAATTTCACTGCAATGACTTCCTTGGCTTTGAATCAGGTGCATGCATGAAAAAAATTCAGCACATTCATATGCATTAAAAATATATTTCATGCTTAGTATCAGTGTTTCAAACAGAAGCTCCTACTGGAGGCAACTTTCAATATACAGCTTTTTTCATTTTGCTAACTTTAAGAAAAAAATATTATTTCCATATATTTATCTAAGAATTTCCAGCCAGTGGCAACTTCAATTTTCATTTTGTCAATTCATTGTTACTAAATTTATCTAAAGTTTATTGAGAGATATGTGAGATTTTTTAAATCAATGTCCATTTATCAAACATGAAAAAAACCCAAACCTCTTTTTGCCCCGAACATCACGGAATATTTAGCCTACAAACCTCATTAGTAAGTATTTTTTCTGTCTTCCCATTTTAATAGCTATAATACCTTAGCATACTTTTTTCCCCAAAAAAAGTAATAGCTAAGAGTTATTTACTCAAAAATATTTTTCATTTCTTAACTACATCTTCATACTAGATTTTCAAAATGAAAAAGAAGTCATTGCCATTGAATAAAAATATCAGTTTCAATCATTTTATTAAAAATTTAAAATAAATTCCTCATTCTCCTTCTTTTTTTTTTCAAAATCTTTTTATTTCCTGTCTAAAAAATACATTTTGAACCCCAATATTGAAATTCAATCATAATAATATATACATATATCCACTTTTTCACTGGATGTATTTTAAATATTTCAGAGACGGTGAGCTTACTCACTATTTAGGCTCAAAGAAACAAATATTTGATTACTGTTTCAAGTAATATGTATTGTCATAGTGCCTGCTACTCAAAATATGACAAAATTTTCAGTGTCTTAACAATGAAAGCTTTTCTGTCATCTGGCTTTGCTGAAATATATTGGTAAAGGATCACTTTAGGTTAGTTAGCTTTCACTTCATAATTGCCCTATGTTCCAGAGATCTTTGGATTTATTCAGATTTAATTTGAAGGTCAGATGGTCTGCAAGGTCTGTAGTATATATTGACTGTGAAAAACAAGTATTTAAATCTGAGGGTTCCCACTGGCTTCTCAATTTGATCTTTTCTCATCTGTTACCAACAGCAATGACTGAGATAAAGTAAAGCTGTTCTGTGATAACCTCTGGCATGCCTTGTTTTGTCTGTTTTCCTCAGACCTCTTGAGTCTTTATTATGGTAAGGATTTATCTTTCAGATCTTGTGTCTTTTTACAAGTCAAAGCCTTTTCTTTTGAGAAATACAGTGAGCAGTTTCTTAAGGAGCTGCCACTGGAGCTTCTATACTTAAGGCTGAGTTTTTCACTTATTGCACAATTTATTCTCTGTCAGTTGGGGAATGTAGCAAGAAGAACACATTATTTCCAAAATGAAACCACTTCATTATTCCCTGTCTTTTCTTGTGCCTCTCTTTTATATACCATATAACATTTAGGTCCATTTATGGTGTTCATAAATTACAATAATTTATATGTACTGTATCATTGACACCTGCAATCTTGACGATTAATATAACATCTTTTTAAAAAAAAAGTTAAGAGGCATTTTTGCTTGTGTGTGCTTTGAGTTACAAGCATAAATGCATACAACTCACAAACATGTAATGTCCTTCTCTGAAGCTTAAACACGCTGATGAAATTTTTATTTGAACAGTCTAACAAAGGACTACATAATAAATGTTAGTAAATGTCATATGGATTAAAACAAGCATTAAGGGAACTATGAAAGAGCGTAGAAATTATATATGCAGCATAAAATAAAAAGAAGAGGAAATATTAAGTTAAAGGACTAGTTATCTTTCAACCTCCCAACTTCCCACCTAGAGAAATTGTCTAGCCAAGAGGCAAGAATTGCAGTGAACCTTTCTTTGAGTACTGCTATGCAAAAGTTATGTCCAAATTCAGTATTTATACAAAACTATTATTAATAAGAATAATTTATTCATATCTGTAATGGGTTAACCTTGGCTGCCACCAGGTGCCCACCAAACCACTCTATCTCTCCCCCTCCTCAACAAGACAGGGGAGAAAGTACATTGAAAAGCTTGCCAATTTTTACCCAATACCATTAGGAGCAAAACAGACTAAACTTCAGGAAATTAATTTACTTTATTGCCAATTAAACACAGTAAGATAATGAGAAATAATAAATCTAAAAAATACGTTCCACCCACCTCTCTCTTCTTCCTAGGATCAACTTCACTTGCAACTCTTCTAACTCCCGTGAGCAGTGCAAAGGGATAGGGAATGGGAGTTGCAGTCAGTTTGTAACACTTTCTCCCTGCTGCTCCTTCCTCCTCACAGTCCTCCCCAGGTCTAGCGTGGGGGTCCTTCACTCAGGAGGCAGTCCTTCACAAACTTCTCCAATGTGAGTCCTTCCAGTGTGCTGCAGTCCTTCATGGACTGCTCCAGCATGGGTTGTTTCCCCCAGCCAAAACCTTACCAAGTAAAATCAATGCAGTATTTTATGATGTTACTAGAAAACTCACCAGAACATCTGCTAGAAACTGTATGCTTATTGTTAGACCTGTAATATTAATTTAATGGATTGTGGAAATGTTTATGCTAGTAAGACTCATTTTGTGTGCTTTCTTTTTACACCTAGTCTCAAAGAAAATAATACCCTTGATCATACCTTTATCTAGATGAGGTCCTCAGCTGCATCTGCTATAATCTGCTATATCTAAAAATAGTACACCCAAAAGACACACACACAAACACAGACGTGTTTTTTTAAAATTGTCGTCATCATCATCAATATTATCATTATTAATATTAATGCAGTTTTTAGGGAAGAAAGAAATGTATTTGGAGGGATGACATACATAATAATATATTTTAATTCCAAGTTATGTTTGAATGCAAAACTGTAAATCCAGGCAATACTTGGTTGGTGGTCAAAGACCCCATGAGTGTGTTATCACTGATGACTATTTTAATGTGACATTATGGGATATCGTCATGTAATGATCTGAGATTCAGTTACTGAAGCTTTGCAGTTGTCACTTGAATTCAAGCCAGAATAATCAATCTGCTCTTCTGCCCTGGTTAAATTCGGAACTGATGTATGTGAAATGATGGAAATTGGTTACCATTAGTTTGTCTTCTCAGTTGTCTTAGGCTGAATAGGACCATGTATTTTTTTTCTTTTTCTACTGTATTTCTCAATTTTAGAGAATACATTGTGCCTCCCCTTTTTGCCATTTGTACATTTAAGGATTTCTTTCATATTCTGTTGGGTTTTGGTTTTGTTGTGGTTTTGTTTTAGTTTTGTATGTTTTGTTGGTTTTTTTTTAGTTGGTTGATTGGTTTTGTTTTTTAAAATTCTATTCTAATTTATTCTATTATTTTCCTACTTACTGTGTTGTAATTTTGGAGTCAATGACATTGAGACATGAATTTAAGCCCTGTTATGCTGAGAAAGCCAAAGAAACTTCTATTTGGTAGCTATTTTAATCACTTCTAACTCTAAGATTTTTTCTAGAATATGTATAATGGAATTTGATACATTATTCAGTTTTCAGCACAAATAGGGAAACAGGAAGATGTTTCCTAGAGTGTGTAGTAACCTTGTATATTTTGAAGATATTCATCCCATGAAGCAAAGTAGTGACTGTAAGCAAACTTGTAAGTACAGGTTTAGCTAGGCACACTGCATTGGTTTAAATAAAAATGATAGGGTAAGGTTTTCTTGTTTGTGTGTTATTTGTTTTAAAGAATCTGATTATTCTTAAGATGAGTCTGAAAAGAGACAAAAGAACTATTTTTAGTGCAGAAAACAGCTCTTTTTCCTGCAAAAAAAAGGAGAAACTTCTCAGGTATTAGCATATTTATCTCTAAAGTACCGAAGCACTTGTCTAGAGATTTTGTAGTACAACTTGAGTGCTATCATACTTTAAATCAACTTTTATTTATTTATTTATTTATAACACTTTATGAGCTCTTGACTTTATAAACCATCTTCTCTTTTACACAAGCACAAGGATATACCTTAAAAACTTTAAAAATATGTTTTCATTTTTCCAGATGTTTTAACTAAATCCATGGTTATTTCTGGTTTATCAACAAAGGTGGTGAAACTATTTTCTACAACTAATATTATTTATTACTTTGCAAGTGTTTTGCTTAGTTAGACCAGAATTGCTTGTGATCATAGTTTTAATTTTGAACAGTCACTAAATAACTTGAATAAATTTACTTACAGCTTGCAGGTCTTCAACATTCAAACTCTCCTCTTTATTTCACTACTCATTTAATTGTATGTTATTATGCTCTACAAAGTCACATGCCAATGATTGTGATGGGTAAATTCAGGTGCAATTTGTCATCCTTCTTTTTATCAAGTGTCTCATTTTGAGTGGTGGTGGATGCTTCCTTCCCACCACTCCACCTTTTGCTTAACAAGGTAAATAAGAAGGATTAGGAAATGCAAAGTTCCCAGCATTCTTTATATTGTTCAAAATACTGTGTATAGTAGGACATCCAAACACACATATTTTCACCATTTTTCATTACTTTCTAATAGCATGTTTAGTAGAGTAAAAGGCACTAATTTTCACAGATTAATAAGACCAATGTTTTCTTAACCAAATAAAGCAGGTAGGAATCTGATTTTTTATTTGTTTGTTTGTTTATTTATTTTATGTAATTGAGATGATTATGTTTTCATTTTCAATTATTCATGTATAGCTAAAAGCCTGACAGACTAATGCTTAATACTGCAGAATGAATATATATATATATTTATATCTATCCCTTTGCTATCACACTATTAACCTTTATATGGGAATTGGCTGAACTCTGTTGAATGCATATGGAGAAAATGCTCTCTCTTTAGGTACATTTAAAAAGAATCTCAGTTCATGCCAAAGCAAATCAAACAAGTACACAATAGATTACACTGTAAAGAGAGACAATTTAAGAAGTAAACTTAACTTAAACTGTCGTGCTGTGTGCTCACATAGCGCAAATTAAGAAATATCCTTCATTCAGTATCATATCTTGTGTTATTTCTCTTTCTGAATTGCATTCTACATATTCTTTTAGAAAACTTTTTATCCAGTCAGAACTCATTAATCCTGCGTGGATTGCTCTGATTAAATTTTTCAGAAATGTTATCTTCTTACATCACCATCAAAAGTAAGACTAACATTTGGCTATATTAGGGTGAAGAAAGTTTAGAAGTTATGGAGTCAGCATGGATTTATTCTTCTTAAGTTACAAATATATTAGTTATACACCCTTTTCTACTACAAATTGTTTTACCAAAGGGAAAATGCGGAGAACATCTTCCTGTATTACTTACTGCCTAGCTCCACCTATGCCGCAGGAAATATCTGACATCTAAAGATGGTAGCTCCGGTGAGAGAGTAACATAGATGTTCTGTTAGTTCCTGATCCAGGAATCCATTGGAAAAGTTGAATAGATGAGGTCGTGCTGCTTTTCCATTTTCACTTTTTTACTTTTGCAAGGCAGTTATAGTCAATTACATGCTATCAGCAGGGAACAAAATCTAAAATAATAAATCTTTAGTGCTGGTGTCCAAGAAATAACTTATTCAGACACCTTCATCAAATCTTTCAAAAATTCTTTGTATGCGCTTTTTTATTATATTAAAAAGATAATTTGGGTGGCAATCTCTTTATGAAATTATTTAACTTCCTAAATTGTCTAACATAAATGTTTCCAATAATATGTTATTCTGCAGAAACAAAAACTTCTGCACAGTAAGAAATGTTATTCTAAAAAAACCTCTCTTTTCTTGAATGTCGGGGTGTTTTTTTCTGAATTATAGGAGTTTAGAGAAAGGAAGAAAGAGAAACAACTATACAGCAGTTCCTGGATTGTGTCTAACTGTTCACTGACATTTCATAGGTTTTCTTTTTGGTCGTATTATGACATATCTAAACAACACAAAAGCTGTTATTGTCTCTCTAGTAAGCAACTCCCTTTTCACATGGCTTTCTTTTTAAATCACAAAAAATCCATAGCCTGTCTAAGATGTCAAAGGAAATATAGTTTCAGGCATCATACACAGAAAATAAATTGATAAAGAGATGTGAGGAATGTGATAACACAAGGGTATAGAATGGACAAGACAAGAATCAAATAAAGGGGAAGGGTCTCAAAATAACTCAGCAGAACACATACCCTTTCAAACAGGATTCTAGCTCAACTGGCAGATATCACAGTAAATTATTTGCCTAAATATAGAAAAGAAAAAGCACAAGAAAATCTATGATACCTAGGTTACTATATTAGTCTTACAATATATGTCTACCCACATGACTGTCACAGAGGCCTGTGACACTTATAAATAATAAGTGAGTAATGTATGATACAATTATTCTTAGTTTTCCTTGAACTTAAATGAGTGTACTAAATTAATGTAAACAAAACAGTATATAGCTATTTTATAAAACTGTAATGACATAGCCAAATACAACATAAGATTTTTCCTTAAGGGTATGAACAAAGTGACTAACAAAGGGGCAAACAAAGATGTGTAGTTGCATGCAAGAGAATGCAAATTACAGAAGAAGGAATAGGTAAACCCAAGTAACTACAAGCAGGTAGAAGACCTTCTCAAATACACAGAAATGATGACTGGCAAAACTAAGACAAATATAAACAGTATTACGGACAGACAAGAATCCCTTTTTGGTGGTCAGTAAGGAGGATAAATAGAACAAGCAGAAAGAGAAAATTTGGAGAAGACAGATGTCTACTTCAGTTCCAAAGTTTTCATGGAGAACTCTCAAGCCTGATTGCATTAACCTCATCAACTAAGAATAATCAGGAGCTGTAGTCATGAGTACTAACTGTACAGCAAGATTTTTATGGTACTGTACACCCACAGCTGATTTATTATAAGCTTGTTAAGGGCTAATAGTTTTGAATGCATAGTGAATATATAGTGATAATGAAGAACTAACCATTAGCACAGAAGGTTGTTGATAATGAATGCATTTAATAAAGTTTTGGTTTTATGAAACTTTATGAAACTGACTTAATTTTTCTTTCTTCTAGACACTCCCACCACAGATGTCTCTAATTCCCTGATATCTATGTCTTTATACACATATATAGATGCTTGTGAAAAGGTAGATCAAAATATTGTAACTAAATGTAAAGGTCCATGTAAATCTGTGCAGTTTAGACCTGCTTTATAAACAGATAGGACTAAAACCTGCTAAACTATTTTATTTTTTGTACTTCCACTGAAATCAATGCCTATAGTAATGTTCACTGAACAATTATCAGAAAAAATCCTTGTAGACTGTGTAGAACCCCATACATTTTTCTTTCAGTAATATATGACATTCCTGAGACACTGGGCACAGAATAAGCTAATAAAAACCAAAATATTTGAAATAATTAAAATAATGGGTAACTTAAAGGTACATGTACTTATTTTATATGTTTAAATAAAGATATCAAAATTTAATTCCCATCTGATCTGTTTGTAATTGTCACTTCATGAAGCTGAAACTGGTAATTAAGAAAACTTTTTTAGTCTTTGAACTGCAACAACAGAAAAGAAAGTTAATTAAGCACTATGAGGATTTTCCTAGGGAAAAAAAAGTACCATATTTTAAGACAAAAGCAGGATCACAAGACAATACAACAATGACAGAGGTTTCTTTCCAAAGGGTAGAAAAACCATGGGTTTTTTAATGCTCCAGTTTTGCTCAAAATTAGTTTGCTTTTTACCCAACTACATTTGCATTATTTGTATCAGATTTTTTTTTTTTTTTTTTTCTTCTAGAGGTCAAGATCTCCTGCCATAAGCATTGTCCTTTCGAATCTCAGGAAATCACAGCATATTTGTTGAAATTTATTTTAAAAGGACATACTTTTTAACCCACTGATGCATTTGGTAAGTTATTCAAGAACAATTATTTTCTAGTGACATATACTTCATTATTCCTATCCATGACTATTTAATACCACTATATGTTTTCATTGTCCTTTAGTGTAAATGATTCTTAGCCTTCCCCAGTGTTGACAATCATTCAAAAAGAGTAATAATATCCCTTGCTATTACAGAGGCCAACTTTAGGATTGTTGTTGTTTGGATCATCTTTTTCTTCAAATTATTCCACAACCACACATCATCATCAGCAGCACATAAAGTGTGAAGAAAACATAAACTTTTATATTAATTTAAGGATATTAAATGCAAGTCCTTGAAATCCTCATTTTAGTCATCATAGTTCTTTTAATTTGTCAAAGTTTTTCTTTTGAACCCTGGAAAGTCCATTATGCACATTACTTTGCTTAGTTGTTCTTTTTAAGATAAACAAAAGAAATGTAATCTTTCAAACCAAAGCTGTTTCCTATAACTATCTCTTATAAATATTACTATTATTGATGACAATCATTCTAAAATGACATCACTGGCTGTTTTAAGATCAACGTCAGAAATGTTAAAATTAAACATTAAACTTTTTTTGGTTTTTGGGGTTGTTGCTGTGCTTCCTATTCCCCTACTCCAGCAAAAAAACCCAAGGGTTTTCTACAATTCACAGGAAAAGTCTGGCATAAAGTTTATATGTATATCCTTCCTTAAATACAGGAGATTTGGATAAGCACATCAAAAGTTGATTCTTCTAAAGCCTGCTTGTAACAATCAGTTACTTGACATTCTTTTGGTCCCTTTTCTGTTTGTTTGTTTGGCTGGTGTGGTTGTTTATTTGCTTCAACATCATTCCCACTATATGCATGAGGACAGCATACAAAAAGCATGAAATTGAAGTATATTATTACAAGTTATGAAGTGTGTAATATATTGAATGGGATTCAGTTTCAAAGAAAGAAAAAGATTACAGCTGACTATTGGGAGGTGTTTGTCATGTCCTAATAACTCTCATTACACTCAGAGGAGATCAGGTTAGTAGAGCCTAGAAAGTGATTCAGCTCACACTAAAGTAGATGCTGAGGGTATAAGTCACTACCTGAGCATACAGATCTAGTTCCAATTGTGATGTTCTATGGTAATCTATCTGGCAAACAGCTCTTGTTCCAGATTGTGGGAGTCCTGTTGATGCGGCATACCTATCAAACCCATGGGGGGAACTTGGGATACCCAGGGAACCTCAAATGACACTGACAGCATTAAATCTTTAGGTAAACAATTTAATCTCTGACTTTCTTTTATCCAAATATAGCTTTGAGAACTGAGTTCAGGCAGGTGGCTACACATGGGTACATTTCAGTATTTACAGCATCCAGAAGAGGCTGAGAGCTGCAACACAAGATCAGAGCTCTTCTGCAGCTGACAGCCCGAAGTCAGACAGATTACTTCAGGAAATTTTAAATTACAGTAATTGCTTATCTATAAACGAATGAATCAAAATATTAATGTAGTTCTAAGTACTGTAGGTAACATGCCTGGCCTTGCAGTTGCTGCTCTGGATGACAGTTTACTCTAAGTTCAGTGTCATATCTGTTGTCCCATAAAGATGTCTTGGATTATCAAGTGGCAGTAGAAATTTATGCTGAAGCAATTGATTCTTTTTATGTCAGGTCAGGTTGATCACTGTAGATTGTCTTGACTGTAAATGCTAACATAAAAAAGCCTGACAGCCAACTCATGTCTATGAGATGTGCACATCTCTGTGTGGGCATCTAGTATTTGGTTGTCTTAGTCTACTAAGACAGTCTTTGATTCCTCTGTGAATCTCTCATGCATCCTTTCATTTTTGATTAATAAGCTTTTTATTTTTATATTTTATACATATATTTATTATTATATTTTATACATATATTAAGAATAAATATTTATATTTATGAGGTAATTGGGGGAAAAGGTTAAACAACCTTCTCAATAATTATATTTTGAATCATCATATATTCTACTTTGAAAAATATTTATTTTTAAATATAGACAAAATTAGAAGTTTTTTGGTTTGGGGGCTTAGAATGGATAATGTATACTCCCTTTTCTGTGAATCTGAATAGAAGCTGTTGAAGGCCTACCTGAAGGTCAGTTTTGCTCTAGTTCTATAGTAAGAATAACAGTAGAAACATTCTTCTTACAAATAACTTATCTATGGCCTTATTCAACCCCTCAACTCTGTAGTGATTGAAGAAAAAATACCTTTCCTCAAAATATATGCTGTAAAAATCTATGGTAAGGTAGAGACTGCTTTTGTTAAAAATGAAAGTCCAGACTAAATACACTGGAGATCTTGTGACCAAACAAAATTTATAATTTAGATATATTGAAAGAACTTGATATATAAAGATTACTGTTTCACATGTTTAATTTTTAAGTGACAGGAGACCTTCTTTGGCACCATAATTGCCACTGAATTTTGAACATACCTTATTCTTGTTGTTATGATCTTTTCTGAAGGAGCAAAAAAAGGAAGATGACACTAAAAGGAAGATGACACTGGAGTGGAGGACACTGGGGAAAGGAATTGGAAAAAGAAGTCCTGTACTTTATGTCATTCTTTAATTGAAATGTTAGTTATCTTTAAGTCTCTTAGCCAAAAAAACTTTGCATCCTAAGGGCTGTAAAAGGTAAAATCTAGGCTATCATCTCTATGCCAATTTTGTCCAATGTCTTTCCCCTCTTTTTATGTTTTTCTAGTTAACTCTTACTCAGAGATATTGTATTTCTCCTACCAAGGACAATACTCCTTCCATTTCTCTTTCATATACATTTTGAAATCCAGCTAATCACTTCACATCAAAACATTGTTGACACAAGCAGTTCATTTCACAAGTCTGTCTTCATTTTGCCTGTATCCATAACCACTCCTTTGCATCTTCTTTTATTTCTACTGTTATTGGAGTTTCAGTTTTAAATAAAATTTATTCCCCAAATTGATCATCACAATAGCCATTCCTGGCCCAGAAGTTTTTAAAACTTCAGAAAGGTAAAATCTATCTGCAAAGAGAAGAAAAAAGTAGAGAAGAGAAGAGAAGAGAAGAGAAGAGAAGACAAGACAAGACAAGACAAGACAAGACAAAATAGGTATTATGAATATCTCTTGCAGTTTTTAAATCACTTGTAAAAACTCCTTCCACATATTCTTAACAGTGCAACAATTCACAGAAGACAAAAATCGAGAGCATGAAAAAGAATGACACTTGCTGATTTTTGCTTTTGAAAAAAGGCCAGTTCTCTCCTGTACACAGGAAAAAGGATCCACTGGCTAAATGGAAGATGTCTTGTGTATGTTACTGTTTAATATATCTTTATTGTTCTTAGTAGAATAATTTTTGTAAACCATAAAACTATTGTCCTTAGCTTATCAAAAAGTAATTTATTCTGGTTTTATAATCCCAAAGCCGTCTATTCCCCAGCTTTGCAAGTTTCCCTTCTGATAAGAACACTATCTTCAATATAGTCCTTTCCAACTCTGATAAAAAATGTTATTACAATATTTTACAGTACTTTGTGAGATGTGATCCTTAATTCTAACTCAATTCTACTCTCAGCCTTATCAGACAGGGAAAACTGGTAATTAGAAAGGCAAAAGTCAGAGACAGGCATGCTCGCAGTCTTAATTTGGAAGTTTCCTTATAGCCTTTCAGAAATTACAGTATCAGTGAAACAACAGGAAACTATGTTCCATCTTATAAAGCAACCAGATAATTACCCAGAAAAAATAAGTGAATTTATGGCAGGTTTACACTACCAAAAAAAATATATGCAATTCAGCTCCAGATTATAGACACATACATGGAATTGTCTTCTAAAAACTGAACAGCTACTGAAGCCTACACAGAGACATAAAATGCCATTTGAGATTCTGTTGAGTATCTGAGATATCTACATGGGACTAGAGATATGATATAAGACCTATAGAAAGGTTTGAATTTCTAGAAGTGCAGCTGCAGGATGTGAGAGATCCTTCATGGCATCCTGATTACCCTGGGATGCCATGTTTATGAAATGGAGCCCAATGTGCCTATTTCAGGTGACAAGAGATTTCTGTACTGACTACATACCCACTGACTACAGTGACATCTTGGATACTTATTCTTCATGCAGATGCTTGCATGAAAACAACTGCATGAGTGTGTTAAAAATCTTAAAAAAGCTTAATCACATTCATAAAGCCAATTATTTTAACCCAATTGTAACTGTTTGAGAACAAGATATCTAACCTACAGCAATGGTTTAGGTCCCCATTTATGCACCTGGACATATACATCTAATATCATCGGAAGTGGCTGCAGTGTAGCTGAGATACCAAAAAAAACCCCAGCAGATATAAAATTGTGAAAAAACTGTTCTGAAGTGACAGTTGGATCTCAGTCAGAACACCCTAGCAAATCTCAGGTTAAAGTACATACCAAAATTTTGGCAATGGATCAAGCTGCTAGATCTCCTTCATGATGAATCTGCTGTGATAGTCACCTCTAGAAGTGATGTATCCTTTCCCAAAATATATTGTTAACAAATCAAGAGTGTAATTCATTTATCTTAGGTAATGTCTTGAAAATAAGGAAAGCAAACGGTGTTTCAGGAGTGCATAAATTAGAAAGAAAGAGAAACTAGGTAACTGATGATTGCTGTTTACTGGAAGGCTACAGTTTGGTAAGCAGATCCCACTTTCACTTTTGAAAAATGAATGCACTAGCTCTACTCAGTGGCGTATACAAGGCACAGAAAAAGTAAAGTGGAATCCTATAAGACAGACAGTCACTCATTCTGGCCAACTTTTATGTAAAGAACCAAGTGAGGACCAGCCATATCTGGAAGAACACTCAACTTCTATCATGTCTTTCAGCTGGATATATGTACATAAAAGGTAAAAAGAAAAGATAAAAAGGAAAAGTAGAATAGAACAGATGGCATTGTCAATGCAAAACTTTTGGTTATAATACCAAAGCAGTTAATTACTGTTCAAAGGATTTCTGAATTCTTGCAAAAACTCTTTTAGTTTTTGCTTATTTGTGATGTTTAAAAAGCTGGAACATTAAAATAGGAATTAAATTAACCTTTATGAATGCATTTCTACAAAATGCTAAGTTAATGTCTCTCTTATTATATTTGCTGTGAACATTATACAGATGACTGATACCATTGACCTCCAAATGAAGTTTAAACAATGTCACTTCAGGGTGAATCCACTTTTCTAGATAAATTTAATTACTAATTATGCTGTATTTTATTTTGTATTGAATAATTCTAACCAACAAATAGTGAGAAAAATAAATTCCTAAAGGAGATATATAATACTACTTTCTGAGTAGTGTATGATAGTATTTCTCTAGTTATCAAAGCAGTTTACATTTGCTTGTAAATAAAGTTTTAAATAATTTCATAATTTCAAATATCATGTTTCTGTAGTGAATCATCATCTGGAGGAAATAAATTTCATGTCATGATTGCCACCTAAAATGTAGTTGCCTAATTTGAACTATTTATTAAGGGACCTTTCCATACCCTCTCACTGCTCAGTAGTTTTCAAGGTAGTTGCCATGTTCTTAGTGGGCTGTGTGTTCTACCTTGGGGATGTGACATGTCTTATTAAACCACCCACAAATTAGGTTTTCACCCTCAATCTGCACCACCAAAGAAAGGATCTTTTGAGGAATTCTGAGTCTAGTGTTGGCAATAATGGAAACATGAGAGTGAAACAAATATGGGAAGAAAGATTTCAGAAGAGACTACATTATCTTTTAACATTTATTTTTTAAAAAAATTATTCACATCTGTTGTGTGGTAAATATTCCTTTAAATATTTAATCCTTAGGACAGCCCAATCAAAGAATAACCAGTGCAAGAATTTGGGTTCTCTTAGAAACCTGTATGTTCTTGCTGAGCAATTTCTATTAGCTATGCTTTACTTTAGTATTTATGAACTGTCAGCCTATCTAGATATTAATCTGGTTGACAATTCTAATAACAGGTTTTGTAAAATCTTGTTTGTGTATGCTATCACCTGTTATCCAACAAATCCCTGCTGTCAGAAGGAAAAATAGTGTTACAGATTCAATGACTATAATGTTAGAAGACTGTGATGATAATTTACTGTTATACCTTGTAGAACATGGAAGGTAAGATAACGTTAATTAATTTCTACTTCAGGTCCCATGCTTTGTGTAAATTGATACTTTAAAACAAACAAACAAACAAACAAACAAACATTCGTTCTCAATACATTGTGTGTAGTAATAGAGAAATTCATTACCCTTGATGATTGGGTCCAATGATAATTTGTTTTCACTCTGCTTTAGGATCTATTAATGTTTCCCAGCTTTAGCTAGCTAATCAAAGGCAGTCTGCTTTGCTTTTCTTAAATACAGTTTGTCTTTTTTTCCTTAGTTCCTGCCCATAAGCTTTCTGCCATATTAATATTTTATCCACTTGGTTTATTAGTCTTTCACACAATGTTAACTCCAGAAAGTTACAGTATTTTAAAAGTAAATCAGTAGAATTTCTTTCATTAGCCTTCAGTTTAATCTCAGATGAAAAAAGAATGTGTGGACAGGCTTTGTCATGTCATAGCAAATACAGTTAAGGAGCCACACTTTCCATAGTTAACAGTAACAAAAGGGAAAAAGATGACCAATGTGATAACCAGCTGTCCTTGACACTCTCATCTGCCTGATATATATTTGATAAAAACAGTTTTGACTATAAATACAGGTCAATACTCAAAGTCATACTCTTAAATCTCAGATGACAATTCACATATTTACTGAAAAATAAAATATATGTAATTCCCAGTCTGTTGATATTTTGACTTAAGTTTTTCATTTGTATCTGCCTATGTTGTTATATGACTGGTTTTGAGGGGTTTTTACATTTGCATACCACGATTTCAATGTTCATGTGTGCTACTCGGGAATTTGACTAGCTCAGGTTAAGAGATACAAAAGGCAAAGCTGACAAAGGTTAATAACCCTTTTTTAGGTGCTTGTGGAAAATGTGACTGGCAAACAGAAAAGGAAAAAAGGCATTTAAAGGAAGGAAAAATGCTTATGGATCCAAACTCACTTCACTGTTAGATTATTTGGTTCCAAAAAAAAAAGAATCAAAAAATCCACTCATCCATTCACTGGTGTGTTGTAACAGAGGGCCAAAACTAATCCACAGATAACTAGGTGCTTACAGTTGCAAAAAAATAATGATTTTGCTTGGCTAGCATCTTTGTAAGTAAGGTAGATCAGGGCAGCCTTTTTAGATGGATACAGAGAAATTTCTTGCAAAAATTTGGGGTGATGAGGAGAAACACCAACCAGTAGGGTTCAATATGACCATTAGATCAAAAAATATGAACTGAATCCTTATCTAGCTAGTGTCTGTGTAGGACAACAGACTTTGGTGTACTCTATGTAAAAGGTGAGGATACACCAAAAGTTTCATTCAAGGCCACAGTTAATTCAGTATGATGGCCTGCACAAAATTATTTACAAAGCATGCCTCCTTTTAAATTAAAAAAACCCAACATTTATATTAGTGTAAGTTCCAAGAAGATTATTAATGCTTCAATCATAACAGTGAACATTCAAAGAGAAAGTGTAAATTTGAAGTAACTCAATAATAAACAGCTCATGGGGAGGGTGTTCATTTCATCCCTCCACACACAAATAATGGCAAGGTAATTAGGATTTATATATCTTGTTCTCCACTTTTATTTGCTGTCTTGAAGAGGACATTGTTTAATACTTCTACATATTGCATCAGAGCATTAGTTCATAAGTGTTCAAGACATTTTATTTCAAAACTGTTGTAACTTGGAAATATCTGATGCTATATTTTACATAATTCCACAGGCAGTTCTTGATTGCTCTCTTAAACATCTGGAAATAGGTTTTAGCATCGGCTATTTTTTCTAAAGCTGCAACAGAAATGAATCAGTTTCTGAAAAATGGGAACGATCATGTAGAATATCATTAGACAATGTGAGAAACGGTTATAATTTGCTGCATCTAACCTAGCAAATACTATATGACTCTACATAAGAACATTTTAACAGAAACACTAATTTCTCTCTCCTTCATTGAAAAAATTCAGGTGAAGAGCGTTCAGTCATGCGTGCTGCACCCCCCACCCCCCCTACACCCCCACCCTGGTATATTTAGCTAAATAGTTTTATCCAAATTAAATAGGTGACTTAAAAAAAAAAAATATCTGTGCTTTCACTTGTTTAAAATAATACACTGACTGCCTCCAACGACATTTTTTTTTTTAAAAAAATGTTATTTCTAATAAAAGTAATAGTGACTAAAAAACAAAGGTTTCTTTAGGGAAGACAGATATGGGAATGGTTTATTTATTTATTTATTATCAGGTAACCAGAAATAATGTATTTCTTTACCTACTGGCAAGCAAACATATATAAAATCTATTATTTAGATATTTTTATTTATATATAAGTTGGGAGAAATAACCTACTTCCATGAATAATCAACAATTAATAAAATATTATGAAGCAGCATTTTATAAATATTTAAATAAAATATTAATAAGATGAAATAAAATATTAAGAAAACAATTACACAGCAAAGCTAATCTCTCACACCATAACATCCTGAAATAATGTATTTCTTTACCTATTGGCAAGCAAATATGTATAAAATCTGTTATTTGAACATTTATATATACATAATTTGGGAGAAATAATCTACTACCACACATGATTAATAATAAATAAAATATTACTAAACGTTTTAGAAACTTTATATGAAATATTAATATGAGAATATGAAAAATTATGAAAACAAGTACACAACAAAGCTAATCTCTAACACCTTAACATCCAGAAATTTGTGCAGTAATAACATTGGCCATGCTGAACAATAGTTATTTGTCTTTGAGAGGTCAGTGCCTCATCCAATTCAACATATCTGCATTATGAAGTATTGGATACCAAGTTGTCCTTTTGATATCCATTTTCTTACAGAGATGTGCTATCAGAATTGAGTAGATAAGAAACTTATTGGTTAAGTATTTTTAAAAACCCCCACTTTTGAGAACCATCAATTCTGTATTTGACTTTCAATTTGTCCATGACAAAAATTTGTGGAATGCAATTTAGATGTACTACTAGACTGTATTGATTGAATAGGATCAGCTTAAATAACAAAAGCAACCAATGCCCTAACAAAGATTGTAATATTGAATGCTTTGTGCTAGAAACAATTTGGTGATAAAAAGAAATGACAAAATAAAGACCACAATGAAATTGTTAGATCCAATATATTTGCTTAATTTTTATGTAATGATGACCATAAAATATTGATGTTGTCTTTATTACAACTGGCTGTAGTACATAATCTTCTAAAGTATTTAGTCTGAATATTTGCAGTGTTATTTATATTATCTGTGGGTAACCATTACTTCTTTTTTGTTAATGTAAATTTACTAGAAATAACTTCCCTTCCATGTATTTAAATAAATACTTACCCTGAAGTCATCTTTTTCTAGCATAGTTGCACCTCAAAGAATTATGCTCTGAGGTGAGGTGATTTGCCACCTTTTGCTGCATTCACTAATGTAGAAATGAAAGATGGCCGGACTTATTTATTCACTAGGGAGAAACAGGTATTATTATGTATTTTTCTATTCCCATTAAAAAAATAAAATTAATTTGTATAAAAATTAGGAATAAATCAGATGTCACAATATAAATGACAGTGATCTATAACATACACCTTTTCCAATACAATATTGTGTTGTTCAGTTTGATTCAAGTAAACCTCCCCTACAACCCAAAATATTTCTCCATATTCCTTGCTATGCTGGTATTAGATTCTGATTTTTAGTGAACATGGTGTCCAAGATTTATTTCTGCTTTTGCCTTCATACTGTGATGATCCATTAAAGGCAGACTACCTTGATAAGGATGTTGTAATGTTCCAAAACAATTTCAGATGTGATATTGAAATAATCAAAATGAAAAGGTAATATTTCAAAGTATCAATTCAGAATTCAACAAACAAAATATTAATTTTATGAAGCTTTTTTTTTTAAATTAGAGGAACCAAAACAACCAAATGGCTTATTAGTTTTAGGCACTAAGTCACTGAATTAACTTCATATTGAAATGGAGTGTTATACTGATTTATGTATTATAAAAAAAAATACTGGTTTTTAATTTCAGGAATAATGAGCACAATTAAAACAAAATTTATAAAATTATACATACTAAAGCCATAATTACAAAAAAAAAAAAAAAATCCACAACAGAAAATATGTTAGTAAGGAGAAAAGTAATCCTTTGAAAGTTGTATCTAGCCTTGCATTTGCTGCAAGTAATATTTGAAATGTTACCTGTTTTCAACTGTCTTACTCAGAACTGCAACATTTGGTTCTCTCATTTACCAACTACAGAAGTGGAATTTTTTTCCTAATTCTAACCTTTGGAAAGAGAAAAAATATATGGCTGTAGATGCTTAATAATGCAACACACAAATATGATTACATTTGAAATTATTTCAAAAGAAGTGGAAGAGGATTTTCCTGGGAAAACTAATTCTAAGACAACACTGAAGAAACTGTAGAATAATAGTAAAACTGTTTTCATCATAGTTAATATTGCATAGAACTTACCCACTTCCAAAAGGGTATATGCGATTTATGGATAAACATCAATGATGAAATACCTATATATCCATATTTAGTAATGTAAACCATTAAAGCCATTGTTCAAAATCTGATATCTATATATTCAGGGAAGATAAAGCAGATTATCTTAAGAATGAGGCATATGAGCTGACTTGTGGTTAGCTTACCATCTGCAGATATCTACATTTTTTTATATGTATTAGGAGGGATCCTTGCTGTTCAGATTTCTAACTTCGAGTTAGCTGAATTTATCAGTGCTTCGTCAAAACAAACAAACAAACAGAACCACAAAACCCAAACAAAATAAAACAAACAACAAGGAAAGTTTATGTTTATAATCAGGGTTATTTGAATGCAAATAATTTTATCCCTTACTGTGAAATGTTTTCTATCAAGATTAACATGGAACAAAAGGCTCTATGTCATGACAGCTGGATGTTCACTGTCCCTTAGTTTTCTTCCCTCTTCATTGTGGGCTGTTTCACTAAATTCCTAATGTAATTATACAAATCATTTGGCTTAGACTCCGATAGCAAGCCTTTCAGGATGGTTTTCAGGTTCGTAAGAATTTCAGCAGGTTCCTCTTAACAAAGTTCCTGATTATATTTACCTAAATCTCCACTCAGCATTTACCAGCACTCCTGTATCTAGTTATTTTCTGCACACAGATTTTACATATCCGTGTTTTCTGTCATTCATCTTCATCTTCTCAGATTTTTAGTTTCTCTATAAAACTGACTTGCTTCCTTTCAGTTCACATTCTGCTTCATCTTGACAACTTTTTCTTACTTTCTCACCAAAATATTCTTCCAGTATTAATCAGCCTTACATTAGTATTACTCTGGTGGGATGTCTTGAACTTACGGTTGAAAGTACATGGTAATTTACTGAAACAGTGCTAAAAAGTGTTGAAGATATGCCTTCTAATGACACTCCTGTAGTATCCTCTAAGTTTGGGTGGTTTGTTTGTTTGTTTGTTTTTAATTTCTTGCCTTTACAGATCAGAACTAGTTCTACTTCACTGAATATCACTGAATTTAATTCTTTCATGGCTACCATTTTTTTACTGTAAAATAAAGTCATTAAGATACTCCCCTACTGTAAAGGAATAAAGCTGGGTTAATTAGCATTGATAATATACAGCTGTGGTTGGCTTCAGGGACTGCGGGTTGGCCGATGTAGAAAAAGTGCAGCTGCGGCTGGTTTTGGTAAAGGGTTGGGCAGCTAATGAAGAGGGAGCAGCCAAGGAAAGGAGAGGATGAAGAAGCAAAGAGTGGGCCCTGGATGAGGTGAGGAGAAGGCAGTAGAGGGACTGCCATGAAGAGTATGCTGGTATAAGATGGTTATATACCTTATTGCAGCTTGATAGTTTGGAGAGTGCTGTAACTCCCTACTTTTGATTTTATGCATGTGTCCTATCTGTCTGCTTTAAATATTAATGCAATCATTGTGAAAAATTCAGACTGAAGTGAATGTGGGCTATCAATAAGTAGTCTAAATTCTGTTATGCTGGATTTAGGCATCAAACCTAAGGTCGTTATATAGCCTCCAGCCACAGGCAATATAGAAAGATTAACATCTTCAAGAAGTGTAAATTTCCCTACCACCTTTGCCTGGATTTTCTGGAGCTCCCTAGCCCTCCCAACACCCCAGGTAATGGTTTACTGTGTTTCCTTTTAAAGATCAACATCTTTAATCCTCAGCAATATGTTTACTTCTTAACTTTCTCTCATTTTAAAGTATTAAATAACCTACATCTTTTTGATCTTTTAAATAAGTATATGTACATACAGTTTACAACATATAAACCAAAAAACAAGTATTTAAAGAAGGTGGGGCTTTTTTTGTTGTTGTTTTTTTCCCCTTGCAGATCTTTGCATTTCAACTGAATTAATTTCTTGGATCCCTAAACCATCTTCTGATGAGATCCAGATCACTGCCAATGGAAAGAACTTTAATTGCAAGATTATGATGTTCCATTAATGAATCAATAAAGCAATATAATATTAACAGAATATAAAAATAATATTTTTTCATATGTAACTATCAAAACACTGTATCACAGTTTCCAAATTAATTTCTCTATTTATTGATAGAGAAAATGGTGCAAAGAATTTTTAGTCTAGGCAGTATGTAGAGGTTCAGAAACACAGTTATTGTAAATAGGCCAGCAGATGTGAACATCGACCAATGCCTAACGAAGGAATGAGGGATCAGCTAAGTCCAGTTCTTCTGTATTATCCTTGTCAGCAAAAAGAATGTTTTCTAAACCTCTATGCAATAAACTCATTTTTTTTCTGAGAGATAGATTTTTCCAGAAAACCTTGCCTCTTCTTGGATATTTCCTTTTGTTAAGTCTTGCATTTTGAGATAATCATTTAGTGACAGTCAACATCCAAAATATATTTTCTTTAAGTGAATTAATTCATTATTGTCTCTTTTGAAAAGAGTTACACCCTATCTCACAGAGGATTGTGATTTGGCAAGAATTTCTGGCTTCCCAGCACTGCCTGGCAACTTCTTACTATTCACATGAATACTAATTGCACAGTTGAAATCACTTAAATTTCTTGAGGTTGCTGATTTCCAGCTAGGTCCATAGGAGAGAAGGCAAAAATAACACAAGACAGATAGTTAACAAGACAATCAGATTATGCTATGATTTCTTTTACTTGCTAAGAAGTTTTTGACATGGGGACCAGCTAAAGCGTCAGTAACATGATGCAACAGACTATAGGGAAGAATCCTCCAGTCACTCTCCACAAGTAATGTAATGCTGTTCCATTTCAATTAACATAGATTAGCAATTAAATTAATAAATCATGAGGCAAAATATTACACTCTACCAGTAGCACATAATGTAAACAAAATTGAATCCAGTGAGAAGGATAGAAATCCTTTGCAACTGAATATTGAATTTTAAGATTTGCTAGTTTCCAGGTTAGACTAGGATAAAGAAGGTGAAATCACGTTAGCTATGAAAAGTGATATGTGCTTCCTTTATATCATTGTCATTAAACAGCTGCTATACTAACCACATAACAGCATAACTAAAGGGTGAACAGGCAAGTAAACTCAATGTTTTTAACATTCCTGCTGGCAGTCTGTTGAATGCAACACCACATAAAAAAATTACTAAAAGCAGAGGAAAAGAGTTTTAGATACTGAGCAAAGACCACATAGTTACATGGACTCTGTAAGACCACTTCCTTATGAGGATTATTCATGTTGGTATTTAGTTACACAGATTGTAGTAATTCCCTCTAGAATGGCTGTGCTGTGCTGCACATATCCCTTTTCCAGAGGATAAACTTCACCAGCCAATCGTGATGAGAAGATGTATAGGCAGCTCCCATTTGGAACCAGCAATTATACAACCTGTGTGTCCTTGTCTTTTTCTAAAAGTGCAGCAAGTTCTCCTATGAACAAAAAATCATGAGTAGGACTCTTTTCTTCAAAGAAAATACTCTAAGTGCTCAAAAGACCAAAATATTGAGTAAGCTTTCCATGGATGGTATCTGCACAGCATGATGAAGTCTGGCTGAAGGCTCGATAAATGCAGTTAATGCTGCAAAAATCAGGTTTCCCAGCATTTGAATAGTTGTAGTATTATCTATAGTTCTAATAAATTGCATTTAAAGTGATGTTTTATGGCTTCTAAATATCCTTCTTACTGGGATCAAAACAAACCAGCACCTCCTTGTGCAAATCTGATTTGCTTATGCATAGTGTATACACTGTATACCAAATAATATATGACAAGTACCGTATACTATATACTATGTGTGTGTGTGTTTTCTGAGGAAAGAACCTTTAAAAACATCAATTACAGTTCTGTGTACATCTATGAAGCATGTATTAGGAAATATATATTAGGCTGCACTAACATTTTTGTCCATTAAAATTTGTAAATTCTGAATATATCAGTTAAAAAAGAAAAGAAAAAAAAATCAGCATGTCTTTTAAATGCTCTCTGTTGGATGCAGTTTGTGTTTATTAACTCTCCCGTTATTTAAACTGGACTACTTATTTAAACCAATTTAAAAGAACAAACAAACTAACAAACACATATTCCTTTTTGGAAAAGATGAAGTATGCATTATGACTGAAAGTGCTGTGGTGTTTGATGATGATGAATTGCATTTGGTCTATAGAAGGATGGAAACACCACACAGACATGTAATACCCCTTATCAGTACAGCTGTCATACCAAATTGTTTTCTTTTTTTATTATTATTATTTTCTCTTCAAGTTGGAACCTGATCTTTTCTTAGAAAATAAATTAAAAAAAAACAAAAAAAAAACAAAACCTGACCTTACAAAAAATATTTTATCATTCACAAAGTACCTTCAGAATTTATCAGGCATGTATGAAAACAGGAATGTCGTGACCACGATTTTTAAGGCTGCATTTATGCCATCTTAAATGGATAGTTAGTGCTGCAGACATGTACTCAGGGATCAGAAAGTGGAGATCAGAACCCACCTCTTCTGATACATCTACTAATTTAGAAAAAAAAACAAAAAACAAACAAAAACCAAACAAAAAAAAAAAAAACCCCACCCAAAAAACATATTAAGCAATTTCAGGTTACAATAAACACTAATCACAATATAACTATGGAAAATCAGTCTTGTCGATAGTCCAGTTAGGTTGCAGATGAGGATACAAAACTAGTGGTTTTCTGCTCAGATGAAATTTCACATTTATCTGTATTTGATATGTTTTACATTATTAAAATGCAACAGAACCCATGCTTTGTGGGAGAAAATATGCTCATGAGTATGTTTGTTTACAGTTTATAAAACTGTGTAAAAAGACTGGGTTTCACTTCCATAAATGAAGAACGTGGCGTAGCATGGGAAATTCCTAGATTAAAGAACTTGTGAAATATTATCTATTTACTATATTAGAATACATTGAAATTACTTAATATAATATTTGTATTAAAGTTAATGACCTATCTAATTTTGTAACTTCTAAATTTTATTCTGTACGGGTTTTAATTACTGAGGTTTGATGTGCTGAATGCTACTTCAGACATGATACTTTAAAAGCATGTTTTTCAAGAATGGGCAGAAAACAACAAAACCATTTATTCTTGAACATTTTCATTACGGGGCAAATTAAAGGACTGAAAATTATTAATACTTAGTAATCTTCTTGATAATATAGAATTAATTTCTTTAATAGGATTATCAGATAATACTCATGCTACTAATCTTGATTCAGTATGCCAAACACACCCCTGACTCCTTATTAATCCAATGAGGTATTATTTACCTGGAACAAAACCACTTAACATTCCATTTAAGACAGCATAAATGCAGCCTTAAAAATCGTGGTCACGACATTCCTGTTTTCATACATGCCTGATGAATTTTGATTCCTTTTGAAAAACAGGCAATAAAAAAATTTCATAATTAATTACTCTGACACTACAGAAAGATGTAGCAGCTAAGGTAAACATAGTGAGAGTTTATTTGCTTTCTAATCTCATTATTGGGTGCCTGAATGGCTCATTTCTCTGACAAACAAAAGATTACAGCATAGATAAATTATTTATGGCTGTTTGCTTCCTATAACTGTGAGATTCTGGTGGGTGATCACCACCTGTCCCATTAGCACCTTTTGACCAGCATATTGGTATGAATGAATGACATGATTCTTCCCCTCTTCCTTTTACTTCTTTTTTCCCTATTGTATCTCACTCTGATTTTAAGCCAAGGGTGGAAAGCCAAACTAGTAAAATAAAATAAGGAGCTAACCAACTAATCAATCATTCAAACAAAGTAATTGAAACCTCTTTTGAAGGCTTTGAGTGTTGACTCAAGCATCAGAGAAAATTTGGACCAATATTGAGATGCTTTTGAAAAAGCTTTAAGATCACATGGATTACATTTTGTAAATTTGAAACACAATATCAGCCAATTCCACCATTCTGTTTGTTTTTTGGTTTTGTTTGTTGTTTTGGTTTTTTTTTTTTTTTTCTTTTAAAATGTAAATATTTGTCTTTAGATGTCCTTACAGTTCTGGCAGCTCAACAGTTGAAAAATGATGTGTTTAGGTGCTTGTCTTGTCTGTTTCTCTTTCCACCAGATTGAATTTGGCCTAATTATTGGTTTATTTAATTTTTTGTTGTTTTTTAATGGAAGGAAATAGAAACCTTGAACATAACACAGATGACAGTTTAGTTCAGTGATCTCCAAATTTTTTTTATCATCTGCCCCTATAAGTGATATTTGAGTGTACCCCCTCAATATATTTATATTTATTTATAAATTATACATTACACATTACAAATGCATAATATGTACTGCTGAAACTCTAATATTTTCTTCCTAAACTCCAATGAATCATGTTGTGCACCTTGACTGCACACCAGTTTGGAGACCAGTGGTCTAGATGGGGGTGGTGAAGGGAGTCATATTTATTATTCTGTGAATTTAGCTTAACATTTTTTCCAGGAGCAGGGAGGGGGAAACAAACCCAGACTTGCTAATGGGTTTGCAATAACTATGAATGGTTTGTTTCACAATTTTATTACTTGCTTCTGCAAGAACCCCTTAAAATCCATTTCACATAGTTAGGTCTTTCTTTTTGTGAGAAGATGAGAAAGTCAACAAAAACATCTTTGAAGACTTTCCCAATCAAAATGATATAATAGATTCCATCAATTTAATTTTGAAACTACACATTTACTGTAGTGTCTGAAAGACATTTGTATAGCCAGGGCTTCATTGACAAACATCTGTTCCACAGAAAACACAATCTTCATCCCTTCTATCTAGAAACATGATTACTTTCTTATACATGAAGCATTTAACATATTTCAGGACATCTTCAGGAAAGTAATTTCAAAGTTAAAATTATTTCCTATATTGGCATCTGTCCTAGTTTCAGCTGGGATAGAGTTAATTTTCTTCATAGTGACTATAAGGGGCTATGTTTTGGATTTGTGATGAAAACAGTGTTGATAATACAGAGATGCTTTTGCTACTACTGAGCAGTGTAAGCCCTGACAAGGCCTTTTCTAGTTCTCACACCACCCCACCAGTGAGTACGTTGGGGGTGCGGAACAAGTTGGGAGGGGAAAAAGCTGGGACAGCTGACCCCAACTGACCGAAGGATATCCCAGACCATATTATGTTATGCTCATAATAAGCAGGAGGAAGAAGAAGGAAGAGGGGGGACATTCAGAACGATAATGTTTTATCTTCCCAAGTCACCATTACACATGATGGAGCGCTGCTTTCCTGCAGAAGGCTGAACATTCACTTGCCAATGAGCAGTAGTGAAAGAATTCCTTGTTTTGTTTTGCTTGTGTGCTCACAGATTTTGCTTTACCTGTTGAACTTTCTGTATCTCAACCCACAAGTTTTCTGACTTTTAACCTTCCACTTCTCTTCCCATCCCACCATGGGTGGAATGAACAAGTGACTGTGTAGTGCTTAATTTGCCAGCCAGTGTTAAAGCACAGCAGCACCCTAGGTAATAATGGCAGTCTATAATTCTAAGATTATAAAGAATTCATTGGTGCAAACAGTTGTGTCAGCTTCTGTTCCTCAAGGTCCTTGCAATTTCAGCAGGAAATATGTCTATTTTTAACATCACAGTTGCTAATTTGTAGTGTAGATTTATTAGTTCACATAACCACATTTTCAGTGTATTTGGTTTTGGCCAGAGCTATAGATCTAATAACCAGGAGAGGAAAATTATCACTATACCATAAAGAGTTAAAATTATGTCTTAGGTAAATTAAAAAAGAATATTTAGGAAATGAGGCTGGAATTAGGAAACTGTAGTTGTTCATTAATTTCAATAGATCTCAAATCTTTGATATATTACATGAAAATTTCAGTGGTTACCTCTCATATGTATTTAGTTAGATAATCACCAGTCTGTGAGATTACATGCAATTCAGAATCTCAAAATATGTTTTAGATGTATTACTGTTAAAGGATATTTTAGCTCAAAATTGACTGATTACATGTTAGGCTTCACAAAGTCCTTTCAGACTATCAAACAAAACTCAAAATGAGTACTAACATACTTTAGAATACCAGCTCTTTTGAAGCAGGTAATTGAGATACTGTTTCTGAATCTGTCATCCATTAAACAAATACATCTTAATCTAAAGTAAATACTATCAAAAGGTAAAAAAGAAATATCAGTTCAGCATATTTTTAAATATTTTTGTGTGTTTTCCTGACAATTTTCTCTTATTTTTCCTCTTCACTCAAGCTCTCTGTCTGTAGGACTAATCAGTTTTAAGAACCTTCATATACTTATGTTCCTTAGACTGTGCATGACCTTAAAACGTCCCCCTGAATGATCCTCAGTGTCTGCTTGAGAGTGACTTTTGCTTGAAATGTCATTCTACTCATAGCTAAGCATCTACTTTCAAAGTTTTCTCTATGATTAAGAGTTACTTTCTCATTAAGCTCAAATTCAACCAGGAATAATAACATTATATCACCAGATTGTTGTTATCATTAATATAAATAGCATGTTAAGTATATATTATACATTTTAAAAAATATGTATAAACTAGTAAACTTATGACTTTATAGAATGTTTATTTTCATACATGATGCAATAAAATGTAATATAATGTACTATAACAGGATAAATATAATGCAATAGAATATAATAAATTAAGATTTTGAGAACTGTAGAGTATTATCACAATTCTGAGTCTTCCCCATTTTCCAAACAGCAGGTTAGAAATATATTCCCAGATAGTGAGATATATATAACAGAGTGAGTTTACATAAAACCCTAAACCAATCTAACAAATAAAGCATTAATTACTTTTGTTGATTGTTTAAAATAATTTAAAGACAGAGTATGGAGGCAATAAGAATCAGCGCTTTATCCATAAGCATTACTACTTCTTACACGACAAGATACTACTCAGTATTGCTGAAGATGAGAGGACCAGGTTGCAAGGAACTGAAAGCTAATCACAGGAAAAAGATTAGAAAGTTAACTAATTCTATGATGTACAGAGTTTTCCTGAAACTTATTCCTTTCTTCTACGGTGAAAGAATTATATTAGAGCTTTATCAATCCACCAACAAATATGGGACAACAACCATGAAATCTTAAAGGCCTTTATAAAGGATTTAATATTAAAAGAGTAATCCAGATGAAAGACTTTATTCTTGTACAAAATAAATAAATGTCATGTCAGCCTCTGAAGCAGAGAAAGCATTTCTGGAGTCTTTAAATGAAGTCTGTTTCATGAAGCAACTGCTAAGAGAATCAGAAACCACTGTTAGATGGTTTCCTAGTACTGTGAGGGATCTGGTATAAAAATCTGCAGCTATAAACACTCACATTATACTAGTGGTCATAATGTACTCAAATTCCTTGTCACTGGAAGAAAATCACACTGATTATTCACTGTAACATTTACCTTTAAAAAGAGAAAATAGATTGAAATAGTAATAAAAAAGTGATAAATAGAAAAAACATTCAAAAGTATAAAATTCTTGCAGAGTTAGTAGAGTGTTTAAAGACAGTATATTAGCGGTTCAGATTAGATGTATACTATTAGTTAAACAAAATCTTAAAATAAGAAATGGGGCTTTGATGTTTAAATAGCAGAACAAAGATACCTATTAGAAACAAATGACATACTTAAAGTGCAGGCATCATGTTCAAATGGAACCATAGAGAAGAACATGTATTTTCAGATATTAAATGTAATGCTTCAAAAAGGCAGGCCAAAAAAAATATGAAGTAACTTTCTAAGTGTAAAAACCCCACAATAAAACTCAAAATGGCCAGTGAACACACCAAAGAATAGGTGTAGATGAGGTGTGAATCAGGTATGAAATAACTACCTGGAGAATTCAAGACCATAGAAGAAAAAGAAAATTGGCTTTCATGTTTATTGCAGGCAAGTATAAATGAGTTTGTACCTGGATCCTATTGTTAAGATTGGAAATGTCTGATGATCAAATTCTCAGGCAAATTTTTTTTAGGGGGGGGGGGGGGGTTAGACTCAGTAAAGTATCAAAGAATCAGGACAAGATTATATTTAGCACCACAAAATTAAAGAATTTAAATAAGAAACTTTTTAACTTGTAACATGTAGCTTCTTGCTTAAATCCTTTCTGGTGACAGAATAAGCTTAGAAAATAGGGTTAAAATTTTTACACTGACCTTTGGAACCACAGACCTGCAAATGTGAGTTTCATAACAGATAAACTGAATCAACAGGAGTGAAGAACAGAAGAATCAGACACATAGGCTAATATATACTTGGAATATACATTTTACAGCAGAAATTTATGGTTCTGAAAATGCATTTAAGTATATGAAGTATTTGGACAGATGCTCTACATAATACATTTTCCTTTTCAAAAATCTACTGATAAACTCCACTATGAAAGACTTTTAAAAAGACTTCACCACTATCTAGTAAAGATAAGCTCTGCTGTAAAGTCAGTACTGTTGTGACTTAATGGGTTAGGAGATAGAAAACAAGATAGAATGCTCTTCCTCATAATGAGAGAAGTATATAGATTTGCATTTCTTGAGGGAAGAAGGCATAATAAGGTCATAGAATGTAAAAATTCTGGACAAACAAACCCAAATGTAATCCTGAAAACTTTTTGAAGAATGGTACAATTCTAAGGTTTTCTGAAATAAAACAGCACATAAAATTCATTTTCAAAAGGAGAAAAAATATTACTTTAGAAGCCCAAAGTGCTAAACCAAACTTGGATGTTATTGCAGTACCGCTTGCACTGTTCACTGCATCTTACAATAAAGACAGAAGAGTAAAAACTGTGAGAGCAGTAAGAATTACAGAAAACATAGAAGGGTTGACTGATTACAATCCTTCAACCTGGGAAAGAAATGCCTGAAGGACATATGACAGACATTTAAAAGAGCTTGAAAAATGCTGAGAAGAAAGATTTATTATCTGCAATTTTCCGTCACAGAAGAATCGAAAAGTATTAAATAGAACTGTTGGGAAGCATGTCCCTTTATGTTCGTTTTCACTTTTCTGTGTGTTGGTTGAAGGTTTGACTGGCAGTTTTGCTTGTGATTTCTTTTCTTCTGAAGTATGTCTACTGCCTTTGCAGGCCTTGTTGAAAGAACAGTAAAACAAGGTAGATGTCAGAGAACCGGGGGGGGGGGGGGGGGGAGCGTTCAGAAGGGGGGCCGGTGATTTAGTTTTTAGAGTGAAAGTAGGAGTAAAGAAGGCATTTGCCTGCTTGTCACTTTGCAAATAATTAGGACACTGGTTGGAGAGAGAGGGCAGCTTTATAAGGGTTGTGAGAGAAGTGGCTGTTGCTCAGAGGATGCAAACTTGGTAACTGGGAAGCAGAGGCTGGAGCATTGGACAGCCTCCAGGAAATAACTGCTTGGGAACATGGATTAGGGGCTCTCAGGGGACAGAGGATTTCTGTCTGGCATCTTACATCATCCCTGCTGAGTATCCTGGAGACAACTTCCTATCTTAGCTTCCATGGTCCCGCTTCTTTCCATCTCCTCTTCCCTCCAAAGCAGTGGCTTAGTGCTGAGGTGCCAGGGAAGGCCCTGCTGGATGGTCTATGCTCTGCCTGTTGCTTGCAGCAATGCAAGCATGAGGTGACTGGACAGTAACTTTGCAGTATCTCATTCATTTAGGACATCTGTGGAAATGGAAGAAACTTGTTAGTCCTTGAGTCTTTGTGAGGACACAATGTGCTGTTCTGTTACCAAAAGCCAGCCTCTTTCTGTACCCCTAAGGTTTCCAGGGACAGTATTTTTTGTTAATTAGTGGGATGTACACTGACGGGTAGCAGTTGAAACATTGCAGGACCTGTCTGTAGTGTCTGTATGTCAGTGTTTGAACTCACTTCATATTGCACTTTTGCCACAAAACACTCCAAGTTTGTCTAGTAAAGATGTACCACAAAACACAAAGTATCCATATACTGAGAACTCCACTGAGCCCAAAGTATCTGTCTGTCTCCACCTTTAGCTTTGAGAATGGAAGTATTGGTTAAAATGTTCTAAAAGGAATCAAGTTCATACCTGGCAAAACCCCCCTGAGGACCGAACAAACAAGCAGTAAGTGGAAAGAATCATCGTACACTTCAAAACTTCATTGATACTTCAAACAAAATTGCAAGAACACAAGCAGATAGGGTCACCTCTTTGTGTTCAACCAAGGACAAAGATAGTTTGGAGAAAGCGACTCATGGATCTGTTACATTTTGGTTACTTTCTAACAAAAAAACAAACCTCTGCTTTTAAATTTATAGAAGCATGCCTCTGATTCCACTTTCATCTACAGATTGCCAGAGAATACTGAAGACCATCTGTACTACTGATAGCCTGTGAAGAGGTGGGTGTCCTCGAGCCCACTCTATGCCTATCGTGACTAAAAATTTACCTGCAACCTAGGATGCTGAATAAGTTGCTCTGAGAAAAAAATACTGCACTGAAGTCTCAGTGAAAACACTTTGTCTCGCATACCTTTAGAGTCTGAGAACCTTACTTCTGTGCTCCATTAATCATGACTGTAGCTACCTCCTAATGGAAGAGGGATTTAGTAAGATGTGAAAGCAGTAAGAACAGCACTAAAAAATGCTTGTAACTTTTTTTTTTTTTTTAATCTTCTATCAATGAATTTATGTCATTTGTGCTTACCCTTTTAATATGCTTTGAATTTTATACTTATTAGAATGTCAAGATGAAGTGACTCACTAGTGGGAGACTGCAAAAGAGCTATCCCAGTTTTCAGAATTTTAAGGAAAACTTATATCTAGTGTACTGCATTGAATAACACCAGCAATGGATGAAGCTGCTTACTAAGAGACATAAAATACTTCAATCAACCAATAAGCACAGCAGAGTAGTACTGTAAACGCTGGGGTAGTTTGCTACTGTATCAAATTTAGTAATGAAGAGCTTAGTTTGTATTTTCTTTTCATGTGGTTCATTATCTTTAATTCTGCATGAAAACCTGTTTGTTGCTAGAAACAGAATGTTATTTTGTTTGGATTTTTTAGTTCCAAATGTGACTGATTTATTGTTGAAAAATACATTAAACATTTGAAGTGGACCTCATACATGCCATAACCAATCTGTGTCAAAACCAAAATTTCCCTATTATGCATAGTTATCGACAATATCTTTCTAAAGAATAAGAGAATATGCCTGGTAGAAAACCAAACCAAACCAAACTCCCTTACTCTCAAAAGGAGGAAAGAAAGAAAAATCCCAGAAGGGCTTTTCTGTTTTAAAAGCTATGTAAGTGTGTACTATAAAAGAAAGTACCATTTCCACAGATTTTTCACATCAGAACTAGGACTTTGTGGCCGTAAGTAAAAGTGAAAACCCTGCAGGTAAGAATCGAAAGGGACCAAACCAGTGTCAGAAGACCTTGGTGAAATTAGTTTCACCTAATTTTAGACCACTGCAACTGTAGATACATGCCTTTTGTCAAATACAATCTAATCCCTGTATCACTTCAAATGAAACCATCTACAAATGATGAGGGCAAAACTAAGAAGCTGGATGAAAAATTATGTATCTCATCTCATGTCTTGGGCAATTCTGTACCCCTTCAAGACAAGATATCTATGGGAAAGTTAGTAATTTAAAAAAAAAAAAAAAAAAAAAAAAAAAACAACAAACAAACAAACCCAAAACAAAAAAAAAAAACCACACCACAAACCAAAAAACTCACCTACATTGAAACAGCATTTGCTGAGGACAAACAAGTAACAGAAAGTTTCACACAGTGAAGAAAAAGGTGAAATGAAGCCTAATATCTATGTAAAATGGAATAAAAGTTGAAAACAAGCATCTGAGGTAATCCTGTACATGGATGGAAAAAAAAAAAAAGAAAAATACAAAATGAACCTATGCTTATTATATAAAAAATAATTCAAAACTCTAATACAACTAGTAATTAGTTAAAACTACCTGCTAGTCAAATAGAAACTTCTAAGCTGCCAGAAGAAAATAAACATAAAAATCGTAGTCAAATTTCTCCTTGACAGCATTAGAAGTAGGAGAATACACAGGACACACATACCTAAGGAAAGCACTGCCCCTGCCTCCAGCCTCTGAACATGAACATAATGAAATGGCTATCAGAAGCAATAGATAATGTAAATACATTCAAGGTGCGTTTGAGTCAATGCATACCACACCTTCTGAATTCCACCACAGCTGTGCAAATAAAAAGGAAAATATTTTTCTCTCTTCCCATAAATTGACGACTTTTTTTTTTTTTTTTTTTTTTTTTTTTTCCCCCTGTAATGGATGCTATAATTGGATTGTGAAATATTGGGAAGAAAAGGCTGAAAGGGTTTGAGACATATTAAGAAATATTAACAGAGTATAATCAACATATGAAATAATTCATTACTTTTGAAAATAATATTTAACTTTTAACATAAAGACTATAAATAGCTATAGCTAAGAAGAACTATTTTATATGAGATGTAAATTTAATGAAAAAAATAACTCACCAGAGGGGACAATTAAGACAATTTTCAGAATAATCTATGGAATAAATTAAGGGGTTTTAAGGTAATGAATTACTAGCCAATACTGAAGAATAGAACAAAATAACATTTAGACTTGCACATATAATTTTTTGTAAACTGAGATTTAAATGTCATGTAAAAACAAAGTGTAATATTGGGCCAATGTCAAGAGAAAAAGTTTAAGAAGTGACATATTACTGTGCCATAAAGGAAATGGGTCTTATGAAGTAAAGGGTGAGGAAGGGATGTTTTGATGGAAAGTGTAACTGGGAAGATATATTTATATATTATGCGTGTATATTCATACACACACATATAAGTATATGTATATGCTAATGCATATGCTTATGTTTATGTATTTGTATGCAAAATCAAGTATCTTTGCAGAAAAAAATTAATGAGGTATAGGCTAGTGGATACAACAGTATATTTGAAATTATTTTTTCACTTTACTGTAAGTATTCACAGATGGCAGGAAAAAGTTATTAAGATAGAATCTAATAATTTAAAAATTCTAAATAAATTACAATTATAAGAGATTTAAGTTTGTCATCACATACAGGGTTATTTATTTCTAAAAGCAGCAGATACTAATAAAAATATTATTGGTGTCTGTTTTTATAAAGATAAAGACATTATACAAATTCTGGAAACAGTCATAACTTTTCCTAGAAAAGAATAATTACACATAGAGAAATAATGCTTAGTCTGTGACAAATGTTCAGTATATTCAGATGCAAAACTAAACCTAACAGGAAATTCAAAGAAGATAAATTCCTGTGGGAATATTAAAAAAAAAAAAAAAAAAAAAAAAAAAAAAAAGGTGAAAAAACCCACCCTAATTTCTTCTGATTCAGCAATATTTTTATTAAAAAATAGAAATGCATGGTGGTTTAGAATGAAATTTCTTCCAGGGTGATTTCATGAACATGGGGCAGCATGCCTGTGGTCTAGGGGCGTAGTATTGATTGTACAATATTCAGCTACAGAAAAATAATGCATGAGAAAATCAAATGAAAGGGAAAAGAGTACAAAAGAAGAAGAAAATTCCAAATAGATTGTTTTACATTAGGTATTATCTGATTTGAGCATGTAACTCATTCCTTTATGTCTCATTAGAAAATGTTATGTGCCTCTCTAGAAGACATTAAAATGGAATTGTAGGTATCCACACCTAATAGACAGTCCTGAAAACAAAATGTACAGTCATTACCTGGCCTCGAAATCTTGATAGTCTGCAGACACCTAGGGGTGTGACGTTTCTTGGCTATTGTAGAGGGATTTTTAAAGGACCGAGGACATATGTTATCATTGTCCGGGTTGGACAACCCAGGCCTGTTAGTTGAAACTGCAAAGCAACTTTAAATTCTCCTTGAAACAAGCAGTGTGAGAAAGAAAACAAGCTATGCACAAACAAGAAGCCAGGTGCAGAGCAAGTCCTGGGAACTGAAATCAACACACTCTCATTGGCACACTCTGATCAGGTGCCTGCAGCATGCTCACCAGTCAGCGACACGGAAGCCCACGTGGCCAGAAACTTTTATCCAATCACCTGTGTGTAGAGCCACGTGAGCGGTTGGTTTAAGTTATAAATATGACCTGTTTGTTTAATAAAGTGAGTATGACATGTAGCCATATTGGTGTGATTATCATGACTTGGCCGACTCTCCATGGGGGACCCTCTTCGTCTGGAGTTGCTCTGCAGTTTCAACTAACAGGCCTGGGTTGTCCAAACCAGACAATGGTAACAGATGTCCTTGGTCCTTTAAAAATTCCTGTACAGGGTATCTAAATGTTCCTTTGCTTCAAAAACCAAACAACAAAGAATTCTGAAAAGACTCAAGCCTCAAATACGTTCAGAAATGAGAAATTTATTTAGGCACATTATGCACTTAATCTGGCAGGCATTCTTAGACCATGCTTACCAAACAGAGCTTTGGACAAAATGCTACTGCATTTAAATGTAATTTCTTTTTATTTTCTTGTTAAGGAGTCAAAGTACCCATCTGAAAATAGACACAGATTTGATTCCTACTTCTGCTTGAGTGGAAAATACTGGATCCCAGTAATTCCTTAGTTCCAGCTGTCTTTTTATACAGTGCACTGTGGAAATCCCAACCAAAACCACACTGTTCTCTTCAAGCACTCTACGGCTAGTTTAGAAATTAATCTCTGATTTCATCTTTCAATACAGGATAATTGCATAAAATAAGACAACCATGTTTATTGCTACAGCACCACAGTCATTGGATCTAGCTCTTCCCTTCCTTTACCAAAATTAATGCATGTAGCATATTGTATTGTTTGATTTCATACAACTTTTCACATTGAGCTGTTACGTTTAAATTAGTTATTCAGATTCCCATTATACTTACAGGGAGAAAAGAGGTAAATGAGGAAGGTAAATTATCTAATGCTTTAGGAAGGACAAACTACCATATAAAAATGCCTGTTTCCATCCATAAATTACAAAAGGAACAGAAATGACTACGAAGACAGCAAAGTACTAGATCTTTGAAGGTAGTGACATGAACCCTATCTCATTTGCTGAAAAATAAATATGTACTTGAAATAAGCATTTTGAAAAATTATCATTAATTGATATGTGTAGTTGTTATGGTTTAGCCCTGGCAGGCAGCTAAACACCACACAGTTTCTTGCTCACTCCCCCCATGGTGGGATGAGGAAGGCAATCGAAAGGGTAAAAGTAACAAAACTGATGAATTGAGATAAAGGCAGTTCAACAGCTAAAGCAAGAAGTTGTGTGCTCAAGCAAAGCAAAACAAGGAATTCATTCACTACTTTCCATTAGCAGATGTTTAGCCATTTCCAGGAAAGCAGGAAAGCAAGGCTCCATCTAATGGTTGCTTGGGAAGACAAATGCCACTACTCAAGGGGGAACAACAACAACAACAACAAAATCTGGATTCTTACCCAAATCTGGAAGTTTTTCAAGACTATAACTGTTTTAAAATACTAACTTGCTAACTTGTCATGCTATTTCTGATTATATTTGTTATTGTTCACATACACTTTTTCTAGTGGGTTGACCTTGTCTGTCTGCCAGATCCCTACCCAGCATCTCTCTCACTCAACAGGACAGGGAGGAGAAAATAAGATTAAAAAGCTTGTTGGTCAAGATAAACACAGTGAGATCACTTACCTGTGGGGTAAAACAGACTTGACTTGGAAAAGAATAAATTAATTTATTTCCAATTAAAATAGAGTTGGATGGTGAGAGACAAAGACAGAAACTAAAACAGCTTTCCCTATCCCCGTCATTTTTTCCTGGGCTCAACTTTACTCCTTCATTCCAAATTCCTTCACCTCTACCTACCCTGCCCTGAGAGGCACAGAGGAGTCCGGAATGGTGGGGCTGTTGTCAGTTCATAACTGTTCCTCTTTGGCACTCCCTCTTTCTCACATTTTTCCCTGCTCTAGTGTAGGGTCCTTTCCAGGAGGTGCAGTTCTGCAGGATAACCTTGAAGAATAAGCCTCCATTAACTTCAGCTTATGCCAGGAGAACTTGCTCCTTCATGGCTCTCCACAGGCTGCAACTTCTTTCAAGAAATATCCACCTGCTCCACCATGCTTTTCTCCATGGGCTTCAGAACAATCTCTGCTTCAGTGCCTGGAGTACCTTGTCCCCTTCCTTGTTTTCTGACCTTGATGTTCACATGGTTGCTTCTCACATTTTTTTTTAATTCATGCCTCACTGCTTGTGCAATATTTTGCCCATTCCTAAATGGGTTTTCTAAGCCACAGCCATGTCTGAGGGGTTCAGCCATGCTCTCTGGTGGATCCTTTGGAGCTGGCTGGAACCAGCTGTATCCTGCATGGGGCAGCCCCAACCTCTTCTCACAGAGGCCCCTGCAGCCCACCCACCCTGCTTCCAAAACCTTGACAACTACACCCAAAACAACTGTACTTCAGCACACTTAAGTAAGTAGATTAATTTTAAGAGGAAAGAGAGCAAGAGCAGACGTTCAGTGTAAATTGTTCATTCTGATTAGAGGAACTGTTTTCTCAGGGAGAAGTAATTTGCAATATGTAAATAAGAACATCATAGATACAGTAGTATCTGACAGCTTACAGCTGTAGAAAGCACTGTGAGATATTGTGATTTCTGGAAAAGAACAGAATGAAGTTTGCAATCAGTACTTTTCCACTCTTTTTAATCCATTAAATAGACATGACAGAAGAAAAGAAGGATAAGATTCTAAACAGGAGGAAAACCCTTGAGATAGTGAAAACAACTTTCAAGTGATTTCCTTTATACAATAAAAATCCTTTTGCTTCTTTAGAAACTGTATAAAGTGGATGATGACTTTTTGAAGCTATTAATTTCTTGAAGTGGTACCTTACTTTCATATCCTCTGTAATAGTTGCCAATCAAAACAGTATGCAGAAGGCAAACATGTAGCAAAATAGCAGATATAGCAAATATTCTTTGCAAATAACAGGGATAAGAAGGTATGATGGTGTGAACAGGATATAAAGCAGAGCAATGGAAAACAGGCAGAAGAACAGATATGTACTAAATAAACACGCGGTAACGTGAAAGTAGATGGTATGGCTTAGGATGGCTTGGAGTTCTGGTCATCTGTCAATAGCAGACAGGGACTGAGAAAGGAACATTTCCCTAACTTTCTTTGAAGGTCAGTCTTTGCAGCTTCACTGATGTCTGAGATGGAAAAGGAAATATTAGATTTTTATTTTTCAAAACATTTATAAAAAGTAAGAATATTATCAGCCTACTAGTAGAACACTTCAAAATTAAATATATATGGCAATATGATTCCTTGAAAAATACTTTTAAACACCTGATGATCACTTTTGACCCAAGTATTTAGCAGCATTTTCAAAACAAAGACCTGGATCCTCAAATAACATTTTGTTTTAAAAAACATTAATTTAAATAGCTTACTATTAATTTAACATTTACTGTATTCAGTATTCATTTAATATTTTAATTCATCACATCTATAAATAATGATATCAATCAGTAAAATTTATGTCTCTTCTAAGTTCTTGTACCTCATTAGAGTGGTAAGCAATAACGGATAATATGAACTAGAGGGGTGAACAGTATTTTTTTTTTTTTTTTAGAAGAAACAAGGACAAAGAAGAATAAGAAATAAATTTCACTAGTGTCATTTCTTAGTATTAAATCACTACAAGTGTATGAATAAATTACCTCTGCCATTTATTCTTGGAATGTCATTAACTTTAAAATATCTCACTTGTCTATGCTACATTGTATTTCCTTCCCTGCTCCTCTCTTGTTAATCTGGGTTTCTGATCTTTCCTCATCTGCTACCTTTCCCCCTGCACCCACCCCCCACCACCACACCACCCCCCCCAAGATTCTAATACTGTTATGGAGCTACTTGGCTTCTGGATTTCTGACACAATTAATCTGAGTTCACCACCCCTTGCATTTTAGAAGAAAGGTGGTCTGGATTCTCAGCTGCGAGTCAACTTTAGATGCAGATATCTAAGGCTAGGTTTCTATTATGCCTATGTGCTTGTGTAAATTAGGTGTCTAACCTCCAATTATTTCACATCAGTGCAGATTTAGCTAAGCCTGTCAGTGGAGTCTAGGATAGTGTTAAGCACACACACTCTAAATTACACATATACATGAATTCAAGCTGAACAGCACTCTAGGCTCCATTGCTTGTATCATCTGAGGTGAAGCAATTTAGTGGCATAAGCATAGGCATTTAGTGCCATAGGAGATCAAGGGATATCTGCATGACATTGGCAGATATGGCACAGGATCTGAGAGACATAATTATTTTGGAGCAGCATCTGGAAGCTGAGCAAGATACCCTTTATTCATAAGTGGTTGTGCTGTTTATTATTTCAAAACCAGCTGTCAAGTTGTTCTGTGGTGTCAATAATGTGCTGCCTTCACTTAGGCTTGTGTTCACTTAGTGCTTGTGAGAGCACAGCTGAATTTATATATCTGAAAATAAGGATTCATGACTTCAATCTGTATTCTTCTATGGTCCTGTGATCTAAACATTAGTTGAATTCATGCCATTTGAAAAAGAGAATTCACAGTGGAGCACTCATCCATTCCTAATCTCAAAATCGTAGTATTTTGATGTATTAAACACCTGAAAAACTACCTTAGTTTGGTTTTGTAACTTTTCAGATCTCACACATTTGAAATAAAGACAGCTTTTATGAATTGAAGCCATGAGGTTTTCTACAGGAAAGTACAGATTTTAAAATTCAAAGATTGCCAAAATATTATTTATGAAAACCTTAGGTATATCAAAATGCAACAGTAGCACAGGAATTAGTACTACAGTTTATTTGAAGATGAAGATGCACACAGTTAACTCCTGTAAAGTGTTCCCCTTCCTTGTTTGGCTTTTTTTTTTTTTTTTTTTTTTTTTTTTTTTTTAATTTTCTTCTCTTTCCCTTAATCTCTGTCTTCTTTTCTCCCTCCAAAATTGCCTAAAGGGTTTATTTTTTATAATTTATGCTTGAATTGTTGGTTCCTATTACAGAACTCTTTCAACTAAAATTTTTCAGGCTTCTAAAAATAAATCATAGATAGTACTTATGTTAGAAATATATGTAAACACTGTACTTCTTGTAGAAACCAACTCTATAATTTGTTTTCATGAGTATTCAAGAAAGAAAAGAGATTTCTAAAACTGCTATTAGCACCTACTTTATGACTCGTGTTATAAATAATTATTTACATAAATTTAATAACAGACTTTGTGTCAGGAAAAGATGTACCTATTTTGGCTGTTTAAAACAGGTCAAAACACACATAAAAAAAAATAGTTTGTTTGAGGTTTTTTGTTATTGTTTTGGGGTATTCTTGTTGTTTTTAATTTTGATACCAGGATACCTTTTACTCTTTCTTCAATACCTACTCCATTTCTAAATATTTGTGAGCAGTTTGCTTCTCAGAACCTGCTACAGACATAATCTGACACTGTTCATAGTGAGGTTGAAATATATTTAAACTTTAATTTAAACTTTATATTTAAACTACATTAACTGTTTACTTCTAGGGCATATGCACTTGCCAAAATAATCAATGTTACTTGTGGAAAAAATCTTCTGTATTTTGCAGAATACGTGTCATTTTGTTAAATCTTACTGTAGGCTGAACCTAAATCAAAGCTCTCTGTACTCCTGAACTAGTACAAAATGTAGCTGAGTCTAGCCTTCAGAGACATAGGAGGCATGAGCAGGAATTCTGTTTTCAGTAGCCTCTTAACATCCAATGTTTTTGATGCCACTTTCTGTGCAGAGAGATATGTGGGTTCATCCACAAAGCAAGGGGGGCAGGGAGGGGGCAAGGGGAGAGTATGCTATTTGGGGATTAGCTGTTGAAAGGTGTTCATTATTAAAGAGTCTTCAGAAAAGTGTAAGTATTCAACATTTTGTAAGTGTCATATCTATTGGATTGCTGATAGTAATCCTGAATATACGATTCATTGATTGCCAACTAATTATATGTCATGATGGACAGATGAATAAACTGCATCTGTCCTCATCTGAATTAAAGCATGTGAGCTGAGGTGCTTTTCCCTGCAATAAACTTGGTAGCAAAAGACTTATCGGACCTAACTTAGGAAAAAGTAATTTAATTGAACTTACTTAATTCAAATAGAAGCATTATGTATTTTGAACTAGAATTATTTAATTTAATCTTTCTACTTCCAGAAGAACAAAACTAGGAAAAATCATTACATTTAAGCACAAGTATTGGTTAAGGTCTGATCCTAAGGATATTGAAATCAGTAGAAAGAATCACACTGCTTTCAACAGCATTTTCTTTAACCTATAATTGCATTTATTGAAAATCTTTCTTTTACCTTATTTCATGCCTGGTTCATAGCTATAAAAGATTAACGACCTTAATAAATGGTGAAGTAAAACCACCAGATTTTGTACGAGCAAATGCAATACACAGAGTCTATGAAAGAACAAGTTCCTAATAACATTTCTGGAATTTTTTAATGTAGTATAATTTCATTTTCTCATATATAAACCTTCTCATCATTACATTTTTCTGATGTTTCACATCACAGTCCTTTTAATACCATTTGCAACTGACACTAAAATTAAGGTTTAAAATAAGAGATTATTCTAAAAAGATAGACACAGCTCATAAATTTATGCAACTTTTCAATAATTGAATTTCTAAAGCAACTTGAAAGAGCATTTTAATCACTCTAGGCAAGACACATTGTGTATTTGGCACAAGTGAAGGTTAATGCCCAAAGAATATTTTTAATATAACTTATTCAGGGTCATATAGTTTTTGCTTGCCTAATGGAAACATTTGAGGAAAATTAAAAGTTAGCTGTTCTGTAGCATGTTCATTTCCAAGTTTATAAATATAATAATATTTTCATTATATATTTATATATATAAGCATAAACAATGCTTATACAAAAATAGAAATTCAATGAAAAATTTATTACGTAAATACACCTGTTGATGACTAAAGCTGCAGTGAGTGATACTTCAAATTCTCAAAAAATCCCTTTCTAATTACATTACTAGTAAAGGCAGTGGCTTGCCAACAACAAAACAGCCATTCTGAAACAATGGCTCAGCAGAACAGAAAAGGCACCCACCACTTCTACATCTTATAATGTTTTTGATTTGATGGCTAATCCCTTTTGCTAATCTTATTTTCTCTGATTCCCCAAAACACTTCAGTAAATTTTTTAACAGTAATTAGAAATATAGGAAACAGATCAACAGGACTTCTATTTTTTTCAAAGCTATGGCAGAGGAAAGTATGCTGATGTAAGCTAGTTCTCCAGAAATGGAGTCTGGTGTACATTTTTTAATGACTTGTGTCCTTTAGTTTGGCAAGGTCTGAAATAGAAAGAAGGCAAAAATTGTAGATTCAGTTTTCAAATTCAGTTTTCAAAATCAGGCTCCTTTATTAAATTCTGTATTTGGAAACTCAAAGGAGGAAGGTTTTTTCATAATCCCTTTTTAATATATTTTTTTTAGTTAATCGGTAAAGTAGCCTCAGATAATCAAAATGAAATTAAATTTGATATATGAATCTTTAAGGAACAGAAGTCAAGAATCTGTCAAGGCAGAATAATATTAATGATCTGGGATGCTTCAATATTTTAACTCTTTTTTAAAATACATTTTTGTCTTGTGCAAGAATAAGGGATATTTATAATTTGAATAATCATCTGTAAATTGTCAAAACAACAGAAAGGTTAATTGCCTCTACCTCAACAAAAAACTATCTTGTGACAATATCTATAGTTAAAAAAAAAAAAAAAATAAATAAATCTGGGAGGGAAAACTGATCCAGTTCTTCTGTCAGTAGTGAGCAGGAGCAGAAGGGTTGTGTCAACGATGTTGTATCCAGTATCTTCTTCAGGATCTCTGTGATCATTTTGTTACTGAAACACTACATTCCAGCCAGAAACTATATTGGAGCTTCTAACTGGGGGGGAGGGTGGGTGGGGTGGGGTGGGGGGTGGGACGGGGGACGGGACACAAACAAAAAACCCCAAAACCAATTCCTATGTTTTTCTTCAATTAGAAAGTTGATGCTTTTACTTTGCTACATACATCCTGAGTATAAGAATACATTCTTCATCAATCTTAGTGTGTGTGGCATTTATGTTATTTTAATGCTTCTATTAACATCTAATCTACCAATCTTCTCTCTCTCTCTCTGTCTGCTACACCTCCATCCCCCACTCCCCCCACCCCCCAGCCCTGAGATGTGATTCTCCTTAAAGGTAAAAAAGACTTCTGCTATTTCTAGGGTATGTATCATTGAAGATATGTACCCAGAGAGCAACAAAGAGAGAGACATCAACTTAAAACTTAATCTTAATTTTCATGTTTTCCCAGGAAAACTCTTGGAAAGAGTCATGTGTCTCACTTTCAAACAGGCAATTAAAAGTATTTAAAAAAATATTATTATTTTATTTTCCCTCACAGATAATTTTAATAGCAGAGACCTATTTTCAATATTTATGGGGCAGATATTCACATCAAAAATTCTTCTTACATTGATTAGTGTTTGAGAAACATGGCTGTGTTTCTATAAGAAAAGTGATTTTCCTTCATTACTTCCATTCTGAGTAACACTGAAATTTGAACAACTCAGCTTCTGTTTAATACTTCCTTTATCCCTCTCCATTCAGACATTTAACACCTTTTATTTTTTATTACTTTATATACCTTGTAGAGCTTGCAGTATTACTTGAGCACTTGACAATGTATATCTGCAACATTTTTCAGTTCTCCCCAAGGATTTACCTATGCAATCTGAGTAGCTTCAAAACAAATATTACCAAAAATTATATATATTTGAAACCAATCATCATATAAACCTATATTTTTCCCCAATAACTTAGGGGTTAACCAAGCCGATTGAAAAATATAACTTAATTTTCTGAAAAAATGAAAAGCACTAGCAAGACTAATTATGCTAGAGTGAAAGCTATCTTTTATCAGTTATCCTCTTTAATTAGATACTTCTGCTTTACAAGCAAAGTCATTATGGACTGAATCCCAGTTCTGAGTTACTTGAAACTGTGGGAGGAAAAGTGATTTGTTGTGATCAGTGTGATTAGATTGACAGTAGCTGTTTTCTGCAACGATTCTCCACACTAGTTTTTCTGAAGGTGTCCTAAAAGGAAGGAAGGAAAAGGAAGGAAGGAGAAGGAAGGAAGGAAAAGGAAGGAAGGAGGGAAGGAGGGAAGGAGGGAGGGAAGGAGGGAGGGAGGAAGGGAAGGAGGAAGGGAAGGAGGGAGGGAGGGAGGGAAGGAAGGCAGGAAGGAAGGAGGGAAGGAAGGAAGGAGGGAAGGAGGGAAGGAGGGAGGGAGGAAGGGAAGGAGGGAGGGAAGGAAGGAAGGCAGGCAGGAAGGCAGGAAGGAAGGCAGGAAGAAAGGGGAAAAAAAGGAAGAGATCAGATTGAGCACTTTCTCAGATCAAATTTCTCTGAAGAAAACAAACTATACCTAATGTAAGTAAAAATAGATAGGTCCACATCTGTAGTATTCGTATTTGCACAAAAAAAAAAAAAAAATCTTTTTAGAAAAATCAGTTTTGGTAATATTCCTCTGATTTTTGAAAAGCAAGAAAAGCTAATCAAGTCTGATAAGTGAGATACACAGTGAAAAAAAGATTTTGGATATCCTTGAAAAGGACTATAACATTGGTTTTTTATTGAATTTCATTGAGTATTTTTACAATATGCATTCCATAGTGAAATCCTCCTACAAGCTTATGATTCAAGGCTAATTTTGACATACCTTAGCTGCTTAGCTTTGGCTCAAACCTCTGAAAAATTTGCTAAGTTGTGAAAAAGTGTATAGACTGGAGTCATCCAAGATAAGAAAATAAATTGCAGAGAGAGGTAATACTGTTGAGGTATGAATCTTCAACAGCTCATAATTTCCAGAAGGAAAATACTGATTTGAAAAGGGATAAAATCCTAAAGGTCTTCCCCACCCCACCAAATGAACAAACCAACCAATCCCAAAGAAATGAAGGAAAAAAAAAAAAAACAAAAAAAAAACCAAAAAAAAACAACAACAGAGGAAGAAAACAGCAACTTGGTAACGTCAAGGATCAGCCTATTGTAGGAATCAACAAAGGCCAGCCTTTTCCCACCTAGCTGATACTTGCCTGGCTAGCTAAGACTCATCAGTGTTACATTAAAGGTGCTGATCATATTAATGCCTAACCTAGTATCTCATTAGTCTTAGTTATTTAACGTCCATATTAATGCCTAACCTAGTATCTCATTAGTCTTATTTATTTAATGTTTGTATTGGTCAATAAATAATAATGTTGTACTTCTAAGTTATGCCCATCTTACTTGCAGAGTTTGTGGATGGTGATGTGATGTGACGTGATGTGATGTGATTGATGTGATGTGATGTGATGTGATGTGATGTGATGTGATGTGATGTGATGTGCATGACTGAAATGAAGTAGAGGTGGAGGGTTACAGTAGGAAACACTGTACTGGTTTTTCTTTATTGCTCCAGCCAGCCCACATGCATTGTGTATATCTTTATTGCTCCAGCCAGCCCACATGCATTGTGTATATGGCTGGGAAGGTTCTATTTCCTTTCCGAGACTGCCCTTTGTTAAACCTGCCATTAGGTCTCAAAGATTCTAAAAGACAAAGACTTCTGTACTGGCTTCTTAGTGCCATAGATGCTACAAGAAGCCAGGATAATTAGCAAAAGTTATTTTCCTAATATGGGAAAAACATTCAGTAACATACTTATTTATCTGTATTTTAAAACTGTACATACTTTATTTAAGAAGTTATTTTCCACTCCAAGACTCAATGTGGTCACAGGACATCAGATTATTGTTTATTGTCACTCCTAATTGAAAGTGGGAATATGCTATTGTAAAAACTAAAAAAGCTCCTTACAATTATAAACATATATATATATATATATATATATTTACATAAGTATATATAAAAATTTGTACATATAAATAAACTAACTAGCTAGATATCTTAGTGGGGATGTTAATATTTACTGTTGAAAACTGTGGTTTAGAATCTTTAACCTCAATATAATATTGGCAGATTTAGTTGCTACTAGGTTTCCTAAAAAATATTTATAATATTTCTGACTTAATCAGAAAACTGAATGCCTAGTAATAAGGCAGTAAACTCAATCAAAATATTAATGAATACCCCATTGACTCTTTTCCCTTATAAATGTATGAAAGAAATAAAATGTTCTCATAGAAACAGGCAAAGAAAAAGATATATTAAAATGTTATTGACAACAATTTTAACTAAATTCAGCAATGGACAATCACTAAATGACCTGATTTTACTCCCACATTCCAGATAATTGGTATTGCAGGCAAATTAACTCAACAACTTAAAAAAAAAAATACTCCAAGTAAATATTTAATTTGTAATCCTCAAGACTCATGTTGTTATGAGATGAAATTTGTGTGGATGCTAGAAATAATAATTTTTATTATTTCAACTCATAGTACTCACCTGTCCACATTTCTAAATTTCATTCTACATGCATGCAAGTGAGCGCTGGCCCTCCCCATTTGCAGCTCTCTGGCCAACAATATATACAGTGGAATATATTGGTGGAATTCTGATTCCCACCAAAGCATAACCAAGCTGTTCAAGTTAAAGCTAACAGCACTCTCATTTTCCCCAGTAACAGCAGTGGCTATCGGAGCCATGTTTTCTTGGTTGACAGGGTATGGGTATTTTCTGCTGTTTATAGCCACAGTGCAGAAAACCGTCACTCATTACCACAGTGATTCCAAGTGGTCTAGTTACTATCAGCCATATGCTCCAAAACTGTGCAACTCTATCCACTATTATTTTAAATCCTATATTTAATTTTAATGCTGTATCTCATGATTTCTTTGGTATGAAATGTTCCTTTCTGCTTCAGTGCTGGTTATCCAAGAAAAGTCCTGAATCCAAGCTGCATGCTCATGATGGTAATAAATGAGCGTTGTAAGAGAGCAGCCATGCGGGGAGAAAGAATAAAGTGAGTGCAGTATCTGCTTGATTTCTGCCTGAAATCACAGAAGTCACAGTCCTCTACATTTAGCAGAAATAGGCTGATACATTTACCTACATATATCTGCCAGAACCAACCTGTTACCTTAAAAAGGCAGCCAAGAGGACAAGCATAGATCTTTACAAATGTTTCCTGCATGTTACATATTCAGAGCTAGATTATCTCCACTTTACTGCTGGCTCTGCATTTGTGCAGCAGCCCTGCTGATCTCCCAAAGGAGGCAAAAGAAGGAGCTGTAATCTGCTGGTATTTTGGCAGCTTATAATAACAGCATGCTCAATCAGCAGTAATAAATTCCTGTTCCTTCTATAAAACCACTCATCCAAGAGGACAATAGTGGGTGCAATCTTGTTGATTTTTGTAGGTGCATCATATTAATTTAATTTTTATTTTTGCTTTGAGGAATCAAGAACTGTCCATTGCCCAAGGCAATAAATCAGACATGACAGACCAGTGAGTTAGGGAATTCATATGCTTATGTTTTAAGTACCCTCTGTCAAATTTTAAGAATTGTCCAGCCATCTGTGACTATAATAAACTTTTCTGTTAGTAGAGAAACTGAACAACAGCTACACTCATCTTGTCCCATAGCTTAGTAACCCAGTGTTCAGTTCCATTTTTTGGACAGTGCAGAATCAGTGAAAATTACAAAATATAGGCCAGAATATAAAGTGAACCTTAAATGTCTTGTTTGTTTTCTTGGGTTTGGTTGGGGTTTTTTGTTTGGGTTTTTTGGGTTTTGTTTTTGGTTGGGTTGGGTTGGTTTGGTTTGGGTTTTGTTTTGGTTTTTCTTTTTTTTTTTTTTTTTTTTGGGGGGGGGGTGGTGGTGTTTGGTTTGGGTTTTGGGGTTTTTTGCTTTGTATTAGAAGTCTTTCACAAAACTTGTTGCTTTAGGCCTGATTATTTATTTTTTGGTTTTTGTTTTTAAGTTGTTCTTGGGATCTGCATCATGTGACATTTCCTCTGAATAGGTCAATTTGTCACAGATCCAAGATCTGTTTCTTGGCATTTGTAGAGCTCTGAAGACCACAGCCATGGTTTTCTCTCTGGAATCCTTTATGACTGGAAAGATATTTGTGATTTGTCAGCAAAGCACAAAATGTAGTTCATTACCAGTGAGTACAACTGAATAATTACAGATTAATTTATTAATAATTTTTTTTCAGAACTCAGTACCTGTTCCTAATAGTAATTTTTTTTCCTGAACAGCCCATATCCCTATATATTTTGGTCTGCTCTAAGATTTCCAAGGGGCTGAACAAGCAAAATCCTTCCCCAGCTAAAAGCACTGAGGAAAGAGTTTGAACAATCTCAGTCCTTACTCTCAGTCCTGTAATTCCCCATTTAAATATCAGATGGTTAGTTGAGAGTCTTCAGACATAGGTTCGTTCTAAAGATAGGGTTTTGTTTTGTTTAGTTTTTCTTAGTAATAATCTAGTCTGATCTTCTGTACAAATTTGCAAAGAAACTCTGGGGACTGACATGTCTGATTCTCCTTTATACTGGTGACATTTAACCCCAATAGGACAAGACAGGTTTACACCATTTTAGATCTTCTTAAACGACATTTGATATGGCAATATTACTTAGCATAACTGAAACTCATCTCCTATTTTCATGGTATATTCCACTAGTGCAGCTCTTATAAGAGGCCTACAGGGTAATAAATTAAAATATATATTTAGTGTGTGGATTTATATCTATAAAACATTTGCAAATACACGCACATATAGTTTTAGATATATATAAATACGTAAAAGTACTTTCCATCCTTTTCTGCCAAAAAATAATTTTAGCCATAGTATTAAAATTACATTTCTTGCATATCCAGACTCATTCTTGTTTGATTTCCAAAACTCTGGCTAGAAATTCTCTCCATAGTGTTAAAATAATGGGTAAGAAGTTGGTAGCCAAGCTAAACACTAAATGACTGGACAGAAAATATGATAACTTCCTGATAAAATAATGTAATTTTGAATCTTTAAAAATATTGTTCCACTAATCAGAAGAATCAATGTGTTGAAAGTAGGCTCCAGGTACCCAAAGGAACAATTTCAACAATCACATTTTTTCAGTAAAATATGTCTAGATAGATAGTAAAATTCCTTAGTCTTTATTTATAATAAATAATTTTAAATTTATTTGAATATATATATGAATAATAAAAAAATTGAAATGCATCTCAGCTTAGAACTACTTGAACACTTTCATTTTGCTACAATGCAGGAAAATATTTCAGAGAAAGACAACAAACAATTTGAAAAGCACTTTTTGCTGCTGTTTCTTCTTGTTCGTTCCACTTCCCTTGCACTTGGCAGAAGAGTACTAGCAGCTTAAAATGTGTCACATTTCTCTCTTCAGAGCCAGTTACAATACTTAAAATGTAGCTGGAGGCTATGATTGAGAGCCAGAGTTCTCTTCCATGTTATTTGTAGTGCCCTTGTACCCCTTGATATGCAGCTTTTAGCAGCAAGCACAAAGCGATAATACCATAAAGGTTTACTTGTTTCTACCAGACCTTTTTTTTTTTTTTTTTTTTTTTTTTTAAATTACTATATTTTCAATACTTCCTAAACACTCTTTCAAGGTTTTTGACACTCTTACACTCAACAGAAGAACAACACAACAAAGCCATTGCTACTTGTTGCAAGCCTTTGTTATAGCAAGTGCAGCTGTTAGGAAACTCCATGTCTTTTGCAAATAGAAGATTTCAGATCTTTTTTCTCTTTTAACTACTTTTCATTTACTGCTGCTATTGCATTATCCTTAACTTATATTTTTCATATGGTTTGGTGGTGGGTTTTTTTGGTTTTGGGTTTTTTTTTTTGGTAAGTATAAAATAAGGGAGCACAATAGTGGGGCTTTTTTTTCAGAGTCAGGGTTTTGAGTTTTTTGTGGTCGTTTTCTGATATTTGCTGGTGTATCCAAAATTTGTAACACCTAACCAGGAGAACAGTATTTCTTTCAGGTTTGCAATCTGCCTTTCTCTCGGTTATGTCTTTTTACTTAATTTCATTTTTTCTGAGGATGAATGGTGGGCATGGCGCTCTCTCTACAGATGGTCTGTTAAGCTGTTACTTTAAGCAGTCAAGCATAAGGTAGTGTGGCTGAAATGCATCTGGCAGTCTCTTCTACTCATCAAATATGTCATATGGATATTTGTGTGGTACAAAATATAATATATATATATTATATATATATATTATATGTATAAATATATAAAAATAAATATATATAAATAGCAAAACCAATTTTTATTTAACTAACCAGAAACTTCAAGTTCATCTTCTGTCTATTATCTTCTAGTTCTTTCTTTGCTGTGTCTTATATTCTGGTTGACTTTATAGAAATACATGTTAAACAAAAACTATTTTTCCAAGCTTATGCTCTTACCACTAAGATATTATCTTAGTTACCTAAGAGTTCTGTTGGAATTCTTGTACATTTTTTTGTGAAGCTTTTATTAGGTACGTATAATGAAATTACTGGCACTGATAACTTCAGCGGTAGTTTAAAAATGGTCATGATTGCTGAATTCCCAAGGATATTATCTGTAACAGATGATTGGATTTGATTAGCTACACTTATCTTTTTAAAATTATGTGCATATCAAGTAGATGAAAACAACCCAAACCCCCTAGTCGTATGTGGGTTTTCTGCACCTTTAAGACAACCAAGTGCTTAGTATAGAATCCAGACAAATTCTGGGTTAGAGGAGTTTGCCCAGCATCACCATAAATCTCCTGCACTGTCCCCTCTTCTAGCTGGATGGCCTTATTCTTTCCCATGTTTACAGTGGCTGAGCAGAGTTGAGGAAGAAGGACCATTCTCTCTACCTAGCAGTCATGTAAGGGGATTAGACTTGCTGTTTTCCAGGGCTGAGACAACAATTTGCATACTTTATCAAATACATGAGGCAATTGAAAGCAATGGGAATAATCTGATGGATTGGGAAGGATAGCCCTGGACCTAATTTTTTGCTTTGCTGCACTGGACTACGCTAAAGCTGGATTAAAGCAGAATTGGTGAAGTTGTCAAATGCAGCAGCTCTTGAAAAGATCTTCTATCACAGGGCTTTTATAGAGACTATTCTTTAGGTAAGCTCTATTTCTGCCCCACCCCACCCCCTCTACCCCCCTTATACATGTATCTGTACAACAGGTTCAATAGATTTACAAGGCAAATCTCAAAGACAGTTTTATTCCTAACATTTACTTAAATTTCAAGTTTCTCTTTTATATAATAGGAATTTGCTCTATAATCTTCAGAATTTTTGAAGCACTACAGCAGTATCATCCTTCAGAGATTTATATCTCAATAGGATAGTATGGGATTCCAGCCTCTTAGTTACACCAGATTTCATTTAGCTGCCTGTCACTAGCGAAGCTGAATGTGTACCTTGGAAAACATACTGAAGGAAATTACTGTAACTCATTCACTTGATGAAAGACGAACAGCATATTGAAATTCTGGACAGAACAGAGAACTAAAAATTGCCAGTGTTTAGTTTGGGCAGTGTGCAGGTTAAACAGGCAGTGCATAACTAAAATTGACAGTTCACAGACTAGTCAATCAAACAAATTGTGAAACTATTCTGGGGCTACCACAAAAAGGTTAAGAAATATCTGTTGTCTTAACAACAATTTTAAACCCCCACAAATCAACAAAAATATAACACAAAAAAAAACCCAACCAAACCCACCACAACCCCAAAATCCCCCAAAGCCCAAACCCCCACAGTCCAAAATAAGACATAAAATATTGTGTTATAATGCTCAAACAATGTATATAATGGTGATGCTCATGCTATTCCATTACATAGTAGAAGAAAATATTCCCAGACACTTGAATTTAATCAACTCTACCACTAGTTTTTAAAATGGCCCCAGGTATGCTTTTGGCAAACAACGACTACCACTCTGTCTCTCCAAATATTCATTAGTATGGTCCATGAGTTATGATCATAGCTAGGCAACATTCCCTGTAGACAGTTTCCATTTGCCCACCTGTTTTAGAGAGGAAAAGAGTTTGTATTACCATGGATTTGGGCTGTTCCATGCCATCCATTGGGTTACATATTCAATCTTTAGAGACATAGTTAATGTGGAAAAATAGGAGTGAAAGAGTATATTTAAATGGTAGAATATGAACCTCACTATAAAGTGCAAAAATTGGTGTAAAAATGTAAAAGGCTTATACTCCCATTTCAAGCTGGACATAGATAAATCAGACATTGCAGTGGCAGAAACAGATACACAAAGACTGGATGAAATGCTACATAGATAGTAGAGGTAAAATGGATGAAACTTGGGTCTAAAAGTAATGAAAAAAATCCTAGTTAGGGAGTATGTGAAGGATTTTCATAGTGAAATGATGAATTGGAAAACATACAATTTACTAAATACCACAGGGAAGAAAGCAAACAAAAATAGTCTTAACAGGCATAAAAATTTGTCAAGTGTTTCATGTCAACCGAATGCACTAATTGGATATATGTAAAAAAGATGCACTAATTAGAGTAGCTAGGAATAAAAAAACCAAAACCAAAAAACCCACAACAAACAAACAACAGAAAGTATTTGAGAATGTCTCTGAGGCTGTAGAAAAAACTCTCAAACAAGACTTAACACTCCAAATGTCCATATAGCCTATAGTTAATTCTACAAGGAAAACTCTTTCACTAAGTGAGAAGTGACTTGAGGAGCAGAATAAAATTGTCATTAAGTCTTTGAGCAGGCAAGAGACTCAGCAAGGGACATACTTACTGACACTTCTAGCAGACAGAAGGAAATACAAACATGGACTCTCTCCTTATGTAGGAAATCAAAAAGGATAAAATAAACTTTCCATTAAGGGAAGAGAAAGGAAGTGGAGACAGGGGAAGATATATCTACAAGTTCAAATAGTTTTCAAAAAAAGAAGAGCTTTGGTCCGAGGCTAAAAAAGTAAAATGATAAACTAATATCTGTCTAAAAACTAAGATAAAAAGGAAACAGCACAGCCAACTAAAATGCTAACATAGAAAACAGTCGATCAAATTAAAGCTGAAAAATCTAGGTCAGACCGAAATTGAATTTATAATGCATAAATTCATTGATCTGTCTAAAATAAATTGTTTTTAATATTGGAGAATTCATGCCTTAACCTGGAACATGAATAAAAAAGGGGTTAGTCTAAGCTTTAAAAACTCATGAATGTGGTAAATAAATTGACACCATATTTTAGATGTATAAAGTATCTCTTTGCAGAACAGATAATGAACTTCTGTGAGTCTGCTGTCGTAGGTGACAATACCAGTAAATTCAAAATGAGATTACACAAATTAATTAACAGTAGGTCATCAGCAGATACCAGAAGGGACATCAAGAAATGCACTTTTTTAGAACCCCAGTACAACTACTGTGGATTTGGGGAGATGGTAAGGTTCTGCAGGGAGGAGACAAGCGCTTTTGCCTTCTCTTCATGGCCTCTCCCATTGCTATTCCTGTAGAGAACGTACTGGGCTAGCTGAACTGCTGCTTCCCTCCTTACTGGTCTTGAAAGTCCCAGGCCCACAGCTAAGCAAGTGGTGATGACCCTGTTACAGAACAGGGAAGTGTAGCAGCACACAGGGCACGGTCTGTAAAATCAAGCAGTTACTAAGTCCTACTTGGACCAGAACTGCTTCTGGATGGCAAAGCCCGTGATTCCCTCCATGGTCAGTGATGCTTCCACCATCATCTGCTTCCTCTGAAGACTGAATGAATCATGTTCTATTTCATGGTTTGAGTCTAGCTTATGATTGTTATATGGAGATGGCAAACCAAGTATTAAGATTTGACCTTATGTGCCAAGGGTCCGGGTGAATAGGAACTGTAAACTAAGCTGTGCTATAAAATTCTGTGCTACGCTATTTACAAAATTGTACTACACTGATTCTGCTTACCAAAATCCTATGCTATTCTGATAAAAAAAAATATTGCTATGCTAATTATAAAATTCTGTTTAAAAAGAAAAAAAATAATTGTAACTACAACTTAATGCTGTCAACATTTTGCCAAGGATCCCCAGAAGAACTTGCCTGTCCCCATAATATTGGGTGACAAGTCTTTGTGTTTTTAACTCAAATGATCTTAACCTTGCCTTCAGGAGCTGGAGAAGCAATTGAAATGGAATTAAAGAAATTAATAAAACCATGGACAACTGTTACATATTTCCTTCCAATCTTCCAGAGTTAGTTGGATGTGTCACAAAAAAATTTGAGTGGCAAATAAAAAGATGATAAAATACATCTGACCATTCAAAACCCTTTTAACAGGTCCTTGCAGGGTTATGCTGATTATTATTTTTTTTAAGAAAGAAGGAAACTATGCAAACGTTATAGAAAATATTGCCATATATCAGAAAACAAGAAAAAAATAAGAAACACAAAACAGCTGTAGTGTAGCTGTTATTATTTATAGAATGTATTATTGATTCAGAAAAAAAGAGTTAATAATTCTACAAATTTTTACTCAATATAAAAGTTTAGTGTTATTTAAATCTAGAGATAACTTTGAAAAACCTCAGGAAGTATAACTACATTAATAGCTACATTAATAGCACAGAGACTGTTAGATTTCAGTTACAGAAGAATACATAATGTGGATGACATCAAGCTCAGTGTTGCACTTGACGCACTTGAGTAGAGGGATGCCACCCAGTGGGACTATGACAAGCTTGAGGAGTGGGCCCATGCAAACCTCATGAAATTCAAGGCCAAATGAAAGGGCCTGCACCTGTGCTGGGGCAATCACCAGTGCCAGTACAGACTGGAGGATGAATTGGTTGAAAGCAGCCCTGCAGAGAAGGATGTGGGGGTACTGGTGGATGAAAGATTGGACATGCAATGTGCACTTGCAGTCCAAAAAGCCAATTGTATCCTAGGATGCACAAAAAGGATTGTGTGTCTTCAATACAAGAAAGCCTATTAGAGCAGGTCCAGAGGAGTGTCACAAAAACAATCAGCGAGCTGGAGCACCTCTGCTATGAAGACTGGCTGAGAAGGTTGTGGTTGTTCAGTGTGGTGTAGAGAATGTTCCAGGGAGACCTTGTTGTGGCGTTTCAATAACTGAAGAGGGCTTATAAGAAAGAATGGATCAGACTTTTTAATAGGGCCTGTAGTGACAGGACAAGGAATAATGGTTTTAAAATGAAGAATGGTGAATTTAGATTGGAAGAATTTTTTTGTGATATGGGTGGTGAGACAATGGAACAAGTTGCCCAGAGAAATTGTGAATGTCCCATCATTGGAAGTATTCAAGTTTAGGCTGGAGGGTTTTGAGCAACTTGGTCTAGTGGAAGATGTCCCTGCCCATGATCTAGGTGATCTTTAAATGTCCCATTATTTCTATAAATGCAGTAAGATTCACAACATAGTCTAACTAGATTGTCTGCAGGATTCATTAATCCAGCCACCACATTTTGCTGAAAGAGTTAGGCAATATTTGAAGCAGTAAGCAAACTTAATATCTGAAAAATACATCTCTTGACTATTTGTATCACAAAATAGATGAGAATGATCCTGCTGCTGTTGCTATAGTAGTAATGGCCAACATATGAAAGAAAGGAGAGGAGAATGAGTAAGCCATCTGAAAATAATTTGTCCTTTCTACTTATTTCCACCATTGTTAGAGGAAAAAACATCTGCTTAGCTGAACATGTACACTTTCTTATAGAATTAGTCATCTGTCTAATGGATCTGTTGAAAATAATGAGCAAAATGAAAAACAAAGAAAAGTGTGATGTCATTGGTCATATAAGTCCCCTCCTTCCAGAAAATGTTTCTAAGGTCATGGGGGGAATAACAAAAAAACCCCACCCTGCTAAACTCTAAAGATGAAAGGGGCATACCTACAGTCCTGCCAATGTAATAAAATACATGGCAAATTAAATAATTATTTTTGTATTATAAATAATTTTAAGTTTTCATTCATTACTAATGTTTTTTTTTTTTTCTTTTTTTCCTTTTCTTTGACACATCAGCTATTATTGAACTAAGACATGGATACATCCAAACTCATCCAGTATTACAGACAAATCTGAAAAAATTATGTCCATCTAACTGGAAAGTTTTAGGAGAAAGAATGTCAAAGTTTGAATTTAATTTTTTTTTTAATTATTTTATTCTTAATTTTTATTAACCTAATACTTGGTGTACTGAGATATGACAGTCACAGTTTGTTACAAATTTTATGAAGTGTACCTACAGAAATTATGGATTGAACATCTCTTAAATTTTCTGATTCTATCTTTTCATAGCTAAATAAAATTATCACCATAGGATAATTCAGGTAGGAAGATACCTCAGTTTTCTCTAGTCCAACATCTTGTTTAAAGCCAAGGTAGCCCTGAGGTCATCCCAGGCTGTTCAGCATCTTGTCCAGGCAGGTTTCGAAACCCTCTGTCCTCATGTGGAAATTTTTTTCTCCTTATATCCAGTCTAAACTTTCTTCCTCCAATTTATGCCCATTACTTCTTATTCTCCCACCACATGCCACTGTGAAGAGCCTGGCTTCATCTCTATATGTATGGGGGGCTGCTGTTAGGTGCTCCACAGCCTTTTCTCTAGGCTGAACAAGCTCAGGTCCCTCAGTTTCTCTACATAAGACAAGTGCTACAGTCCAACCATCCTGGTGGCACTCCCCAGGACTTGCCCCAGTATATTGATGTCTTTTCTGTACGGGGAGATGCAACACTGGACACAATATTATTGTTGTTGTCTGACAAGTATTGAGTAAAAGTTAAGGGACATAATCACTTGCCTAGACCTGCTGCCTGTTCACGCAGCCCCAGATGCTGTTGGCCATCTCTGCTGCTGGCTGACATTCATCTTGCTGCCCCAGAGTCCCTCTGAGCCCTGAGATGCTCCCCAGCTTGTCAGTCCTCACCCTTTATTAGGAAAGAATAGTTATAACTGGAAGGAACCCACACTGATCATCTAGTCGATCTGCCTGACCACTTCAGGGCTGACCAAATGTTAAAGGATATTATTTAGTGCATTGTCAAAGTGGTTCTCAAACATGGTCAAGCCTGGAGCATCAGCTGTCTCTTCTAGGAAGCCTGTTCCACCCTTTCAGTAAAGAAACATTTCCTAATATTGGGTCTCAACTTCACCCGACACACCTTTGAGCCATTCCCACATGTCCTGCCACTGTATACCAAGGAGAAGAGATCAGCACCTCCATCTCCACTTCCCCTTCTCTGGAAGCCGTGGGGAGCAATGAGGTTACCCCTCAGTCTCCTTTTCTGCAAACTAGACAAATCCAGTGTCCTGGATTTATTGCTTCCTTCCCAGGAGCAGAACACTGTATTTGTCCTTTTTTTTTTGTAATTCATGATGTTCCAGCTTACCCATTCCTTTAGGTCACTTTGGATAGCTGCCCTGTGTTCCAGCACATCTGCTGCATCTCTCACAATTGATGCCACCTGTGAACCTGATGAAAATCCACAGTGTCACCTCCTGCAGGTCACTGGTGAAGGTGTTAAATAGGACATGTCCCAGCACAGACCCCTGCAGCACTCTTCTTGTCACCAGTCTCCAGGCAGAGCATGACCCAATAGCCACAACAGTTTTTGCCTGTCCAGTTGTCTGCCCATCCAGACTGTAATGTACCAAATTAAATACAAGAAACACGGTGACAAGGCTTGCTAAAGTCATGATTAAATTACATTCGCTACTGTTCCTCTATACAGAGATTATTTTTATGACTGAAGGCAATCAAGCTGGCTTTTTATATTCTTCTACAAATGGGTGCTATGTAAGTCCAAAGCAAAGTAATCAAGAGATATTTTCAAAATACATTTCATTTTTTCATGTTTCATTTGAAAATGTGTAGAATTGGAACTTGCTAATTGCTTCCTGAAAGACAGTATAGTAAAATGAAACTCTGACTACCCTTAGCAAAACAGTCCAGAAGATTAAAAATTTTTCTAATTCATTGTAATACTTACAAGACTTCTCACAGACTACTGGGGTTTTTTTGCAAATTACTAAGGATGCAAATGCAATTAACCATCAAGGTTGTGTCCACACAAAATATACTGTGCTCATTTATTTTGACAAGTGAATTTTTACTTTAATTACTTACAATATAATTTTAAGTTGTGCTAATAAATCAGGGATGCATATCTTACTAAAGCAAAATTTTAAAGTAGTATGAGCTCTCAGTAAAACTTTCTTCTATTACATCTTCTCTGCAAAAAGAAATAAACCAACTAGATTACAAATAAATGAAATGGGAGTTTACAGCTACTGTAGAGAAGAAAGATCACACTCAGAAGTTTTGTGTGATTTCAAAGCAAGGGGAATAAATTTACAATATGCAGCATATGTAACAAGAATGCTAAAGAGGGTATATAGCCAGTGGCAACAGCCTGACAGACCCTGGGGTGGAAGGGGAATGACAGCCTTTTTTGTCATGGGGTGAGGGGCATACTTGTTACCCTTCCCTATTGGACACCCAGAAGGAACAGGCAGGGGTAGGGGGAAAAGGTGACATTTTGTCACATGACATAGATTGCACAGACTAGCAGCAAGTCAAAGCATCCTACTTGAATCTCTCTATGTGCCTGGATTTCCTTTATGGAAAATAAAATCCACCAGATTTGGGGCCTACCAAATCTTGCTGAAAATATTTACTTGGATCCAGCCTGGTCGTAGCACCAATGCTAGGGATGGGGAAATGGTTCCAGGTATAGGATAAAATGTGGCCTGAGTCCACTTCTCCTTTCACAAACTTCCATGCCCACGACACATTTTGAGTGGGAGTTCCAATTACCTGATAGTTTCAAGGCCTGATAACAAGCCTTCTTAGGTCTAGAAGTTAGATTAAAAAATAATCCTCTAAAGAATAGCTGTGATTCCTGCTATACAGTATAAAAAAAGCTGATGAAAATATGTGTTTAGAAATCAACTCTGTAAAAGGTGGAAAAGAGGAATTATGAGAAAAATAATTGTAGATTTAGGTCACCATTAAAAAGTATAGGACAGACGAATTCTAATTCAATAGGTACAAACCTTGTGAATCAGGTCAAAATTTATTTAAGTTAACTCTGTTTGATTTGGTAATTTACCTTGGTTAGTCAAACTGATGAAACAATGATTTGTTAGTTTATCTGACTCTATCTTACACGTATCCATTTTTTTACTAGATTATTTTAATTGAATAGCTGTGACCTTCATGATAAGCAGAAAAAAAGATACTGTCTTGACTTTGCCTTGACCTATAATTCTTACAAAGGCACATCTCATATCTGACTAATAGAGAAAGCAGAAAAGTTTCTGAGGTGTTGCCCCTTTGCCATACCTTGAGCAACAGATTATTAGCAACCAGGATGTGGTCTGTCAATAAACTGGATGCTTTTCTTTCTCATTTTGTTCTTATTCTCATTTAATTTACCTCATCTGCATCTAAAACACATTAAAGCAGTTGAACTGCAAATGAGCATTCTGTGACTGGCAGACACTTCTCCATAAATTCAAATCTTCATAGCTAAACCCAACCTGTGCTGGGAAGAAGGCAGACAAAGAAGCCTCAGTGAAGCACTTAGCATTTAGCTAAGGCAACCAAAGGGACAGGACACTGAAAAGCATTATGATTGCTGAGGCATTGGTCTGGTCTCAGAAAACATTGAATAATAACAGTAACTGTATTTACATGGAGGAGTTGGCATAGGTGAAAGGAAATGCTATGCAGCAGAAATGGAAGAAGAAATTGTTGCTCTGGTTGTTGTTGCAATAACTGAGTATGGATTTTTGCTACAAATGAAGTAACAGTGGAAAGAGTTCACCAATGCAATGTAAAGTGAAGTAGTCCTGGCCCTGGAAGCCTGTTGTTATAAAGGAATAGACTGAACTGGGGAGTAAACACTGTATAAACACATCTTTTCTGCACCGGCCTTCTCTGAACTCTCTGAACCTAGGACTTGCTGAGTGTGTGTGTATACCACCACGTAAATAAAACCAAGGAATGAGCCCAAGCACTCCTGATTGTCTGCAATGTTCAGATGGTAGTTTAATCCCTAGTTCTGTTTTGAATTGATTTGAATAGTTGTTTCCATGTAAAGCTCGGTAGGACTGAGCCTAGTCTCAAGTATCATGGATGTAAGCCAACCAAATAAAGTGCTGCTTAATTTTGGGGACAGGGATTGGTAAATTTGGGTCTCTTGTATTCAGTAGTGCAGTAGAACAAACATAGCTATTGTGGTTTTGTATGAAATATGAAATATTAAGCATGATCCAGACTTTTGAGACTCTCAAAATGTAACTCCTAAATCAATCTCAAATATTATCTTTTAGCTGGTGAGCTCTTTACAAGGGTAAGACACGGCTTTATATCTGACTGCTGTGAATCTAGACATGAGCACATAATAATGATGTAACTGGTGACAGTGTATGATTATTTTGTAGTATTCACATCATCTTAGCATCATTAATAACCATAAGCACAAAATGACAAGTGGACAAAAGGAGTTCAGAAAAATATGTGCAAGAACTAAAATCTGCAAGAACAAACAGCGAAGACATCTGGTAAAAAGAGCAGTCTTGCAGAGCAGGTACTGACAGTGTGACTGATGGAAACAGAATTATCCTGCAGAGTAAGCAAAACCATAACAAGTTCTGATCCCAAATGAATTATACTAAGACCTGATGAGATCATTCCTTTCTCTTTCGAGCTAGGGACAGAAAAGTATGAGGCATCAGCATTGGGACAGGAAAGGTGGGGAATAAAGAAGACAGCTCAGCTTCAGCTCCAGTTTCCCTGTCAAAGATCATGATGACGTTGATCTTGGTGACTAAGCATAATCATGAATCACAGACAGCCATGAGGGCTAACTGAAAACTTGAGTTCCATGGTATTTTATACTTATGGCTAGTTTAGGACAAGTTTGTTAAGTAGTAACTGGTTTTTCTATGTGCTGATAATGCCTGATAATGATTAAGTAGCAAATGGTAATGTGCATTGTTAATGAATATCAGTCCAGTAAAGGATTGCTTTCAAGTTATTTATCAATCCTCTAAACTCTGCACTCAGAACAATCTTCAATTCCTTAACTGGTGTATAGATAAATCTATACACTGAGCTACAACAAATTCTACTGACCTATGTATTTACTTAACTAAGTGTCCCAGTGGTCATTGGAGAGAATTTATGGTTACTATGAAACCTTTGCTAAAACAGCACATAGCAATATGGTTTCTGATCCATTCACCATTGCTTGTCTCACAACCAACGTATAAACAGCTTGCACAGTTATATCTAGTTAACCATCCAATGCCATGCTAAACTCTTGAACATTTAGAATATTATGCATTTTAAAGAACAATTGATAATCTCATGAGGCTCAACACTTTCAGACAGACTGCATGAACCTCGTCTAGCGGGTAACTTTAACATGGCATAAAAAGGGTGGTACACATATACACTACGAACTGAACATGCTTCTGTTTCTTCCTTTACCAGCAATATACTGTAAAACAAATTTCTCAGTAGTATTTAGCTTTTCTGCTGTTTATTTTTATATGTTGCAATCCAGAGCACCTTCTTACTAGGCCGTTTCTACTCTGACAGGGTCTACCCCAGTATATTCTTTGCTCTAAGAGTACCATTGGACTCCTTCTCTATTAGACAACTTGCTCTCTCCTCAGGAAACAATTATTGTCTTTCATTTAGTATGCATTTTAGTCTATTGCTTTATTGCTTTCTCAAATGTTAAAGGAAATAAAATATTTTTATAAAATTAATGTTATTAGGTATAAAAGAAGTATCTTTACAAATGTCAAGATCTTCCAAGATCATATTGGTTGGGATATTTTAGTATATACTGACCTTCATTGTTCAAATAAAGTAACCAGTCTCTCTTGTCCATGTATGGTTGCTTGGAAAAGGCATAAAAATTTGAAATAAAATTGATATGATAGTGTGGTAACAAGATTGGAATTTAATTGCAAAAAGACCTTTCTTCTATTCATAGAAGTATTAAACTATAAGTGAGTTTCTGTCATAACATTACGTTCCTTCACTTGTAGCTGAAATGCTATTCTATAGTTAGAATCAATGTGCAGTACATTTGATTTATGTGTTTAGTAATTATGGCATAAAAATGCAGACCATGACAGTAAGGATAGTATATTTGTACTGAGTTTTGTGAAGGAAACATTAAGAGCTCCATAAGCTTTGCCAATGTAAGAATTATGATTCTGATCATACAACATTTAAAAAAAAAACCACCACCCAAACACCTCCTAAATTAAATTAATTTTAATAAAGACTATATTTTACAAGTCTTTTTCTTTGGCCTTTCTGTTGTGTTTACTCTGCTATAATATGACATCTCTTGGCTGAGCTGTACTGCAGACAGCTTCTTGAGGAACTGTTGAATTGGAAGTATTGGCTGGCCAGAAGACCTGTCTGACTTGCAGAGCAGAAAACAGAACTTTCAAAGTAAGAGGTAAACTCTTGAAGACAACTGCCAACATCACACTTTTTCTGGGTATGTTGTGAAAAGCTAGACTGCCTGGATAATTTTGTAAAATTCAGTGCTTTTACTATAAAGACACTTCAAACTTTGAAATTATTCATGATAGAAAGGCTAGTGGTTTCTCGGCCAAAACTCACAATATTGCTAGACTATTGCAGAGCTGTTGTTTGCCCTACTCAGTTATTCATGTGATACTGGCATGCCAGGTTCCTGTGGGGTAAAAAAAAAGAGAAAATTAGTCTATTTTTTCAAACCTGCAACTGCAGGCTATGGCCAATATATAATAAATACAATAGGAATTAAATATTCATTATCAGAGTAACCATGCCAATCATTTGTTTCTTTTATGATTTAAAAGCATCAGATAAACAAAACTGTTTAGCTGTGAAAACTTTTACAACTCTCTGCTGAACAGCAGTTACAGCAATATATCAGGTGAAAGACATACATTTTTAATAACCACTTAAAATAAATGTTAGAGTTGTTTTAGATACTGGAGGTCTTTTAAAATTTTTAAAAGTTTTGATGTAAGCATTACATTAAAAGAATGCACCATGATTACAATCTATACAGAGGATGAAGAGGGCTTATGAGTGTCTTGAGATCTCTGTATTAATTTGAAATATATATAACCAATTAAGAGAAGAATACCAAACACCAGTGTTGCACAGTTATTGAGAAACAGTGGACTGCTGTGTCTGGATTATTCAAATAGATCTGAGACACAAGGCAAATCTCAAAACCTCAAGGAAGCACTTTTTTTAGGCTCCCCTACTAGTTAAACCTGTCTGTTAGTAACTAAGAATGAAACACAATGGGCTGAGGCCAATGGTATGAAGCTCAACAATGAGAAGACCCAGGACCTTTGCTTGGGTTACATAACCCCATGCAAGGCTACAGGCTTGGAGAAGAGTGGCTGGGAAGCTGCCTGGCAGAAAATGGCCTAGGATGCTTGTTAAAAGCCAGCTTAAATGTGAGCTGGCAGTGTGTCCAGATGTCCCAGAAGGCCAACAGCATCCTGGCTTGTATCAGAAACAGTGTGGCCAGCAGGGCTGGGGAAGTGATCGTTCCCCTGTCCTTGACGTTGGTGAGGTTGCACCTCAAATGCTGTATTCAGTTTTGGGGTCCCTCACTACAAGAGGGATGTTGAGGTGCTGGAGTGTGTCCAGAGAAGGGCAATAAAGCTGGTGAAGGGTTTTGAGCACAAGTCTTATGAGGAGCAGCTGAGAGAACTGGGGTTGCTTAGTCTGGAAAGGAGGAGGCTTAAGGAGGATGTTACTGCTCTCTTACCACTACCTGACAGGAGGCTGTAGGCAGGTGAGGGTAGGTCTCTTCTCCCAGATAACAAGATATAAGACAAGAGGAAATGGCCTCAGGTTGCGCCAGAAGAGGTTTAGATGGGATATTAGGAAAAATTTCCTCACTGAAAGGGTGTTCAATCATTGGAACAGGCTGCCCAGGGAGATGATGGAATCACCATCGCTGAAAGTCTTTAAAAAATGCGTAGATGTCATGCTTAGGGATTGGTTTAGTGGTGGACTTGTCAGTCTTGAGTTGGTGGTTGGACTTGATGATCTGAAAGATCTTTTCCAACCTAAATGATTCTGTGATTCTATGATTATATTTTACTGGGGTTACTCACTTTTTCAATGTCCTGAGTACAGATCATCAAGGGCAAGCCATTTATTTTTTTCTGATATGCCCAGATAAACACCAACCAGTATTTCCATCCAGTACCATCCAGTCATTCCGTTTATATGTGCAGTTTAAGTACTGTAGCTTTACTAAGCAGGCACCAGAAAAAAAAAAAAATATGCAATTTTCCATGTGTTTCCAGGTCAATCTTAAGGATAGGATCTGTAATACCACACACAATCAGTTGTTCATTCACCTTCTTTTGAGTGAGGCAGATCCGGTTCGTGTAGGTTCATAAAGTCACTTTACGTCCTGTGGTGATCCACCTCAATTTCAATTTTAGCTGCAGAAGACACTCCCATTAATTGTGTCTTACGTACCAACCCATCATAGATGGCTTGTATTTGCCATGGTCTCAAACAACATTACATATTTCTGTGGAGGTAACTAGTTCCTTCTCAGCCTCTTAAGGCAACCTTAATTGTATTGACTGGGTTTACACAAAATGTAATGGGTGCTTAAACACCTGGACAAGGCGTATAATGCTGTGAGTAAAACAGTAATCAGCACACATGTTTGAATACCTTAACTCAGCCTGAGAAAACAGGCTGGCATGTAGTCCGGGTGGTGTTACTAAAAGAGTGTCATAAATAAGGTTTCAAGATTTCCTCCTTTATAAGGAAAATGTAAGTATTATTCTGCTTTGCCAGACAGAACACAAACTGAAAATAAACATTCTGGTAAACTGATGGAGTTATATCTGGTACTCTTTGATGGCCCAGAGTTAATAGACGTGACTGTCAAAACAGGACTTAATGTCAGGACAGAATCTTACACTTAGGAATACAGTGGCAAAACATTTTCACCCAAGAAAAGGCTAAGCTAGATCATGATCGCTGCTGACAAGTGTGAAATTAAAACTACACCTTTTTGAAATGTTAATTATAAAGGCATGAAATTGCATCCTTGTTTTGCAACCATACAGGAAGACTCTAACTCATCACACAATATTTTTCTTGCATAACTGCCCTTTTATAGGTTGTCCTAAATTTCTCCAGTTAAAACTTGAACAGGCAACTAGAAACAAAATTGAGAAAATAATGACTAATTTATAAAAGGTTCTGATTTTTTCCTTGCCTTTGCTCTTTCAAATTATAGTAGGAGTACAGATTTTGCCATCTGTCATTGTGCTAGAACACTAGAGTTTCTACTTAGTGGAGAAAAATATGAATGCTGTTTTAAATTTCCTTTGAAAATAAAGTATTTCTTGCTTGAAAATCAGAAATACTCAAGTGGCTAATACACACAATGAGCATTAGGGGGTTATGGGCTCTGCCACAGGTAAATTTCCATTTGTTCCTTGCCTTAAATTGGACAAAATACGTTAGGATGTGCCTTGTCTTGAAGGTGCTTATTTTATTGTTGTTTAGAGGTTTTAGGAAGAAATTCCCCCTGCCCAGCTGCTGGAGCCCATCCCAGTACACCCAGGGACCCAGGATCTCTGTCCCAAGCTGAGACAACTGGCTGCTTTTTACTAGTTTGCACATTCAACCAGTAGCAAAGTTCACCACGTCTCACAGAGACACACACAAGCAGGCATACACACACATATTTATGTATCTAATCTATATATGTATAAACTGAATGTATGTATTAACTGGGTTTTGAATAGAATTTCTATTGCTGAGTTGAAACATTTTGCATCAGATTGTAGATAAGGACTCTAATTCTGCAGTAGTAAATGGATTCTAGTTAATATAATATAAACAGTCTATGCAATGTAGTTTTGAATACCTAGACTAGTTTCCCCAGTACTGTCGCTTCCACTTACTTAACAAATCAGTCAATAACTAAGTATCAGTCATTTGTGACACAATTCTCATTAGTCAGAAGAAGAACTATGAAATGAAAAGCTTTGTATTCTTTTATGTCCTAATGCTTCTTACTATTCATAAAATATTTTCAGTAGGATCAGTGTCTAAATCTTGGACTATCTTTAAATAAAACAAATAAATTTTATTCCTGTTAATTGAACTGCAGGAATTAGGACTGTCTCATTTCTTCAAATAAAAGAATATTTATTTAAGTAACTAAGTACTTTGAATTCCCTATTTTAATTAATTAGCTCTACATTCATAGTTCTCACATATTGTAAAATTTGTACATGGCTACATGACAGATTCTAGTTGCCAATAAAAACATGATTACAAGTGTATTTTTTCAAGATGTATTAAAAGAAGAAATATGATACAATTTTAAGCTAACTAGGACCTCAAAAATCATTAGGGTTTGTGCAAAATACAGTGGTTTAGATCTGTTACATGAGATGTTTTTAAGCTTTTTAACAGCAGCTTGCTGTATCTTCACACAATAATTGAAACACTGCTAGACATGCCAAAAAAAGATAGCTAAAGAGATTTTCAAGCCTTGCAAAATCTTGTGTTCTTTTTTTCCAGAAAGCTAGATAAGAATGTACTCATTTTGATCTTTTTTGAACTATGACTTTCTGTTTTGCTTTCTGATTTCTCTTCATTTTTTAAATAGTTTATAAGTATTTAGCTATTGGACTTGTTACATTTTAACTGAGTTGATGAGTTCAATTTAATTATTTTTTTCTTTAGTAAAATGAGACCAAAAAAAATGTTTTCCCACATTAGCCTTGTTATCAAAAGGCTGCCTTTTATCCTCACATTTGTAACAGTCAACTCATTTCAGTACAAATATATAATCCACAATTTCTTAAGTGGAAGAACATGTTACAGAGATTAGTGAGAAATAGTGATTGGCATTTGGATATCAGAAATTAACATTGTGATTGGCATTTAGATGTCAGAAATTAATATCAAACCTAGACCTTCATTGATCAAGGCTCTCAGTCTGTTTGAGGATATGTGTTATTAAGAAAACCCTAGAAATCATCTCTTACTGCCAGCAAGAACAGACTGGTACTTTTCACGCTGAAATGATTCTCGCTAAATGCTTTCACCTGTGCTTTGTGCATACTGGTTTAGTCCATCAAGCACCACAGTATATTCTTACCCATGAATAAGTGTGGTGGGTTGACTTTGGCCAGTTGCTAGGTGTCTATCCACATGTGGATAAAAAATGTTTTCTTCATAAAAAAATTAATTCATAAAAACATTAGCAAGTGCCCTGGTTTTAGCTGGGATAGAGGAATTTTTTTTTTTCCTAGTAGCTGGTACAGTGCTGTGTTTTGGAGTAAGTATGAGAATGTTGATAACCCACTGATGGTTTAGTTGTTGCTAAGTAGTGCTTACTCTAAGTCAAGGACTTTTCAGTTTCCAATGCTCTACCAGTAAAGAGGAGCACAAGAAGCTTCAAAAGAACAGAGCCAGGACAACCAACCCAAACTTGCCAAAGGGATATTCCATGTTATAGAATGCCATGCTGAGTACATAAACCAGGGGCAGCTGGCTGTGAGCAGACAATTGCTGCTCATGGACTGGCTATTAATTGGTCAGTGGGTGGTGAGCAATTGTATTGTGCATCACTTGTTTTTCTTGGGGTTTATTCCTTTCTCTCTTATTCCTTTTCACTACAATGCTTATGATTATAGAATTTTATTTCAATTATTAAACTGTTCTTGTCTTGACCCATGGGTTTTACCTTTTTCTGATTCTACTCCCTATCCCACTGTGGGGGGATGGGGCAGGGAGGGAGTGAGCGGCTGCATAGTACTTAACTGCCAGCTGGGGTTCAACCATGACAGTCTTTTTTGGCACCCAGCATAGGGCTCAAAGGGTTTGAGATAGTGACAGATTTGATTGGAATGTGCTAGATTGAATTTATGGCTCTTACTGCTGTTCAGCTATTAATTGGCAGGCTCCTGTGCTTGCCACGATGCTTGCTTGACTTACTTTAAATTATAGTCTAGTGCTCATTAGTGGCTGCTTTTTACTTTCATTGCTTGCTGTACTGCTTCTTACCTTACTCCACTGTGTCTAGAAACACTTTGATAACAGCAATAGCAATGCACCAGAGCTGGCAGATGACCAGGGCATCGCTGCTGTTTCTGTGCTGCTATACTGGTCAGGCCAGAACTCCAGTGTGTGAACTTGAGTCAAAGGGACTGTGACCTGTGGATGAATCCATGTGGGAGCAGGACATCCTGAAGCATCTGTGGCCATAGATAACCCCATGCCAGAGCAGGTACATGTTGAAGCATCTGTGTCTGTGATTGTGTCTGTGCCACATCAGGTATAGCTCTGAAGCAATTGTGGCCCAAGGATAAGTCCACACGGTAACAGGTGCACCTCAGAGCAACTGTGGCTGTGGATAAGTCTATGCTGCAGCACATATGTCCCTGAAGATACTGTGGCTCATAGATAAAGCTCCACTTGGAGCATGTACACCCCTAAGGAACTGCAGTCTGTGGATAAGTCCAAGCTGGAGGAGGGGGAAGGGGAGAAGTTCATTGCAATGTTAAACCTGATGGTCTGGTCCAAAGGGACTAGGAGTATAAATTGTAATGGAAATACCTTTAAATTGTTGCAACTCATTATTTAAGTTGCATGTTATAGGAATTAATATAGCAGGAACCACCTGAACCAGTGGAGGACAAGCCCTACAAAAAACAGTGCAAGTGCAACAGTGACCTGAACTGAACTGGCTTTGGTTCCCAAAAACCCCATAAAACACACAACCTCTCCTGTCCTGAGCGACCACCATAATAGGTGGAGCCCAAAGTCAATGGACAATGAAATCAATGTACATTTTGTGGACATTCTACAGACATTTCACAGGGTGGTCCACAAACTAGGGGAATGATGCCTGTGTATTAGTCAAAGGATGAAAAGAGGGGTAAAGGGTAATAAGAATGTATTGGATACTGTGTGATATGAACATAATGTATATATTATGGAATAAGGGGTGGAGGATGTGCTGTTTTGGCTGAGGTAGGGTTAATTTTCTTTGTATTAGCTAGTATGAGGCTGTTTTAGATTTGTGCTGAAAACTGTTGATAACACAGGGATGTTTCATTACTGCTGAGCAGTGCTCATACAAAGTCAAAGCCTTTTCTTCCTCTCACACCATCCCATCAGCAAGCAGGCTGGGGGTGAACAAGATGGGAGGACAGAAGGCTGGGACCCCAGCTGACCAAAGGGGTATTCCAGACCATATGACATCATGCTCAGCATATAAAACTATGGGAAGAAGGAAAGGGGAGATGCTTGAAGTGATGGCATTTTGTCTCCCCAAGTAACTGTTAAGCATGATGGAGCCCTGCTTTCCTGCAGATGGCTGAACTGCCTGCTGATGGGAAGCTGTGAATGAATTCCTTGTTTTACTTTGTGTTGGGGTCTGCAGTGGGTCTGCAGACAAGTTAGTTGACTTCAAAGACTTAGCCGTGTACCTTTAAGACAGCCACAAATTGCCAGGTATGTAAACAGGATGTGAAGAATCAGAACTTAGAACCGCAGCATACGGGCACCTACAGCAACAGCAAATAGCAAGCAAGAAGAAGGACACAAAAACCTATCAGGGTCTAACACTTGCACTGTCTAAGATATATAAATAGTTTGTATAAACAATAAAGGCCATTTTGTCCGAACCCAGCCACGCAGACATAGTGTGTCTTTTAAGTCCACCTTGACTTGCTTCACCACAACTTTGCTTGCATGTGCAGCTTTTGCTTTACTTATTAAACTGTCTTTATCTCAACCCATGAGTTTTCTCACCTTTACTCTTCTGATTCTCTCTCCCATCTCACCAGGGTGGAGTGAGCAAGCAGTGGTGTGTTGCTTAGTTGCCAGCTGGGGTTAAACTATGACAGCAAGACAATTATTCTTATTGAAATTTCCAGTCATCCTTGATTTTTAAGCTTAGCACATGTTTTGTTTGTCATACACAAACTGTGTATGAAAACTGTGTCATTTCATTGACACAGTTATTTGCCAATGTAAGATTCAGACTGAAAAAATGGTAACACCTATGTTGCTAAAATATTAGAGTGATCTAATGGAATCATTGTTTGGTATCTGCATAGGTGCAAAATCAATTACATTTTACTTCTTCACTTGTCCATGATCAAGTAACATGATAGTTACTGTGAAAAGAACAAAGAACTACAGAAACAAAAGAACAGTTATCTCAGAGAATAATACAATAAACATGAAGTGCTGCTGTTTTCAATGTATTTCTTGAATTTTTCACCATTTTTTTTTTAAATATAAATCCATCTGTGCTCATCTGTCTTACTACCTAGTCTTCATTTAACTGTTTAATTTTATTACATTAAGTAAGATTCTGTTGTTTTGTTTTGGTTTGGGTTTTTTAAATATATATAGTAAGAGTCATAGTTCTTAATCAGGTAGACATAGCTGTATTTCTCCTCATCTTATACTTTTTCTGTTTTGTTATTCATGTCTGTCTTTAAGGCCATGCAGCACATTGTGATTCAAATCCACTTCATTTTCTGACTACTCTATGTCTTGGATTTCACCACTTTAACCTTTCCATAGCTTGTCAGAACTTACTACTAGCCTTAGATGGCTCCTCTTTCTTTACGTCCAAAGAAGGTTATTTTGGCATTAGAAATTTTTAACCTCCCTGGTACTGAAAAAAACCACCCTATTTATCTCATCTTTTCATTAACTAGATTTTACACAGAAGTTTTTTGAAGTGGCATCAAGAGCATTTTGGATAATGTTAGCACCATATTGAAGTGAGATATCAAAGTAATTTTGAAGAAAACTATAGAAGTATTTGAAAGTTGTTTTTAAATGTTATTGTGAAATAAAAGGGAAATTTTATTCTTGCATTAATAAGCAAATTCAGGTCAAGTAAGATCAGCACTAAAAAGCTATCTGTATAGAGTATATAGGTTGTAAATTTTACTATATCATTAACACAAAACCTTTATCATAGAAAGACAGAAGACAAAAGCACTCTGATGAGAGTAGTGAAGATGGACTTTAGTTTTTAAAAGATTATTCTGCTTATGGTTGTTATTTGTATCTAAAAATACATGAAAACATTCTCTATCTTATTCATAGGAGAAATGTCAAAACATGTTTAGAAAACAACAATGTTTTTAATGAGTGTTCTAACTAACCTCATACTCACATTAAAAACTTAAATTGCATGACATAAATTCCTGTAGTATGTATGGAAAGTACTGTTTACATATTCTTATCTGAGTTACAAAAGTAAGTATGTTATGTGGTCAATACTTACATTAGTTTGTTAAAGACATGACTTTAATGGTAAAGTTCAAGAATTTCTCATAAGAGTATGAACATAACTGTTGAGGCACAGAAAGGCTTATTTCCTGTTGGAGAACCAGTTCCTGGGCAAGTTGATAAAGACCACAGTATTTGTGACACCTACAGTCATATCCTAGGCATTAGATCACAGTTGTCATATCTACCCATCTTATACGCAGTTCCCCCTGTTAAGGCCATCAAAAATTTAGCAGCAATCTAACTTCACTTCAAATTTATGTAGGAAAAATTGCATAGTTTATATGATTAAGGAGGATGTTTTCAACATTTTTTAAGTTGTGCTATGCTGGCAATGCCAAACTTTTCCCCAAGAAATTAAATTCACATACTTCTTCAACAAGACATAACAGTTTTGACAAACTATAGTACAAAATCCAAATCCATATAAGCTCTTAGACATTCATTTTCCAGTCAAGATAATTAGGGTTGTCAAATAGTCTGGTGCCAAGAGACTCATGTCTAGAGGATTCCTTGTTTCAGTCTTTCATCTTTAGCTGTCAATATACAGAACTCATTAATGTCAGTGTCAGAATCTACACCAGTATTTGTGGCAGACCAAAACCCTGTAGTTTAATATGCTTGTGTTATAGACTGTCAATCTTTTCACACTCTTACAGTTTTCAGATTGCTTGTAAGGGTGTCATACTAAAAGCATGCTGAGAAGACATTCTGAATATATATCGTATTCAAAGGAAGACAGTTTATTACATACTATGTTACATAGGGGTTTTTTTGTTTAGAAATTTCAGATATTGCTTGTAAGTACCGTATCTGCAGCATCTTTTTGCTATTAAAGTAATTCACGGGGGGGGGGGGGGGGGGGGGGGGGGGAGGAGCACCACCCCACCCCCCCCCAAAAAAAAAAATCTGTCTTGAATTTTGTAAGACTTTTGACATAACATTAAATCTTAGAACTGAAGGGTGCTGAAGAAAGGTTATTCAGATAAAACAATGTGTAAAAAAATGACAGAATGCTTGTAACATAACAGAAATTGAAGGTATGTCAGGAAGAACTCTACAGAGCATTATCAGCCTTGGTCAGCCTGTCATTCATATTATTACAAAAGTAAGTTTCCAACCAAGTCAAACTGACTAGATTGATAATCTCATATAATTTAAATTGTTATATAAGACGTTATAGAAAATCACATTTGATATATTTGGGGTTACAAGAAGTTTCCTTTTTATGGTTAGGTAAATCCATGAGATCTGTCAACAACCACTATTTCTTCGTTAAAGAATTTATGATTTCAGCCATCTGTGCTAAAATTTAAGAAAAATCTAAACAAATTTATTTGCACTAGGTAATTTGGAGAAATCAGTTGGGATAATGAGGGAAGGTCCATGCAAACTTTCAAATTTGTAGTTGCAGAGGTACAAGTTAAAGGTGGCTCCCGTTGAAACTGGGAGAACTCTTCCTTTATTTTCAGTACAACTCAAGTCTGACTTGAACTTCATTGTTACTTACAAAGAGAAATTAAAACCGAAGCCTGACCGTGTAGTCACTATTCCATTTGTCCAGTGGGCTAGGGATTACCAATTTGGAGGACACCTTCAATAGCTTTGAAGTTAATATATAGCCTACTCGGTAGAGTAAGTTAAAGTAAGAACTCAGTAGGGTCATGTCCTTGTTTCAGCTGGAATAGAGTTAATTTTCTTCCTAATAGCTGATAAGAGTACTGTGCTTTGGATCTAGGATAAGAATAATGTTGATAACACACTGATGTTTTAGTTTTTGTTGAGCAGTGCTTATACTAAGTCAAAGACTTTTCAGCTTTTCATACTGTCCTGCCAGTGAGCAGGCTGGGGGTGCACAAGAAGCTGGGAGGTGACACAGCCAGGACAGCTGACCCGAACTGGCCAAAGGGATATTCAACACCATATGGCATCATGCTGAACAATAAAACTGGAAGAGCTGTCCAGGTGGTGGCAGCTTGCTGATTGGGGACTGGCTGGGTATCCATAGGGGTGGTGAGCAACTGCATTGTGCATCACTTGTTTTGCATATTCTTTTATTATTATTATTATTTCCCCTTCCTTTTAGGTCTGATTAAATTCTCTCTATCTTAACCTGTGAATTTTACCTTTTTTCCAATTCTCTTCCCCATTCCACTGAGGGGTGGGGGAGTGGGAAAATGGCTGCATGGTGTTCAGCTGCCTGCTGGGTTCAGCCACAACATATCACAAGATATGCACCTTAATGAGACATATCTTAGCACTACAATACTTAGAAACAAATTACAGTTGTAAGATATTGTTGTGGGAGAATTTGCACCTGTACAGGTTTAACTTAGGTGCTCTGATCTTTGTGCCAGTCTTTTTCCTTTTATTTGTTTTTGAACAGTGTTGTGAAGGCTAAAATCTCTTTTTACACAGTTCATGAACTTAACCTAAGAAACAAATTTCATCTTTCCCTTCTTCCTGATTTAACTTTTAACTCTGTATAGTTTTGTAGCTCATGATTTTTATCAATAGCACCCTCTACTGGGACATAATGTGCGCTTTTATTTTCAATGTTTAGATGAATCCACACCAGACAAATTTGACTGGAACCTCTTGATCAAAATAGTTTAAAAAAAATACTCAAATAATTTCATATTAAAAAAAAAAAAAAAAAAGAAGGAAGGTGATGGGTCATTTTCAATATAACCACAGCACTTGTGAGACACTTAGTATTTTTTGTAGTATGAAAGCATCGTAAACAATTATGATTTTCACCCATCTTTTACTTTGTTCTTTTGCAGAGGTATATCATATGGACAAAGTTTCCATTTTGAACTCAGATGTATCACCAAATTTGAGTGTCAAGGTCCTGAATGCACTGATGGGTCTTAATGACTCTCACCAACCTTTCCTGGGTCCTCCACCCATTCTCTCAACATAATACACCAGGGAGCTCCACTGAAGTTCAGGCATTGGCTTGTGGGTCCTTGTGTGAGCTCTATTGTAGGTATAGCTGTCTCTAGCCTTGTCTTCCCAGCTCTACTCTATCTTGTACTCTAAGCAATTTAGCTTGTTTCTTAGCTGGATCCCTTGGATATACGTTGTACTTCTCTCCGTACCCATCTCCTCAACAGACTCTGGACCACCATTGTACCCATGTTTCCAGCTGTGTGTCCTTTTGCTTCTGCTTGGACAACCTACATGGTCCCTGGATTTGATCCCTCCCCTCCAGTTCTTCTGGACTTTTAACGGATTGTGTTACTGTCCACCAGGGAGCAGCCCTGCTCCTGTTGCTTCCTGTCTTTGTGAAAGTTGTGAATTATAATTCATTCCCAAGTGCAATGCACTGACCCCTTATGGGAAAGATAAGAAAACTGTAGACTTTAAAACCTCTTGGAGATGTTTTTATAGATATTATACAAAAATAAAGTGAAAAAAATCCCAACAACCTACAAAACCAAACCTGTCACTGTCATAACGTATAAGTGGAAATATATACAAAGAAATGTTGAAAAATATTAATAGACTTTTGTGGATAAATAGCGATTTCTAGATTTTTCAAAGGAATCTGTGCAAATGAAAATTTTAACATTTCAAAAGAATTAACAAAGAATACGAACATACACAAAAGATGACAAGAAATTAAACCTCTCATCTGCACTGCTAGAAAGAAACAACTTAAAAATGCAAAAGCTACAATAAATATTCTTTCAGTTGAGACATTTTTTTACATTTTACAGATCATGCCTACCTAGGAACAGGATGGCAAACTAGAGTCCATCATTTTAACTTGTTTGTAGTAAAGCAAATTTATGGTAATGATGAGGTAAAAAATAGGTTCTGTCCTAGAGTAGTATATCCCTGGCCTTGAGTTCCTGTTCATTCTGAGATACCTGCATACTTTTCCAAACTACTTTTGCAAATGCAATATGACCCTCTCTCCTTGCAATCTAACATCTGTAGTGTTGGAAAAATTTAGTCCTAGTAACTGAGCGCCTCAGTGTTTTGCTGTGCTTTTAAAATGTACAGTTTCAAGCTTAACAGATAATTTATGATTGGGAAAAAGAAGTTAAGCCAACATGTTCTGCAAGATTAATTCAGTCAATATATCGGAGATGTTTACTGTAGGATGATCTGAATCATCCTCATCACTAGCTGGACCACATAGCGAAAACATGCAAAATTATTTCTGCTTCACAAAGTGCCCAAAAAAATTCTAGACAGGGGTCAGATTTCAAAGGAATGAATTTCATCAATACTGATAACTAGCGCTTTTTTTTTTTTTTTTTTTTTTTTTTTGTGAATAACTGTTTACATAAAAGCTTGTACGACTGATAATTATATTATTCAATAAGTCTCAACTGTCCTTCATATCTTGGGATATGGTTTCCAGCATTATTTGATCCATCACCTTCCCAGAGGTCCAGGTAAGGCTGACCGGTCTTAGTTCCTCAGATCCTCCTTCCTGCCAAACCAACATTTTCTTTCTTTCAGTCCACCACTGATCGTTATATGGGCTTTGGCGTTTCCAACACCGTACCTATATACTCAGATAGTGTTTCTATATTCCTTCTGTGACACTCGTCCCTCCTTCCACCTCCTGTATGCTTCCTTTTTGTGTTTGAGTTTAGTCAGGATCTTCTTGTTCATCCATGCAGGCCTCTGGCTACCCTTGCTCAACTTCCTGTGTGTGGGGATGGATTACCTGTGAGCTTGGAGGATGTGGTCCCTGAAAATCAACCTGCTCTCCTGGAACCCCTTCTTGCCAGTGTTTTCTCGCTGGGATTCTTCCAAGCAGGTCCCCAACCAGACACAAAATCTGTTTTCCTGAAGTTCAGGGCTGGGATCCTGCTTTTTAATATGCTTCACTACTCAGGATCCTGAACTCTGCCATCTGTCTCATGATTATCACAGCCAAAGTTGCCCCCAATATTCACATGCCTGACTTATTTTTCCTGGTTTAAATGTGCTGTCTGTTTCTCCCTTACTGGCTTGGCTTGTCACTTCACCTTATTTTCTTAACCTTGAGACGGCTTTCTAAACCACTGAAGTTTAGCAACATGATCCGAAACAGCGACTTGTAGCTGGAAGTATGCTGAAATATCATTTACTTTCTGTATCAGCTGTTGAGTGGATAGAATATTGTCACATATGGTATGACATCAGCTACTGTTTTGTCCATACACTGAAATTAGGTGGAGGCAAAAAACAACTGGAATGCCTTACAAAACACTAAGACCATTTGGTTTGCTCTGTGCAGTGGACTTCATCAAGCTTATTTAACCAGGTAATATAAGCTGCTGTTTCATAGCTAATTTCTAGGGCTTGCTCATGTATGTAATGAATTGGAGAACTCCTTTCCTTCTCTGTTGATTTGTTTGGTGCTTGATGAAAAATGAAACCATGGGAAAACCAATAGGGACATTTAGAAAAGAATCAGTACTCAAATCCTTCCCCAACTAGTCTCATTCAGTAAAGAACCTACACCGTGTAACATAATACTCTATTTTTGTTTCTTCCTGGTTGAATATCTTCCTTTTATGTTTTGCCTTTTTCTAGAACTCCATGTGGGGATAACAACATAAGACAGAAACAAAACTAGAATCCCAGTGAGCCTTGTTCAGAACAGCTGAACAGTACAGCACTGAGTGGCCTTGCCCTATAGATTAACATATCCAGAATTAAATTAGAGTAGTTAATTGTCACAGGAAGCTATGGTCACAAACACAGACTAGGCACACATTCAATGAGATACTTTCTTTCACTCACATAGGCATCAATACTCTTTAAGTTAGACCAGCAGCTCATTCTCTGCTCCATGCAGAGGAAAAGGCCTTAACCTGCATGTGAAATGGATTGTCAATGTGTTTCAATTTGCAGGATTGAATGCCTGCTGGCAAAGAAAGTACAATGAATGTTTACAGGCAAAGCACAGGAGTGATCAGTCATAGGGGATGAGGAGAAAAAATAATCTTGCCACATATTCCCAGTAGTATCTAACCAAAAGTATTCTGCTAAATGGATAAACAGAGTATATCTTTAGAAAACACGGACAGAGGTTGTACTCATAGTCTATTTCAAATGTTTACAACTTTACAAATAAAAATTTACCCTTTCTGATTCCCTGCTGCTGAAGATAAACATCCACATAAATCTGCACACAGTAACTCAAATAATGTTTTTCTTCTGGTTTTCTTAAGCCAAGGTGGAGCATTAAATAGATTTCTAGGTCAAAAGCAAAGGATTTTCTAGTGGTTAAAGAACTTAATATAATATTTAGCAAAATTGGATTCAACTCCCAACTCTGCTGTAAAGTCCTTATATTACACTGCCCTAGACACGTAACACCAGTTTTTCAAAGCTAATTGAGCATGTAAAGACACACATAGACATGAGTGGGATTTCTATAAATGCCTGATGTATTTAGCTACTTTGTGCTATAAGCTTACTTACTGTTTTAGACAGCAAGCTATCTAAAAATCTGAGCCCTAACCACCTCCTCCCTCACCGTGGTCTCAGTCTAACTGCCTGTGAGTGTGTACCATAAAATTTAAATATTTCACAAAGAGGCAGGAAAAGAAATGCATTAAGAATTTAAAGCTCAATGTACACTATTGGGAGCTATATAAGTGACTTTACATAACTGATTTTAGTCATAACCCACATCAGAAATGTTACATGCAGAATTTACTGTTTCAGTCTGCAGCCACAAAGTGTCATCAGTTAAGAGAAGGAAGTCTGAGCAATATAATGTTTTTTCTGACACCAACATATTTGAATGACTGTTGCTTTACTTGTCCCTGTTCTAGGATTTTGAGATATTTTCATTGTGCACATTCATAGCTAACTAAATTTACCTTAGTGAAGGAAAATATATCTCTAGTGAACAACAATGGGAAGTATTTGAACATGTCTCCCATGTACTGTGAAGGAATCTGTAAGTATCTGGAGAGGTGACATTGTCTGCTCTGAGCACTCCTGGTTTTTACTTTAGTTGATTCAAGTACTCAGGCTTTTTCCTCATCTTGTTAAAAAAAAAAAAAAAACAAAAACAAAAACAAAAACCAACCAACCACCAAACAACCCCCATCTACAAAGTGTTTACCTTACTTGGGACCAAGTACAGCATATGGCCGTATTTTGTCCTTTGACTTGTTTTTGTCATAGTATTTCTAGGGCTTGTGACATAGTGGAAATTGTGGAAGAAACAGGATATTTGTAGTGGTCAGACACTTGGGACTTATTATTAAAAGGCAATGAAGCAGATATATGTGGGCATATATGTATGTATATTAAAAAGTACTTCTTTTTAAGTTATGTATCCAAAGTGTCTGTACAATATTTACTCATGTGAGACCCCCAACTTGTCGGAGGTTTAAAACACTTTAAAATAAGATGGATTCCAATTGTTTATTATTTATTGGAATCATTCCATATAATATGTAATGTATCTTACACAATATAATAGAAAACCTAGTGCATCTCATTTTCCTTCAGTCATGACAAAATCACAGAGCATCTAACATTAACTGAATTAAAACTGATAAGAATGGAAGTCTAATGCTAGAATCTGTACACAACTTAAAGACATATTTTGCTTTCCATTTTTAAGCAGAATGACTCCTTGGCTTTGGATACATCAGTTGCTTAGAAATGGGTATTGCAATAACCCCCTGGGGTATATATGTCAGACACCTTTACACCAAAGCAACAGTGTCCTTTCTCTAACTATATTGTGCTTAACTGGAGTAGACAATAATTATAATAAAATATAATTTATTATATTATATAAAATTATATTCTTACATAATATAAATGACTATATTTTATATTTCTGCTATTCATACTGTTTTCAGGTTAGGGAATGAAAAAGAATGAATAAAGTCGTATTAAAATGGTAGAGCTAGCATATGATTGCTGATTGTTAGGGGAATTTATCTGTTGTTGGCCAGTGTTTTGGTCCATTATATAAATGGACCATGCAACTACTGCACCAATCAATTTCAACATTTATTAACCTGGTTACTTGCTTTAGTTTCACACTTAGAGTAAGTAGCTACTTCATTTCCCATGCAAGGATGTTTAATCTATACTGATGAATGATCACCAGAGGCTATAATTCTTGGGTCTGTATTTTCAGATCAAAATAATGCTTCACCATTTTCATTGTCATATTCAGAACCGTGTAATGGACTTTTCTATACAGAAACAGATTATATATCTAGACCATCATCCTGCAGAAAGGAACATAATGAAGATTTCTCATATCACTGAAAGAATTCAGAAAAAAAAAAAAAAGAATATACAGTCATGTTTTGAAGTTACGAGGAAAAGTATTAAGGACACAATAAAAGCAAATGTCACAAACTATCACTTTTTAACTGTTTTATAAACATATATCACATGAAATACATATTGCTATGTCTTCTTACACTCAAGAAATTGAGCAGTAGTGATGCCAGACTGATAGCATAATATCTCTACTTCTGCCTTTGCTCAGTCCCTATTTCAAACGCAGAGTGCAGTTTAACTTTTATTTATCTCCGATAGGATTCGGTTCAACACAGGCATGCCTAAATGGACATGTATTCTTGCAGGGACAGGATTTAATTACTTATAAACAGGCATCTAGAGTCAATTCAGGCTGTGAAATAGCTTTCTGTGGACCTCAGCTGACAATGCAGAGGTGTATTGTCTTCCTGTAAATCCTATGTCGTATCTGCAAGCCATGTACAGATCCCTGGACTGAAATGGACTAAATGTCCTTAAGCAACTGTATTATGCTGTATGCAAGTAACCGTTTGTGTATGCAAACTACCATCACCATGGAGTACTCTTCCTGAACTCTTGTGTTCTTCTCTGGAAAAGTGTAGGTCTACAGTTTTCATATCTGTCAACCACATGGTCATGTCTCAGATATCCTAGTGTGCCTCATATGTCAATGCATGTTTTTGCACAGCCAGTTCTTCTAGAGCCATTGCATTTTATTGCTTAAGAATTTTGGAAATATCTGTTTAATCTGACTATGTATAAAAATAAAATTTTATATATAATTGTGGGTTCTTCAAATCAAGAAGACTGCCTCAGATACTAAGGATGGGGGCAGGGGAGATATCCAACATCAATGAGATTCTGTGTTATAGCACTGTTTTCTTTTAAATTGTGTCTTCAATACATGAGGGTTAGGAACCACATGATTTTACTATCAATTTTAATTTTGAATGATCTTGGAAACCCAAGATAAAACCTCAAATCTCATCTGGGATTTCTGGGTTTGATACAAAATAAATCAACTAAGGAAAAACGCTTATTCTAATCTATATTCCATCCAGCCCCAAAGGAAAGAAAATGTCTCTTTGTCATGGAAAAAAAAACCTAACCCAAAACCAACCAACCAAAAAAACAAAGAAGAGGTAGACACAAACAACCTGCTTCCCTACCCTGATAAACCACAAGCTATATAGGCAAGCTAGTATGGATAATCTGGATAGATACTTTTTCATTTACCTTATTAATGGGAATGTTTTCTGTGACAGCTGCATAGTATAATATTTAAATAAGAGGTAACACTTCTTCCCTAAATGTTCTTCAAGCTATTATCCTGTGTCAAAAGGTTATATTCATGTCTGACATTTAATGTACTATATAATGTCACTATGGCCTTTCTTCAGTTTTGCATTCCTCCCTGGAGTATGAGGTTTCAGATGAATAACTTGTTTAGAACTTCAATAACGTACATGTATGTGTATTTTAAAATATGGTTACAGATTCTACTTTTTCCCTGAGATTTTACTATTAATATTTATCCATTAAAGTATTATACATATAGCATATTATTTTCATTAATTCTTATTAGGTGGTTATTATTCAGCACACCATGATTGATTATGTTGTCAGCTTCTGGATTTAAAATTGTTTCCCTACCTTTAGATTACTTGACCTCATACTTTAACTGTTAAGCAGTACCAGTTTGCAAAATTACCTTGATAGCACATTTTGATAAATATATTTTGATATTTTGATAAATAAGTCACTGATTACATTGATTTGTATTTCCTTTTTGCCCTTTATCTTTCTTTTTCAGCTTTCTTTTCTTGAAATGATTTTATGTAGTAAGATATGGAGTACTACTTATAAGGATAAAGAAAGAAAATGCTACAGGGATGGACTCTGACATTGCAGCAAGAATCTGCGCATCATTACATATTCACTGAGATAATATATTTATAATTCATATGTTCTATTTTTATACTATTTATACCAAACCCCCTTAATACACCTTAAAACCCCCTTACTTTTCATATGGTCTAATTATGTCTTTATAACATTTATATCCAAATAAACAACTTTTTAGCACAGTAAAACAAACCCAGCCTTCAGTTCTGTGTTGTGGACTTGTACATGACTGAGTTCAACTTTTCTACATTTGACCACAATTAATGAGCTTACATAATAGTCTGTATTGTGACACTTCTATCAATTCCATTCTAATTCTTCCTGAAGCCTTCCACTGTACCTTTAAGAAAGAAAAACTGTCAAAGTTTATAATATAGGCTATAATTTATTTTACAAATTCTATTAAGTTATGGTATAAAATTATAAATTTGGGCGGTCACCGGTCTTATGTTGGGCCTACAGAGAAAATTCACCAGGAAGTCCCACTGAATGTGTGCAATCTATATACAGAAGTGACCTGTTACAACTGATTTATTAATAAGTATGTCAACATTCTCGTGATTCAATATTTGAAAAAAAAAAAAAATATTTCAAATGGAGATGGACATAAGATTCGTGACCCAAGTGGATTTCATGAAAAGAGGATGTTTTTTTCTAAACTTCTTGCACCCTGGGAGTGTGTATCTAACTGAGAGCCACCCGTAGTCTTTAGGGTCTCAGTCCACTTATAGGTGTTATTGGAAGAGCACTGAATACAAAATTCTGTCTCTTAATCAGGGTTTAGAATATCATCAGAATCCATATAATCCTTGGAAGCCAGTCTGTGTGTGGCATAACATCATACCATTCACTGAACAGGTGCATGCTGCACGCAGATTGCATCTCATCGTACTAGGCAAAGCCAAAGTAAAGAAAGTCTCTGCTTGAATTTTGGAATTGCTAAAGTGATTTTGAATGGATAATTTTAAACATCCAAACCCTATTGATTTTACAAAGATCCTCCTATAAGCATTATGTTTGTGATGACTGATGTAAGATTATCATGTTTTGGTGTTGTGTTTTGTTTTGGTTTTTTTGTTTTTTTTGGGGGGAAGGGAGAAATCAGTTTCCTTTTATTCCAGCTTTGCTTGTTCTTATAATTATGAACATAATATTTGATTAAATTCTTACTATTACAGAGTAATGATATTGGAGGAGCTACAATCAATTCTCCTGTGAGTATGCCAAATCAATTAATTCATGCCAGTGAAGCTACACTAGAAATGATTTTAATCGGGGTATAAAACATCTACATTATCTATGAGAGAAAAAACATGCTGAAGAGGCTATTACCTGCATTTGAGGTATTATTGTTTGAGAAAAGGTATACTTTTGTGTGAGTTAAGATTTCATGTAACACATGGACCACTAAACTGATTTCTGAAATGCCTCCACAGATTTACTCACTTATATTTGATACCATGTTCTGATAATTTTGCCTCAGACTTAAGAAGTGACACTTGTTATGGTGCAACAAAGGAAATTAGTTTTCCAGCTAGCTTTCAGAGAGAGAGACAAAAAAAGTAGAACATTTTATGTGGGGAAAATGTGATAGTCTAATACATGAAAAGTTTTACATTAATTTAAAATCATCACTGCAGCAAGTCAGAAGACAGCTTGAAATGGTTTTCACATTTTCTTACCAGTGTGCTAATGCATTTGGAGTTCTTTTTTTCCTATCACAAGCTCTCCTTAGCCCTGTCATCAAGGTTTTAGCCCCACACTCCAGTCCCTTGTCCACTTGGAGTAGAAAGAGGCCAGGGTACTTTTTTAAATAATCTGGAACAGTTATACTCTTTATTTTCCTCTTAGGCTCAAGAGATGACCCTTATTATTGCCAAAGAGACAGTACATATGAAGACATGCATACATGATATTAAAGCATGTATATGCCTGAGCAGGAGGCCTTGGGTGCATTAAGATGCAAGGCAATTAATTTCTGTCAGTGCTGTCAGCGACAGATTCAGGCTGACTGCAGATTAACAGTTGCTACTTTAATTATAGCCTGATCACATTTTCAAACTTTTCTTTGTAACACCAAAGTGTGTAGGGAAAAGATACTTGACACACACACACACACATATATATATATATGTATAAATACATATAAATATATCGCAAATAAATGCTGAGAGAGCAACATGTATCATATGACCCATGAAACTATAGATTTGCTATCCACAAACAGCACATTTATGTTATACAGATTTGTTTACTAAAATGAAAGGTAAAAAGGGTAATTTTACAACTTCTGTAGAATTACTTTTAAGCATTTTAGATACTACAGGGTCTGTCATTAACCTTATGAAATACAATAGCCTTAAAAAGCCCTCAAAACAAGGTCTTCCACATAGAAAGAAACTTCACAGAATCCTCTATACAAAAATTATTTTCATTTGTTAACAGTGTTTTGTTTGTTATTAGCAGTTCTATCTGGTATTTAGGCTATCTAGACTTTGTATTTTATCAGAAATGTCTTATACTTTAAACGTCTTATTCCACAACTGTTGTGGAAATGTGTATGTAAAATATTTACTAAATACTTGAAAAAATAGAACACAATGTAATTGACAAAACAAAAAAAATAATTGTAATTTTATCATTCAGAATTGTTGCAGATATATTTATATATCAGGGATTTAGAGATCAGGGTCATGGGAGTAATTAAAGCACTGACAATTCATCCTTAACTTAATTGATTTATAGCACTCTAAGAATTCTTCCACGTTATTAATTTTTACCACAATACAGACAAAACCGTTAAACCTTAAATTTCTGTATTAACTATGAGTTTACAATAACACAGAGGTGATGTTTCCAGCTCTGATGGCAGCAGTCCTGGGTGGTTCTTCTCTAGGAAAATCAAGGTGTTCATCCTTGAGAGTGATTCAGTGAAGGAAGCCAGAACTGAGCTGTCTTATAACTTCTGCCTCACTTATACCCAATATTTTTATGTTTCTTGTCCCTCTGCCAAAAGAAGGATCCCACCTGCTGTTAATACAGCTTATCTCATTTGCTTTGGTTTTCTAGTTATCCTACTTGACTGCTTGACAGGACATTCTGCTTGTTTGCAGTCCCTTGTGTTTGTCTTGTTCCTGCACAAAATTTTTTGTTTCTTGGATCCCTATTATCTGTACCTACACAGATCCTTGCTCCTTTGATGGTAGCATTATGCAAATACTTGTGTAACATGCTTGGGTGTTGTGACTGCCTAGGCCATCACTCTTACACTGTGCTTATATACTGTTGTTGCTTAAACAAGTTTAGTCTATGTTATTTGAGTTTAAGGTTAACTCATCATCATTATTTCCTGACAAATGCACTTTGATTTACAACTGTCACAACTGTATTTTGGCTACAGAATGAAAGATTTATTTTACCCAGGTATTACCCCATTCTGACAAGGAGTTCTTCCTAAACTCTTGAAAACTTGGTGAAAACACATAGAAGTTACAAGTCTGTTGTTAATTGGCTGTCTAGGCTTTATAGTCTCTCTATTGTTGATAGAGAAAGATAGGTGCCTCTTGACTAATTCAGACATAGTTATTTAGATTGAATAAACTGCTTTGTGAAGGTGCCTGCAACTCCTCATAAATGACAAATGTAATATAAATTCAAAAGCTAGTTCAGAATTACCTTTTAGGTAAATAAAGCTGTATGAGATTAATCAAACCAATGATGTCTTAAACAAAAACTTTGAGAAAGAACAACAATAAGCATGGAAAGGGATACAAAAGACCAAAATCATGCTTTCTTTTGTAACTTGCTCTAAATCTTCATAAAAATCTGACTTTGGGACTCCTGTTCACATATAAGTATTGCCAAATTTACATTAGAGTTTAATCAATAAATTACTGGATCAATTAAAAAAAATAAATTAGTCCTCTGCTCTGCAATTTATTATTTTTAGTGCAGAGGCATTTCTAAACTAAACAATCACATCTCTGTCAGCCTCTCCTTATAGGAAAGATGCTCTAAGACCTAAATTATCTTCTTGGCCCTTTGCTGGACTCAGTCTGGTATATCCAGGTCTCCTGTGTACTGGGGAGCCCAGACCTGCACCCACGGGTCCAGGTGTGTCCTCACCAGTGCTGGGTAGAGAGGAAAGATCACCTCCATCAACCTGATGATGATGATTTTCCTAACGCAGCCCAGGATACTTCTGTCCACCATTGCTGCAACTGCTCATTGCTCCCTAATGGGCAATGTGTGGTCTGCTAGGATTCCTAGGTCCTTCTCTGCCCAACTGCTTTCCAGATGGATGGCCCCTAGTGTACTGGTGCCTGGGATGCCAGCCTGTTCCAAAAGAGGTTTCCTCTTACAGTCCCAACTATTGTAAACTGATCTACTTAATGGATATGGAGAAATCCACTTGCAGTATTTTGCTTTGCATACAGCCTAAAATAATGAGTTCTGGACTTTTGTTTTTGGTTTTCTTTGTTGGTTTTGTTTTGTTTTGTTTTCAATTTTACTGAAGTAGATTTCATCAGAAAACAAAATAAAGCATTTGCTTGAAAAGAAACATTGAAATTATCAGTTAGGATAAATTATCCATAGGATTAGCAATTAATTGATCTAAAAATATTAATAATGCTTTACACAAGACACTGCATTTGGAACAGACAATAGAAATAATTTATGATTTCTTTGACTCACCACAAGATGTAAATTTGCACAGAATTTAGTTCAATTTACCTCACTTAGATTATTGGTTCATTAGCATCAATATCCTGTCTTTGGCAGTGTTACTGAAAGATGATTCACAAAACCACTTCACCCAGCAACTTTTCTAATTTATCTAGGCAGCTGTCCTATGATTTTTGCGAACAGAAAACCACTTTATGCTATGTATAGAGATGAGTTAATGCCTTGCCATACAATGTTTGAGCCTCATCCTTTAGAGTACATCAACAGAAAATGCAATAGTTCAGTTAGCCAAAATATCATGGTGACCTATATTCCCATCTCCCAGTACTTCGACATATATGCTGAAATATATAAAGTAGATACCTAAAAGAACCAAAAGTATGGTTGAATGCTAATAAAAAGCTTTATTGTGGAAGATGAAAGGAATCTTCTTTATCTTACTCTAGATAATGATTATGAGAGGAGAACAGGGTGTCTTGATTACTTAATAGAGATGTTAGAACACTGTTCTTAATATCATTATCCTAGATGGAATGAAAATCGAAGGCTTGAAGTTCAAGTTTAGTTTAGGCTATGGGCTATGGAAACAATTCTATCTTTTTTAACAAGGAAAGCCATAACTCACAAAATACTTCATATTTATTACTGGATATTATTGAAATTTTTGAACTGGCATTTTTTGAACAAATAATTGCCGTTTAAATATTAGTATAGGAAGCAAGAACATAGCACAGGAATGTCTGGTTTTTTTGCAAAAAAACCCAACAACCCAACCCAACTAAACAAAACAGAAAATAAATCAAACAAAACCTCAGAGAATAGAGGGCTAAAAGAGACTTAAGGATTCTTTTCTTAAGACTTTGATCTTAAGAAACTGTGATCTTAAATGCTGCATGGTCTCCTTCCACCAAAAGTGAGAAAAAATTAACATCTCCATGTGGAAAAATAATTTTTTTGTGTCCTCACTTGACTCACAGTTACAGCTCATGTACATTGTAGACAATACAAATACCTAGAACAAAGAGTGAGGAGGTGTTTTCTTACAACATAATTGAGAACATTATTGGCAACAGTAGTAAGCTCACGCTGTAAGACAGTATTTGACATTTTCATTAAATTGGGTGATTTCCAATGCAAAGTATTATTTGCTGATGGTGAATGTCTTTTACTATTCTCTTTTACTTTATCTATATCTCTTTTACTATAAATTTTCTACTATATGCATATTTAAGTGTATATTTCTACATATAAAACTTTAATATAATTAAAAATCCATATGTTAAGAGATTATTTAATCTTTTGTGAAGTTTATGTTTCTGAAATAACTGAGAAAGTGAATTTCATATATATATAGATAGATAGATAGATAGATATAGATATAGATATAGATATATATAGTACGTTTGTGATGATTGCCAAGGAAACATAGCCTGAGTTGAAATGAGTGAATTCAGCCATTTTATAAGATCTGTTTTCTCTGACTTTAATCCTTTCCGTTTAATTAATTTTCTGAAACATTAGTGAGGTAATTAAAAACAGTCACATAACTATATAATTTTCATTTAGAAAGAATATATTAATTCCTTACACATCTGCTTATTTACAGTCAATTTGGCTATCCTTAAGTCACACAGTACGGTATGTAAAGAACTATTCTACCATGTATTAATGTCAATTTTATTTCAAATATAGCCTCTATTCTAAAACCTGATTTGGTTTGTTTTAACTGTTTCATACAGAACTGTTCAGGATTCTGAACTGTGACGAACAGGAAAAGCAGACAAAGTGAAGATAAATCAATAGCAAAACCAATGTTTGAATTCCAGTACTATGTGCTGCTAAAAACTAAGGGATTAAAATTCATTCTGCATTAAGATTCATTTCTGCAGTCACTGTAGATATCAGGAATACTTCGTCTAACCCTATAATTATCCATCTACATCACTGTCTTCTTTTATTATGATGGCCTTTCAATAGTGAAAATATGTAACAGCTCAACAACTAATTTAATGTAAAAATAAGTACATGTTTATGCACAGATGATTCAGTGCTTAGTAGGGGTTTTATCCACTTAAACAGATTACCAATTTGCCATAAAATTTAATTTCCAAACTTCTGAACTTTTCAGGTGCTATTGTTTGCTCTTTTATAAACAGTAGGGGAAAAAACACCCAAAAAAAGCAAAAAACGCAGGAAACTTCACACTGTTGAGACTGAGAACAAGAAGGAAATATGTAAGCTGGATATTTCTTAAAGACTAAACACAATTCGTATATTACAGATATGGAATAAGTAGCAGTTAAATTAATTCAACTGTCAAGTTCTTTTGCATTATAGTTTATGAAAGAATTTAACAGATTAAAATTCTGATAGAAGAAAAACAAGTATTTAAAAGAGAATATTACAAGGTTTAGATACAAAAATAAAATCAGAAACAAAAGAGGAAAAAATGAAAATAAAGCAATAGGTAGGAAAAATAAATTGGCATCCTAAAATGTGAGGCAGAAGGAAGGAAAATGAGAGCATGTAATTTAAAAATTATATATTTTTTTTAAATTTAATCAGTAAGTAATATTGCATGATGAGTTGCTGATGAGCGAGGGAAAGCAAGCAGCCGACTCAATGTGAATGATAAAGCAAGCTTCGATTTATTACGGCGCGATTATGTCTTATATACAGTTCTAGTTAATTATGCCTATAGTCATCTGCTAATTGGCTAAGCTCTAAAGGGTTACATTTTCATACGTCCTCCTACTTGTGGTTTCTGCGGATAGCTAGCTACATATATTTTTTTCTCTCTTGTCTACGCGAATTCCTCAAAGTTATTTACAACATTAGGCACAAGGTCAGTGTTTTTCTCAGCTTCCTTATCAGCATGCCTCAGCACAGCTGCAAGGCCTGCTTCAGCTAACTTACGCTAACTTTGTTTCACAAAGATCTTTAAGGGAGTCATGGCCGTGATCACACAGCCATTCTGCAACAAGTTGCAATATTGGAAAGAAAAACTCTCATTGACTTAAAGCTAGTGGTAAACAAGTTCATTTTAAGATACAGCTTACATATGGAAGGCATGAAGATACAGAATAAGCTTCATATCACCTGGATGTCAATATATAATGTACACCCATATTCATTCTATCAGTTTTAATGCAACATGAAATTGATTTAAAGTTTTTATTATATTTTGTTTGTTTCTCTTAGCACTTACTCCAGCACTGATTTACTGACACTAATTAATTTAATTTGCAACATTCCTGTAAAATAGAAAAATATTGTCACTAAGACCTCTACAGTGCAAGCCCCCCAGAATTTATTATGTAATTCTCCATTTTTAAAGGTTTTTTGGTTTACTGAAAAAAAAAACAACCAAAATAATACATATCTTAAGTTAGTAAGTATAATGTTTTACAAAAGAATCAAATTGAATCACAACAGTGATGGCTTCTTCAACTGTAAACATTTAAAAGCATGTATATGTTTTTTTCTTATGTATTAGTAGTGCATGTCTTTATTATTCCTATAATATTTAACTGGAAACTGCAGAAACAGCCATGCATTTATATTTTATTCATTGAACCCTGTACAAATTTTACTTTACTAATGTATGAAAGCTGTATGCCTTTGGAACTTTCTTCACTTGATTCATCCTCAGTCTGCTCTAAACCAAGAAAAAGGCTCTCAATTTTAACTTGCAAAATGGAAGACAAAAGACACAGTAGATACTGAATGAGACAAAAACTAGTCACTGTACTTAAGAAAAGAAATCCAAGTATTAGAACTGATATATTTATTAAATCTGAATAAATTATTCTTCCTATCTGTAGTAAAAGAGAATATGGTGAACATTAAAATATCTCTCCTGCAGAACTGAAAATTCTTGCTTATTGGGTTAGTTTGTCTCGTAAATATTTGCTGTCAGATTTAATTTGAAGATTTTTTTTTAAAGGTAAAACTAACATCTTTTAAAATATAGTTCTGCAACACAATATTTGGATGTCTGAATGTGGATGTTTATGCTAGGGTTTCAAACAAATGGCTGGGGCACTGACTAGACACTCACCAGAGATTAAGCTAACTAAACAGGACATGAGAACCTGCTGGACATTAGATAGGAAGTTGCTGGATGCTATAAATAGAGTGAGCAGCTTACAAAATTTACAGATAGCACTTTTGAGGTATTGCACAGGTGTCTAAGGGAGAGGTTTCAGAGAAATGGCCAAACATCACAGGCAGCTGAATGGGAGCACTATGGACCTTCAGGGAAGCAAGAGTTGCACCAGGCCAACAGTGCCTCAGCAACACCATCTGTGATACCGCACTGTATTGGGGCTGGCTGAGCCCCATAGCAGCCCTCATAGTGCTGTGCAAGCCCTATGGTTGCTAACCAGTGTTTTGACTACTGCTGAGCAGTGCTCTCACAGCATCAAGGCTGTCTCTCCAACCCTCCACCTGCCACACACACACCCACACACCCACATCCACCGGTAGGCTGGGGGTACTGGGATATTCTGTACCCATACATAGGGGATATTCCATACCTTATGATATCTGCTCAGATATAAAAACTAAGAGAAATGGGGAGGAAAGTGGGGCATTTGTTTTTTACAACATTTGCCTTTGGCAGCAACTGCTACGTGTACTGAAGCCCTGCTTTCTGGGAAGTGGCCAAACATCACCTGCTGATGGGAAGTAGATAACATCTTTTGTTTTCCTTCACTACCATGCATATGCCTTTTGCTATTGCAAACACAAGATGTTTATTTTTCCATCTTATTTACACACACACACATACCCCAGCCTTGTTCTGCAGAGGAGAGGAGTGTTAGAGTGGCTTGGTGGGCACCTAGCTTCCACCCAAGGTCAACCCACCACACATGTAAGGAAGAGATGGTCCAGGTAACAGCATCAGATAAACCAAATTTGGATACAGATGCAGCAAAGCTGGACTCAATGGACTGTTTATTTGGGAATACACAAGGGCAGAGAAAGAGAAATATGCAGCAATAGAAGTTAAGGTCAAGACACAGGAAAAGTGGTAGTAAGGTATGCAGATCAGGTGACTGGGGCTGTCTGGGGTTCCCTGCAAACCAGTCCTGTCTTGTAACTGATCACCACAACCTAAATCAGAAGAATAAACAAAACTTGTGGCTGACTATACAATATATGTCAAATCTGTTTTTTCGGGGGGTCAAGATGATCCAGGGTGCTTTCCATAACTAGCAGGAGAACACCCAGACAGACAGACTGAGCATCTTGATATCACCTTGTCAGTGTCTGATTTTGGCCAGATGCCATCAGCATCTGCCTATAGCTTCTGGATTGCTTATATGAAAGATGCTGGAAAATAAAATCAACATTGAGATGCTTACGAATAGCAGTGAAAAAAAAAAGGTTGGTTTGTGCAACTAGCATAGCTTTAATATTTTAATCTTCCAAAGAAAATGGTAATTACATATCCTATTTCAAATATTAACAGTGAGATCAAGTACAGTTTTTCTATTATATTATCTTGTTAAATTATTATTTCTGGATTAATGCTATAAAATACACATAATATAGAGCAGCACTAACTGCTGCTAAATTGCCCCATGTGTAAACTATTCAATTAATTCCTTCTAAAAGGAAAAATAGTGAAGGATAGTTTCTTAAAATGAGGAAATACCATTTTTAGTGCCTTTAAAATGAAATTAAAGATTAGAAAAGCATATCAGTGTAGGTAATAATATGCTGTGCTAGAATGACTGTACTTTTTTGTGCAGAAATGTATGATATATTTCTCCTGAAAGAGTTAAAATTGATAACTATTGCTATATATCACATGATTTTTCTATTTTTGAGGAGATTTAAGGAATTTCTGTGCTACAGCTGCTGTCCCAGGTAAGACTGGCATTTATTTCAGTATACTGAACCTATGGAAGCTTATGTTAGAAATACTGCACTTAAAATCCCCTTGTTTTCAATGCAAAATTGCCATCCTGAACAAGGATTCCTCTTGGGGCTTTTTGAAAGTTTTTCCTTCATTTTCCTTAGGTCTATTGGGAAATAGGGTCCTATGAAACCTATTGTTTCCACCCTCGCTACTACTCAGGATTGCCTGTACCACCAGCTTAAAGATATTCATTAAAATTCCTGTAGCACTTGTAGAGAAAACAGCAGAGAGAAGCTTAAACTGAAATATATTTATATTTTTCCAGCTTTCTGAACTGGACAAAACCTAAATTTTGCCCCGAGGATAGGATATTTCCTGTTCTTGTTCCATGTATGGAGGAGACTTCCAGGAATTTGTGAAGACCCTCAAAAATGAATGCTGCATTTAGTAATCCAAATAATTTCTATATGAAAAAAAAAAAAAAAAAAAAGAATTTACTGTGTAGACACAGAAGACCTTGACTTTGGAATCATAAAGAAAAGACGTTTTCCCTTATTTTCATGTTAAGTGTCTGTGAAATATAGTACATAGTACAGTAATATCCCAAAATGATCACTGTCTGCGTAAAAAAGGCATAGGCCCAGTATGAAGAGAAACAGAATTTTATAAGGAGGTACAGAAATTGTTCAAACAGCATCTAAACCCTCTGTCTACCTTTCTAAACAAATTTTCTCTGTTTGCTTGAGATTTGATAGAGAATACTCATCAAATTCCTGTGCTTCAGAAGTTACATATATACTTACTTGAAGAGTATATTCACCTGAAAAATGTGTTTAACTGTAACTAACATTTTACTTATTATTATTATGCTTGCAAAGTACACATAAACCCCATCCCCCTATATCACAGGATCATAGAATGGTTTGGGTTGGAAAGGACCTTAAAGGTCATCTAGTTCCACCCCCCCTCCCCCTTGGCATGGTCAAGGACACCTTCCACTAGACCAGGTTGCTCAAAGCCTCATCCAGTCTGGCCTTGAACACTTGTATGGATTGGGCATCCACAATTTCTCTGGGCAATCTGTTCCATTGTCTTACCATCCTCATGGTAAAGAGTTTCTTCCAGATATCTAATCTAAATCTACCCTTTTTTAGTTTAAAACCATTACCCCTTGTCGTATTACTACAGGCCCTATTAAAAGTCTGTTCCCATCTGTCTTAAGTCCCCTTTAAATATTGAAAGGCTACTATAAGGTCTCCCCAGAATCTTTTCTTCTCCAGACTGAACAAACCCAAGTCTCTCAGCCTGGAAAGATACTCCAGCCCTCTGGTCATCTTTGTGACCCTCCTCTAGACTTGCTCCAACAGGTCCATGTGCTTCTTGTGTTGGAGGCCCCAGAGCTAGATGCAGGACTCCAGGTAAAGTCTCACAAGAGTGAAGTTGAGGGGAAGAATTACCTCCTTTGACCTGCTGGCCCCATTTATTTTGATCAACCCACGATATGGTTGGTTTTGTGACTTGCAAGCACACATTGTCGGGCCACGTTGAGCTTCTCATCCACCAGACTCCCAAGTCCTCCTTAGGGCTGCTCTCAATTCATTTTCCACCCAGCCCATATTGATACTAGAGGTATCAATCAAGGCAGGACCTTGCACTTGGCTGTAGAGGAATGAAGGCAGTGAGTTGATTAGCATTGATAAAATGCAGCTGTGACCTTGCCTAGAAGGCAGTGGGTTGATTGACATGGTTGATGTGCAGGTGTAGCTCATTCCTGTTAAGTAGTTAAATAGCACTGAGGATGGTGGGAGAGGTGGTTGGATGGAGTGTGGTCTGGTCTGGTCTCTGGAGGAAGGAGAAAGAGCAGGGACAGTAGAATCTGGCTGATGATAAAGCCTTGTTGCATCCAGCTGGTTTTGATTGTGCTGCAACACTTAACCTTGTTGAACTTCATCAGGTTCACATGGGCCTACCTCTCAAGCCTGTCAAGGTCCCTCTGGATGGCAATTTTGCTTTTGTAACCTAGTAAGCAACTGTTTCTCTGTTGATACACAAAACTGAGGTAAAGTTGTGAGTTGATTAGGATGTTGAATTGAAGCAGTAGTCTTTCCTGAATGTAACGGGGTGCTAGTGAGTTAAGTTGTCATACCAGATGGTGTTTTAGATAAATATTTTTATTTATTTCATAAAATTTTGACCATATATATTAATTATCATAATATGCTTATGAAAGGATGTAAGACCTTTTGTGTACTGCATAAGGATTGCCTAGAACATAACTCAGTGCACTTGTAGGTAAATGGGCGATACTATTTACTATGTTTTCTCAAGTGCTATCTACAAAAGGACCTGGGAATGGGCAGATGATGCCAGGTCTTCTCTCCCTAAATTAGTCAGAAAAAATTGCTTGGCTTCATGAGACTGTGTTGGCTTTTCTGGAAGTATATCATTAATTCCTCTTTGCAGCAACTCAACAGTTAGAAGCTTTTGCTGGAGCTGCATGTCAGTAGTCAGATGTCTCTTCCTGTCCCTTCTAGGGTGTTGTGCTCTGCACAGCACTTGACAAGTCTTTTCCTTACAGCACAATAGCTCTTTTTTCGTATATATGTAGTTTGCCTATTATCTCAGCAACCGTGATCACATAGTGTTCTAAAAATCCTAAATAAGGAAAATTGATTGTAATGATTATAGGAGTTACTGGACAAAATAAATGATTTAGCATTTGGAAAATTAAATATAGAGGTGTTCACACAGGCAGTGTAGTTTACAAACCCTCAGGCTAACATTTTAGTATAAATGTCAAACTCTCCAGCTCTATGTATTTGTGAAAGCAAAGCAAAGAGATAGGAGATAATAACTGATAGAAAGATCATGGGACTGAGGAATGGATTTTGGGGGGTGGCAGAAGAGAATTGCGTTATTGAATCAATTATTCTTTTTCAAATAAGATGAAAGTGCAAAGAGATCCATCAAATCATGGGGGCATTTTGATAGCACATTTATCTGTATGTTCAGTTTCAAGCCATCTTGCAAAAGAAAAGATGGAAATACAGTTCAAATGCAGGTAGGTATATATGTTCAGACTCTAAATCACTGGACAAAAAATCAGAAATAGGAAGGTAATGTAAATATTCCCAATAACAACCAAGTTTCTGATGAAAAATTACATATCTTTAAAATTACATATGTTCCTATTTCTTTAACTTGCAAATTAGAAAAAATATTGATATATAGGTGTAAAGAAAATTATTAGAAAAATGAGGAAAATATTTTATGGCATGAAAGTAAAAATGTTTCTTTTGCAAGGCCTAAGAACATAAAGACTGAGAAGTGATATGATAACAGTTATGAATACAATCACAGATTAAATACCAGGGATAGAGAAAATTATGTAATATAATATGTAGTAATAGCTCTAAACAATTTAGTTGGAATGGTCCCCCACAACAATCTTGCTCCTAAATTTGAGACATGTAGCTTTGACGGATGGACAGTTAGATGGATAAGGAATTGGCTGAATGGTCATGTCCAAGGAGTTACAGTCAATGCCTCAATGTCCAAGTGGAAACCAGTAATGAGTGGTGTCCCTTCAGGGTTCATATTGTCAACACCTTTATCAATAAAGTCAATATCTTTATCAATGACACAGTGAGACTGAGTACACTCTCAGCAAGTTTGCAGATGACAAGCTGAGTGGTGCAGCTGATATGCTTCAAGGAAGGAATGCAATCAAAAGGAAACTTCAGAGGTTTGAGGAATGGGCCCATGCAAACCTCATTAAGTTCAATGGGGCCAAGTACAAGGGCCTGCACCTGGGTTGGGGCAGTCCCAAGTGTCAGTGTGCAGACTGGAGGATGAATGGATTGAAAAACAGCACTGTGGAGAAGGATTTGGGAATACAGTTGAATGAAAAACTGGAGCCAGCAAAGTGCACTTGCAGCCCAGAAGACTGGTCATATCCTGGGCTGTATAGAAAGAAACGTAGCCAGCAGGTCAAGGGAGGTGATTCTCCCTTTCTGCTCTGCTCTCATAAGACCCCATCTAGGGCACTGAGTCTAGAAATGGAGCCCTCAGTGCAGGAAAGCCATGCACCTGTTAGAGTAGGTCCAGAAATGATCAAAGGGCTGCAGCACCTATTCTGTGAAGATAGGCTGAGACACTTGGGGCTGTTCAGCCTGGTGAAGAAAGGGTCCAGGTACACCTGTTTTCAGCCTTTCAATATGTAAGACAGAGAAAAACTTTTTACCAAGGCCTGTGGTGATAGGCTAGAGTAATGATTTTAAATTGAGAGTAGATTTATATTGGACATAAGGAAGAAAGTCTTTTACAATGAAGGTGGTGATAAACAGGAACAGGTTGTGCAGAAAAGTCATGGATGACTCATCCGTGGAAATGTTCAAGGCCAGGTTGAATGGGTCTTTGAGTAACCTGGTCTAGTAGAAGATGTCCCTACCCATGGCAAGGGAATTGAACTGGATGATCTTTAAAGGTCCCTCCCAACACAACCCATTCTATAGTTCTATTATTCGATGAAATAAAGCATGCATATATTTAGACAGGATATTAGAAGGACTTTTTAACTATCAATGGTATAACATTTGTAATAGTCTTTAAAGTTTTTCTACTTTTTTTTTTTTTTTTTTTTTTTTTCAGAATACTTGTATTTATTCTATGCTTCAGTCCTGTGAAGCATAAGCCATGCAAAGGCCCAAAAGATTTTTCCTTTCTCCATTAGTCCATAGAGAGGCTCATGGGAATGCCAGACTTCATTGTCTGCTGAAGCATACAAGGTTGGCCTCAGGAAGAAAAACAATGTTGGACAGATTACATTTGATATCATAACGGTTTTGTGAAACCTCTAGGGTGGCTGGTGTTGCTCACATGTCTGAGATCACTAGATCATCATTTTTATTACTAGAAAGATTTTTTCATAAAGTCAGACTGGCACAGATTTTTCTGGCTTTTTTAATATAATAAATTTCTTGCCAGAAGTTTTTTTTTTCCCTTCTCTTCCTATGATACAGACTTGTAGGCTTCTGATAATTTGTAAAATCTTAAATAACTTGAAGTCACAAATTTTTGAAAGAAATTATAGACAAGGACTGTACCTTGTAGCTTTTGCTATCTCTAGAGGTACATGATGCATAGTATATGGATGGTTATGGTTTAAGGTGGGGAACAAAACTCAGTGACCACTATAGATCTTTAGAATAAATTATAGATTGACCTCTACCTCCTAAAAACACCCAGAAATTACATGGAAGCATGTTAGTTGGCTCAGGATAAACCTATAATTTAATATTATAATATATGTTTTAATTTCAATCCAAATAAGTATTACCTGGCTCTGTTTAGCATGTTAATACAGGCATCTTTTTTATTTTTACATTTGCCACACCTGATGGCTGCAAAAGTCTAGCCCAAGAACATTCCTTATAAAGATCTCTTACTCAACATTTGAACCATTAATTAAAAGAGTGTATTAAAGCACATGAAAATAAAAATAAGTGCATCCATTGCAGGTGGAAAAATACCTTCAAAAATGACATTACACAACAGTAGCTACTAGTTTTCAGAGAGCTTGAAACAATAGATTAATGTCAAAATTAGTTATCCCATTCATTGCAAAAAATTATTGTAGGCGTCTGGTGAACACAAATACAGTGTTGATAACACAAAATTTTGGCTATTGCTAAGCAGTGCTTACACAGCACCAAGGCCTTTTCTGTTTCACACTCTGCCCTGAAGCAAATAGGTTAGGAGTGAAAAAGGCTGGGAGGGGACACAGCTGGGACAGCTCATCTTAGCTGACCAAATGCATATCCCATACCATACAACATGATGCCCAGCAATAAAAGCTGGGGGAGAGAGTTTTTCCAAAGTAGCCATTGCTCAGGGCCTGGCTGGGTATTAGTCTGCTGGTAATAGGTAGTGAGGGATTGCTGTAGTATCACTTAGTTTTCTTTCTGTTGTTTTTAGTGGGGTTTTTTTGCCCTTCACCTATTAAACTGTCTTTATTGCAACCAATGCATTTCCTCATTTTTGCCCTTCCAATCCTCTCTTCCATCCCATTGGGGTGGAGTGAGTAAATTATTGGGTGAGGGTTTACCTGCTTACTGGGGTCAACCCACCACAGTTTACAAAAGGGTAACCATCTGATGGAAATTTCTTAGCAACTGTTTAAGAAAAATGCAAGTGTTTTCTCTTCTTACGTCACTTTAGTAGGGGTCACAGGGAGTCTGCATCTGATCTCTTGGAAGAGTCCTGTCTCAATGTTGGTACCACAAAGCCTTACAAAGCCCTACAGATCTAAAGTGAATGACAACCCTGTCACTGATCAGCACTGTGACATGCTACTTACCTGTCTATCTGTCTGTCTGCTTGTCAGAAACAAAATGCGAAAAGGAAAACCCAGGTGTCTTGGAATATTTCAGAACAGACAGGTAATTTTCTCTTTGCATTGAGAGTGTCTTAATTGTTTTGATTCTGCTGCCATTAAAGTCATGTTAGCTAAGATCTGGTACTGTTAGAAAATGTTGGGAGTTTTATCCAGTCTTGCATGACTGAGTATAGCATACTTTACTAGAGATTGTTTCTCTATCTGCAGAAAATGTTACATATATGTAGTGCTCTTCTACTAAAAAAAAATTGGCATGTGGCAAATAAAGAAAAATGGTTTGTGGTAATCAGGGTAATTCATGAGCATTGGTCATTTTACTTTCCACCATTCCATTGAAGTGCTACAGTTAGAAAACTGATTCTGATTTCTGTTAACCATCAAACTCCAAAAAACAGTTCTAGAACTGTTCAGTGAAAATAATGGATTTGCTCTTTTACTCTTCTAGGATTCAGAATGTAAATCTAAGTATGCATCACCCTTTTCTCATGGCTTCTTTTTTTTTTTTTCTCTTTCCTTGATTATTGTCTGTTGCCAGTTTATCCTTCTCTCCATTTTCCTTAACTTGTGCGGTACTTAGCTTTTTTCAGTACTACCCAAATTCTTTATGCATTTGCTTTTTCATTATTCTTCTGCTTCCTTTCCACTCTCTTTGTGTAAATGATAGGATAAAACAAGAATTAAAGGTAATGAAAGACAGAAAACAAACTGAATAATCAATTTTGAATTAAAAATATATTTACTATAACTACACAAGGGTTTCAAAAATACACCTCCCATATAATAAATAAATAAATAAATCACATTTTTCAAATGCAATACAGTCTTAACTGCTAACTTGTTTGAGTAGTGTACACACAATAGTCATCAGCATGGATCAGGTGTTTAAAATACTGGTTTTTGAACCATGATCAAGATATCTGAAAAGAATATATATGTTTTTTTATAGCCATTAGCCCTTACTAAAGCAGGAAGCAGAATAAAACACAATAGATAAAAAAGTACTTTAATAAGTAGAAAAACGAGGAAAAGTCAAATCTTCTCTCTTTTTCCTTAATTAACAACACTTTCAGAGGTGCAACAAATCTGTCAGGATGCAAAGCAGTCTATAGAAGTCAGTGAAAAACACAAGACACTATCCATAACCTCATAATAACCCCAGACACAGTGGAGGTCTAGGTTACAGAATAAACAAAAGATAAAAAATCTTATAAACTAATAGACAAAGATTTTGAAGTGTTCTTCATTATCATTAGAAAGGATCTTCTTCAATTGGTTAGTCTGTAATTAGAGGAGATTTTGCACCTTTTTAATCAAACAGACAATAAAGTCAACTATCAGACAAAACTATATTCAATACCAGATTACTTCCACTCTATTTGTGTGTATTCATTCTAGAAGTGGCAATCTGTAAATCACTGTTCTAAATTTGTATGCTGACTGGGGAATTTAGTAAAACAAGCCTACTCCAGAACAAATTCATAGCCTTCTCAGAATGACACAAGTTCAATTTGAACTAGTGATAAAGTCTGTCTGTGCTATACCTGCATATTGTGAGACATTAGCTCTATAAGAAGTAATCACAGAAATAAACTTGGCTTGGAAAATTCAGTCCATGCTCTACTTCTACTTGAAGGTACTTCTGTTCCTTATCCAAGTACAGCAATTTTTCTATAAATAGAAATGTTGGTAGAATGAGCAACCTTTGCCTTATTCAATGGTATTTTTTGTTCTGCCTTTCTCCTACAAATATTAGCACATTACAGCATACAGGATTTGTTATACTTAAAATCAATATTCTATATGGGGATTTTTTACATAAATTTCCTGTATTTTTTCTAAAGAAAATTATTTAACTGCAGTTCTAAATAATTTGTAAAACATTTTGTTGACAATGTATTAATCCATGAAAGGAAAAGGTCCATATGATTGGGTTTTTATAGCCATTTATTTTATTTTTAGGATATATCTGAATAAGCAGTGACTAATATTAGCTGAGGGAAAGAAAAGGGGCAAGTTATTTAACAGGAGTTTATGTTTTATTTTATTTGCTGTCAACCATATTAAGTACATTATTCAGTACACTCTGAAGCATCAGTGTCTGGCTAACCAGAGTAAAATGCTTAAGATTCTAGTTCTTCAAATATGGACAGCTAAAAAATATATATATACAGTTGGTTTATAAATTTCCAGTGCTCAAATTCATCAGTTCAGTCAGAGTGTGGACCCTAGCCCTGTTTGGGTGACTAGAAGACTCCCTTCCTGGTGTCTGAGTGATGTCACTACAAAAGCAGTCCCTTGCTTTCCCCATGCTTGTGCCCAGCCCAGGAAAGCAGTGAAGTGCACAACCCTTCAATCTCTGCTCTCATCCTTGTCACACAGCAGCTAAAGCTCTGCCTTTTGTTACATAAATCAATAACCCAACTGCAATTGTTAGTAATCCCTTCATTATACACAAAGAATATCTAATCTAACAGACTGACAGCACGCACAGTCCTGTGTCATCCAGTCAGACTTTTACTTATTCACCTTTCCATGATTTTATTAAATTATCATCAGTCTCAGACAGACCATGCCTTTCTGCTGGGAATTTCAACCAGTCACCTTAGCATTGTAGTCAGTTTGCTTTTTACAAGTGATCATGTTAAGGTTAGAGTTTGCACATTTGTCTCTGGCAGGCTTTAGATGTCAAGGGAAGGGCAAACAGTGGTAAAAAGCACCATGATATGAGTTAAAAATCTTCTTTATTTATCCTCCCTGATAAACCCTGGAAAGCAGCCCATGATTGCTTATGACTGATATACCACTATTGAGAGAAACTGCAGCAGGTTGCACAACAAAAAGGTGCGCAGGGCCTGAGGGAGTCAGTGAATGGGGCAGAATGCTGCAGCTGAAGGAGGAGGTACCTGGTCCAGCAACATCAAAGAGCCTTCTCCTGCAAGTTTAGGAAGGTTTCAAATTCAAGAACCTGCCAAAAGACATCCAGAACTCTCTGGACTATGCTGATGAAGTAGACACACCAGTGTCTGATTGAGCTCTGGGGAATCCTTTCCTAGTGCTTGGTCTTTCAGTGACCTGCACAGTGACATCCTGTTCCATGGCTGGGATAATGTGACCATGATGCCAAACTTTTTGCTGGAACAGGTAAACCTCAACTAACAGGATCCTTCAGTCCTGCTGGGAACTAAAATCCTCGATAATGTTTGAAGTGTCTCTTGGTCAAGATGCATGAAAACATGATATTCAATGAAGATTTCTGTCTACATCTAGACTAGACCTGTGTAGTTTGGGCCAGATTTCCCTCTCCTAGAATATCCTTCAGGTTGATTCTTTGGCTGGTCACTTCTTGCCAGCTCTTCCTCTTACTTCTCTTGCTCCCAACAAGCTCTGGATGGCACTTTCTCCACAGAGTGTACATAGTGCTACAACAGTCAGTCCTGTCCAGTTGGTAAACTTCTGTGTGGGAACAGAAGATGCTTAACTCCCATCGTGAATTGCTTTTTCTGACTGAATTTTTTAGTCTAAAAAAATTGTTTAGTATTTTTTAGAAAAAAAAATGTCTGACTGAATTTTTGAATTAAAATTTAGCAAATCTTGTGCAGTGACCGTTTCACAAAATCAATAATAACAAGAAGAAAGTACCATCTCAAACCTATTCTGCACAGTTCTTCATTGGGAAAGATCCTACCAAAAATTAGTAGTTAGTTAGTGTCATCTTATTTGGGGTTCTGTGGCTACAGCACAGCAAAGAATACTGGCCCAGGTCACTATCTACAATGATTTCACACAGAAGTTGGTGAATTTATTTATTCACATCAGCTGAAAAGCTGACCAGTATGTTTGATATGGGACAGCAATTATTGAAGCAATAATTGAAATAGTTGCTAATATTTGAAATAATTGTTAATGTTACAAGATATCTGTTAATATTTTCATGTCCATACCCTCTTCTCAGACATTTCTGGATACCTTATTTAAAGTTATGATCTTACTTTATTCAACAAAACAGCTCATTAACATTTATAAATATATTTGGTGCCTGTTTTTTTTAGCAGTTCCACTGCATAAAACTTGCTCATGATTTCTGACTTGTAATTAACTCTGTCATTGACATTGATCATGAAGTTAATTCCAGTAAGTCTTAAACACTTTATGAATTGAAAAATGTTCAGAACTACTCAAGCAAGAAAGTATTTTGCCTACCCTTATCATAGTATCAAAAAGACATGACAGTGATTTTTGTTATTGAATTATTATCCAGTGTTTCTAACATAAGAGCAGGAAACCACTGGGATGCATCAAGCTGGCTGATGAGACCACAAAATAAGGGTGAGTAGGAGTAGAGCACCAGAGCTAGAGACAGTCTTAAAAGTGATTAAGTTCATTTAAAATTTACCTTTTTTTTTTTTTCTAATGTCTCCTTTTTTAATTTATTTTATGTTCTCTACTACCTCCCTACAAATTTTCTCCAATCTGACAACTCAGAATTTTTTTTTTCGTCATTTTATTTCAAAGATTATTCCATCATGTTGAATCACACTCTTTTTTTCACAAAGAATCCTCCCAGAAGTATTATGTTCCTTAATTTTATCATCAATATCTACTCTATGGATTTACTTTCTACAATATATAACTTTTATTAAAGATATTCTGGATTATTAATTAGATCAAATAATTAGATTATTTAAAATAAAGATGTAACAATTATATTTCATTCACAATTGTCTGACCATATAATCTCATCTAAAATGATTTTATATTACCAGGCAACAATGTTCACAATTACCTCTTGCACTATGATTACATTACTTCCAGTTCTTCAGAAAAGACATAATGGAAATCAGACAAACAGTATTAAAAAATAAACCAAAACAAAACAAACATACACCACAACAAAAAATCTCCTTTGTACAAATGTCTTTTTACAGAAAATCCACTCCAAAGTAAATTTCAAAATGTGTAATCTGTATCAAAAGAGTAAGGTGGGTTTTTTCCCCAGAAAATGTTAAAGTACAGAAGTTTTATTTTTTGAAAATAGAATTCTTTGAAAACTGTCAAAGAGGGTACTTATGTGTGTGTGTGTACATACATACATACATACATACGTGTGTGTGTGTATTAATGAATGAATGATCTATGGAAATTCCAGTGTCTAGTCAGCATTTAAATCTGCAGAAACTGTGGAAAATTTCCATTCCTCTGTAGACAGCCAAAAACAACAGTGCATTGCTGGACACAAATATTCCACCAAGCTTTAAGAAGAAACTTATCCATATAGGTGACATGGATATCAAAAGACAGAAGAGGGAATTGGCCAAGGAAGGTGTGAGTACAAGAGGGGAGAGATTTGAACATTTTTGCAAGAAACCATTAGAAAATCTGCCTTTCTGCCTGTCTGACTATACTGGATCTTACTTATCCAGAGAAAAATGGCAAACACAAATGTGTTTTATTTCCTCTGAAAAAAAAAAAAAAAAGAAGAGGAAATTCTCATCTTGGGTACCACTCATCAAACTTCCTAGATCCCTCTAACTACGAAATCCCATTTTGAACTACCCAAGGCCTGTGAGAGGTAATGAAAATCTCTATGTCTTTATGAAAGAGCCATGCACGCCAAAGCTTATATATGTTATTTTATACGTAATTTATACTGAAGAGACATTTACAAATAATGTTCAGATTTATTTCACAGAAGTTATTCACCAAAAGGGACAGCTTAGGAGTATGAGACTTCATAACTTCTTGAAAGGTCTTCATGCATTTATGTATTAAAGCCTATCCAGTTATTCTACACTTCTGTTTAATAATCAGATTTGTTGAGCTATGCACAAGATTTCCATATTAAAGTGCAAGTAGATGTTAAAATGTGATTAATTATAGTTTTATGTTTAATGAGTCAATCACAATTGTATTTGTATAACTACAACATAAAATAACTCACTTGTATCTTTACAGATACTCATGGAATGAGAAAAAAGCCAACAAATTTAGAGTTTGGGAAAAAGTTATTTGGTTTATCTATTGTTCTCTAAAGAATTTATCTCTGAAAGTTAAATAAAAATAATTCTTAATTAAATAATTTTTTAAAAGAAGATTTTTAAGTCATCTTGTCTTCTGTACTATAATCTGTGTGGGTTTTTCACATAAGAAATTATAATTTAGTATTGATTTTAAATTTAATTTAGTCCACTGAACTGATATTTATTATCAGATATCTGCCATAGTTTAAGATGTTTATAAAGCAAAACCATGCTATTTTCTGAAAATTATATGAAGAAATCTGATTCTTGATCATACCTTGATTTGGTCTCTGTTTATAAGATGATCTCTATTGACAGAAATCATCCATAAATTAACAGTATATTTTCCTCAAAATGCAATATATGGTAAATGAAACTATGCACGTTTGGATCAGATACAATAGTAAAAATGGATAAATGTAAAAGGAGGAAATATAGAAATGTGGGATATTCATTTCATCAATTGAACTGTTTACAACTTTGTATCCTGAGCTTCCTAATTTCTAGGAAATCAAAAAAAATCTGACCACAATTTGTTGCTGAATTAATTATTGAATTTCAGATTGCCTGAAACATTTTGTAATACCCAAAACATTCTCTGAGGTGATTTTCATCTTGTCTCAGGAAAATATTTTTCAGACTCTTCCAGAACTTCCATTATTGACTTTTGCTTCAACCATAAAATAAATTTATTATTTCACAATTCTCAGTAAATATTCTTAGGTGGATATGTAGATAGCTATATATCATATCATATCATATCATATCATATCATATCAATAGCTCTTAATATAGCTTCAGAAGGACAACCCATGACAGACGTTTGTGCCTAACTTCCCTAAACAGAGCATGGTAACAGCTACATGCTTCAGACTGTTGACATAACCAGGAGTCTAACCAAAGGGCATCATGGATCTAACCTGTGGGAAAATACTGAAATAAAAACACCTTCAATCTCATGTCTGTCAATTATGTAAGTTTCTCAGCTCTAGAGTCCTCACTAATCAGAATCTACCCTATACCAGTTTTGTTTGAAAAACAGAATTTCTAGTAGTGATTTCATTCCTTCCATACCCTTTATAGGAAAGCTTTCTTGTTATAAAGATTCCAGGATATGGAAAATTTCATTTCAATGCTTTCTTTTGCATAAATAGGTAAAAATGCATATCTCTCAGAGTTATGCTTCAAGTACAATCTTTTACACTAAACTGAAGTGGTAAGTAATAGGTGAAGGAAAGAGATAACTTTCAACTGCTTTCAAGCGGGCTATGCTGTTGAAACAAAAGGCGATTCATCTGAGTGACACAGGAATGAAGCTCAAGAATGTAACCTGTTTTGCCTTTCCATTTGTTTTCCAAGAAAAGGAAGTTTAAAAGACTGATTGTCTCAATAAAACAATACAAAGCACCAAAACCAAAACAAAGCAAAGAACAGCAAAGACTTGGCTATGGAAGTAATTTTCAGAAATAAGTAGAACAAGGAATGCCAAAATCAGCATTTTAGACTAAGGATGTGTTGATCAAGTCCAGTGCTGTGTTATGACACCAAGACAGAATAAAACCTGTTAAAATACTTATAAGATGAATTTGGCAGGAACATCCATAACTTGTAAACTTTTAAATGTTTTCCATAATTGCAACATTCAGAAAAAAATATCAAATTAAGGGTGATACATCTTCATTTACAGTGAAGACTAGATTGTCCAGGGCTATGTGATAAAAGATGCCTTCTTAAATTTCTGTACATTGCTTTTGAGTTACATTTGAATGTAAGCACTGCTGAGATATGCAGCAATACCATAAAGCACTGTCTATTTTAGACTTGGCTCCGTCTGTGATAATGAGTTCAAAAATCATTACCAACCAGCCTATTTTGCTCACGCATTTATTAGCTATTTTCCAAGTGGTAATCAAAAATAAAGGAAGAACTAAAAAAAAAAAAAAAACAAAACAAAAAAAAAAAAACAAAAAAAAAAAAAAAAACAAAAAACAAAACAACTCACACATAGTGGAAAATGGCTACAATTGCAATTACAAAAAGAACAGTTTTTCTTAACAGTACAATTAAAAACCTTGGTCTGGACAGGATTGTGGAGAAGAGCAGTAGAAGAGGAAGGAAGAGTTCAGCCTAAAGGGAGCATTCTAAGTAAAGCTGATTGCATCCATGCCGGATTGCATACCTGCCTAAGCTGCTTTTAAGATTCTTCTTAATTCAGCAGAATTAAACTGTTCCACTATGTAAGTTTTTCATTGGATCCAGATAAGCAAATTCATTAAGAAAAAAATAATCATAAACAAAATCAAGCTGGGAACAACTCCATAAGATTCATTAGTGTTAAAAAAAAGTATGAAGTAGTAGTAGGTAGTTTGTACGGCTACAGTAACTGCCATAGTATCTAACCAACAAAGAAAATTGGCTGCACACCTAAATAATATGATGTATTCATTAGTTTTAAGGGAATAATCCTTGACTCAAGGCAATACCTGATTTAACAAACTTTGGACAAAAATTCTTCACAAAAAATGCGGAAGCTGTGCCTGCACCACCTTTTTTGCTTTAATGGTGGCGTTTATTCAGTGAAGATAGATTCTTCTCATTATTGTTCCGGCTCAGTACGGTTAAACTTTCACAGTGGACTGCTATAGAGCAAGACTTCCCATGCAAAAGGTGTCAGGTTTTCTCTCTGTCTTGTATGTCTCTGTACCAGCACAACGTCTTGAAAGATAAAAGTTGCTGAAGCATTATACACACGGACAGTTAAATCTGTATTGTTAAATTCGTTTATTCCAGAAATTGTCAGTGAGTCCCAAATAAAAGCAGAGGAGCCCATATATGCTGAAATCAGCTTAACCCACAGTAAAGCAGACTGACTATGCCCATACTTGGCCTTTAATCCTTGCTGTCAGCCATATGCCTCTGTAAATCTATGACATAAATAATGTTTCCTGAGTGGCACTTTTCGTTCTCTGAATTCAAATTGTCTAGAAGAGTGAGAAGATTGTTATGCAGTATACAACAGTAGTGATTTTTATACCACAAACCTGAAATTACCTCCTGCAAGGCTGGAGTGCAACTTGAGTATAGGAAAGAAGATACTAAGGTGGCTGGGACAGGCAAAGAATCACATTTGGTGCAGACTAATCCGTAATACCTCTCCGAAGTGATCCCTGTAGTGAAATAACCCCTGAAGCACACTTGGGCATTATCTTGGACAGATGATTGTTGGAACATCCCAAGCCAGAGGCAAGGAGTGAGCAGGGATTATATGATAAGGAGTGTCATCACTCAGATGTGCTTCCCCAACATTCTTTGATTTAGTAGAATAGGCATGTTTACTATACATCCAGAAAAAGTCTTCTGAATAAGAGTGTTCAAAAAATATTGCATAGGATATTCTTAACCATTGAATTGTTCTCATTTTGTGGAGGAAATAAAACTAAAAGACATCTCATGGAAAAATGAAAATTTAACAGAATATCTTTGAGAACACCAGAGTAATTTTATTTTGCAGTTGTTGAAATATTAGAGCACAGAAGGCTGTACATTTGTTCTGGAATCGTTATGTATCGTTATACATTTTGTTATGTATTATCTATACAGTGTTTTCCTTCTGGCACCTCCATTTTGGTTCCTTCAAAATAACTGTCTCTGAATTTTTAAAACAATGAATACAATAATGATATTAATTACAAATTAAGTCTTTAATATAATTGTAAGAAAAACAAATCACAAAAACAAATCAGAAAAACAAAAAGGTCTAGTATTAAAAATAAAACATAAATAAAATCAGATATACAAATGAAGACTTAACCTGAAGTCAAATATTATTTGAGATTATCATGTCAGCCTACCTTTTTATATTAGAGATCTGTCAAAACCAGTAGCCACATGGAGAAACATCAGCTCCACATCTTTGTATCAAACTAGGAGGGAAGCTGAACATGTATTCCCAAAGGGCACACCCACAGATAGACATAGACAACACATACCTATAAAAATACAGATCTGGCCACACCAGCCATAGACAGACACAGAGAATCCACATAAACACAGCACAACCAACATAATCCTGCTTTCCTCTGTGGCTGGTCAGAATAAAAGCCACTTAGTGGAAAATATATATGTGTATATATACATCTGTGAGACATGGATCCCTCTAGCTCAGACACTTGGTTTGACCAGTAGTTGCCCCTGGGTGCCAGTCTCCCCATTTACTAGCACCTGCACTGGGCCCCTGCACAGCAACCCCACTGCAGTTGCTGGTACTGACCCCTCACACACATGCACCAACACACAGATACACAAACACACACACACTTTGGATCCCTCCAGGAGCTGCAATTCCACGCACAGTCCATCCATCAGATCTTTGCTCTTCCACTGTTGCCTTAGACACAGATGGATAGACACACATACACAGACACATACACGAATATGCATCTCAGCTGACCCCTGGACCTGGGTCGTGCTTGCCTATCCAACTAAGTTGTTGGGTTCTCCTGCCTGCCCTGTGCCTCTGCCCTGCTCTGTGAGTGGAGAGATGAGCTTCTTATCACATAACCAAACATTTTTCTAGAATTGTTTGTTTTTTGTTTTTTTTTCAGAGACAAATCTTCCTTTTTTTTTTCCAAATAATTTTAATTATAAAGGACATGCCAAAATTTTGATGCACTCAAAATAGCAGCCAATAATTTTTGCTAGGACAAAGACTATGTCTTGTTGGATTAGTTTGAACTTTACAGATACTTAAATAATATTATGATATATTTCAAATGAACGAGGACAGTAATTTATGCAATGTTAAAATGGAGAATCTGTGTAAGTGCAAATTATAAAAACTGTAATATGACTTTTAGGAATGCCCAGTTTAATATTGAAACTTAAAAATTGCTGAGAACTGATATAAGTGATCAGACAGCAGCTCTTGCAACAATTGTATTTGTGAACTTCAGCTTCTTTTGCACTTTTAATTATACCTTGTCCCCTGGATCAGATCATCAAGAAAGAATGCAAGAAGGCACTATAAGCTTGAAAGTGTAATACAATAGCAATAATAGCAATAATAGCAATCATCATTATCATCATCATCATCATCATCCCTGTGCTTTGAAGGAATTTATCTGTAAAAAAAAGAAAATTTCAGAAAACAGCAGCCTAGTTAAGCCTTTTCTGTGCTGACCTACAGGGTACTGTACAGCTTTTGTTCCTGTGAAAAGGGAAAGAACAACCTACAGCTCTCAAATGAAAAAATATAAAATGCAAGTAAATAAAATTTGGCTGAAGGACAAAGAAATACACAGGACACTACTGCAAATTAAATGCATTACACTAGATTGATGTGGAGAGTATCTAGCACACAACAGAAGTGTATGTGCTCTGCATCATTCATGGTAACAAGAGCACTTGGATAATTCTGTGACTTCTTAAAAGCAGTATCACAACAGTGATGTGATATACATGTTATTACTGTTTTATTCTAAAGGGGAAGAGGTGACTAATGTGGCAAAGAGGGCAGGCTGTGGAATACTTAAAAGGCCAAAGGAGTAATCTCTAGGATATTACTTATATGCAAGGAGAAGCCAGACTGATGTTAGGACTTTTGCTCTTCTTGCTATACTCAGCCTTAGGCAGCAACTCTCACAACACAAAATTTTGACTCCTACTATCAGACTGAACAAGAAGTCTGTGCATGGCTGTCTCATGAATTCTATCAATTATGGGTTTTGAGTTTAACAAGTCTCTGGCCTATAAGAATACAAAGTTCTGTTTAAGTAGCTGCTGGTTCACAGTAGCTTCTGCAAAAACCCTCAGTCACTGCAAGCATAAGTGGGTGTCTTCTGTTTCCCATGAGGAGAGATTGAGATAGCAAGTGAAACTGATCTCCATAAACCACAATCCTGTTTCTGTGCAAGGACACAGGCAAACACATATAGGAAAGAGAAAGGTGGTTACAGACCTTCCTCTAAATGGCACTGAGGAACTCTGGTTTACTTCATTGTCCCTTGCCCTATGGACTCTCTCTGTCTTGCCCTTCATTCCCTCAAGGAATTATATGAGCACTATCTGAGCTATTGCAGAGACACAGCATCTTCAGTATCTTGCAGCATACCAAATGTGAGAGGATAGTTACAGAGACTATCTGGAAGGCAACTGGAGGCAGCTCATCAAGGGTCATTAGACAGGGACTTTTTGTAGGGCATGAATCATATGATGATGGACTTGAGTGGTTGTGTTCTGGACAGTCTAATAAGGTAGAAAAGAAAAACCTTAATACTAAGAATTTTGTACCACAATTACTACTTCAAGGGAGAGATTTAATAGAGCTGGCATATGCTCAGGATATTTTCATGAAACTAACTCTGAACATCAGGCAAATCATCATTTCACAGCCTGCTTCACTGGCTGTCATCGTGGTTTTCAGCAGCACCAGGAAAAGAGCCAACATATGACACCCCATGCCTGCAAAAGGCAGGCATTGGATTGCATCTACAGAAGCAGGCCCACTAAAGCTGGAGCTCCTGAGCAGCTATGTAGAAAGGGAAGCACCTGCTTAGGATATAGATAGGCAGAGGAGAGCAGACCAGTGTTATGAAAGATAATATATTTTTATTATTATATTTTAATTAGTAATTTAGAAATATATGTAATTGTTTGTGGGGTTTTGCTGTTCTTATTTTTCTTACTGTCATTTAAAGGTAATTTTAAAAGGTGCTTGGGAATTAAGCTCTCAGTCTTGTGGGTACAGTGATGTAGGCTGCTGCTCACTTTCCCCTTTTGCACCTTTTAGGACAAGAGCAGAGGCAGTTCTTTGTTCTTAACTGTCTTTTTCTGGGAGTATTCTGCTCTCGTTCCAACTAGGTATCTTCTGAATAGAAATGCTTTCTGGAGTTTCAGAGTATTTTTAATTGGCTCCAGAAATAGAACTCTCTAGCTTTCAAGTTCCCTGCATAACTAATAGACATCCCTGGGGAAGACAGGGCTTTTAGTGTGGGAGACTTGAGCTGGCTTGATGCCTGCTAATGACCATAAGACATCTGAAGGATCTTATGAATCCATGTACCAGATTATTGTGTTTTAACCCTAGCTGGTAATTAAGTACCACACAGCCATTTGCTTACTCCCTCCTCACCCAGAGGGATAGAGAGGAGAGTTGGAAAGGAATGTAAAACTCAAGGGCTGAGATAAGAACAATTTAATAGTTGAAACAGAATATAAATGAAAGAAAAATAATAACAATGACGACAATAACAGTTATAATGAATAGGGGAAGGGAAAGAATAAGATCCAGAGGGAAAGGAAGAAAGAAACACATGGTGCACAATGCAATTACTCACTACTTGCCCACCAATGCTCAGCCAGTCCCTAAGCAACAATCTTCCCATCCTGGCCAACCCCCTAGATATATATACCATGCATGACACCCCATGGTATGGAATACCTCTGTGGCTAGTTCGGGTCAGCTGACCTGGGTCTGTCCCCTCCTGATTCCTTGTGCTTCTCCAGCCTTCTTGCTAACAAGGCCTGTGAAACTGAAAAGTCTCACATCAAAGCCAAAACACAGCACTGCACTAGCTCCTTAGAAGATAATTAACTCCATCCCAGCTGAAACCAGGACACAGATATACAGTGATGCATACCCAAGGTGGCAGCCCATTATGCTTTGCAGTGTTTAGGCACCTCCCGTAAGTTATACTGAGGGACCAACAGTTCATAAAGGATATAAAAATTCAGCATTTTGACATGCAATACTGATCTTAGTTTGTGTTTTCATACAGATTCTGTAGTGATGTTGCCTCTTGCTATAACCTTTAGTACTGCATTAAAGGTCCCTTCGAACCCAAACCATTCTGTGATTCTGTGATTCTGTGATTCTCTGATGTAATTTATTTTCCCACCTAGTATTCATGGGAAAGTTCAGGTGCAAGTCTTGTGGTCAGTGTTGGTACTGATGTTGCAAGACCTTTGACAAAAAGTTTCCAGCAGGGTGAAAAATACTACATAAGCCAGGTAAGTCATGTATAGCAGAAATGCAGAAAAGGCATAGGTGGGTCAGTAACAAGGTTTTACATGGCTGCTGTTTACTTCATATGATTTGACATGTTGCCCTGAGTTTGCTGTCAGGGCACATTAAGATTTGTCCACGAGTTTCCAGACCCAACACCCAGCACAACGTTCCAGTGTAAGGATGGCTCAGGAAAACTCTACAAAAACACCCAAGACACATACTAATGTTCCTGTGCCCAAAATTAAAAGCAAAATATAATCAGGTTTTCTTGATTGTAGGCAATCTTTTTTGTTTGTTGGTTTGGTTTTGTTGTTTTGTTGGGTTTTGTGGGTTTGGTTTTGTTTTTTGTTGTGTTTTATATGTTGGATTATTTCACCAACACAAAATCTGGTAAAATTAAAACTGGTTCTCAGAATACTCATTAGTCTGGCAAGTTTTAAAATCAAGGGTCTCCTCCACTTGAGCAAAATCATATACACCTAGAGTTTACCAAGGGAGAGCCAGGACTAAAAGCTGTGATTAGCAAGGGACACTTCTCTTGAAAAGAAATTCAAAATCAGTCCATGGAACTTGGTGTTTTGCCAGTTGACAGGATTTTCATTAGTTAATTTTTATTGTGTTCCTACTTGCTGCAATGGTATAAATGTATTTGGCATGAAAATTTCCATGTATGCTCATGCATGACTTTATTTAGATATGCAGTCTATTTTCAGGAAAAAAAAAAAAATCCTGATTATTTTTTTAATCCAGTAAAACAGTCCTTTCTTCAGAAAAGTGAGTAGTCATGGGTAAAAAGTGGGTAGTCATGGAGATCAAAATCCACCTACCTGTGCACATCATAGTTTTGTTTGTCTTCCTTCTTTTTTTTTTAATTTTTTTTTGGTCTTTTTTTTTTCTTTCTGGAAAAAAAAATAACTATGGCTAAATTCAGAGAGTGAAAAAAGAAAGATGGAATAAAATTTTAGGTTTTTAATCATTATATCCTTTCTGAAGCAGACCACCTTTTTAGTATGTACTACACTGGGAACTAAGTTTCCTTTCTCATCTTTATAATGTTTATGTGTTTCTATCAGTAATTTTCTTGTCTTCCCCTTCCCTAAATCAAAAAATTGGAGATAAAATCTGTTTCTTAGGAAACTGTGATTGACAACTTCATATTTATTCCAAATAAGAAGATAAAGAAGCTTGAAATGTCCCCCATTGAGAGCTTTTTGGAAATCTCACAGTTTACTTTCCTTTGTAGGCATCAAAATGTTTTTGAACATATCAGTTCTGAAGTGCCAGGATATTGCAGAAATGTGAAGAATGAATGAAAAAAAAATGCTTTATACTGCTGTTTTCTAGTGTTATCTAATATGCCAGTGTGTTAACTTGCTGTTAACAAATATAAGTACCACAAAGTCTTTTGGGATATAGACTGAGTTCTAAATAGTGATCATTGTAATTTCCTTTCAGTTCTTTAAGGACAATACTGACTCATACCCATGCATGGACACAGGTACTTCAAGTAGATTCCTATGCTGTAATACAGTTAGGTGTTCTGATGCATTGATTTACAGAGTCCCAAACTTCCAGCACTTTTCAGTAGTTCTGCAGGTGAGAGATTCAAGCCTATTCTCCCATATGTTAATCACAAAGACCGTACCAGGATTTCCAGGATGCAATTTATCACATTAGGATTGATAAGAGTTACCCAGCCTCACAGGAAGTAGCCTACAACTCCTGATTTTCCTAGTACAAACACTGTTTTGTGGATGCATTTTTATTTCTATTAATTGTCTTTATGTATTTTAAGAAATATTGTCTTCTAACACATTCTTACCAATGAAAACTGACTTTGCTGGAAAAACACTACATATTCCCTAATTAGCAGATTAAGGTAACTGATTACTATGACTACAGCAGTTTCTGAAAATCTTTTTGCACAGGTTGCCTCAAAGGATGACAGTATAAACAATATGTGACTATCTTGCTTTCACCAGATGTCTTTTCATATTCTTTTTCTCTCACCAGCCATTTGGGAAATTAAAGAGGATACAGGTTTTCCTGCATGGATGTCTTCAGGTAACATCTCACTTTAAGTACGAAATGCAAAAGAAGCATCAATTTGTAATAGTAGTAATTATACTGGCAGGTCTAGAAAACCTTCAAGCATTTTGCATTATATCTTCTTCATACAGCAATTATTCTTAGTATCATTTAGCCTCATTTTGAAAGAAAAAGGATGATATGCAGGTTAGAAGCAAAATGTTTCTTCTAGGTAATCTTTAGGTGTTGGTATGATACATATTGGATTTACTGTAATTTCAGGAATGATCTTAGGTATTGCATTTTTGCTTGAGATGAGTTTTGATTAAATATTGTAAGAAATCAACTTTTACACAGCTGACTCAGTTGACTGTCATTGGAAATGTGTACTTATGACATGAGCTAAGGCAAAAATAAATTAATGTGATTATTTCACTTTCAGTGGAGTCATCTGTAGATCAAGGTCTCAGAGTGTGGTATCAAAATTAATTTTGTAGGTGCACAAAATAATAAATGGATCCATACAAGTTACCACCATTAATTTTAATTTGTCACCAGCCCTTGACAACAGTTTTCCTCCGCTTTTGGAGATGCAGTCATATCATTCATGGTTAGCCAGTCTGCACAAGATCCTCTGAAGTGGAAATCGGACTGCTCCTCCTAGAATTCTTGAAAGGTGCTGCCCCTGCTTTTCCATTCAGCATAGGAAGAGAGCAGATAGCAACAAGTAGCTTGGCACCTGTCTGGAAGTAGCAGGGCTGTCCTTTCAAAAAACATTCATGAGTCAATGCACAGAGGTAGGAGTACCTGACAGCTTAGAGGCTGTAAGTTTTCAGGATGTCTCTCAGAGTATTATGAACCAGAGTGGGGAAAACAGCTGTTGTGGTTTAACCCTGGTATATAACTCACTCTCCCACAGTGGGATAGGGGAGACAATTGGAAAGGTGACAGTGAGAAAACTCACGGGTTGTGATATAGACAGCTCAATAGCAAAAGCAAAAGTTGTGCACACGAGCAAAGCAAAATAAGGAATTAATTCACTGCTTCCTATTGGCAGGCAGTTGTTCAGCCATTTTCAGGAAAGCAGGGCTCCATCATGCTTAACAGTTACTTGGGAAGAAAAACACACTAACTCTGAATGTCCCCCTTTTCCTCCTTTTCCTCCAAATTTTATTGCTGAGCATGACATCATATGGTATGGGATAACCTTTTAGTTAGCTGGGATCAGCTGTCCCAGCTGTGTCCCCTCCCAGATTCTTGTGCATCTCTAGTCTACTTACTGGTAGGGCAGTGTGAGAAGCAGAAAAGGCTTGACACTATGTAAGTACTGCTCAACATCACTGTTTTATCAATACTGGTCACAAATTCAAAAGATAGACCATACTATGAAGAAAATTAACCCTATTACAGTGAAAATCAGCACATTGAGTCATGGTAAAGAAACATAAAATGCTAGACTGGAAACTGGTCGATAAGCAGGTTGGAGGTGGAAAGGAGTTCAAGGTGGTGTTCAAGATTGTGAGATAAGTTTCATCTCTAAGTGGGAAAAATTGAAGGCTACAGCCATTGAAGACAAGACTGCTTTTGAGTAACATATAAAGTATAGCATTTGAAGTTTCAATATTTTTATTGCACATTTGAGATTTTGTTTTCCTTAGGTAACAATGAATGAAAGCAATACTTTTATGTTTTCTAGTTCTATTGATGATGAAAGATCCTTGAAACATCAATTTTTATTTTTTTTTTATTTTTTTTTTTACAAAACGGATGACATAGTACTGTCCTGGTTTTGACTGGGATAGACTTTCCTTTCCAGTAGCTGGTATAGTACTGTGTTTTGGATTTAGGATGAGAATAATGTTGATAACACACTGATGTTTCAGTTGTTGCTGAGCAGTGCTTACACTAAGTCAAGGACTCTTCAGCTTCTCATGCTGCCCTGCCAGTGAGTAGGCTGGGGGTGCACAAGAAGCTGGGAGGAAACACAGCCAGGACAGCTGACCCAAACTGGCCAAAGGGATATTCCATACCATATGATGTCATGCTCGGTATATAAACTAGGGGTAAAGCTGGTGGGGGCTGCTGCTCAGAAACCGGCTGGACATTGTTTGGCGGGTGGTGAGTAAATGCATTGTGCATCACCTGGGTTTTATTTTCTTATTCTTACTCTTATTAATAGCCATATTAGTGTTAGTATTTTCCCTTCCTTTTCTGTCCTATTAAACTGTCTTTTTCTCAACCCACAAATTTTAATTTTTTTCCAGTTTTCTACCCCATTCCACTGGGGGGTGGGGGAGTGAGCAAACAGCTGTGTGGTGTTTAGCCTCCTGCTGGGTGAAACCACAAGAACTATAGATTAATTTTTAGTTTTGTCTCTAGATAATATGAGACCATGTATTGCTCAGTAGGAATTTAACATTATAAAAATCAAGGAAAACAATGATCATCTTCATTATGCCTGCTGTGAGGTTCAATTTGTTGTTTGGGGAAAAAAACCCAAATAACTACATAAAAGAAGTGTGCTGAAGAAGGGAAACTTCCACTGAAGCCACAAGAGAGGAGCAGGACCAGGCATAGACTGGGTAGTTTTTCCTTTCTGAGGCACTTGATCCCTACTGTGCATATGCGATAACAATGTCTCGCTCACACACCCTCTGCCTCAAAGGGATCAAACCCCAAAAGAGATAAAAACTTTCTATTGGCTAAGGGGGAGCACACATCCAGTGTTGTAATATCTTTATGTTGTGTCTAAACTGATAAAAAAGGCTTGCTTATGGAAGTTATCCATACAAAAAGCCTATATGTCTGTAAAGGTATAAAATCTCGACTCAGAGAGCGCTCAATGGAGCTCCCTCTCAGCCAGCCTGAGATCCCCTACTATTGTCATGCTGCGCTTTACCTCTGAGCAGGTCATATGTCTGTTTACTTTCTTTTGCTTGTAGCTTACTAGATTACTATAATGTTTTAATCAGCTCTGTAGTCTTTTTTTTTTTTTTTTCCCCTTTTTGTATGTTATTTATTATAATAATGTTGAGGGTGACCAACATATGATCATTGCCTCCACTATATTATTAGGGATAGTGTTTTGCTTGTGGGCACTGATTTATGGTGTTTATTAAAGTAAACATATTAATCACAATGTGAGTCCTAATGTTTGTTTGCAACCCCAGGCCCATAACCAGTGAAGCTGTCTCCCTGCTCTGATCAGCAAACTGAAAGTCTGTCTGATCACAACACCTGCTTGTGGCATTTGTGTAAAATAACCATAATTACACTTTATGGAATTCTTCTTAAAAATTTCTTTCATTTTTTGATAGAGCACAATTTATTATCTTGTTTGTCAATACATGGAGCATCATTTATTTTTCGAAGAATTGTAGAATCAAAGAATCAGACAAACATTTAGGTTGGAAAAGACCTTTAAGATCATAGAGTCCAACTGTTAACCTAACAGTGCCAAGTCCACCACTAAACCATGTCCTTAAGTGCCACATCTACACATCTGTCCTGGTTTCAGCTGAGATAGAGTTAATTTTCTTCTTAGTAGTTAGTATAGTGCTGTGCTTTGGCTATGATGTGAGAACAATGTTGATAACGCACTGATGGTTTTAGTTGTTGCTGGGTAATGCTTACACTAAGTCAGGGACTTTTTGGTTTCTTGGGCCCTGTCAGCGAGAGGGCTGGAGTGGCATGGGAAATTGGGAGGGGACACAGCCAGGACAGGTGACCCCAACTAGCCAAAGAGGTATTCCATACCATGGGACATCATGTAGAGTATATAAACTGGGGGAAAAAGAAGGAGGCGGGGTGACATCTGACATTATGGTGTTTGTCTTCCCAAGTAGCTATTACGTGTGATGGAGCCTGGCCTCCCTGGAGGTGGCTGAACACCTGCCTGCCCATGGGAAGTAGTGAATGAATTCCTTATTTTGCTTTGCTTGTGTGCGTGGCTTTTGCTTTACCTATTAAATTGTTCTTATATCAACCCTTGAGTTTTATATTCCTTTCCGATTCTCCTCCCCATCTCATTGGGTGAGGGGGGGTAAGCAAGTGGCTGCGTCGTGCTTGGTTGCCTGCCAGGGTTAAACCAACACAACATCCTCTTAGTTACCTCCAGGGATGGTTACTCAGCTACCTCCCTGGACAACCTTTTCCAGTGCTTGATAACGCTTTCAGTGAAGAATTTTTTCCTAATATCCAATCTAAACCTCCCCTGGTGTAACTTGAGCCCATTTCCTCTCATCATGTCACTTGCTATTTGGGAGAAGAGACTGACCCCTACCTCGCCGCAACTTCCTTTCAGGTAGCTCTAGGTAGCAATAAGGTCTCCCCTGAGCCTCCTCCTCCCCAGAATAAACAACCCCAGTTCCCTCAGCTAGTCCTCATAAGCCTTGTGCTCCAGACCCTTCACCAGATTCATTACCCTTCTCTGGACATGCTCCAGCACCTCAATGTCTTTCTTGCAGTGAGGGGCCCAAAACTGAACACACTGTTCAAGGTGTGGACACATCAGTGCCAAGTACAGAGGGACAATCACTTCCCTAGTCCTGCTGGCCTTTTCTGAACTCCTATGCTATAAATCTAGTTCAGTGTCACTTCCAGCAGACAAACTTCACATTCTGTCAAACTATGGATTTTAAAAATATTTTCTTCTTTTTTTTCTTTTTTTTCTTTTTTTTAAGATTTTGAATACTTAGCATAACTAAATTCTTAAACACTTCAGATCTGATTTTTAAAACCTCCTTTTTAGCCTTTTGCATGTAATGTCATCATTACAATCTCCATGTTTTTGAACTGGATTGTCAGATCATGCTAATCTTGGACATACGGTTGTTTCAGAGCTGCTTCCACATGGAAATCTAGATTCTCCCAAGTGACTTCTGCCAACCTTAGCTAACTACGTTGCAGTGCTATTTTAATGAAGAGAGAGACCTTTAACTGAGCATTTGTTTCCCAAATGTGTCTGATTTTCACAAAATGGTGTAATATTTTGACTGGTTTTTAAGACTCTAGTTGAGTCAGGCATTTGTAAGCGAGGCTGTAGAAAATAGTGTTTGAGCAATCTGCATGTTTTTTATAATATAAATACATCCTAACAGTATTGAATTCCCTGTAGTTTGATGTTATTTAGACAAGCCAATCCAAAACCAAACTGATCAACTACCTTGCTTATGCGGTGATCTATGACAGGTCAAGTTTTCCATATATTTTAGGTTCTCAAAAAAAGCCAACCAAAAACCAAAACCCAAAACTGTACAAAGAGGAGAATTTTCCTTAAGATAGAGTAATTGATATGATTTCATGGTGTTGTAACAGTCTAGTAGATGATGAAAACTATCAGACTCGCAAATCTTTTCATTTACTTATTTGTTATTTGCCTCACATGGTAATATAACATCATTATTTGCACATTGCCTTGCTGTAAAGGGTAAAAGCAAGCTGAGTGGAAGCCCATCAAAAAGTGGTGATTCACAGACATATTTAAATCATCATACACCCATGATTTTTCAGGCTTTTTAGATATGAATGCTATAGTTTATACATGTGTAACTTTGATGTGGCATGCCTGCAAGTTGCTTTTCATGGTATAATAATATTATTGTAGCTTTGATCTGAAGACAAACCAGATGAAGTTTGCACAGAGAGGCAATAGCTTTATTGGAACAGTTAGATGTAACAAACAGAGGAGTTTTCAATTAGATAAATATTTTTATTTTTTTTTATACAGGAACCAGAAGAACCTGTTTTCAAAACTAAATACATGTACTGACAGTAATAGTTTATATTTAGTTTGGTTATTTGACTCTTTAAGTATAGATTAGAAAAACTGGGCAAAAAACGTGTGGAAGAGAGGACAGGTCACCCAGTACAAAGATAATAAATTCCTTAGAGATGGTGGGGGTGGAGATCTTTTCCTGTGAAACACACAGTTACTAAAGGTTTTGGTGAAAATTGTTGCATGCCTTGAAACCAATATATGAGGTTTAGTTTTTTGGTTAACTTCTTCTGAAAACAGTTTGTAAAATTTGTCTTGAGGATCAGCACTGAGATATCAGAAACAGAATGGATGTGAATGTTTTTGTCCTCTGGTAGGAGGGAAGAATACACTCATCTGACTTTAGGCCTCCAATTTTGGATTTGGTTGTATAAAGATGAGTTCCTAATGCTCTTGGAGATGCCTTGTGATATCCAAGACTGGTAGATATGAAACAGAACTTATATAAGTCTGGAAAGGGTTTATGGGAAAACTTTTGGAAGAACAGTTGTAGGCCACACAGGATGTTTTACGACCCTTAGCATACATAGGTATAATAGAGTATCTACAGGAGAGCTACACCAGTAACGATTGTGTGGTCTCACCAACAGAGTGTGTTAGGCATTTGACACACTACATGAAGTACACGACATCCGAAGTATACAATTAGATAATTCTAAGATTTTGATACAGTGGTCATGGAGACATTCACTGTGGTGTCAGGAAGATAGCTCAATTTCATTTCATCTCTGGGAAGTTAACTTCTGCTAAGGCTGTTTATGAGGAGGCAAAGATATAGGCATGGTCATCTTCCACTATGAATTGTCGTTACATAAAGATTCTTCTTTTAGCTTTCAAACTAAGGACATATGAAACAGCCAGTGTTATATAACCATGGGAGGTTTGGTTTTTTTTTTTCTATAATAGTCAATTTGCCCACAGTATTTTGGGTTTTCTTCAAATATGCATGTTGTTTTCTTAGGTACATAGCTTTTTTGCACAAACTAAACTGAAAACTATAGTTCCCTTTGTGTTATTGACAAATTCAGTTTGGCTATAGGACTAAAAGCACAACATATTCATCATTTGACTGATAATTACTTCATTATTAGCCCAATAGTGCTTTTGTCTGACAGTTAAGAACATTAAAAAGACATACCTTTTTCTGAATAGCTTTTCTAGGAGGTTTTCATATAGCTAAATGACAGATCAGGTGTTTTGAATTGTTCCCACAAATTATTCCTTTGTTTTCATGAGACTTTATTCTGACTAAACGCTGCTTATTTGTCTACATGTATCTACTAATACATATATATATACACACTTGGTTATTATTTGGATGAAGTAAAGGTTAAGACTGACAAAATCATTCTTGAATATATATGAAAAAGTTTTGAAAAAAACGTAACTAATTTTTATGGAATTACATGACACATTAAATAATGTGATAACTGCCAAACTATTTTGGAAAATTAATGAGAATAAGGGTTTTGTCATTGTCTACAAAACAAAGGTGAAACAGAGTTAAGAAAAAATGAGTTAACAAACAAATCTGGAAAAGGAAATTAAGCCATTTTAAGAATGACTTAAAACCAATTAAATTCCTTTCAGAGAATTCAACATGTAAAATTGGTAAGGTGGTTGGTTGTTTTTTTGGTTTTTTTTTTGTTTTTTAATTCAAAAACTCAATGAATGACTAGAAATTTAGGATATGTAATGGATATGAGCATAAAAATATAACTACATTTTCATGTGTCCAATAGGTAAGTTCTTTAGTGTATCTGTGAACATTTCTATAATAAATAATGTATTACACATACTGTATATTGGATACATGAAACCAAACTTCTATACATGTGCTGGAAGTAAAAGCAAGACAATGTTCCATTGCAGAAACAGAATTAGAATAAGTGATCATTAATGAACAAGTTTGTGACATAACCTTGATATAAATAAGTCTTCTGATAGATGTCATTGATTTTTATAGAACAGTATGTCTGCTGCACAAATGTGCAAAAGGAGTAATTATGAATAATCTTAAACTTTAGGGATTCTTACAAATGCTGAGTAAAATGTTTTATTCCTGAGTTTGTACAAAGTCCAAGGAAAGAGCTTTAATTAAAAAGTTGGAACACTCCAAACCCCACGAATTTTAAAGGCATAAGCTATTGCTGGGAATCTTATACGCTCACAGAAAGATTAAAGAATGTGAAATACTCATGTGGAGAATAGAAACAGGCACAAATATATTTCAAAAATAACAGTTAAGTGATAAGCATCTATTTAACTGCAGGTGACATACAGTGGAAGATAATGCATTATAGTAACTTTCAATGTTAATGGTTTAATATTGTTTCGTGTATGTTATAGCAAGTGAGAAATTTCTAGGTCTGTAATTCCTAACAAATAGTTTAGGCAGAACAGGAAGTGACTTCAGCAAATTTTAATGAGTTTTAAAAACAGAAACCCTGATGTAACTAATTCATAGTTAAGACTCCTTTAATTAATAAATATCTGCTTCTTCATTTAAAATTAAATTTCTTTCCAAATCTTTAATAACAAAATTTCACAACTTTTTAGAGAAGGATTTTGACACTATATAGACTATAGCTTTCAATGAAGGATTTTGTCATTGTTAAACTTTATTTCATCCAAAAAGCAACTATATATATATGTGCTAGTACAGACAAATAAGCAGTGTTTAGTCAGAATAAAGCTTCTTGAAAAAGAAGAAATAAATTTGTGGGAACAATTCATATCAATAATACAGCTAAATTGATTATTATTTTTTTTAAAGTCTGGTCTTTTCATGTGATAACACAGTGTAGACCTGAAGAATTTAACATCAAAGTAATTTTCCATTACATTAGATGAACCTCTTAAATGAAAGCCTCTCTTTAAAGCAAGTGTGCATTTATCCAAAGAAAATTTAACACTGAGTCCTAACATACTTTCCTAATTTGATGTTTCATATTGATTTGTAAGATACTTATTCTACTGCAAAAATCAAATGAGTCACATTTGAATCAACATGTTAGGTTATACGATACAAGCTCATCTACAAACCCACACAGGAACTCAGAAAATGGCAGGAAGGGGAACACAAATGATATTCTGCCAGAATACTTCTAGCTCCATCACCTTGGAAGTCCCAACAAACTCCGCATGTGAGGGTGCCTGTGTGTGTCTAAGGATGAGAACACAGCAGATTTTGGCTGTTGGGAACAATAAGCTGGAAAGGGGAGCGGCATGAGGCTGTTGGCGCTGTCTGTGTTCATGTGAGTGCTCTGAATATCTGCCTGTTATCTGTGAGGCTGGCATGCATGCATGTGGTGTATATGTGTGCAGTGGGTTTGCGTGGCAAGGGTTTGGTAGCAGGAGGCCTGGGGGGGGGTGGGGGGGGGGCTTCTGTGAGAAGGTGCCAAAAGCTTTTCCATATGTCCAATGGAGCCAATGTCAGACAGCTCTGAGACAGGCCCACCACTGTCCAAGGGCGAGCCAGCAGTGGTGGTAGCACCTCTGTGATAACATATTTAAGAAAGGAGGAAAAAAATCTACACAACAAAATTGCAGTGGAAGAGAGGAGTGAGAATATGTGAGAGAAACAGCCCTGAAGACACCAAGGTCAGTGCAGAAGGAGGGGCAGGAGGTGCTCCAGGCACCAGAGCAGAGATTCCCCTGCAGCCCATGGTGAAAATCACTGTGAGGCAGGCTGTGCCCCTGCAGCCCATGGAGGTTAGCTGTGGAGCAGATATCCACCTGCAGCCCATGGAGGACCCCACGCTGGAGCAGGGGGATACCTGAAGTAGGCTATGAGCTATGCAAAGTCCACAGTAGAGCAGACTCATGGCTGGACCTGTGGACCCATGGAGAGAGGAGCCCGAGCTGAAGCAGGTTTGTTGGCAGGGCTTGTGACGTTGTGGGGGACCCCATTTCTCCACCTCTGCGCTGCTTGGGGGAGGCAGGTAGAGAAACTGGGAGTGAAGTTGAGACCAGGAAGAGGGAGGGTTGGGCGGGAGGTGTTTTTTAAGTTTTTATTTTAGTTCTTTTTATCATACTTTGATTTGAATGGTAATAAATGAATTTAGCCAAGTCTAGTCTGTTGTGCCTGTGACAGTAATTGTTGAGTGATCTCCCTGCCCTTATCTCGACCCATGAGCTTTTCATTATTTTTTCTCTCCCCTGTCCTGTTGAGGAGGGAGGTGACAGAGCGGCTTTGGTGGGGAACTGGCATCCAACCACGGTCAACCCACCACAATGTGTGCTCTTTGCGCATGTGCCTGCTTCAGTCTTGCTGCTGGTTGGACTTGGGGACACAGAGCTGTGGCAGCCTTATCTCTCTCAGGCGTGATATATTTTCCTCTAGTAGCATCCATATTTCCCTCTAACAATATCCACCTGCTATTTATATAAGATGTCTTTTAACTTCCATGTAATCCCTTATTTGTGATATATCATTGTAAAATATCCCTCAAAACATTTTGAGTACATTTGAGGAATGACAGAAATTAATTTTAAATTTAAGATTACTCTCCAATAATTGGAAATATTTAGTAAGTAAAAGAAAAGGATTGAAATTAAGTTGTACACAGAGCCACACAAATTTTGCTTTTGATTTGAGGAACTTTTATATAATTCTGTCTCTTCAATTTTAGTTCATCTTGGTCTTGTACTCCATTACTTTTCCTTTGAGCTTCAGGTTTAAATGGACTTCTCACTTCAAAGCAAGATTCAGTCAATACAGCAGAGTTGCTTAAGTTTTCGTGCCAATACCAAGTGAAAATACAAGCAGCGGTTTGACACAATTCCATAATAGACCTATTTTGTTTCTTGAAAGGTTTGTATGTGTTAGGAAGTCTGCTGAAGAGTTTCAAGTCTGCAGAAAAATCACAAGTCCCAGAAAATTAGCCAAATTATATTGTTAGTAGAAAATAGCACAAGATGCTGAAGCATGGTTAATGACTAAACTAGTGAAAAAAACAGAATAAGAGGAGCTTTGCATTGAAAATGGGTCAATGAGTGTAATTTAATTTTCATAGAAGCTCTTTGCTACTTGATTGTAGAAGCATTTTCATACTTTTTTTTTTTTTTTTTTTTTTTTTGGCCAGTTATGAAATTGGTATTTCCTCCTCCTACCATACTCCATCTCATTTTGGGGAAAAACCTGATTTCTCACCTTTCTTTACATTTTATTATACCATACCCCTGCCATCCCCACCCCCCCTATTTTTTCCAGATTATTTTGAATCAAGTACAAAATGAGATTTTGGGCTTGTATTAACATTATTTCAGTAAAATCATTTGCATTGTCTTTTTTGTAGGAATTATTTCTGAGTGTGCACAGATCAGTTGTTGAATGCAATGCCAGTAATGAAATGATATCAGTTTATTTTCCAGAATTAGTATGAGGGATTGCATGGTTGCTTTGCTTATTGCTAGCTTTAAGTTATTATATGCTACATTCTGCTTTTTAAAGGATGTGGCTGGGCAGAAGGTAAATATGATCTCTGTTTTACCTGCCTTGACTGTTGCCTCTTGAATCAAGTAGAACTTGCTGAAGGAGGAAGTCAGCCTTTCTGTGGGATCAACTAGGGTTGCTGAACTGGGGGAACCTTCTGGAGTGCAGGGAAGAGCAACTAAGCATGCAGAGAGAATAATAAAAAAAAGCAGAAGGAAGCGTTCAGCAAATGGAGACTGCGAAGCTGTGAAGAACAGGATACAGGCTGACTTGAGATATGATGGAAAGAAGCTCTGTGGTATCCAGAAGAGACTGAAGATCTTGTTTCTGAAAATCACTGAGTTGTTGGGAAGAGAACAAGCATGCAAGAACAGTGTAGGGAAGAGGGGGATGTTTTTGTAAAACCTTTACAATTCATCCCAGAAGTTGGGCTATTTCCCTTTTAACATATATGTTCCAATATTCTGCTTAAGCCTATCTGTAGGGTTTAAATAGTTCTTTGATAATTTTATGGGGCAAACTAAGAAAAATATGTAAATGAACTCTAAGTCTTGCTTATGACAATATTTTATCTCAATAACCCAAGCAGATTTTTCTGGTTCAAGACAGCTTAAGAAAAATTTAGCATTGTTAAAACAGTGTCATAACTAGAGCATCTCATGTCAACACAGTAGTTTCAGCAAGGTGAAGGACTATTTGTCTGTAAACTTAACAATCTGAATTCAAATTTAAGCTGAAATCAATGTGTAGTCTTGTAAAAATTTCAGACACTTTTTCTTACACATAAATAAATACGTAATCTGGAAAACTTTAATATTTGAAGATACTTCTAATGACTGTTTAAGTGACTGGACTTCAGATCATGTCCTTTTGGTAAGCAGTGGGATAAGGAAGCAGTGGGACAAGACTACAATTTATTTTCTTTAAAAAAACTTACACTTGGAAAACTTGCTTTCTCTTAGAAGTAGAAGGATATTTGACATATTGTGTCCAGAATTCCAGGTTTACTTCTTTAGGTGTAACTCTACCTACATTTCTAGCTTTATTTTGACATCCTCATATACATATATTCTTACTTCAAAGCTTCTCTCACATGCAACAGTTGCTTCTATGACCTGTTATCTCCCATAGTCTCATAGTTACATTACATGTAAAAAACAACAGTAATGCATGTGGGTATTTGGAATGCAAAGGCTGTATCTATTACAGAATTACTAACTACCTCAGGAACACCCTGCCATTCCCTGGCCAAGGGAACCAATTTGCACATGCGTATTTTAATGAATACTCAGAAATATCCACAGTGTAGCTATACAGCACATTTTGTTAGGAGCACGTGAAGACCTGATTTCTAATCTTTCTGTCAACACAGCAGGAGAACACTGTGCAGCAGACCAGTGTCCTCTAGCACTCATTTTCCTCCTGACTTACTCCGGATGCCACAATCTCCATTCTAACCTTGGAAGACTGCAAAGGGCTTGCAGAGTCAAATCTGGCCTAGCTTGCATTCATGTATATGGAGAGCTGTGTCTGCAAACAGGGCTCTTCTTTACCTTTTGTACCTTTGCTTTTCAGCTGAAGTCAGGTTCACATGGGAGCAGACTAACAAGACAACCACCAATTAAAGTCTGAATGCAAAATAAGGATGAGAAGGCTAAATTTAATCAAACTGTTTTTGCTGTGCAACACTTACTTTTTCCTATATTGTTATATTCACTGCCCTTTTCACTGTTAAATTTCTGGGGGTTTTGTTTTTGTTTTAAATCCTGAGTGAGACTCTATTACAAGAAATCCTAAAATCTCTTTATCTTCACTTAGCTCTCATCTTCTTTAGGAATATGCAACCCAAAAGACTGAGGATAATTGTTTTCATAACGGAATGGACTGCCTCTGAAAATGCATGCCAACAAGATCTGGAAAGGATCAGCTATAAAGGTTATAGTGTCCTCTCTCAACAAATTCACAGCCTGATTTACTGCGTTTCTGAAAGTTTATTCCTATATATTTCTTGAGTAGAGCTGAGATCCCTGAACAGAGTTCTGACTGCAGAGTGCTTTTGTGAAAATAGGAAATAATATGGTACAGACCAAATTAATTTTCACTTGTGACCTCAAAACTAATTAAGCCATTTAATTTGACATACTGAAGTGTCATTGCTGTACTCAGAATTTTAGCATACAAAACATGAAAGTTATTTTGGTTTAAAGTGGAAAAAAAATATGCTAATCTGAATTCAAAGAATTGTAAGCTTATGAAAGTGTCATAAAAGTTCAGTATTTGTTCTAATTAACACCCTGAATTAGTTATTTAGATGCTGCATAACTTTCCATTAAGAATCTACCCATATAACATCTGACACATCTTTGACAAATTGGCAGATATGTATTGGTAAAGCATTTCTTCTTTTTTCTTTTTCTTCCCCCTGCCCCCCCAGGACAAATGGTGTCTTTCAAGTACTTGATACTTGATATAACATCCACATCAAAAATTCCACAAACATTCATACTTTATCCTCACTTATCAGCATGAATTTATCAAGTATGCTCTAAAGCATGAAATCTCATGTTATTGCTCTTTGTATTTCCCTGATCTGCAACCTGCATTATCATCCACAATCCCTTCTTCCAGCTACAGTGTAGCTTTGCCTGCCTCTATTCTTGCAGCAGTATTTTAGAGAAATATTTTTGTGTTTGCTATTGCTGAAACCAAAATTGTTGTTAGTATTTAAAATAGTAACTCAAAATGTTAATACAGAGAATTTCTAAATACTCCTAAGGGTTATATCTGAAAACTCATTAGAAGGAAGTAAGTCAGATTAAGGACTTTCTAACTTGCGGTAAATGTGATTTTGATTAAAATAGTTAAGGCTTAATGTGACACACTAGTCTGTCCTGGTCAGCGTTCTAACACAGTAGTCATACTGGGAGTTTACTCCTTTAGCTTGTTTGTTAGAAAGGGAATACTTAGGAATCAAAAAGATCATATTTTAATAATAATTTTAAAAAACTTATAATTTTTATTTTGGTTTTGAACTTTATATCTATCTATCTATCTATCTATCTATCTATCTATCTATCTATCTATCTAGTTTGGAAACCTGGTTTTATTACCCTGTATTGAGGTTGCTTAATCAATAAATTAACTTTGACTGGGGGAAAAAAAAAACAACAAAAAACAACACAAACAACCAAGACCAAAAACACAGTCTCCCCCGCAACCCTGTCAAACACAAACAAAAAAAGCCTCATGAAATGACATTAAAAAGACAGATTCTGTCTATCCTCTGGTACAGGGTTTCTATGCTCAGTGAACTGGGAATCCTAATTTAAATAGTGAGCTACAATAATTACATATTTTCATTGCATGGCACAAATCATTTATATGACATTTCCCTCTGCAAGGTATGTAATAAAAAATGTTATTCTCAGTTAACATGAAAATAAGCCCAAACTGCTAAGGCCCCTGAAGACCACCCTTCTTCAAAGTAGAGAAGAGGTAGAGACATTCGTTTTGTCTGAAGACAGAAAGCAGCATTCCTCTCAAATAATTTTTAATTACTATTTTTCTTCCCCCTTCAGTAACTAAAGTTTGTTATTCTAAGCATCCCCCTATTTAAGAAAGAAAAAAATAGGAAAAAATAAGGAAAAGGAAAAATGCATGATGTAGAATTTCCACTTTTGAACTAAAACTTAATTTTAGAAAGAGAATCTTTACCTCTTCTTTTATGAATATACACTACATAACTACCTAGCATACTATGTGGGTCCTTTTTTTAGATGCCTGCATTTTTTTCTAGTATATTAGCGTTCACATTCTTGTCTGTAGGACTTTATACTATTGACAGGTTCATGTTGCTAATTTTCAGAATCTAGATTTCAAATTTTCCAAAGTCAGACATAGAAGTATGGTTATTCTTTTTACAGAAAAATTCTTCCTGAAAATATTTATATGTAGTTGACTTTAAATGGATCATGAATTACACTGTATGTCTTCAAATGTACTCATTCTTGGTTTCTAACTGTTTTTTTCCATTAACAATAAACATCAACTGGTGCCACTGAACTGTTAATTTTTTCTTTGTGTCATTTTTTCCCCTCATAAAATTAATTTCATTATATTCAACTAGCGTTCCTGAGGTATTCAATTCTGACAGCTCAATCTCCATGTGAAGCCATGCCTTGCACTGCCCACCCCAGCACTCGCTCCTATCACGACCACCCCCAACAGCGGTGCCCAGCTCCGGGACAAACAGCCACCTGCCATCGGGCACCCTGTGGGGCCCAGCAGCGGGGATGTGCCTGGACACCGACAGCCGACTTGGCCTGCCAAGGCCCGCGCGGGCTGCGACATAGGACCAGGAGGCCACCAAGACACTTTCCTGCCGGGCAGCGTTTGGCCTCGTGTGCTGCTGCACTGCACTGTGGGGGTCGCGTCAGGTCGCCCTGGCCCGGTCTGTCCCCAGCAGGGACAATCTGCTAGTTAAAAAATGGTTTTGTAGATTGTTTTCCTCAATGGTCCCTTGGGTAGTTTATATATCTATACAGATAGGAATTGTCATAAATTAATTGCTTTCTCCGAAATGTACTCCTACTACTTCATTATACTGCAGCTTGTATGTCTACTCAAACTGCTACTTGGATCCTCTTTTCTAGCTTGTTCCTTGTATTTCTGTGACTTTCAGGTCTTTACACAATTATGTCTCTATTTATATCACTCTAATTAACAGAATAATGTTAAAATCAAGGAAATTGTTATCCATTGTATTTGGCTTTTAATGTTACATTTGTTTTAAATCCGAAGCAGGTTTAGTGCCTAGAATTTTTCTTTTTTTTTTTTTCTTTTTTTTTTTTTCTTGTGTCTGTTAAACTGATTTTTTTAAAACTGATTTTCTTATGTACCTATGTCATTCTCTTATTTCATAATCATTATACCCATCCTTTTTTTTTTTACTTTTATTTCTTATTTTTACCACCTTTTTTGTATACCACCTTAATAATACTCTAAACTCATTGAAAGAAAGTGTTTGTCTCTCTGATTAGTTTGTGTTATGCAATAACATCAGTTATTTAAAGTGGAAGTGTAAAAGAGTAGTGTCATTCCACAAAATAAGCACTAAACTGATAGTCAAAACACTTAAGTGGAGGAAAGGTATGTAACTCATGCTTTTTTTTGTATAATGAGAGTAACGTTTTTTCCAACTTTTGTTGTTTTTGTTTTTTTTTAATTGTACATACTTTTTCTAGTAATTTAAAAGTTGTCTATTATTCAATTCCTGTATAAAAATAATAATAAAAAAAAAAGTCAAATGTAAATTTCCTATAGCCTAACTAATGTCCCTGATCTTTAGGAAACCATATATATATAAAAAAACATTTTCTCTACAGTTCACAATTTACAGCACTGTTTAGTCTTTGCTGAAAAAAACCCTGCCAATTAGAATCTTAATATATAAAAGAGTCACATATCCTTGAGAATACTATCAATGTATATAATTTATTGGATTGAAGATCTGTTGCAGTCTGGAAGTGGATACAGTTCTGAAACCAGGCTGTATTCACATATGCATATACACAAGCTTTTCAACAACCCAAACCCACATTTGAATCTAAATATTTCAATATACTTCTTAACATCCTGGTTACAACCACAAAAGTATTTCAAAGATAGTTACAAATCAGGTCTCTAGAGAAACTTGTGTGCCTTTTAGTATTGCTGTTTATTTCTATTTTTCCTGAAAAGTTTTTGTTTGTTCTTATAAATTCAGCACAACATAGAGAAGTAAACTTTTATTTTAGTTTTTTTTTTTTGTTTTATTTTGGTTTTTTTGTTTGTTTTGGTTTGGGTTTTTTTGTTGTTGTTGGGGTTTTTTGTTTGTTTTTTGGTGTGTGTTTTTTTTTTTTTTTTTTCCCCAGTGAGGATATTTTCATCTTTATTTGGGGAAAAAGGCATTTCTCAGGGTAATTTTCAGTATTCAGAAATACTGGTTTTTTTACATTATGTTGTTTGGATCATCCAGTTTCACAAATAGTGATGAGAGACTGAGTGTAGGGAAATATATAACATGATCAGGAAATTATAACATCACTGTTTCTTTTTGATTTTCTGAATACTGAAAGAGAAAAGTAAGCTAGTAAATTTATTCTTGGACTTATCAGATATCAGAAAGGAGGAAAATTTGGAAATTATGAAGTCTTTTGAAGATAGTTCTTTTGACTGAACTTCCAGAAAATGTGAATCAGTCCCTAAAAGCTTCTAAGAGATCAACCAGACTAGATTAGTGAGACAAAGTGCAGAATTAATTTAATAAATTCTATTAAACAAGGTAGAGGCAGTAATCACAGTTCCTCAAGATTGTCACCTGCCTAGTGATTAGCTTCCTATAAGCCTCATCACAGTAATGCTTCAGTAAGGGGTTTGGACAAAATTGATGTAGTGGCTCCACAGGGGGTTTTGTGGGAATTCTTTACCTACTGGTCATGTATACCACTGAAGAAAATGAAATGCATGCAGCAATATTAAGGCTTTTTTTTTTTTTTTTTTTCTTTTTTTTTTCCATTGTAGTTGTTCTATGCTCTATTTCATTGTGGTGAAGCTCCTCCAGACCACCCAGTCAAAGGTCTCAGCTTCCACAAAGAATCTGTAAAGTATGGTTACAGTGGATATGTAGATACCTAGATTAGGAGAATTTCTTCTCTAAGCATCAAGACTTGTACCCTAGTTAGGTACCAGTGTTAAGTGAACTGAATCCCACACTCCATAGTTAAATTCACAGTTTTTGAAATTATTTAAGTGATAATATAGAGAAACAAACATTTTCATACACCCACACCCACACTTCTATCTGTTACAACTATAATTGCATGCACTTTCTCATAAAGATTGTTTACTACAGCAAAAGTTGTGCTGAATAAAACACAAAGAAATAGGAGAAACATTTTCTTTGTTTAGCTACTACACAAATTATATTATCCTTGCCTTTAAAGGTAAGAGGTCTGTTGTGGTTTTTTTTTTCCTGTCTTTCATAATATTTTTTCCCCTGTTCAGAAAATATGATCAAATACCTGGTTTAGGACTTTTCATGATGACAGATATTGTATGACAATATGTCAGATATGTGGAGATTTTCAAAATCAGATAAAGGGATAGAAATAGTTTGGCTTATATTTGGTCTCCCTAAGTAATTTCTCTGAATAGATTTTTATTTCCAGACCAGCAGTAAAATTGTTCAGTTGATGAATTTGATGGAATGAAATTAACTCAGTGGTTTTGCAACTGAGTATTTTGATGAACCCCTTGCGTCTTAGCAACTTCAAATACAATCCAGCTCTCAAAATCTATATATACTCATTTAGAACACTGACCTGGTTTGGGCTAGGATGGAGTTAATTTTCTTCTTAGTAGATAGCACAGTGCTGTGTTTTTGCTCTGATGTGAGAACAATGTTGATAACGCACTGATGGTTTTTAGATGTTGCTAGTAATATTTCTACTAAGTCAAGGGCTTTTCAGTTTCTTAGGCCCTGCCAGTGAGAGGGCTGGAGTGGCACAGGAAATTGGGAGGGGACAGCCAGGACAGCTGACCTGAACCAGCCAAAGAGGTATTCCATACCATGGGGCATCATGCTTGGTATATAGACTTGGGCGGGGGGGGATTAGCTGGGGCCTGCAGATTGTTGCTCAGGGACTGGCTGGGCAGCAGTCAGTGCCTAACTTAGCTTAAAAAGTAGAAGGAGTGTAGGGTTTAAAAAAAAAAAAATAAGTAGAAACTGGGTTTTCTTTAAAGTTGTATATAGTTAGTCATCAATTTCCTAATAAAAAATGTGGTGGTATTTTTCGCAGGGTATATATATATATATATATATATATATATATATGTATATATACACACACACACATTTATATATAAATTTACATACATATATATATATATTTAATTCAGCTTTCATAGTCAAGATGACTATTCCAGTTCAAAGGTGTTCACAGCAATAATAGACTTCAGGTAATGCAACAATGCTTTTTAAAGTGCATCTCAATTGCCACATTTCTTTTTAACATGTACATTAATCAGCAATACCAGCTGTTTTATCATGTATTAAACTCTACAAGTGGAGGCAAAAGCTGAAGATATTATTATGGTACTGTATGTCTAGAAAGAATATTACAAATACATAATGTCATGCAATGTATGGTAAGAAAGATATTGAGTAATCATTAAAAGTGAAAAAAACAATTTTTCTCAGCTTCTACAATTATTGAAGTAAATAGAGAAAAGTAAGCTGGCATTAATCAGAAGAATAAGAAATGTAAGAAATATATAGAAAGAAAAGGGAAAGCATTGTTTTCCTTTTCTCATGGTTAATGCCTTCTCCCTGTCATGTTTTTTCAAACAAGATTAGTGCTTCTCAGCAAACTGCATTTACGTGGTACTACATCAGATAAAAGTGGATTTAGTGGTCGTCAAAGAAAAATGGAGTAGTAAGAATTTTTAACAAAAGGACTGTAACAAAAAAGCACATATACATTTACGTGACATACATTCTTCATGTGCTTGTATCTTGAAAAGTATTTATAATCACAGTTGCACCATCTCATCAAAGGTTTCAAAGTGAAAAAATTATCAAAGTGGAATGAATGTCATTGCTCCTAGAAAATAAATGGCCTCTGGCATGAAAGGCTAAACAGATAAGGACTTTTCTGACTGAAATTAAGTCAAATAAGGAGGAAGATTATAAAGAAGTATAAAAATATGAAATTATGGAGAATTCAGAACACTGTGAAGGTCAGTGATGTAATGCATTCATAAAGTGATTGCACACAGAATCACACAGCATGGTCAGTGTTCAAAGGGTCCTTTGGAGATCACCTAGTTCAACTGCTCTGCTAAAAGCAGGTTCACTGAGAACAGGTTGTACAGCATTGTGTCCAGGTGGGTTTTGAGTTTCTCCAGAGAAGGAGACTCCACAGTCTCTCTGGGAAGCCTGTTCCAGTCAAAGTAAACAAGTTTTTCACACAGCAAAGAAGTTAATCTTTAGATGAATCTTCCTGTGTTGCAGTTTGTGCCTGTTGCTCCTTATGCTGCTGCTGGGCATCACTGAAAAGGGTGTCATGGTTTGACCTCAGTAGGTAGCTAAGAACCACAAAGCTGCTTGCTTACTCCCCTCTGGTGGCATGAGGCAGAGAATTGGAAGGGTGTACACTCAGAAAAACTACTTCCACCACCTTGCTTTTATCCACTAGTTAGGTGACCTTATCATAGAAGGATATCAAATGAGTTAGGCTTTTCCCTTTGTGAATGCACATTGACTGTGCCTGATGATTGCATTAGTCTCTAAATATCTTTCAGTAGTACCCAGTATAATTTTCTCCATTATTTTTCCAGGAACTGAGGTTAGGCTAACAGACCTGTAGTTCCCTGTGTATTCCCTCACACCCTTTTGTGGATTGGAATAACATTTGCAAGCTTCCAGTCATCAGGGACCTGCCCACACTCCCAAAACCATTGGCAGATGATGAAAAGAAGTCCTGTTGTAGTATCTGTTAGCTTCTTCAGAACTCTGTGATGAATCCCATCCGGCCCCATGGACTTGTGAACGTTCAGCTGACACAACTAGTCCCTTACAGTTTCAGTGTCCACAAATGGAAAGTCACTGTTCTCCTAGACATGGTCCTCCAACTCAGAGGACCAGGCACCCCAAGAACTATATTTAATATTAAAGACTGAAGCAATAAAGCATTGAATGTGGACTCCTTAAACCCTAAGCCAGACACAATGCGGCAGTATCACAGTCGTGCCGGCAAAAAGAGCCCCCCCTATCTTGGAGGGAGGTTGGGGAATGAATCACCCTTCAAACAGATCTCTGCAGCCATTCCTTCACCTCCATTCCTTCATCCCTATTAGTCAGGTGATTATCTTCATCAAGTATCAGTCCAGTATTTCCCTTAGACCTCCTCTTGCTATAAACATACTTTTAAAAAGCCTTTTTTTGTAGACTCACGCAACACTGTCCAGCTACAATTCTTGATTCAACTGTTGTTGAGCTTTGGCTTTTCATGTTTTCTCTCTACAAACCATGCAAACTACAGCTCAGTGATCTTCCTGTGAAGACTGACCTTGCTTCCAGATACCACACAATTTTTCTCTGCTTCAGTTGCAAGAGGAGTTCCCTGTTCAGGCATGCTGGTCTTCTGCCCCATTTGCTTGAGTTTTGGCACCATATGATTGCCTGCTTCTGTGCTTCTAAAGGTGATTCTTTAAAAGAGACCTGCTTTCCTGAACCCTTAAGCCCTGAAAAGCAGATTCCCAGAGCACACTGCAAACTAGCTCCCTAAGTAGCTTGAAGTTTTATCACTTGAAATCTGGGGCAGCAGCTCTGCTGACCCTTTTTCTCATTACAGTGAATATTTTAAACCCCACCATTTTGTGATCACTCTGGTTGAGAGAGCCACCTACCATCACTCACACTTCCCACAAGTCCTTCTCTGCTCACAAATAACAAGTCTAGGGGGGCATCTTTCCTCGTTGGCTCATGGAGTATTTTTTACATGAAATTATACTCAACTTTCTTCAGGAGTTTCCTATATCTACTTGTCACAGTAGTATGTTGTTCCCACTTGATATCTGAGAAATCGAAATCTCCTGTAAGGACAAGGGCTACTCATCCAGAGGTTTTTCCTAATTGCCTGCAGCGTAACTCATTAACGCTACCATCCTGGCAGGGTGATTGATAGTAAACACCCACAGTAACATCAGTTTTGTTTTCCATTCTAATCCTCAACCAGAGGCTTTCAACCACATCATCCCTAAATGTAAGGCCTATACATTCAATCCTCTCCCTTACATACAGTGCAACTCCTCCACCTCACCTGTTCTGCGTATCCTTCTTGAACACATCATAGCCCTTAACCCCAGCACTCCAGCCGTGGGACTCATTTCACCAAGTCTTCCTGATTTCAATGGCATCACAGGTCTGGGAACAGACCAATGCTTCCACTAATGCTGTCACAACTGAAACCTGTACACTGTTGAAAACTGGGAGGCATACCCGGTGTTCTATAATTAGATAAAACAACTCCCTGGATTACAACACACACACCACCACCACCACCACCAAGTAATTACAAGGCAAAAAGAAAAAGGAAAGTCTTTGGAGAAGTGGAATACAAGGGGGGAAGTGAACAGTTACTTTGCGGCAGATGATCTCTGAGTAGTTCATTACTGACTATTTGAGACTAGCAGTAAAAAGAAAAAGCTTCTGATAATGATGTAATGTCATCAATATTCAAATATGAAATAGAGATTTAAATCTACTGTTTGTGAACCTGAGAGATACAAGATTTGATTGGCTTTGGTTTTGGTTTGGTTTGGTGGTTTTTTTAAGGTGAACATTTACATCCCCAGTTATATGTGATTTTTAATGCTTTCTTTATGGTGCAACCACACTTCTTCTACTAAAATATTTTATGGCTTGCTATTGCTTGTTACTTTCACAGATATGTCACAGTGAACAGTACTGATGTTGATACAGCTTGCATTCCATGTATGCTTTCTCTTTTGTATTTCACAAAATAACACCATGTGAGGACAATGCTAGATAATATCATTATGTTCTAAAAGGGCTATATTACATGTTTTACTTTTTGCTTTTGTTATAAAATCCTTGGTTTTCTTAGAGTTTTAACATGATGAAAATCAACATTAATATGTGGACTAAGTAATTAATAGATATGGGGGCTAACATTTGAATCTGTGACAATATAGATACCAAAAATCCTCATTGAAACTAAATAGTGTTTAGAGGATGGTTATGGTATAGTAATAGTAATGATATAGTAAATGATGATATGGTAAAATAATATAGTAATGATATGGTAAACCTGAGGGGCTATAGAAGAATACAGCAATCTTTATTGCTCCTTTAGTAATGCCTCCCATCATCAGTCCTGGTATTTCTGGATATCTGGGAACAACTTCTTAAGACATCACAGCAGGTGATGCAGTAGTTGCTGGCAAGCCTCCTTCACCTCCTGCCACAATGCATTTGAGATCCTCTGATCCACCACTGTACCTCTTCATCACTTGCTTCTCTCACAGTTGTAACAGATGTCTTTCCTTTTGCCTGGTTCCTACAGCATCTCTGTCTGCATGCAGCACTTAGCTGAGAAAGGACAGAGAACCACTAAACAGGAAAGGAGAAGGAGTACATGAAAAGGAGATGAAGGAATATATACAGTTTTGATCCCAGTTCTAAAATAAGGTCTCCAGATCTGATCATCAGACTGGCTGTGAATGGCAAGTGAGAGGAGGGATTGAATTGAGAAGGGATTATGAATCCAATTCACAGCAGAATGATCATTAAAGAATAACACAAAGGTGCTGCATAGAAGAGCAAAAACATAGCATTGTAGGCATCAACGCCTAAAGGTTTTGATATAATATACTCATAGAATCATAATACTTCCACTGTTTCAGCAAATATGCATCATTGGTGACCATGTGATTCCTTGGAATTTTTCAAAGAAATTGCTATTGGCTTGTTGATTTATGTTTGTTTCCAATTCTTAGCCACCCAGAAACAGAAGGAGGTACTGAGGTTCCATTACCCAAATGCAGGGACATTTCAATAAAAAAAGAGAATGAGGAAGGGGAAAGGATGTTCTTCATTAAAATAACTGCAAACTAGCAGAGATTTCTTCTTTCTCTAAAATAAGCACCAAAACAAACATTAACACACACCCCTCCTCTTTTTCTGTCATCCTTTTAGTCTGTGGAGTTATATATAATTTATTGCCTACCAAATGCTTCCTGTACCAAATACTTCCTGTCATGTACAGGATTCTATGTTACATCTTTTGAAGCCATTATGGCAAATCCATAATTTCTGCAGCAAAATAGGGTTACCTGGCCCTGTGTTGGTACAGGATGTTGAAGCCCTAATATTCCTGCTATTGCTTACTATGATTTTAAAATAGTAACAAAAATGATTTCTCTGAATATATTCAATATGTTCTTCATCCATTCTGTATAGTTAGGCTTCCCCCCACAAGAAGTCATATGGAGGTTAACTGGGTGAAAATGAAGCAATAAATGCTTTACTTGTAACAAACAAAATCTCACCATTAAAACCAGGACATGCATCAGGGACAAAAATTGGACTGATTTTCATCAGGCTGAAACATTTTCAAGGTTATCAGATGTGTTGCCTTTCAGCAGTCTTTAGAAGAGTATTTTTACATATCCAATACATTCAAGTCATGCTGTAGCAGATTTGATACCTGTGGATGATACTGTACGTAGTCTGATTCAGATGTTTAATCTGCTATTTCTCTTTCATTGGCCATTTTTTTCTTGATTCTTAAAAAAATCTGATTGAAGTCTGTGCATATAATGTATGTGCTCTTCACAAAACATTTTTCTTTCACAAGGAAAAAGAAAACATATATGACCCAAAGCTTAGAACCAGCCTTCAATCAGAGATTCCCATGACTCAGGTACTAAGTACTTAGTTGAAAAGCATTTATTTTAGTTAAGAAACTAATCTGAATTACTGTAGAACCTCTGGCTCAGCAAATATTTTACTCAAAAAATCCACTAGTATAATAAAATATTTTTTAAAAAAGTTAGACTGCTTAAATTAATGCATTTGAAGTTTATCATTTACTTGCATGAGACACTGATCAATGTCTTCTGCTCAGATAAGACAGAATGCATGTTAACTTCTGTACTTAGCTTTTCCTTTTTCTAGGAGTAAGCTTTTCATTAAACTTCTTGTGATATAGAATATTTTATGAAGAAAATATCAGAAGATCATACTTAAGTAATGTACTTTAACTTGCTTCCTTTGAAAACAAAATCAGGCAAATGATATCCAGAAAGAATATTAGTGTCCTTCCCCTAAGCCACAGAAGAATAATAAAACAATGTCCACTAAACACTCTTTGACTGAGTTTGTGAACTGAGGCAAACTACCTTGATATTGATTTAGAATAGTTCTATTGCCCAGTTTTATATGTGTATATAGGATAAAAGATTTTAAAAAAAATAAAATAAAACCAGGCCTTTGGAGAAAAACTAAATGAAGTGAAATCTGTACATAACAAACACATTTTTTTTTAAAAAAAAATATTTTATCATATAGTACTTATTTATTGTCTTTAAAAATGTAGAAACTAATCTAGGTTTAAGAAAAATTCCAAATTACATCAAAATGATAATTTAGCTTTTTCCTGCTTTTGTTTCATTTAAATGAGAAAAATTAATTAACTTATTTTAAAAAAAAGTCAAAAAAATGTCTGACTGTCCTCAGTTTCAAAAAAATCAATAGTCAATTTATAATAGTAATAACTCATGCCTCTAGAAAGTATCTGGATAGCATATATAACAAAATAACTACATTGAAGTTTAGATTTTCTAATGTAAATTGCACATCCCAAGGACACAAACAGTGGAGTGTCTGCCTGCAGAAGACTTTTGTATGGCTTTATAATTTACTTTGAAAATTTTGTATGACTTCACAATGATTGCTCCCATGTTTAATAGATATTATCCCCACAGTCCAAAAGGCAGGATACTTATTAATGTAAGACATGATTACTAATATACAAAAAGGCTAAAATTTTATTAAAAAGATAGTGTGGAATTTTCAGAATCTAATTTTTTACTCCCTCCCCAATAATATTGTAAATAACGTATTATTTATATTTTATATTTTATTGTTACTCTAATAATAATTTATTATTTACTTTGATAAGTTCAAACTTCAGTCAAAGCAGTTTCATTTAAAAAAGTCTATCCACTTTATCCGTGACCTCAGTTCAAACTGTAGCTGGTTGAATAATTAAAATTACTGTAGCTAGATGAACAACTAAAAATACCATATCCACAAATTCTGTTTAAAGATTCTTATGTCTTCCAAGGAATTGATACATAGAATAACAATAACATAACAGTCCTTCTTTGAGACTAGAGAGCTCAGAATTCATTATAGTCTGTCTGTGAATTTTATTTTTATTTAGCTGAATATATATTGACCTGTGCGTGACAAATGGCATCAGGGGTATGCATCGGTGATAAAACAATGGATCATATAGTTTTATCAATGATTATTAAAATACATATAGCTACAGTATAATGATGAAGATGTAAAGTATGTTATAAATCTGCTTGACTGTGATGAGTATTTGGCAGCTTCAGTGATAATGTTTATTATAGCCCACACATTATGCAGTGGAGAAGAATTACAAAGTCCTGCTTCTGTCATAAATAACAGATTAATCAACCTTTAAAAGGCCTTCGCGTGTGGGAGGTGATGAGAAATTTCTTACATTGTGTTTGAAATGCTGAGAGGATAATAAAGCTCAGTATTTACAACAGGTTGGTTTTGACACTGCTTTTATATTGACTCTATCTATCTTCATACCACATGTGGAAAATATCTCAACAATATTTTTCTGTATTAAAAAAAAATAATCACACTTATAGAACTGTTTACTAGTACTAAGATTCTTTTCTAATACATGTTCATTCAAATATTCTGTTAAAACTGAATAAAGCTGGTCAGGCATACATTTTTCTGTCTTGTCATCAGAGTAGATACAGGTCCTATGGTTTAAAAATTTAGTTATTTTGAAAAGTACTTATGAATTCATGCAACATAACATTGATACTCAGCTGGAATAAGAGACTCCACAGGTTACTGTGACAGATATGACATTTTTCAGGTTTGTTCTTGTCATCCTTTAACTGGTCTTTGATAATCACTATTAACAAATCCTATTACCAAAATATCGAGAAAATCTTTTATGTGCTGTCTTCCTTTTCTTGAAGAGTATAGGACAATTTCTACTGATTTAAACGGAAGACAAAAGTTTAAAATACTTTCCATTGTTTACAGAAGAAATAGTTCGATAATTAAATATTAGTATGTGCTAAAATACCCTCACATATTTGTCCGTAAGGAGAATTTCTCAGTCATTAGGAGGAAGGGGATGACTTAAGTATGGAACTGTTTTTTTCTTCACTTAGGACTGCATAAAGATTCCTTGTCCATGTTCGTATGCACCCAATAGTTTTTTCTATTTCTGCTAATACTTGTACCCCACAATATTCCAAATTTACAAAGAGCAGGTTAAAATTTTCTCTAAGGCTAAAACCAGTATTCATTAATTAAAATTCCTGACTAATAGTGTCATCTTGCTTAAATTGTTTTTTACTTTTAATTTACTTTTTTCACTTAAATTATTATAATTAAGTAAATCTTAGGTACTCAGGAGTTCAGCAATATATATATTTTTTACCTTACCATCATACAATGTGCCTGAATATTCATCTTTAAGAAAGAATTTTAATTGCTTTAAACTTCCACATATGAAATAACTATAATGCTTGTAGTTGTACCTTATCCTGAGATAATTAGTCATAATATTCCATTAGTGGATATATAATCAAATTAAATAATAATATATTTTCAGCCTTTTTTAATTTTAAAGTTCTCACAACCTAACTATGTACATATATATATATGTGCCAACTTTAATATTTTAATCTTTATTTGATTTTAATTAATTTTAATTCAATTAAATTTAATAAATACCATATAATTAATATGTTAACATTAAAAAGGTTTAATATACTTTAATTTTTTTAACAAGTCCTTCTAGTAGCAATGTTTGGCTGTTTTAATGTCCAAACTGCTGAAATAATGTCTACCCTGCCAGTGTAATGCTTTGACCTATTTCTTGAATTCTTGAAGATAATTTAGGAACAGTGCATGCCAGGGCCCTTTGAACTTGCCATTTATATGTCCTATATGCATAGAGATACTGAATATAAGACTTTATCACTTTTGCTAATGCCTTGTTCATTGATTTTGACACTTTAGGAAAACACCTAAGATGTGCAATATTTCTGACTTCAGGAAGAATCACGTTTCTTCAGAGGCTTGACAGAGTAGGCTGATACTGCTCATGTGTTTAAAGTTAACAATATCCATAAAACTTTTACTCAGCTATAGCATGTTTTGCAGCATGGTATTGTTGTTGGCCTGCTGTTCATTTTACTTTTTCCCCCACACACATTCTGGAATTTTAATCAAACAACAAGTAGGTAAATCAAAAAAGACATTAGAGGAAAAATATCTGCATACAGTAGCTTTTGGGTATACCATACAAAACAGGAACCTGTAGTTATTATACGGCACAACACAGCTGACAAACAAGATAAGCTAAGACCTTTCGAAGTAATATAATATTAATTTGAGTTGCCTGTGTCAACAAGAAAGAATTATATTATACATTGATGGTTCCATGCTAAGGTCATCACTCGCTAAATGGATACTGATTCACTTAATCACAATTTTATATTATTATTTGTCTCATTGGCTGTGAAAAAGACAGTCCCTGAGGAGACAAATCTGAAGAGCAAGATACCATTGTACTTCTAATCTGAAACAGAAATGAAGCAATGAAAAATATATAGTTTCAGCCTTAGGCTACTTTTTTGTGTGTGATGAATTCTTTTATATGCAAAAATTTCACTTTAAGGGCTAAGCAGTCAGAACATTTAAATCAAATGATACCCAAACAATGTTCAAATTAACACCCACAAAAATATATCTATAGAATAAGAGACATCAATGAAGTAAATATAAATCCTTGATATACTTGAGTCCACCTGATGTAAGAGGTTGAGCAAAAGCAGTGTAACCCTGAAAACAGATCCTTATGTAAACTTCATTGATGTTTCCTATGTTTTTTTCTGAGTAAATAATAATCATAATCATAATAAACAATAATCAGAATCGCTTTTCTAATGTTGAGGTTGGATGCTATTCTTATGACCAACATAAAATGTAGCAGCAATATCAGGCCCCCACATGAAAAGAAATTTTTAAATGAGGCCAAGGATCTTTATTCCATACAGTCTGCTTGTCAAATATGTTTTGTTTAGTTTAATTCCTCTTCAGAATTTCATTTTTAGAAAAGGGAATATTTACCCCTTAATCCTGGGGACAAAATATCCCTATGCTTCAAAAAAGAAGTTTCAACACGGTGAATTCTCAGTGTTAAGAAAAGATAGCTATGAGAAATTGAAGTGTTTCAAAGAGAAGCAGCCAAGAATTTACCCTGGAGAACCAAACTGCAGAATCATAGTGAGAGTCCACACGAAGGAGTACAGACTAAATGTACTTTCCAGAGACCTAATAATAACATGGAAGACTCTGTAATAGAGATTTAAGTTATTTGTGAAATAATGAAGAGAAAAACCTTCAAATACCATGAGAGTAAGACATCATAACAAAGTTCAATATAAATCAATAACCTAATTTGCCTCACCATAGTAAAAGGGGTCCTTTTTAGATCCTAAAAATGGGTGTGATGGATATAACAAGAATGTCCTCTGCACATTTTCTCATGTGCAAATGCAGTCATCATATTCATGTCTTAAAATCTAGAAGTATAATATAGTATGTGGAGCCAGTGATGGAAAATAATAGATTTTTTTTATGTCTACACTAACACCCACTTTTTTCTATTAATAATATTGCCATTTTGGTAATTTTTTTCTATTATGATTGAGTAAGAATTCTGACTGATTGGTTTCTGAAAGTGTTCAGCCACATGCATGCAGCATTGATGGGTGTATCTCAAACTTTTTTTTTTATATAGGAGAAAACAACATGTAAGATAATTTTATTTCAATTTATTCGCAACTGGGAAAAAATAAAATTATATTTTCGATTTCTGTTTCAACTTCTGAAGTTTTTTGAGGTTTCAACTGAAATGATGGTTCAGATACTCTGATGCCCAGAAATGGTAAGGATGTTTGTTGTTTAAGGAAAGGTGAAATAAAATATGTTACTGGAGTTCCTCTGCTTGTTAAACAGAGCCCTTCAAATACCTTCATTCATTCACTGGGATCTAGTGATCTAGTAATCTAGTGATGTCGTGAAGAACCACTGATAAAAATTTCAAAACATGTTGATGCTACATTAAATATTTACTGAAGCAACTAAGACAAAAGGTGGTGGATTTTGGTTTTGGTTTGGTTTTGTTTGGTTTTTTGGGTGTTTTTTTCCTCTAGTTTGAAAGAGTATTCTAATAAAGTAGAAGTTTTATTTACTACAATCAGCAGCTGCTTTGTTTTTCTCTCCATTTGATTCTACACTGCTTCCTTTGTTCTACCGGAATGTTCAATGTTGTGGTCCATGTATAACAGGCAAGATTTATGGTTTAAGGTGGGGGTTTATGCAGTCTGGAATATTTAAGAGAAAGAGTACTCTCTGGATATTATGCTTAATTGTATTTAAATACTTACATGTTTTCCTTATGATCAACTAGTTTTCCTTGGGCATATGTAGATTGTTATAATTTAATTCTGTGATTTCTTAAAAAAATAATAAATATTACAAAACTTTGTTTTGTCGTAATTTTGTACTATGGCTATGGTTTACCTTTTCACGGAGTGTTTCAGAGGACATAACAAGTTCTTCATAATAATTATTATGCATGAATCCTGAAATATAAAAATAACAGATGATATTTTGATACCCAGAATATTTCACTAATTTAACTTAGAACTTAGGGGGTTTATCCCCTTTCAAAAAAAAAGGGAAAATAATTACTAAATAAGAAAAATAATGTTTATATTTTAAATTATTGTAATTTTCTTTTTCTGTAATAGAAAGTGAATTAATTGTGTTGTGAAATCTGTTATTGAAAAGAAAAATAGAGCTAGTATCCATATGTGAGTTCATTCTTTCTAAGACAGGTCATCACACATATCTTGGTTAAATTAGGCTTATTTATGGGCATATTATTTTTTTTAATCTAAAAGAACATATCATTTGACTCAAAATGCTGTAATATCTTCTCTCATAAGTTTATGAAAATCCTGAGTATTAATCAGCTTTCAGAAACATAAACCAGAAAAAAAATTAAGAGTGAAGAGCTAAAAATAATGATCCTAGTTTGTAAGTGGGAGTAAAAATTAAATAACTCTGGAAAAATTAATCTGAAAATATGAATACAGCTTTTATTTTTCAGTTTTTTAAAAACAAGTGAGAAGTGTATCTTTCCCATTGCTCATTTTCTTTTTATGTAATGTTACTTTTTCTCTAACAATTGATTTTCACTGATGCTGTACTGCCTTGTTTTTTGTGGTTGTTTATTTTTTTGTTTGTTTCCTGCCTTTTCTGTTTAATTTTCTCTCAGTTACTGACTGATTTGCTGCAGATGCTGTTATTAATCTCAAATGGTGTATGGGGCTGCATGATTTCTGCAGGGTTCAGTTCACAAAATGGTTTGCAAATTAAACAGAGCACTCTGGAGTTTCTGGACTGGAAAAAGATTTTGAAAGTTTAAGTGTAGATGTGGCTTCCAAACCTTTAAACTCTTAATTAAGTACTTATTATTTCTAAATCATAGTACTTTAGAACACATGGGATGGTCAAAAGGTGAAAAACGCACTGAAGTACTGACAATAAAAAAAAAGTGAAATGTAAAACTCATACACAGGAAAAAAAACAATATAGAACCATGTAGCAGTACTCAGGAGTTAAAAAAATCTCTGACGTGTATATATGTATAGACACACATAAATTTTGGCAAGAATTTATCATTTCTACTTTCCTCTGTAACATGTTGTGGGTCACAAGAAAAAGATCTGTTTATTTTCCCTAATAGGGAAAATCCTACCCTAGGAGTTACTCCTAATAGTAGAAGCAATGCCGTACTTCACAAAATTTGGACATATATTAAGCCTTGGGCTTTAGTAAACCTCTGATTGAACATGCCAGACTATTCACAAGTGGTATCACAATGTTTCTTTACCAGCTCTGACATGCAGGTAATCCATCTACATTCAAAGCAGATCTGTCTACTTCCCAGAATGTATGTGCTTCGTGAATTGAAAATAAAGCCATAGTAGAACAGCTATGAGAGCTATGTACTAGCAAATAGACCACTGAAAGAAAGAAAAAGGCAAGGAACCAGTCTGATACCATCTTAACTGCAAAAAGGCTATGTGAGTTTAAATTGCACATACCCCCTCCCCCTTCCAATATTAATTTGTTTTTTTTTTTCCTTGAAGTTAACATTCTTGTTTAAATTTTTCAGTTGCTTTACTATACTGCACAAATAGATTATTGATTTGAAATTCACCCATCCTAAAGCTAGTTCTAATTAATTTCATTTCCAAAAGCATGGATAAAACTCAGCTTCAAACTCCAGATATTTAAATTCAAGTCTACAAACAGGTGACCAAATGTTAAGTACCAGCATGTGAGTTAGTATGACCTCATTACACAGTAAATGGATCTAGTCAGTATAGTGGAATTCAGTCAGCTATTCAGCTCACGCTAAAGTGGACACATAAAGCAGACACACAGGGCAGGATACATTTGCCTAATTATAGTAATTTAGTGTCATTGGAGATGCCCAAAGATATCTATTATGTACAGCTAAGGTACTTCGCCTGTACAGGTTTGGCAGATAGGAAACATTACTTGTGGCAGACCCTAGCTGGAAGCCTAACAAGAAAATTGCTGAAGTATCTCTATAGTAACTGGAAAGATATCGGTGCCTCAGAAAACCAATTCATTCCATATGAAGGTGAATCTCTGAGACAGCTACCATGAATCATCCTCTGAAATACTCACATATGACTTCAGAGACAGTATAGCCAGTTAATGGACATTAAAATTACCTACCTTCTAACCAATAAATTGGCAGGCTTAAAGTCACATAAGATTAATCCCACAACTGCAGATATAGATTGTGTGCTTTGTTTGCAGATGTATTTTAGGTGAAATTTGAATATCAGTAGTAGTAGTAGTAGTAGTAGTAGTAGTATTCTGGCATCTACACGGCATGCCTGCAGTTCCAAATAAACTATGTCTCCTCTTCACACTCAAGATATGATTTTCTCATTGTCTGTATAACAAAAATGTAAAAATCTTTCCTTAGGCAAAACAATTGATATCCTTAAAATATAACCTAGAGGTTTTGGGGGACAGTTAACTCCAAGACACCTGCTACTAGGTAGTGCGTATGAAATTGCAGTGTGTTTGGTTCTGTCTGTCTTACACAGTCTTCTAATATTTTAAGCATGATTTTCACTTCAAATCATTCATTCTTCTTTCACTCCAGGGGTGTGTAACACATTTGCTCAAATTCATGTTATAATAAACAATAACATACACATGCTCTGTGAGAGGTGAATTCAGAACAGTGTGAATATGAGCCAGTCTGCCATACCTTCACCAAGGATACTTATTACTCCTTTGGCAAATGTATTTAACAAGCAGACACAGCATACATGTCCCTATTGTGAACAATTACTTCAGCGTGATTGCACCAACACAGAGAAGAAAATGCTGATCTTCATCAAAAGACTTTGCTATCTGAGATAAAAAGAAAATAAAGATACAGACAAAGGAGAACTTTGTGACAAATGAATGATCCTATCTAGTATAGTAGGCAGTGATTTTAACTTACTAGTCACATCGTTGCCCAGATGCTTCCATGTAGCATTTAAAAATAAATAGATAAACTTAAAGAAAAAGAAAAAAACCTGATATTTTAAAGACAACCATAATGTACCCTTGCAGGTGTTTACAGGAAGCCCTTTCCTAATGAAGGGATAACAACAGATTTTAGTTATATATGAGACAGAATTTCTTTTGTGGGTGAAACTACCGAAGATAACAGGTACATCTGACAAGTAGAGGAGTGGACACATAGGCCTGAGAGAGCCCTGTAACAAAGATAGGCCCATTAGGATGTACACAAAAAGTATAGCTGGTTGCCTGGCTGAGTAAGGACCTCTTGGTGAGACTAGTGTGTGAAGGAAGTGCACAGGTAGTGGAACCAGGGACATGTAGGCTGGGAATAATGTAGTGAAGCTGCCTGAATGTGCAGAGATGGCATCAGGAAAGCTAAGGCACAGTTGGATCTGAATTTGGCAAGGGTTGCAAGGAATAAGGGCTTCTAGAGGTATATTGGCTAGAAAAGGAAGATTAAAGAAATTGTACACACACACACACAGAGTAAATAAGAGAGGAGAGCTGGTGACAAGTGACTTAGAGAAAGCTGAGGTGCTCAACAATTTTTTTTTAACCTGAGTTTCCAATAGTAATCTCTCTTCTCACATCTCTCAAGATGCTGACACTCATGGCAGGGACTGAAGGAATTAAGTCCAACCCATTATGGGAAAAGATCAGATTTGAAACCACTAGAGGAACCTGAATATACAGAAGTCCATGGGATCCAATGACATGCACCTCATGGTTCTGAGGGAATTGACTGAAGTTGTTGCCAAGTCACTCTCTGTCATACTTGAAGTCATGACAGTCAGGTGAAGTCCCCAGGGACTGGAAAAAGGGAATATTGCACCCATTTATAAAAATGGGTAAAAAGGAGGACACTGGGAACTACTGACCAGTCAGGCACAGTTTAGTGCCCATCTAATCATGTAGAAACGTATGTAGAAACATGTAGAAACGTATGGAAGGCAGGGAGGTGATTTGAGACAGCCAACAAGGTTTCACCAAGGGCAAATTGTACCTGAATAATCTAAAGTCCTATGATGCAGTGACTGCATCAGTGGACAAAGGAAGAGCTACAAATATCATCGACCTAGACTTCTGTAAGGCTTTTGATACAGTCCCCACAACATTCTTAACTCTAAATTAGAGACATATAAGTTTGATGAATAGACTGTCAGATGGATAAGTCATTGGCTGAATGGCTTTGTCCAAAGAGTTACAGTCAATAGTTCAATGTCCAAATGGAAATCAGCAGTGAGTGGTGTCTCTCAAGGGTCCATGCTGGGACCAATACTGTATAGCATCTTCATGGGTGGGACTGAGTGCACCTTAAGCAAATTTATGGATGACACCAAGCTCAGTGGTGCATTTGATGCACTTGAGGGAAGGGATGTCATCCTTGGGATGATGGGACCTTGATAGGCTTGAGGATTTGGCCCCTTTAAACCTCATGAAATTCCAGAAAGCCAAGTGAAAGGTCCTGCACTGGGGTCAGGGCAAACACCAGTGTCAGTAGAGGCTGGGTGATAAATGCACTGAGAAGACTTGGGGATACTAGTGGATGAAAAACTGGATCCAGTAATATGTGCTTGCAGCCCAGAAAGCAAATCATATCCTGGGCTGTACAAAGAAAAAAAGCATGGCCAGAAGGTCAAAGGAGGTGATTATCTCCCTTTTCTTTGCTATTGTGAGACTCCACTTGGAGTACTGCACCCAGTTCTGGGACTCTAGGACAAGAAAGCCATGGACCTGTTAGAGCAGGTCCAGAGGATGGCCACAAAAAAGGTCAGAGGGCTGGAACACCTCTCCTTGTGAAGACAGGCTGAGAGAGTTGGGGTTGTTCAGCCTGGGGAAGAGAAGGTTCTGTGGAGACCTTATTGTGCCCCTCAGCACTTAAAGGAAGATTATAAACCAGATGGAGAGAGACCTTTTACCAGGACCTGCAGTGATAAGGCAAAGGGTAATGGTTTTAAACTGAAAAATAATAGATTTAGATTGGATATAAGGAAGAAATTCTTTATTATGAGGGTAGTGAGACACTGGAAAATGTTGCCCGAAGAATCTGTGGATACCCCATAACTGGAAGTGTAGGAAGGGTCTTTGAACAACTTGATCTAGTGAAAGATGTTCCTGCCCATGGCAGGTGACAGACTGGATGATCTTTAAGGTCCCTTCCAACTCAAACCATTCTATGATTCTATAATTCTCAGAGGTTTACTAAAATAAGCAGAAATTTATGAAGAAACAAGAGAGTGAACACAATAGTGAAACCTAGGTCAGAACACAGTTTCAGACATTATCTCTTTCAATGAAAACAGGAAGCAAGTCAAAGGAGATAGCAATCATTTGAATGCTTATAGATGTTAAAGCATCTAGAAAGAGGTCATCAGGAAATCTAGCAATAGAATTTTCAGGTATTTTTTAATCTGTAAAATGCTTTACTGATAAATAGAATTCAGATAATACAAAAATATGTACAGCTTATTTTATGAAGTGTTAATCCCTGAAGGATCTGGTCCAGCAAAATATTTTACAGATTTTTGGTAATGTGCAGTTCTCCTATGCCTCTCACTTTCTCTCAAGATAATTTGAGAAAGGAAGAAGCATAGTGAACTAGATTAAAAACACTGTAAATGAAGAACAGCACTAAGTGTCTTCCCTCACGTATGTCTCTATTTAAAGAGTGTTACTAAATAATTATAAAATAGAGAATAGTTACTAAATTACCATTTTAAAACACATATGTTAATATTTAAGATCACAAGTAGTCATCACTAAATGTTGTTTTACATAAGCCTATTTCAAAATAACCTCTAAACACTATGAATATTTTATGCCCACATTTGTTACAGAACTCGATAGTTTACTGAAAAACAACTGTCACACTTACAAAATGCAATCAAAATATTACACAGTATAATATACTGGGTAGATGACAAATGTATCAGTTTATCTCTATGGAAATATATCCAAAATTATTCTGTACAATTCCATGCTGCTTTCAGATGTATAAAAAGATGAAAAATATTCAGTGTTGGTTTTCCTTCCTGTTTAGATGGTGGTGTTTTGGGTTTTTTTTAATTGTACTATTCTGAACATTTTTTCCTGTCCTTTCAGTGCAGATGGTAAATCAGACATCCAACTTCACATATGCACACTTGAAAATACCATGACAGATTTTCTTCCAACCATACAACCATAGAAATGATGAAATAAGATCAATTACTGTCTGTAATTAGGTGATTCATTATATTTTGTAAGGATTGACTGGTACCGTAGAAACAATATTTATAGACTTCATGAGGACTGACTGCATCCCAAAGGCATGTAGATATGTATATACCAAAACCTCATTTTTGTATATTCATAAGAGGAAGATTTCAACAATGTGCTTATTTTTACCTGTCTTTATATAAGATAAAAGTTTTCTCATACACATCTAAGAAAACGAAAGAAACAAAAAAATCTCTTCACTGTTAAGAATCTTGTAAAGGCATTTATATTAGTAAAACTGTGGTAGGAAAAATTAACAAGTATATTGATCACAAGCCTATTTTGTTTACGTTGTAGCTCATTAATCAGCACTATTGCTGCTTCTTTACCCCCTCCCCGACACTAGCTATATAAAAAGTGTTAAGATCTTCAGAATTTTATTTTTTACATGTTTTTAAATATCACATCAAATTATGCCTGATATTTTTAGAATGAATATTCAGCTAACAAAGTGAGCTGAAACTCTGATTTGTAAAATAGTTACTTAAGCCACTCCAATCTCATATCATAGAATCATAGAATTGTTTAGGTTGGAAAAGACTACTGAGATCATCAAGTCCAGCTGTTAACCCAGGACTGCGTATCTAACTTTAAGAAGTTTTATTATGTTATTTGTATAGATACAAATTTAGACTTATCTATAGAGTAGAAAGTCATTATACCTCAATAAATTTTCCCTTACTTGAATCTTTCCTGTTTGTTTTTGTTTGTTTGTTTGTTTGTTTTTCTTTGTCCAATTTAATATAGATGGCATGTGTGGAAAGGTTAAACTTTCATTAAAATTTTAGTCCAGTTGGCTTCAGGATAACTTATAATATTAAGCAGATTAATTTGTTTGAACAGGAAATAGGAAGAAGGTAATTCGTATTACCACTGATTTTGCTAGGAGAAATGTCTCTGAATGGAATGATACGGCATGCATTTCAACCAACAACATGTGATATGTTTTTGCTGATGAGTTAGGTCTTCTAGGTGGTAGCTCAAATACACTGAGGAAAAAGACCAAATGACTGTGCATCATTAAACACTGCTCTGAAATAGATATATTTTTTAAAAATCTGAGAACTTCTACAACCCACATTTTAAGACTTAAATCCATTGTATTAATCATGTATAATCACGATTCAGCTAACATAATTCAGGAGCACTGTGTGAGCCACTTGATGTAACAGGAAGGAAATATTGTGCCAATTACAAGTGAATATACTGGTTTGTCTCACAGAAAATTTAGAAAATTTAATTCAGAATTTACTCTTTTCTTTTAGAATCATAGATAGCTGGAGATCATTTGGTCAAGTGATTCACAGAAACCAGAGCAAACATAAAAGTTACATCAGGTTGCTTGGCAGTTTGTCTACTCAAGTTCCGAATGTCTTCAATAATACATATTCCAATTCTCTGAGTTACCAGTTCCAGTATATGTTCACATTGCTTTTGAATATTTTTTTATCTACATCTGTTCAGAATTTTATTCATGCACCTTGTATCTGGTGCCTCTCATCTTCTCACTGTGCATCCCAGAGAAAATTTTGGCTCCACCTTCTCTATAGATATCTATCAGGTAGCTAAAGACTATACAGTTAAGGTCCCCTTAGTATTTTCTTAAGGCTGAATGAACCCATCTATCTGAACCTCTCCAGCCTTCACAGGGTGTCAGTGGCCCTCCACTGAATTTATTCCAGTTTGTAAATGTTTTTATTGCACTAAAAAGCACTGAATAGGACACAGTACTCCAGACTCAGAAGTACTGAGTACAGGAGGAAAAAATGCTTCCCTCTTCCTGTTGGATAATTCTTTCTAATACAGCTAAGACCACCACAATAACATGCATTTGGCCTTTATTATCTTGGGACCATACCGTTGATTTAATTTTAGCTTGCTGTTACGAGGATTTTAGAACCTTTTTGAAAAAGCTGCATTCCATACAGTTCCCATCCATCCTGTACTGTGAGGGGGGTTACTTCATCCCTGGTACAGAACTTTTCATTTGCTTTTATTGAACTTCATGAGGTTTCTGCTAGCCCATTGCTTCAGCTTTTCCATGTCCCTCTGACTTGCAGCCCTGGCCTCCAGTGTATCAGCTGTTCCCTCCAACTTGGGTATTTTCATGCTAACATAGTGTTTGACTTTCTCACATGGTGGCACTAGGTACTGGGACATGGGAGACATGAAAGAACATATTATCAGTAAATAGAGAAGAAAAGAAAGCCTGAAGTACCCCAGTCATTGTTATGTCCTCTTATCTCCCTTCCTGCCTTTTCCTCTAGCCCCTTTTCTTCTTCTTCTTCTTCCCCCTGTTGCCCCCCGCCGCCTTTTCACTTGCAGCACAGCATCTGATATTCTCACCCCTAACAGTGGATGTGAAAACCAGGAATTCACCACAGGTACAGACTGGTCTCTTAAAAGTCTCTGAGAGCAAATGCCCAGGCAATATGCAATATTAAATGGTATCAACTGATAACAACTAAGATTTCCAGATAGATCAAGAATTTCATCTGCCTAAAGTTATCTGAAAGAAAAGGCCAAATTATATGTAAGATTCATCAAAAATGTCATACCCAGCTTACAAAATAAAATTCTGTAGGATACAATATTATGTAAAAAAGAACACATGTAAAGTATAAGGACAGAAGAGACAGATTTGTGTCCAAAATAGGTTTTTCCTATGCTCTAACACACAGAATTGTTCATTAAAAAGAGGACCTTAAAGTTCTTTCTGGTAGACATATATTAATCCTATTGAGGGTAGTTATTATTTTTTTTCTTGGACACTTTACTTCCTTTTCTTTTTTCCATCCTTACATCATTTTATATGCTTTTGAATTATATGGCCATATGAACAGTTAGCATTACTATTCCAAATTAATATATATAAGTAAACATTTTTCTGGATTTTATTTTGCTGCTTAACAGGCATATAAGAATGTTAAACTCAGTGGGTTCTACCATAAGAAAAACAAACAAAAAAACCCAACAAAAGACTACAATGACTTCAAACCTCTACCAGTTAAAGACTTTGACATCTGAAATATTTTTTTTTTTTTAAATTAAGAATAGTAACATCAATCTACTAATGTTACTTTCCACGTTAGAACTTTTACTAGTACTATTCTACTTCTTTACTTGTACATCATCAGGTTATTGTTAATTAAACTGGAATATCTAATGTTACAACTGAAATAATATATGGAATTATATTTCTCTGTGATGGCAATGTTTAAAAATCTGAAGAATAAGGCTAACTTTGAATTTTAAAATGAAATCTTAAACTTCAACACAACAATCATGTCCTACACTATTTCTGAATATTTAATGCTGTGAAGTTGATAACTGTATAGTTGGCACTGATTGCTATGGTCTTCAGTGTTTCTTAGGCATGGAGGTCAAGGTGATCAGACTTAAGAGCTTTAATTTTCTAATAAGGTATATTGGAGGGAAAAAACAAACAAACAAACAAACAAAACCAAAACAAAAAAACTAAACCCCAAGCAAAAAAAAAACCAAACCAGTAGAAACTCCAAAAGGATCTTGGAGCAAAGCCTGGGAATTTTTCACCTACAGTAGCATTACAGTCAATTATTTCAGGAGCAAAGAACTATCTTACTTTTTCTCCTCTTACTCATATTAACATTGTTTCATGTTTCCCAGTTCTCACCAAGATGGTTAGAAGGAAATCTGTTCAAGCAGCTTGACATTTTGCAGAAGATTTTTTGTTTGTCTTTTAAAGGTATTGGTATTTACATACTGTCTTAAAAATGTTATGCTTTGATGTCAAAGTAAGATTTAATGTTCTTATTCCAGAGACAATGCAGCTCTAAAACATTAATCATATACTTTTCATGAAAATATTCCATTTTCCCAAATAGCAATGTTAATAATTGTTTGACTTACTGCTATTATTAATTAGTTGAATACTAAATATTTATTTAAAATTAAAACAAAGGTTCACTCCAAATCCAGTATGTACTCTACATCATTGTATTTAATAGAAAATTTGCTATTGAGTTCAGTAAACTTTGTCTCAAGCTTCATTAAACACAATAGGCAATACTGTAGTGATTAATAACATTGCTTTAAATTAGTAAAAACGAACAACCAAACTTTGCTAAGCATGAACAGTTGCTTTGCATAGAACATAAACTGAGGTAAAATAATAACGAAATTTATAATTTAAAATTGAGTGGTAAGGCCTTGAGAAGAAAAATAAAACAGAAAATATGTTACTACCTTGGTGCCTCCTGAGATGTTTTCATACTGACACTAGACGGTGTGCTGCCAAAAGAAATAGATAGAGTTCCTGGGATAATCGAGACTGCTGAAATAGCTTGATGAAGATTATAACTCACATTATAGAGGACTATTCACCCAGGCAGTGAACAGACATGGTGAAGGGAAACTATACTGAATTCTGCAATGGAAAATGCAGTAATGTGTTTAACCAAATGTCTTTAAAAGAAGAAAAACACCAGTGATGATAATGAAAACAGGAAAACAACTAGATACAATTTTGACAGAAGAGTCAAAAAAAGTGGCATCTGTAAAAAGACAATCATTCTGAGAAAATTAATTTATGGGTTTCAGTACCACAGACTTAGTAAAAGTCAAAGAACAGTTTGTGACTGCTGGAATTTGGTAAAAACAGAGAGTTTACACAAGTGAGTATAACAGATAAGATTAAAAATATAAAAGCAGCTACACTGAAATTAAAAATACATTCTTGCTTCAATCAACAGTAATATGTTTTACTGATTTTTTGCTTCTGTTCCAGACAGCTTTTAGCTTTCAGTTGGGGTTTTGCTATTTAACAGTACAGACAAGGCTATAAAATCTATGTTTAAAGCCATTTGTAGAGGGTATCTAAAAGTATACAGAAGCTTAAAACCCCCCAAACCCTTAAATATGCTTCATAAATTAATATCAAACTATTGACAATTTCCTAGCAATTGGTTGAACTCAATCAGATACAGCTCAGAAAAAAAAAATCAAAGGAAACATTTGAACTATCTTAATCAGCATGCCTAAAATGCTTGTGCTATCATCAGTGGTAAGGAAAATCCACTTTCTTCTTTTGCATGTAGGTCAAAACCTGAAAATTTGCTTTATAAAATCATGGAAATATAGCACACCAAGCCATTTCAATGTCCAACATGCAGGGACAATATACCAAAACCTTCTGTTCCTATATTTTGATTTTATATGATTCTTCAATTTTAAAATACCTATTTCTGAAAAAAATGTGTGGGGAAATGAATGGTGCACATTTTGATAGAATATATTTCAAGTATTATAAAGTCCTTAAGCCCTGGTCTGTTGAAACACTTCAGGATTTACTTAAGTGAAAACATTAGTAGTCTGACTGAAGTCAGTAAGCCTAATTGTACCAGCCTTCTCTTTCTGAATTCCTGGGGTATATTTCAAAATATATTGAAGTTTCATTGTTTTATTTTAAAAGCACTTCATCTGAATACATTCTTAAAGTAAAAAAAAAAAAAAAAAAAAAAAAAAAAAAGTATTCTGCCTAAATTTCATTTTACTTAGTTTAGATGTCTATCAAAGATCTAAAACAAGAGAAGTAGGTTTAAGTTCCTCCAACTTTCAGCACACAGAGACAGCCAGAAAGGGGAGAAGTGCTGCTATGGAGTGCTACTACAAGTGAAAATAAGATAAATTATGACTAACTCTTCCACTATGTAGCCTCAGCTGAGAGTTACTGCATTATCTGATAACTTTATTACAGACTAAAACACTAAACTGATCAGTCAGGTCTGTTGTTCCTTCACTGAAATACACATTATTGGCAACTGTGTATACGTGCATATACACAATTAGAAAATTAAAGATTGCTATGAAAAGTGTTCAGAAGACTGACAAGTCAGGCACACCTTAAAGTTTAAAAAAATAGTTTTACTCAATTAATTCATTTACAGCACATGGTGTAAATGGTTAGCTCTTACAAATTATTAGTCATTACGACCTATACAAAACTGATAAATTCTAACTATAATAGCCTAAATTAGCAGTGACTATATAGTACCATGCCATAAAGCCAACACTGAGGGCTACTGTCTGTGACAGTCCCCAATTGCAGAGGTCATGATGATCAGATTTGAGAGCTCTTTGGTGAGACAAGTCAGTATAGAATTGAACTCGTCTTGTTTCCTCTTCATCTTTGCTCAGTCATCCTTGGGTTTGTTTCTAGCATCTCTGCCAGAGAGGGTATCTCATCTGCTTCCAGTAATGCTTGTCTTGGTTTTAGTTTTGCTAGATATGCTTCTTCTGTGCTCAGCAGAAATTCTGTCTATTCCAAGTCCTAATCCCAAAGCAAGCCTTGTGCTTTTCTTGTTCTTTGCTCTTCCTCTTGCAATTTCTCCTAATTCAGTCCTTGTTTATAAGTTTTTGCACACTTCCTAAGTACAACTACATGTTTTTATTTGCCTCTTTGTTGGTCACATTGCTTGCATATTTATGTAAAATGTTTATTCATTGTATCTGGCTATACCATTGCAATATTACAAAATACTTAAATATGGTTGTGGCTTACACCATCTTAGCAAGCTTACATTTGATTTCAAAGTAAACTAATTTCAATTATATGCTGATTAATGGAGTTTTAATTTATAGGTGTCACAGGCCTCTCTTTTAGCTACATATTGAATGCTTCTAATTTTCAACTCATTAAAATTAGGCTGTCTTAATGATTTATAGTCTTAAAGTCATATAGCTCTTTCTTAGAATTTCCTAGTTCTTTCCTAAAATTTCTTCAATTCAGTAGTTTTACAAGCTCTTCTGGAGTAGCTGTCGACCAATCATACATGTGTGTATGATTCTATGATAGAAAATAAACATATTGTCCTTGTATTATTAATTAAAACTTCACATATTCAAAAGTCACATTATAAGTTATTACAATTTGTTAGACTATTTCCTGTCCTTTGTTTGTGTTTGTATGTCTTCTAACAGAGCATGTTACAGATTTTGTATCTGTATCTGAAATACAGATTTTCAGGTCCTCATATCTCATAGCATATTTCATAGCAGCCAAATTTGCAGTTCTCAAAGCCTGCAACTCAACACTACTCTCCTAGTCTTCCTTGTTTGTCCCTGGCAGAAAGACCAAGCATAACATATGGATTTCTTTTTCTCTGTCTTCTGCCACACAGTCGAATCCCAGAAGCTTTCTAATCTGCACTCCACTGTTCCTGTTGTTCCATCATCATGTTCAGAGGCTTGCCTGTATTTGCAATTCAGGATATCTCTGCAGGGTTCTACACTCCCAGTGCATTTTATCCAAATTGCACTCTTAAACACTTATATCCAGAAAAACCTCTTTTGCATCTGTTATGATGTTGGTCATGACAAAAAATCAGAATACATCTGCCCTGACCTGATACATGACCATAATTATCCACTTATCAGTCTAAATGCATAAATACAGAAACTTAAATGTTCAGAAAACATAAAGGATGAAGCTGTTTTCTTCTCTATGTAACAGCAAATGTGGAGCAAACACGGGCTTTAAAGAGTATCAAACAAGGAGCAAAAAACCAAGAGTAACAGGCTTGAAGCACCATACAACTTGTTTAGGTTGGAATGAATAAGAATAGACAATGATGAGGGCTCCTTGAATCATCTGGAAGGAACCTAATTAATGCTTTACATTAATTAAGCAATCCCTACCTAACAAGAGTGTACTCAATTATGTGCTTAAATCCCATGCTTACGTATTTTGCTAAACTGCACAGTGCTAGCGTACATGCCTTTGGCAGAGTAGACAGGGATATTTTTAACTAAACAGATTTACATCAGAAAATGCCAATTTATCTGAATCATTCTTCTCCCTACCAAGAACAAATCAGTTCTGATGAAACAGTAATTGGGGGAAAAAAAGACACTGAAACATACAAAAGCAGCCTAGCAGATATCGCTGCAGGCCATAAAATGAACATGAGTGGAAACATCTTATGGTGCATTCCTTCCCTCCCAGCCACCATTGGCTGCCTTCTGGGGTCCAGCAGGGGAGGACAGCAGGTGCCCCCCCAAAAACCCCATGACACAAAGGGCTGTTGTGTGTCTTCAGCCTCAGCCCACAGTCTGTCCAGCCATTGCCACCAGTGTCAGTTATGTCAGACAGTGGGGAGGGAGAGCAAACCTGCTCCAACCGGCCCCATCCAGACAAGGCTGCCCTGGTCCCCTGAGGGAGACCTGCCCTGTCTATGTCAGGTTGAACCACAGGCACCACCACTGCCACCGCGAGAGTGGGTGTACAAGAGTGGGGCTTCTAAGAATTCTCCAGAGGCAGTGTTTTTAAAATTCTGCCAGTCATCCTTCATCCTTTGATGTTTTTCAGACTTCCATTTTCTGTAAAGAAGCTAGTCTTAGTGCACTCAGCTGATGGAGTTCCTAATACTATTGATAAATACTGCATCTTCAAAAATAATAATAATAATAAAAAAACAAACAACAAGCTGAAGGGCAAGAAGATGATGAAGAGTGTTTCCTGATACACATTATTCTTAAAATACAGAATGCATCTGGAGTAAATTCCTATATATGCAAAATAGCTGTAGGACTTTAAATGGGTGGGGGTTTGCAGTTAAAGCACTAAAATCTTTAACAAATGTTCTGTCTCTGAAATTCATATTCTTTGGAGCTCTTCTGACTGCATGAATGAATTCATTGGTGAAGAAAGCGAACATTTTACTCTCTGAAGTCTTACAAGATGAATTAGTGGTCTCATTACTGAAGTAGAATGCCTTGGGGAAACACAAAGCCCATATACTAGTATTCTCCAGTGATGAATCTTGCTTGTCCAGGAGATCCTTTTGATAATTTGTATTTTGGATGCCTAGAAATGCCAAAATGTTTTCTACAGATTTATTTCTGTTGTAAAATCCTCTTTCTAAACCACATCATGGGAGTCCTTACAAATATCCACATGAAGTCATTCAGCGACTATACTGCTGATTAAGAGATTTCAGTTTTAGACTTGGGTAAAGTTTCTTTATTTTCAAGTGGGTATGATCAGTGATTAGCAAACTCATTCACTCCCTGAAGTTTCCAACTAGGGTCTATTTTAAAGATGCAGGAAAAAAAGTTCATATTTGTCTCTTGAAACAGATGAAAATGTCTGTCAATGTTTATGTTAGAAGACAGCTTTTGCAGAACAGACATTTAGAAGATTTAGGTGTTTATTTGGTTTGGGTTTTTTCCCCCCTTGGATTTAAGCTTAGAGCAGCATTTCACTGCTAAATTAAAATACTGTGTCAGTACCTTTGTTCAAAGCTTCATATTAATTTTATAAAAATGCTGAAGAAATATTGTGCTTAGTTACTATGGCAATTGGTAGTTTATAAATAGAGATTGTAGGTTTTTGAAGACTTAAGTTGATAAGACTGTAATGAAAGCTATTAATCTCTGCCAGAAATAACACAGAATTGAATCACAGAATCGCAGAATGGCTGATGTTGCAAAAGACCTCTAAGGATGGAGACTACACAACCTCCCTGGGCAACCTATTCCAGTGTTCCATCACCCTCACAGTAAAAAAGTGTTTCCTGATGTTCAGTTGGAACCTCCTGTGCTTTGTTTTGTGCCCATTGCCTCTGGTCCTGTCACTATGCACCACTGAAGACCTGGCTTCCTCTTCCTCTGTGTTCCCCACCCTTTTTCTCCACTTAGGGTTTTTTAATTGAGATCTTTGTTACTGAAATATAAGTAAGATCTGATTTACTTTTTTTTTTTTTTTTTTTAGAACAGTGGAGAGATTTATTTTTTGTTTCACTTGGATTAACTATGGTAATCTCTAGTTATACACACTCACATGCAGGCACATATATACTGTAGCATATGAAGGCATGGACTCAGTGCAACCAGAGACACTTTACTGTACAGAGACACTTGTACAAAAAAGCTCATATTTATATCTCTGAGCACAGATACAAATTCCAGCTGTATGTACCACCAGTCTCAGAGCAGAAAACATTCATGCAGTTACATAGCTATTTATCACTACAAGCATGCAAACACCTTTTGACTACTACATAAGCATGTTTATCTTTCTTACTTTCCTTCACAATACGCAGCTGTTCTCTCATCTCCTGTCAGATCAGACATTCTCCATCCTCCTCTCATACATCTCTCTTCAGACATTCTCTATCCTCCTCTCCCGCAATGTACTTATCATGCTTCTACTTTTTTTTTTTTTTTTTTTTTTTTTTTTTTTCTCTGTTAGTCATATAAGATTGATTTTTCCAATTAAAGATCTTCAGAGGTAGCCACTCTTTAGAGGGCACGCTTCTGGAAGCTTTCAGGGGACTCTGCAGGCAACAGTTTCTGTTAGCTGTTTCTTGATTGACAAGTACATGATTGTAAGTTGCTTCCAGACAAGCTTGTTCTTGAATAAAGAAAGGGCCACCTCCAAGCGGGTTGTACCAGATGACCTCCAGAAGTCCCTTCTAACCTCAAGTATTTTGTGGTTCTGGGATGTCATTATTCAGACCATGGTGTGCAGAGAGGGCATTGGCCTCTCCCTGGGTCTGGGAACCAGAGTGATGTTGCTTATAGGAAGCATACACTGTTCAAGACATTGAGTCATCATGTGCTGGATGAAATAAACGTTCTGTGTAATGTCAGGAGGCTATACAGGAGATCAAGGGTCTCCACAGTGACTCTGTGTGTCACAGAGAGGTGAGAGCCTGAGTCACAGAATGCAGTGGAGGTGGGACAGCTAGACACTACACTAGAATGAGTGATGGACAGCGACACAGGCTCGCTCCAGCAGTTGCCGTCACAAGTCAGGATTACTTGCATTTCTGGTCTGTCTCCAGTAGCTGGCACCAGGTCCACTCATGACATTTGCCCCAGTAGTTGGCACTCCAGGCACAAATTCTGTAGGACCCTCTCTAGATCCAGAGAGCTATGTCCTCTCCAACTACTGGTGCTGGGACCTCCACTTGCTCCAGTAGCTGACGCCACAGAACACTGACATATTCTACTCACAGACACACAGGTGTCACCAGTAGCTGGCACTTAGTCCTTGCAGCACACATACACATAGCATAGAGAGATTACACAGAAAGAGCATTAAGAAGAGATGTAATAAGAAGATATAGGAAAACAGGACGGATTGTGATCAGGTGCAGGGCTCAGCCAGGCAAGCATACTGATCATCTATGCTTACATGCAGCCAGCCCCTTTTATATCCTTTTCTGTCTACCCACCGTCTTTGTTCCTCCCTGCTTCCCCTTCCCCTGCATGTCTCCTCAGGGGTACAGCTGTATCAGTCCTAAGCCCCTCCCAGCCTAGGGTACCCCTGGTTTACAGTCTTATCAGTTGCAAAGTCCAGATTGATCTCCCTGGAAGTGGTGCCCGTAGTTTCTGATAGCCCATCAGTTTCTGTCAGCGGTAAGGTTTTTTTCTTATCATTGTCACCACGTCTGTTTTGTCAGGTCTGTGTGTCTGTATATTTTGTTTCTGATTTCCCCCTTTTTTCCTTACTTTCCCAACTGACAAGGTCTTCATTCAGATAACCTTGCTGGAATAAACATTCTCACACTCCCACATGCCCTCATCAATTAGTGTGACTGGTCAAGTTTGGTTTTCATCACTGTCTCATTTACCATTTATCAGTCAGGTTTCTGTCCCTGTATGTTCCTGTTTATGGCTCCCTCCTTTTTTTATTGTCCCTTTTTGCATTGAAAAGTGTCCTTGACCAAATCCCCTTAAAGAAACAGACACTATCCTTCCACACACCCTCACATAATCCTTAGGAAAGCTTATCTGTGGGAGAAAATGAATGTATTTGCAGAAATATAATGCATAAGATCAGTTAAGAACCTAAGTCAGTACTTGATCTCACAGGGCTTGTGTACTCTCCAAAAAGGCAAACTGTCAATCAAAGCCACATACATGTATGTAGGGAACAGAAAGATCCCATTATAATGACACTGTGATGGAACAAAACCCCCCAGCACAACTCTGTTAGGGAAATAGCCATGTCCTTATTTATCACATTGATGGAAAATTTTATGCAGACTTAGCTGGTAATGTGTCCTCTAGATACATTAATTAACTAATTAGTTAAGATGTTTTAAAACTATTAACTGCCAAATTTATGAAAGAAGGTTTCAATAAGAAAAAGAGTTTTAAAAAAAATTATTTAAATTTGACTAATTACTGAGACTGATGGCAAAAGGCTGATCTTAACATTAAATTAAGTTAAAGGTAAGTTAAAACTATAATGAGTCAGGATTATCCAGAGTATATCACCTAGACTTATTAATCTCTAGTTGAGGACTTCTTTGCTGTCTCTCAGTTCCCCCCACCAGGAAAGCACAATCACATCACCACAGACACGCAAATGTCTTACAGCATCAGGAGACCCAGATTAATTGAAGGACCCCTTCCCTAGCTGGAATCACATTTTAATTTGCTTTTGAAACTGAATGCAGCATAACACCCTACATCCATGTCTCAAGTACTTTGGGTCTTGCGCTTACAAGAGGTAGGCAGTGATCGACACAAATTCTGTTTCTGAATTTCAGGTACATGTTTTGTAAAAAAAAATGGTCAGTGTTTCACAACTGTTTATCTTTTCTTTTTCCTGCTTTCCACATATGTATTAGATGTCCTTGAAATATCTGGTCGCTGCTCGATATTTTATCAGGAGCAAAACAGAGTTTAAAAGCAAGTTGACAGTCACAGTCTTATTTGTCATGGGCAGCTGCTATCATCATCTATGAGATGAGATTGAAATAAACACTGTTCTTTCTGGTCTGAGTTAGTGTTTTAATCTTTGTGAAAGTGAACAGCTTCATTATGAATACATAATTACAGGAGTGATCAAATATTTATCACTTTTTCCTCATGATAACCTAAGCTCCTACCTTTTCCTTGTCTCTGTGATATTTGTTTATGTAAGTATAATAGTAACAACATACCAGTAAAGGCTGGTAAGATTCCATGGTTTATAGTTCTTTTCTGAGGATGAAGAAATGAGTGCATCTAATCAACACTTCTTAGGCTTGGATTCATGCGGTTCAGTAATTAGTTTAAAACATAATATACAGGGAGAGACTAGCAAAAGCAGAATATAATTGAGTCCTTGTACAACAAATAAAAAGACTAGGTTTAAATCCATAAATGAATTTAATTGTTGGGTCACACATAAATTTACATCTTGTTATCATGGCCATCTGGCATCTTAAATTTAGGAGGTACAGACTTTTGAGGACTATTTATGACCTGCAGCTATTTTTACAAATAGAAAATGCTTCTAACAATACTAAAGTTTTGCAGGTTTAGAATTATTTGAGTAAGAAATTAAAAATGAGATGTTTGATTTAGATTTCTGAAATAATCTACCAATTTAAATCTACGAACAAATCTATTTATGAAAATAAAAAAAGGAAAAGAATGCAAAGAAAAAAAGTAGTTTATTTTGCTTTGTTTCATTTTATGAAATGCAAATTATGTTTTAATCCAAAATACACAGTAGTTAAAGCAGCAGGAGGTCTTTATATCTATAAGACTTAGAGATAATAAAAGTATTTTAATGAATATTTATTGCACATTTATCGTGTATAAGAATTGGACTAAACCCACATCATAATACCACTTGATGTAGATGAAATGAACCAAACATATTCATGGTTTATTTACTTGCTTGCTTCTAGTTTAAAGTAATAATCTCAGAAGGAAAAACATAATCCACTCCTTATGCAGTGGTTAATAATTTCCATATAGCATAGTAGCTGAACTCTTAGGGAAGCATAAATAGCAGTGTTAGCTGAACACAATTAAAAGAACACTTAAAATTATTTCATTGCTTCTTAAGTTATTAGTCCAAACTCAAGAGAATTGCATCTTGTCTCCACTGCAGTGAATGAAAACTTATGTGTACTTGTAGGAAAGGTCAAACATCATTCTGAAAACCTAACTCATATGGTGCATACATAACATTTTCTAAATGTCTGGATTTAGGCCTCATGAGTGGGAGCCCAATATGCCTAAATTCACTATAGGTCTGTGGGAGGCACTCTGCTAAAAAGGAATATCGAGGGCTAAGTTCAGGTGCCTTGGCCAGCTAATGTCCTTTGAGACATGCTGAGTAGATTAGCTGTGTGAGGCTGGAAGATGCAATAAAGGCTCCAGAGAAGATCTTACTTTTCTGGACTTGCAGCTGTAGTTCAACTGGGATGTACTAGATCACCTCAAGTGGCTCTGAATCTCTGTGTATGTTCTACTTAAAGAAGCCCTGCATCTTTCTGAAGCAAACCAGACAAAAGCTTCTGGAAATATTCAGGCTATACTAGCAAATAATACATTGCATGATATGTTTTTATCTGAATGAAAAGCTCTGTTTTTCCATTTCTACTGTTCAATGCCTCCAGTAACCCTGAAAAATTTGGTCACTTTAAAGGTAATTCTTCCAGCTACCAAAGATGCTTAAGAACACTTATTTTGAGTCACCCTTTCCTACAAAAACTGCTGGGTCTTTTAAGAATACTTTAAAAGGGGGGGGGGGGAATGAAAAAAAACAACCAAGCAAAAACAAACCATGTTTTGAAGTCTTTCAGCTCCAATTAAATGTTTTTCTTGTCTGATTATCTCTTTCAGTACAACAGCAAAAAAGATTATTTTAGAAGTGTGTTTATTATATCTAATGGAACATTAAATATTGCTTTTAAAACTTATTGCCATTATCCTCTCTGAATCATTCTACATGTATTTGTTGTTGTTATTTAACATTTTTATCATAAAATAAAAATGGAAAAGGACTGTGTTTAATGAAAAAGGAGAACAAAAATACTGGGGTGATTGCCCCAAGACCATTGGAGTCATTTAAATCTAAAAGTTAATATTGGCCTGAGATGACTGTGGCCATTGATAAAATTGTTTTTGAAAACAAATATATTTCAGACACTGCCATGAATGGTTAGTTTCCTTTTAGATTTCCATAACTGCAGGTGAAGATACATTGGGACAAAGGCTGACATAATCAGTATGCAACCTTGTTGTATCATTTCATCATCCAAGGCCAAAGCGATGTTAGTGGGGTCCCAACAAGGCTGGCCAGCTACCAATGTTTTACATGAAGTATCATAGGAGGAGCCAGACACATATGCCTCCTAAAGAAAAATGTGGTCCTTTCCACTGAAGTGGGTTGAATAGCCAAGACTCTTAGATTTAAGTCCACTTTGTCATACAGGAATATGACTCGCTTTCCTTTTGAAGTAGTGCAGTCAGCATGAAAAGAAAATTTAATTGAAGTAACAAAAACCTAGATGAATCTTCACAAAGACAAGGATGAAGAAAACAAGATCAGTGAAAAGGAGATGCCTGTGACAAGTAGACTTCATAATAAACAAGTATTTAAGATATAGTACATATAGAGAAAGCTTAGCCTGAATCAGAAATTGCAGAGCACTGTGAATACATAAGTGTTTGTTAGTTCAGTAAGCAATAAAATTGACAGTCTCTTCAGAGTAAACAAATAACAGAAAATAAATGCTTTCCTGAAGTTCACTTGAAGCCTAAAGGGATACAATTTTAAAACAACCTACCTTCCATTCTTTTCAGCTCCAACTTGTATCCCACAGAGAATTTCTGCTCAGTTGTGAGAATAAAATAAAATGTGAAGAGATCCAAACTTCCTCTTTACAGATTCTATCTATCATTAGCAAGTGGAGGCATCCATTCTCAATGTAGAACGTGTCATTTGAGACTAACATTGTCCTCAGAGTGAAAGGATTTCAAGGAAGTTATTTGGGGGCATCTGAAAAAGAGGAACTGTTGTTGTTTTTTTTATATAAAAACTCTTCTTTAAATTATACCGCTTGTTTGTTCTTTAAAGAATCATCCAAGCTTCCCAGTCTCTTTCAGCAATGGCACTTGCCAGCTTTGACTCCAGTGGAGACAGTTTTGATTTTTATGTTATTTCTGTAATAATTTTGCAGAAAAATGTCATTTGGAAATTACTAGAAATGAGATCACATCAGAAAGAACATGTTACTCTATGTTACAGTAAATGAAAATACATACTGTTGCCAGTTCGTAAATATAAAACAATGCTCCTAAGGAGGCATCTTAACAAATACATAAAGAAGTTTAACTGTATTTAGGATTGTAGAATAGGATCCCATTGATAACATCTAAATCCATCTTGTATTGCTCAAGTATCTTCTCTTTTTTGCCAAATTAATTAGCATAACAACATAATACATTAATTTGTGAAAGGCCCTGTGTTTCAGGAAGTTTTTACTTCTTGGGCTGGAAGTGATAATGAATGTATTTTCTTAGATGTTTATCTATATCTGTCTTTGCTAATCCAGAAAATGTTTTAGCTAATGATTTTAAATTATCAGAAGGAAAGCTAGGAAAGCTTCTACAAGATTAAATTATTCTCAGTTATTCTCATTCATATGAAGTATTTGAACACAGTCAACTTAAAAAAAAAAAAAAAAAAAAAAGCTCGAAATATCAGTCTTGAAAAACACCAGCTTTTTAAGCCTGAAAGAGAATGATAGTGATGAAGCTTGTCCCTAATCAGTTGAGCCTGTGAGTCATATTTTATAATTTTGGGGTTTAAAAACTATTTTTCCAATGTAATTAAATTAGAAACATTTAAAAAGTCATCTACCACTTAATGACATTCAGTTTTGTTCTCAAAACCAACTCAAAATAAAACAATAAAACAGTATGAACAAATTTAATACCTGCTTATCATGCCAGATGTTTAGCAGACATTTGGAGTGCAAATAAACTGGATTTGCAGCTTCTTTTTGCTTTAATGACTCTAATTCAAAAAGTTTACTTAAGTATATGACCATAATCATACGTCCTCATTTTTTTGCATCGTGTAGTGACCAGTAAATGATTTTTTGGGTTTTGTCATCCTTGTCTCCTCGTCAACAATATTGAGTAGGTGGTATCTGCATTGCTTAAGAAAAACTCCAGCCATTAGGCTTGCAGTGTCCTGCACCTTTTTTCTTTTTTCATAAGGGACCCACTTCAGCTGGTGAACTGGGGCATTGAATGCTTCCTGTTTCTCCTATTCATTCCTACTTCTAGCTTAGTGGCTAGTGCACTTGCCTGCAAAATGGGAGCTACAACTTCTGCTTCAGTACTTTCAGTTACAAAAGGAGAAGAACCCATGTCTCCTACTCCATGTGCAAGTGCTTTTTTACGTGCTGTTCAAAGAGGCTGGTAGAAACACCATTACTGTAATTTGTCAATGCAGGTGTGTGTTGCAGCTGTGTTTTGCTTGGTACTTCTAGTAAATATGCTTTTGTACCATGACAGTGTAGTGATCAGCATGCTACCAATGTGTTTATTGAATCACATCTTTCTGTGACTTCAGTATTTTCTTCTTGGATTCCAACCATCATTGACATTTTGTTGCAGCTTCACTACTAAATACTTGAACTAAGCACTTTAGAGTGCTTAGCCTGAACATCTAAGTTTATGGGCCAAGGAAACTTTCAGACTAACCGGAAAATGTTTTATTAATTGCAGGCTTACACAACAGGGTGACACTGGACTGCTGTTTCTGCTGCATAGGATTAAAGGTTCTAAATTCTGCCTGAACTTCTTTTTGCCTGTATTAATATGGAAGAAAATTCTGATGGTCTAAATCTTTATGTATGTCTGTATAGGTAGAGCAAAAGCTTTTGATCTTGACAGATGCAATTAAGCACAAATGCCAGTAAGAGTAATAACAACAAAATTAACATCAACAATAATGTAATAGCTATTATTTTACACCTGCTATTGTTTTCTTATTAATAAATATCTGCATTCATAATAGGTTTAAACTACTGTGTAGTAATGAATAGATTTTGTTCACTAAGGAGTTTACTTGATTTTTTCAAAGAAAGAATCTTACATCTGGTTGTTCTTTGAACTGTCTTAGTAACAAGAACACATTCATTTTAAATGTGCATCTTTCACTCTTCTGGGAAAATGGATATTTCATGTATCTGAAAATACTATATCTACAAATATCTAGGTCCACAAACCTACAAGATGCAATAAATTAGACGTGATTAAAAAGCATATTTTCAAGTAATTTGTGAATACAAATACAATTTTGATTCTCATCTCATGTATTATAGAAAGATTTGTGATGAATTTTTGTTTCGCTTCATTATTATGTTTTTTGTAGTTTTATAGACTGGTCATTATCCTGTTACTTGGAAAGTGAATTGGTGTAAGTCTGTAAGTATTAGAATAGCAGAGTTGTTATATTTATGTACTATGTACATGAATATATGTGTGTGTGCTTTTATAAATATTATTAAACATCATATCCCACTTTTTTTAACACCTATGCTAAGGAATTATTGGGGTTTTTTTAGTTGCTGGATCAAAGGATTAACAATGCAGTGCATATGCCTTCTACAATGATTTTGAGTTAGGGAGAGAAATAAAAGTCTAAAATATATTCTGTTTTCTTTTGCTTCAGAAACCACACAGGGAACAACACACAAAAGCTGTCTCCTGTTTACATGTCCAGGTTTTAATGATAATATCAGAATACAGAGATTTCATTGCAGGGAGCAAAAATAACTACATTTTCAGTAACTGATTCATTATACATAAGAAGGTGAAATGCAAGATCTCTCATTAGATACAAGTAAAAAAGTGGATCTGTGTAGGTCATAATATGTGTGTGAACAATAATGAGAATGCAGTCATTTTTATTATTTATATAATTTTCTATGGGAAAGAAGCACTTCTGTTGTCTGCCTTTAAGCATGAAGAATTATATAGCTTGAAGAACAGCAGCAGTTTATTACAGAAGTATGTCTTCTTTGAACTAGTTGTGGTTTGTTTGTTTGTTGTTTTCTTTTTTTCTAGTAACTTTGACAAACATATTTACATGCAGGGACTATTTCAGAACCTTAAAAAATAATACAAGCTAAAAAGGAAAATTTGCCTAGGTTTTGGCATTCCTCAGGGGAATAACCTCAAAGTCCGCTCTAGCAAGTAAACTTTATGTGAACTGGTGGTGTGAAAAATGTGAGTAGCTGAAGGGGGTCAGGGGCAGGACTGGTCAGTATCAGATTCAGATACCTGGTTTAACTGTCAACAACAGTGTCTGCATGTGAGCAATATGATTAAACTTTGGTCATAGCCAATGAAGACTTTGACAAAATAGTTACTGATGTTTAGCATATGATTTACTAGATCAAAGGTACAGACAGTTCATCCAACTACACGTAGATGTCTAGAGATAGTCAAAATGCTCTGGAGTATCCCGCTGGTATCAGCTGTCTTTCTGAAATACAACAGGTCCCTGGTATCTGCTGTCCACTTGATGATGCCTTAGACACCTAGAGCATTGCAAAAGGTTCCCATATTCAGGTGACTGAACAAATATATAGTCTGCCTTAGAGTGAGATGAATAGCTCTTCCATCTCAATAGAGATGAAGATACTGACAGTGTGTGTCCATTATGACTATAATGGGAGGCCAGGTAGCTAGATCACTTGTAGATACCTAAGTTTTGCTCTCTGGATTAAATGTGAATCACACCCTAAACACCTGAAGCAGCAGTGACAAAGGAGGTAATTTTATTTATCATCTTCACTAATTCCACTGAAGGCATTTCTGTGTAAGGCCCACTGTACCCTACAGAAAAAATCACGGGTGGTACTGCCTGAGGATGCCGTGTTGCAGACACAGGTTGTCTACTGTTGGGACTGAATTTGAAGGAGTTCCCAGTTGTAGAACTGGTTAAAGGTGGAATTGTAGTGTGTTATTTTATTCCCAGGTCATACTGTTGAAAATGAGGCTCCGTAAAAACAGCTGGTGAATAACCAGAAAGGTAATGAAAATGCTCTTCATAAAAATGTAGGATAATTAGGTTGTATCTTAACATTTTCAGTTTTACTATCCTTATCAATGAATTCTAGATTTCATTCCAAATGCGCAGACAGGCTGAATACAGATCTGAACACTAACAATGGTTGAAGCTATTCACGTGTAAACCATTCTAACCTCTATTTCAGTCTTACTATCTGTCACTCATTTTCTTAGAGATGGAAGTTATCATCTGAACCTTATCTTGTTATTATACTGCATGACATTTCTCCCTTCCCATAAATTTTACAACCTGTCTTCATTTTTCCTTATTTTCCTCAATTTTGTTTCAATTATAGCATCTTGCAAAGCTCTTTTAAAAATGAGATTATTTTCTTGGGGTTTATTTCTTGATCTCTTTTCTTGGTATAATTTTATCCAACATCTTTCCTGCCATTATGCCTTCTGCTTACCATTTTTGCTTTTGATATCTAAGAACAGAATTACTTATTAACTTTGCTTGCATTTCCTGAGTTGTTTTATTCATTTAGCCTTTGGTAGTTAATGATTTTGTGGTGTTATTTGCAGTACTGTATAAAAAATCTCAAAAAATAAGGCACAATGGTAGTTTGCTGGAAAATAATCCAGTGAATACTGTTAGTTTTCTTTCAGTAGATGTAAGAAAATTCCTACTACATGTGATGGGACACATTACATTACAGAGGACACAAGTGTTTAAAACTGAAACAAAACCACTTTTCATATAGAATCATCTCGATTTGAAGAGAAAGCATGGATACCCTGATTTGTTCAAGGTTTATTGCTTATATACTAAAAAGGCTTTGTGTCACAAAAAGACTGTTTTCCCCGAACTACACCAGTTAGTTTAATTTAAAAAGTCATGTCCTGGTGTCAGCTGGGATACAGTTAATTTTCTTCTTAGTAGCTGGTGCAGTGCTGTGTTTTGGATTTGATGTGAGAACGAAGTTGATAGCACACTGATGGGTTTGGTTGTTGCTGGGTGATGTTCATACTCAGTCAAGGACTTTTCAGTTTCTCGGGCTCTGCCAGCGAGAGGGCTGGAGGGGTACAGAAAATTGGGAGGGGACACAGCCAGGACAAGTGACCCCAACTAGCCAAAGAGGTATTCCATACTGTATGACGTCATGTTGAGTATGTAAACTGGGGGGAAATGAAGGAAGGGGAGGACATTTGGCATTATGGTGTTTGTCTTCCTGAGTAACCATTAGGCATGATGGAGCCTTGCTCTCCTGGGGATGGCTGAACACCTGCCTGCCCATGGGAAGTGGTGAATGAATTCCTTGTTTTGCTTTGCTTGTGTGTGCAGCTTTTGCTTTATGCTTTTCCCTCACCTTTCCATTCTATTATTATTATTATTATTATTGTTGTTGTTATTGTTATTGTTATTACTGTTGTTCTTACTTCTTTATTCTGTTTAAATTATTAAATTGTTCTTATCTCAACCCTTGAGTTTTACATTCCTTTCCAATTCTCCTCCCCATCCCTCTGAGTGAGGGGCAGTGAGCAAGCAGCTGCGTGGTGCTTGGTTGCTGGCCAGGGTTAAACCACAAGTCATTACCTCTCTTTTTGCAAGCCTGGTATAATTAATATTTTTTCTCACTCATTACACTAAATAATAAAAGTCTCTTCCAGTGTCTACTGAATAATGCAATAACACTTGCATTAAGATTTATTCAAATCTGTACATATTTCAGAACTATATAAGTTAATTGATTGAGTCCCTTCACACAAAGTGCAATGTTTTTTGGATAATCTTATAATATTTGATGTATATCAGGTCATGTCATCATATCGGTATGTTACTAGTGGTCAACTTTCAAAATGCTCTCAGAACAATAAGTAATGTGCTGGACTGTTGCGTCCATTCACCTGTGAACATACAATCTAAGCATCTCCAAGTCATTGCAGTGGAAACCAGCACTTGAGCTCTGTCAGAATGTAAAATCAATTCAATGTGCTTTCATAACAAACCAGTCTACTAACCAAAAGATGATTTCCCTTCTTTCATAGCTTTGGTAGAGTGAGCCCTCTATGTAACATCATAATACACAACCTAAAATCTGGGTTTTGAATGACCATGAAGTTAACAAATTGATATGGAAGAGTCCATGCCCATCATTCTTTTTCTTTAAACATAGAAAAAATTTAAATTTCTTCTTTACAGTGAGTGAAAAAATAAGGTACAAGAAAAAAAAAATCTCTAACGTTTTCTTTTATTTTCTGTATAGATACACACAAAGAAAACATAGACAATATACATTTGCTTATTCTGGGGTTTTATCTGGTGTTTTCATTGAAAGTGCATGTCTGGACGTTAGATAAGATGTTTATCAAAGAAATACTGCTTTACAGTGCTTTCCAGTGGAACAAAATAATTGATAATTTTTCAGTCCATTAAATAAACACTTTTGATTCAGAAATGAAAGAATATATAACCTTGCATTCTAGCTAATATTCTGCATAGTTACTGAAAGATATTTTTCATAAGTTTCTGAAAAGTATATGCAATATCTACAGTATGATAAGCTTGATTAGAAGAAATGTATAGAGCTCAAATATTCAATCTATTAAATTCTATGCAAATACTGTATTAATGACATTTTAATTAAATCCCAGATATATTACATTTAGATATATTGTTTGGTTATTGTTACATTACATGTATAAATAACATGATTGTGTCATCTCCAGATATGAAATTCAATTATAGTTACGTTTCATCGTTATTAGATTTTCATGTAGTAAGACTTCATTGCTGGCCTGGAAAAAGCAGGATAGTAAGAAATCAAGGAAGTGTAAAATATGTGCAGAAAATGAATATTATAAGGATCTGTGAATATTAGTCAGACTTTTTTCCTAAGCATTTTTCTCATAAACTTAGACTACTGAGTCCTGAATAGAAACACAAGTTTTTACTTTATAATACTAATTTATAAGACCTTTTGTCTGCCTCTGACAAATTCATACACCAGAAATAAAAATAAAAACTATGACTTCCATTAAAATCAATAAGGTCCTCACCCACCACCACCACCCAAAAAACCCAAACAAACCAAAAACCAACCCCAAAACTAATCTTTCTTTATGTGTTTGCCCAATGATTTAAATGTTCAGATATCTATACTGTTTGTGCATCATTGTGAACTTTGAGGGTAATTCTCTTCCAGTGTCCTTCAGGTTGCTGCAAAGCCTTAGTACATTGTGAACTTTGAGGGTAATTCTCTTCCAGTGTCCTTCAGGTTGCTGCAAAGCCTTAGTAATAAGCTGATGATTTGACTGGTTACTGAGAAGCTAACAACACAATATATAGGCCAAATTCTCCAGTTCTAGATTAAGTGAAGTAACACTTGATATCTCTGAAATGAAAAATCAACTACAGGTCTACACATTTCACATGATAAGGGACATAACTTGCATCTGTCCTGTATTTCAAAACAGAGGTTAAACCATTGATGATTTATTTATTTTTTTCCTCTTTAAACTACAGAAGATACATTACCTAATAGGATTTTATATACTATCTCTAACATAAGTAAATTAAAGAGTAACAATGGATTGTAATTTAAGATAAAGGAGCTCAGAGTATAATAAAAGACATAAAGTCAATGTTCACTTTATTCCCATTACCTATGAAGTTTGATCACCTGACTGGACATAGGAGGATGGGGATGCAATTTTCTTTGTGAATCCAAGTTCCTCTCCCCAGATCATAGAATACTTCAGGATGGAAAGGACCTCTTGGAGATCATCTAGTCTCCTCCCCAAGCTCTTCTGCATTGTTGCCAAGATTGAGGGTGTGTCATCTGAGACCCTATACACTTGCCCTTTACCCTTGGAGCCACGTAGGTCAGTCTTGATGTGCTTCAGGTTTCCCTTGGCAGTATTGTGCATGACCACCCAGATTCTCCAGTGTAGGGAGATAGTCTGAGGGCTCAAAAATTCTCAGCAGTACTTCCACAGCATCCCTGATGAGAATACCCAGAAAGGAGTAAATCTTCTCCCCAGACAGCAAGTCAGGTAGACAGACTGTGAGTCTCTACCAGTGCAGTTGGGAGTCTTCCATAACTATCACTCACCACTTCCCTGGTGCAGATGCACAGTTCAGGTGTGTCCCACTGTGATGCCTCCCCAGGAAAAGCTTTCATCCCTGTAGGTGTACCAAGGCACTGAACTATTCTGTACTAGCAGGCCTCTAAGTGGAAAAGGAGTCATCCCCTTGCTGCCAGAAGTTACATAGTCCCAGCCTTCACCAACGTGGGACCCTCCATTTGCTGTTTGATCAAGCACAGTCCCTGGCTGCTCCTCTTTCTCTGCAACTGGAGACTTGGGCTGTCATCTCTGCAGAGCTTGTATGAACTGCTTGTTAAATCCTTTTTTGTTGTCCCCGGTGCTGCGCAGTTTGCTTACCTCCTCTTATAGCTGCTCAACTTAAGGTATTGCCATCCAGCACACCCCTTCTGCAAGCGAGGCCACCTGCCTCAGTCTTAACAAGAGGCATAAGACACCCCCAGGCTTGGATGGCTGCATCCTTTCAGTAGAGGTTGCTCTGAGGGGAGGTCTCTGATGTGCCAGGGTAGCTGCTTTGTTTGGTATTGGGAATCATGCCCTGTGGCACATTACTACTGTTGTTGCACCCTTCCCTTTATGCTTGCCATCCTTTAAATTTTCCATCTGCTTAACCCTGCATCCCTAAATCTACCTCTTATTTGACTGTCATTATTTATCTACTTAATAAACTATGTGATTCATCTCCTTCACATATCTCTTACCTCTCTTCAACAGCTCCATTACATTACTTTTTGTAAATAGCTCAAAGTATATGTGAGCATGCCAAGACATATGTATGATGCACAGACCTGTCACAGCTCCAAGAAGTTATGGAAAACTTCAGAACAACCATTCATCCCCATCTGAATATACACACTGTTAAAGAATTGTTAGGGATTTTATCCTGGTCAAAACATACAGCAGCCCCAGCGAATTAAGTAGCCTAACTAATAATTTCTACTGAGTAATTATGCACAACTGGTATGCAATTTTTTTTTTTTTTTTCAAAATAGAACATTAAAAAAACCACCAACAAAACAACAGATAAAAGGGATGGTGATGGGCAAGATGAAAAATAAGATCCACCAGACCACTGCATTCCAATTCCTGAAATCACTGAAGTTCTGGCAGTTTGGAAATTCTCAGTAACCATTGATGTCAGAATCACACACTTACCACATTCAGCACTTTACATTTTCCTAAACTTATACCTAAAAATGGCAGAGCTGTTGTCACAGGAGAAGTAGTTCTTATTACTTACAGGAAAAAAAAAAAATCTTCTTTTTCTAATTCTCTACCTCTTTACAAATCACAGTGGTATGCATATAGGTTTTTTTTATCTTGTTTGGGGTTTTGTTTGCGGTTTTTTGTTTTGTCTTAACTTTCTTACACCTAAGTAGTAGCGTGATAGTAAATTAGCGCTGTTTCTACCACTCTAGAAAATCATTACCCCACTTTCTAAAACTTTCTGGGTTATATATATTGAAAGAAATATTCCATAAAAAGAAATAGTATTATGTTGCAATATATTAATGTAAATATCTGTCTCACAGTATCATAGGAAATCACACTAAACATCCATATGTACTATTATGTGTTATTCTTACTTCTTTGAAATGTGTTATTACTAGAAAAATTACATTATTTTAGTTTGAAATACTATATTGCTCTGATCTGTTGAGAATCAACAATATGTTTCCAGTTATCTATGTAATATGGAAAAGTGGCATACCTTTGTACTCTTCTCGCAGGTAAGTGTGACATTACCAGTTTATATGAAAAAAAGCTGAAGTTAAAAATATTAGTATACGTAGCACTAGAGGTGTGATTACTGGTTACAAAGCATTGCCCACAAATCAACTAAGAAGGAAAAGCTTCACCTTCTTTTTAACTAAAATTCATAATCTGACAGATTTATGTTCTACCCTCATGTCAGATATAGCCCCAGTTCGGCAAAGTGTGTGTACAGAAAGAGCAAATTTCTAATTTTAGAATATGTATTGTCTGCTTAGTTAGACCTCTTTCAGAACATAACATTTTTAATTAAGTGGAGCTGTTAAGTATTTTGATGACATAGACCCTAAATAAAAAGCAACTGATCATCATTTTGAGCACATGGAAAAGCTGTATCTGCATGTTTTGTTTTTGAAAGTTCAGTAGTAGAATAAACCTTCTTTTATTATATATTTTTTTAAAAAAAATATTCAAAAATTCTAGCATTTGGGGAGGCAGGGGACAGTTTTGAAAAATCAGTAGGGTTCTGAGGGCCTAAACCAAATACTTTAAGTTCTGCATCAAAACCAGAGGAGCGAAAGGGGCAGTGTGGGTACAAATACATTGTCCTGACACCTTTCAGACATAATAAATCCACTAAGTTTGCTGGTGAGTGTCTTCTGGGAGGCAGTGATTGTCTTCATTTCTCACAGGAAGCAAAACAACACCAGAAAAACCTTATACATTAAAATCTTATTGAGAATATGACAGTAAGATCTGAAGATGGTGTAAATGAGAATCTGTTAAACAAAACACACTGTAGTAAATGCTGGCTTGGAAAAAGATCAGTATATATTGGTGGTCTAAAACACGACCTGAGATTCTACAAGGCCAAGTTAAGGGTCCTGCACCTGGGTCATGGCAACCCTCAGTATCAACACGGACTGAGGGATGAAGGGATTGGGAGCAGCCCTGCCAAGAAGGACTTAGGGATACTGATGGATGAAAAATTGGGCATAAGCTGACAATGAACTCTTGCAGCTGAGAAAGACAACTGTATCCTGGGCTGTATCAGAAGTGTGGTCAGAAAGCTGAGGGAGGTGAGCCCACCCCTCTGCTCTGCTACGGTGAGCCCACCTGCAGTACTACATCCCAATCTGGAGCCCTCAGCAAAGGGAAGACATGGCCCTACTGGAGCAGGTCCAGAGGAGGGCCACAAAAATGATCAGAGGGATGGAACATCTGTCCTATGAAGAAAGGCTGAGAGAGTTGGAGTTGTTCAGCCTGGAGAAAAGACTCCAGGGAGAGCTTATTATGGCCTTTCAGTGCTTAATGGGGGCTTATAAGAAAGGTGGGGACAGACTTTGTAACATGGCCTGTTGCAGTAGGATAAAGGGTAATGGTTTTAAACTAAAAGTTGGTAGATTTAAACTAAATGTAAGGAAGACATTTTTTTCAATGAGTGTGGTGAGACACTGGAACAGGTGGCCCAGAGCAGTGGTAGATGCCCCATCCCTGGAACTGTTCAAGGTCATGTTAGATGGGGCTCTGAGAAACCTGATCTAGTTGAAAATGTCCCTGCCCTTTGCAGAATGTGTTAGACTGGATGACATTTAAAGGTCCTTTTCAACCCAAACCATTCTATGATTCTATGTAGTCAATAGAATCTTACTTTGAAGACCATGTATGAATAAGAAAGAGATTACATTTAATAGGCCTGTTATTGAGTAGAAATATTCAGCCAGTAAAACATAATTAAGTAGTCTCGCTTTTGTTGTGTCCTTTAAACTAGTAGTTCTATTTTCTGGAAATGTAAGCAAGTTTCATTCAGTTCATATACACTTCCTTCTAAACATGTAATTTGCTGGTAAACAGTGTCAGAATACAAGAGAAGCTGCATCACTAATTCAAATTATTAAAGACATTGACACCTCCTTCCCCCCACCCCCACACCCCTTCCACTTTGAGTGTTTCCCATGTCTTTGGAACTTCCAGAATTATTTTAGTGTTGAAAAGAACAAGAAATCAGCTAATCTGTTATGGGGTTTTAAGAGGTAAATAATACACTCTGCTTGGTATAAGTTAGGAAACAAACATATAATATTCAGTTATTTAAGATAGTCACAGAAAACAAAGGTCCACAGAATTCCTCATTTGACCTATATTGAATGCCTCTCTTGCGATTAATCAATCCTTTTGATGATAGAAATAACTTAGCATGTCTAGATTACGCTTTATTTGACTTATTACAGGCAAATCCCACTCTTATGTAATAGTTTAAACTTTTAAAATAAAAATATAACACAATCATCTGATTTTGTTTAGATGGAGTAAACCTGGGGTCATACTGATACAAGATTCTTTTTTTCCTGCTAAAATTTCATTTATATTACATGTATTCCAAATATATAACATGCTGGTAGTGAGAGATTCAAATATCAGGCTATCTGCTGGGAAATAAATCTACCAGAAAACAGTCTAAATGTTCTTGGAAAAATGTCTTCATTCATAAAAGGGAAGAAAGTTTTAGGGGAGAAGCTACCTTGGATTTTATTTTTGTTTTAACTCATCAGAGGTAAATTACTGAACATCTGAAGTTGGAAGGTAATACGAATAAGAGTAATCATAAAAAAAAAAAAAAAGTATTAATATGCAGGAAAGGAAAATTGGGAGCAGCAAAATAAGATTAATCAACTAGTCACAAAATATTCTATTGCTGAGGAAAGCTAGGAAGCATACTGAAATAACGTAATGGCTGTATAATGAGCTCTATAATGACTATATAATATATTAAAAAAGGAATCATACAAAACTGAAAATAAGGACATGAATGAAGATTACTATAAAGGAATAGGTCAAGCATGTAAAGAATGTATCAGAAATATAAGAAATATATAACCATAAAATCAGTTACAGCTATAAAGGGATATAAAAAAAGGAAAAGTTTTATAAGTACATTTCAGAGTAAAAATAAGACAGTGAAAAGAAAAGCTCCATTTAGAGAAAGACAGAAAGGATAGAAGAGGAGGAGGGATTACTGTGTAAGAGAAAGTTTTGAGTGAATGGGGATTACCTAGGAGATTTCTGGACTGTGTCAAAGATAATTTCTTATCATAGTTGCTGAATACAGCGACAAGGACTGCTGCCCTTCTGGAGTTACTGCTTGAAAATAGCCAGGAGCTGTCTGCAAAATTGGTTGTGAACAGTAGCTTCGGCCGCAGTGACCCTAAACTTTTAGCGGTTAAGATGTTAATGGGCATGAGAAAGACAAGTAATAGAATAAAGACCACAGACTTTAGAAGAGTAGACTTCAGCTTGTTTAGGAAACTGTTAGGAGTCATCCAAAGGGATCCATATTTTGTCTTGGAGAACAAAAAGGACCTCAGAAGTGCTGTGAGATTTTCAGGAGCAATATTCTCAAACACAAGTGTGATCAGTCCCCTAAATGGAAAAAAGAAGCAGGCATACTAGTAAAGCAGCTGTATTGGGTTTGCATGGCAAGGTTTTGGTAGCAGCAGGGGCTACAGGGGGGCCTTCTGTAAGAAGCTGCTAGAAGCTTCCCCTGTGTCCAATGGAGACAATGCCAGCCAGCTCCAAAATGGACCCGCTGCTGGCCAAGGCTGAGCCCATCAGTGACAGTGGTAGCACTCTGTGATAAGACATTTAAGAAGGGGAAAAAACAGCACAACTGCTGCCAGGAGAGAGGAGTGGCAATATGTGAGAGTAACAATGCTGCAGACACCAGGGTCAGTGAAGAAGAAGGAGGTGCTCCAGGTGCTAGAGTAGAGATGCCCCTGCAACCCATGGAGAAGACCATGGTGAAGCAGGCTGTCCTCCTGCAGCTCATGGAGGTTAACAGTAGAGCAGATATCCACCTCCAACCCATTCAAGACTCAACACCAGAGCAGGTGGATGTGCCCAAAGAAGGCCGTGACCCCATGGAAACCCTGTGCTGGAGAAGGTTTTCTGGCAGGACTCATGACCCTGTGGGGGACCCACTCTGGAGCAGTCCATTCCTGAAGGACTGCACCCCATGGGAAGGACTCATATTGGAGATATTTGTGGAGAACATGGGAGTCCATACTGGAGCAGGGAAAAAGTGTAAGGAGAAAAAAGCAGCAGAGACAACATATGATGAAGTGACTTCAACCCCATTCCCCATCTCCTTGCTCTGCTCGGGGAGGGGAGTATGTAAAGAAATCAGGAGTGAAACTGAGCCTAGAAAGAAGGTAGGAATGGGGGAAAGGTGTTTTAAGTTTTGGGTTTTTTTCTTATTACCCTATTCTGATTTGATTGGCAATCATTTAAATTAATTTCCTGGAGCTGAGTCTGTTTTGCTCGTGATTGTATTGGTGACTGATGTCTCCATGCCCTTGTCTCAGGGCATGAGCCTACATAATATTTTCTCTGCCCTGTCCAGCTGAGGAGGGGGAGTGATAGAGTGGTTTGGTGAGCACCTGGTGATGAGCCAGGGTCAACCCATGACACCAGCTTTGTTAAACAGTGACCTATTAGGGGATCTCAAATGAAAAAAAAAAAAAAAAAAAGACCCAAACATATGAGACAAAGAAAGATGAACAGCTATCCAAAAAGAAAAAAAATATTGCCTGAGCACACAGAGATGCAGTTAAGAAAGCAAAGCTCAGCTGCAGCTCAAACTGACAAGAGAAGCTTATGTCCTTATGTTAGTACCTAGCGGAAGCACAAGGGAGACAAGACTGCTGCTGAAAGGTGCTGGGAAGCTACAAGTGACAAAGAAAAGGCTGAGGTACTCAGTTTGACTTCACCTGTGTCTTTAAGGGCAAATTCCCAAGTTTTAATGCCAAGAAAAAATGACAAAGCAAAACAAAGTAAAGAAGGGTTGAGCTGAGGACCATCTGTACAAATTGACATATACAGGTCTATAGGACCTGACAAGATGCATCTGAGGACAGCTGGAATGCATAATCACAAAGCCATTCTTTTTTTGATTTTTGGAATATCATAGAAATCAGGGAAGGTCCCAGATGACCAAAAAAGGGTAAATATTATACCCATCTAAGGAAAAAGAAAAATGCAGAAAACTATAGAACATGTACCTCACTTCAGCCCCTGGAAGAATTATGGAGATGGTCTAGATGGAAGATATTCAACACACATGAAAGACAGGAATGAGACTGGAAAAAGTGTGAATTTACCAACAGTAAGTTGTACTTAATTAACATGATCACCTCCTCTGATAAAATACCTTCCTCAGTGAATGGAAGAGAGCATTGGACATCCATCTGCCTCAAATTTTACAGGGTGTTTGACATGAACTCTCTTAACATTCTTATTAAAGTTGTTAAAATATGGACTGGAAAAACTGACCACAAGATGAATGAAAACTGACTAAACTGTCCTGGTGGTCGTTAATGATTCAGACTCAAACTGTCAGATGGTTACGATGGAGGAACCTCAAGTGTTCATACTAGGTCCAATACTATCCATTACCTTTGTAAACCATCTGAATGATGGGATCAATTGCACCCTTACCACAGATGATACCAAATGAAAGAGGTAGATACACTGAAAAGAAGGAATATAGACATATCTCAACAGGTTGGAAGATTTAGCTAAGAGGATTGCATTAGAATTTACAGAGATAAATATGAAGTGATGAGTTAGAGTAATCTCAACCAGCAGTACAGGCCGGGGTATGACTGGCTAAGGGTGCTAGGGAACAGTGAACTGAACATGACCTCTTCCAGCCATGAAGGTAAACCATGTCCTGGAATGCATGAGCAACCATATAGCCAGTAGACAAAGGAATGTGATTATTCCCTTCTGTTCAACACATGTTATGTTACACCAGGAGCACCTGCTGGAATGCCCAATGATATTGCAAAAGTCACCAGTTGCTTCTGTGTGGCAACTGAAGCAAGATGTCAATGCTTTCCATAGTTAATGGAGAAAAAAAGAGCATACTCCCAGAGTTTTAGTCTGGTAGCTACAAGAAAGCAGCACCTGGGGCTACAGAGCTCCTGCCTTCATGCCCAGCCTCTGTAGGGCCCTACAGGTTACCTTCTCCTTTGGATCTAAATTGTGGACACCAGTACAAGAGTAAGGAAACCTGTCCAAGGGAGCTTGGGAGATAAAAAGCACATGCATAGGTGGTTCTGGATGTGTATGTGTTTATGAGTAAAATGTTGTCTCTGAAGTTCAAGGACACTGTTGTGCTTGAACTGTTCTGAAGTTCTGGCATGTCTCTGTTGCCCTTACCTTTGCCGCCCACCCCACCCCCCACCCCAAGGAAACTAAAAGCTACAAACATTGAAATTTTAAAGTTGTAAAAGTTGTGTTCACAGCTTTTGTTTCACATGCACTCATTCATTGTCTAACTAGGACATGTTCTGAGTCTTAGTTTACTCAGCATTTTCCTTAATGAATTAAATAATAGGACAATTAATTTAATTATACATTTTTTAGAGAACACAAAACTAAAAAGGTTTAGGTAATTCCTAGCATGTTAAATAACATGCTTAGAAGTTTGTCTTAATAAACTTCAAAACTGATTCAAAAATGTGACAGTTCTTGACTCCAGAATCCTTTGTCACTTTGTTTTCAAATAACTATTGATCATATCTGACATTAAACTACTTATCCTAACATGTATATTTTTCATTTTCAAAAATAACACTATAGGGTCAATATTGATTTTAATATGCCAGATATCCAGGGAACAAATTCCAATGTCATTTAAAACCCCAGGTGTAGCAAATGACAGAAGATTTCTGTGTGTTATTTATTTAACAAACAATAGTTTATAAATTCTCTATGTAAAACTAATGTGGAGGGTTTAAATGAGTCATAAGTAGCTTGAAATTCCACAGAAAAAAATGAGAAGGAATTTGACATCTGAGAAAGTATGTAGTCAAAAAAAAAAACCACCCTAAACTTGTTTTCCTTTGATTCTTAGTTGTATTTGATTCTTAGTTATAATCTTAGTTGTAAAAAAAGTTTAAGATATACAAGACTCGTGTTTTTGGTTTTGTTTTTTTTTTTTAAATACTGCCTTCCATGACAATCATGCAGCAAATTTTGAAAGTGTGAAAGCAAAGGATGATGAACAGTGGTACAAAGAGGTACAAGATATGTTCATAATATAAAAAGTAAAAAATATACCTTAAAAGTCAGACTGTGTACAAAGAGTTATGCTGATAATCTTGCTGGAGTGACATTGGAATACTTGAAGTCATATTAGTCTAAAAGTAACTAGAAGATTTGTTGGAAGAAGATAATTTGAACAAAAAGATTATTATTTTTCTTCTAAAAACTAAAAATAGCTTCTTTTCTAGGCTTTCATAATTTTTGCACTGCCTTGCTCTGAGTATCTATTAAAATATTCAGAAGTAAAAAATGCTGATTCTTGTTTGGCTTTCTAATCCTGCTGTTAGAACTATTACTTTTTAATACTATTCTAAGTATAAATAATGTATTTCCAGATGTATCTGTTCAAATTTTTTTAAGACTTTCCATAACTAATGTTGTCTGGGTTTTTCTTCTTAGCTTTCTTAATATGAATAGTAAAATATTGGCCTTTCTGCTGCCACTATTAGAACTGTGATGACAGTATATCAGCAGTTTCACAGTAATATAAAGGTAGAAACTGTAGTCAGAACAATAATCCACAGATTTAAATTGTCTGAAGCTTGCAGTCTTTTGGGTCCAGTGGTTACAGTTTAGTTAAATTTTCTTAATAAAATAAATTATTCTGTCACAAGGGAAAGTATACATGAATTATCTCTTAAAAAAAAAAAAAAAAAAAAAAAAAAAAAGTTTTTTCAACCTCGTATCATCTCTAGAGGTAGTACCAGCATACGATGTCAGCAGATCAGATTTTGTACAAAAATAGTCTTTAATGACAGATCAGTATGTGAAAGACACATACCATTATTTTGTACTACAGCTATACTTTAAGAAAGCAAAAGCAGTAGTCTCAACACCGCTGTGTACTAAATTTTTCAGCTTCCTTAATATGTGTGTGGTCTGAAAAAGATCCTTACTGAGTTTCCACAGAGAACTCCCTCAGGTAACTGCTAGTTTTTAATGTGACGTATGTGTTAATTTCATTATTAAAATATTGAAGACAGCTTCCCCTTTGAAGAAAGCCACAACCAAACAAAACAAACCAACAAACCAACACAAAAAAAACCAACTATGCTTCCTCCTAAAAACCTGACAGCCAATAATAATATAAGAAAACAAAAGAGTACTATGTATGTCAAGTAAAACTAGCCAAAAGTATACAGCTTGAATGTCAATTTCATTTCTTGAAAATTATCTGGAACAAGAAAAGAAAATAGGTCAGGGAAAATAATATATACAAGCTTTAAAGGACAAGTTCTGTGCCATCCTCCCAGTCAGATAGCCTTACCAAGCTGCTCTCTTCAGAAAATCTTGAAAGATAACAATTCCACAAATAACTGAAACCTCCAAGAATACTCACCCAAGTGTACAGTTGCTACCAAAAGCAAGCCTACGATCACACAAGTCAAGCACTTCTTCAGGGACCCCCTCTTCCTACCACTCTTAGGAAGTGCAGCTGTTTGCAAAGTGCTCTTTTGTGTCCCCTACCACTACCACAGGACATTAAAAAAAAAAAAAAAAAAAAGGAATTTTTACCGTATACTTTTTAGCCTACTATTTGTGTTGCATTAATTAATATTACAGTCCACTGTTGCTTTGGGATTCTCTATATTTCTTGACAGATAACCAATTACAAGATTAATAATAATCTTACTCATTACTTCTTTGTAATTAATAAATACTGAGGAGAAATATATAACTTATTCTAAACAGCTTGTGGTAAAAAAGACTCAAGATATTTGGGTCAGTTGCCTGAACATAAGTCTTTTTACGCATTCCAGGGGACTCCATCTAATCTGTCAAGCTGGCACTCCAAAAAAGCATGGGGTTATTTCAAATATTCTATGGCATCTTAGAGAGCACTAGAAGTCTACATAAAGGCTACTGATTTGAGTCTTTAATTGTCACATCCAAAAGCAGACACTATACCTGTCCAGCTGAAAAGATGTCGAGACTGTTAACTCTACTGTAGCTACATTTGCAATAGGAATCTGAATTTCCTTTAGGATGAGATATTGGTATTTTAAAGCTAATTAATTGAATCTGGAAGCACATATCTACATTGGGTCAAGTGAGTTGCACTTCAGAAATTATTACTGTTAGCATCTAGGACAGGATACAGTTGCTTAAACATAGACATCTATTAATGCATCACACTAAGGCACTTTATTGATACAGTAACGGTCCAACAGGACATTCACATGCTTCTTGAGCAGCAGTTGCAGATCACGCAGAACATGAGAGATTATGTTCAAATTGCACAAGTTGTTTGTTTTTCAGCAACTGGAATCTAAATGAAACGCTAAATGAAAAACTAAATGAATAACAGCCAAGCTGCTTTTATGTAACAGCTCAAAATTCATCAATTCCATACTTAATGTTTCCCAATGTTGTATACTAAACAATAAGCCAACTTTTAAAGTGTTTGATGTCTTTGAAGATGATATTCTGTTACTCATACACTTGAAAAGTGATAGCTTTCTAAACCACTGTGGGCTGTCACTGATATATGTTCCTCAGTACCTTTATGGAGATGGTTATGAAGGTGATGTTTCAAGCTCACTCTTTTGACTTTGTTCCAAGAGGACATGCACTCACATCCTACCTTTTCTGGTAGCTGGCAACAAAGATCTAACAGTAGAGATGATATCTTCCCAAATCACCTTTCAGCTGTAACTCTCTGTTTAAACCACTGCTGTAAGCAGTATCTGCACAGGGACCCTTATCTTCTGAGGCAGCAAGGAGATGCCACAACCCCCTCTGATACAGAAAGGAAAGTGATCTCAGGGATGTAGTGAGCTGTGAAGACTCAATTACCTTGTTCTTTAAACAAAGTATGAGTTACAGCCACACGGAGACAGTAGGGTGAATGCAAAAAAATTCTAGAGGCATGTGCATGCCCCTGTGTGTGTAACAAGAGAATGCAAATTAAATCATAATTCAGTAATACAGAAAGTACGTTCTTCACTTGCCAAGTAAACATGACTCCTTTTGTTCCAAGTTCAAGAAACGTATAGAACCTGTAGGAATTCATGATTTTGAAAGAAGACTCTGAACTTTGTGACTGTTTTCCCCTTCTTTTTAAAAATAACAATATGGTTGTCAATATCTGTGATCAATTTTTGATGTACAAGAAAGAAAACACAATAAAGTCTACATATATTTCCTACCAAGTGAGCAAAAGAAAAAACGTGTTACTGTTGTTGAGCTTAACTATAGAAAACCTTAACTTTCCCCAGCTTGTTAGTGTTCTTATTTTATTTGAGTTTTTACATTAAAGAGAAAAAAGTAGTATTGACAGTCATGTTAATAATGTATTTATAGTGTTGTCTTTGTTAAATATTTCTTCTGCTAAGCTACCCACACAATGTAATTAGGAATTTTTATTATTAATTATGCCTTGTAAACCTGAAATAATATCACATGTATATATCTGTGTAAGTTCAACATACTTATTTAATGCATACACTTTATGTATTTTATATTTATATTAGTTGTGTTTTATAGTGCAAATATGATTATTTACTATTCACTCTAAAAAATTCAGAAGTGAAAAATGCTGGTTCTTGTTTGGCTTCCTAATCCCTCTATTAGAACTATATATATATTTTTTTTTTAATAGTAGTCTAAGTATAAATAATGTATTTCCAAAAGTATTTCTTTAGATTTTGTAAGAACTTCCATAACAAATGTTTGATACTTCTCTTAGCTTTCTTAGTATCCACAGTACAGTATTGTCCTTTCTGCTGCCAGTAGGATTTTATATTATGATCATTATTTATTCTGATGTCTACTTATGAGAGAGAAGCTATATGAGCCTTCTGTTAGCAAAGTAAACCAGCAGGATGGTGGGGGTTTGTTTGGTTGGGTTTTTTTCTTCATTTTTTCATTCTTTAATCAAGTAAGCAAATTCCAGTAAATAAAGCAAAATCCTAATGTAATAGCTGTTCAGTTTTACAGATGGGAACTACTTAGAATTTTAAGTCAGAGGTTGACGGCAATCCTGAGCTATGTACATGACAAAAAAAACTTGTTGGTTTGTTTGAAGTTCTTTTTTTTATTATTTTGTTTTTAAATATCTACATGTTTTACATGTAGATGTGTCATGTTCACATGTTCACATGTTGGTTCAACAACGAGAAGTACTGGGTTCTAGACTTGGGTCACAACAACCCCATGCAAGGTTACAGACTGGGGGAAGAGTGGCTGGAAAGCTGCCTGGCAGAAAAGGACCTGGGGGTGTTGGCTGACAGCCAGCTGAACATGAGCCAGCAGTGTGCCCGGGTGGCCAAGAAGGCCAACAGCATCCTGGCTGGTATCAGAAACAGTGCTGCTAGCAGGACAAGAGGGAAGTGATTGTCCCCCTGGACTTGTCACTAGTGGGTTGCACCTCGAATACTGTGTTCAGTTTTGGGCCCCTCACTTCAGGAAGGTTGTAGAGATGCTGGAGCATGTTTTGTTTTGTTTTGTGTTTTGTTTTGTTTTGTTTTGTTTTGTTTTGTTTTGTTTTGTTTTGTTTTTAATTGTTTGGCGTTGTGGTTGTGTTTTGGGTTTTGGGTTGGTTGTTTTGGGTTTTTTTTTGGGGGGGGGTGAGTTGGTGGGTTGGTTGGTTTAGTTTGGGGGTTTTTTTGTTTGTTTCTTTGTTGTTTTGGATTTTTTTCACAAAAAGTGAATAAGCATATGTGATTATGTGACAAAGGTCATTAAAATAGTGTTGTAATCAGAACAAGCTTTCCAATAAGGCTCTTCTAGGCGACTGCAAGGCTCATACCCTTTCAGAAATATTGCAAATTCAGCTGGAAGCCAAGTTGTACAGGAGAAATGTCTGAGAGGTGGGCAACACAAAATGGGACCACGAGGTGAGGTCTGTATAAGCAGCTTTCAGTATAAGGACATGCAAATAATTCATATGGGAGGATTGGAACAAGCTCCTAATTGTTGTTCTTTGAGAGCAACATAACAAATGGTAATTCAATAGTTCAGGGGTAGAGGTGAAATGAACAGTCTAGTAAACGTATATTTGTTACCCACTGAGCAAGAAATGTCCTCATTAATTTAAGTAATCATCTACAGTACATAATTAGGGCTTTTAGAATAATATCTCATCCAGCTGATAAATTTTAAATGCCCTGGTCTGTGACATGATTAGGTTAGGCAGCATTTTGACCTCCTTATCATGAAGCTGAGATCCTATAACAGGCTGTCCCTGACTGCTGACTAACTTACTGATTTAAGCAGGTTTGGTTTTATAACAGATGTCGTTTTATGGTATTGTGGGCTTTAGGTAGCATTACTTCAGAGTTTCTTCCACAGCCGTTCTAATTTGTCTGGCAATTATGTTATAAGGTGTCAACAGTAGGAAATCCATAATAATAACAGTACAGAAGACAGGAAATATATACAATAATTGAAAATATTTTAGCAGTTCTTAAATTATTTTAACATGTGAAACTGCTACATTTATTTAGTAAATGTGGCATGTATTTTAATTCAAATGAAGATTTACAATACAAGTGGATTTTTTTTTCCCCCCAGTTATTATGTTCCTCAGAAAATATAATACTGAACACATTTCCATTTATTACTCGGTCACAGTAATATTTGTGAATGAGCAACTTACTTTGATTAGGTCAGAAGACTAGACTTCTGATTAGATCTCCATTTCATTTCAAGGGCGTACATAAAGGCAGAGTCCCTGGGTCCATCATAGTCCTCTGACCTGTTTGGTGCTCTACAACTGTAACAAATTTGACAAAAAAATAGCTTCTAAAATTATTAAGGTTTATCCTACAGGCCCTTATTCTTCCTGCATATTCTTTAAAGCTGTTTTTCTCAGGCTTTGGTACCAACTGTCAGTAAATCTTCATCTGTACATTACCTTTCTATTTTTATTTTATTTTATAAATTGGCATCTAGCTTAAGGAATGTTAGAAGAATCAAACATTTGATATATTCTATGTTGTATATTAGCATTACTAAGATTATTTATTTTTTTAATATTCTGGAAGGTAGAATTTTCTCTAATTCTCTTGGCTTGGTAGCAGTATAGAAGTTCATCTTTAAAAGAGTTTGGTTTTAACTTTGTTCAAAAAGCAGGATAAAAAAGTTAACTGGTATGTTGTTGGGGTTTTTTTAGTTGCAGTTTATGAACAAAGTAGAAAAATGCAGATGTTACATACTCTACAAGCTCTAAAGCAGCCAAACCAAGTAGCTACAAGCATCAGGTAATCCACTTATCATGTGAAAAACAGAACAAAATACAGCTTTTCCCTTTTATATAAGGCTATAGAAGTACAAATCTGTTTATCAAATAGCAGCTTCTAAATGGCTTTATCTTTTCTGAAAAAATGTGCCACAGCACTTGTTTACGGAAGTAATGTTTTTTTCAAAGTACCATGTATATAGGGAAGTTACCCTTTTCAAGATCTTGTGCAGTGACATGTGAGTACTTTATAGTGAAATTACATTGTGCCTCTGCATAATAATTAAGTTTTTGCAAGCATTCTGACAGGAATCAGCAATGTCAATGCATTATGGGTGAATAATTACAAACAGCTTTGCTATGTGATTTTTAACATGCTGTTTACAAAACCCCCTTTTTTAACATGTGACATTTCTTCTCCATATGAGAAAGCTATCATGAGTCTGATGACCTTGAGAAGGTTAACTGCTTTAAAATAATTATTATGCTATATTTGTGAAGCAGTCCATGAATTTTACAGCCTTCACATTGGATCTCCATGAATGCTAATATTCCTATAGAACTAGAATAGAATAGAATAGAATAGAATAGAATAGAACAGAACACCGTATTTTCAGTTGGAAGGGACCCACAACAGTTATCTAGTCCAACCACCTGATCACTTCAGGGCTGACCAAGAATTAAAGCATGTTGTTAAAGGCATTGTCCAAATTCCCTTTAAACACTGACAGGCTTGGGGCATTGACTACCTCTCCAGGAAACCTGTTCTGATTTTTGACCACCCTGTTCGTAAACACTTCCTAATATCCAGTTTGAGCTTCCCCTGACACAGCTTTGAACCATTCACATGCGCCCTGTCACTGGATACCAGGGAGAAGAGCTCAGCACCTCCCTCCCCTCTCCCCCTCCTCAGGAAGCTGCAGAGAGCAATGAGGTCACCCCTCGGACTCCTTTTCTCCAAACTAGAGAAGCCCAAAGTCCTTAGTCACTCCCCATGGGACATGCCTTCCAGCCCTTCACCACCTTTGCTGCCCTCCTCTGGAAACATTCAAGCACCTTCCCATCCCTCTCAAATTGTGGTGCCCGACACTGCACATGCACACAGTACTCAAGGTGAGGCTGCACCAATGCTGAAGACAGTGGGATAATTTTTATAAGACGACTTCTGTTTTCTTCTGTCAGGCTCTATAGGACTTGCCACAATTATAGTTGCTGCTTATTTGATCTTCTATACAAATTTCATCAGTGTGTTATGTTACATGCTGTTAAAACCCATTTTCTTTTATTATTCCTGTTCTGTTAGTAACATGGGATAAACATTGGTATTATAAATCAAAATAAAGCCTGTAATTCCCCTGCTAAAAGCTCACCTAGGTTTGTTACAATCTGGTCAAAATTTCAAAGGAAAAACCTGATGTTTGGAAAATTGGCAATTTCTGTTTAATATTAATATGCTTTAATTTGTAACATTGCAGTCTGCTCTTCATGCTGCACTTTTGAAGTAAATTGTGTTCCATAATGCATATTTTGCTTGTTATATGGGCAACACATTGAAATTTTCCCCTTTTAGTGAATTAAAGCATTCAACATTAAACCTTTTCTGTAAGAATACTAACTCTAAAAAATAGACAAACCAACAGGAACACTGGTCAGTTCAGAAATTTTATTATACTAATCAATTATTTACTTGTCTTTTTGGCTTTATTTGTTAATTCCGTTTATTTATTTTATTTTAAATCTCATTTTATTTTAAAATGTATATATATATTAATAATTATAAAATTTATTATAATTATTTTAAAACAACTTTAACATTTATATTATTTATTAAAATCCATAAAGAAGCAGTATCCATACTATGTATCATAGCCATAGCATATATATAGTAAAACTTGAATTTAACTTGGAATTTACAGACCAATAAAGTAAGAGCAACTAGGTGTACTGCATTTGGAAATGTGCAAAAATGTCCCAATGTGGACCCAAAAGTGACGAAGAAAACTGTCCATTTCCAGTGTCAGATTCTTCCTGCTCAAGAACCCCTGTCACACTCAAAATCTTGTAACAGAAGGGAGCATACCCTTTCTTGTAGTCTGATTAATCTTTAACAGAATAACCACCCAAATTACTTAAACAGTGCACAAGTCTCATTAATATTACAGTTAGAATTGTTATATATAATTTTTCTATCATCCACCCCTTCCCAGTGGTGTTGTGCTCTCCCTTTCAATAGTTCTTTGAGTCCTAATGTTGACTCCCCAGTTTGTCTCAAGAAGAAAGAGGGACAGTTACAACAAGCCATTACCACCCCATGGTCCCTGCTGTCATGAGCTCAAGGTCTCCTGGGGGGCCAAGGGACCCTGGGGGACAGTGAGCTGCTACCCACCCCCTCCGTCCCCAATTTGTATTGCTGCAGGAGGGTCTTTCTTCCCAGAGGCAGGACATTGTGTTAAGTTAATGAGGTTTCTATTGGTCAATTCCTCCAAGATATCTAGGTCTCTCTGAATGGTCCCCATGCTAGCCAGTGTATCTGCTAGAGATCCCTCGATTTGGTGTCATCTTCAGACATGATGATGGTGAATTCTGTTTTTTTTTTTCCTGTAGGTCATTGATAAAGTTGTTTAATAAAGTATATAAAATAGATTCCTGTTTAGTCAGTAGTTTTCCTTTCTTATGTTCTCTTTTAGTGATTCATATGCCCTCTAATGCTTGAAGCGCTGGAACAAACAAACATTGACAAAGACAGGTTCCAGGATAGACTCATGTAGTAGTCCTTCTTTTACCCTACTACAGGTAGAGTACAACTTATTGACCACTAGCATCTGAGTCTAATCACTCAAGACATTTTTTACCCATCTGGATGTAAAACCATGCAGACCATAACGTCCTAACATGAATAACAAAGTTTTGTGGGAGACAGTGCTACAAAAGTCAAGGTGATATTTATTAATATCAATATAGCCAATGGTATTTGTTTTAATACTTAACAAGGGCTTACTTAGCAATCCCTAAAAATGCCATGAAGTCAATGCTTACAATGAGGATATGTTGGTATTTGGTATACTTGATGGGAGGGGAGGTGAGGGGAGGAACAAAACCAAACCAAACCAAATGTACTAGAAGAGATTAATTGCTTTGACTGGGTAATATAGAATTTCTTTTGAGCTAAAGTTACAGTATCATATTTTTTTCCAATAAAAAGGTTACTGACACAAATTAGATAAGTTCTGTAACAAAGTTAACTCAATGTAAAATATCTTATTTTTATTGTACCATGTATTTCAGCATTTTGTTTCATCCAAGTCTTTAATTAGATTTAGTTTCCTACAAAAGGAAGATTTTATTTTTTAGCTTACATTCTATCAGAATGTGCAATTGTATTTTTCCTTTTTGATTTAGTAGATCTCACTGGAAATTCATCTAGAAAGAATACACAACAAAAGGTCTTTGAAAGTGTCACATGAGGACATTTTGGCATCTTTATATATGTATTCTTAGCTATATCAATATTTTTTTCTTTGCATTTAATACAATATTTAGAAAAAGCAATACCATGTAATTTACAAAGAAAGTTGTTTTCTATAGTTAAAGGAACCCCCACCTACTTACATTGTCCATGTGCAAAAAGAACTACAGAGTCTTTGAGTCAAAGAGAAAAATCACAGACGAAAGAGTGCAACAGGTGACGTCATTCTTTCATGTTGTGATTAGAGTATAGGGGGAAAAAAAGAGCGACAAATCCATTTGTAGCATGCTTTTAGGATTGGCTTTTTTGGGTCTTTGTCGCTGTAGCCAAGACTCTGAACTCTGTCTTTCTGTATCAGTTTCTTAACTTTTAAGGTATACAGCTACCCTTAGGTGTGGTTTTTTTCTCCTTTTTTTCTCCCTAACTTAGGAAGTTGTAGTAGCAGTAGCAGTAGCAGTAGCAGTAGTTTAAAATAGCATAATTTCAAATAGGTAGATAAAAAATTGCCATCTTCACACCACACCTTTCCCAAAATAGGATACTCAGTAACCTGGTAGTTAAGGCACTGCACTTTTGACATGCCACATGACAGGAAACTGAATCTGTGCCTTATACATTTTAAAAGTGCTTTACTCATAAGACTATTATATTCCAGAATGACATTGTAAGAAAATGGGTGCAATTACGACGACATTTTGTGAAGAAATTAATCTTGTTAGGGGGCATAAGACGTAACTTGAGAAAGCTTTCCTAATTAAACTCTTCAATGGCTTTAAACTTAATTCATGCATCCAAATAAAGTATTAGAATATGGTGCTAAATAACTTAGCATTATCCACATGGAGGGCATGTACAGACACAGAATGTGCCTGCAGAAAACTCAACTGCAAAAGAAACTTCATGGGCAACACCAGGGGTTTTAATTATAGCATAGTCTCAGATTTATCTCAGATCTATCAGAGATATGATACAACTGTAGTGCTAATAAAAGAGGTACATACGCTGTTCCCTGACCTTGAAGCCAAGTGGCACTGCTTAACATTCTGCTTAAGCAGGGATAACCCACTGTATAAAACCTGACTTGCAGAAAGCCAGCTGCTAACACTCAGAACAGAGACAGGGAGCACCCTAAGGATGAAGTTGTGCAGATGACTGGGAATAAATGCTTGACTGTTCTTTCTCCTGTCTTTCACTTAGCAGTGTAGATATACCCATCAATACCTAAGTCACAGTTTAGTATGTGAATGTGGGTAGTTTTGTATATACCCCGAAGTCCTATTTCTTCACCACTCTGTGTAACTTATGAGCCGTGAGCTTTACCACAGATTTTGGTCTATTGCAACTTTCCCTGCAAAGCCTGATTGTTGGCTAACAGTGCAGGGGCTTGTTCTTTCAGCTATAAAAACACTTTGTTCTGGTCTTGGTGCACTGGGTACGTTTACATGAAGCACAGTTTCTTGGGACTACACAGTTAAGAAAATAAATTTCACCTGATTTAGACTAAGGAAGCATGGAGGGATATGTAATTATTTAATACCATGTCTTTGGTGTATTAGGCACATTAATCAGCAACTTATTTTCATACTGACATATATTTCTGTGAAAAACTGGGATGAAGTGCAGCCATTCTCATCCAGTCAAACTTTCTACAGTTTTAAGTGCCTTTGTAAGATAAAATGTGGTGGAATTCTAGCTCCCAAATGTCTAGTATATAAAATAGATGCCTGTTTAGTCAGTAGTTTTCCTTCCTTATGTTCTCTTTTAGTGATTCATATGCCCTCTAATGCTTGAAGCACTGGAACAAACAAATATCTTGCAGTGACTCTTTTCTCTATCAGTGTCACACTTAGTGCAGTTCTCTTTCCTTAAAGAATGCACACAAAGAAGTGTAGTGCTAAATTTGCTTGTAGATGCATATACAAGAAAAAGTTTTTTTGTGTGGTTTTTTTTTTTTTTGTTTTGTTTTGTTTTTTTTTTTTTTTTGAGGGTGATCAAACGCTGGGATAGGGCAACAGGTTGCCTAGAAATGTTGTGCAGTCTCCATACTTGGTGATATTCAAAAGTAATCTGACATAGCTCTAGGTGGCCCTGCTTAACCAGAGGTGTTGGACCAGATGACCTCCAGAGGTCCCTTCCAAACTCAGCCATTCATCATTCTGTGACTGATAAACTTGGGTGTTTTGTCTGTGTCCCTAGGATGCATCAGATATGTGTATGTTTAATTAAGTTGTCTCATGTACACTGTTTTTCTTTTATTGATACTTTTTTGTTGGTTTTAGTTATTTTTGCCACAAGATTAGTCTCAAGCTTTCTTAGGTTCCTGTCTCTGGTTCTGTAGAGGTAAAGGCAGTAGGGTACACTTCAGAGAGAACCAGTTGAACGTTTTACATAGTTGTGTAGTTTTGCCATCTTCTAGACATTACCTCTAAGCACAGGAAAGATTATTGGTTCAAAATGAGTGCAAAGCATACATTCTTATTATTCTGTGTGAAACCCATACATAGGTTCATATTTGTGTTTTGTTTCAGAGGATGGTCCTTATGCTTGAAGATTCCAGAAGATAAACACGTTCTCAAGAAGCTTTCAAACACCATTTTCTCTGGTAAGATTGAACATAGTAAGACTATCCAAAGAAAGCAAGTCTCATTTTCACAATCAATTTCACTTCTTGTCTTAAATGTCTGCGAAAAGATGTGTATGTGTATATATTTGGCTTATAACCTGTAAGACAAAACCCAATTATAAGATTCCAATTGTAATACCATTTATTCAGTTACCTACATATAGGCACTTGATGCAATTGGATGTCCAGTGATATCTGGGATGTTTGCAAAGAACTAACTATTTTAAAAAGAAACTTAGGAAGTAACAACTCCCTACTACATAGTCAGTTGGACACCACTTAGAAACATTACAGCATGCATGATTTGGCACCCAGCTTGTACTCCAAATAGGACCGAAATTCCAAATTAAGACACAGAAAGTCAGTTGTCTTCTTTAGTGTATATTGTCAATAAAGCCAAGGAGTAATTAAAAAGATTGACTACTAAGAGCCTTACATAGCAGCCAAAACACTAACATCTAGAAGTAGTCGATTTTAAATGGAAGCCTAGATAACCACCTCATACATATAATTACCTTTATATACATACCCAGATGTATATGATTGAACTGTCAGCTGAATGTCACCCCACTTCATCAAACAAGGAAAAATCCCCTATTTTTTCATAAGTTAGTCTTTGTAAAAAAAAAAATATATATATATATATAACACCATTGTAACAGAACTATCTTGCAGGCTAGAGGCATTTCCATATCAAACATTTCTTTTTGAAGAATCAAGATATATTGCCTTTTTTATAGGGGAGGGAAGGGGAGGGAAGCTAAGTACAAAACAGCTAAAAAATAAATAATTAATGCAATCTTTCATGATTTTTTTCCCCTTGTGAAGCTAATACCTTATTTCAGAGACACTGAGAAAACATTGAAGAATATAAATAAGTATATAGATAAATAAATAAATACATATTAACTCACTGAATGTAAATGGCCGTGTTTTCAAAACTTGCTGAATTACTTTGGCAATCCTCCAGAAAACTGCAAAACTAGACAAAAGGGAGCATTAAAGCTTGAATTTGAAAGTTGGCCTTTGTTCCATTAACATTTTCAGATTATAGGAACCCATTATTTTGGTGTAGTCAATCCATTTTTTAATGTCCTATTATCTTACTTTTAATGACAAATTTTTTTTTTAAGACATGCTATTCTTTTTCTCTCATTCTGTGTTTAAAATATTGAAAAGAATACAAAGTATTAAGAACATACAAGCTAATGGTTTGTGAAGTTACCTCCCCTCAGAAGCCTCTATTCTTTTAATAACTCTATTCTACCTTCTACACCACTTATTTCAAACCCAGAATGTGTCTGCAGTTTTCACCCCAATAGCCAATCTCCTTTATTTGAATATAGTGTTTCAGTAGTCACCATTAAAGATTTTTCTTGTATATGATTTTTTACCTTGGTGCTACATTTGAATGCTTTAGAGCTTACAATATGACATGCCTTAAAATATGTTGTGACAGTCCTTTGGAAAACATCAGTCAATTAAAGATATTTTCCATACTGTCCAACATTAGCTATAAGAACCTTGAAAAGAGCTTGGTTTAGGATTGTCCTCGTTTATTCTAGTGCTGTTCCCTCCCAGTGGTGGTTGTTTTTTTTTTTTTATTTTAGTTACTAAAAATCTGTTTCCATACAATAGGCATGAGATTTAATATTTGTTCAGATTTGGTTTTCATAACATGGCCTATTAATAGCGGTTCAGATAAACCTCACTTCTTTTTCAAAGGCAGTTTCTTGGTCTCTGCAACCTCCATTGTCAGTAGCGTCTATCATTTGCATGTCCATGCATAAACTGTTTCCTTTTATAATAAAGACTCTTGAGTCTGTTAGTTCTTAATTTACATGACCTTGATCATTTTTATAGGACAGGTGAAAAGAAGTTCTAGATATTGCTTAATCCTTCTACCATGTTTCCTTCTGTTCTTCTTAATTATTTTGGGGATGACACTGAGGGATTAGTTCAGTTACCTGATACCTGTGACATTTCCTTGGGCATCTAAGGCATCCACAGAAGACTCATCTATATTACACAAGAACTGCAGGCAACCTATGCCCTTCTGAACCAGAAAAATCCATAACGCAGTAGATGGCTATGTGCTGAGAACTGGACCAGCCCTAAGTTTCTAATTTTGGTCTTTATTTTTGTGAAAATGCTTGGGTTTTTCGATGATTAAGAAAAACAGGACCAAGATTTTAGTACTGCATTTCTGATGTTTTTAATTGGCAGTTTACTTCATACAGTAGTCTGGAAGAGAAAAGGAACTTCTGAAAAAATGCAGTGTTTTGTTGTTCCAAGCAGAATTTCACTATATTCATGGTTTTCACAAGGTATGATTTATTTCATTAACTATAGAACAAAAAATCACTAGGCTTGAAGAATTACTGTGCTCTTCATCTAAACAGGTGAAAGTTTCATAACTTCCAGTGGCTCCAGCAGAGCACAATGCTTCCAGACAAGAAATATGTTACTTTCTTGAAAACAGTAATTATGAAATATATATTAAAAATAGGTAACATTGAAATGTATGGATCTATTTAAGATCTATTTATTTATTTGGCATAACCAGATATACACAGTCAAAATCCACAAAACTTTGACACTGACTTCAGCCAGGGCAGTTTCCTACCACTAAATTCCAGGTTTTATTTCTGGTGAAATTTCTGTGACTCAGTATTTTAAACAAAATACTTCCAGAGATACAAACGACAATTCAGCCACCTAACTCCTCAAAAATCTGCCAGCTGCAAACATTCTATGATGATCTACTATTGATATGGAATGAAGATCGATAGGTTTCAGATTAATATTTCTCTAACTTACTCAATTAGAACTCTGGGCACAGAGAAAGAGCCACAAACAAAATTTAATCCTAAAGTTAGAAAGAAACTAGGCACTTTGATGCTTGGTAATGTACTTACTCATTGACTAAAAGTTAGGAAATTCATTACAAGAAAAGAATTCACAGTGCTGAATTAAGCTTTTAACCTTTTTGTATAGATTACATGGGAGAATTACATGCCAAAGCATAGGGTAAAAATAAGTTTGCAAGCCAATGGGAAACGCTGAAGGGAATTACGTCTGAAAGTATCGCTCTTGAATTTAGGTACCTCACTGGTTGCAGTTAGCTGGCTGTGTGAAACTGGAACTCACGCTGCACATAGTTCATATATTTCCTGTAGGAAAGGAAAAAATTACAACAGCAATTATAGTCTTAGAGGTTGTAAATTCTTTCAGCTTTGACAGGAGAATTATCTCCTCCTTGCAGAACTGAGCCATGTCTAGTGGGTTGACCTGGGCTGGCTGCCAGGTGCCCACCAAGCTGATCTATCACTTCCTCTCTTCAGAAAGACAGGGGAAGAAAATATGATTAAAATCTCATGGCTCAAGATAAGGACAGGGAGATCACTCACCAATTAACGTCATGGGCAAAACAGACTCAAGTTGGGGAATATTAATGTAATTTATTGCCAATTGTTAGCAGAGTAGGAAAATCATAAATAAAAACAAAACTAAAAACACCTCTCCTCACTCCTTCTTTTTTTCCCAGGCTCAGCTTCCCTCCTGACTCTTCAGTGTCCCACCACCATTGGTGGCACAAAAAGATGAGGAGTGGGGGCTGCAGTCAGATCATAACACTTTGTCTCTGCCGCTCCTTCCTCCTCACACTGTTTCTCTGCTCCAGGGTGAGGTCCCTCCCGTGGGACACAGCCCTTCAAAAACTGCTCCAAAGTGGGTCCTTCCCACAAGCTGCAGTTCTTCCAGAACTGCTCCAGCATGGATCCTTTCATGGGGTAGAGTCCTTCAGTAGTGGACTGCTCCATCTTAGGTTCCCTATGGGTCACAGGTCCTGCCAGAAAACCTGCTGCAGTGGTGGGTCTCCACAGGCTGCACCTACCTTCAGAACATAGCCACCTACTGCAGCCTATGGGCTCTTTCATGGGTTACAGCGTGGATATCTGCTCCACTGTGGTCCTCCGTAGGCTAGAGGGGGACAACCTGTGTCACCATGGTCTTCTCCATGGACTGCAAGGGAATCTGCTCTAGCACCTGGAGCACTTCCTCTTCCACATGCCTCGCCCTCTCTGACTTTGGTGTCTGTATAGCTGTGTCTCTCACATTTTCTTTACTCCTTTCTCTGCCAGCTGGTGCACATCCTTTTTTACCCTTTCTTAATTATGTTATCACAGAGCTGTCACCAGCTTCACTGATGGGTTCAGCTTTGGTCAGCCACAGGTCTGTCTTGGAGATAGTTGAAACCGACTCTTTCCTACATGGGGGAAGCTTCTGGTGTCTTCTCACACAAGGAATCCCTGCAGCAAAAACGCCAGGCAGAAAAGTCAGACTTCATGACCTGACAGTAAACATAGTTAACTGAAAATGGAAATCCTTAGTTCTGTTTCTAGGATCATTATGGGATGAGGGGTTGCTGCTCTTTGGTTTGGCGTTCTTTGCTTATACTGTAGTGTCTCTAATACAAAGCAAAGATTACAGAAATCAAGCTTCCATTTATTAGATTCCTTCAGATTTGGGAAACAAATCCTCTATTAGAATTGGTATTTACTTTTTTAAAGTATCTTAGACCTTTTTCAGTCTTTATTGCTATTTTCATTAGGGGTATTTATTAATATAATTAAGAAAAATCAGTAAAATAATAGCATGTCTGTGTGTAAAACAACAATGCAATCTCATAAGACACTAATTGTCTCATGGTTATCAGGACGATCAAATTTAACAAGATGAATAATTCAGAATTAAATTTACATATAAATTAAACTTGCAAACAACCATAATAGCGATAACTATCATTAATTGCATCAATCATAAAAGACATAAATAAATGTCTAAATAAAATAAAGATGACACCTTTAAAGCACACCTGGATAATTTTACATGAAAGAAAAAACATGACAAATTACTTTAAAAAACTGTTAATGAAGAGAATGTGCATTTCTGTCTCACATATTGCTAAATATTGTTCAACCTAATGTTACACAACTTGTTTGTAAAATATTAACAAAATAGATTGACTGTTCAAGAATTGGTCTACTATTTGCATATATATTAATAGACTGTGACATCTAACTATTTAACCTTTTGTTTCTTTATGCATACTGTAATTTCAGAATCCATGGCCCTGAAAGTTCTTAGCAGTATGCTGTCTGTTTCTAAAAAATACACTATGGTTTCTTTTTGTGCCTTTATGAATGTCTTTTTTTCTGTGAAATAATAAAGCAATGATGCTAGTAAATATATAGATATAATTTTATATGTAGATATAAACTATATTATAATAGTGAATTATAAATTATTAAATTATTATATGTTAGAAACATTAACTGCTCTGACAATCTCACTCTAAAATGTATTTGGTATATAGTGGATTACCTCATATCACTTTTTACAAGAAACTATGCACGCTACATGTTCTGCAGGCCAGAGATCATTCCCTAGCCTTATTTAGCCATGGTGGCTTACCAGGAGATGGCAAAGCACGTGTTTGGTCAGCTTCAAATTTCCACAGCACCTCAAGGCTGCCAGTTAGGATGAAACCTCTTAGATATGAGGTATCTATCTCCTTGTTTCTTCTGGAAGAACAGATTGGTTTATAATCAGTGAGGGAAGGGATATGTGAATTTGAATAGTGTATTTAAGAAATCTTAGTGAACAATCAAAGAACTGAACTGACAGGGAATCATGACTGCACCTGCCTTGAGTTAGGGTGCCACTTACAATTCCAAGCACGCTAAGTGTAGTCAAACACACTTCATGCTACACATGCATTACCACAGAAAGAAAACAAGGACAACACAAAGGCACTGACAGCCTGACTTAGATAAATCTTCTGTCTTAATATCAAACCTTGAATATGTGAGAAGAACATACAGTCACAGAATCACAGAATCACAGAATCACAGAATCACAGAATCACAGAATCACAGAATCACAGAATGGTTGGAGTTGGACAGGACCTCTGGAGATTACCTAGTCCAATCCCCTGTTAAAGCAGGGTCACCTACAGCAGGTTCACAGCATCCCAGCCAGGCAGCTTTCTAATGTCTACAGAGGAGACTCCACAACCTCTCTGGGCAGCCTGTTCCAGTGCTCTGTCACTCTCAAAGTAAATAATTCCTACCTCATATTCAGATGGAACTTCTTGTGTTGCAGTTTGTGCCCACTGTACCTTGTCCTGTGTCTGAACACCACTGAAAAAAGCCTGACCCCATCCTTTTGACACTCACCATTAAGATACTTGTACGCATTGGTAAGATCCCCTTTCAGTCTTCTCCAGGCTAAACAGGCCCAGCTCTCTCATCCTTTTCTGAAAAGGGAGATGCTCCAGCCTCCTCATGATCTTTGCAGCCCTCCACTGGACCCTCTCCAGTAGTTCCCTGTCTCTCTTAAACGGGGGAGCCCAGAACTGGACACAATACTCCAGATGCGGCCTCACCAGGGCAGAGTAGAGGGGGAAGATCACCTCCCTTCACCTGCTAGCTACAAACTTCCTAATGCACCCCAGGATCCCACTGGCCGTCTGGGCCACCAGGTCACACTGCTGACTCATGGGCAACTTGGTGTTCACCAGAACTCCCAGGTCCTTCTCTGCAGAGATGCCTTCCAGCAGGTCAGCCCCAGCCTGTCCTGGTGCATGAGGTTGTTCTTCCCTGGGTGCAGGACCTTACCCTTGTCTTTGCTGAACGTCATTAGGTTCCTCTCTGCTCAGCTCTCCAGCCTGTCCAGGTGTAGGACGGAAGCAGAGTCCTTCTTTTGTGGGTCAATAGGGTCCAAGGTGGGTCATTCTCTGTGGTGTCCACTACAGGTAAATGGTCCTGAAACCACTATCTGTTGCCACCTTGGACCCTCTAATACTATGCACCTAAGTCACCTAAAAATGTCATTTAAGTTTATGACTTCTGAAAAAAACCATAAATAATAGTATTTGAATAGAAAATGGTTAAAATAAGTTTCCCCTTTTCTGTTCAAGGAACATCTGGATGATGCTTTTAGTCATACAATTTAGTTTTAGGTGGTCCTGTGAGGAGCAGGGAATTGGATTCAATGATGCTTATGGGTTCCTTCCAAACAGATATTCTATGATTCTATGATTCTAATTCTTGATATTATATAATAGCCTGTTAGAGCTGTTAGAGCTGACAGTAAAAATACCCTCAACTGTTCTAGTCTGAAGAGATAGTGCTCATGGACAGAATAAGCACATGTACCATAATAGTGCATAATGGCAGAGATAATACTTTCCACAAACCAGATGAAAATACTCATTTTGTGTCCTGGTTTTGGCTGTGATAGAGTTGATTTTCTTGATGGCTAGTGCAGTGCTGTGTTTTGGATTTGGTGTGGGAACAGTGTGGTTGGGGACTTTTGGTTTCTCAGACCTTGCTGGTGGGAGGGCTGGAGGGGCACTGGAAAATGGGAGGGGACACAGCCGGGACAGCTGACCTGAACCAGCCAGAGAGAAAGTGGTGGGGGCTGGCAAGAGCTGCTGATTGCTGCAGGAGGACTGGCTGGGCATTGGTCAGCAGGGGGTGAGCAGCTGTACTGTGCATCACTTGTTTTCTTTTCTCCCTTCCCTTTGGATTTCATTCCTCTCCCCTTCTCCCTCCTTTTCATTATAACTGTTATTGCTATCATTAATATTGTTCTTTCATTTTTATTTTATTTCATTTATTAAATTGTTCTTATTTCAACCCTTGTGTTTTACATTCCAGTTCTCCTTCTGAGTGAGGGAGCAGTGAGCAAGCAGCTGTGTGGTACATAATTATTGGCTGGGGTTAAACCATGACAGTTCACTAATGCATAACTTTGGGGATCTTGGTTGGTTGGTTGGTTGGGCTTTTCCCCATATTTGAATGGCAGTGATTTCAAATACTTTTGATGCATAGGAATAGTTTTACTTTCAAGTAAGTCCAGGTCCAGGTCCACAAACAACTGCATTTGATGTGCACAGTGTAGGTCAAAACTCCAGTTGTTATTGTCAGTAGAGATGGAGGACTTTACTCTTGATGTGAGCAGCCATAAAGGTGGCCTGGTTAGAAGGGGAAAATTACTGAACAGAAGAAAATGTCTGCTGAATAATATTGACAGAGAAATTGCCTGCCAGCTTGGGAGCTGTGAGCCTGGGAATTAGGCCTACGAACCAGAAACATCCTTGAAAAGCTTAGCTGACATCTTTGAAGTACAGCTGGGTACCTAGAAAATTGAGACATCCTGAGATATTATTGGTAAGTGCAAACCCAAAGAAACTGCAACTTATCACCTGAAAACATGGACATAGTCTGGGAAAAATAAAACTGGTCTGAAAAAAAACAGAAAAAATCATCATGTATTGGCTGTTACATGTGAGAAATATAAATTAACAGCATCTATTGGCTGTTCAAAGTGGTGATACCCTGAGCCCTCTTATGTCTCTATAATATAAAAAGGACTTAATTTTTTACCCAAAATGGGCCCCCTCTCTCTGAGAACTTTTTGTGTTGCATGTACTTTCCCTTTCCTAAGCATGCTGAACTCTCCACACACACTTTCTACAAGATCTCAGACTCTCACAAGGAACACCTGGCTGACTCCAGACTCCATGATGTGGATCAACTTTGAAGTCAGCCTGTCTGTTACTTTATTGATTCCTGCTCTGGTCCTGCTTCTGCAGTTGGTTCAGTTTGTTGTCCCACATCTGGGATGGTTGGGTCTCCTTGTGGGATCAGTTTGTCCTCTTCTTTGCAATGGTTTGGCCCCTTCTGAAATCTTTCTAATTCACTCAATACTGGTATTATATACACATATAAGTAATCTATCATAAGTATATCTGTTGTTATATTGTTGATAAGATGCTTCACTAATTATAAGTTTGTAGCCACCTGTAATACTATATATCTATGTGGGTTTCGCTATATGAATAATTGCTACTATTATTGACTTCTGCCATATTATTGATTGATACTATATTATTGATCACTGATAGTAATTTGTAATAGCATTGAAAGGCAGTAGATGAACATGGAAAATTGCAGGAAGCCCTGTGAGCAGAATTTCAGGAGTGGCAGGAAAATATTTGGCTTCTCACAGAGACATATGCAACTGCAAACACTTTGCCGAAAGCTGTTAAGCCGGAAGCTCAAGATGTTTTACAGTTGCTCTAACTGCCCCTTGAATCTTGTAGTCCTGTTAAAAGACACTATTTCAGGAACTGAAAACTAATTTCAGACCTCCAGCTTTACAACAGCCAAGGGGAGAGCATACACACACAATCTCAGAGAGTGAGACCATTGAAAACATACACTCGAAACTGATAGTGAGGAGTGTGATTCTGGCCTTTTACCCCTGCCTCTTGAGTCTGGTTCTAGCAACAGGCCTCCTACCCCTGTTTCATTACCTGAATCTGATCCAAATAGGACAGCCCCTTTGCACCCTGTTCAAACTTCCATGGTACAACTCCTGGCTCCTGTCACAAACAAAGGCACTTCCCTGCCACTCCAGGTCAGGATGACCACTACAATCTATACTGTACTAGTGCAAAGTTCTTAAAATATAGCAAAAAAATGAGCATCTAGGTGGGTGGTGTGGTGTTATCAAACAGAAGCTGGAACCATTATTCTTAATCAGAATGAGGCCAAATAAATATTGCTGGGAGGAGGAATAATTCTTCATAATCCTGTTGCAGGGGCTGGTCTTTATATCTTCTCTTCATTATCTTTGGTGATACTTTCTTTTAGACAAATACCAGGATATTGGAATAAACCCCTGCCCCTCCCTGAAATACTCCAGACACATTTTCAGAATGGGCAATGAGACTGATCGTTCCGGATGTCCTTGACAGAGAAGGTGCTACAGCTTGGGACATATTGACAAGCAACCGCAAGGGAAAACAAGAATACTGCAAAATGCAGTGCTTGGGGGGATGAAGGGCTGAAGACTTAATATTACACAGTAGGAACACTGACTGGAAGACTGTAGTGGCTCACAGCCTGCAAAGTTAGATAGCCCTATGGAAGACATCAAGGACAGGGAACTACCCCCAGAACAACAGTCTGTAAAAGAGAAGATTGGGTCAAGGTTGCTCAGATACCAAAGGGAAATATTAATTTCATAAGGGACAAAATATTAAAAATTTCCCTGTTAAAAGTAATACATCTGACACAAAAGAACTCCCTGACAAACAGAAGGGAGTTTTAGAATGGAGATGCTCATAAAATCTCCACCAAAGATTGGGGAGTACAACAAGTGAGTTACAGAAACTACAGGATTAATTATGAAAAAGGTTGCACTGACAGACTGGATGCTGGCAGTATTGTCCCATCTGCTTCCCCAATCCTATTACTAGAATATGAACAGAGGAACTTGCAACAACCCCTTCTAAGTGGCCAATTTTTTTTTAAATTATTATTTATATGATTTAATTAATTGATTGACACCTTGTATACCTCTAGCAGCGATTGTATGTTTTCTCACTACATGTTGCTGTCCATTCCATTAGAAATCTTATTTTGAATTATTGTCCCTGAAACTAAACAAGGACTTAGTCAAATAGATTTTTAGACATGATGTGGCAAAGTGTATTCCCTCTGATACTTTCCAGCAAATACTGGAATTGTATTGACCCTTTAATAAGGAGCTCCAACAATCCTTAGGTACTTTAGGATTTCAACGAGCACATATTCCAAGATTTGGTATAATTGCTCGACCCTTATATAATTTGTTAAAGTCTGTTACCTGGGAATGCGCAGTTATTCTTGAAGAAGCATTCTGTTTCGTAATATGCAATGTTTCAGAGTATCAGGCTATGGGCCTGTAATACTGCGACCTCCTTTTAGGGTACATGTAGGACTGTCTGAAAAAGGATATCAATGGGGATTGTGCAACAATTTTTTAATAAAGCCCAATTAACTGCTATTTGATTTGGATGAAAGGAGGGACAAAGTTCCCAAGCATGATATTCACCTTGGGAAAACTCATTACTGGCTACTTATACAGTCCTGTTCGATCCAGAAGCCATCACATTAGATGTAACCTTAGAAATTTTCCCTATTCTTACAGGAATTAGAGAACCTACTCCTGTTCCACAGGGCCATGTACTCCCCACAGTGACATCCACATAGGGCTGCCTGACATACACAGATGGAAGACCTACAAGAAACTGATGTGTTTCTGGAGCAAGACCTGGAGGCCAGGGAAGGTATCCTAGTGTGAGGTAAAGCAAGACTGAATGCCTTCATTTAGGCAACTGAACCGCATCCTTTATTTTTCAAGAATTTGGATATTGAAAGGGAATATAGGCTTCACTAAGTGATAAGTATGTTTTAACATATGTAAGCATGGTGCTCACCTTGAATACTTAAAATTTAAAGTTCTTCTTTTGAGTGTTTCGGGGTTTTGACTCAGACCAACTGAAAAAAAAAATCAGCACAAAAGTAATAATTTAAAGGATAAATGTAATTACGTTTAATTCTCCACCCAAAAGTGTTAGAAACTATAGCAAAAAATGTATTTTTTGTTTATGAAGAGGTTGATTCAACTGGACTTCGTGGTATCCTTTATGAATACAATTTATTTATTGCTGTAACATGCTAACATGCTACTTTGGTTAGGATTTGCTTGATTTCTTCAGTTTCCAATTGGCCCTTACTAATTATTTATGTAAAGATAGATTTGGCATGTGTACTCTAAAACCTGGTGACTTGTTTATGAAGACAGTTCACTGGGGAAAAAAAAAAAAAAAAAAAAAGAAAGAAAAAAGGTGTCAATCATTTTACAAGTATTTGAGGACTTATCTTGAACTGGCCAAATAGTATTGTTCGAAAAAATTACATGTATGACAGCTAAAATCACAGATTTAATGAAGAGTCCAGTGCTTAGACCATTCACACATAATTTAAGAAAACCTGATTCAATTTATTTGGCTGCCTCAGGAGACTAAAGACTGCAATTTGCTAGATGATTTTCTTAAATACCAATCTGTGGAGTATCTGGGAAAGATAAAACAATTTTCTGTGCCTTTTCATTGCCTGCGTCAAGACATCCTCAACCCTCTGTTTTTAGGTAACTAGTCTAAACCACAGGCTTTTTCTACTACCTTTGTTATCTTTCGTAACACTCAACACTTTATTATTTAGAAATCTGTGCAAAGTTTGGCAACCAAAAAAGTAGGCATTTAAACCCTCTAGAATTCCACCTCCCTCTAGGATGTTTTCAGGCAGTTTGGTCGAACTGTTGGGAAAAAAGGGTTCATTCAGTGTCAGAGGACTTAATACTGTTTCCTATTAGCACAATCTTCATTTTGAGAAGGGTGTGTAAGCTTAGTCCTATATTTTCCTTAACTTTGTTAATAATGTCCAACATGAAATATAACATTCTACTTGGTGTAAAATACTGTAACTTGTTTTTTTTAAGCAGGTAGGACAAGTAAAAGAATTACATATATTTTTGAGTTAGATAAACTAGTGGAGTTTAGTAGAGGAAGCTTCATGTTATGTTAAAAAATAATTTACTCACCTAGCTCTTATTTGCTAATATGACAATTCTGGTTTCTTTATTAAGCTTCAATTTATTTTTGATAGAAGGGTTTAAGGGGATGGTACAGATATCATAGCTCACTACTCACTTCACATCTGCTACAACTCCAAAGATGGAGGTAAATTAGCTATTAAGGTATGTGTGACTCAGGACTACAGAGAAATTAGCTGTGGGAAAGGGAACAACATTTTCATGAGATGAACAGCTTAAAAATATGAACATCAGAGCATTAATCCTCATCAAAACTATGACAACAGTTTTACATAGTCCTGATTTGAGTGTCCTTTCTGCTCAGGATACAAATGCAATAACATGTAGTATAATATTATTAGACATACTTTTTATCTCAAGTTCTGTAATAGCTTGAACATGTAAAAATATTGTATGCATACGAGGGTTCATTCATGTTTTACAGATTAAAAGACTGAGGTGAAGCTGATTTGGTCCCTAGAATAGTGGTAAATGCATATTAGGAATAAAACATAAGAATATATCTAGTCTTCCTTGCTGGGATATAGTACTGTTCTTTGGAATTCAGTAACTGGTACTCTAATTGTTCAGATCAGGGACCTGTTGAAATGCATGACATCCTCCAACTAAGGGAAAAATAAACTACCCGCTATGCCCTTAATTTCAGTCTATTTGTGTCTGTTATGGGCATATGCATCAGTGAGACTGGTTTAGTGAGTGAATATTACTTAAGAGTAAGAACGTCAATATTTTGTTGAGGTATTTGTAAAAAACTTTGAAAAAAATCTGACTCATATGGAAGTACAAATAGTTATGCATATATAATTTTAAACATTTAAGGTTTTTATTTTTCCCTGTCTTTTATTTATTAGAAATATCTGATTTTAATTATCTTTTCTTTAACAAAGAAATGGCTCCTCATATTACAATTGGAGTTTACTGTTAGTGAATATTAACATCAGCTACATGTTGTGTGTGTACTCTCTGGGATGACATCTCATTCATGGCACTGAAAAACTTGCCTAACAAAACCCCCCAACAACCAAACACACACACATGCCCAAAAAAACCAAAAAACCCAAACCAACCAAAAAAAAAAAAAAAAAACCAACCCAAAATCCAAACATTCAACCCCCCAAAATCCTAAAACATAACAGGACAAATGGTATAGTGGTAATTTAAAATAAATGGAGGAGAGGGTGAGGGGGAAAGCAGTCCATACAAAACAAATGCCTGAGATTAAAAATACAGTCTTGTTTCATGAGTGAAGACAATTTACTTTGCAAAGCAGAAAAAGATGACAGTATTTTTCAAAGCTTTCACTGTTCTAAAGAAACATAAAAATTAAAAATTAAAGACTTTTGCATTATTCTTATTCTTAAAAGGTGTCAGTTTGCTGATCTGATTTGTGAAAAGCATAGCTCAGGAGAAAATGACAAGCAATTAGCCAGCAACCGTATTTGCAGTTAACAGCCAATGGGAGCCAATTACTCATCATGAAAGTAGCGATTTTTGTAGACACTGTATTTAAACAATCAATTTTAGCATGCTTTGTGTCCACAATACTGAGAACTATTTTGAAAAATAATTTCAATGCACAAGACAACATATTCAGTGCTTTTCAAAGAAAATTCGAAAATGGTTAGGCCTTATGATCATTCTTAAGTTACCTAAAAAATAATTTAAAACATTTTGTAGGATAAAAAGGATTATGTAAAAATGAAATTGAGAAAATTCTAAGGAGATGGTTTATATATTTTGTATCTTCCATTTGATTCTGTCCTTGATAACAGTAGAACTGATTTAGTAGCTGTGCTTCTTTCATCATAAGCCTGAGACTGGCAATTAATGTAAAGAAAGTATTTCTGATTTAGATCTTTATTGTTTTGAAAATTTTATAATTTTCACAAGTGTCATGCAGTGTTTTATAGGGATTCTTCACCTATACCTCCGAGAGCTTGCTGAGTCCTTTAAAATGACACAGATAAGGAGAAAAGGGAAATAGATGGAGGCCTAGAGAAATAAAAATGATGAAATATTATATTACTTTATTAGAAGAATGTCCTACTACTCTTCTTTGAGGAATTATGTGTAAGAAAATGAGGAACCAATAACAGAAGAACTGGTTTTGAAGAAGGACACTACAGTGCAGTCCATGAGAAGGAGAAAGGGGAGCTTGACAGTAACAGTGGAAGGAGAAGACAAATAGACTAAAAGGATGTGCAGAGTATTCAAGCCACAGAGACATCTGGTGAAAAATCAGATACATGGAAGGAGCTAGGAATTATTTGTTCCACTGAGAAAACTGAAGTTGGAATTAAGGAAGAGAAGAAACACTGAAAAAAGCTTAAGGAGAGGATGTGGAGAGAAGGGACTTGATCATAGAGATGAGAAAAGAAGAATGCTGTGACTGTAAATATTGCTGTCTTTCATATGGGGGGCAGACAAGAACCTGTGGGGCTACAGGTGACAAAGGCTGGCTTTGAAAAGCAGTGTTAGAATAAGAAATGGAGAGGAAAAGTGTGATATCCTGAATATAAGGATATACAAAATGTGACAAAATGATTCTGTAGTTTAGATCATTGGAAGTGAAGAAAAATGCATTCAACATAGATCAACAAAAATCCAATGTGAATGCTCAGAGACGTTTTATGAAAATATCCTATTACTTTGTTAATCCTATAACCCTGGTGACAAATTCTTTGGAACATTCATTCACATTTTTTAACCCTTACTCATTCAGCTAGTTTCAGTGAAGTATGCAGAATTCTTTTTTTTTTTTTCCTAAATTGTTTAACACTAGGGACAAATTCAGCTAGACAAAAAGTACAGAATTCCTTTTCTTGCTTCCACAGTTATCAGTCAGTTAGGCATTCACATGCAGCAGCACCTGACAGCTCAGAGCAGCCTAAGGTACTGGTCCTATCTGACTAGTGACAAAAGTACTGACACCTTTGGGGGGCCGTCCATAGCTGGTGTTGTGCTGTTAGCTATATGTTAAACAGGGTCTGCCATCTCATATTTGTCAACATCTTATTCATGTACTCAAAGTCAATGTAGAAAAGTGTGAAGGCCACCAAAGGAAATTCATAATCTGCAATTTAGGGAGAAAATTAAGTTCACCTGCATCCCAAAGTGCCTGCAAGAGAGAAATTAAAACTTGTGGTAAGAAGACACATGTCTTTCTAAGCATCGAGGAAGAAAGAAACCTGTTTGCCTTGTCTGATTGTCAGCTCTAAGCTGAGAGGATTAGAGCCTTCCAGAAGAACTGTGCCTCCTCAGTCAGCACCAAGCAGAGGGCAGGCTGAGACAAATCCGGGGACAGGGGAAAAAAGAGTGGCACAATACAGAGCAAACTGAGACAATGCTGAGAAAAGCAGGGTGCAAACATAACCACTGTTCAGAGATGACAGACAGCCTAAAATAGCCCCCAGAAACCCACCAAAATGCTGCTTGACTTAGAGCAGCTAAGAACACCTTTACCACATTACTCTTGTTGAAAAAGATGAATGCCAGTGCTATGAAGAAAAATAAATGTGCTAATAAGAAATGTCATTTGTATGTCACTCAAAATAAGATTTTTGTTTTGTTACTGTTGCTTTTTTTTTTTTTTTTTTTTTTTTTTTTTTTTTCCCCAGGACATAAAATCTGTAGCCTACAAACGTCAGTGCTTGAATTTTGGTGCTGTATTCAAATGATCATACAACTGTAGTGGAAAAGAGCTCCAGGAAAAGACATATATTAGCTATAAATTACTTGAAAGCTTAATTGCTAGCCATAACTGATATTTGGAAGAGTGTACAAAATAAAGATGTGTTAATGTCTGCTTTTTACTTAACTGTCCACTACAGGTCACTGACATGATCAGTTACCTGGCTAGATATATCTCCAATTCGACTAGTATATCTGTTCTTATGCTAAGGAACTCTTCCTTCACTCCTACCTCAGTAAAACTCATACAGTTTTAAAACAAGGAGTTTCTTCTTTTAATAGTGTCTCCAATAGCAATACAGCTGACTTATACCTTCCCCATTGATTAACAGTTTAGCTGATCAATCCAGAGAAAGAAGCTAATTTTAAGAGACTAGTGATAAAAGCAGTAAAGAAAGAGTTCATTTTTAACAATACTAGCTTGTTTTGCCACCCATGCAAAAGTATAGAAGGTTGTTTAAATAATGTTGATCTTAACTTGCTTTCAAGAGGAAAAGAGAAGAAATTAAAAAAAATGTGTGTGTTTTTCTTTTTTTATGACTTACTAACCATATATATTAGGCCAAGCCCACATCCCATCTTGCTACCTGTTGAAAAGTTAAATTGCATGCAATTTGATTGCATGCCTAATTAGATAAGCAATTGTCAGTGGTGGCTATGGTAATCTCATCCTTTTGAAAGTGTAGTGCTAAGGATAAGTTTAAGACAAAATAAAACACAACAGAGAAATACAATTTAGCTATATATTTCTCTTTTTTACAAGTTCATTCCTAGTTTATGCCTTTAAAAAGCAGTATTTTGAAACAGCATTAACAACATCAAGTTAGAAGATATTTGTAAAAATAACTTTAAACTACATCTAAGTTACAGACCATTTTCCTTGAGGACTCTCCCGACAAATGCATTGCAACCAAGTGGAAAACATACTCCTTTTCCTGCTGTGATTGCACATTTGTACTCTTGAGTGCAGGCACATGTATTTGCAATTTCTTCCTGACAGCTTGATTAACCTTGAAAAGTTGCAAGATGAAAAAAGAACTTTTATAGTTAACTTTCCAAATATACTTGGGGGAAAAAAATCCCAAACCTAATAGTCTATAAATAACTGCTAGTAACTCCATTAATTTTTGTGTTCTTCCTACTATTTAACACATAAAATTTCACTTTACAGAACTAATAATGTTGAAACAAGAGAATTATAGGTACATGGAAACACAAGAGAACTCATATATTGGCCCTTTTATTTGGTGTATGTCTCAATGTGTTGGTGGGAGGTGCTGTGGGAGGGTGAGGTGGGGGGAGGAGGGTACCTCTGTGCGGAGAGGCTGAGGCTGCCCTGTGCTGGGTGCAGCTGGTTCTAGTGGGCTCCACAGGCCCTTTGCAGGGTGAGCTGAGCCCCTCAGCCATGATGTTCACACCTCAAGTAAACTGTACTTAAGAAAGGGCAAAATATTGCCTTATGGAGGGAGAAAGGAAAGTGTGAGATGCAATCTTGTAAGTAGTAAGGTGAGAGAATGGGGGGGGGGGGGGGGGGGGGGGGAGGAGCTCTAGGTGATGGAGCAGTGATTCTTCAGCAGCCTGTGGAGAAGACCATGGTGAAGCAGGTAAATATTTCCTGAAGGAACTACAGTCCATGGAGGACACATGTTGGAGCAGGGGTGAAGGGTGAAGAGGAAGGAGTGTCAGAAAGGAACCGACACCAACTGACTCTGTGTGTGTGCACACACACCTCCCATTCCCTGTTCACTGTGCCCCTCATCAGGGCAGGGAGGAGGTTGGGGAGTTATGAATGAAGGAGTAAAGTTCAGTCTAGGAAGAAGGGGTGATGTGGAGGAAAAAGTATTTGTCTTTGTTTCTCTGTACCCAAATCTACTTCAATTAGGAAAAAAAGAAATCTCCCCAAGCTGAGTCTATTTTGCTTGTGAAGGTAAGTGATCTCCCATGAGCTTTTTAATCTTTTTTTTTCTACCTGTTCTTTGGAGCACAGGAATTAAAAAGCATCTGGGCGGGCATCTGGCAGTTGGCCAAGGTTAACCCACTGTAGCTGTAAACCAAGATATTGTCAGTACTAGTACATACTATGCATCAGGAGATAAATTGATTCAATAAAAGTTTTAGTTATTGTTTATTCTTTGCATTTATTCTTACTGCGTTAAACTGAGATTCAGTAAGAGAATGCATAGGAACAATAAAGAAGTGTGTCGTTAGCCACTGTAAGCAGTAATAAATTGCAATATCTTATTTCTGTATCTCAAAAGCTTTTTATTTTGATAATGTATAAATGGACTGCATTGTTTTTTCCAGAATTAAAAGGATCATCAAAGCACACCATGATCAAAATAAAAAAGGAGATGAGGGGGTAAAGAATAAGCAATGTCAAATAAACAAGATACAGTAGCGAATGTTCAAATTAATGTAAATAATAATTATTGTTATCTTCTTTCTATGGCCAAATGGTTGGTTAGATTACTTAAAAGCAAGTATATTAAGTGGGAAAACCAACAAACTAGAGAAAGATGCAAAATCTCAATGTTCAGAGCAGAAGATGAAGACTTAAGATGTTAATTATTAATTCAATTAGAAAGCAAAGAGATACTACATCAAAAAGTTACCGAATAATATTTGGAAAAAAAATATCCTTGGATAGCTGTCAGTTCTAGAATTTTCAGAAGATTTTACCAGCTGCAGGCAAGTTTATTCCATGACCAATGTAATTTCTCCTCTCTGAACTGTAATGTTGTCCATGACTAGATTGACATATTTAAGATACTTAATAGAGGACTTTGATATTTATATTTTTTTTCACATGAACAGCTGAAAAGTGATGATATTTTTCTTACACTGGAAAGTCGTATGTAAAGTAGGATTTCATTATAATCACTGGCATAAACCAAAGTAAATTATACCCTAAATGATGTAAATATGTCCCTCTGTTATTCCCCACCCCAGTCTTCTAGGGATGTATAAGCTCATTTTTTTTTTTTACATAGAAATTGAACTATATTTAATTATGCCTGTTCAGCTTTCTCCTTTGAAAAACAGTGGCACTTAAACAAAACTCAGTCAGGTTTCTGTGTTCTATCTAGTCCAACTGTTTTTAAGAAGAAACATTAAGAAAAGTGTTATATTACTGCATGCAAGGATGCAGGAGAGTTATTATATTACTGCATGCAAGGATGCAGGAGAGTTATTATAGCAGCATCTACAGTTTTCAACGTTGACTTCAACATAGTAGAAAGAGTTATTTCTGCCCACCTCCTTCACGTGGCTACGTCCATGTGTAATGTCCATAGATACTGATGGTGTTATCACCTGACAAGCCCATGTAACAGGGGTTCCCTACATTTTCCAACAATAAAATAGCAGTGCAGGTAGGTATTTAGGGACTGCATTTATTTTGTGAACCATTGGCTTAATGCTTCCCAATGTAAACTTGAGGAATGTAATTGTTTTGGACTGTAATTATCTAAACAGAGATGCTTAAAGGTATTTAAGCACTTTATTGCTGTTATCTTGTAATCCCAATGAAATTAGCAACTGATAAAAGAATTAGGTGCCAAAAAAGACTCAATTTCTTTCGTAGTGCAATCTGCTTAGTAGCACACAAAAAAAGTTATGAGAAAAAAAGTCAATTATACAAGTGTTGTAACAAGTATGTGTCCATGGGAAAAATGAAACAACAAAAAAACCCTGTTTCAATAGTTAGGACACAGATCTACAAAAAATAATCACCTGGAATACACATGCATCAAATTTTTTGTCATGTATCAAGATTTGTGAAAGGCTGCAGTTTCAGTGCAGTTGACAAAAATTTGTTATCATAATATAATTAATCTTTTCTTTTGAAATTGATTTCAAACTGAGGACAATAGGAAATAAGAGCTGAACATACTTCTTCATTCTGATTTTGGAATTTCAAATCTTTATGGGGGCACACTGAAATCTGTGACATGAGCTAGCAGGAATTTTATTCTAAAACAAACTTTAAAATTAATGAAGGATAAGGACAATTTATTTTAAAATTAAAAAAAACGCTTTTTTTTTTCTCTGTTAACATTTAACTGAGAAACATAATTGTCCATCATCCAACCTGATAGAAAAATCCTAACAGTTCAAATGCAAGAAATTCTGACCAATACCTCTCAGGGTTTTTCTGAATTTGGCTTTAAATTCAGAGCATATTCTATCCTAACACAGTATAGCTAGAAATTGCTGTATCTGTTTATCTAGTAATTTACTGTGCCTTCCTTCACTTTTAAACTCTGTATGTACATGTACCAATATTTCTTACCTGAAAATTGCCTTCATTTTTTGGTAATTTGTTGTGATTTTAGTCTTGAACCAGAAATACTGAAGTGTTTCCTGTATAGCACATGCAATTACCCTGTATTATAGTAGTACTTAAAAGGCAAAGCACAGCTATGACAAAATTAGTGAGTTCTGTAGAACACTGCATTTTAAATTTTGTTTTAAAGTAAGGATAACACATATTGTGCTAATGTGTTAGTGTGTACTGTCTGATCTCTGTAGGAGATCAGAAAGAAATATGAATGAGTAAAGTACATAATTACTTACACCTATCTTTGAAAGATTTACCTATTGGCAATGTTCACATCAGCTGCTATGGAAAAAGTAAAAGGGATCAATGAAAATATTCATGAAGTATACAGACCACCTTTGTGGAACCTTCTGTAAAAATTATTGTTATTAATAGAAAAGTGTATCTTTGTATTGTATACTATCAGGTTAGAATAAAACTATGGGAAAAATACTTGGGGAAAAAAAATATTTCCAAGACCGCTTCTATAGATGTTAATTAGGTCAGTCTTAATGAGAGTAACTTTATAGTTAGCCTAAGGTTAAGGTTATAAAAAACCCCCCTAGGTTTATAATTCTATGTCTAGGAAAAGTTTGAGCTAATTTTCTTAAGTGCTTGGTACAATAAAGGTCCTACTGAATTAAGATATCAGGTGCATAAGGAAATGGAAATTCAGTTATTAAAAATGCAAGTTTCTGCTTAGTGAATCTCACAATTTCCAGAGCTTTACTACAAGAAAAAAATAACTTATTTAGTTAAAACTGCTTGCAGATTATTAATTATTTGATTCATGTTTAGCCTGGTATACAGCTAATCAATAGGCACATACAGATATGTAACTAATAATCTAATTTTTTTTTTTTCCTTTTTGGTGTCTAGCTTTTTGAGATTCTAAATTTTAGCTTGATGCATAGAAGAAATGAAGGTTTGCCCTTCCTATAACATTAGGTATTTGAGGCATCTAAGGGGAAAATCATAGAATGGTTTGGGTTGGAAAGGACCTTTAAAGATCATCTAGTTCCAACCCCCCTGCCATGGTCAGGGAAATCCTCCACTAGACCAGGTTGCCCAAAGCACCATCCAGCCTGGCCTTGAACACTTGCATGGATGGGGCATCCACAACTTCTCTGGGCAACCTGTTGCAGTGTCTTAACCACCCTCACTGTAAAAAATATCTTCCTAATATCTAATCTATATCTACACTTTTCCAGTTTAAAAACATTTTCCATTATCCTGTCGCTACAGGCCTGGGTAAAAGTCTCTCTCAACCGTCTTTTAACCCCACTTTAAATATTGAGAGATAAAAAGCTCTAACTTTCTCTTCTCCAGGCTGAGCAACCGCAACTCTCTCAGCCTTGCTTCATGTAAGAGGTGTACCAGCCCTCTGACCATTTCTGTGGCCCTCATCTGAATCTGCTATAACAGGTCCATGTCTATCTTTTTCTGGGGACCCCAGATGGATGCAGCATTCCAGGTGGGATCTCAGTAGAGCAGACTGAGTCATTCCAGGTTCTGTGTGGATATAGGCACTTCTGCAAACCCAGTTCTTGATAGTATAACTTCCAGAAGTGACAAGTTATTTAAAAACTCACTTCTCTAAGTCCCTGGTTTTTATACACAGATGTTGCAGTCCCTGAATTCCATGAACTCTTGCTCTTTTCCTGTTTCTCGGGAAACAGACACTTTTTTGAAGACCAAGTAATGATCAGATGTAGGTTACCTTGGCTGGTTTTTACTACTGACATGACAGTAGCTGACTGTGATTCTATTTTTCTGCATTTTATTAGTAGTCTACTGCTTACATGAAGCTATTACTATATAGAAAATTGATTTTAAACTTAATTTTCTTAGATCTTTAAAATGCAAGTCTTCATTACTGCCTAGTCCTTTATCATCTTTGAAAATCAAGACTGCCAAGCATCTCAGTTTTTAAAAACTGACTTTGGATGAAATGTGCTCACCTTCACACTAAGAATTTATCCAGAGCTTCAGTCTCCATAAAAAAAAAAAAAAAGACTCATGTTTGCTGCGTTGTTTTTCTGCTTTTTTCTTAGTGCAAAGGCTTTTGTGGGCATTTCCTGAACACACAGTGCTCCTCAGCATGAAGAATATGTTCTATGCATGTGTCCTATGAGTATGGATTTTCCTGTGGCTGTTGGTGTGGATAATAGACAACACATTGCAATACTCATCATAGTAGTTACTTATCAGTCTTTCCTTTATAATTTACTGTTTTATCACTTCCAAATTAAAACAATAATACTGTGCAGAAATTCTGAATGGAAATATAAGCAAAGAGAAGCATTAAGGATGAATGGAGTATCCTATTAATGTAATCAGAATTCCCATGCTTTTGAATCTCACGTGTTGCCTGTAGCTTTCCTACTGAGTTCATTTGGAACAGATTATGCCCTAGATATGTGAAGGCTACCAAAACTATGGAATTACAGCATTTGACAAAGTAGAACCGTCTGTCCCTTCCTTCAGAAATATTTGAAGTACAAAATAGTGAACCATTGCACCAGGTTCCTAATGTGCCTGTAAGTAAATCATGTTCCTTAATATAGGTAGATGTTTTTGCATTAAATCATCCTTCATTATGTTATCAATAATAACAAATATCTACTGCTTAATGGAATCCTGTCTTCCTGAATGTCACTGTCAAAGTGAAATTGCAGTCTTATTGTTAGCAAGCAACTTTTATGAGAGGTTAAAAGCTAAAAATTAACATATTTCTTTAGCTGTCAGAAGTTTCTCATGATACTGATAATTATAATTTTGTGTAGCTTTGCCAGATTAATTTGTTTTCAGTCACTGAAAACCTGTAACAAAGAAGTTTTGTTAACTTGTATTTTATGCAAATAATATGCCATATAATAATCTAATACAGTATATTTGTACATCTGATTCTCTCACTATAGTCATTAGTCTTTTGCCAGTGCCTTCAACTGGAACAGAAATTGGTCCTGTCTTACATGTGGCTCACTCCTGTAAAGTCATATTGAGCCTTCAACTTTCATTGCAGTTTTACAGAAACTTATCACAAAATCAGAATTAATGAAGTGGGAAAGGATCTCTGAAGATTTTCTGGTCCAATTGGCCTGCTCTGACCAGGACTAACTAGAGAGACTTATTTAGACGTTCTTAATATTTCTCAAGATGGAGACTTCCCAGCTTCTCTGAAAAACCTGCTCCAGGGTTTGATCACCATCACAATTAAAAAAGAGAAGAAAAAAATGCTTAAACATAATTTATTGGTATCCATTAATTTTTATTCTGTCACTGGAAACAACTGAAGAGGAAAAATTGCCACAGCAGAACAGGTTAAGCACTGGAACATGTGACCTAAGAGGTCTGGAATCTGTTTTCTTGGGAATGTTCGAAACTTGACCAGACAGGGCCATGAGCAGCCTGATCTGACTTGGAATTTGGCACTGCTTTGAGTAGGAGGTAGAACTAGGTTGCATTCAGAAATCTCTTTCAATCTATTCTATGATTTTATGAAATATGTTTTAAAGCTGCCAATATCTTTTGCAGTTTACCGAAGTTTAAAACCAGCTAATATTCCAAATACTATTGCTAGTCATCTTTACTTGTTTTAGGACAGCCAAAGTAAAGGAGGCTGAAGAGATGCTGAAAAGTTAAAGACACATCAGATATTAGTCCTCAGCCTTTGCTTCTTCTGTATTTATTCCAGTAATAAAATGTCAGAAAAAAATCCTAGTTAATTTAATCAGTTTAAAAGGAATGAAATAACTGGAATAATACATAAAGTACTGTAAATCCCATAGCACTAAATAGAGAATAATCTCCTTTTATCAGTGGTTTTAGTCATGTTATATGGCAAGATATAGTTTGCTTTTTGAATACTTAAGAATATTATACTTGAGTTACTATAAGTTTATTTTTTGCATTACAGGTTAATATTTAGGAATAAAAACATTATGTACTGTGAAAGAAAACAGTCCATTCACAAGGCATATTTCTGGATAGTCTAGGTAAAGTCAGCTATTAAACACCTATGTTGGGTAACTAGTTACAGAAAAGTAATCTTCATTTCTTTTATGCAAAAAAATCCCCAAAGTTAATGTCACTATAAAGCTACACTTTACTAATGATTTTATGTCAAACTCCAGAAATAAATCCAGTCAGCCAGATGTGCCAATCGCAACTACACAGTCAACAAAGAGATAATGGAAAGGTGAAATATAGATATAGCTTACATTTTTCTGAACAAAACAGAAAGCACCAACACTATATTCCAATATAGTTCTTTCCATTACAAAAAAAAAAAAAATTATCTACCTTCCATTAAATACATGTTCAGAAAATAATTTCATCCCTGGTTGTGCTGTGACTAGCTGTGGAACAAGTCTGAATACAAGGAGCAGAACAATTCACAGCTGCTAAAATAATTTATTAAACCCTCTTTCCTCTTTCTATTTCAGTCATGATTTTGCTGCTGCCAACACTTTCACTGATGTGATGCTTAGCAGTGACAATACCAATTGGCACATATGCATATATAAATGTGTGCTTGAGAGGCAGACTGGAATTGAATACAGCGAGGAGATGGCATTTGTGTGAAGCCAGATTTATTAAGACCTGTTTATGAGTGGAAAAAGCCTAAAGACTGAAGTCCTGTGAAATGGATCGGGTAAATTTACTGGGTTTATGAATTTATAGTGAAAAACTAATTCTCATCTAAATTCACTTTAAATATTTTGAGACTCTTATTACTGTTTCATATCTGTCAAAGACCCTGAGCATAACTGAAATAAAAAAAAATGTCCAGATGCTTTTTTCCAACACTCTCCACCATTCTTTTTAGCGAGAAAGAGGGAATAAGACTATCTTTCTTCTGTGAAGAAAAGGCTGTGTATACATGCAATCTTTCAAATGCAATAAGGCTGTCTACAACGTATGTCACTTTGTAGTATCTAGATTTTACAATATCATTTGTTTATATGTAAGTTTCACATTGCAGTAGAGCAATGAGAAATCAAGACAGTGAAGAAAAAAATAGTCTGGGTAGTCTAAGGAGGGATATTCCTGCTGAGGTGATATGAGCCAGCTATATTAAAGCGTACTGCCCTGGAATTTAATAGGATCTAGAAGTTTCTAATTTGCTTTAATCATTATATTAGTTTAAATGAATGTGGCCATTAAAATGGATTAAAATTAATGTAAAATCAGAGAAAAGAGAAAACAGTTACAAGAGGAAGAAGCAGAAGAATGTGTAACAGTGGTATGAAAAATTGATAAATAGAATTAACAAAACTTAAGTGAAAAGACAGATACCAAAGAAATACTCTTTTCTTTTGAATACAACTTTTTTTTAGAATAAAGTAATATAAATCTGAGAAAACCTCATGCTACAGATGTTCTAATTTTTATTTAAAAGAAATAAAGCTCAATACACGTTATAAACTAGAAAATAATACTCCATAGGTGTTAAAATGAATCTGGTAGACTTTCTAATTATTTTATCAGAAATTACTTTTGCAAACTGAACAGATATCTCTGAGAGATAAATATCATTCACTATTTGCAAAGACATTGCAAGATCCATGGCATTTCAGAAAAAATAGTCTCTTAAAAACTAGAATACATATACTTATATAAAAAATACATAGACGGATATGAACCAGGGCACCATTTTTTCTGGTAAGGTACAGCAGGCATGCTTAGTGAAGTGGAACTGGGAAGCAAACATGGAGAAGCAAAAGACTGGGTTGTGGGTTTTTTTGTTGTTTTGTTTTGGTTCAGTGTTTGGGTTTTTTCCAAACAAAAACACTAACACCTGTGTTTCCTACTAATAACATTGTGTAGACCTGGTTAAATGTTCTTTATCTTCAAACCATTCTTTTTCTTAAAAAAAAAAAAAATCTGTACAGGGTAATTTCATTATGATTTGGTTTACATTTCAGAGTATATAAACAAATATGTGCCTATTTTCTTTTGTAATTTAAAAATTCAAATAAAATGAAAAAAGAATAAAAGCCTGATTTTGGAGATTTTAGTTTTCAAGCCAGCCATTGCCTCAAAAATTTCAATGGAGACTTTTTTTTGCCTAAGTCTGAGGTATGAAGTTCTTACTTACTGTATTTTCCCCTTTTTATTTCTTGCCTTTATAAAGACATCACTTAAGTAGTCAGACATTAAAATGTTTTTTTCCCTCCATTCTAATTAAAAAGTTCACAACATTTTAATACCTGTGACAAAGGAAGATTTTCACTCATTAGACATATATCTAAAGGAGCAGATGGAATTGTAGTGTGATTGATCATGCATAAAATTTACATTCCCAAATTCTAAAGAAAAACAGCAGACCTGCACTTAAAAGAGAAGAAAGAGAAGACATGCTAAACTTTTTTTTTTAAAAAAGGGCGGCAGGGGGTTTGGGGGGGTGGGGCGGGGGGGGGGAGGGTGGAAGATGGGAAGAATAGGTTATATACTCTTTCTTTCTTACTGGATGCTTGTACAAGTGGAAAAAATTAACAAGGCTTTATTGCACATACTTAACTTCCAGTGTTGATCATACAGGTATCTGCTAAGCAAATTCAGCTGCCAAGCAATTGTCAGTCAAAGTAAAGACGGAAAGTAGATATCATGAGACTTAAGCCTCAGAGCTTCCTGTTAGAAAAGAGGTGTCTAATATTCTAACACAAAATCAATATAGAAATCTGTTTAGCAATAATCTATACTGCTGTATGTCTTCTAGTGTGCTAATGTGCTTCTATGTTATTCTGCCCACATTTCCTTTCAAATATGATAGAAATTTTAATCAAGAGGAAACCTCTTAAGTATTAAAATGAATCTTGATTATCAAGTTGTTCAGTGTTATGTACTTGACATTGTTTCTTAATACAGTTTTTTCCATTCAGCGTCTGTCCAATGGACCTATTAATAAATGTTTAATGTTTCATTCAGTCATTAGGATCTTAAATAATTCATGACTGAAAAAAAATGAGAAAGATAGGTAAATTCTGTTATGTTTAAGTGTATGTAATTTTACTTATGTAAAATCATTGTAACCAACTCATGTTGTGGTGTGTTTTGCTTAACTACTTCATAATATTTCCCAGTTGTCTGTGAGGGACATTGCAAATGTATTTCAAACAGAAAATACTGAAAACACTCTGTGACCTACAATTCATTGCTTAATGGTATCCAATTTTCCAGAAACATCTTCCTCATTATTACAAACTGTCAGATAGCTGCTCATAGTCAGGTGATTTATAAAAACAAGTAACAAGGGGAAAATTACTTACAGGGAATAAGACAGACTATGCAAGGGAGTATACCACAGAGCAAAACTGACTTTCTTTGTTGGTATGCAGAGCTGACCATTAACAGCATTTCTATTTTTAACATTGTTGTAGTTTAACCCCAGCCGGCAACCAAGCACTACGCAGCCACTTTCTCACTCCCCCCACCCACCCAGAGGTATGGGGAGGAGAATCAGAAAGGAATGAAAAACTTGTGGATTGAGATAAGAAGAATTTAATAAGTAAAACAAAAGCCACGCATGCAAGCAAAGCAAGGCAAAGCAAGGGATTAATTCACCACTTCCCATGGGCAGGCAGGTGTTCAGCCATCCCCAGGACAGCAGGGCTCCATCACGCGTAATGGTTACTCAGGAAGACAAACACCATAATGTCGGATGTCCCCACCTTCCTTCTGCTTCCCCCAGTTTATATACTTAGCATGATGTCATATGCTATGGAATATCCCTTTGGCTAGTGGGAGTCACCTGTCCTGGCTGTGTCCCCTCACAGTTTCCCATGCCCCTCCAGCCCTCTCGCTGGCAGGGCCCAAGAAACTGAAAAGTCCCTAACTGGGTATAAACATCACCCAGCAACAACCAAACCCATCCGTGTGCTATCAACATTGTTCTCACACCAAATCCAAACCACAGCACTGCGCCAGCTACTAAGAAGAAAATTAACTCTGTCCCAGCTGAAACCAGGACAAACATGAAGCATGCAAAAAAACCCCCAAAACATTGAAAGAGTATGTATTTAGATATCAGACATATTTTGATTCAAGCAACAATATAAACTGAAGGGACCGATAATTGTGTATTAGGGAATGATTATTTAGTGAATTTATCTTGAAAAGGATTGGTCTGGGAAGATGAGACTTAGAATCATAAAACAGTTTATGTTGGAAGAGACATCAGCTGGATCAAACACTCTCCCAAATCAGGGCCAAATTTGAAGTCAAATGTAGCACTAAAATTAGGTTCCCCAGGGTCATCTCTAGTTTTACTTTAAATGTGTTCTAGGGTGGAGATTCTATCAATCTTTCAGGGAAACCTGTTCTGAAGCCTGACCTCCCTCCTGTGAAAAATTTCCTGTATTGCAATTTTTGTCTGTTGCCTTTTGTAATATCACTCCAAGGAAAGTCATGCTGCTTCTTCTCTACTGAAGACAGAAAAAGGTAACTGCCATAACCCTACTTTTTTTTTTTTTTTTTTTTTTTTTTTTTTTTAAGAATAAAGAAACTCAGATCTCTCAGCCTTTCCTTAACCATAATGGGCTCTGGGAGATCCACAACGTGATGTACTTCAGTATGCCAATATGTTTTGGGAGTTTTTTGGTACTTCAGAGCACAAAACTGTCATCAAGTTGTGGTCTCACAAATGTTAAATAGAGGGGAATAACCTACCCTTTACATGCTGGCTGTACTTTCACTAAAACAGCATGGTATGTGCTGCATGGGGGTGCTGCTGACTTTCAGTGACCTAGCTGTAAACCAAGATCTCCAGCTTATTTTCTGCTACCTAGAACTACTACCTAGCCAGTTAGTCCCCAGACCGTACTGAAAGCAAGTTGTTCTGCCAGAGGTGTAGGATATTGTATTTGCCTTTATTGTATTTCACAAGGTTTCCATTAGCTATAGGAGACCATATCAAAAGACTTACTAAAGTGAAACTAAGTAACATCTACTGTTCTGCCCTTAGCCAATACATCAGTCATCTCATCATACAGAACGGTTTGGTTGGTCACACACAGTTTGCCCTTTGTAAATGCATGCTGGTGTTCCCGGTTGCCTTCCTGTTCTTCATGTGCCTCAATATAGCCTTCAGGTGTATTTGCTCTGTAATCTTCCCAAAGACCCCAGGGAGGCTGTAGTTCTCCCAAATCATCTTCTTGCTTGTTTTGAATATAGAAATGGCATTTGCCTTTCCCCAGGGGCTGTGAACTCATATATTTCTGGCTTTCCTGAGTAGATTCTATTTCAAGCCTGTATTAGGAGGGAGGTACTTCTCTCCTGCAGGCTTGGCAGCTCAACATGAAAACCCGGGACTGCAGACCAGGCTCAGCAGAGGGCGAGGAAAAGAAGGACCTGAGTACCTCAGTCTTCTCCCTATGCTCCATGACTAGCTTTCTTTTCCTATTTGTCAGACGGCTGGTATGCTCATCGGCTTGCTTTCACTGTCTCTGGGTCTGCTCAGGTATTTCGCATTTCCTTTCATACCCTTCATCAGTTTCAACTCCAGCCGAACTTTGGTCCTCCTAATTCCCCTTGTGCATAGTCATGTGTTCCACTTAGGCTCTTCCTCTGTAATCTCTCCCATTTCCACCTCCCACCCTCTTCCTTTTTTCCCTTAGCTTGACTCAAGTACTACTGACTGGGCCAAGCTGACCTTTTCCTATTACTTCTTGTTTTCTTGTAATTGAGGATTGGTTGGTCTTGTGTATTGAGGAGGCTGTCCCTTGAAGACAGGCCAGCTCTAATGGGCTCCTTTGCCCCTCAGGGCAACCTGCCAAGGAAGGGAGCTTTTCAGGCCTTGAGCAAACCAGTATCTATTTTCTTGTAGCCCAGGGTCTTTGGTCTGCCTTTTGCTCTCCTCAGAACATTAAACTCTACTCTATCGTGGTCACAGCAGCCAAGGCTTCCATTGACCACCACATCCTTGGCCAGTTTTGTTTTGTTTTTTCCTTTTGTGATTAGTAGACACAGTGAAAGCACTTTCTCTTTTTGGTCCATCTGTATCCTATATTTGTCTCCCAGGCACTGGAAAGCACCTGCCTTTTTTGTGCCCACCATGGTGCCTGCTATGAAATCTGGAGTTGTTAGAGTCTCCCATAAGAGTAATTTTCTGTGATCAAGACATTTCTTCTAGCTGTTTAAAAAAAATATACCAGCAAGTCCCAATTTTGTTCATTCTGTGCCATAGGGACCTCTGATTACCTTTGATTTGCTCATGATTTTCCTTATCATTATACCTGTTGCAAAGTATGATAAGTTGCAGAGATGGACAAGCTTTGCTAATGTGTCTGTGGTGCCCTAGGTCCAAAAGATGCAGCAAACCTCTAAATATAACAGGTCTTTCAGAAAGGAACCCACCACTACTTTTGCCCATCATTTCCTCTTTCTGCTTAAGCTTCCAGGCAGGCATGGCTGGCCCAAATGCCTTCCCTAGCACAGATGACTCCTCTCTGAAAACATGCTGAAGGATAAAAAAGCCTCCTCTTCTTGACAGAAGCCACAAGTCCTCTTGTGAGTTCTTTACAGCTGCAAGTGGGGAAACAGAGAGGGAAAAGGTTGTAAGCTACAAATGGAGGAGGGGAAATGTAAGGATTGTTCACAACAGCATTCAAAACACTTCTCAGATACACTTTTTTTGAATTATATTTGAAAACTGGTTTGATGTTACATGCTGTCTCCCCAAAACCTTGCATTTTGAATAAGCTTATAAAGTTTCCCTGTGTGGAACTAAAACTTGGTTAGTTTTAGCCTTTTTTTGTTAGCTACCTCTTATAATTGAAGCAAACTTTTAATTCCTTAATAAAGCAGTAGAGGTATTTGCTGAGTAAGTTCAAATTATGTTGAACTTTTCAATTACTTAAGTATGAAAAGTCAAGAATGTAGGTCATTAGAATAAGATTTTGAAAACATGCTGTTTTATTGGGTCTTCACCTTAATTTTTATTATGTTTCAGTTTTGTTTTTTTCTATTTTTACAACTCATATGAAAGACACTATGTGTCTTATGGTCTCAATATAAGAGTAATATGAAAGTATCACACCTAGACAATTAGAATTCTTAGAACACTTAAAGGTCATATAGCCATTTCTACTTTACATGTGTTATGTTCAAGTCTAATTTCTGTTTGGAAAGGAAATTGAGATGCAGATCTGGGTGTAAGACCTCTTATTCACAAAAAGTTCATTTTAATATTTGCAATTAAATGTTAATCTATCTCATTATAGAGATAAGAAATTAATAATATGTAGAGTTAAATTTCTTTTACCTTTTGATAGATATATAGAACAGGGAATTGATCTGAATTGTTTTTGTTGAAGTAATTCAGTGCATTTGACTTCACATTCTAGAAGTCGTCAGTGAAATAGAATACTCTTTTAGATCCTATCACAACAATGTGAATTAAAATAATGGGAATTAGGAGATCAAGGTGCCATCTCTTCTTTAGTTTTTACACCTTCTGGGAGATCAAGCTTAGATTTTCCGTAAGAAAGAATTTTAAAGGTATATCATTGTAATTCATGGATTTATCAGAAAATCTTTAGGTATTTGAATTGGCATTGTTTTAACACAGATCTTTTGTTGTTGTTTTTAACTAGTCCACAACTTAAAAGTTATTTTAAAAGCAATGTCTTATTTTTGTGGAATACTTGATGGAACAGCTGAGGACTAAGTATTTATATGCTACTCTACAACATACTGTGCAGCTCCTGACCACACAGATTTGAACCATCATGACAACTGTGTGCACTAACTAAGCCATACTTCTCAACAGCCTTCACAAATATTCAGAAATTGCATCTGGTAAATCAATCTCTTCCCCCTTCTGGCAACAGACTTATGCCTCCACATTCATGAAACTTAAACATACCCAATCTCCAGCAAACTTCAGAGCTTTAGTAGAAGTTAGCCAAAGACTTAAAGCTACAGAGTACCATCAGAATGAAACAGGAGAAACTGTTGTCATTAATAATGGAGAATTTACTAACTGAAAATGTCAGATAATCTTAGAATGCTACTAGACTGGAAGCTTTAGGGGAAAACACAGAAAAGTATTTAGTCCCTGATAACCAGTTTGAAAAAAGATTCCTTCTTCTTACCAGATCTGGTGAGCAACTTAACCCTGGTTACATGAAGAATGAACACTTAAGAGTTTTCTCAACAAAACACCACAAATGCCAACCCCCCATTTTTGTTAGGAAAAAAAAAAATATATTCTTAGAAGACTGACTCTGATTTAGTCCATTTGTTTCACCATGAAACTGTAAATTTTTTATTAAACAATGTGTAATTGTATAATTGTTATTATACGATGTATTATAAAATTATATGAAAATAGGTAGATAGAAAACTTTTTGTTCATTGTTAGTATTCTTTTAAACTTTACCCAGATGCATACACTTTATAAATATGTTAATGCATTTTTTCCCCAAAATATATCCTTGAAATGCATAAAAATCTTAAGATACTTTGTAGTGTATATCATACTGCAATGTCTGAGAAGCATTGACTCTTAAAAAACAAGCAAGCATTAGAGTCATGAACAACTGAATTTATAATAGAACATGAAAACTTCAAACACTCAGGCACAGTCCATTAGTAATTTATTTTAATACTGAGTCTAAGCTGGTCATTCAGTTTTGGGTTTTGTTGTTGTTTGGTTTGGTGGGGCTTTTTTCCTTTTTATTCTACATTTGTATGCAAATTCCATCAGGTTTTCCTTTCACATTTCAGAAATCAAGAATCTTCTATGACACCTAATCAAAAGTACTACAAGTGTATAACTGTGTGTACATGGACATACACACATACATACACAAAAATCATACACATATCCTTTATAAGCATTATGAATAATTGAATAATCATATTTTATTTATTCAGAGAGCTGTAAGTTAGAGCAATTTGGCTATTTGTTCTTCACATACTGCTAACAGTCCTTTCATTTTACACTAAGTATTTAACTAGCCAGAAATGAAACTGTATTATCTAGGAATTTTACTGGAGCACACACAGACACCCTCACACACCCTCAAACAATTTTAAATTACATGTAACTGTATATATGTTACATTTTGGGGAAGTAATATATCAAAGCCATGAGTCGATCGTGTTTCTAAAAGTTCAGTTTGATTTTACACTCAGAGAAGAAAATTTTATATTTATATTTATATTTAAGACAAAAGAGAAAAGGGGGAAAAAAGCCCACAAAACAAATAAAAAGAAATTTAGAAGTCTCTTTTTGCAATAATATTACTAGGCAAAGAAATCAGCAGTAATATATTCTGATGATATTGATCATTAAATACACAAAAATTTATTCTAGAATTATTGATGACAGGATACAGTTAATATAAAGTTCAACATATTTTTTGTTTTACAAAGGGACTTAAATTTTTTTGTTGGCTAAATATTTGGGAAAGTTTTGAGACATAGTTTATAGTGAAAACAGACTTGTTCGAAACTCTAAAGCTGTTTGATCAACAGTATTTTAATACTCAATAATGATCTTTTGGTCTGCCTAATGGAAAAGAACAACATATTTGTGTCTGATGGACCCTCTGAAACTAGTTTTTTTCCAAAACATTAGTTACTAAGTGGTGTGTAGGCTTTATAGACACTTAGCTCTTATTGTATTTGGGTGTAGACTATAACAGTTTCATACTTGTAGCTGCTAGCATTCTGATATTTGTATTTTACTCTTTAAAAAAATAATCAATGAGTGTGTTTATGTTATATCATTGGTCACAAAATTTACTTTCTTTTAGAGAAGACTGGTAAAAGGAAAACTGTGAAACTGCAATTTTTTAGTTTAGAAAATCTCAGTATCAATGTGATTATTGAAAACAGATTTTTTTAACATACTGTAGGCAATTCATAATTTTAAAAAGGTGCTTGTTTAAATTGTGCATCAGTGTGACTCATATGCAGCTTTTCTATACACACGATAACCTGTACATATATATATGTATATATAGAGAGATAACTTCTACCTCTATAACATATATATACCTCTACATCTATAATATACATACATCATAACACCTAAATTCAACCTGTTCTAGTGCTTAGTCATCCTCACAGTAAAAGACTTCAGGATTTCATTTTTTTTATTATTTTTATTATGAGGGTGATCAAGAACAGGCACAGGTTGCCCAGGGAGGTTGTGAAGTCTCCATCCTTGGAAATATTTAAAAGACATCTGGGGACAGTCCTGGGCAACTGGCTCTAGATGGCCCTGCTTGAGCAAGGTGGGGCTGGACCAGATGACCTCCAGAGGTCCCTTCTAACCTCAACCATTCTGTGATTCTGTGATCCATGACATGAATACAAAGATCTGACACAATTAGCTGACCAAGAAACAATAGATTCTTTTCATGCATAAATTCTTCTTTAAACAGATTTCATATAAACATGTGAGCCTTCTTCAATGGGAATATTAGAACAATTACTTTCTGAACTGAGGACTCCTGAAGGGAAATTCTAACACAGTTGAAGTCAGTAGGAATTGCAGTTAACTTCAACATTATCATTACTCCATTGAGTATTTATGGAAAGAGTCCAGATATGATTAGGTCAAAATGTGGTTTTCTTATTCAGAAAAGACATTTTGCCACTGCAAGCCATTTCAATCTTTGCAAGACATTTATTTATTTTATGAAGTAGAAATTTGAATCAGACAGGGTTTTTTTTCCCCAATAAATATTCCTGGAAGTTGAAAGAAAAGATTTGTTTTCTACTGAACTATACTTGAATTTTTCTTCCCTGTCTTTTTTTCTCCCATCACTTTGTGTGATTTTTATTCCAAACCCATGAAGATCACCAGCTGAAAGTCCCCTAGCAGTTTCACACAAATACTCATACATAGTATCACATTCCCCAGTATGTGGCATGCAGAGTTCTTGTCATACTTACTGGTTGGTCCAACATGATGTTCACACACAGAGGCTCAAAATGGGAAGGGCATTCACATAGAAGACAGAAACAGGATTTAGCAAGAATGTAGGACAGACTGTGATGATCACACTAGCACTCAGTCCAACAAATATAATGACCAGCTTCTGCTAATATGTTATCTTTCTTTTTTATCTCCTTTTTTACCAAGTTTGTTCTTTCCTGGTTGGTCTTGATCCCTCCACCATTCCATAAGAATTGATGTACAATCCCCAGACTCTCTGCTTTATTCCAAAATCATATTTCCTGGCATCCCACAGTAAGTCCCATATGCCTTAAGGCAGTAACTCCCCTAGCTTTCTTGCACCTACCTGCTAACAAAAGCTTTGCATATAATAGTGACTTGCAGCTGCACAATTGTAGGGAGATGAGAGATTAAAGATGAAATTCAGTTGCTGTAATGGGAAAACAATGTTGTGACACTCATGTTTTTTCGACAGTCCTTAAAAATGATTTGTCTTTAGAATGTGTATTTTAAAGTTGCAAGACCAAGGTAAAGTTTGGGTACTAATATTTAGATCAAATATCATTTGTAAGCACCATTACTACCTTTTCAGCAGTGTATTTTAGGGGCAGCAGGGGCTTGTAACATCCATAAAGGAGGACCTGATCCCAAATACAAGCATACTAAAATAGCATTAGCAACACTACATTGTGTATGCACTGTATAACAATATATGTAACTTGTAACATTGTGAAGTCAAAGTTAGGAACAATCTATAAGCATTTTATTTCAGTTTGTGACCACCAAAAGTACAAAGATACACATAGCTCTATGTAGCAAGAGATAATTTTGTTGTTAAACACTGGAGAGAAAAAAAGCTGTATTTAGAAAAGACACAACAATAAAACACCTCTTGAAATTCTTGTTAAAATTATTGGGAACAATTTGCTTTAAAAAAAAAAAAAAAAAAAAAGACTTTTTTCATAATAACTACACTTAGGAGTAAAGAAGTATTAAGATGGAGAAGCAAGAAATTTTAAACACATCAGCATTAGTAAACATAATTCTTCCCTAGATTTTTGAAACACTACACAAAAATTCTGAGCTGAATACTTTAAAAAATACATTAATAAATATATAGGCTCCTACTTTTTGTTTATTTTCTAAATATCGATTATTAAAACTGAAAGAGAAGGTTTCTAGTTTTGTTATGATTAGGAAGAGAAAATTGTAATCTATTCCCTTTGTTTCAGAAGGTCATTTAAGGAATGTAAGAATGTAGCAAATTACTGAGAATGTTGATTTTGCAGGCAACATTTAGATTTTATGATAAAACCCAATTGTTTTCTCTTCAGAATAAATTACCTAGGCTTTCTTTTTCTCAAGTAAGTATAAACATTGAAAACTACTTTAAAAAAAAAAAAAAAAGAAGTCTTTAATCTTTTAAATCTACATAAAAATATATAAACCCAGACTATCAAAAATAAACGAAGGTAGAGTAGTGCAGGCAGAAAATTAAAAAGAGGAATGTGAGTCAAAATTAAGGGTGAAATTGTTGATATTATCAAAACCATGCCAGGTTTTGTCTTTTGACGATCTCTTTCAAAGCACTTTTTGAGTTTTCTGGAAAACTCTCCTGGGAATTTGTATACATAGGAACCTATCAAATTAAGAGGAAAAAAGAAGTACTTACTACATTCAGGACTTTATTTTGTTGTTTACGTAGCATCATTAGGATTTATTAGAACGAGCTATCAGCTGGAGAACAGAGATGAAGCATACTTCTAGAAGTACCCATAATTAGTGAGCAGATGCATCACCAAGGCAAGTTACCACACCCAGAATTTTGGCCCAAAGCTGTAATTCAATCTACCTTTCATAAAAAAAGTTCCCAATAGCACATTTTTATGCAAGCCCTAGAGAAACTGAGATTGCTACCTTTTCTGAAGGCTGTATGGGCTTAACTGTGATTAAAACTGACAACCAGCTTTCCCTTTCAGCTGTGTGCTGAGTTAACCTTACTGCAGTGTTCCTGTATAGTCATATATTTACACTGGTAATAAAGCTTTGCAGAGATTTTTTTGTGGTAATTACTATCTGTAGCCTTCCATGCCAGAAATACAGCTAAATATGCCACATTTCTCAGTGTTTAATATTGTTTCTGTGAAGCATAAGGGATCCTGAGGAAAAAAAGGTGGTCTTTCTTTTTTCTTAGTGCCATTTCCTTTTGTCCCTGATAAAGTTCATCTTTGGTTACAGAAAATCAGTATTATACAAAAAAAACCCAAACACAATACTTTGTAGTGACAGTCATTCTAAGATTATGGAAAGATGAAAGAACATGACGGTTTAGTATGCTATAATTTTAAGTTATATAATTAAAAAAAAAAAAATCTGAACCACCATCTTATTTTTCTTTGTCTTGTGAGGAAAACCAGATCGAAAGAAAACATGTTATCAACCTGCTTAGCAACAGAGTGAAGTAGCTCATGACAACATAAGGAAACAGAAATCTCTTGTGATTTACTTAATACTTGCATTTTTTGTCTCTATAAAGCTATATTATAGCCCTATGTAAAATCATATTAATAGTAAAGTACAGTTTTGTAAGAATGCATATGTTAGAGCCAAGTTCCCTAGTACTTAATTTCAGTCTTTTGTACTTGTGCTTGGACTTGCAAATTTCAGTGCTTTCGCCATCCCCCCCCCCCCCCCCCCCAACCCTCACCATTTTTCTGCAGTTATTTTTCAGCCAGACTAATTGCATAGAGCTTAAACTTCCCATGTACACATGCACACGTAAGCACAGCACAGCTGATATTCAGCTGACTGGGCAAGGGCATAAACCTATTAACACTGAGAAAATTCTGGATATGAGAATCCTACAGCCTGTGGCTATTACTTCTCTGCTTTTCTACCATTTAAGCACAATGAATGTAGTAAAAACTTCATAAATATTGTGGGAATAGAAATCTAGATTTGCAGCTTCAAACCCTTGAAAATAATTTAGGGTTATAGTTGTGACTTATAAGGATTTCAGTGTTACAATCATCCATCTTTCAGTTTCTTCTTCCATTACCATGCTAATATTTTCTCATATATTTCTGAACACATTTACCTTGAACAAAATAAAAAATTCTAGTTCCTATATATGATTCATCAACTTCTGTCTAGAAAGAAACAACAGCCTTCTCCCCATTGAAAGCAAGCTCTACTTCCAAAATAGCAGATGCAGTTTTGCCCCCATGGAATTATTAGCTACTAATTCCACCCCATTTATACATCTTTCTGCAATGCTTTACATATTCCAAGACAAAACACTTCAACTGCTTTAAAATTGTAACATAAATTTGCATATACATTTTTTCGTTATCCCAGAGATCTATGTATGCAATATTACGTTAGATGAAACAATTTATTAATTAAAGGTCTGTATGGAGTGCCCGATAAAAAATGGCAGACCACTTTTTTTCATTATTCATCAGAGTAAGGTCTGTCTGTCTACTGGATACTACTTTTTACATTTGATAGTATCAAGAATGAGTGTGAACACCTCAGAAAGAGAACAACTGGGTATGGCAATAATTCTCTCTACAGCATTACATCAAAAAGTGGATAAAATTTCTTCAGTATAATTCTAACTTGTTATAGCAATTTAACCTGTTAAGCTTCTTTGGCTATGTAGTGAGCTGTGCAAAAGTGTGACTTTTTTTAAAAAAGATTTTCTGTTAAAGTAAAGATCAGTACTCAGACACATAAGTGTTCCTGTCATAAAGTATGTAATGTTAAATTCTTCACAGGACTCCCATGCTGTAAAGCTGCTAAAAAATGAATCTTTTCAACATGGTTTGAGCCAGATACACAGCAGGTGTAAATCATTACGAATTTATTGAATTAAGATATCCCTACCTGGTTTCGTAATGAGACTGTGTGACAGGAATATATACTATGGTGCACAAAGGTAAATGGGGACTAAATACGATAATACACGACATCTATTCAACTCAATGTTAAGAATACTTATCCATAATTTGTAAATGTATCCATAATTTTTACAGATCTAACAAAATATTTTCAACATACATTCAATGCAGTGATAATCCATTACATTTTTTCTCCTGAAGAAATGACTCAGTATGGATGCTATGTACCTGTGCTGACTATCTGTGAGCCTTACTTTGATGGGTTACAGCTCTTTGGAAATGAAGATGGTGTCACAGTTTCACTTTTTCTAATGGCATTGTAGTATAAAGAAAAAAAAAATAGCAAGAAACCTCTTTGTGCTTGAATAAATTTCAATATTCCTTTCACATATGTCTTAGATTAAAAAATAATAAAAAAAAAAACAAACAAAACAAAAGAAAGATACACACACTTTTTAATACCAAGGAAATATTTTTGTATGTTTTATTTAGGTAGGCAAGTTATTTAATTTTTAATTTTTTTTATGTTTAAGATCTAGCTAAAGTCATATATGCATAGTTTAAGAGAGTATGACTCAGTAGCCAAGTTGTTTCTTATTTTTAAGAGCCAGTTCTCAAAGGCAGGGTACCAGAAAAAACAAAACAAAACAAAACAAAAAAACCAACAAACCAAACCACCGTAGCTTTTAAGTGGGCTACAGTAAAAACAACCTTATGTACAAAGAAAGGAAAAAAAATTAGGGAGCCTGATTACAATCCTAAAAATCTATTTAAAGAATTATTACTAGCCTACTCAGAATAATACTAATACTTCTATTTGAAATCACTCAGTTATTAAAGTCATTGCCAATGATGATACCATTAGAACTGATTGTGGTGGTTTGACCCTGGCTAGATGCCAGGTGCCTACCAAAGCTGCTCTGTCACTTAGTCCCTCAGTTGGGCAGGGAAGAGAAAATACAACAAAAAGCACATGGATTGAGATAAGGACAGGGAGATCACTCAGCAATTACTGTCACAGGCGAAACAAGTTCAGCTTTGGGAAATTAGTCTAATTACCATTCTAAATCAGAAAAACACCTTCGCCCCACCCCTCTCTTCTTCCCAGCTTAACTTAATTCCAGATTTCTCTACCTTTCCCTGACCCCCTGAGCAGCGTAGGGGAACAGGAGTTACAGTCAGTTCTTCAGAATGCTCCTTCCTCCTCACACTCTTCCCCTGCTCCAGCATGGGGTCTCTCCCACAGGAGACAGATCTCCATGAACTTCTCCAACATGAGTCCTTCCTATGGGCTGCAGTACTTCACAAACTGTTCCAGCCTGGGTCCCTTCCATGGGATGCAGTCCTTCAAGAATGGACTGCTCCAGCATAGGTCCCCCCATGGGTCCACAAGTCCTGCCAGCAAACCTGCTTCAACACAAGCTTTCTACAGGTCACAGCCTCCTTTGGTCATCCATCTGCTCCAGTGTGGGGTCCTCCACAGGCTGCAGATAGGTATCTGCTCCACTGCTAACCTCCATGGGCTGCAGGGCGCAACCTACTTCACCATAGGCTTCACCATGGGCTGCAGAGGAATCTCTGCTCTGGGGCCTGAAGCACCTCCTGCCCCCCCTTCAGCACTGACCTGGGTGTCTGCAGAGTTGTTGCTCTCACATAGTCTCACTTCTCTCCTCCAGTGGTGCAGATTATTATGTGGTTTTCCCCCCTTCTTAATATGCTATCATAGAGGTGCTACCACTGTTGCTGATTAGCTCAGCCTTGGCCAGCAGCAGGTCTGTCTCTGAGCTGGCTGGTATTGGCTCCATTGGCCATGGGTTATCTTCTGTTATCTTCTTACAGAAGCCATCCCTGTAAGCCCCCCACTACCAAAATATTGCCATGCAAACCCCACTATACTGGTACACACAGATTTTTTTGTATCTTTCCCTTCTACTTTGTGTTGTTCATACCCTTCCTTTCCTCCTCATCATACTACAGCTGATATTTCTAGTTTTGCTCAAGAAAAATAATGGAAAAGGGACAGTCTTTGCAAATAACTTCCCTTTCACTTTCTTACCAGAATGAGTTAAGACAAAGTGTGGAGGTAGTTTCTTCCCCCTCCTTCTAGGGTATGCTTGGGGTCAGATGTTTTTTACTAGTGTTCACTTACTTTTTCTTCACCTGTTACCCCTAAAACTGCTTTTGTCTGGGTTATGAGATGGCATCCTTTTAGTGATCAGTACAGGTGCTGTGCTTGTTCTTTCAAGGCCTCTGCCATAATCTGTTGATTTTATTTTGGCAGGGGTTGTTGTTACAATCTCTTGTTTTTCCTCAATGACTTGCAAGTTCTGGTATCTCTATAACATGTTTTATTAGCACAGCCTAATCTCAGACACATACCTGTTCAAAGGCCATTGAATATTTTACAAGAATAAGGATAATTTAGAAGAAATATCTCTATCTACAGACAGACAGATAAGATGTTTGGATGGCTGCTTGTTATTACTATCTACTAGATACAATAGTATAAGTGGTATATTACCAAAATTACCTTAAAACGGCTAATTATTAGCAGTCCTAGAAGAACAGCAAGTGGCCTTCTTGAAGAAAAATGTCACATCATATTCACATGAAACACAATTAATTATATATTATTTGAGTAAATTGAATTTTTATGTTTTTTCTTCCAAGAACACAATACAGCCAAAACCATTTTACTTAGTGGTCTGGCATTCATTAGTTAATCTGTTTTGGAGATGCAGAGCTGATGACAGGAATGAAATTAAATCTAATATTACAAAGTGAAATAACATTTGTTTTAAAATAACAGGTTCTTCTTGGAAACCAATAAATTGTGATTTGAAATTTCAGAGGAAGAGAAAACTACATTTTATCTCATTGTTGAATGACTATATGGCACCAGAATGAAATAAATATAAATAAATATAAATAAAGACTTTTAAGACAGTTTAAGCATTTCCAGTACAAACAGGGAAATATTTGCACCATTGTTCAAGATGATAAGAACGGATCCTGAGGAACAGTACTTTTCAGGAAACAATAAAATTGAACAATACAGTGTGGTTTCTGGAATGATCAGAGCCTGAGGATCTAGAAGTGAAAATTTAGAAGTGAGGTTAAAACCTCACTTAGAACAGTTCATATAATGAGAAGAATTGTCCCATTGTGTATGATAATGCCTAGAGAGCTGTTGGGGTTTTGTTGGGGTTTTTTTTCAGAACTGAGTCATGATGCTATTTAAAAATGTATTATTAATAAATTCTTCCGCCTTATGCTTGACAAGACAGAAACCTTTTAATACAAGTACTTAGAGAAGGTTCCAGAGCATTGCTTTTGTTATAGGTGACATACAAACAAAACAAGACAACCAAACCAAAAAAAAAACCAAAACAGGGAAACAGGAAAAGTTAAGTGACTAATTCAAATTGTACAGCCTTAGATATGCAAGTCATATGTGCCTGTATACACATACAGGAGCAAACTCAACACAATTGGAACAGAGGACTTAATTTCAGTACCTAGCTTTCTCCTGTCTTAGGGTCCAAGTAAAAGATCCCTGAAGCACCTAAGTTATTCTGTCAAGGCAAATAGAGTTGTCAGAGGGAGGTCATCACCATCGATGCCTTTTATCTATGTGTCTAAATTTAGTTGAACCAGATTCCAGCTTTATATTATAACTTAGATTAAGACAGAACAGAAGTATTTAGGTCAGATGAGCACAAAATAAATGGACATAAAAATGAAAGAAATCATTGTAAGTTGAACTCTCCTTAGAATGCATTAGTACAGGTTTTTTTCAATGATTGTATTATCCAAAAGAAAAAGCTATTTTACTTCCACTGATACTACTCTAAGCACATAAATTCACAGATTGAAACAAATGCTCTGATGTCAGTGTGTTCTGAGAGAGACATACCATAAAGTCTCACACTGTCTTCTGCAAAGTGAGCTGTTTGGTTTTGTATATGAGACAGTAGTGCTGAAAGATACTTTTCACAGTTATGAAGTTTGAGATACTTTGAAGTAATGAAGTACTTAAAAGCTTCCAGGAATGCTTTTGTAAAGAAAAAAAATTTACAGATGTTGCTTCTGTATCTTCCAGAATCTCACACATGATAGGAATGAAATGTTTTGATATCTGCTAAATACTTTTCCTTTCCAATTCTCTTCCCCATCCCACCAGCGGGGAGTAAGCAAGCGACTGTGTGGTACTTAGTTACTGGCTGTGGTTAAATTACGACAGTTTGTTTTCTTTCTCAGCTACTCTGTCCTCATTCTGACAGATAATAAATGGTTAACTGTAAAAAATGCAACAATATATAAGACAGAAAAAGAAAGCAGAAAAACTGTTGTCTGGTCATGTCCCAGTAGGATGAACAAAAATTATGAGATCTACATAGGATACATTTTTCCAAGCTAGTCATTATTATAATCTAACTAGCTACTTGTAGTAGTCATTATAAAGTAGACATAGAAAGAGTTAGAATAACAAAGAATTCCACAAGGGATTAATTTCAGCTTTCCCTTACAATGTGTGTATATAACAACTATTGCACTTACTAATGAGTTATCCTTTGTACATGGTACGTCAGTTTCTCACTAGGCGATTCATCCAGTATTTACTGAAATGAATTGATATCCTTCCATGAAACCGATTGACATAGAATCATGATTCATGGGTGTACTCCCAATCAGTACTTAAGGCGGTACATGTATATACAAAGACAGCACCATAATGTCTTAACTGTAATGAACAGAAATGAGTAATATTTCTTCATTTTATTTATTTATTTGTTTGTTTGTTTATTTATTTCAGAAACGAGCTTCTAATATTGTGACTGGGAGGGGGGAAATAATTTCTGTGGCCTCATTCTAACATCATGCTACCATGGGAGGATAATTGTTCAAAATAACAGAATGTAAAATTACAATTGGTCTGCACCCAGCAAGCAGTTTGCATCAATTGCTTCACCATCACAAACAAGGATGCAAGGATAGAGAATATGTATCTAGAAAAAAATAGTGTGAGATAGACTACATTCATATACCATATCAAGAAAAATTGTAAATAATAATCAACAAAAATGCCTGTAGAGTATTCATGTACCAGTATCTGTCTGCTGTGTGAATCCTTGATTTTTCTAACAGAAAATTCATTATGATAGAATTTTTTATTAAGAGTAGGCATTGTTTCTTATCTTTGTTTTGTGATAACTTCCTTTTCTTTATGCTTTTTTTTCCTTTTCCCCAGTAGTATTTCACAGTCAGATGTTAAAGCGTTTCATTTGCTGAATAAAGTGTAAGGTAGCTTCAATGTTCAGCCATAATGGAGACAAATGACAGCTTAATTCCCAGCACAACTGGATGGAGGTAATTACTGATGCTGTCACAGGCATTGCACAGATCACTGCTTATAGAATAGCCCCATCCCTACTAAAAAATACGGTTGTCAGAATGAAGGGGGGGGTGTCCTTCTGTAGCAGCCCAATATTATTAACAGATTTTGTATTCTAAGCCCCTTTTTTCATAATATTATTAACACAGAAAAGAGTTAATGAGCCATTACTAAACGGGATGTCCCATTTGTGCATCCTTTTAATGGGATAATAAACTAATAGAAAACTCTTCCCTGAAGCTTTGATAATTTATAGCTCATTTTTGTTTCTATATTTTTGATTGCATTATGTGCTAACCATGCTAAAGGCAGATTATTAATTTTAAGTGCAGATGAAGAATCCTGTTTTGACTTATTTAGTATTATGCTTTTTCTTCTTCTTTTTTTTTTTTTTTTTACATAAGTAAAATTCAGTCATAAAGCAGAAAAAAACCTGGCAGTAGGTGATCAGAAATTTATAACCTGATATGTTATACTAACTGTTTACAAGTCTAAAATTAGCACATCTCTTTTTCCCTATTAGAAGCATGAAATCAGAAAGTAAGCAAGTAAGAAACAAGACTGCTGTTTATTTAGCCTCTATTCTCTACTTATGAATGCACTAATATGTACTTTGGAAGCAAAACTTGTGAAGCTCTTAAGATTAGTAATTGCCTTTTGTTCAGTTTAATTGAAGGAAACAATAGATGGCCCCCAAACCAAAAGGGAAACGTACAATTATTAAAAACAAATATGTAAGTCAATTCCGTATTTAAAGCTGTATTTTATTTTTTTTTTCCTGTTAGACATTGCTGAATAGCAATGTATGGGTGTGTTTGTGCATGTTGTGAATGAAAGTAGTAGTGAGAAACAGAACAAGATAGTCTGAACACAGCTAGGGGAAGGAGAATATTCATTGTCCTCAACAGAACCCAGAGAAGATGTTAAGAGGTTTTAGGTCAGCTTCTGCCTGAAAACCCCTTGAGGATGTAAGAAAGAACTCCTGTAATTTGTTTATTCCTAAAAGAAACAGCACTTTATTTATTTTTAGTGAATGAAAATGGCTGTGTCAAATAAATGCATGACCCCATCACTAACAACTTCTCCTAATTGCAACAGTCCTAAAAGAATCCAGTCTGGCTATTTTCCTGGCTAAAAATAGTAATAATTTCAAATTCTCAGGCAATTTTTATATTGGTAATTAGTTTATAAAACAAGTCTATTGAGAGAAATTGCAGAGTTTGATTCAGTAAGATACATGAATTCCTACCAGTTCATTTCTGAAACGTTTTAGTTCTGCCCTCTAGAAATATATATAAAAAATAATTATTATACAATTTATAAATAAACATAGATCCATCCAAAATGTTTTCTCAGGAAGCCCATATGCTCAGCAGGAAGGCATCAGAATACAAGCAACAAAAATACTGAGATACTGGTATTTGTCTTCTCCCTTTCCTTTTTCACCTCATGGACAAGGCAACAATTCAAAGGCAAAGACAATTGTTTCCTAGTATATAAGGTACAGTGTGGAGTTTTCCTCTGAAACTAGGTGTCCAGAGGCATCTTCCAAAGAATTCAGTAAGCTAGTTGATATCAAAGCTGATCAGTTTTCTATACTTGAGGACCTATTCTTTCTTCTGGACAACTGTTCATGGGACAGATCAATAAAATGGGATCACTGGAACAACTGAGAAAGTGGAAAAAAAAAATCTGACAGCAAAGGTGTCAAAAGTATACAGATACTATCCACACATACTCAGCTGGATCTCTCAGAAATTCTTCTGATCCAGCATTAATGCTACCACCTAACCTGGCGAGAGCAGAGTAACTTGCAAATATCTGGTCCACCTTCCTCAGGCTTCCAGCTGTGGATTAGCTCATACCGGCCAATCAGCTCTGCATAACCCTTACTGAGAAAATAGCTTGTATTAGTTGTTAAATGAAGGGGGGAAAATAAAACATTTAGAAAAAAATTCAGGCATGTGCTTATATGAACATGTGTGTGGGTATACATATACATAAGCATGCATTAATTTATATGCAATATTATAAACCTTCTTTTGTAATACACCAATAGTTTTCAGCTTGTGTTAGGTTCCATATTTCAGTTGGTAGGAAGCACAACTGAGATATACATCAACTAACTAAACAACAATATACATGATTTAGTTGTGGATAAAAACTATAAAATACACCTGAAATTTTTATTCAAGATTTCAGGACACAACACTCTGAGTTTCCCAACATTTTTTGTTTATTAATAGGCATTTAGAAAAACTGAGCAATGTGGGGTTTATTCTTCACAGTCATTTTCTATAGGTTTCAAAATAAGCTACAAATCCACAGGAAATCTTTGTGCATTAAATGATAAGGGATAAATTTACAGGTTTTAAACTCACAACAAA